>NW_028232785.1:6332269-7582269 GCF_057557595.1 Rhyacophila brunnea
CTTTGGCTAACACAGGTGCCATCTGTATCAGCTCTTGCGTTTTGCTGTACCCATAAGATGTATCTATCTACGTGCTATTGTGAACTTGGACATACCGACCATTACCCACGAATGTCACACAAAAAACTAGATTGATTCTAAAAATGAATTAATGTAATACAAAGCTAATAAATTAAACATCTAATATAGGTAAAATGTAACAAAAACAAAAGTCATGTTCAACTGCTTTGAGGGCTAAAAAAGATCATTAGCAATGGCACTCGGCTCGAACAAGTGATAAATAACATCTATCCGGGAAAAAAAGTATATAGATGGGTGTATATTATTTGATGAAATTGTTCGCAGAGTAAAGCTAGGCTGGAGTGCTTTTGGCCGCCTGAATAATGTCCTCAAAAGTGACTTTCCTATAACATATGCGTGTGTAACATGGACCCTAAGTAAAAGAAAGATCCAGAAACTTAGAGTAGCCCAACGTGGTATAGAAAGGTGCATGCTGGGCATAACTCGGAAGGGCAAAAAGAGAAATGAGTGAATAAGAAGTGCAGACAAAGGTTTGCGATGTAATAGAGTTTATTAAAAGCCTTGAATGGAGATCGGCTGGACACATAGCTCGAAGAAGAGACAATAATAGGACAAATTTAGTCATCCAGTGGTATCCAAGAAATACAGAACGTCCGCAAGGTAGACCTAAAGGCCGCTAAATCGATGAAATGATAAAGTTCTGCGGAAGTACGTGGCAACGCAATGCACAGGACCGAGAGAAGTGGAAGCGGCTTGAAAAAGCCTTCATCCAGCAGTGGTTAGATTCAGGCTGATGATGATTTTAAGAACCGTCAACAATACGTATCGTACGGCCTTTATCAGTCACAGACCTTTTACACATTTTCTGGTGTCCCTCAGGATTCAAACTTAGGGCCGTTGCTGTTCACGATTTTTATAAATGACATAGCATTGTTAATAAAAAATGCTATGTTTTTGTTGTTCGCTGATGACTTGAAACTCTTTTTGGAAGTTGTCAGCTTGGACGATTGTCGTTAGCTCCAACTTGATATAGATAATATATTAAATTGAGGCAGGCGTAACAAACTAGAATTCAATATTGATAAATACAATCTTTTATCGTTTACCAGAGCCTCAAAAGTGTTGTTTTTCCAATACTCGATTCATGGCAGAGTTCTGTCACGAATATCATCTTTACGGGATCTTAGCATTACGTTTGAGAGTAAACTGACATTTATTAGCCATATAGTTACCATTTGTAACAAGGCGCTTAAAATGTTGGGCTACGTCATGCGTACTTCCCGGGTCTTTTCAGATGTTACTGTATTAAAACTTTTATTTAATTCTTTAGTTCGAAGCAAACTTAATAGTGGGTCTATTGTTCGGGCACCGCATCAGTTGAAGTATGGCCTTATGGTGGAGAGGGTACAGAAGAAATTCTTAAGACTCCTTCACTTGAGGTTGTATGGATACTATCCGTGGCTTTATCCAACTGACTTTCTCTTAGGCATGCTTACACACTGCAGTCTGCAATTTAGAAGGAATCTTTATTTAGCTACGTATTTTTTTCGACTTATAAGAGGTATAAATGAGAACTCTGCGATTCTGGGCAGTGTTGACCTGTGTGTCCCAGATAACTATCTTAGAAATAGAGACCATCAGTTGTTTATTCTCCCAAGGTGCAGAACTGCCACTGGTAATGCCAATTGAGAGGGCGATAACTATGTTCAACGAAATTGCTTCAGGTGTTGATATATTCCACCTACGCGAGAATGAGTTTAGGTGGACGTTGTCTTATAAATTCTTAAAATAGGGTCTGCTTAACTCGTCTGGTGTACTTCCTTGTACCTATCTAATTTATTTACTGATCTATCTCTTTTTTATGTAATACTGTTTTAAATAACTTTGTTTCTAAATGTCATGTTGTGAACGTCTTAAACTTATAATTTGTAATGTCCACAATGATGATAATATAATAATTGTTAATAATGCAGTGTAATCAAAAACGTGTAAGAATTAAGAATACAGGTGTACTTACTTTATAATATGATTGAAAATAATTCATAGTGCGTGTGAAAGAGATATAAGATTGATTGTGCTGTACAAATGAACGTGATGAAAAATAATACGAAATAATATTATACTCTCTCGATGTTAGAATAAGATTTTTTATATGTAATAATCATAAGGTTTAATACGAAGAAAATGCATTTGTATGTAATTGCAACGTGCCAATTATGGAGAGTCACAGCTCTCTCACGTTGGGACTTCGTAAACAGCAACTCGACAGTGCACGAGTCAGTTGGGAAATTTCCAGTCCAGAACACACGTCTGGCATCATAATAAACAACTACAAATTACTTTGTAGACTTAACTCAAATCTACTCTATCCGCTTTAATTATAAAAATAATACAATTGTAAAAAAATAAAAAATACATAATAAAAACAAACAATACGCTAGTGCTTATAATTTGTCTTTTAATTTTAAATTAATTACTGTCATCCAGCCCGATCTTACAGAAATACATTTTTTTAGAATAAATTATTAATAACCATGTCCTTGCTTTTTCGTACAAGGTGGTATTGAACAATCACAAACACCCAGGCTTTGAGAAAAACACATAAATGTTGTGTCCTCACAGGGAATCGAACCCAAAACTCTCGGGCGGAAGGCCAGTGCCTTACCCACTGCACCACGAGAGCCGCCTACAAAAATACATTAATACTATTATTTATTTAATAATTTTTATACCAGTTACTGACCTACTGAGCTAGCCAGAGTGCCACTTCGTATTAGTATGTTCAATAAATAGAATGTTACATTCTAAATATCTTGTGAATTACCCATTCGTTGATTAAAAAAAATAGTTACTACCATTATGTAGACACAGTGAACTCAGAAATAATGTTAACTGAAATACTTAATGGGTAAGGATATGTAGGCAACCGATTTCCAGTAAGGTATAATGTGAGATAAAAATAAGCACGTGTCATAAATAAGTCCTACGTCGAATACTGGCGACTCGGTTATGCATTGACGCTCATTTAATATTGGTGTATTACACATACTATTGCATGTTCATACTGCGTGTTTAATTTTCACTCACACGTCATTCGAAACCCTGCATCAACATGTGACGTATTGAATATAGCCTTTCTTCTTGGTCGTGCACTCATGGCTGAGGACCGTGATCAGTGGCGGCCGGTGGTCTTCAGAATAGCATTTTTTATTAGTGCGCAATGGTTTTACCTTCTATAAAGAGAAGATATTCTTCTTTCACCCTGTCACGACCCAGCATTGGGGCATAGGGCAAACACAATTTCGCGCCACTTCCCTCAGTCTGTTGCCAACTCTTGCTCCTCCCGCTATGTCTGACCTGCAGCACGTAGGTCGCTTTTGTGGCACCGCTGCAGGGTGAGGGAAGGCCAGCCATGGCGACGGAGCCCTTGCAGCTGTGCCATAAGGGTAAGAAGTGTGACACTCTTTGGCGGCATCCGGACACGTGTCCTAGCCACGTAAGGTAATAAATCGTCTTTTCATGATATCTCAATCACCGAAGGCTACCGCGTTCTCTTACCGACTTCTCAGAAGGTAAATTAAATATGTCTTTGTTTATTTATACTATTTCTCAAAAAAGATTTTGAACAGAATGATTTAATATCAATAAAGAAATATAAATGTCACAGTTTATGGCGTTACGCTCCAAGCGAACAATGCTTCAACCAAATAAATATCCGCTGATGTGTTTTTTATTATTTTGAATGTATGAGTTTGTATGTTCGTAAAATGTTGGCGATTCATTAAATATGTTAACTGTAAGATTGTTAAAAATTAACTCGCCAACATTGTTATAAAATAGAAACTGGCGTTTTTGTTTCTAAAGTCCTTCGTTTCGTGCGCCGATCTAGAAGTGTGTAAAAAATTGCATACAAAACACCATTAGAGGAACATCCGACCACGGTTTAAGTAGTATATAATGACCTCATAGTAATCCTGTGCAAACTGGAAATCTGTTTGGATCGAAATCGCTTTGCGCACGAACGGAGTATTGTTCATAATACTGCTACATGTTCTACTTCGCGAAGTGAGTGATACATGTATGAATAACAATGAAAAGTTGAGCGATGTCTTCAAAGATCCAGGCAGTGCGTAGCACTTGCATGGTATTAGAGGAGCCGTCGCTGATCGTGACCAATTTGAATTTCGTCATCCTTTGAGCGACCAAGACTTTCCATCCTCCCGCTTCCGCTTCTCTCAGGGCATAATGGATGGTACCCCCAGTCAGCATTTTCATTCGGTCGCTCTATCGCGCAGACGCTCTTCCTCTGTTTCGCCATCCATGGAGGCTACCCAAAACTACCAGTCTCTCCAGGTTGTCCGGTCCGCGCCTGACAATATGTCCAAAAACTGACGAATTCTTCTCAGACATATCGTCGAGAGCTGTCTTCTTTATCTTCAGTCTCTGGATGATTGACTGGTTCGTCCTGTGATCCGTCCAAGAAATGCGAAGTATTCGGCTCCAACACCACATCTCAAAGGCATCAATTGCCTTCCGTTCCCTTGCCTTCAGGGTCCACGACTTTTGGGATCACTAGGTAACTCTTTCGATGGTTGAGTGGACGTTGTCACTTTCATTCTGAGTGTGGTCCTTTTTCATAAATCTATGAGTAATGGTGACATTGAATGCCTTTGCTGCAAGCATATTGTGACGTTGCAGACGTCACCAACGGGCTAATTAACAATCATAATTAGTAGAGAGGTTTTTCTCTCGCGGGCAACACTAAAATCCTGCGGTTGGCACTTCAAGCTTCCGGATTGGATGAGTGGTGGGGGGATCGATGTCATTAGTCATAATCTGTGTCGACATTATTGCCCATACCAAAGGGTACTCGTGACCAGAGACGGCCATACGACTTGAGTCTCTCTTTCTCTCTCTCGCGCCGATACGCAGGTAGTTTAGTTTTGAACTGTCAAAGGTGAGGGACTAAACTGCGATCGGTTACTATTATCTTATCTTTACTCGCGAGAATAATTACAAATTATTATTTTATATTTCGCCAAAGCATTGCTATATATTTGTATCGTTCACCCAATTATTTTAAAAGATGTCAATCCCATAAATAGTTACTTTTGCTGCACTTTTAGTGTCACGTAATCATCCGCGAAACAGATCAAATAATTATGCTAACTTATGTCAAAATGCTTTTTCACTCAATGATGCACTATTTATAGGTAATTTCCGGTTAAACAAAGAGCTTGTGAGATATATTTTACAAATTCTCACGCCATATAGGTACATTATCGTAATTTTTAATGTTACTACTTACAAGCGTGAAGAGTTTACAATGCGAAAAAATGAATATGGTTGTATAGCTTAAAATTAATCAAAGACATATAAGATGTATGTTATATTTTGACACATCATGACGTTTATAATATTATATCCATGGAGAATTAAAAAGTCGTAGGTACCGGTATAATGTTGAGACGGACATAACCTTACCTGATTTCAATTAAGATCACTTAATTGAAACCTCTCCTTTCTTTTGCTACTTTTGCACGACGAAGGACGTGAATTCATGTATCTACCTATTTCCCGATTTCCATGTTTATTTTGATATTTCGTTTCGTATGTGACAGTGACCTTGAAAATCAAAACGTCAAAATGAATGAGTTCGCTCACGGAAAGAACAAGCCAATTGCGGCAATTACCAATTTATAAACAATAAAGATGCCAAATTATTATATTACTGTTAATACAATGTTACTTAATACTCTGTTATCTTGAGTTCAATTAATTATGTTAATGTTTTGTAATGGTGTGTAATGAATAAATACCTACATACAAATAAATGTTATTGAAGACACTGTGTTTATTCTGTTAAATCTTGTTTTACAGTGTAATAATATTATATGGTTTCGCAATTATGTAAGGTTATATTCTACGTACATATATCTATATCATATTATACTAAATCAATCGAATATTATAGGAATTATACACAAACATAACCAACAAAAATAATGATTTCGTTTGACATTTCATTTTTGACGTTTCATCTCGTACCATAGACACCGATTTTCTCGGTTTTGGCGATGTTGCCAACTGGTCACTGGCGAATTATAATAGTCCGTAGCGAGTGGCTTCAAAAATAGATATTATCGTATTCGGCATGAAACGGGCGATACTAACTTGTCATCCCACACGGTTGTCGACCACACGAGTCGATAGTTACGAATTCGGGCTGCAGGCGATCGAATTGGATCTCCTTCCTTTTTCTGGTTGACCCTTGAGAACGAGAGGACGTTGGGAGGAGCGATTCCCGCTTGGCAATTTGCCAAGCGGCTGAAAATACATTTCAATTTCATTTTTTTAGTATTAATTAATTTTAAGTTTTTGTTTTAATTATAACCTCACACACATGTGGATATTTTGGTTTAAGTTTAAGTTAGTTGCTGAGAACTTATTGTGTTAAAATTTTAGTTTGCAGACGCTGATATTGTGTCTTTTGTATAACGTAAATATTTATGTATTATAACATCGTCGTTTGTGAACGGTGGTGATTTTTCTATGGCGTCATGTCGCCATTTTTGTACCATTGACTTTTAATTGCATTTTCTTTAAATACAGTGAGGTTAAAATTTATCACGGTGTTTCATTTAATTTAATTGTATCCCGTAATATTATGTTCTTTTCTTTCATATAAAAGGCTTTGGCGTCCAATAGTGTCAGTGCTCGCAATTAACTGCTGCAGCGGTATGGTAAACATTATCCATCAAATACCAATTGATTTCGATGGTCCTTTCCGTAACAGGATTGGAATTCATCGGAGAGATAGTGTGGAAATCCAGTACCCTGAGCTAGCGGTGCCTGTTATCCACATAGCTTGGATAACAGTGTTAAATGATGGTCGGTTGTTATTTTTCATTTAACAATATAAACGGTTAATACGATGGAGTTTCTATTCTGACCACCACACTTGTCAGACCAAAACCTAAATACTTTGACAATGCTAATTTAATGCGTGTTCTTTTATAAAATTGTTCAGACAACTGGAAACAACATTTTCTCCCCGTTTTGCAATTCCTTCATGCCACATTATTGCACATGTATTAGAAAAGAGAGGTAGGTACTCAAGATATTATGCAATTATTCAGGAGAGACATTTTAATTTTTATTCGATCTTTGATCCTCCGTATTTTCAAAACAATGAGGCAAAAATAAAATAAAAACAGTTCACGTTTTGAAGATATTTCTCACATATGCGTAGGTACTGGAAAAGTGACACAACTAAAAAAATTTCACTGTTCAAATTCACACAAGGTCAAATATGGCCCAGTGGAAAAGTGACAGTTGTGAAATCTAGGGATAAAAAATAAGTCCAGTCAATCTGTACTTTTTGGTTGCAAAAGGTGGGATAAAAGATTATTTTTCCAACTTGTATGTAATGATAAAAAAACGAGTTTGCCAATTCGGATAACTTCGGCACAACTTTTGGCGGGCAAAAAACCGCAAAATTTTGGGATTTTTTTGGTTTTTCACTTATATCTCAAAAACGATCGATCGTAGCAAAAATATTGTTATACTTATACAATTTTAAAGCCTATTCAATTTCCTAAAATTTTTGAAAATTATTTTTTTTTTCTATCTCTGACCGTTTATGAGATATATGCTGTTGAAAACAGTATATATACCTATGGGCATTTTCGCCAAAGTTTGTACATTGCGTTTTTGGCATGTCCCATGACTTCGATTGATTTTTTCATAGTTATTATATTATAGAATATTGGAAAGTTATGTATTTTTAACATGAAAATTTATTTATTTACTTTATTCGATCAGTTAAATACAACTGTCTGACCGGTATATATTTTTAATTGATTATTTAGATCGAAAGGTAGTGTGTTTTTACCATGTCCCACCCCTAAATTCAGATAAACAAAGTCTGATTTCGTCATTAATTTTGAGTGTGTAAAATTAAATTCGAAGTGTCTTCAATAGCTTACATTATATATTTTTGGAAAATATACAGTTTTTTCCGTAAATTTGGACCAATATTGAAAAAAATCACGTTTAAAGTGTGTCCCAGGATATTTGAAAAAGTGGAATTCCACATTCCGTTACCACGATTTTAACATGAAGGCGAAAAATTTCCACTATAAATATGTATTTTTTTAATGTAGCAACACTTTTGTATAACACTGATCGCCATTTACAATTTAAATTGTTGGTGTGTGTCGGTATCGCTATCGGAACAGGTTGCTTTCTGGGTTGGTCATTTAAGGAGTTTAAGAAATCACATATTTCCATTTCACATACTATATAAATATGGAGCTTATCTTTCATACTACACATATAATAAAACATATCGCAGGTTTAGCAATAAAACTAAGCTAAATTTTGGCTTCAACCACTTCTGAAACACAATCCGTTACCTCCGTTCCGAAACTATATTGGTGGTAACGTATATGTGGAATGTAAAAGTAACGAAATGGAATGCATAAAGTTGGTTTTACATTGTGTGTTTAGTTCTTCATAGATTATAAAAAGTTTTATTTTGTCTGTTCGTATGAAAAACCAAAATATTTTCATTAAAAATATAGAAAATAAGCTGACTATATAATAAAGATTTAAAAAGTATGTGATATGTCTGAATACGCAAAACTAGCGCAGATAAAAGTATGGACAGATAAAAAAACAACAGAAGGAAAAGAAAATACACCAGACTGAAATAATTGCGAGACAGGCACTGGCTCTATCATACACTTTCTGTTATACGCCACCAAAATTTTAAAACTTCTCCATACATTTTAGGCATAGAAATTTATAAAAATGTATGAAAAAGTATTTTTTTGTCACGTTTAACAGAAATTTGTACCCTATTAGATTTAATACCTGGAACTGTAGGTATTCGCGAAATGTCAGAAAAGTACGTCTTGATTACAATCAACCTGTATAGCTACATTTTATGTTGATGAATACAAATAAATTTCAAGACAACATACAGTCGAACTTGGTTATTACGAGGAAGATGGGACCGACTGAATTTGCTTGTTATAATAAGCGTTACTCGTTATATCAGAGAATAGGTATTTTTAAATGAGCATGTCACATTACATAAAAAGACGAAAATAAAAAATTTGGAAACCATCGTAAAAATCCCCGAAACGAGCATGGCATTCATAAACTACAAAAGAAGTTGTTTATTGTAATGAACGCTGGTAGGTACCTACGGACTTCACAAACCTTGGAGTTTTCAACCATATGCGTGGATACTTTTTTATTATTGTCGGTGAAACACCAATAAGGTGGGTACTTAGACACTTTACTAGTGTCATAAACGTAATCCGACCCCGGCGGCATCCTGTCTAATCGGATTTTATTGTTTAGGGTCGAAAGTTTTAAAACGATCGACACATTAACAGTATTTTAGCTCGGTATATCCGATAAGTTGCTCGTTATAACAGTGAATAAATTAAATGTATGGCGAAAATCATAAACCAAATGTCAACAAATGTTTCCTTATTACATCCGAGATCTCGCTATGTCCGAGATCGTAATAACCGAGTTCGACTGTAATTATTTTCGTAAAAGTTATATACTCCGTGCCGCGCTAGGAACTCGCGTCCGAATCCCTTGCTGATTTAATTTTTTTCATATATTGTTAATTTGCTTTAAAATATTTTTTAACTGAGTTTCAAATAATATAAATGCCAAATAAAAGTTATGGTAATGTGTAGTGTGTCAAAATTATTACCTACCTTATTTTACTAGAGTAATGTGAAATTTATTATAAAATATGTCTATTTTAGTGATTAAGTTTGATTTGTTTTGTTATTGTGACGCACGTTGAATATATATCTAACTATCAAAAAATTCAAATAATTTCATAAAACAAAAATTTGTTTTTATGGTTACATGTAACTTTAGCTTTACAAATTACACTCCGTTACCATTTCAGTCCATTCCGAAAATGTCCCAAAAAAAGTTGAACGTTAACTATTTTTCATTTGAATATTAAATAACGAAATTTTCCAATAAAATGTAGTAAAAGTGATTACTGTCTTTAAAAAAAATAGCAGAACGAACATTGATTAGTTTTTTCAAAAACTAAAGGAAAAATGCTCTGCCATTATATACATACGGTAACGGAGAGGAACGAAATGTGCCCACGAATTAAAATTCAATAATATGTTTTGACTATTTGTAGTTTTATTTTTAAGTGTATGGTTTTTTTAATCTAATAAAGCTTTTTTAAGAGATTAAAAGTGTATCATTCATGTTTTATAAGCTTAGTTTCATGGTCACGGAAAGGAAACTTATTATGCCCAATTTGATAAGAAAAATGATATAAATATTGTATTAATCAATATTTTGCTGAAAAATTGCTGTCACTAATTCGGCAACAGAACAAGGAATCTGCTAGCTATATAAAAATGGTTAATTTGAGTGAAAAAATAATATCACCCAAATTTCAAACATGTACAAACTTTGGCGAAAATGCCCATATATATATTCGAAAACACGGACCCATTGTACACAAAGTCTAGTTTGTAACCCCAAACTGTAAGATCTTATGTTTAAAATGGTATTTCTTCTCATTAAAGTTTGATTTTTACTAAAACGCATGTTTTCGAATACAAATATATTGTTTTCAACAGCAAATATCTCATAAACGGTCAGAGATAGAAAAAAAATGTACAAAATAAAAATTTTAGGAAATTGAATTAGCGTTAAAATTTAATATAACAATATTTTTGCTACGACCGACAGTTTTTGAGTTATAAGTGAAAAACCAAAAAAAAAATCCCAAAATTTTGCGGTTTTTTGCCCGCCAAAAGATGTTCCGAAGTCATCCGAATTGGCAAACTCGTTTTTTTCTTACTCATTATCATTATATACAAGTTGGAAACAAATCTTCTACCCCACCTTTGCAACCATAACGAATTTTTCGGTCAAATTTGACTGGACTATATTGGTACCTAAGTGCGCACAATATGTAGATGGCGCTAGCGACGTTCCATTGGTGATTATAACTGAAAATAGTTAGGTCTCTTTTCCAATACATGTGCGACATAACAAGTTCCGATTTTCATTGCCATATTATTATACACAGTAAAATATATTAAAAGTTGGTTATTTTCGTGTGCAATATCTACCTACATTGGTTGGCAGTCTGACAGCCGTGTTTATAAACGTGCGACGAGGTTTAAAAATGAATGAAATCAATAAAAGAATATTATAACAAATGTCGAAGGAAAAAAACCCGTATTGAATTTATTGTCTCAGATCAGAAGATTAATAAAATTTTATTTACGCAATCTTCGCTAATAAAAGGTTTCGGAGGTAAACGTCTTATAGACTTTTGTTTATGGTCAATCATAATTTATCAGTACTCTATGGTTCTTTTACGTCACCCCGCAACGCTGCTTCGTGAGACTGCTTTACGCAAAATGGATATCAAAATCAAACGCGAACCTGATGAATTATTAGAAGCTGATGCAGAACAGCAGCATTGGATAGATGTGCCAATTTTATATCCAAACATCCCGAAAGGCAACTTAAATATTAAACAAGAGAACTTCGACGATTCCAAGAGCATATTATTGATTGAGGTTTGTGTTTCAAAATCTATTTAATGTGAATTTTAGTTTATTTTTGGTCTGGAACCGATTAAATTAGAATATTATTGAAACATATGTAGGTATTCAATAGCGTAACACATTACGCGTGTGCGATGGAAACTATTATAGACATTACATTTGCGAAATACAATAACTGCCTACCTATTAGGCGTCGGCTACACCAAAGTGCTAAGCTATTTGCTATGCTTGTCTACTAAAAATACTACTGCCACATTGTACGCTACGTGCCTGAGCGTCAATGACATTGAGCTACTTTACAAGCTGTTTGTTGGCGAATTCAAAAGCGGGCGATTCAGCTATTGCGATTGTGACGATGACACACAAAACTTTCCATTCGCTGAGAAGCCACAAGCCAGCGACTATTTTGACAGAAGGTAGTTGCCGATCATAGACAATAGATAATATACGTCAAAAAGCATGGATAATATACACAAGCTAGCTGATATCATAATATTGTGTTGTATTTACTTTAATCAGGCTCTAGCGCTATGTAGTGGAACGGAAATGAACGTAAAATGCTTTCCGAATAATGTTTCCATTTTAAAACGTCAAAACGGTAAATGTCAAAATAAGTAGTTCGTTTTTTACCAGGAGGTCGCTACTATCGCTCTACTGCGCAGATGCAGTAGGCTCACACGCCAGCGTGAAGCGTGTAAAGTTGACCGGCTGTCAACTTTTCTCGGTAGATTGTTTATAATCTGCTTGTTAGCTTGTTCGATGATAACACTGGGCGAGTTTACGAGCAGATTGTAAATTCGCCAACAAGTAGCGTGTAAAGTATCTCAATGTCATCGACCCTTTAGATACAAATTCATTTGACATTTGGGAGCGCTCAAGTCAACAATGATATGACACTCTCAAAACTAATCAGAAAGCTACTTCTCACAGAGAATTTAAGTTTAAAATTTCGAAAGTCTCATATTCGAACTTGTTGGTTGCATAATGTCGATTCATCTCGAAGTTCTTTTGGAGAGTTTCAACTTCTCTACAAAGAATTTCAGAAATACGGTGAAAAGTTGTTTAGTTATTTGAGGATGAACCGGGAAACACTTGACTTATTGTTAGGCAAATTGAAAGAGACGTTACATTATTCTACAAAGGTTCTCTTTAATAAACCGCTCCTATTAAAACTTCTTCCATCTTGCAAAATTACTAGGTAACACAAAAAATTAACCAACACGTTTGTTCGCCAGGAGACTCACTAGGTGACTAATAATCACGTAGCGAGGTGCGAAGCGTGCAGTGTGGCCATTGCGAAAGTATAGTGTGTGTCCTTTTGCTAGGATATGTCACCTAGCACGTAGCGTAGCACTAAGCACCAAGCAAGTACATTATTTCATGAATAATCATTGTTAACAACACAAAGCTCATACATTTTTAATACATATGCTAACTATTTCATGTATTTGACATCGTCTTATTGACATTTCATTAAGATTAATTATTGAACATACATAATAATTTTGAAAACACTTCTGAGAAAATATATTATAACCAATAGAAAAAATCTTTTTGTATAAAATAAGACACCCCGCAGGATCTAACCGCATCTCTCGGGTATTGCGCCCACGCACGTATACAACTATGCTAAAGGCGTCATACATAATTATTGTGACAAATTCTAACTAATGGTTATTTTGTTAATAATCACGGAAGCGCGTTCCATTATGATCTACTATTAACGATCGGCTTTTGTGTTATAAGTCAAAGTAGGTATGACTATAATAATTACTAACCGACGTCACGGATCACTCCTAGATTTTTTTGTTGTAACTAACTTAAACTTGCAAATAATTTTTAATTAACAATTTTTTTATTCATTGAGTTATTCGCAAGATTTGATAATGTAACATGCTTTATATTGAACACACAATATTATTAGCAAGTGCAAGTACGTTGTAACTGAAATTTTAAGTGATCCGGGCGTCGGTTAGCAATTAGGTCACTTAATTGATACCCTGATTTAACACACAATAACCGATGGCCAAACATATTTAGTTCATATGTAAGAATTACTGGTTAATTGCTTCGTAATTATATATACCGTAGATCAGGGATAGTCAACCTGGTCCCTACCACCCACTAGTAGGCGTTTCAACTTTCATGGTGGTAAGTCTAGTCGTAAGTTAGAATTTAAAGATTTTTTAGTAGAGTATTCAATTTCTTTAATGTCTTTTGGTACCGATGTCTCGTCTTCTCCGGCTCTGAGGCATCATGTGACGCTGGATTTGCCTGTAAGATTATCTGGAGACATGTCCAGACATACCTTACAGGTGATTCTAGCGACGCAGAAAAAGGCATATCCAACAAGGCTATGCAAGGTATGTGCCAAAAATAAAAAAAGGGGCGAGACTCGGTACGTGTGTAAAGAGTGTGATGTTCCTCTTCACAAAGGCATCTGCTGGCAGAAATATCACACTATTCGTAATTATTAAACTGTTTTGGATTGTTCCTGAAAGTTTTATTTAAATATTCCCACAAATAAGCCAATAAACCAAGATTATATCATTTACTAGAAAAAACCAATTTCACTCAAATTTGTCCGGGAATAGGGGTAAATTTTATTAAAACCTGCCAGGGCTAAAAGTGTTAAAACATTTTTATTAGGTATGTATGTGTATGACTAGATGAAAAATTCTTTTACTGCAAATATTGAAAAGGTTTATACAACTTGCCGAGAAGAACTGTTAGAAATTAGATATGATGAAGAAAGTAAACATAAATTTGATATTGGTAGATATGAAAACCTATGGAAAATTAAAAAAAAATGCCTTTCTTATATCCAAATACGTAGAAAATGATATTAAATTTATTGATACCTTTCCCTATCTCATATCTTGAGGAATCAGGCTTCAGTGCTGTCATCATATTATGACCAAAGAAAGAAACCGCCTGAACATTTCCGAAAGAGGAGACCTCTGTTTGTTCCTCACAAAAATTATAGCATTGGAATAAATATTCGATATCTGGCAACACTACAACACGCACACAGTCACACATATTTTCGAATAACCCAGGAAAGGGTCGCGGAGGAAGCGTGAAGGGGGCGAGGCAAGTGCGTGAACAAGTTCGTCATGTTTTGAGGGACAAACACTTGCAATAGCTCTATCTAACAAAAATTTCCAATCTTGGGACCCACCTCTTAGCTGTCTTAGAGAAAAGAGGGCATAAATATTGGTAATGCTCAGATTCCCTAGTGGCGAGTCGTGGAACTACTTAATGCTGTCTTATTTGTTCTAATTGAAATAAAAAAAATATATTTTATAAGTGTTACCAATATGAATGAAAGACTGTAAATCTGAAAATAAGAACTACAACTTTAATAAAAAAAAAAATATTAATTAAATATCTACACCTGCAAGGTTTTTTTACAAAGTTATTTCAATGGGAAGGATATATTTGTTTCTTATTTTTCTTCATTAAAGTTTTAGCATCAATTTCAACTTTAGTTACTTTTAATCGCAGTGAATTTGATATATCCAATTTATTTCGGTATTTAGTTTTAATGTTAACCATAGCAAAATCCGACCTTACATAGATATGAGGTAGTAAAGTGGCGGAGGACTTTCATAGCTTCATCAAACAGGCAAGGATAATTATCAGCAACTGAGAGCCACAATTTCGTTAACTGTTTACGATTGAAACTATTTTTAAGTGACGTATCTTGAGTTCTTTACTTGCTTTTGTTGACATACTGGTTGATAAGTCGTCTTGAAATGGTTTACAAATCCAATGCAACGAATCAAACTTTTTCATCTCTTCCCCAAAATAGTCGTCAAAGTTATTTATTAACAGTGATAAATGGCTGGAAATTTCAGACAGTACGTTCATCTTAGGCTGCACTTGGTTTTCAATAATAAAAATTTCAAGTGTTATAATCATACTTGCCATTCTCAATACAACTTTTCCACAACATAAGCTTTTTCATAAACGCTCGAATTTTATCGTAAACTGCAAAAATGTCTGATCCGTTTGATTCTTGCAAATACAAATGAAGTTCGTTTAATTTCAAAAAAATAGCTGAATGAAATATCAAATTTATCACTTCCTATTTTTTTAATTCATGTATACAGTGGCGAGGGCCCACTCAATATTCGCCCGCCACCCACTGGTGGGTCGCGACCCATAGTTTGGGAAACCATGATCTAAGATGATTGTATATTATTATAATAATAAAAAGTATCTTATTGATTTATTTTCAGAACCCTATACCGAACTTTGCCAATATAAAAACTGAAATTGATTCTCAGCGAGTTGATTTCAAAGAAGCGATTGTTGATGACACAGCACAGCAAATCAAATATAAAGATATAAAACCTAGTTGCTCTTATTCTGAATCCGAGGCAGCAAATCAGGTATGCATACACAATATTTTATAACATTATATTTATTTTAAAATACCTAATAATGTCAATTGTAGTTGTATGCAATATGAATTTTATTATATTTTTATCATTAAATCATTGGTTACAATGGTTTCAATGTCATGTAAGTCGATGTATCTCGGAAAGAACTTTAATGTTTTACATCAATTTAAGGCCATACCTCAGTTGAGACACGGTCTAAAAAGATCGTCGCTAGGCGATGCGCGGATTGCGGGTCGCGGGTGCAAATGAGGCATGTCAAACCAAATATAATTTGTCTTATATATTCAACATGTGTCTATTTAATGTTCTGTTTATTGTTTTATCAGTAAAAATAATAATATATTCATTGACATGTTTTCTTTTTAAAGTAAATGGGTAACGTTTTAAGTCATCTTTACGCGATTTAAGAATTATTACAGCCGTCGCCATCACGAAGCAAAATGACGTGCTTCCAGCTCTACATTCTCTCTCCGAATGGGAGCGAGTGCAAAATTTCGTCGCGCCTATGGTTGAAAATTACTTACCGTTTCACTGATGAATCACCTTAAGGCTATACCTCAGTTGAGGCATGGTCTAAAAAGATCGTGGCTAGGCGATGCGCGGATTGCGGGGGCAAATGACGCATGCCGAACGAAATATAATTTGTCATATAAATCCAACATGCATCCATTTAATGTTCAGTTCATTGTTCTATTAGTAACAATAATAATAATGTATTCATTGACATGTTTTGTTTTTTAAGTAAATGGGTAACGTTTTTAGCCATCTTTACACGGTTTAAGAATTAATACCCCCGTCGCCATCACGAAACAAAATGACGTTTTCACAGCTCGACGTTCACTCTCCGAATGCCAGTGAGTCCAACATTTCGTCGCGCCTATAGTTGAAAATTATTTGCTGTTTCACTGATGTATCGTCTTAACGGTTATTGAACACAAGGAGTCAAATGATATCTGATGTTATCCATTCATTATTGCAAGATTTTTGCATGCAAGATCTGACTATTCCTTACAAGTTGATGTTTATTGTATTACGTTTTATTTCTTGTGTCTTAAATCATGGATCTATTTTTATTTAGCGGTCTGACATATCACAATGAGTAAATAGTGTTTGTCATAAAAGATTTTTGCATGCTAGATCTAACTATTCCTTACAAGTTGATGTATATTGTATTTCGTTTTATTTCTTGTGTCTTAAATCCTGAATCTATTTTTATTTAGCGGTCTGACATATCACAATGTGCAAATAGTATTTTTCAGTTTTTAAAATTCAAATTAACCCTGCCTAATCCAATACATAGTAGATAATAGTCAAAAATATTCGTTTATTTATAAAATATCATAAAATTATGCCATTAAGCTATACATAATTTTAGATGTTTTATAGATAGAAGAATATTTTTATCGATTATGGTTTGGTTTAGGCAGGACTAACTGACCAATATTATCTGTAATATGTACTCTTAATTCAACGAAAACCGATAAGTATGACTGAAAAAGTGTGTGCTATTTTTGTCGGGTCTCCCATAGTATATCTAACCTGTTATGGCTTAGATTAAGTAGGTTTTATTTGAATTTTAAAAAAGTAACCAGCAATACCTGCAGATTGTATTATTAGTTTAACGAAAACTAATAAGTGTGGCTGACAAAGTTTAGTGTGCACTATTTATGACGAATCTTAATAGCGTATCTTCACCCTTAGTCACTGCTATATCGTCTCTGTTCTGGCAGAACACACTAACTGGAGAATACTAGTTTTGAGTAATTTGACTTTGAAGTTGTTAAAATCATTGAAATGGTCTATCATGTGAGTTTCTTATGTAATCGTAAAAAGGATGTATTTAAAATAAAAACTGTTTATTTATTAAGAAGGTAAAGTTTGAAATAAGGAACATTTTGGTATAACTAACTCAATATGTAATTTTTTCGAATTAGTGTCTTCTGCCAGAAATGTGACGATATGGTCTTGATTAAAAATCCGCAGATGAGTTTTTGTAAAATATATTACTCTGTAAATATCCATGATTTGTTTTTTTTTTATAGATTATTCATACAAGAGCTGTGGAGGCAAATGTGGAAAATCAAAAAACGGACTGGGTAAGATCAGAAGTACAACTTAATGGTGAAAATCTGATTGAGAAACTAGACATTAAAAAAGAATTCGAAGAATATAATGAAATACCAACTAATACATACGCCACCTGTTGTACCGGTGGACGTTATTGTTATGATGCTAACGTCATAAAACCCGAATTGTTAGTAGCTGTTATAAAGTTGGAAAAAGCCATTTTTCATGTAAAGAACTTTGCGTGCTGTTTTTGTTTCAAGTATTATGCATCGAATGACTTATTGAAGCTCCACAAAGAAATACATAGATCAGTAACATTAAGTCATTCGGTTGAAAAACCATTTAAATGTAATGAATGTAGTTACTCATGTAAACGATCTGCTGACATGAAATCGCATAAAATGACGCATACTGGTGAAAAGCCTCTTAAATGTGATCAATGTAATTTTGCGTGTATTCAGTCAAGTGGGTTAAAATCACATAAAATGATTCATTCTGGTGAAAAACCATTTAAATGTAGCGAGTGCAATTATTCATGTTCAACATCTCGAGTAATGAAATCTCACAAGTGGACTCATTCTGGTGAAAAGCCATTTAAATGTGATCAATGTAACTTTGCTTGTATAAAATCTAGCAATATGAAAACACACAAAATGACACATTCCGGTGAAAAACCGTTTAAATGTGACCAATGCAATTTCTCGTGTATACAGTCTAAAGGCATGAAATTACATAAAATGACTCATTCTGGTGAAAAGCCACTTAAATGTGATGAATGTTCTTTCTCGTGTATTACACCTGGTCACATGAAATTACACAAAATGACTCATTCTGGTGAAAAGCCTTTTAAATGTGATCAATGTAATTTTGCATGTATTCAGTCAAGTGGCATGAGATCACACAAAATGATTCATTCAGGCGAAAGGCCATTTAAGTGTGATACATGTGACTACTCATGTGTAACGACCGGTCAGATAAAAGTCCACAAAATGATTCATTCCGGTGTTAAGCCTTATAAATGTGATCAATGTAATTTCTCATGTATACAGTCTAATGGCTTGAAAGCACACAAAATGATTCATTCTCGTAAAAAGCCATTCAAATGCGATGAATAATTTTTTTCAACAGCTGCTTTCAAAAAATCTCCACAATATTACTCAATCTTGTGAAATACCATGTTAACTTATTGACTTAATTACTCTTCCATAGCACGTAATATCGTACAATCATGTAAAAATTTTATACTCAATTCTAGAGAAAATCTATTTTTATGGAGTCTCATGTCTCTATAAACCTGTATCATAAAATCACACGTTTTTTGGTGTTTATAATTTAAATACTTTGTCATATTAATATTTATGTTGTCACCTCAATACTACAACTAGATAACTTGATTTTCACTGTTTTTGAGTTAGCTATAGAATAAGATTCTACATTTCCTTCTCCACAAAATAATAAAACTAAGTAAGTCAGAAGTGAATAGGAACTATGCTAATTTTGAGTTTAAAAATAATAGATAACTTAAAATCCAATAATGCATTAAATAAATAAAATAATATTTACAATATTTTTTAAAACAACTGAACACAAGGCCTGAACAAAAACGATGCATAAGTGCGAGTGAGAAAGTATTTGGCACCCATAATATAATATCTGCGACACGCGATAGAGTAAGATAATGGTTTACAGATGTGTGAAATTATTTGCTGTTGTGTCGCCGCCAAATTTTGGTTTGTTGCATAGCTAAGCGTCGATAACATGCGAGCGCGTTTTTTGTGAAAATTGATATTTTTGATTTAAACATAAAGTCAGTGGTAAATATTTTTAGTTAATTAAGTAGAAAAGATGTTTCTGTGTGTTGTATTAAAATGTCGTAACCGTACTGATAAGCAAGAAGATGGTATTACGTTTCATAGGTAAGTTGATACATGTTCGTGATAATTTATTTGTATGTTATTATATATTTTAATATCAGTGACCTAGTGTTTCTTTAAAATAACTTAAATTATGGATATCTTTACCTAATGGTTGCATCTTGACCGCTTAAAAATACTATATGACGTAAAAAAATAGAAAATTATATTTTAATTCTCAGCATCTAGTGCGAGCACTATGGTCTTAAACATTTGTGTACGAATGCGTTCGGTCGCCCATAAACCAAACGCACGGCACGCAGCTTCATTTAGCAATGCAATGGGTGGCGTCTAGATGTATCTATAGTCTTAGATTGAACATCATTTAATTTTTCCCAATTAGACAAGCACAATTTTCCATGTTTATTTTCAATAATAATATTAGCCTAGATTTTATGATAATCAAGTAAAGTTTCATTTTCCAAACATTGACCAAATCAGAGTTATCTATTTGTAGTATTGAGGTAAAGATATATATATATGCTATATAGTAATGTTTACATCATAAATATAATTATAACCATTTACTGCAAATACTTGGGTGCCACGGTTGCCGATGATGGTGGTATTTCTGGTGAGCTTGGAATCCGCATGGGTGTGGCGCGCTCTGCATTCAAACAGCTTGGAGTCGCATGAAGGTCAAGGCTGTATTCTGTGAGGACCAAATGTTTGTTTAACGCGTGCGTGATACCTGTGCTCCTGTATGGCTGTGAGACATGGCATCTTACTAAGCTTCAAGTGTCTCGGCTTTTGAACTTTGAGAATCGATGTCTCCGCCGAATCTTAGGGGTACATTCGTACGACCGCGTTACAAATACCCGAGTTCGTGAGCAGACACAACAGCCTTCGGTGATTGAAGTTATCACGAAGAGACGATTTACGTGGCTGGGACACGTATTCCGGATGCCGGCAAAGAGTGCGGCAGAGTGCTGGCACAGCCTCAAGGGTTCCGTCGCCGTGGCCGGCCCTCCCTCACCCTGCAGCGGTGCTACAAAAGCGACTTACGTGCTGCAGGTCTAACATGGTGGGAGGCGCAGGAGTTGGCGATGGACCTAGGGAAGTGGCGCCAACTTGTGCTTGCCCTATGCCCCAATGTTGGGACGTGACAGGGTGGAAGAAGAAGACTGCAAATATATTATATTTTATTCTGGCTAAATTGTTTTAAGGAATATTTTTTTTACATTGTGTGTTTATATTAACTATTCAATTCTAAACTATCCTAAACGCTCCACCATAAAATGTGCAGGAAAGCCAAATTTAGAAATTACGAACGTATACTTAATTCGATTTTAGTCCTGTAATATCGAAGTATTAAAAAAACTTTTTTGTGTTTCAAATTACCTACAATTAATTTTGGGGAATTTTTTTCCAATTTAAAATTCGTGAACAATTATACATTGGCAAATAATATCACTTAGGATACTTAAGAGGTGGCATGAAAATAATTGTTTCTTAAATTCGATATAATCCTTTCATTTTGAACATATATAATTTTGGAAAACACTTTCTGAGATAGTATATTATAACCAATAGAAAAAATCTTTTTTTGAAAAAAGTAAGCCACCCCGACGGGGAATCAAACCCCGTATCTCCCGAGTTTACGCCCCATCCTTCGCATTTAACCAATATGCTACGGCGTGACATACATTCATTTAGGTTTAAACAGAAATGTTTTTGATACAGAGAATCGATTGTGTAAAAAAACTTATTTTCAAAAAATTGGCGTTTAGGATAGTTCAGAATTGAATCGACGTACCTATATCAATAAGTGATGCAAAAGTCTTTTTATTAAAACATATATTAATAACTTAGTTGTTTTACGCACTCAACACCCCTAATTGTCGGCCAAGTTAGAGCACATTGACCGTTAGATAATTTGTCGGTTATTTAATACTTTGGACGCGGAAGACGCACACGGTGCGTAATGACCAGGCGGCCGATCGATGTAATTAAAGTGCATTTTAAAGGGGGCAATTAAAATCTCATTATCTCTTCAGCAGCGAAAGCGTTAAATCAACCTTAAGGGGCCCATACATGATCAGTTTTACCTTCAGTTTCGCCTGACCTGATGGAAATCCGTACCATGTGTGGGTATTTAGTCTCGAAGTCTATACGCATACTGAGGCCGGGGCGACTAAAGCGATTCAATTAGAATCGCCTGACCGGATGGACTGATCGGATTGTGTGTGGCAAATCCCTTCAGTCGGTGCTCGAGCAGCAGCCGGGTGGGACTTGTGCGAGATACTATTGATCGCGTTGTGTGTGTTAAACAAAATGGCATTGTGGTCCAAAGACTTTTTATTATCCACTAACTTTATTCTTAGATTCTAAAACACTATAACCATTGTGGTTCATAAAATCAAAAAACTACTAAGTACAATAAAGGAAATCCTAACGATTGTTATGATTTGCTTTTAAATAAAGGTTTGACGATCAAACTGACAGGTAATCGTGATACAATCACAAAAAATATAAACAATTTACGTAGGTAGTTTATTCAGAAAAGAATTAAAAAAATTTCAAACATCTAAGGTCTTCTGATCAAGTTTATAAACCTAAACTAGTGTCCCTATTATAATGAACTCATATTTTTGAAAGACAAAGAAGCAGGGACTCTTCTTGGACCAGTGATGCCAACTGTACTATAATTATATTACAATACTATAATTTTGATTCCGCGAAAAATGTAAAATACTATAATTTTACGCCAAATATACCAAAATTCTATAATTTAAAAGGATTCAAGACAAAAAAATGTTCCTGTACTACATATTTTTCAGAAATACTATAATTTTTACGCCTTTGTACTATAATCAGCATAGAAAAATATGGCAACACTGCCGTGGACTTAACTTTTTCTCCCATATTGTACTTTTTTTGTTTTCCACTTTGTATCAGTGCTAAGGCGGTGTGACACATTAGTTCAGTCTCATCCATATGCGCGTTCACTCCTTGCAATAGATCAATCAGAACTGACATGATTGCATCGTGTATGTCCATGCATCCAGCCAGACAGCCGAACAACATAGATGTTAGTGCCTGGATCGACTCCCGTTTAAACCGCTCTCCACCGGCATCCAAATCCACAATCACCCCAAATTACAGTCCACTAAAAAGCGCCGCTACATCTTTTATTAGAGATAATTATTCCATAGACACAATTATATAATGTAGCGAATGTATATTATATATTAATTAGGAAATAAATGGATATTTGTCTGTGTAACAATAATGTATTATTTTGTACCACTTCCCACTTATTAGCTTTTTTTTTAAAATATAAACTGAAGGAAGTAGTGTTACACTCCCAAATGGTCTACTCGTTTGGGGATTTCTCTGTGAATCAAACCAAATCGGTATCAAGCCAACAAATAGTAAGGGTTGATTGCGAAAATAAATAATAATAAAGGCGGCAATGCTGTAAATCGCGGCTGTTTAAAATTACCTGCAACTTCGCCATTGTCGACAGCGCTTTCCGCTGAAAGCGAAACATAAAATAGCGGACAGAGCGCGGCAGATTGCCAGAAAGAAAACATTGTTAGCTCGCGCTACGTATAAAAGAAATTATAAAAATGTAACCATTAGTAGATATTAACATAAATAAATCTCGTCGTTTCCACCACAATTCCGATGTGTGTTATTTGTCCACCTCCAAGTCCCGAATCCAGACGAAAAACCATAAAAGAATAAAGTGTCCAGCATCTTTTCACTTTCGCATTTTGACGGGAGATGACAGTAGGTAATAATTTTTATTGTTGATATTTAATCTACAAAAGTCATTGATCATATTATCACCAACAGCTGGGGTGAGACCATTTTCAGTAAAACTTATTTGTTGTCATTGAACAAAGAATACAATTAAACCAAACAATAATACACATAATTTTTAAAAATACTTCTGAGAAAATATATCGTAACCAATAGAAAAAATCTGTTTGTAAAAAGTAAGACACCCCGCAGGAATCGAACCTGCATCTCTCGGGTTTCGCGCTCACGCACATAGACCACTTTGCCAAAGGTACCATACTTAATTACAGCAAATTTTAACTAATGGCTCTTATAATACTCTCTGAAGCTTTTTCTTAATTGAGTTATTCGTGTTCAATAATTAGAATGTTACATTCTTAAATCTTGTGAATTATTCGTTTAATAAAAAAAGGAATTAATTACAAACCATAATAGTTAAGGTATGCTATGGGCGGTCCGACAAAAGAATGCACACTTTTTTAATCATATTTAATGCATTTGGTTGAATTAAGAATATACCTATGTTACAGATGGCGTTGGTTAGTTTTTTTTTTAATTCGATGACCTTTTTATACCAAACTATAGTCGACAAAAAATATTCTTCTATCTATAAAATATCTAAAATTATTTAAAATTTAAAAACCAACACTATCTACACATTACATGGCCCCCACAAGGGGGGGCTGACAAGGCTTTAGCCTGGGGGTCTGGGCTCATGGGAAGCCCGGCGTGGCGAGTCGACCAAATAAGTGAGATAAACACAAATCACAAATTTGCTCCAAAAGTAAAATAAAGTCGCCTGCGACGCTATTTCCCTTAATTAATGGTAATATATTAAATTATGTGGTTGTGCGATGTAAGTTTCAATTGTGTCATTACTTGATTACCCCATAATTCAAGTGGATATAAGTACTAAAAATACCTATTCTTAATTTTACCGTGAACGCCATTTGGAAAACCCTAGTGTAGAGCGTGTACTGCTTTTAACCTTGGCGATAGGTAGGGGGGCCCAACAAAAATCCTAGCCTTGGGGCCCGCTTCAGAATGTGGGGGGCATGACACATTAGTTCAATGAAAATAAATACACTCGACTGACAAAGTATAGTGTGCACTAGTTATGTCAGCTGTTGAAAGCCTACCTCCAATCTTAGCCACTGATTTTATTATTTTTAGTTTATTTATTAAGGAAACAAACAGTTACATATTGATAACAAAAATTTAAAATATAATAATGAAAAGTTATTGTAACCAGCAAAGTTTCCATGTATATATTATAATATAGTTAAGCCTAACAAGATAGAGAATAAGAATAACATAAATATAAATAAATTGCATAAGAAAATTACATGAGAAAAATGAGGAAGAATAATGAATAATTATATTATATACAAAAAAAGTAACATAAAAAAAATATATAGATAAATATATATACTTATATAATATCTATTTATACAAAAATTTGGAGATAGCGCGTTTAAATGAAACAGGTGAATTATTAAAAGGATCAACGATGGAGAAATACATATTATAATAATTTAAACAAGAGCGTTGAATAAAAGAGTTTTGTGCACTGATGCCAACCATATTCGAGGAATTTCATGTCAATAAAATGGTACATCAATAAATAAATAAGATGTATACAAGAAAGTACTATATATTGTTACTAAAAGTATGGTATTGGTATTATACAATGAAGTTAATTTATCGGAAGGTTATAGTACCTAACTTTAGACGTGGGAAAATCGTTTTATGGCGATAAACAACTAATTATCTATGTCAGCAGATTCATCGTCGATATTAAATAATGGACTGCAAATACAAAATTAAATAATAGGCATTTCCGTAGTGTCAAATTATAGTACAATAAGTAAGCAAAGGTTATTTCCGCGATATCTATATTTTATACAATAGTCAGCTTTTCGTATGTCCGTTGACGCAAATGACAATAAGTAGCTGATTCGATTAATATAGCTAGTTAGTTCCTAAATTATTTATTTATTTATTTAGAAAAAGAGTATTACAGCATTACAGCGATTGGCCAATGCGCAATGATACATAATAAATACAAAATTATAAAAATATCTTAAGTACAATATTGAATACGTGTATTAATTAAGGTGCTAAGTACCAAAATAATAAAAACTGACATTTTTATAGAATAATGTTCTACATACCAACGCCAATAACTTCAACTATAGTCTAAGTGCCTCAAGCAAGTCATAAAAATACAGCGAAATAATTAAACCTGTCGTCGTTGTAAGTCCGTTGGCGTGTTTTATTTATAATGGTGTAAGTATCACTGCAGTGGTCAACGGCATTGAATATAAAATAGCTGACGATGATGTGTTGACACTTGCGAGTTCTTAATACCTAAAATTATAGAAGCTGCCGTGATTGCTTCACACTGTAAAACTACATTTTTCAAAAGGTCTGCTTCATGAATTTTACTGCAATGACTCGGTATTTTGTAACTACAGGCAATACTACTTTTTGGTACTTAGAGCCTTATTTAACACACGTATTCATATAATAACAATATAACAAGATACTCGTAGTAGAAAAGACAGCATGTGTATATGTAAATATTAAAGAAACATGATAATATATACAATTATAAATTTAACCTATTTAACACGTCCACAAACATTATATAGTTAATAAAAAATAAATCAACCTTTGTGGTGCCATCAAATAAGTTAATTGCACGATACACAGCATCATAAAACATAACATCTGTCCTGCGACGAGGTATCTTGAAGACCGTAGAGTTGCGAGTGATATTGGTGGAAACATGAAAATCAATATTTGCCAGTATATACGGATTGTAAAGGAACCCACGAAGAAGTTAAAAGAAATGCTTTAAAAGAACAATCACTCTTCGGGTGGACAGGGATTGCATTGATAGCATACCCAGAAGAAAACGAGTGGGGAAATTCATTTTATTATCATTATCATAAGGAAAGAACCCGAATGTTTTTAAGTAGAGAAATCTAAGAAATCTATTTTGGACTCGATTTGACTTAATTGGGTTTATTAATATAAGTATTATATATATATTAATAATCGATAGATATTATTTTGATTGTATAAATAGCAAAAAATAATTCGTCAGACATGTCACTCGAATCTAAGTACTGGTCCGTTACTATATCTGTCTATGTAGGTACTGACAGTTTATTTATATTATTGTACCGATTGTACCCTTGTACTTACGTAACCATAAATAAACACTCACTCCTCCAATCGTCTTTCATCTACAACACCATCGACCCTTACATCGACGACCCCTACAAAATATATAATATAACAAAATCAGTAGGTACCCCAAATTTACAGGTTTCACCTTGTACGTATTCAACTAGAGGCTTCTACATTTTAGTACGTAACCACATTCTGTACTTTCACTTAGTTTCAGTTACTATAATTTTGATGATCATTGTTTTAGTCGGGAATTAAGAAAGAGATAATTTTGAAGTCTGTCATAATATACATTTCGAGACTAGCCGGAAGCCATGTGACTTCTGCCCACAGATACGGAAATAAATATTACTTCTAATAGATTTAAGTTTTATACTATTCTATATGAGTCGTTTTTTGCGACTCAGGTTCCGCCTTTCGGCATCTTCAGGCACTATGTATACTCACCAAAAGGCAAATACAGACGTTTGATTTGACTGAGGCGAAACCTGGGTAGCAAAAAAACGACTCAAATGGAATACCTAGGTCAAAACTTAAATCCATTAGAATTTAGATTCAAATTCCATCAAATACCTTCGGTCGGTAGTATTAATGAATAAATATTAATACGTCAAAAGTGACAACATAAATACTATCAGCAGGATAAAAAGAC
Source organism: Rhyacophila brunnea (assembly GCF_057557595.1). Classification (NCBI taxonomy): domain Eukaryota; kingdom Metazoa; phylum Arthropoda; class Insecta; order Trichoptera; family Rhyacophilidae; genus Rhyacophila; species Rhyacophila brunnea. Next base: position 6,359,862 of record NW_028232785.1, read on the forward strand.
GTCGTCACTAACACAAACACAGATTTTAACATCACTAAACAAACCAACCCGCATCTCACCACACTCGGTTTTAATCGAGCGTATCACGAGGCCCTACGTTTGCATGTAAAGCGTCAGCAGTTTTCCGCACTGGTAATGTCTCAGGAGCAGATACCTAAGACTCAAGAGCTTTGACTGATTTTAATGATGTTACTTTAATACAAAGTGTCGTGGTAGAGAAAGGCACGGAGTATTAAGATAAAGAATTATAACAAAAACAATGACATTTATATGTAGAGATCTTCACGCCTGCAGTACAATGGAAGAAAATTTCCTTTTGTGGCGACCAGGTTATACGGCCCGATGAGTCCAAAAGCTAGTTGATACGACTTGAGCATCTCTTCCCTTTCGGAACTTTCGGACATTCAGAGAGGGTGTTTTTTCTCAAGTAGATGTCGGTCGGGTGACAAGTCCAAGCTCAAAGAGGTTGGCAGCGAACCCACCATAGCCTGTCAAAAATTGACTGGTGTAGTGATCAGGAGTCAACTTAGTTATCTCTAATCGCCATTGTACGTTAGGAAAGAACAAAGTTTTGTGCCGTTATCACCAGGGTGAAACACATCAGTTTTATTACACCATTTTTTGATAAATATTTCATCGAAGTTTAAACAGTTTAAATCTTTTACAGCTGAATGAGTTCTTTTATGCAATTTCAAATGAGCAGATTGTCTACATACAAAATTGCATTGATCACATTTAAATGCCTGAATGAATCATTTCATGTAATTGTATACTACCGGATTGTCTACATGAATAATTGCATTAGGCTCATTTAAATGGTTATTTAGTAGAATGAACGATCTGGTGCAATTTCATTTTATAAAGTGTTATACACGAGTAATCACATTGACTACATTTGAAAGGCTTTTCGCCAGAATGAGTCATTCTGTGTGTTTTCATATTACAAAATTGTATACACGAGTAATTAAATTGATCACATTTAAATGGTTTTTCATCAGAATGCGTCATTTTATGTAATTTCATTTTGCCCGATGTTAAGCATGAGTGATCACATTGATCACATTTAAATCGTCTCTCACCAGTATGAATTATTTTGTGTAATTTGACCTCCTTAGCTTTTATAGACGAGTAATCACACTGGTCACACTTAAATATTTTTTTGCCAGAATGTGATACATTGTGTTTCCTCATAGAACCAGCGTGTATACATGAGTAGTTGCATTGTCCACATTTTAATGGTTTATCACCGGAATGAGTCATTTTGTGTAATTTCATCTTATTAGATTCTCTAGAAGAGTAATCGCACTTATCACATTTAAAAGGCTTTTCACCGGAGTGAGTCATTTGATGCAACTTTAACTTATTAGATGTTATATACGAGTAATTGTAATGATCACATTTAAATGGTTTTTTACCAGAATGAATCATTTTGTGTAGTTTCATATCACGAGACCGAATGCTGAGGTAATTACATTCATTACATTTAAACAGACTTACACTTTTGTTACCTATTGCTTTTATATGAAACGATTTGTGAAGCTTCATTATGTCTATGGATGCAAAATAATCATAACAAATAGAGCATACAGAATTTTGGGTATAGAAAGTCATTTTTTGTAATTTTATAACAGCGACTAATACTTGGGTGACTGAGGAGGTAGGTTGATTATGACGATTGTTAACAGTGCGATATATCTCAAGATCATTCTTAATATCCTATTCGTTAATTTATATTTCGTCATATAGTTCTTTTATTTCAGATTCTCTCTCTGATGATTCTAAACTCGTTGTGTGTGCCAATGCAGAGGTGGCAGGAGTAAACTGAAAAAAAAACACTGTTAATAATTAAACGAATCACAAAAATATGATTATTACAATGTTAAGAGCGAATAAATAGAAAGAATAGGTATGTTATATCCGTAGTTACACCTGGAACTTTATTAAGTACTGTCATTTCCCTCCATTTTCGTAAGTGAAAACACTCTGTCACTTTGCTTCGTTGTATGAATTTTCATCTGGATTTAGGACTTGGCGGTGGACAAATAACACACCGGAATTGTGGTGGAAACGGCAAGGTATATTTACGTTAATATATTCTTGGTTACATTTTTATACAAATTCTTTTCAATTTAATTTTGACGGATAACGAGGTAAACACTGCTTACTGCGTTGCTGTCAAAAATGCTTCTCCCGCGCTAAAATAAATGACCGCTTACGAGTCGTACAAATGCGGCGTTGCCATTCATATTTTTTTAACGGCATTCAGACAATGTTGCCGGTCAGATATTTAACACTATTTAATTATTTTCGCAATCAACCCTTACTATTTGTTATTAATATCGATTTGGGCCTCTCCAGATTCACAGAGACATCCCCAAATGGGGACCATTTGGGAATGTGACAGTAGGTACCTGTATTATTACAGATTATAAAGAGTGCAGGAAGGCGAAACTCGATTACAAGAAATCAGTTGATCTTGTACAAAATCCTAATAAGCTCTTGGTTCCCATGCATATTTTATCAAAGCAACTTAACGGGGGACATGTTCAGCGTACGTCAAAATGGAGCTTCTATGCTATTTTCAAAGCATGATCCTGGATATTCCTTAAACGTTGTAGATAATCTATTTACATAATTTTGAAGCTTTATTATACTTTATATTTATTTTATGTAAATGTTTATCACATTTGAATGTTCAAAGACATAGCTTATAATCAGTATCTTTAAATGTGCAAATCTTGCCCATTTTTTGAATAATAAAATGCCTAATTCTTGTCAAATTTGGTATCACAGAGATTATCAATATATTTTTTTATTGTAAATATTTCACTATAATAATATGTCAACATAAATTTTACTAATGGTTTTATAAATGCTTTTAAAAATTAATAAATATAAAAAACCTTAACACCACTTCACATGGACGTACTGAAATATGACTATATTCTAAAACATTAGAGTGAGATGTTTAAAAGAATACTATTTTAGGTAATACAAATACTTTATCACATTAATCATATCATGCTTTGAAAAAATCGCATAAAAGTTCCATTTTGACGTACGATGAGCATGTGGGCCGTTAATACGAACTATATAATTCACAGATATCCTGTATATTATTCTGGGTTAGACAGGGTGTCTGCACAGCGACACAATTGTATATTACATTAATGTTTCCCTATCAAATAAAAGATACAATAAAACTCAGAAAATGTTCGTCTATCTATAAAATAATTATTTATCTATTATGGTTTGATTAAGGCAAAGGCGGGTAAATGAATTTTAAAACCGAACCAGCACCATCTGCAATTATGTGTATTCTATTTAAATTAATGAAAACAAAGAAGGATGACTGATAAAGTTTAGTGTGTAGTATTTATGTCGGAACTCCACAGCTTACCTCCACCCTTTGCCACTGTTATATAGCATATATTTCATACACTTTGTCGATTAACAGATGATAACATAAAACACTGAAAATATATTGAATACACATAATTTGAAAACATCTCATGCATCAGATGAAAAATACACTAAATGAAACGAACTACTAGTTAAAAATGTCGTAATTAACTAAGATGTGCGTAGTTTAATTGGAAAAACATACTGGCGTGAATCTAGCAGATACAGATTTAAGTCCCGTCGAGTGTCGTATATTTTCTAGTGTCTATATGCATGAGATGTTTTCAAATTATGTATATTCAGTATATAGACTGTTACATTCTTAAATCTTGTGTGTTATTCGTTAAATAAAAGAAATACGTAGTTTGTTAAAAATATATTAATACCTGGGGGCGGCAGGTTATATTATGAAAGTATGGTGAAGCAGGCTGGTATGGTGAGGCGGGCTAGTAATCAAGTTGCGGCAAAATTTCCACGTTAAAATTATATTATATGTGTACGTTCACCGCCATCTTTAGATTAATAAGGTCTGAAGATTTCTTTTCGCACATGCAACGAGTGGTTTACTGTTCAGCTGTCAAAATCAGATCTCAGATTGCTTGTCATATTGATTCGCCCTTAATCGTTTCAAATTGAATTATAAAAAAAATCTCAAATCAAATATATTACCTATCAGTGTTATTTATAATATTATATACATTCCTGTATCTCGGATCCAGCCTAAATACCCAAAATAAGACAGCAGAGGAGATAAAAATCCGCCTTATCTCCGGGAATAAATGCTAACATGCCTGCAAGCGACTGGTGGGGTCGAAAATTCTAGGCCGAAGAAGTAAACTTCTAATATATAAAACAATTATAAGGCCAGTGGTCACTTACGGCTGTGAGACTTGGTGCTTAACTCAAAATGAGGAAAACGAATTAGCTGTCTTCGAGCGCAAAATACTCCGCAAAATCTTTGGACCCACGTTGGAAAATGGGAACTACAGAATAAAAATGAACCATGAATTGGAATAGCTGATTGAACAGCAAACAATCATAAGGTACTGTAAGTTCCAAAGACTACGATGGGCGGGACATGTGGAGAGAATGCCTGAAGTTAGAGCGCCAAGGATCATGACGAAGTGGCTACCCCAACGGAAGAACCCAGAGGCCGTCCAAGAAGGAGATGGGCTGACGCCGTAGAAGTGGACTGGCTTCATATAGGAAGATCCGGTAACTGGAGAAGTGTGGCGAGAGACTGGAGTGAGTGGAGAGCGGTTGTGGAGGAGGCCAAATCCCACCCCGGGATGTAGCGCCGTGGAAGAAGATATACATTCCTGTTGTTCATCAGCTGCCTAGTCAGACCAGTCCTTCACACAAAAACCAGTGGTAATATCGATTTCCAAAAAATATGTAACATTGATCTATGCATAACATTAATTATACAAGGTGTGTTAATGATAGTGTATTATTAATCATAATGTACGCAGATGATTTGGTGGTGCTCGGAGAATCTGAAGAAGAAGTCAGAGATATTTTCACTCCTCTGGAGGACACAGCGAAAAGGTTGAATCTACGAGTAAATGTGGGAAAGACCAAGTATTTGAAAATGACAAGAGGCATTGAACCCTCTGGAAACATTGGAATAAGAAACTCCTCGTTCGAGAGAACCTCTCTCTTCAAGTACTTGGGCTCCAACATTACCTCTAAAAATGAAATGTCCCTAGAGCTCTCTGACCGACTGAGAAGTGGAAATGCAGCGTACTTCGCGCTGAGTCGTCTGTTCAGGTCCAAAATGCTGTCCATCAAAACGAAATTCCGGGTGTATAACGTGGTCATCAAGCCAATCGTCATGTATGGATGTGAAACGTGGGGTTTAACAGAAAAACAAGAAAAGGCGCTCCAAGTGTTTGAAAACAGAATCCTCCGGAGAATACTTGGACCCGTCAATGAGAACCACCGGTGGCGCATCCGCACAAACGCTGAGCTCTTCGACCGATACCAACCTAGAATCACTAATATTCTGAGGTCAAGAAGGCTCAGATGGGCGGGCCACGTTGTACGATCTGAACGATCTAGAACTCTCTATAGGATTTACAAAGGCACACCAGCTGGCACTCGACCTCTTGGCCGCCCTCGACGGAGATGGGCGGACAACATTCAAAGGGATGCGGAAAGGCTGGGGATAGTCAACTGGGAAGAGAGAGCGCTGGACAGAGATGCCTGGAAAAACGTTGTGCAGTCGGCCATGGACCTGAACGGCCCCTAGCGCCAGTTTAATAATAATAATAATAATAATAATAATTGAACATTATATTATTTAGAAGAACACTAACTGAGAGAGTATATCACAACCAATAGAAAAAACTTTTTTGAAAAAAGTAAGCCAACCGGTCGGGAATCGAACCCGGCATCTCCAACGGGTAAACGCCCCAAACTAGTCGCATTCAGCCATTATGCTACGGAAGACATACTAATGACGATAAATATTTAAGCTATTGGCTATTAAATACCTACCACTCAGCGCTCTTCGAAATCATGTTACTTCGGCAATCGATTTTTGTTTATTAAATCAAAGTAGGTAGTTATTTTACTATTACAACGATTACTAACCGACGTCTAGGAATTTCTCCAATATTTTTTAAGCAACTTCTTGTACTTGCTAATAATTTTTAATTAACTATTTCTTTTATTCAAACGAATAATTCACAAGATTTAAGAATATATCATTCTGATTATTGAACATTATATTATTTAGAAGAACACTAACTGAGAGAGTATATCACAACCAATAGAAAAAACTTTTTTGAAAAAAGTAAGCCAACCGGTCGGGAATCGAACCCGGCATCTCCAACGGGTAAACGCCCCAAACTAGTCGCATTCAGCCATTATGCTACGGAAGACATACTAATGACGATAAATATTTAAGCTATTGGCTATTAAATACCTACCACTCAGCGCTCTTCGAAATCATGTTACTTCGGCAATCGATTTTTGTTTAATGTTTAATGTAATTCAATAATCAGAATGATATATTCTTAAATCTTGTGAATTATTCGTTTGAATAAAAGAAATAGTTAATTAAAAATTATTAGCAAGTACAAGAAGTTGCTTAAAAAATATTGGAGAAATTCCTAGACGTCGGTTAGTAATCGTTGTAATAGTAAAATAACTACCTACTTTGATTTAATAAACAAAAATCGATTGCCGAAGTAACATGATTTCGAAGAGCGCTGAGTGGTAGGTATTTAATAGCCAATAGCTTAAATATTTATCGTCATTAGTATGTCTTCCGTAGCATAATGGCTGAATGCGACTAGTTTGGGGCGTTTACCCGTTGGAGATGCCGGGTTCGATTCCCGACCGGTTGGCTTACTTTTTTCAAAAAAGTTTTTTCTATTGGTTGTGATATACTCTCTCAGTTAGTGTTCTTCTAAATAATATAATGTTCAATAATCAGAATGATATATACTTAAATCTTGTGAATTATTCGTTTGAATAAAAGAAATAGTTAATTAATAATAATAATGTAATTACTTATCTATTCAAATCAAACCATTCCCTGTGTGAACACGACAGACGCGTCAGTATGATCACTCTATAGGACAATGGCAGTTCATACATAGAGAACAACGGAAGGGGCAGAAAAAGTAGGACCAGTCGTTGTGAATGTATCGGTTTTTTACTTGAGTCGGCAATGGTACGTTATAATGACCAAAGTAAATCCTCCGTGATGGCCTGAATTTTTTTTATCGCGTCGCTATTTCTCGTAAGTTGTCGGCTATTGTTGGTCTGATTCATTCAGTAGTATGAGGAAGCCGATTTATTGCCTCTCTTTTTATTTAATACCGCTATGATTAGCAGTGATGTCCTTAGACAAAATGCCGCCACATTTTGCATACAGTATTTTTAATCATCCTTTCATGACTCCAATATCTAAGAAATATGTTCTTCTGTAAAGATATGTTTAGTTTGAGATCGCAAAGGTTTAGGCATTATTAAATCGATAATCAATGACGGCGTGACGCTTCCATACAGACTAAAATCGTGGAACGGAGTGGTAGGTGGGACGCTCTGTAAGAGGAGGGTGCATCTTTAATTTCGACGACCAACGCAACTTCCGTACGTACCCCCACGGGACGTCACTGATGATTAATACTTATCAGTGCAGTATCACTGCATAATATTGCTAAAGTTTTATAGAGTATTATAAACCTGATTTACTGGTCCACGATCCAAACAACAGAAGCCAGGTTGTGGGTCTTCATATTTGATTTGGTGTATTGTTTCGTCAACATACTCAATCTCCGACTTTATAATGCGCAGCTCTGTCGGAGGTTTCTGAAATTAAAATAAATCTATTATTTATAAAGGGCGCATCCTACTGCCAGTATTGGTTACATCAGGTAGGAAAGTGCAGGATTTTGTCATGACCCTAGTCAGCGCCTTCCACTTTAAAAATACATTAGCAGAGAAAGTAGTATACCTAGAGATCCTTTGCACACAAAATTTAGATGCGAAAAAACCGAAAAGTAAAGCTTCATCAGCAATGACGTCCCGAGACAAAATGCCGTCTCCAGGCAGCGCCAAAATGCTGCCCCATTTTTGGTACAGTATTTTTTATCATCCTTTTATCTTTCCAATATCTAAGAAATATGTTGTAAGGGTGCATTACCAACAAATTATACTCATACCCACCGCTCAAAATGGAAATTTTACGAACCGGAGCGCTCGATATATTAACGAAAATATTAGCTACATATTATACTACTCGTATATTAATTGTATGTATACCTGCTTATGTATTTTATAAAAAAGAAGTGTGTTACATTTTTTTATTATATGACATATCTAGCTCAGACGGTCAAATTAATATACATAATTTGAAAACGTCCATTTCGAGCCCTGATTAAAACCTATAATTACATCCGTAATTCTACTATATATTTAAAAAAAAAATGCGTTAATTGCAGACCATGTGCTGGTCTATCCCGTCTTTGCAACCAGTTGCAACACGATGGTGTGGTGTGGTTGAAAGTGTCTAGCCTTTGCGCTTCTCTTGCACGGACCCGACAGAAAAAAAATATAGGTACTAATCAGTGGCGAAGGATGCTTGTTGAAGGTAGGTAAGCTGTGGTAGTCCTTGTTAGGACTTGTTTTCAATTATTTACCACAGAATGCCTCCACCCCTCGCCACTTGTCTACAAGAACTTTGAATTTAATAGCCTAAATCAGTTAAAGTTGACTAACTAACACACTAATAAAAAGGTTTCGATAAATTAACCTCGAATATGCTGATGACATCGTGAGCAGCCTCTTGTTTTATACAAATATTGGCCGCCGGGATGATTGGTTGCATTATTGGCGCATCGAAGCATTGTTGCCCTTCTGAATCAGCTTCAAATTCACATTGTTCACGTTTTACATCCATTTTACATAGGTATTCAAAGCAAAAATCGTTAAGAACACAACTTTATTATAGTGTGCCAAAATATGTACCTAGTTTGACAGCCGTGACAATAGATTTAAGGCCATAGACAAAATGTTTGGTGACACACCAGCAAATTCGCAGACCCAACTAGATTCAACGCTAAACAGTCTTCCCTCATTTATGTTGTTACTTTAAAACCTTTCAATGCTAATGGCAACGATTAGAGATAACACTTTTTAGAGAAGTACCTAGTACCTGTGTAACGAGTGTTGTTAATTATTGTATTTACTAATATATTGTAAGTATTATTATTTATGAATTTTTGTATTATTATCGTATAAAGCAGGGGGGGGCAAACTGCGGCCCGCGGGCCGCATGTGGCCCGCCGGGTATTTTTTTGCGGCCCGCCATCATTAATTGTACTTCTGATTACGAATAACTTTTTTATAATTTTTTAAGAAATATTGACAATAGATTAAAATTTGAAGAATTTGTTGTTTCGTAAATGTGTTATCTCAGTAGGTACGTCTTCCTTGCGTCTCGTCTCACACTATGTAACCAATATTTTCGACGTTGAACATCATGTGGCGAATTCTTCACTGAGCCTTTTTTAAAGAGGCACCTAGCGGAAAAATACGAAGCTTGCAATTTGAGACATTTTTTTGATAATTTACAATTTCAACTGTATTAATATATAAATATGTATCTGAAAACATTAAAAATAAAAATATTTTTTATTTTAAGTCAAAGACAAACTTACAATTGTAAAAAATGTAATAAAATGTGAATTTGTTCTATCGGTCCGCACCCTATTATTACATATATTTTATGGTCATATTTATTATTAAAATTTAGTTTATTAAGTTTTCTAAGCATCACCTAAGCGATTTTTGACAAATTCATAGTTTTAATATTTTTTATATGTATTTTAAAAAACATCGATTTTTATAAAAAATATAAATGTGTATAACTTGAAATCCTTTTTATTTATATTAATATAAATATTTTATTTATATTTATAAGAATAATTGATTTGATATAAATAAAAAGGATTTCAAGTTATACACATTTATATTTTTTATAAAAATCGATGTTTTTTAAAATAGATATAAAAAATATTAAAACTATGAATTAGTCAAAAATCGCTTAGGTGATGCTTAGAAAACTTAATAAACTAAATTTTAATAATAAATATGACCATAAAATATATGCAATAATAGGGTGCGGTCCGATAGAACAAATTCACATTTTATTACATTTTTTACAATTGTAAGTTTGCCTTTGACTTAAAATAAAAAATATTTTTATTTTTAATGTTTTCAGATACATATTTATTCATTAATACAGTTGAAATTGTAAATTATCAAAAAAATGTCTCAAATTGCAAGCTTCGTATTTTTCCGCTAGGTGCCTCTTTAAAAAAGGCTCAGTGAAGACTTCGCCTTTTGCAAGGAAAAAAAATATATGCCCATGATACGGACTGTAAGAAGTTTGCAGCGCAGTTCAATCAATTAAGATTGGGAGACTGCGATGGCTAGGTCATGTGCACTGTATGAATAATGCCAAGAGAGTGATGTCTAGCAATCCAATAGGGCGTAGAACAAGAGGCAGGCCAAAGATTCGCTGGTTGGATGGAGCTGCCAGTGACTGCCGTATTCTGCGGGTACCGAATTGGAAAGCGGCCACACTGGATAGGGACAGGTGGATGGAGCTGTTGGAGGAGGCCAGGGGCCTTATGTTAGAAGTTGCGAGTTGTAGTCGCCCGGTCGACATGACGTCATATGACATCATTGTGACGTACTACCGGAGTGGTAATAGCATTCGAGAAAATAACGCTAGTCAAATAATACTGGCGTTATTCATTGTCCCCATACACAAATAGGTGTTTCAGCATAATAATATCTTTGGTGAGCAGTGTGTGTTGGGCGGTTTTCCTCGAGGGTGTATTGACTCACGTCACAATTACGTCATGTCGTCGGATGACTTTATATCACCAGTTAAAACATAGGCCTGCAGGATCCACACCGGGTTGTCGTGCCCCTGATTTATAATAATACCTACCTATAGTAAATAGAGAATCTCAAACAAATTCAATCCATGCTAAAATATGCTATGAATAGGTACTATTGACATAAATTGTCATTTAAATTTTATTTTATTACTTAGGTAGGTAGGTATATTGACAGATTAATTAATTTACAATAAATAACTAACGATGTGTTGATTTCTGTTATTACCGACTGGCAATATTGTCCTTCACTTTGTCTATGGCAGACTAATCATTTACCTTATTTACTGAGCTCACGTTTAAACTATCTAATATGGACATAAAATGCGAATCCAGTGAATTGGAATCTGGCGCAAAAGGGCAGGAATGGTTTGATGTCCCAATAGTTCATTCAAACAGCCCGACTGCACCCACTTATATAAAGCAAGAGAATGCCGCTGATGTCAGTAGGATTTTTGAGGTTAGTTTTATTTTCATGACACTTATAGGATTGAGTTTATGGTAATTTGGTCAATATCGTCAGCAAGAGGTGACGCTTTTGAAATGTGGCACTGGCGGAGAATGTTTCGCAATCCATGAACGGCTAAATGTCTCTGTACTGGAAGAAGAGAAAATTCAAATTTTTTTAATTTTAGATGTCATGAACATAACAAATTATAAATTCAAAGCGTTCACGACATGACATAAAATAAGTGTCAACATTTTTTAAAATAAAACTACAAAGAAATGTGAGTTAATAATACAATAAGAAGGTCCCCCGTGAGTTCTGGCCACTAGGCTAGAGCCCTGTCACCCTCCTGTCATGAATTCGACACTATGTTCTATGTACCTACCCACCTACTGAAAGGCAGTAATTAAAACCATGTTAATTAATAATTGAAAAACACAGACTATTTGTTATTATTTGTAATAATTTTATAGGAAAGGGATGCCTTCATTTATATTAGATACGTACTGAATGCGAAATACTCTATGCGACAGTAACTTTTCAACAGTTTTTAAACTGATGTCCTTTATTTGTAATTATGACAACACAGACATGAACCCTCCAAAAAAAACCGCCCCGTACCACACTCGGTCTTAATCGAGCGTATCACGAAGTCAAACGTTTGGTGTAAAGCACTAGCAGTTTTTTTATGCTTAATATCGTATCAGGAGCAGATATCCAAGACTGACATCGCCACACTTTCGAATGAGCTTTGACTGAGTTTACTGAAATTTAAGAGAAAAAAAAATATCGTCTTTGTTCTGGCAGAACACACTAACTGGAGAATACTAGTTTTGAGTAATTTGACTTTGAAGTTGTTAAAATGTTTGAAATGGTCTATCATGTGAGTTAATTAAGTAATCGTAAGAAGGATGACTTTAAAATAAAGACTGTTTATTTATTAAGAAGGTTTCCAGACGGTAAAGTTTGAAATAAGGAACATTTTGGTATAACTAATTCAATACGTAATTTTTTCAAATTAGTGTCTTTTGCCAGAACAGTGACGATATATAATGACAAATATTCAAGTAAAGATCGGAGGTTTTTTTGTGAAAGAAAAATAAATCTAAAAGACTTGTCTAATCTACTTATTATAAAAAGCACAATGACCAACTTACAGTTAACCTTAAAACTGTGCTATAGTGTTCACCTCAATGTATTGTTTTTTTTAAAGAATCCCGAACCTATTATTCTGGCCAATATCAAATCGGAAACTCATTTTAAACATGTTGACATCAAGCAAGAGTTAACTGACGACCAAATAATCGATTATGATTATCCACTTCCTGGATGCTCCCATTCGGAAGACCGGCCATTAAAACAGGTACTGACAGACTATTTTAAATACTCTCTGTATAATAATGTACACTGTGTTCGCATGCGATCAAAATATATGAATGGATGAAGTATCGTCGCCAATCAACCAACACAGTAGAAAGGAAGTCAATGTCGCGTTTGGCCGTCGAGGTATTGATACGCCAAGACCCAAAGAGATTCCACCAGGGAACATAGAATTGATGGGAACTGAAATACCTAACGGGTGTTGAGTAACAGGCTACCGATCTTGTGTATGGAAGAATATGGGGCCATTGACCCTCATTGACCGCTGACGGCACAGCTGTTGTGCCCTCATTAGCAGGCCAATATATATAATTAGCATGTTATTTAAATGTGGTAATTGAATGCTCCGTGGCGAAACGGTGTAACGTGTAAAAAATACGTCATTCTAACCTTGTTCTGAACACTTCTCTCGGTTTATGCACTGACGCTCACTCAGTATTGGTGTATTTGAAGTTTGCAATACACACTATAGCACGTTTTTTAATGTGTATTTCATTTTCGTCGGACACTCACATATTTAAAACCCTGCTTTAAAATGCAGTGTATTTGGGTAGAGCCTATCTGAATTATATTAAAAATCTAGTCTGTGGGTTCGACTTTTCAAATTTTGAGAATTGATGTTCGCTTTTTTCGAGTACTACGTCACTCCTTGATGAATGATTCCTTTGCTATTATTTTATCATATATGTAGCAATCATAATTCAGCACTAAATGGGTGACACACTTCAATATGTATGTTTTGATGTCAAAACAAAACAATAGAGCGATAATGAAAGTCAGCATTTCCTCAATCATAACTAAATCAGTAGGGTCTGTCATGATTTTTTAATTGCGATAATATCTCTTGTAAATTATTATGTACTGCATTTGTATAAATTAAAAGGACAATCCATGAATCCTCAATCATTCATCGAGTCCGTCACTCGACGCACTACTATTATCACGAGCACTTCACTAGACATAGTCAATGGTGATTCCACTCGAATCTACTCTCTCAGTTCATTAATATAATCCAACTTTTAATCACATTGATCTCACTAGTACATCATTACCCGCGATAATAATCTAACTCTGACATCTCGATTCGGCGCCGAGACAACTGGGCGCCACGCAATTGAATGAGAATCGAAAATAAATAAATATTCGTTAATTATAGGTTCTAATATACTATACACCCACGATGGCCGCGCGGCTTAAGCGTTCGACTATAACGCCGTGGGTCCCAGGTTCGAATCCTGGGTCTGACAAGTACACATATTGTTTTTCAATTTTTGTATGAATCAGGATATGGACCTAGTAGGTTGAGCAAGTGGCTGACATCCATTTCTCGTAAAAAGCAAAATCTGTTAATACAAACCTCTACTCTGTCGAGGCCCATATAATCATACCAAGATCGGACATGGTCAAAAAAATATATAATATATTTTATATTATATTAACGTCTATTTATTTCATTAGACTGTGCGGTACCCAATTTTCCCATTTCCTTATTGTATAATAGTATTGTATAATTGTATGATATATATTTGTATAATATAATTATATATATATATGTATATATATACTAAATTGTATAATATATAGTCAATAAACTCTCTCCTCGAAACCTACAAGCAAAGACCCCTATTATCTCCTCCATCTAATTCATCGTCAAATATACATTTTAACATTTGTTTTATCCAAATTAATTTATATATAAGTACCTATTTCATTACCTATGTATATATTTTTCAGTGGCAAAGGGTGGAGGTAGGCTGTTAAGATCCACCATAAATAGTGCACATTACACTTTGTTAGACATGCATATTTGTTTTTATTGAAATAAGACTACAATTATTTACAGTCGGTGTAAGAAATCAATTAAACCCTGCCAAACCAAACCATAATAGTTTTGGTGTATTTTGGCCAATGCGACAAAATTGTGCTCACTTTTTCATCCATGCTTATTTGTTTTTGTTGGATTAAGGATACATATTGTTGGTTCATTTTTTTAAATGCATAAAGCCCTGCCTAAACCAAACTATCATAGAAAAGAAATATTATTCTATCTATAAAATATCCAAAGTAATGTATGATTTAATTGTATAATTTTCGATATTTTCTAGATAGACGAGTATTTTTTGATTATTATATTTTATGGCTTGGTTTTCGCAGGGTTTAATTAAAATTTAAAAACTAACAACACCATCTGTAAATTGTGTTCTTATTTCATTGAAAACTAATACGTATGACTGAAAAAGTTTAATGTGCACTATTTATGGTAGATCTTAACAGCCTACATCCACCCTTCGCCACTGATATTTTCAATAGTAAAATTGATTGATTTTTGTCTTCTTTAGGGAGCTAGCACAATATTGGCTAATGCTAAGAATCTCAAATCGATCTGTTCTGTGGCAAAAATAGTACAACCTTGTAATGACATACATATTGATGAACAAGACATTAAAAGGGAACGTGAAGATTATAATGGAGCGTTGACACACGTCCGCAGTACTGTTAAACATAATGTGAATCAGTCTAAAACCGATGTAGTAGCAATGATACAGTTGGAAAGGAAACATTTTCATGATACAAATTTTGCCTGTAATATTTGTTTTAATTTTTTTGCATCGTTAAATTTACTGAAGCTTCACAAAGAGTTGCATGACAAACCATTGAACAAAATCTCTAATTTAGGTAGTGAAAAACCGTTTAAATGTGATAACTGTAACTACTCCTGCATAAAACCCTCTACAATGAAACTACACAAAATGAGTCATTCCGGTGAAAAGCGGTTTAAATGTGAAAAATGTAATTTCTCATGTATCCAATCTACTAATATGAAAACACACAAGATGATTCATTCTGGCGAAAAACCATTTAAATGTGATACATGTAATTTCTCCAGTATATCATCTGGTAGCATGAAAAGACATAAAATGACACATTCTGGAGAAAAACGATATAAATGTGACGTGTGTAATTTATCATGTATACAATCCGGTGATATGAAAAAACATAAAATGACACATTCCGGTGAGAAACCATTTAAATGTGACAAATGCAATTACTCGTGTATAACATCCGTTAATATGAGAACACATAAAATGACTCATTCTGGTGAAAAGCCATTTATATGTGATAAATGCGATTTCTCATGCATAACATCTGGTAACATGAAAAGACATAAAATGACACATTCCGGTGAGAAACCATTTAAATGTGACAAATGCAATTACTCGTGTATAACATCCGTTAAAATGAGAACACATAAAATGACTCATTCTGGTGAAAAGCCATTTATATGTGATAAATGCGATTTCTCATGCATAACATCTGGTAACATGAAAAGACATAAAATGACTCATTCTGGTAAAAATAAGAAATGATGGCATGATAATAATTTGTTATTACCATTTGTAAAATTTACTCATTATGTTTTCCATTATTTTTGATGCAGTCAGTATTAACAGAGTTCTTATTGTTAAATGCTAAATTAGTAAAATAACTTGTCTGGGTCTAAACATGAATGTAGAAAATACAAATAAACTTATAAATTACAAATCAAAATATATTTATTTTGAAGAAATATGACTATTATTTGAATTCCCCTCCTTTACAACCACATTATTATAATAGTGGCGTGAAGGTTCTCCTGGTAGAGAGTCCTGGTATCTTGGAGGATGAGAGAGAGGCATCGAGGATGGTCACGTTATATTAGGGAGAAATTGATAACACGGATGTTTGATATGATAACTTATTTATTCATCCAAAACACAGGTGCTAAAACACATTAAACTGGCGTGGATTATGCGTGTAAGTTATTTAAGGGCACGAAAAATTTAATTGGTTTGCACTATACTTTAATTTTCACATCACATGGTTGGGTTTACACAATATTCGCGGTAACGCACTTGTACGGCATGGAATCAAGCATTCGCCCGTCACGCCGCGCGGGCGCACGGACGGGTGTTTATGTCTCCTCTGATGTTTTTATCGATACGAACTTTAAAATATCTAAAAATCCTAAGGGCACTTTCACGCTCGGAAGGCGCGGGGGGAGACTTACAATTTTTTGAAATTATGAACGGTAAATGCGGCCAAAGCATTAAAGGTTGAATGTATTTTCTAAGAAAGGCGTTTAGGTACGCAGCGCTGTGTGAGAGAACGCTGTCAAAATGCGTGTTCGTTTGCGAAATATTTATTTAGTGATATTTATCGGGGATAAAATATTTATGTTGTTTTTAAATTTGTGGTTAGATTACTGATTTGGAATTTGAAACGTTTTCGTGCTAGGGTTTTCACTTGGTAATAATAATATGTATATTACATAAATGCGGCTCTCTGGTACCTTTGTTATCCTGTTTCCTTGACGATTTGGCCCTTCTCACTTGATAAACTGCCGACCACTGCACTATGCGACTCAAATGTATTTTACCACCGCTATCTTCAATGATCTAACTTATTCAGTCAAATAAAAATAATGTACCTACCTAGATAGATAGTAGATTTTCTTTAACAATATTAGTCATTGAATAGGTATATATGAATACGTGTATTAAATAAGGCTCTAAGTACCAAAAAGTAGTATTGCCTGTAGTTACAAAATACCGAGTCATTGAAGTAAAATTTCATGAAGCAGACCTTTTGAAAAATGTAGTTTTACAGTGTGAAGCATCACGGCAGCTTCTATAATTTTAGGAATTAAGAACTCGCAAGTGTCAACACACCATCGTTAGCTATTTTATATTGAATGCCGTTGACCACTGCAGTGCTACTTACACCATTATAAATAAAACACGCTAACGGACTTACAACGCCGACAGGTTTAATTATTTTGCTGTATTTTTTTGACTTGCTTGAGGCACTTAGACTATAGTTGAAGTTATTGGCGTTGGTATGTAGAACATTTTTCTATATAAATGTTAGTTTATATGTTTTTGTTACTTAGCGCCTTAATTAATACACGTATTCATATTATGTAAGCAGTGAAAAGGTTTTTTTATTTATTTAGTCTACCTACACATACAAACATAAACGAAGGAAGAGATTATTTTTAAATAATTTTCTTAAAAAGATTAGGTGCCTATGTATTTATGTACCTACCTAGTTTGGCAATGTTCGTGTTGTGTACCTATTTTAATATTATTTTCAATTCGTAAGTAAAGTAGGTGGTTGAGCTTTTTAAGTGGACTATAATTATTTTAAGGGATGATGAGGAGGTCGGATCTAGGGGCGGGGGCAATGGAACAGAATGCCAGACACTGACCTTTGTGATGATGTTTGATAGCTCCGTGGTCTGGTTTCAACTGTCACTCGGGCGGTATCGTTGTTTTGGGTCACCCGGTTCGTAAACTCCCGCACTTTGTGACACAGTTTTATGGATTATAGGTGAGGTTGTATGAATGATGATGATAGTTTATGAAAGAAGTGAATATGAATGTATCTATTGAGTCAATCACTTAAGCGACGGAAAGCTATTAGAAGCCAGCACGCGTCCACTGTCGAGATGCAACTGAATGTCTCTTTGCAACACGGTCTCTCATTACGCATAATTGCTTATACATTGTCTGGTGACAATAACACTAGGGATTAGGAGGTGGGTGAGGAGATAAGGAGTTGAATGGGAATATAAATGGCCCAACTAGTAGGTAAGTAAGTGTAAGTAGGTAAGTACCTACCTACCCAATGTTTTTTGAGCTTTAAAGAAAAAACTAATGAAGACATTATAATGTACATACACACATACCATAATATATAATAAGCGTGAAGTTCGATAGTTTTTGCAGAAAATATGACATTTTTAGAGCGACACCGAGCGAGAGAAAACGATGTAATTGGCTTCATGTAAGAGCAGACGGAAATAACAACGGCATCAATGATATTAATTATTACATTTTACCCTACAAGCAACGTATCTATGTATTCCATACACAAGGCTGCTATCGAGCGTAGTTTATCATATGTATTTATATTGAGGTGGTTAATTAATAATTATTGTTACAATAAGTTAAAAAGTGCTATGTTTTAACAGCACTCCTCTTGGCTTCGTTAACTTTTAGAGCGAGATAGACAGTTTTTACAGTTTAGGCGGCTAACTTATTGTAACTAAAATTATTATTATAATGCTTCAATACATACATATGATAAACTATCCTCGATAGTCGGCGATAGCAGCCTTGTGTATGGAATAGATGCGCATATTATGTAATTTGTGCGCAGTAGATGAAATTGCAATCTGAACTGGAGCACCCGATAATTTTCAAGAATATTAACATAGGTACCTAAGTAGTCATCTAATTATAACGTTTAGTTTATAAAAACATCTGTGTTAGATTTTTAGTAATTATGGCCTATGTAGATCAAATAACAGTATTTTTTTTCCACGAGACGGAAGGATAATTTTAGGGATTTCATAAACCGGAACAGCGCCTGGTCATTTCGAGCCCTGCATGGGTATGCGGCATGCTTATTTAAATAGGTAGGTAGTTAAATACATTTTATTGTAGGTGTAGTAGTGTTGTTGATGATTTTATTACCTACCAAATACCTTAATATCATCATCAGGGGCGCGACAACCCGGTGTGGGTCCTGGCCACCTCCAACTGTCCCTATCCAGTGTTGCCGCTTTTCAATTCGGTACCCCCAGAATACGGCAGTCACTGGCAGCTCCATCCAACCAGCGAATCTTTGGCCAGCCTCTTCTACGCCCTATTGGATTGCTGGACATCACTCTCTTTGCCGGTTCATTTTCATGCATACGGTGCACATGTCCTAGCCATCGCAGTCTCCCAATCTTAATTGATTGAACTGCGCAGCAATCTTCGTACAGCCCGTAGAACTCAGCATTACTGAGCAATAAATCATTTAGACTAAACATTAGGTTGTAATCTAGGGGCAGCAGGTATATAAAAGTACGGTGAAGCTGGCTAGTATTGTGAAAAAGTATGGTGAGGCGGGCTGGTAATCAAGTTAACATTATATTATATGGGTACGTTATAATGACCAAAGTAAATTCTCCGTGATGCCCTGGATTTTTTTTATCGCCTCGGTATTTCTCGTAAGTTGTCGGCTATTGTTGCTCTGCTTCATTCGGTTGTATGAGAAAGCCTATTCTTTGCCCCCCTTTTTATTTAAGTAATACCTCTATGGTTGTAGCAAACAAGCAAAACAACACTTTACAGGTATATAATATTTACGAATAATACTGTCAAAAATGAAAATAATTGTCGGCCGTGACGTGTGCATTGTTATACCTATTGATTCATAATCTTACCTTATAGATATCTTAATAATCTTATGTGACCTATTAATACACTAGGTCCATTTACCTGGAACACCCAATGTTAAAACTCCAACTTTTTTTGCGTGCATTTGTTTGTGCATCGTTAGTGCACGTTTGTGCACGATTTTTTTTCGTTTGTGCACCTATAATAACCGAAAAATTCCAATTTCAAATTGGGTGTTCCAGCTAAACGTTGGGTCACCCAATGTTGAAATTTCAACTTTTTTCGAGTGCATTCGTTTGTGCATCGTTAGTGCACGTTTGTGCACGCGTTTTTTTCGTTTGTGCACGCACATTAAGGGGGTTATTCGCATTTCAATTTGGGTGACCCAGCTAAATGCTGGATACTTGTGTCACTAAACATGTGTTTTTCCTTAAATTTAAATTGTAAACACTTGTGCGTTGGTAGTGAACGTCAGTGCACGATTTTGTTTTGCTTTTTCACGTATATTCAGCGCGCTATTTAATTTTAAAGTTTGTATGCAAAACCTGACTGGGTGGGTTTAAAAAAATATTTTGTAGAGAAATATCTTGTTGCATAGCTAGTGCGCAATTCTGCATACTTTTTTATTTTTTTTCTCATATAGTGCGTGAGTTATTCGATATGAAATATTTGATGAACGTTAAGTAGAATCACCCAATAAACTTTTTTAACTTTTTATTAGGTCATCAATTTGTCTATTCTTGGCTTACGTTTGTGCACGTCCTTTTTTTGTTTTATCGATTATATTGTGAGAGATATAATTTTTTAAAATTTAGTGACTTGATACTTGAACCATTAAATTTGCCTTAAAAAAATTTTGTTTAGTGCATCCGATTAAGTTTATTAGATTATTAGATATTATATAGAACAAACTCGTGAAAAATCTTATAAATGCAATGTATGTTCATTTGGATGCTCGCGACGGAGTAATCTTCAAGCATATGTAAAGAAATAAAATGGTGACAAACCTTTTAAATAAATTGACTACTTATACGGAGGCTCGGCACAAAATTATCTTAACGCTCATAAAACGAAACAGGAGAAAAACCATTTGCGTGTGATGGATTTTATTTTGAAAGTAGTACCTAAACAAATATGTCATTTAAAAACTCATAATCGTGATGAGTTTAAATATAAATGTAAACATACATGTAAGTAGGTACGTTGTTTAAGAACTAATAAACACACACATTCAAAAGAAAACCATTTGCGTGAAACAATTGTCGAAGCCGTCAGAGGCAATAACTTTTTAAAGAACCTACAAAACTTTATTTGATATCGATTCTGAATAGCATAATATGAAGTGACTAACACTTCTCTCCTAACATAACACCTACCAGAACTACAAGCATACGTTGCACCACCTGGAGAAACAGAGATAAAGAAGATGCAAATATTATTAGGAAGAGTTAAGTGCCTGCAAGTTAACCCCTTTATATAAAAAAAATATAAATGTCATTCCAATATTATCTATTGAAGAACATATCGTTGGATAAAAACATATTGCATTTTTCAAAAGTATGCATACCTAATTGTATTCTAATAACTTAACGGTATTTATTTTTATTACAGATCATTTTAAAAAACAGTAGGTAAGTATAATTATATAATTTACTGCATTTTTCCTTATGAAACTGACATTGATCCATTCAAAATCAAAAATAAATAGATAAATGTTAAGAAAGTTGAATGATTTTGTAATTTTGACACTTTTGTGTAATCAAATTGTCAATTTTGAGGTAGTCTATTATAAACCGACATATTTAGTGAGCCTTTTGGCTATTTTGAGGAGACTCTTTTGACTAGATGTTCCAAACGGATGCGGTTGTTTTTGTTCGGGACATTTTGACGGGTTACTTAGTGAAAATGGAAAAATGCGAATTTTTCGCGTAATTTAAATGGAAAAACAATAAAAACTTCATGAAAAATCATGTTATTAAATTACTCAATGGTGTGCATTTAAAAAATGTGGAAAAAAAATGTTTGGTTTTAAAACTTGACGGCCACTCAAAATCTAATTACTAGCTTAATATAAGAGATAAAAATTTTAAAAATCGTGTTAAAAGTTAACATAAATAAACTTAATCGGATGCACTAAACAAAAAAAATTTAAGGCAAATTTAATGGTTCAAGTATCAAGTCACTAATATCTCTCACGATATAATCGATAAAACAAAAAAAGCACGTGCACAAACGTAAGCCAATAATAGACAAATTGATGATTTAATAAAAAGTTAAAATAGTTTGTTGGGTGGTTCTACTTAACGTTCATTAAATATTTCATATAGAATAACTGACGCACTATATGAGAAAAAAAATAAAAAAGTATGCAGAATTGCGCACTAGCTATGCTACAAGAGATTTAACTAAAAAATATTTTTTTAAACCTACCCAGTCAGGTTTTGCATACAAACTTTAAAATTAAATAGCGCGCTGAATATAGGTGAAAAAGCAAAACAAAATCGTGCACTAACGTTCACTACCAACGCACAAGTGTTTACAATTTAAATTTAAGGAAAAACACATGTTTAGTGACACAAGTATCCAGCATTTAGCTGGGTCACCCAAATTGAAATGCGAATAACCCCCTTAATGTGCGTGCACAAACGAAAAAAACGCGTGCACAAACGTGCACTAACGATGCACAAACGAATGCACTCGAAAAAAGTTGAAATTTCAACATTGGTTGACCCAACGTTTAGCTGGAACACCCAATTTGAAATTAGAATTTTTCGGTTATTATAGGTGCACAAACGAAAAAAAATCGTGCACAAACAAATGCACGCAAAAAAAGTTGGAGTTTTAACATTGGGTGTTCCAGGTAAATGGACCTTAATACACTTACAGTGGCAATACAGCAATAAAATGTTATCTATGGTAAAAATGGTTCTCAGCAACACTGAACACCTGTCAGATTCTCTCTTTCACATTAATCCTCGCATTGGTACGGCATATTCGGCTTAAATACCCATGCAAAATGAATGTTAAACGCGAACCAAAAGAATTAGAAAACAATGCAGAAGGCCGACAAACGTTTGTTTCGGCCATTAATCAACAAAACAGCCTGGAGCCCCATACTTATAATATAAAGCAAGAGAACGCTGACGAAGCCAGTCGCACTTTTGAGGTTAGTTTTTTAAAGTGTGTCTATTGCTAACCTTGTACCCTGTTTAAACGTCGATGGTTTTACTGCTGACAGTACGTATTATCGCAGCCATAACAAGAATAATTACAAGATAAAAAGAACGTTTTTAAATTTTCTGTTGAATCATATAAACTTGACTTGCTAGCTTAAACGATCAAAAAAAATTGTACTCGATAGAAATAATACTGAAATGTCATTTTGATTTCCATAGTAAGGCACGTAACTTATATATTAATAATTATGTTGCTAGGACCATCCGCTTAGCAACCAATAATGGTGTCGAAATAACTTTTCATACAAAACAGAATTAACTGAAAAAGAATTCAATTCTACTTAAAGATGGCTAAAAGTATTTAAAAAAATGCATTGGCATCGTGTTCTGATATATTCTTTAAGTTTCAAATGTCTAGCTAGTCGTGAAGTTAGTTAAAAATCGATTGCAAGATTTGTACTGGACAAAAAATCACCGGACAAATAAGAATACGAGCTAAGAAAAACGTTGTAAAATGCACATGTAAACATGTATTATCATGCAAGTTGCATGTTGCAAAAAAGGTAGGAAGTTTCTGAATTGTCACATCGCGTCTCGCTTACTACTATTAAATTGGCGTGACAGTCGGCACTTTTACATGTAAACAGTCATTATCGCGATAGTTTAATATACACATTATTGATGAAAGTAAATCCATGCACGTATGCAGGCGCTATCAGGCGATATCCGTTTATTAACAATACCTACCAAAATATGTGTGTATTTGAGGTTCACGTATCACACTTTACCGTTATATCGGAAATATTAGGCCGTATATTAAAGAACGTCCAACCCATTTGGGTCGTATAGTACTGATATAAAATTCGTGTCAAAATAAATCACGGTTCTTTTCTTTTTACGCTTTACAGAAAGCTAGCAGCAAACAAATTTTGGAAATAGCCGATATACTGAATTATTTGTTAAGTAAGGTAGGGTTTTCATTCTTGAATTCATGAATAATGCCAAAATTAGCTTGAAAATTGAATAATTGTTCATATCGAATCGTGAAATGTTTTACGTACAATTTACATGTAACCCTAATAGGAAGTATGTAATACACGATGTTATTGTTTATATTTATTTATATCGAAGTAACAATATTTTCATACTAAATAATACAATAAATAGGTATTTTATATTGGGCGAAGTTGCGGCTTGTTATATAACTTCGCCCAGGTAGTGTGTTTTAGTACGTCCAGTACACAATTATTGTTTATAAAACACAAGAAATCCATTAAAAACTGCCGTTAAGCAAATTTAGTTCTTTTTATCTCTTGGGGTGGCAGGTCGGGTTTAAGATTTCTAGATTCTTTTTCTATGGCTTATTCAATGATTTTCAATAAGCGGTTTCCAAAGTTAGGGATGTATTTTACACTTAACTATTTTAAAGTCGTTGCGGAATGTCACTGCGGACTCACGACTGTACCCGGTTAAAACTAAATTCTGACTATTCAACGCTTACATTCTGACATTGTTGTTTTATGGTGGTTGAATCATGGCACCTTATAAAGGCTCAGATCAACCGAATACTGAGCTTCGGCTACAGATGTTAGCGACGAATATTGAGTGTGACATTGGGAAATAAGAGAGCGACTCATGCAGCCTCTCATCAAACTGAGAGTGAAGAAGAGGCGTTGCGCTTCTCTCGGAAACGTACTGTGGACGTCAGAAGATAACTTCAACCTGTTTTTCCTATTCTTTATGCCAACCGTATTCCGGCGTCATGAATGACTGTTAATTATACTATGTACTAACCATAGAGGTATTAAAAAAAGGAGTAGTAAGGAATCGGCTTTCTCACACAACTGAATGTAGCAGGTCAACAATTGCTGAGAACTTACGTGAAATAGCGATGCAATATACAAAATGCAGGGCATCGCTGAGAATTTACTTTGATCATTATAACGTACCCATATAATTTAATGTTAATGTGGAAATTTTGCCGCAAATTGATTATCAGCCTGCCTCACCATACTTGCCTGCTTCACCATACTTTCATATGACCTGCCGCCCCTAGGTACTAACTGTATAAGGTGTAACTGCGGGATGATGGAATGAACTGGAACGACGCAAGAAGACTAACTGTCCACATGCTTCAACTATTGCTGAAGAAGAATAATTCGAGTGATATTAAACTATATTTTTAAATACATTAATATACTCGCTGTATTGATTTTTCAGAATCCTGCAAAGGACCTGTGCAATATAAAATCTGAGACTGATTTTCAGCGAATTGATATTAAGGAAGAGTTTCCAAGGCAACCGATTAATCATGGCAGCCCTCAGCCCGGTTGCTCTAATGAAGATTGGGCGCCAGATGATCAGGTAAATTCAATTTATTTTATATAATATAGTTTATGTCCGATATTCCTTATTGGTATGCCGCAAGATTAGGATTTAAGAAGGTAATAACAAGGTGAAGCGCAGTTTTTAGATTAATTTTTAGACCTGCGTTCGCCCTCTCTTTTTTCTTCTTTTTGAAGACAGCCAAAAATATGGCAAGATAGCCCAAATCTGTATTTGACATCAAACTGTTCACAAATCATCAGATGTTCGCAAACAACTAGTAAAAATATTGATGCATCGATATCAATCGCACTTCAATTGAAACGAGCATCATTCACAATAAAATTGACATTGGAAATTTAATCTAGATTAAAAAATAAACTTTTTAACCTGTAAACGTTTTCGTGCTTATGTAGATAATTTAACTAACGATTTGCGTCGATACCTGGGTATTCTTCAGTGAGCCGTGAATGATATTCCGTGTATTGCATGAATATTCTGATAAGCCTAAAAACACTAATAATTCTCAGAGCACCTATCTGTACACTTGACTTTCTATGGTAAAACGTCCAAATAGCTGCCCTGAAAATTAATGTTTTTATACTTATCACCATATTGACGGAATTATGGTTCTTAATAGTGTGCCGTGAAAAGTGTGCCGCTTGAAAAGGCGTAAGATGATCCGATTCATGGAATCATACAACGCATCTGCTTTTGAGACAAGGGTCATTATGTATTCGATGTTTTGCGTGAATCTTTCCACATCAAACACGATGACGACTTATACATTATGGAGTTTTAAACTGATGTCCTTTGTATTCAAGTTGTGTTATAAACCATGGCTTGTATAGATATCTATAATTTATCATTCACTTAGGTACTCTAATATCTCATAACTCTATAACTGTAAATGGTTAATGCAAGAATATAATATAATATATTGCACAGTAAATGTCGGCCTTCAAAAGCAAAATCAAAACGTGGGCGCAGAATTCCAATTTTTTTCCGACCATATCTTATCCTCATAAGATCATATGGGCCTATTAACAGATATTTTGTTATGAGAAATGGATGTTAGCCACTTCCTTAACCCATTAGGTACAAATTGAAAATCAATATGTGTACTTGCCAAACCTTGATTTCGAACCTTCGACCCACGACGCAATAAGCCGGCGCTTAAATTCTATACCAACATATTTTGTGTTTCGGGTGAAAGCAAAAAGGTTACTCAAATTTGTGTTCAATTACCGTTTCGGTTAGTTGGTTATAAGAATCTATTGTATACAATTATAAATCAACTATCAGCAAATTATCCATAAGTCTGTTAAGTTTGTAACTGTTTTAGTATTAATATGGTACCGTTGTCGTCGCGGAATTTAGAATCAGCATATGTGTGGCTGTTTTCAACCAAGTTATGTTCACACGGACATCGACGCTGTATTTTGTGAAGACTAAATGGATGTTTCAATAGTTAATGCATGGTATCTTACGAAGATACGAGGGTCCCCATCTTTCAGCTTTATGAATCAATGTGTCCTCTAAATCTTAAAACTAAACTTGTATATTAAGTTCTAATCATTCAACTTTGTGAGTGGGTATAACAGTTCCCGATGACAAAGCGTTTCGATGATTGAATGTCAATCTCTGTTTCATATTGTTATATTCTTTGTATGTCGTATGAATAATTTAAAATATGAACGAACCACAAACAAGGAACCTAGATAATAATGTTTATTTATATATCTGTATACCAGAGGTAAACTACGGTAAATCCAAAATGACAACTTCACAGGAGAGACGAATTTGTGATTTTTAAAACTATCAACTTGTGGCATTCGTGAATGGAAAAAGATAAAATTTGTCTATTTATCAAAACCTTTTTGTTTGTTTACCGCTATAGTTCGATTATAAGTTTCATCAAAAGTATTGTTAGTTTTCTTACTGTTGTTTACCTCTAATAGTTATGGAGTTATAATGACATTTTTAATTTTTAACTTTTATAATAAGAGTAATATGAGTTACAGCTGTTTACCACGTATGCAGGATACGTAATGAAGTAACAATATAACAATAACTCCATTTCACGATTTTTGGAGTTACAATAGTTTACCTCTGGTATACAGATATTATTTTCCGTCCTATATTCTGTTTAATTATCTGTTTATTTTCTTTAGATTATCCCTGCAAGCACCAAAATACATAATGTTGCGAATCTTAAATCGACCTGGGACACATCAACAGTAAAAGATACTTATGAAGAAATACAGATTGATGAACATGATAATAAAAAACTAATAAAAATTGAAAATACATGCGGAAATACTAAACGTAATATGAAAGCTGGCAAGAAACAGTATGTATGTGTTGAGTGTAATTTCTCATGTAGAGATTCTAGCGACATGAAAAAACATAAAATGACTCATACTGGTGAAAAGCCATTCAAATGCGATGAATGTAATTACTCGTGTATAAGATCCGGTAGCTTGAAAGTACACAAAATGACCCACACTGGCATAAGACCAATGAAATGTGCCGAATGTAATTTTTCATGTATTACAACTGGAAATATGAAAATACATAAAATGACTCATTCTGGTGAAAAGCCATTTCAATGTAACGAATGTGATTTTTCGTGCGCACGATCTTCTGGAATGAAACAACATAAAATGACTCATTCGGGTGAAACGCCACTTAAATGTGATGAATGTGATTACTCATGCATTCAGGTTTGTAACATGAAAACACACAAAATGATTCATTCCGGTGTCAAGCGGTTTAAATGTGATGAGTGCGAATTCTCATGTGTACAATCGTCCAACATGAAATCACACAAAATGACACATTCTGGTGAAAAGCGTTTTATATGCAACGAATGCAATTACTCATGTATTCAGCATAGTAACATGAAATTACACAAAATGACTCATTCTAAGGAAAAGCGATTTAAATGTGATGAGTGTAGTTTTACTTGCAATCGATCCAGTGACATGAAATCACATAAAATGACTCATTCTGGTGAAAAGCCACTGAAATGTGACGAGTGTAGTTACTCATGTATACAACACGGTAACATGAAAAAACATAAAATGGGCCATTTTGCTAAAAATAAGACATGTTGATTATATCGTCATTTTTTTTTGCTTTCATTATTAGTTTACGCATGTATTTTTACGCAGTTGCTCTATAGTAAAACCACTTAACCTTAGATGTGCGCAGATTCAATTTATTCCCGTGCGCATGTTTTTAGTTTGCGTCATTTGTGTTTAGTAAATTGTCATATGATTTAATTTATAACCAAGCTTTGTCTTATAAATAGTTTAATAATATAGATTTTGTCATACTAGTTAGTTTCGGGACTTCAATAGCTACAATGTGTCGCTCCAGAAGTTAGCGAAGGCAATACCATTTTTCTCGGGTTGTACGATCTTGTCGAAATTGCAGTTTAATGAGCAACCTTGCATGAAAATAGGTGTTCCATGCTTTGCATTTCACAGGACTCACAGGCTTGGTCATCGAAGAACCACAGCTTCACCATGTTGTCTTTGGTGCACCTTAACATGTTTCTCGTTCTGTTTAGGGCTTTCCATGGAGTGAAAGCACAAATAATCATGTTAACAAATATCCGTAGCACTTAGGGACTAAAAGGTGAAAAATAGTGGTAATAGGTACTGGTAATAAATTTCATAGAGACAATTCAATAAATATTTCATATTGCTATCTTAGTTTAATTAGCATTTTCTCGACTGAAATGTTATAACATGAACCGTTTTCGATTGATTCATATTTTATATTCTTTTTACTGTATATAATATATATATATTTATTCAACTATGTCCGTCCTTTAGTTTGGAACTTATTAAGAACATCACATAGCGCTCCCATGAATCTTTGTGGTTTATTTACTCTTCCGTCTTTCTGTATCCACTGTCATCAAACGAAAAGACCCTAGCGCGATAACGTTCCAAATTCCAAATCAGTAATCTAATCAAAGACCTCACTAGGAGGCCCCGGCCAAAAGTTTGGCTTTCCTGCCTTGCGAGATGGTATTATCGCGGGACGCATTTTTGTCGGAGTCGGACGAGGCAAGCCCATTTCTATGCGCTTATAAATCGATAATTTCTCAGAAGGGTCACTTATTTAGTTATATAGCTTATAATATTCTCTTGAGTCATTCAGAAAACATGGCCGGCGCAGGTCTAACTTTAGTTCTACTACCGCCATCTGTAGATTAATAAAGCCTGATCATAACTTTTTGCACAAGTAACGAGTGGTCCACTTTTCAGCTGTCAAAATCAGATCCCAGATTGTTTGACATATTGATTCGCCCTTTCTCGTTTCAAATTGAATTATAAAAAAATTTCAAATCAAATATATTAACTATCAGTATTATTTATAAATAATATATATTCCTGTTATCCATAAGCTATCAAAGTCAGACTAGTCCTTCACACAAAAACCGGTGGTAATATTATCAATTTCCAAAAAATATGAAGCATTTATCTATGCATTACATTTGTAGAAGGTGTGTTAATGCTAGTGTATTATTTATCATGTAACTTATCTATCCAAATCAAACCATTACCTGTTTGAACACGACAGATACATCAGTATGCGCACTCTATAGAACAATGACATGTCATTTATAGAAAACAACGGGAGGGGCGGAAAAAGTATGACCAGTCATTGTGAATGTAGGTATCGGCTTTCTACTTGAGTCGGCAAAGGTTCTACCCTCACGTGCCAGATATAATGGGTTTGATTTGTTAAGATCATTTAATAAGACAAACCAATTGATTTCTATCTACTTTTATATATTATTTATATGATTTTATCATAATGTACTTAGCTATGTTATTAATAACTAAATATTCATTTAATAATAATGCCATTTACGCAAATTTAGTATACCCATTCAATTGCCAGCAATTTTTGCTAAATATATTTCACCTATAGCCAAATCAATACCCACCTTTAAAACTAATACACCAAACTAAAGATATCAAAAACCATATAATATCCAAGGTAATTTGACTATGTAATTATTTTAACTGTAGTAATGGTACTAGTGTCTGTCTTCAATAAGCTAGCGTGCGGTCCCCCCCCCCTCGCTTCAGCATTGCATTCCCTCTCATTCCCAACCAATGAAAACTTGCAATAGTCTAACGCGATGGCACAATGCTCTCCGTCCGCGAAGGACGTGACTTGAAATTTAAAAATGTATTATAACAAACCAGGGGCTCTCAACAGGAGCCCAAAAATTTATTTCATAAATAATTACAAAATTTACCTAAGAAGCCAACCTCAACGAATAGGGTTGGAAGTAGAATTATTAATACTAGACCAGATGTTTCCAACTAGGCTCTGTTCCTAACTTTATTCGTGATGATGACGTAGCAACATCGGTGTAATTATTTACTGATCGTATTAAAAAATAAAAGTCCTTGTGCACAATTATAATTAAGTTGCTATTGTTTAAAGGGGATAACGAGAAATTAATTTAACCACTAAACAAAATTGAATGTGTATAATTCTATGTCTACTTCGATGGAAATTATAAACAAAAACTAAACTTTTGATGAGTTTTATTTGACTGCGTATCGAAAATAGTTTGGACAGTTCCAAGTAAAGGACAGTATATTGTTATATGTATAGTATATTAATATATGTATAGTATATTGATATATTTTGTGTTTCCGGTCCTGAACTTTAACATCCGAGTTAGTCGCAGAATATGGTTCTCCTCTACACTCCTTAAAAAAACATTTTTTTTAAATATAAAAAAGTGCTATCAGGAGTTTTAAATAATACCATCCGAGCTAGCCCAGACACTCCTAGATATCTCAGTACCTAACTGTCATATTCTGACATACGCGAAGACGAAACGTTTTATTAACGGACTTATCTGCTGCAGATAAAATAATGATGTCATATGGGTACCTAAAGGCAATACTAATTCGACATCTGATGATGAAGAGGAGCACATCACATCTCAGAATCAAAAAAATATTACTCGAACCATTGTTAATATCAATTAAGATAAAGATGAACACACAGAAGACGAACCAAAATTGCAATGTCGGAAAAAAAAGTGTTCCGGAAAACTGGAAAAAAATCAACGGTATCTCAATTTGAAAGATAAATAGCTGCAAGGAGTTTTAAAGGGAGATGCATTCAACAGAAATGTAAATTTCAATGCTAGCACTGAAGGTAGTGGTAAGTCACGGTCCCTACAAGAGCGGCTAACAGGGCTCAAGGGGTGGCCGTGTGGTGATATATAAGTGAGATAAACACAAATCACAAATTCGCTGTTTTTTTTTTTTTATTATTAAGCTCTGAAGTCTCAATTGAGTCTTATTTAGCTTAACTTTTTAACATACACTATTAATACATATTATTACAATAATTACTCATACAGTCATTACAATACAAATTTATAGGAGAGGAAAAAAAAGAAAAAGAACAAAAACAGTTTAAACTTGTAGGCCACACTCAATCAGAAACATTTGGACACACTGGAACGCCTTGATATTCGGCCGAGCCAAAAATATCGTGAGATCCAGTGGCAATTGGTACTTTTGTTTACTTAAATCTTTAAGAAGCCGCTGTCTCTGGGTATCATACAGAGAACATTAGCAAACAACGTGGTTAACATCTTCAGTCTCACTTCCGCACCGGCACCCAGGGTCATTTATTATACCGAAGCGAGCCAGGGATGAGGCAACATTATAATGGTCCGCTCTAAAGCGATTGATTGTGACGATTGTTTCCCTATTTAGCATTTTATTGGTATACCATGGTTTGTTTTCAGAATTGTAATAACTTTGATAGTACTTTTTTCCTTTTGTTAGCCCTTGTTCTTTTAATAAATTATCTGTTTTAGTGTTGGCTATTTTCTTGAATGTTTCAAAACAGTTTGTATACGGTATGGGGAGACAAATTCGGTCTAATGGAAAAAAGTCGCCTGCGGGCTATTTTACTATAACCATTATAAAATATGTGATTGTGGAATGCACATTTTGGTTAGTGTGTCGATATTCGAAAACAAGTGGATTTATTGAAAAATACAAACATTCGTTAAAAATATTACACTGAATATCCTTAATTTTACCTGGAACATCATTTGGGAAACGTTTCTGTTGAGCATATGTTTTTAACCCTAGCGATAAGTAAGGCGCTCGACAGAGATACGCTCAAAATATATTGAAAATATCCGTTGTTGTGAATCTGTTACATAACAATTTATAATTTAACCCGTAAACTAGACATTTTAAAATACTTCTATATTTAAAACTAAGACTTAGATACAATATCAGATTTCAACTTACATAATTGGCTGAATAAATTGTCTTAGTCTATGAATAAACTAGCTGACAAATAAAAATCACGAGATAAATTTATTATTTTTAACAACAATCAATATTTATGTGATTGAATCCCTAGAAATTATTTTTTAAAATTATCTTATAATTTATTTTGAATAAATGTGCACTTACGTAAAATGTAAGCGCTCCTTAAGGACGGACGTGCTCAGCATGGGTCAAAATGGAGCTTTTTTTCGATTTTCAAAGCATGATTCTGGACATTCCTTAAACGTTGTAGATAATCTATTTATATAATTTTAAAGCCTTATTATCCTTTATATTTATTTTAAACATTTGATGACTACATAAAGTATTTTTATTACATAAAATAGTATTCTTTTAAACCTCTCGCTCTAATGTTTTAGAATATAGTCATATTTCAGTACATAAATGTGCAGTGGTGTTAAGATTTTTTACATGTATTAATTTTTAAACGCATTTATAATACCATCAGTATTACTGATGTTGACATTATTATAGTGAAATATTTGCGATAAAAAATTATATTCATAATCTCTGTGATCCCAAATTTGACAAGAACTAAACATTTTATTATTTAAAAATTGAGCACGATTAGGATATTTGAAAATAATTAGAGAGATTATTATAAGCAATGTCTTTGATCATTTAAGTGTGATAAACATGCTACGAATAATGATTGTTTTAGGTTTGTTTTTGAAAATAAACTTGTCTATGAAAGAAAATCCGTTTTAGTCTTTGACAGCAAAACACGTTTTATTCTTTCCTTACCAAACCTGGATATATTTCATCATAAATTTAACAATTTATAATAATTATTGACCTAAGAATAAGGAAGTATTTTATTTTAATACGCCATTTTATTGGCATTTCCCAGTGATTAACCTACAACATACGGCCGTAGCGATAAATTGACAAACGAAAAATAAAGTAGGGAGTAAGACCATGTTAACGCGCGTATTTGGACGAGTAACGTTTAAAAAAACGATTTTATTTTAGGTTAGGTATTTCTTAGGCACACACCATAATCATATTATAGTTTTTCATCATTATACTCATTTTCCTTTCCTTATATTTAAACCGTCGGGTCGCGATAATTTAAATGAGCACACATCGCATTGACGCTATTTATATCATTAGGTATGTCTTTTTTTATGTATTATGAGATTAATCAT
This sequence comes from Rhyacophila brunnea, assembly GCF_057557595.1. NCBI lineage: Eukaryota > Metazoa > Arthropoda > Insecta > Trichoptera > Rhyacophilidae > Rhyacophila > Rhyacophila brunnea. The sequence goes on from NW_028232785.1 coordinate 6,393,737, forward strand.
ATGCGAGAATTTTATTGGGCACAGATCACAACTGTATGGCTTTTCACTAGTATGTGTCCTTATATGAATTATGAGATCACTTCGCGCCGAGCACTTAAATGAGCAAACATCACAATTATATAGTTTTTTATCACCATGTGTCAGTTTATGCTTCGTCAGTCTATTAGATGACGAGCATTTATATGAACAAGCATCGCAAAGAAAGAGTTTTTCACAACTAAGTTGTGTTGTTTTATGTCGTTTCAAATAACTCAACTTCAAGAATTTTTTTAGGCACACATCGCAACTATATGGTTTTTCACGAGTATGTTTCAATTTATGCATTTTGAGAAAACTGGGAGAAGAACACTTAAATGAACAAATATCACAACGATATCGTTTTTTAACACCATGTATTAGTTTATGCATCGTAAGTCCTTTTGATGACCAGGACTTATATGAACAAACATTACAATGAAATTGTTTTTTACAATTATATTTGTTCGTTTTATGTCTTTTCAAAGATTTCAACTTCAAGAATGTTTTTAGGCACACAACGCAACTGTATGGTTTTTTACCAGTATGAGTTATTTGGTGCGATTTGAGGTCTCTGGATGACCTGCACTTATATGAGCAAATATCGCAATGAAACGGTTTTTCACCGGTATGTATCATTTTGTGCATTTTAAGACCACCGGATGTTGAGCACTTATGTAAGCATACATCGCATTGAAATGGTTTTTCACCAGAATGTCTCCTTTTATGCAATTTGAGACCGTTGGATGCCGTGCACTTATATGGGCAAACATCGCATTGAAATGGTTTCTCACCGGTATGTGTCCTTTTATGGAGTTTTAGATTACCCAACTGCGAGAATTTTTTTGGGCACACATCACAAGTATATGGTTTTTCACCCGTATGAGTCATTTTATGGGCTATTAAAACTCTGGATGACGAGTACTTATTTGAGCAAATATTGCATTGAAATGGTTTTTCACCGGTATGTTGTATTTTATGCATTTTAAGACCACCGGAAGTTGGGAAATTGAGTGAGCAAAAATCGCATTTAAATGGTTTTTCACCTGTATGTGTCAGTTTATGCATTTTAAGACCATTAGATCTTGAGCACTTAAATGAGCAAACATCGCATTGATATGGTTTTTCGCCTGTATGTGTCATTTTATGGTTTTTAAGATAATCGGCTGACGGACAATTATATGAACACACTTCACAAAGAAATAGTTTTTCACCACTATGTAAAATTTTATGCCTTTTTAAATGACCAAACTGCGAGAATTTTTTTAGGCATACATCACAACTATATGGTTTTTCACCAGTATGTGTTCTTATATGATTTATAAGATTACTGCGCGACGAACATTTAAATGAGCAATCATCACAATGATAAAGTTTTTTATCACCATGTGTCAGCTTATGCTTCGTCAGTTTTCTGGATGACGAGCACTTATATGAACAAGCATCGCAATAAAATAGTTTTTCACAACTATGCTGTGTAATTTTATGTCTTTTCAAAGACCTCAACCAAAAGAAGTTTTTAAAGCACACATCGCAACTATACGGTTTTTTACCATTATGTTTCATTTGGTGCGATTTGAGAACTTTGGATGACCTGCACTTATATAAGCAAATATCGCATTGAAATGGTTTTTCACCGGTATGTATTATTTGGTGCATTTTAAGACTACTGGATGTTGTGCACTTATATGAGCAAACATCGCATTGAAATGGTTTTCCGACAGTATGTGTCATTTTATGCGTTTTAAGACCCCCGGATGTTGTGCACTTATATGAGCAAACATCGCATTGATATGGTTTTTCACCAGTATGTGTCAATTTATGGTTTTTAAGATTATCGGCTGACGAGCAATTATATGAACACACTTCACAAAGAAATCGTTTTTCGCCACTATGTAAAGTTTTATGCCTTTTTAAAGGACCGTACTGCGAGAATTTTTTTAGGCATACATCACAACTATATGGTTTTTCACCAATATGTGTCCTTATATGAATTGTGAGATTACTGCGAGAAGAACACTTAAATGAGCAAACATCGCATTGAAATGGTTTTCCACCAGTATGTGTCCTCATATGCATTTTGAGAATGCTAGATGAGGCGCACTTATATAAGCACATATCGCAATGATGCGATTTATCTTCTTTGCGTGTTTTTTTGTTGATATTGAAAACAACGGAATTCATCACGCTATGTGTTTTGAAACCTTTCCGCCTCTTGCATAAAATATTGTGGCTTTTTAATTTGGCTTTAGATCCGCAAACTGAATAGCAAATATCACAAATAAAATTTCGTGGAAAATGTATTACTCTTGTCAGCTTAATCCGGACCACCTTTAGCATACACTGTTTATCCAGTTCCTCTTTAATGTCATGGTCATCTATGGTTATGTCTGAATGCTGGGTGATCCCTTCGTCGAGATCTTTGGATGCACATAGGCCGCCTTCCTTACAAACTGTTTTTAAATTCAGGATAGGCAGTGGACTCTCACACTTGGAACTGTGCCCTGTGAACCATCGCTGAGCAGAATTCTGTAAAAAGATTTTGAACCCTATTGCATTATTTACAGTAATATAAAGACATCATATTGTAAATACACATATTTTATTGTTCACCACTATGAATGACAAACTTATAATCTCAATTATTGCAAAATAGATATTTCTACACATTAAGTTGTCAGTATGAAAACCTCCGGAGAGGTAAAAAGGATTTATACGGATTAGATACTTAACATTATGTGATTAAATGAAATGTATTAAATTATAACTTTATTCGATCATCAGTATTAAAACCCTTTCCCGGCGACCGTATTCCAGTAGGATACAGCTAGTACGTAACACATGGGCGACCGTATAGCAGTCAGATACGCAAACCTTGACCTGTGGATAACGCAAGAAATATTTTTCATGCGGCATTGAGAATTTTATTAAAAAATAGCCCGATCCATCCGCCTACTTCCACCTATATAACTTTGTCAAAAATATGTTGTTTTAATTTCATAAACATCGATCTTTCGAACCCTCTCGATCTATTGAGATTCGCCGGTACGATTGCATCAGTTCAAATCTACGCGGTATTTTTTAGCGCCTGCGCACTAGGTATACAAAATATTTTCATTCGAGTTTGAGTGTGCGCCGAGTGATTTATCGTGTCAAGTTGAATATTCACCGCGATCTTTACAACACCATGTTTGCGGGAATAAAATACAACCAAAAAAACGAACCTGTGTCGTCAAAATATTTATAAATATGTACTTGAACTTGTGTTCTGGATTATGTCATTTATTTTTATTACTCATGGTCATGTCGTCATGTGTCACCCCAATTGTTTGAAAGTCATAAATCGAGCTCATTATTGAAAGTCGTAAATATGTCGTAAAGATACGTCCACACGGAATGAAAAAATATAATATATTATTATATTTTAGTTAGGACGATTGCGAGTTTTACCAATAAATTACAGGAAGGAATATATAAAACGTATAAATAAACGTAAGTATAAAAAAAAACACACGGGTATACAACATAATATAAAATGTAAATCATGGAATATTGACTTTTCAACTGTATTACATATTATCTTTGTATGCAATTTAATGTTTATGAAATTTTAAAACCTCACGCAATAAATGTTTTTATAGCACTTTTACAAGCACGCAGCAGATTTTACAAAATAAATATTGTTTTTTTTTATAAAACATGAAACGACAATCACTAACATAACACAATGCTCAATAAAACTGAAAAGTTTAATCTAGTAAAAATCCAAATTACACTAAAAAAAGAACATAAGAAATTATTACAATATTTCCACCACTGTGGACTCAACTTTACGCGACCCATAAAACTTGTAATAATATGCGACACAATAAAAGCTATTATTTTCAATATTTTTAACGGCATTTTTAAGTGTTTCTAACATGACTAAAATAAAATTAGTGTCAGTGATTTATTTCTTTTCATAGGCGCACAATCTCAATGACGCGTTTTTACGTCACAAACATGGCTGCGTATTTTTTCGGTACAAGGGACTATGGACGATTTTATTCAAGCATTCACAGCTAAATTCAACAATCGATTCTATTTTTTAGTGTGGCACTTCGAACCTTATGTATCTAGGCATGATAACAGTAATACCAGCTATTTTTAATTGCCGTATTTATCATAATATAGCGAAGCATAGCATTTAGAAAAATGATACCGCAGAGAGAGCCCCTTTCATATTGAAACTGACGCGGCGGCCGGGTTAATATACACAGTCTCAATACTTCAGAAAGCAACCTTCCAAGAAGCACGACTTAGATAATTGAATATTATTCCCATTGGAGATAATCGGCGCCAATTTGGCGCCGCTGTTACAGGGTGCAGGACATGTTCAAAATGAAAGATTTTAAACCATATATTGATTTTTGTAAAAGTCGTAATTAGTTTATAATAGACGTAGTATCATTTGAGCGTAGTTATGCACAAAGCAGCCAAGCCACAATTTTGAAAAAAATGAGTTATTGTGATTTCCATAATCTCACACGTTTGTTTTACGTTCTGCACAAATCAGCCAAGCTGCTGTCATACAAACATCTCATATAAATGCGTTTTAAAGATTTTGCAAATCGCAGAATATGACATTTTCGATTTGCATAAAGCAACCAAGCTGCTGTCATACAAAAATGTCATATAAATGCGTTCTAAAAATATGCAATATTCGTTCTGCAAAAAGCAGCCAAATGATAATATTATGTACTTACGTAAATTTTTAAAATCGTGACTGTAAGGTGTGTTTTTCTACATTCAATCAATAAACATTATTTTCTCAATTACATTATATGTTTTTCATTTTATTATATATATTATAATATACAGATTTTTCATATAAAAAATAGTGCCAGGCAGCTAAATATTGACGTATAATTTGCTAGTTTTTCGAATTATTTTCAGAATTTTGAAATTCCCATAATAATTTAGTAACTTAGAAGGCTATTTTTAAAGAAAATAATCAAAAATAAAGACTTTTCTGACAAAAATAAAAGATGGCTGCATTCTGCAGAATGCACATTCTAAAAAAAATCATTTTACTCAAAACACCTGGACTGCCAAAACACCAAAATTTCATAGATTATATGCTTTTATCTCTTCAAAAGTTATACAAAATCATATATATATATATAATATCTATCATTCAAAAAGTATACACAGTATACAGTGGCTTTGTTGATTTAAAGAAACACAATTTACATAAAAGTGCTTCTATCTCTGTTTGAGGTTTGTGTGGCTCGGCTGCTTTGTGCATAACTACGCTCATTTTATGGTGTTAGTTATGTATAGTCCTACATATTATTTAAGAATTATTTGATTCATAAAATTTATTTTTATTTAAATTTGTCAAAATAATGATCAATTTGGTTTGAAAATCAACGCGAAGAAAACCAACGTCTTGTGTAATAGCACCTGTCCTGATCCAAATTTCCTTCTGATTAGCGACGGACAAAACACCGAGAGCGTCGACAGCTTCAAGTACCTGGGGGTACACATCACGGGAGATGGCATTTTGCAGAAAGAGCTCGCTATCCGAATGGGAATGGCTGGAGAAACATTCAACTCAATGCAGAATGTCTGGGACTCACGATTGTACTCGGTCAAAACCAATTTCCGCCTATTCGACGCTTGCTGACTTGCGACGGTGCTGCTTTACGGTAGCGAATCATGGCTTTTTACGAAGGGTCAGAGCAACCGTATACTGAGCTATGAAAACAGATGTTTGCGACCAATACTGGGTGTCGGTGGTATGACTTTAGGAGCGACGAGGAGATAAGAGAACGCACCAAGCAACCTCTCGTCACGCTGAAAGTGAAGAGGCGACGTTAAACCTGGCTCGGCCACGTGCTGCGGATGCCAGAAGAGAATTTCAACCTGGCTTGCCTGTTCTTCAAGCCGACCGATTCCGGCGAAGGCCTAAATACAATCTACAGAGTGTAAACGGTGGAGCTACGGGATGCTGATTTGACTTGGAACGAAGCAAGAAAACTGGCGAGAAACAGAGATTCTTGGAGGCGCCGCGTGGTGTCCATATGCACCAGTTAAGGGGCGGATATGGCCAAAGAAAAAAAAAGAAGAAAGAAGAAGGCGGTTTAGTGAGCAAAATAACATAAAAAGGCCCTCCGTCTTCTACATATCTTAAAAAGTACTGTATTTTTCTCAAGTTTCAGTATATCTTTTTTTTATCATTTACTTGTTTCATAGACTTTTTAACTTTGTCATTTCGTATAAAAATGGCTAAAAAAACACAAAAATCTATATTTGACATGTTTTCTAGATTCTACTGATACACAAAATAACTTAAAATATAAGTAAACAATTTAATACCAATAAATAGTTAAGGGATTTATTTGAATTAAATGAATAATAAATGAGTAATATTAATTTTAGTAATCAGTGTGACTTTTTAAGTGATCCTCAAAAATTCACCCTGTCTCCAATCAGTGATGATCTCCATTATTAATTCATAACAAGCCAAATACATTTCCGAGATCCAAACCATAACCATGACACCATTGAAGGTATCTAAATCCGATAACTTTTCCCTGGCCACATATTGATGAATCAGAGGAATTAAACTTTTTAAAGGTATCTTTCCGCTGTCGATCGGATTCGCAGTTCTTCTGGGGATATGTAGATATTTACTTGAATATACATATTAAGCAATAACTACAAGTTCTAAACTGTCGAATAAATAAAAAAGAGAAATAGTTTTACGAGTGTTTAGCCGATACGGCAAGATAGTTAAGAAGAAGTATATAATATATTCAATTGAACGTACCTCATCTTCTGGTCTGTTTTCTGAATACGAATATCCAGGTTGAGGGTCTTCGTCATAGGATGGGTCTATGGTATCTTCAACAATCTCGCGTTCGGCGTGAACGGGGTCAGTCTCATGTTTATTATCAGTGAATCCGGCTGCAGGACACTATTAGAAACAAAATGAATTGATGAATAACTAAAAATACTTAGCTAAAATGTCGAATTAATAAAAAAGGGAAATAGTTTTACAATTAGTGTCTAGCCCAGTGATGGCCAAACCGTAGCGCATTGCATCTTTTGCGCATCGTAGTTGATATTAATAGCCATCTCAATGATCTAAATTTAAAACTGCAAGGCAAGAATATAAATTATTTTCTAGCTTAGTAAATAGCATCAGTTCATTTAAAATGAAATTACAACTGTTTATCTATCAGTGACAAAATGATGATTTGAGACAATTTCCACACTTAAAAGAGCAGAGTAGAGCAAAGAAAACTGCATGCTCGCATTTATAAACCTATTTTCAATTAGTGAACCAAATGTAATACAGATGTCTTGTAACGTACAAAATTTCAACTGATTGATTTAAAAACAAATTCATTATTGAAAATGACATTTGATGAACTTTTTCCAGATGAAAATGCTTCTGACTTAATTAATTTTCAGGCGTTCATGACCCTGTGAACATTTCCCAGAGCTAAGAAAATTTTCAAAAAGTTATATATATCGCTTTGGATAGACATATAGATGTAAACAAGCATTTTAATCCATCAAATTGATTAAAAGCAAAACAAGGTTGCGAATAACTGACTCAACTTTAAAGAATTCTCTGCTTCTCTCACTAACAACTTTAACACAACACATTGAAAGACTAGCAAAATCTAAACGCTGAAAATATCTCAGTGCTCCATCCCGCTCAGAGCTATTTCACTCTCATCGCATCCAACAACTGTGGTCCTGAGTTATATTCACTAAACGAGCCTCTCCGGCAGCTGTAGCACCATCAGCTTGTCTCACGTCCAAGAGATCATGTCTGACTATTGTAGATTGGTGCTCCAATAAACGTACGTTTTTGTTTTTTAACTGGCATAAATTAATTAATTTAATTGCGTAATTGAGCTATTTTCCAACCCCAACCGTGAACGTAATAAGGTAGAAAAGGTGCTTGAGTTATATGGGGCATTTGAACACGACTGTGAAAAAAAATGGATAGGGTTAAGTACAATTGAACGTACCTCATCTTCTGGTTTGTATTCTGAATACGAACAACCTGGTTCAAGGTGTTCGTCATATAATGGGTCTATAGTATCTTCAACAATCTCACGTTTGGCATCAACGAGCTGAAGGTCAGTCTCAGGTTTAACATCAGTGAAGCCGACTGCGTGATACTAAAAGAGACAACATAAATTAATGTAAAGTTAAAATCAAGAAATTCATTGTTACAAGTATTCTTACAATATTTTGAACACACAGTGGATTCGTATAAAATAACACGTGGCAGTGAAATGGTTGGGTAGAAGGTTATGTTTTGAAGGATTATAATTTTAGAACCACGTGCGTTATTAAATAATATAGATAGTCTATACAATTAAATCACAGGAAATTAGCATGCTAAACTAACCTCAAAATGACAACTGGTCTCGTCGATATTCTCTTGCTTTACATAGGTAGAAGGGACCAGACTATATGGATGATCAGTTTGTATATCAAACAAACGCTCGCCTTTTGTATCAGATTGGTCTTCATCGCATTCTCTTTTTACATCCATGTTTGCTATGATGCTAGGAACAACGTGACTTCTCTCTTCGATGGACAAAGTAGGGAGCGTACTATAAGGCCATAGACTATTTGTTCAGTGTTGCTATTCGTAACCGATCACGCGATCCAAGAAATCATACCTTTTCCAACAAAATTATTATAGTACGCGTTGACTACTTGAAAAAGTATAGATTTTTGTTTTTTTACCAAGGTTATTAATATTCTGACGCCATTTTTTTATATCGATATTGATTGATCTAATAAGTTGTAAATAATTTTAATCGAATGGGTATGGTTTATGATAATATTTGTCATGCAATCTCGTAAAAGAATGCATTACCTATAAAATTTAAATGAGTATTTTTTTATTAAATAATCTAATATTCTGTGAAATATATTAATAATAATTACCTAAAAAACCATTAAGGTTCAAATAGACTATATGACGATCGGGCACATTTATATGCTAGAAGCGTTTTAGTGTATATGATCAAATCTAAGCCATTCCGAGATTTATGCTTCAAATACACTCAAATACATTTTCGACATATTATATAATATGACCGATCGTTATAGAGTGTATTTAAAGCATTACCTATAACATGAATTTGTTTTGTCTGTGGTCATGGCTGCATTGACGTCTTTCTTCTTCAAAGCATTGTTTTAGATTAATTACCTTCCTACTTAGGTAGGTAAAATACCAAACAGTGAACCAGAGTGTTTAGTATAATAGTAATATAATAAAGCTTCACTTTGGTTCAAGTTTCATGTTCATTTTACATATTAGGTCCCTACCTAAGTAAATAGGTAAATAATCTAAAGCAATGCTTTGATGAGAAAGTCGCCGAGACAGCCATGACCACCGGCAAAACAAATTCATATAGGCAATGGTTTTATAATCATTATTAGGTTTTATATTTCACAGCATTTTAGATTATTTATTAAAAAAAAATATTGATCTAAAATTTCAAATTATGTAATGCATTCTTTTACGAGATTGCATGACAAATATTATCATAAACCATATTCATTCGATAAAAATTATTTAAGTACAACTTATTAGATCAATCAACATCGATATAAAAATGGTGTCAGAATATTAATAACTTTGATAAAAATCAAAAATCTATACATTTTCAAGTAATCAAAGGTCCATTTACCTGGATCACCCAATGTTAAAACTCCAACTTTTTTTGTGTGCATTTGTTTGTGCATCGTTAGTGCACGTTTGTGCACGATTTTTTTTCGTTTGTGCACCTATAATAACCGAAAAATTCCAATTTCAAATTGGGTGTTCCAGCTAAACGTTGGGTCACCCAATGTTGAAATTTCAACTTTTTTTTAGTGCATTCGTTTGTGCATCGTTAGTGCACGTTTGTGCACGCGTTTATTTCGTTTGTGCACGCACATTAAGGGGGTTATTTGCATTTCAATTTGGGTGACCCAGCTAAATGCTGGATACTTGTGTCACTAAACTTATATTTTTTTCAAAATTTAAATTGTAAACACTAGTGCGTTGGTAGTTAACGTTAGTGCACGATTCTTTTTTGTCTTTTCATCTGTATTCAGCGCGCTATTTAATTTTTAAGTTTGTATGCAAAACCTGACTGCGTGGGTTTATAAATATTTCTTTTAGTAAAATCTCTTGTCGCATAGCTAATGCGCAATCCTGCATACTTTTTTATTTTTTTTCTCATATAGTGCGTGAGTTATTTGATATGAAATATTTGATGAACGTTAAGTAGAACCATCCAACAAACTTTTTTAATTTTTTATTAGGTCATCAATTTGACTATTATTAGCTTACGTTTGTGCACGTGCTTTTTTTGTTTTAGAGATATAGCCTCCCCCAAACCAAAGCGAATATTCGCAGCGAATTCGCAACGCCCTCGCTGTCGCTGTCGCTACCGCTTGGATTTGATGCGACTTACGCGCTTGGCCCCACACCAAAGCGTCAGCGACGCAGCCATAGACTAAATAATTTTATTTACGCGCCAGATTTAAAAATTGTAAATAATATTAATATTTTACGCCAAATATTCTATAATTTTTATGAATTAAATATGAAAAATATACGTACACTACAGTGCTTTCAGAATTGCTACAACTTTTACCCACTTTGCGTAAAGTGTATTTTAATTATCTGAAACAAGGTGGCAGCATTGGATGCAGCCATAGACTAAATACATATACGAATGTCAAAGTGACAGTTGTGTGTTGACAAAATGTACACGTCTTCTGAATGCTTATTACACGCTGAAGATATAATGAGATGGCGTGCGACAAATTACATCGACATTTAATATAACCTTACTTTATGACAGGGCAAGATTGCCATGGCTCATAGATAAGATAGATTTACTCAGTTTCATAACTGCACATATTATAAATAAGCATTTACCATGAAGGGTTAACAGGATTTGAAGGTAATATGCTATTGAAATAACATGTCTCCGTTATTTGAATTGTAGGTTTTGACTATTTTGCGTTTCTTCGCAGAGGGAGCGTACCAAAAACGGGTAGGCCAAGTCTTCTGCGCAATGAGCCAGGCATCAGTAAGCAGATGCATAGGAAACGTGTCCGATGCTATAATAGCAGTGCTTAGTAATACTTACATACAGTCGCCATACAGCGCTGACAGTCTTTAGTGTTGTGTTGATACCCTCTGATCAATTTATACAATATTACAATGTACATGTCATGTAACTAGAGTAACTGCGCATAGACACAACAAGTAAATTACCTACTCAATAAGAATTTAACGGGAATATTATTTTGTGTCGGTAAAAATATTTTTTAATTTCAGACTTCAAGAAAGGGCAGGTTTCCCGAAAATCATTGGGTGCATTAACTGCACCCATGTGCGAATATACCCGTCATACTTGGAGACTTTCAAAAATGAGCGCAGGAAATTTTCTGTAAATGTAAAATTCGTAATAAAATCTATGTTGTTTCTGATACATTCATATTCATTACGTATAATATCATAACATGACATTTATTTTTATGCAGGTATCTGACATGGACATTCTGGCAGTGAGTGCCAGATTTCCTTTGAGTGTTTATGACCAATTCATATTTAATGGATCGTTGGTAAAAACTGAAATGAAACATCTACAGAACGACAAGAATTGGGAATTTTGTTCTATTAGGGAAGTATGTTAAACTTTACTTTACTATGGCAGTAACAGTAACAAATATTTTTGTTTGGTTTATATTCATCCGTATTTTGTATAGGTACTTCAAAGGAATCAAAATTTTGCATAGGTATGAATATGATATTTAATGAAACAGTTTTTTAATTATTTAAATCCTGATTTCTAATATTTTTACAACTTTCAGTCGAAAACATATTCAAATTAACAGACTGTGTATATTGAAATCATTCTAGTGCCACCATAGGCCAGCCAGACTCACTACACGGCTGCCCGCTGTTTGACCAGGGATGTGATTGAGTGTTTTTGGATAATGGACCACACCAGATCGCATAGCTACAGCAACAAGTGCAAGACCAACCGTGGCTATACATACAGTATACATGTATATATTAAATATAATTTATGTATATTTATTTATGGCTTATACACCGAAACAAAATATGTCACTTAACTGTACTTGAATATTTTTGCAGGATCATTCAATAAAAAATACTTGGTTTAGGTTAAGAAAGTTTTAATAATCATTTTTGCACAGAATACAAGAAAAATATTATAATTATTAGAATTACAATGAGCTTTAAAAGTAACACGATATTGTAATAAAATGGACAAATATGAAAAAAAATAACAATAAATTGTATATAGATAGGTAGACAGGGTTCAGATGATTCTGGCAGTGCAGGCGACTCATTTAGGTGTCAGTATTGTTACTTTCAAATGACAATAACACCGTTCCAATGTGATTCGGTCGTGCCAGAAGACTCTGTCCTTCTTCTATTTAGTAACCGGGCGTTTTACAACTTTAAATGAAAATTAAGTTGGTATATAGATAGTATATTTTTTCTAGTATAATATTATTTAATTAGGTGACTTTTTATTTCTTTATTACTTGAAATGGTGTTTACATGGTAGATGGATTATAATGGTTTTGAAATATAGTTATTTTTGTTAATTCTACTTTAACTGAGTCATTTACCTTGACAGCTGTTTCGGCACATAAACTCATTTTCGGAACATTCAACAATAATTTGTGATTATAAAAGAGCTACAGGTCACGTGGCAAATTAAATACGCTTAGTTAAATAATAAATACATACCAAATATTTTACAAAATACACCACATACATCCATCGAATATGGTAAATAAAATACAGATTCAAGTATCAAATAATTCTTGGATAAATAGATGTTTATGTAAGTATATGTTTTTTTAAATACTTACATGATACTGTGTTGTATAACATTTAAATTTATATTTTTGATTTTGATTTACATACTTAAATGTACCTACATAAATTTGTAATGTACAGTAGGTACTTAATTACATTTTTAACATTAGGAAATTACCATTATTCGATTCTATCCACCCGCCATGTCTATAATCACCCCAACGCTGGATAGAAAGAGACATCACACAAAATTGGCTGTTTGATAATAAATGGTAGTTGAAAAATATTTTAGAGTATGATTATGTCCATAGAAACAGGTTTTAAGTCATTCATGTTTGTCCGAATAATGTGTAGCAGAAAAATAGAAATTTTAAAAAGGGTCTATTCAGTATTCACCCCATTCTACGGCAAACATTTTTCTTAATAAAAATAGGTACATCAATAGAGGAATCATAAAAAGGACCTTGGCCCTCGCCCACGCCTTATTCATCCTTGTATATTATATTATCACACTTAATGTTTTGGAAAATTCATTAACATTGTGCACAAATGCCACTTTTGTTGATTGACACTTCACTTAGTTGATCTCTTTGTTCACGTGAAGTACAATAAAAGTATGTAGCAGCGAAGAACTAGAGACCGAAAATAGTGGAAGGAGCTAGAAGAGGCTTTCATCTAGCAGTGGAATGACCCCGACTGATGTTTATGATGAAATATTATTTTATTCCTGTTAATGCCAGGGGTTTCATTTTTAATTTCTTCTGGTGCTTTGTACCTACGTTGAAAGGTTGAAGATCTTTGCTAAAATTAAATTCATCACAAAGCATTAGTATATCTCCAACATCATTCAGGTAGGTATCCATGATGATAATATAATATTATGTACTTAGAGGAGGTACCTGACCTTTATATTTACATGCACATAAAATTATTAATCTTATTGCCTAATGCAGACCAAGATATACCTACCTACATAATATTACATGAACAGAAGTTTAATAACATCTCAATTAAGTTTAAAATGTTTGTAGGTATACAAATTAATGTGAAACAGAAAACATTGGTTATGTTAGGTAGGTACATGGAACATGTAGATAATATTATCTTGGTTCGCGGTCGGCTTGGGCAAAACCAGTTTATTAGCTCAATATACCTATACATAATGAAGGAAATATATACCTAGTAGGTATATAGGTACATAATATCGTTTTTGTGATTGAGGTCTCTTGAGATCAAAAAACAAACACAACCTAGGTATGTCCTACTGTAAATAACCCGATAGTAAGTAGTATGTAAGGTTTTTGGTCTAAAACCTTACAAAATACCACAATGACGACATGGAGTACCTACTTATCTACCTATATGTATATTATATCTTTAGCTACAATAGAAATGCTATGCTGCATAATGTTAGAAGCAAAAAAATAATCTTAAAGACTACCTACCTAACCTAAAAAAATATTATCAAGAAATTATCGACGAATATAAAATGGGTATTTACGTGACCGATACCGAATATGATTGAAGTATTGTAACTGATACCTAATTATAACATTATTGATATGACTGCTCGAAAGTCGAAACCAAAACGTCAAACGATCGCAATAAGTTAGAACTGTCAGTGCACTAACAATCAAAGTTATAAAGTTTCTGTTATTAAAGGCTGTGCATGACGCAAATTAATAATATGTATTTTTTAAATATCGGGACCTTAGATTAAAGTTATTTATTTATAATAGCGTATTCATCCTGTCAAAAAACTTTACATACTTTGGTTAGACAAAGATACCGTAAAACCCCCTAACTTCGCCCGGTTTTTTAACAGAAAGTCGTTTTGCCACCAAAATATCCACCAATATGAAGTCTTATAGATCTTATGTAATGCACAATGATAGTGTTTAATTTTATTTATATTGAAGTAATACCCTTTTCATACTTAATAATACAATAAATCACTATTTTTTATATAGACGAAGTTACGGCACGATTCCCTAACTTCGCCTAATGTGTTTTAGTAGGTACAATAAAAAAATATTGTCTATGGATACTCACGAAATCTATTAAAAAATAGCCTTAAGCAAATTCAGGTCTTATGCTAGAGACAATTTGACATATTTTAAAGAAATATCTACGTTGGCGAAGATAGGAATCACTTCAATGACTGTTTCATACAACCTACCAATTTACGCTAGGGCTGCCAAAACCCAAAGCATTATAGTATCATTTTTATGTGTTGATTTACATAGTAAATTTTTAATAAAGGAAATATGAGAAAAATTGTTAACTGGTGATTCAAAGTGATGAATAGTTTTTAGTCTAAAAACAATAAAAATAAAAAAAAACACATTTATTTCAAGAAAATCGTTTTTTTGTGACAACCCTAAAGCCAGGGGAAGTGTAGGAACAAGTAGTTCAAAAAACATAGCCTGACATTGCATACTCAAATAATTGATGTTTTATTATAAATATCGGAAATCGCACGTTACATTTGGCAAGCAGACTATATCACTATATTATATTAAAAATATGAAGAACCTACCTCTACAAGATTCGTAGAAATCAGCAAAAGTTCAGAGGTATTCCGAAAAAATCTCTTCAAACCGGACTCGAAAAAACGGTACTAACACAAACACGGCGAAAATAATGGCGGTTTGAAAATTGTGTGGTGACAGGACGAATATTATCTTTAAAATTGCCTCAGTGACTTAAAGTGCTGCAATAGTAAAAACATGATTGATTTAGGTGAAGTTAGGGACACTTGGCGAAGTTAGGGGGTTTTACGGTACCTACATAATATTATTATGACGACCTTCATACCATTTTCAACAATTTCCATGCCAATTTCATCCCATATCTTATCTTTCTTTCTTATGTTTTGTAGTCACTGTCAGAGAAATCATAAAGGATTGGATATTTCCGGACCAACTCGATCAGCTGCTCAATGTCTTCGCCATTTTGATTTTACTAATTCCCTTGGCGAAATTGTCCGCCGCGAATAAATTCGCTGTCGACAGAGTTCCCGAAAATCGCAGCGAATATTCGCTGCAAATTCGCACTCAAGACGCAAGGCGGTCGCGCAAGCGTGCTCTGTCCCGTAAGCCAATACGAGCTTGATTGGCGAATAATTCGCTGCGAATATTCGCTGCGAATATTCGCTTTGGTTTGGGGAGGCTTATATCGTGGAGATATTAGTTCTCTAAATTCAGTGACCTGATACTTGAACAAATAAATTTGCTTTAAAAAATTTTTGTTAAGTGCATACGATTATGTATATTTATGTAAAATTTTAACACGATTTTTCAAATTTTTATCTTTTATATTAACCTAGAAAATTAATTTTGAGTGGCCGTCAAGTTTTAACACCAAACATTTTTTTTCCACATTTTTTAAATGCATACCTTTGAGTAATTTAATTATATGATTTTTCATATATTTTTTATTGTTTTTCCATGTAAATTACGCGAAAAATTCGCATTTTTCCATTTTCACTAAGTACCCTGTCAAAATATCCCGAACAAAAACAACCGCATCCGCATGGATGGTCTGGTCAAAAGAGTTTCGCAAAACAGCCAATACGGCTCCTATCTACCTGTTTTCCATTTATACTAATTGATGATAATCAACATCTTCGTGC
The DNA here is from genome assembly GCF_057557595.1 of Rhyacophila brunnea. Classification (NCBI taxonomy): domain Eukaryota; kingdom Metazoa; phylum Arthropoda; class Insecta; order Trichoptera; family Rhyacophilidae; genus Rhyacophila; species Rhyacophila brunnea. The sequence continues at coordinate 6,410,266 of NW_028232785.1, forward strand.
TTCAATTTGGAAAGCACCTGTATATATTTTTATTGGTGCGTCGTCAAAATATACTTTGCAAAGCCATTCGCAACAGTTATAGCTGTCACCAAAAACTGTTTTCATCACTCCAATGTCACAATATAATAATATTATACTATTTATTGTTATTTATCTTACAAATTATTGATGGCTTTCACTGTATCTTTAGACCTCGTGCGTTCATAAATGTTTCGTTATGCATTAATTTATGACGAGCAAGCTTTATATCCAACGCTAGTTACTTTAAAAATCCCAATTTTAAGTACGTTTAATAATAAGACAACCAATAAACAAAATTATAAGTAGTTATTATCCACCTTATCATTTCGATTGACAGCGTATGAATCATGTATAATTAATAGTTATTAAATATTTATATTTTGTCATATATTGTCTATGATTATATGTATACTAAGTTTGTTGTCGTTGCCTATCATACGTCAAAATCTTCTGTCACATGTGATGCGCCTTTCAGGTTTAGGGTACTGGAAATACTATTTAATACAAGTTTATCCGTCTATTTACCACATCCCTGCTCAAGCAGTTATAGTGGATAATTATTGTTCTCCCTAGAATTTTCCCAGCACCTAGTAACTACATTGAAGTATTCTATGGTAACAATGTCACGATAACGTCGATATTTTTTTCATTTCCTAATACCCATCATTTTCTACACACCCAGTGCCGTGGTCAATATTGATGGATGAGCCATAATGCACCAGCACCTATGCCACATACGCTCCTTGAAAATAACTAGGATGCCATCTGAACTGAGAGAATCATACTCTGTTTAACACTGTCATGAGACTTGTAGCTCTATAGCACACCGGTGCGCCGCTAGACGGTAGGTGTGTCGCGGTGCATTGCTTGCAAAAAAACAAATAATTTTGTATATTATACGATAATTACTTAATAACCAAATTTGCGTACATATAAAAATATATGTTCGGTAATATATTTTAGCACCTGCATGAACTTAATAAAACAATGCAAAGTCAGAATGAAAATAATATATTGACGTGCTCTGATAAACTAGGAGTTAAGACAAGGATCTCTACAAATGTATCAAAGGACCTACCAGACCACCATTAAAAACAAGCAATTAATTTTGGATCCGTCTCAAAAACAATTAACCTTGCAGCAAAAGAAATTTCATCATTACATTCATACAATCAATACGACTGGATTCGAAACCCTTTCGCAACCAATGCCGAAAATTCTATAGAAGCGCTTTCGTTGAAGTTGAATTGAGAAACGATGGGACTCTAAAAACTAAATTTTGTAGATGTTCCATTGGCTATTTTCTGGATTTCGGTTAAAAAAGAATATTCTTGGATTTCCGACAAGGAGTAAGATAAACACAAATTACAAATTTGCTCACATATTAAAAATAATTGACTGCAGCGCTATTTTACTACGCTGGTATTAATAATTTAAAACATTCGATTGTAGGTTACAATAATTATTTATTATTATTGTGTCAATATTCGACAAACAAATATTCTTAACCAGACAACTAACCATAATTCAAGTGGATGTATTAATAAATACAAACATTCAATACCATTAATTTTACCTCAAACACCATTTTAAAAACTCTATTTTAGGGTATCACACTGTCTTTAACCTTAGCGATAGGTAGGGGGGGCAAATATCCTAGTCTGGGGTCCCCCTTCAGGATGTGGGGTCCATGTTTTGGTGTATAAATTGTTTAACATGCGGCGTGTCACTGTCTTCTGTGAAGACCTGTGGTGTGTCGTGGAGAAAAGGTTGCGGGGCACTGATTTACATACCGGTGCAAGTCAGTTTACAGAAAGCCAGGCGGGAACCGCGCCAATTTTTATTGCTGATTTTGGCAAAATTCATGAATACAAAAATGAAAACCTAACCTAACAAATAATCCAGTAGGTATATCAGCTATTTTCAAAATTTGTTTGCCGCTGGCTTCCTATAAACCGACAAGAACAATATACCTACCTACTTGCACTGTTTGAAAACACCTCAGAAACATTGGTATTTAAAAAAATATGACACCTGACAGAATTCGAACCTGTATACATTGAATGCTGGCCGATGCGCTTTACCAATTTAGTCACCAGTATTATATCCAATTACGGCATAACTAGCCGTAATGTGACTGAAGCTTTTTACAAATTATGCTAGTATTATTGACCTTTGCGGCTTGGTAAGAATACAATGGGACTCAGCTTCCAGCGGTTCCGGTTTTAAAGTTGTGTTTTATGTTCATAAAGAATGTCACCTTCACAAATATTGTGATATAGTATATTCTATAAGATCCCTTTAGAGCAGTGTGGACTCCTCCAAAAGTGCAATTAGTAATATTATCAAGGCCTGAACAAAAACGATGCATGAGTGCGAGTGGGAAAGTATTCGGCACCCTTATAATCTCTGCGACACGATAAAAGGTCTACATATGTTTGAGTTAGTTTCCAAAAGTATCGCCGACAAATTGTGGTAAATCGCTTCACGTAGCGTCGTAGCTCGTGTTGCTAAATTGCTATTTTTTGTGTTAAACATAGTCATTGGTAAATATTTTTAGTTATTTAAGCAGGAAAGATGGTTTTATGTGTTGTATTAAAATATGGTAGCCGTACTGATAAGCAAAAAGATGGTATTACGCTTCATAGGTAAGTTGATACATGTTCGTGATAATTTATTTGTATATTATTATAGAAAATTATATTTTAATTCTGAGCGTCTAGTGCGAGCACTACCGAAATGGTCTATGGTCTTGAACATTTGTAGATGAATGCGTTCGCTCACCCACAAACCAAACGCATGGCACGCAGCTTCATTTAGCAATGCAACGGGTGGCGTCTAGATGTATCTATAGTCTATGAATATTATGCTCTCTGCGAATATAATATTTTATTACAGCTAAGCAAAGGAAAGGGTGAAAAAATGAAATTCAACATTTATCATAAAACATCAATTATTTATTAAAATACTTTAAACTACCTTTCTATTAACAATCATCAATCCAAGAGGTACTTAACTGGGTGGTCGACTTAAACTTAAAAATGTAAGGAGGTGTAACGTGTAATTTCTTTGCTTGGTCTAAATATATTACAATAAATCATCAATGTTATAAAGGAAAAATCATGAAATTTATGATACAAAAATTAATCAATTTTCTGTGGGTAGGTAGTTACATAGGTAAGTATTGAAAGTAATAAACTTCTGTGACCAATCAAAACGTGGGCGGACATTCTTCTCAGGATGAGCATCATGGTGTAGAGTAGAGAGCCGTTACAAGGCCCAACTCGTCTGGCTCGTAGCAAAGCTATATTGGCTTCCTGGAGTCGATTCGCATACGACACAGCTCGGGCCATGTAAATCAAATCATCCACATTATGGTGAGCGTGGAATTTGTTCAAACAATTCTCATACTGCAAACAAAAAAGCATTGATAAGATTAAGCAAACGTGTACAGAAATAAACAGAATATTACTTATATTACTTTAAGTATTTGCTGTATAAACGTATACTACGTAGTCAACAATTTATTGTTTTTACATTTCATTGCTTGTTTGACCATTAGATGGGTGAGCAGCACATTACATAGAAAGCCTTGGGGCATAGATAGCAGTGGTGAAGGGTGGAGGTAGGCTGTTAAGAACTGCCATAAATAGTGCACATTAAACTTTGTCAGTCATGCATATTTTTTTCATTGAAATAAGACAACTTACAGATGGTGTTGGGTTAGTTTTTAAAATTCAATTAAACCCTGCGAAAACAAGTCTTTTACAGATTAACATCCACATAGACTTTTTTGGAATACACTTTTTTTATCCCAAATTGCTCCATGAGATTTAGTCGATCACCCTTGTCATATAGATACACATATTTCGGACCATGAATTGGATCTACAATATGGCTGCTGCTCGCTATAAAGACGTGCTTGGTGAATTGTGTGAATCTCTAAACTGTTTTACAAGTTTCACAATGCAGATAATAAACACCTCTTCTCTGAACTGTATATTGATCTATCTAGTATCAACGATGAAACAAAGACAGATGACAAAATGACTAAGATGGTTATACATAATTATTATATCTTTAAAAATGAAAGTTTATGTCTTGTATATTAATAAAAAATGGGATGATATAACTGCAAATCAGACTGCTCTAATTAAATCCAAGCTTCGATGTCATCTGGGAATTGATCAGTGACTTTCTTGAGATGTGCATGAGCTACATCTCGTTAAGATTGAAAGGTAGATTTAGCGTATAGTGATCCAAGAATTTTTATTATCTCGTAGTTCTTTGGTTGAGCCTTTATGACATTTTTGAAACATTGGGAGGCCCAGTGAAGGAATAATTGTTGAATACAATAAAACAACTTAATATATTTATACATTGGCTTTGCATGAATTATTTAAATTCGCCCACCATACAGTATTAACAATAATAATTACAACATTATAATAATATAGACTAGAACATAAATTTCAGTCCTCATACTTGATAAAAAAATAAGAAAAAACTCGGCAATAAAGTTGTGAATTTTTGTGAAATGTGAAAGAAGCAATTTTCTTAAGTGGTGAATACCAGGTCATATTCTATTATATACAAATTTTGATTCATAGATAGCATAAGGATCTCTTCGAATTTTCGTACTGACATACTAGTACTTTTTAATAGTTTAAATTAAATTATAGATTCTTCAAGATGTTACACAAGATTTAACAATAAAACATTCATCAATCTTCCATACATAACTCGAAACAGGTTCAGAAACAAACCTAATTGATAAAAATGTTAGAACATGACATGGGAATCAACCCTAGATTTATCGCATGCCAGCTGAGTCAGCTTGAGAAGATCCAAGATTTTTCGAATGGGTATTTTACTGAGGCTGTTCCAAGTTAAATATTTTCAATGAAGACTGTTACATTCTTAAATCACGTGTATTATTTAGGAATATCAACTGTTAAGCTGTGGACCCAATAGGTTGAGCAAACGATCAATTATATTTCTTGTAAAAAATATCTGTTATGAGACCTCTTCATGAGGCAGCCGAGATCCACATCGGATTGTAGGGCCAGTAAAAATATATATTTTTAACTGTACGCCTATACAAATATGATATAAAATATACATACATTCTCTGAATCCCCTCGATAAAATGATATACATCTGCTCGAGGCCAAAGTGCGGCAGGACAAATGCAGAAAGTGCAAACTGCGTAGCCTGGTCGCGGTTTCTCGTGCAAGTTAGTAACAGTTCTCCGCACACAACCCCCGATTCTCTGTGTTGTTATTGGACTTGGATTGTAACCCTGAAAACAAATTACAAGACAACTGAATGAACTGAACTGAGAAAAATTTTCACCCTGCTGAATTAAGCGGATAGACAAGGTTCTTGAATTACTATTATGATTACTAGATAGATGGAGCAATGAGATCTTTTTAAAATTTATGTAGAAAGGATTTTATTCTTTTCGTCATAAATTTCATTTCATACTCATGTGATATATGAAATTTATATCATAATATTTACATTAAGTATGTAATTTTATTAATCAGACATAATTATAGGTTCATATAATTTCTTCATGTTTTCTTTACAGACTTAACGGCCCACATGCTCAGCATAGGTAAAAATGGAGCTTTTATGGTATTCTTTTTCTTTTTTCTTTCGACCATGTCCGATCCTAATAGGATCATATGGGCCTCCACAGAGTAGAGGTTTGTATTGACAGATTTTGTTTTTAGGAAAAATGGATGTCAGCCATTTGCTCAACCTATTAGGTATATTCAGAGCATAATCCTGGACATTCCTTAAACGTTTTAGATAATCTATTTATATAATTTTGAAGCCTTATTATCCTTTATATTTATTTTAAACATTTGATGACTGCATAAAGTATTTTTATTACATAAAATAGTATTTTTTTTAAACTTTTCGCTCTAATGTTTTAGAATATAGTCATATTTCGGTACATCCATGTGCAGTGGTATTAATATTTTTTAGATTCATTATTTTTTAAACGCATTTACAAAACCATTAGTAAAATTAATGTTAACATTATATAGTGACATATTTACGATAAAAAATTATATTTAATAATCTTTGTGATCCCAAATTTAACAAAAATTAGGCATTTTATTATTAAAAAATTGGCACGATTAACACATTTGAAGATAATTCTAAAGATACTAATTATAAGCTTTGTCTTTGACCATTCAAATGTGATAAACATTCTACGAATAATGTTTGCTTTATAATAATTATTGACCTAAGAATAAGGTACTATTTTTTGAAATACGCCATATTTATTGGCATTTCCCAGTGGTTAAGCTACAACATACGGCCGTAGCTATAAATTGACAAATGATAAATGAAGTAGGGAGTAAGATCATGGTAATGCCCCTGTTTGAACATGTACCGATTTAAAAAAATATTTTTTTTCGGTTAGGTTAGATTATGGTTATGGCTACGGTCGTATGTTGTGGCTTAGCCACTGGGAAATGCCAATAGAAATGGCGTATTTCAAAATAATACTACCTTATTCTTAGGTCAATAATTATTATAAAGCAAACATTATTCGTAGAATGTTTATCAGTTGTGTGATTCATGCGCACTAGGAATCGTATCTGTGGATGATCAGGGTTAAATTATTGTTACACTATAATGGTTTTTCATTGGAAAAAATATTTTAAATATAAAATATTTTTTTTATGAGAAATGGATGTTTAGCCACTTGCATTACCAATTGGATCCAGAGTCATGAGTCATGACTATTTAGAATTTGAATATAAGATAGATAATGCAAAATTGCACTTGGCACATGGCATTCATCCGTAAATCAACAAAACTTAAAAAAACATGAGAATTAATGGATCTTTGATGAAATATGCAAACTCAATTTTGAAAAATTCTAGATATTCATTTTAACTGAATATTTAAAATATTATATTGAACTATTTTAAATGAGAGATGAGTATATTCTCATTTCACAGATTGACGTTTGCTGTGAAAAATATTTAAAACAATGTAAGTATCCCAAACCTTGCTTTATCCTGATTATTTAGCTTCATAAAGCAATGGCCCATGCCGAAACGGAGACGGAGAACAGCCAGGCGGTTGGGGTTGGTTCTCAGAGTTTCCCTGTAGAAGCCGAGAGCGCTGCGGTAGTCTTTTTTATTGAAAGCGATGCACACTTTCCAGAACAGCGAGGGGATGTTGTTGGAAGATTGATTCACCACAAAATTGAATTGCGCATCCACCGTCCACCACTTTATCACCCTCCAACAAGCACAAGTATGCTCGGCCCAAAAGATTCTGCAAAAAAAATAAATACAGATGTACAGCATTTTCGCCGGTAAAGTAAATTCGGCTGTTGTATAATGAAAAATCAGTTGTTTTCATTTTGTTTTTCCAAGTCATGTTGTGAATGGATTGAACTTGTAAATTGTAAAGTTCACTTCATATTATATATAAAGAAATTTGAACAAAATTTGACTAGGTTGAATAAAATAGGTAATGAAAGTGGGTAGGTATCGTCTTACATGATCATACATGATGATTTTGTCGGCAGTGGTGTATAGGTTTGCGGCTTTGGTGAACAGATCCCGTTTCATGTTTATATTCTTTTCATGGTTAGCTTCCTGCACGCAGTATGTGGCGAGCATGTCCAGGCACCGCATCTGATCTTTCTCCGAGTTAGAATAATCGATGTTGGCCGCGATGCGGCCCGCATCCAAGATTTTAATGAAGTCATCAGTTCTTTTTGTTTACGTACGGCACCTGTATAGAATACAAACATTTATATGAGAATACGCAATTTGAAAAATTGAAAGGACCCTCGCAAACGATGCTAATAGAAATCAAGATCCGACAGGTCCCATCCATTCATTCAAATATCATTCTCTCTGGACATAAAAATGTGGATAAATGTGGTTGAAAAATTAACCCTGCCTACATCGCAATAAGGGTTATTGTTTTACATTTCTTTCCGAAACGCTAATATATATATTATATTATATTGTAGCAAGTAGTTAAATATTAACTTTACCCACATTGCAAAAAAAGGATTATTCGAGATTTTTGAAAGATGTCTTTGACCTATTCTGCAAAACTTGCCCACTTTAATATTGTGATTTTGTATGAAACGGTGTATTATCATGGTACTTATATCAATGTATACAAACGAGTAAGTTTTAATACCGGCTCGGTTATTGTAACTTGGTTTCTATGGGGCACTATTTCTTTCAAAAAGTTTGAAACGCCATATGACTAGCAAGGTCTTTTTTCATTGAGGCATGACCATAATAGATTAAATTGGATTAGAAATCATGCATTCTTGCACGCCAATCGAGATATCGGGAAGATTCTACAGGTGTCACTCTTAGCACAGCTATGAAAAACGCCCAATGTTCGGTACACCATGGTATACGCTCGACTATGTGTGTCGAGACGTGGTGGTTGGCGATGGAGAAAAGCAAACACCAGAGAGTAATCATTACCCATAAAAATTGATTAAAAAAGTATTCATTTAGTTATTTAGTAAAATATTAATATACCTACTCAAAAGGGTTCGCCATCCAGATTATAATTGATAGTTTTTTTTTCTACAATAGACTGTTTACCCTAGGAAATTGATGGTGACATTCTAACTTCATTACATTCCATGCGTAAAATCTTATAAGTACTTACTACTTACGCCAACATTGACATTGACACAGATGATAAGTGGGATCTCTCTAGGCGAAGAATACTGAGTATTTTTTTTCATCTCATGCGGTAGGTAATAATTGTTCAGGATCCAACTTCGATCACCTAAAAACAATTTAGATTAGGCAAACGACATTGGTTACGTCACATGTCATAAAATGAAGTAAAATCACATCACAAAACTTTAGCTAGTTCAATGTAATAATTATAACGAAACTATACATTCAAAACACTACATTATTATAAAATAAGTGATGGTTTATCTTTACACTATTATCAAAAATCAAAATGTTTCGAAGTCGCATGACCAGGCACCTGCAGTAGGTACGAGGAACTAACGAATGACGTCATTACATTTTAAGTTACTAGAGTAAAAAATAATTGCGCTGTACTTACCCGTGTTATGGGAATTCACCGTCTTCGAGCTGCATTAGAAACTTGGGATGCCCCGTAAGGAATTATTGCTTTGCCGTAATCTATTTTCACATTGCTGCAAAATTCATAATATATTATATTTTCTTATAACGAATAATCGTCAACTTAACCCTTTGTCTATTGTACGGTATAACGATACGCTACGGCCTACGCCAATCGATGTATGAAGCTTCTCTAAGTAACATAGAAAAATAATGAATCATTTCAGCGTATAGGCATGTGGGGCTTATAAAATTTATATCAGAAATACGACTTGGAAGTTAAAGGCTTAAAATAGTATACGATCACTTCGTTATAGTTTTTTAGATCTGCTAACACATAAACAGTAAAAAATAATGATTCATATTATAACACAGCATAATAATTATTAATTACCTATTAATGATTTGCTGTATTTTTTGCCTAACAACGATATTATGGGTCAATGAGAAATGGGACCAGTCTCAGGAAATAAAAACTACAATTGAGATCGCAAGGAGCGCCTTTCTCAAAATGAGACGCCTCCTTAGCAATCGAGATCTTAACCTAGGTCTGAGACTGCGTATGGTACGTTGTTATGTGCTCTCAATTCTTTTCTATGGCATGGAAGTATGGACGCTAAACCAAGAGATGTCACGGAGACTTAAAGCTTTCGAGATGTGGCTGTATAGAGCATTCTCAAAATTCCTTGGACTGACCGGGTGACAAATGTTGAAGTTCTCAATCGAATGGGGAAGGACCGAGAAATTCTACGTAGTATCAAAACCAGGAAACTACAATACCTCGACCACATTATGAGAGGACAGATATACAGCATTCACCAACTTGTCATTCAAGGAAAGATCAATGGGAAGCGTAGCAGAGGACGGCGCCGCATTTCGTGGCTTAAGAACCTCCGTGATTGGTACGAGTGCAGCTCCACCGAACTGTTCCGGGTAGCAGACGACAAAGATAAGATCGCCTTGATGGTGGTCGACCTCCGCTAGGGGATGGCACAATAAGAAGAAGATAGGTACCTATCTCTATAAGGTTTATAGATTTTTAATAACACAGGTTTTCAATACGCCGTAAAAAATCTAATTATATGTGGGTACTTATAATATAAGTATTATTATAATTTAGGTAACTATTCTATTCATACATATACTGCATTCCTAATCGCTGAAAAGCCTCAATTAAAATAAAGACTCAACTCGGTGTTGTCGGCAAGTTAGGTACCTAGGTACCTATATCTCGCCTATATGCCCTTAATCAATCTAATATTACGTTCAAAGCTGACTGGAAGAACGAAATAATGAGTTTAATAATTCTGTGAAGATAAAAAAACAGGAAGATCGCCTCTTTTCTAATTATAGCAAGGAATCAATCATTTTGAGGCTGCTGTTGAGAGATGTCCCAAGACTACAAAATGTTATAAAGGTTTTCGCAACGCCATTTTTTCATTGTACCTAGTCACCCAAGCATTTTGAACCTATAAGATACCTAGACGAAATAATATAGCTTGCCAGCGATTATTATTAACCAATGCCCATACAGGTCACATTAAGTGAAAAAAATGTATGATAGGTAGGTACCTACTTACCATTTATTAGTAATCGAGTGGCAATTTAGTCGTGCATGATTATCATTTTTGAGGTTTTTACGCCGAATATGTATAATATGTAGGTACATATCTATTTCTATGTATTTAATTAATACATAGATATGGTGCTTTTATTTATGAATTGGTCATAGCATAGTAGTTGGCCGTTTCAACTTTTGGTTGATAAAATAAGGTGTCGGTCATTATTTTATTACGTCGTCTGTTGATATGTATAGCTTGGTCTCCATTTTCATACAGAAAAACTTGAACCAAAATTATTCCCTGTGATTTTTTAAAAAAAGTTATTGGTGAAGACAAATACAAACACTTCAAAATGATAAACACCAGAAAGGCTGTGAAGACACCCCCAAAAATTATAACTTGTTTCAATATTGTGGAGTTATTTTAAAACATCAGAAAATGAAAAGACCAGAGCAGCATTAAATTTCACTGCCATAAGGTAACAGCTTCTACTATGCAAATATACAATAATATTGATGTACCTACTACCTATGTAGGTATTCAACAGTTTTAAGAACACTAAATGATATAGAACCACAGTCTAATCACGAACCGACAATCATTTACATAATATTATTATCTCGGCAAGATGACATTGAACCATCCACATCTGTTTATTTGATCCACTGTGGTGCAGTTGAAAACTATGTATTCCGTTTAAAAAACCTACTAGAAAATTGAAGAAAAAAATTAAAAACTTTTTTTTGCAATAGTGAAACAACATTTGTTATTAAAATAGGTACGAGTAGGTAGGTACCTAATTCGGAAAATATTATTCTTTGCAGATGATACATACTAGGAATTATCGATATTAATGGTATTATAATAATTATATAGTACCTATAGCAATTATTATATTTAACACAAAAAATAATACTCCAGTATTGGAAGATAATGACTTGTTTTTGTGTCTGCACTATGTGGTGCCAGATAATATCTCAGATGGTATTTCAGATAAATCCGGCATTCATAAGAGAAACAAGGACGATTCTGAAAGATGGATACAGAGAAATACTAAAACCTGGTTTTTTCAATTATTTTTTTAATGGTTTTTTCATATTATTTTATGTTTGTTTTTGCAAAATCACTTATTTTTCATCAATTTTCTTAGAATTGGGCTCTTATCTTCAAAATTCTAGAAGCTCGTATATTTGTGTATTCCTTCGCTGCAAGGTTCTTTTGTGATTTCACATTATTTTTCGGGTTCTGTAGACCTACTAAATTTAGGTCCCGGACCTGTAGCCCTTTTTGGAAATTCAGCCCTGCTTGTAAGGGTAAATAATTACAAATTTGGAGCACATCTGAAAACCGAACAGCTTATATTATATTGTAGACCTTGTAGGACTAATCGTTAATAAATAACCTAACATATTCTCACGAATCAGTTCTTACAACTTTAAGAACTATATACCTACATGCAATATTATCTCAATAACACGAAACGGAACGCAATTTTCAAAGAATCCACGAGCCGGAACGGTATCTTTTAGAATTTCACGAACAGGAACGGCGCTCCGGTGCGTTCCGGTCTATTTCGAGCCCTGGCTTGGTTGTATATTTAATGATGCCAATGTTTAATTTAGACCAGTGGTCCTCAGAAAGTTTTCTTGTGGTCCGCAATTTTTGGGCGTCCAAATGCTAATGCTAAAATTTTAATAAAACCTGTGCAACTGTAAGTATTTGAGCATTGTGTTTTTGTCCTTAAATATATTAATGGTTTTACGTGACGAAATTAACTGCTATCATACGTTATTATATAATATTTTTCCTTATACGTTAGCGGCGCGTAAAACGTTTCTAATAATTTCAGTAATCCACAGCTGTAAAAAAGCTGTTAGAAACACTGATTTCGACCATTTTAAGGGACAAATAAACATTTTAAACATAGTATAGAAGTCTGTCAGAAATTTGAATACCTGAATTGAAAACTATTTCAGTCAAACAAATAATTTAGATGGACTAAAATACCTTGTTCAGCAAGAAAAAAAAAATACCTACGCCAGAAGGGAAAAGGAATCTGACAAAATTACTGAAAATATGTGTTTACAATAGACAATGCGTTTTGATATATCCAAAATCTAATGTGTCCAGCGCATAATTTAAAACAAAACTTGCCATTCATAATTTTACTCTCTGCAACCAAAAACGATTGATGGTCTTTGCAATGTTTTGATTTAAGTCGAAAGTGGGCTTACTGCAAATTAGCTTTCCAGTGTAATAATATGTCAATAATTTACTCTTCCTCTTCTGCCTCTTTCTACGACGACGACGACGACTATAAAACCGCTATTCTGTATAGTGATGGAGCAGGGAAAAAAACCAGGAAAAAATTTAGTACTCACCAATGCTTTATTAAATTAATATTGCAATGCCACGTAATATCACCAATGTACATTAAAAAAAGGAGAAGGACCACACTCAAATTGAGGTTGAACGATTCGCTCTGTAATTGAAATGAGGTTGAGAAATAAAAAAAAAGTGTTCATGCTGATTATATAACTGCGTTTAAAGAAGCCTGGAAAAACCTAAGCCATACCATGTCACAATCTCCGCCTATAGTAATAGGGAACGACTCTACCTACGCTATGACCGGTCCCAAGCCCGGATAACGGATGAGGGTTCGTCGTAGGGTTAATCACCCAACACGGTAAAAAAACCCTGATTACGAACCCCGGACTCCCCATAAACCAACGACCCAAGCAAAGAATTAAGGACAAACGATTATATATACAATGTGGCACATGGAACGTACGCACTATGTTGCAGCCGGGCAAGATGGAGGAGGTTGCAATTGAATTGCATAAGTATAAAATGAGCGTGACTGTATTGCAGGGAATAAGATGGGAGGGCGCAGGTTTCATAAACAAGAGAAACTACACTTTGTATTACAGTGGATCTGCAGGTACGCAGGGTCGCTATGGAACTGGGTTCTTAATCAGCTCTGATATCCGCAGGGCAGTACTAGGATTTGAGCCAATTAGTGAGAGATTATGTAAACTTAAACTGAAAGGTACACTTTTCAATATTACGTTCATCAACGTTTATGCCCCAACTGATGATGCGACCGAGGAAATTAAGGATAGATTCTATGAAGATCTGCAGAGAGCCTGCGAAAAAGTCTTCCCACATGATGCTCTAATTGTCTTTGGAGACTTCAATGCAAAAGTTGGAAAAGATGAAGCATTTAAATAAGTAGCTGGGCAGCACAGTTTGCATCAAACGACAATCGATAATGGTGAACGTCTATGCTTTTTAGCGGCTGCAAATAATTTATTAATTAGTAGTACATGGTTTAAACATAAAAATATCCACAAAGGAACCTGGAAAATACCTGGAAGTAATACATGCAACCAAATAGAATGATCACATTCTTATATCAAAAAGAAGAGCGACAACAGTGGAGGATGTGCGCGTCTGCAGAGAAGTCAATTGCGATTCTGATCACTTCCTGGTGAGAGCAAAATTAAAACAAAAAATCTCCTTAATACTGAAAAAAGTAGGCCAGAGAAGAACTAAATGGAGAGCTGAAAAATTGAGGGATGAAGAAATTTTGGATAAATACCAGGAATCTATAGAAACAAACTTAAAAATGACTTTAATAACCGATGATGTGAATGTGGACTGGGAAAATACAAAAAACTGTGTTATCACGAGTGCCACAGAAATTCTGGGGGAAAACAAAGCAAAAATAGATGCAGGATGGTTTGATGATGATTGCAGGCAAGCACTGTTTGAAAAAAAATGAAGCAAGGAAGAAATGCCTACAAAGGGAAACTCGCCAAAATTACGAAACTTATAAAGAAAAGAGAAAAACTGCAACAAAGCTCTGTCGAGAGAAAAAGCGATTGATGCTCATGAGAATACTTCAAGACATGGAATGTCAAAGAAGAAACAATGATCCCAGAAAATTTTACAAGACTAAATCCTATCAACCCTGATTAAACTCCTGTAAGGATAGTGAAGGACAAATGCTGATCAAAAAGAAGGACATCATGGAAAGATGGAAAGGCTATTTCACAACACTTTTAAATCAGGCTTATAATAATGGTCATGAGGAAACGGAAGAAGTATTGTACCACACTGCTGAGGAATTTATTGATGAGCCTACTCTACCTGAAGTAAGAAGAGCATTAAGAACGCTGAAAAACAATAAAGCACCTGGAACCGACAGGATAACAGCCGAGCTGATAAAGACTGGTGGCCCTACACTGGAAGCAAATATCCACAAGATAATTCTCAATATTTGGGAAAAAGAAATTCTACCTGAGGAATGGAAGATGGGTATAATAATCGTGCCCATTCTGAAAAAGGGAGACAAAACAATCTGCGATAACTACAGAGGGATCACAATTCTAAACACAGCTTATAAAGTTTTCTCATCTGTACTGTATAGCAGGTTAATGATCTATGGTGAGGAAATCCTGGGAGAATACCAATGCGGCTTCCGACCAAATAGATCCACCATAGATCACATCCATCTCATGAGGCAAACTATGGAGAAAGCGCACGAATACAACCTGACACTCCACCACCTGCTTATTGATTTTAAACAAGCTTTCGCCAGTGTGAATAGGGATAAGATGCTGCAAAGCCTAAAAATACTGGGAATTCCCTTAAAACTAGTAAGGCTTATAAAGACCACACTGACGGATACTAATTACAAGCAGATCCAAACAGAGGATGATCGACCATGGTGGCACTATGAAAATAAAAGCAGAAAACGCTGGGCTGGAAATAAGCCAGTCAAAAACTAAGTATATGGTCAGCACACGCGATCAGGTACCGCTGCAGAATATAGTCATAGGACAGCATGCATATGAAGGGGTGGACAAGTTCACGTATCTCGGATCCAGCCTAAATACCCAAAATAAGACAGCAGAGGAGATAAAAATCCGCCTTATCTCCGGGAATAAATGCTGGCATGCCTGCAAGCGACTGGTGGGGTCGAAAATTCTAGGCCGAAGAAGTAAACTTCTAATTTATAAAACGATTATAAGGCCAGTGGTCACTTATGGCTGTGAGACTTGGTGCTTGACTCAAAACGAAGAAAACAAATTAGCTGTCTTCGAGCGTCCGCAAAATCTTTGGACCCACGTTGGAAAATGGGAACTACAGAATTAAAATGAAACACGAGTTGGAAGAGCTGATTGAACAGCAAACAATCATAAGACACTGTAAGTTCCAAAGACTTCGATTGGGCGGGGCATGTGGAGAGAATGCCTGAAGTTAGAGCGCCAAGGATCATGACGAAGTGGCTACCCCAACGGAAGAGACCCAGAGGCCGTCCAAGAAAGAGATGGGCTGACGCCGTAGAAATTGACTGGCTTCATATAGGAAGATCCGGTAACTGGATAAGTGTGGCGAGAGACCGGAGTGAGTGGAGAGCGGTTGTGAAGGAGGCCAAATCCCACCCCGGGATGTAGCAGCGTGGAAGAAGAAGAATATACCATGTTACATATTTATGCCATCATTTTAATAAAAAAATATTGGTGTTAGATTTTACAAATCCATAGGTACGACCAGGAGGAAAACTTATGACTTATATTCGAGCACTGCAATATAATGGATCTAATAAACGTTTTGGTGAAGAATAGCAAGAGCTCCCTCCAATCTCTTTGTCCCTGTACGAATAAATTAAAGTACTATTATGCAACCAAAATTCTTTGCAGCCTTCCTCAACTATATCAAGAAAGGCATGAAATAAAATAACTAAGAATACCTTCAGTTCTTGAAAACAAGTATGGTGGCTGATTATCACTAATTTTATAATAATCTGTCATTTGAAAGCTAACTCGAAAATTAAAATGAATTAAATATTATTTTGTTCATTTATGTGATGCTTATTACCCCTATTTATGCGATTTTATTGAATTTTCCAACATAATGTAGACAAGCAATAGATACTGTAAAACTTGGTGCTGTTTATTTTAATTCAAACATTGTAACTCCCAGCTCAAATCTCAAAAAAACAAAAGCAAACCATGTAACTCCTCTATATTCTATGTTAATAAATATTTTGTAAAAATTACCAGATTTACTCATTTATAACATTAAAATACTAAAAGTGTTTAAATTTCCTAAACCAGTCCGTTTTATTTTAAAACAGTTTTTTCTTCCTTCTGTGAAGTTGGTTAATACGGAGTCACAAGTTCCGCGCATTTAGTTGACGAAATGTCATTCCAATATTATCTTTTGAAGAAAATATCGTTGCATAAAAATACATTGCATTTTTCAAAAATATGCATACCAACGTAATTATTGTATTATAACTTATTTATTTCTTATTACGGATCATAAGTTAAAAACAAAAGGTACCTAAGTATACTTATTATTTACTGCGTTTTTGCTTATGAAATTAACAAAATCATAAATAAAAAGACAAATTCTAAGTTAATTAATGATTTTTTTTAAGATTTGACACTTTTGTGTATACAAAATATTAAGTAAGTAATCTATTATAGACCGAAATATTTAGAGAGCATACACCGTTTTGGCTATTTTGCGAGACTCTGTTGACTGGATCTTCCAAACGGATGCGGTTGTTTTTGTTCGGGATATTTTGACGGGTTACTTAGTGAAAATGGAAAAATGGGAATTTTTCGCGTAATTTACATGGAAAAACAATACAAAATACATGAAAAATCATGTAATTATATTACTCAAAGGTGTGCATTTAAAAAGTGTGGAAAAAAAATGTTTGATGTTAAAACTTGACAGCCATTCAAAATCAAATTTATAGCTTAATAAAAAAGATAAAAAATTGAAAAATCATGTTAAAAGTTTAAAAAAATATATGTAATCGTATGCATTTAACAAAACAATTTTAAAGTAAATTTAATGGTTCAAGTATCAAGTCACTAAATTTAAAAAAATAATATCTCTCAAGATATAATCTCGAAATCAAAAAAAGCACGTGCACAAACGTAAGCCAATAATAGACAAATTGATGACTTAATAAAAAGTTAAAAAAGTTTGTTGGGTGGTTCGACTTAACGTTCATCAAATATTTCATATCAAATATCTCACGCACTATATGAGAAAAAAATTAAAAAAGTATGCAGAATTGCGCATTAGCCATGCGACAAGAGATTTCAATAAAAAAAAAATTTTTAAACCCACGCATTCAGGTTTTGCATACAAACTTAAAAATCAAATAGCACGCTGAATACAGATGAAAAGGCAAAAAAGAATCATGCACTAACGTTCACTACCAAGGCACTAGTGTTTACAATTTAAATTTTGAAAAAAATCCAAGTTTAGTGACACAAGTATCCAGCATTTAGCTGGGTCACCCAAATTGAAATCTGAATAACCCCCTTAATGTGCGTGCACAAACGAAAGAAACGCGTGCACAAACGTGCACTAACGATGCACAAACGAATGCACACAAAAAAAGTTGAAATTTCAACATTGGGTGACCCAACGTTTAGCTGGAACACCCAATTTGAAATTGGAATTTTTCGGTTATTATAGGTGCACAAACGAAAAAAAATCGTGCACAAACGTGCACTAACGATGCACAAACAAACGCACCCAAAAAAAATTGGAGTTTTAACATTGGGTGATCCAGGTAAATGGACCTAGTAATCAACGCGTACTACCAATAATATTGCTGGAAAATGTATGATTTCTTGGATCGCGTGATCGGTTACGAATAGCAACACTGAACAAATAGTCTATGGCCTTATAGTACGCTCCCTACTTTGTCCATTGAAGAGAGAAGTCATGTTGTTCCTAGCATCATAGCAAACATGGATGTAAAAAGAGAATGCGATGAAGACCAATCTGATACAAAAGGCGAGCGTTTGTTTGATATACAAACTGATCATCCATATAGTCTGGTCCCTTCTATCTATGTAAAGCAAGAGAATA
This sequence comes from Rhyacophila brunnea, assembly GCF_057557595.1. NCBI lineage: Eukaryota > Metazoa > Arthropoda > Insecta > Trichoptera > Rhyacophilidae > Rhyacophila > Rhyacophila brunnea. Next base: position 6,428,876 of record NW_028232785.1, read on the forward strand.
TCGACGAGACCAGTTGTCATTTTGAGGTTAGTTTAGCATGCTAATTTCCTGTGATTTAATTGTATAGACTATCTATATTATTTAATAACGCACGTGGTTCTAAAATTATTATCCTTATAAACATAACCTTCTACCAATAATTTCACTACCACGTGTTATTTTCATACGAATCCACTGTGTGTATTAAATATTGTAAGAATACTTGTAACAATGAATTTCTTGAGTTTAACTTTACATTAATTTATGTTGCTTCTTTTAGTATCACGCAGTCGGCTTCACCGATGTCAAACCTGAGACTGACCTTCAGCTCGTTGATGCCAAACGTGAGATCGTTGAAGATACTATAGACCCATTATATGACGAACACCTTGAACCAGGTTGTTCGTATTCAGAATACAAACCAGAAGATGAGGTACGTTCAATTGTAAATCTTCTTACCCTATCTTGTCGTATCAGCTTAAGGGATGGACAATCTTTTGCATACCATGCGCCAATTTTTTTCACAGACGAGTTCAGATGCGCCATATAACTTAAGAACCTTTTCTACCTTACGTTCACGGTTGGGGTTGGAAAATAGGGATAGAGTAGGATCTGCTTTCCTAAGAGGATGAAAAGGAATAACTCAATCACGCAATTAAATTAATTCATTTATGCCAGTTCAAAAAACACACGTTTATTGGAGCACCAATCTACAATAGTCAGACATGATCTCTTGGACGAGAGGGTGATCGCTGTCGTAGATCCTCTGATGGTGCTACAGCTGCCGGAGAGGCTCGTTTAGTGAAGATAACTCTGGACCACAGTTGTTGGATGCGATGAGAGTGAAAGAGCTCTGAGCGGGATGGAGCACTGAGACCGTTTGAGCATTTAGATTTTGCTAGTCTTTCAATGTTTTCTGTTAAATTTGTTACTGAGAGAAGCAGAGAATTCTTCAAAGTTGAGTCAGTTATTCGCAACCTTGTTTTTCTTTTAATCAATTTGATGGATTAAAATGCTTGTTTACATCTGTATGTCGATTCAAAGTCAAATACATAACTTTTTGAAAATTTTCTTAGATCTGGGAATTGTTCACAGGGTAATGAACGCCTGAAATTAATTAAGTCAGAAGCATTTTGCTCCGGAAAAAGTTTATCAAATGTCATTTTCAATAATGAAGTTGTTTTTAAATTAATCAGTTCCAATTTTGTATGTTACTAAGTATGTATCTGCATTATATTCCGTTCACTAAGTGAAAATGGGTTTATAAATAAAAGCATGTAGTTTTCTATGCTTCTACTTTGCTTTTTCAAGTGTGAAAATTGTCTCAAATCCTCATTTTCTCACTGATAAATGTACAGTTTAAATTTAATTTTAAATGAACTGTTCTGCTATTTACTAAACTAGGAAATAATTTATATTCTTGCCTTGTAGTTTTAAATTTAGATCATTGAGATGGCTAGTATTATCAACTAAGATGCGCAAACGATGCAATGCGCCACGGCTTGGCCATCACTGGGCTAGACACTTGTAAAACTATTTCACTTTTTTATTTAGTCGACATTTTAGCTAGGTATTTTTAGTTTTTCATTAATTTATTTTGCTTTTAAAAGTATCCTGCAGCCGGATACACTGATATAAAACCTGAGACTGACCTTCAGCCCGTCCACGCCGAACGGGAGATTGTTGAAGATACCATAGACCCAACCTATGATGAAGACCCTCAACCTGGATGTTCGTATTCAGAAAACAGACCAGAAGACGAGGTATGTTCAATTGAATATGTGATATAATTCTTCTTAACTCTATACTGTCGTATCTCTTAAAAGTATTCCGTAACTCGAGCAAAATATAGTACTTTTAAAGATATGTAGAAAACGGATGGCCATTATATGTTATTTTGCTAATTCAAACGCCTACCAAACCTACCAAATTGGTCATCATTTTGAAAAATTTAAATAAAATGAAATTTTATAATTCCAATAATTCTTAAAAAAAAATATATATAGGAATATATATAACTAACACTATATAATGATAGCTACGTCTATTAATAAGTATTTAAGACTTTAAAAAAACAATATATGGTTCTAAATGTTTCATTTTGAACATGTCACAGCAGCGCCAAATTGGTGCCGATTATCTCCAATGGGAATAATATTCAATTCTTTGTCGTTTTTCCTGGAAGGTGGCTTTCTGATGTATGGATACTGCTTATATTAATATTGATGATTAAATAAACTTATAATTTAATACATTTCATTTAATCACATACTGTTAAGTATTTAATCCATATAAATCCTTTTATCTATCCCAAGGTTTTCATTCCGACATCTTCATGTGTAGAAATATCTATTTTGCAATAATTATAGATAATTATTTTGTCATTCATAGTGGTGAATAATAAATCAAGTATACATACAATATGTCTTTATATTGCTGTAAATAATGCAATTATTTTTTTTGACCATGTCCGATCCTAATAGGATCATATGGGCTTCCACAGAGTACAGGTTTGTATAATGCAATATGGTTCAAAATCTTTTTGCAGAATTCTGCTCAGCGATGGTTCACAGGGCACAGTTCCAAGTGTGATAGTTCACTGCCTATCCTGAATTTAAATACAGTTTGTAAAGAAGGCGGCCTATGCCTATCCAAAGATCTCGACGAAGAGATTACCCAGCATTCAGAGATAATTATAGATGACCATGACATTAAAGAGGAATTGCATAAACCCTATTTGCTAAAGGAGATCCGGATTAAGCTGACAAGCGTAATACGATTTCCACGAAATTTTATTTGTGATAATTGCTATTCAGTTTGCGGATCTAAAGACAAGTTAAAAAGTCACAATATTTTATGTAAGAGGCCGAAAGGTTTCACAAGACATAAAATTATAGATTCCGGTGTTCTTAATATCAACAAAAAAACAACCAAAGATGACAAATTGCATTATTGCGATGTTTGCTCATATAAGTGCGCCTCATCCAGCACTCTCAAAATGCATATGAGATCACATACTGGTAGAAAACCATTTCAATGCGATGTTTGCTCACAAAAGTGCTCAACTTCCAGTGGTCTTAAAATGCACAAAATGATACATACCGGTGAAAAACCGTTTCATTGCGATATTTGCACATATAAATGCAGGACATCCAACGATCTCAAATCGCACCAAATGACACATACTAAAAAACCATATAGTTGCGATATATGTCTAAAAAAAATATTTACGTTGAGTTATTTGAAAACACATAAAAAGACACAGCATAGCTTTAAAAAACTATTTCATTGCGATATTTGTTTATATAAGTGCTCGTCATCCAGTAGACTGACGAGGCATAAACTGACACATGGTGATAAAAAACTATTTTATTGTGATGTTTGCTTATGTAAGTGTTCGTCGCGCAGTCATCTCATAATTCATATAAGGACACATACTGGTGAAAAACCTTACAGTTGTGATGTGTGCTTAAGAAAATTCACGCAGCTCTATCATTTAAAAAGGCATAAAACTTTACATACCGGTGAACAATTAAAATTATTTCTTTGTGAAGTATGTTCATATAATTGCTCGTCACTCGGTAATCTTATAAAGCATAAAATGACACATACTGGAAAAAAACCATTTCAATGCCAAGTTTGCTCATATAAGTGCTTAACAACCGGTGGTCTCAAAACGCACAAAAAAACACATTCCGGTGAGAAACCATTTCAATGCGATGTTTGCTCATATAAGTGCTCGTTATTCGGCAGACTAAAAAGGCATAAAACGACACATACTGGTGAAAAACCATTTATATGCGTTGTTTGCTCACAAAAGCACTCATCATTCAGTGATCTTAAAAAGCACAAAATGACCCATACAGGTGAAAAACCATATACTTGCGATGTGTGCCTAAGAAATTTCTCGCAGTTAGGTAATCTCAAACTGCATATAAGGACACATACCGGTGAGAAACCATTTCAATGCGATGTTTGCTCATATAAGTGCACGGTATTCAGTAGTCTAAAATTGCATAAAAGGACACATACTGGTGAAAAACCATTTCAATGCGATGTATGCTCACAAAAGAGCTCAACATCCAGTGGTCTTAGAATGCACAAAAGAAGACATACCAGCGAGAAACCATTTCAATGCGATGTTTGCTCATATAAGTGCTCAGCATTCGCTGATCTTAAAACGCATAAAATGACACATACAGGTGAAAAACCATTTCAATGCAATATTTGCTCATATAAGTGCGTGTCATCCAGCAGGCTCAAATTGCATAAAAGGAGACATTCTGGTGAAAAACCATTTCAATGCGATGTTTGCTCATATAAGTGCACAACATCCGGTGGTCTTAGAACGCATAAGAGGACACATACCGGTGAAAAACCATTTCAATGCGATATTTGCTCATATAAGTGCAGGTCATCCAAAGTTCTCAAATCGCACCAAATGACACATACTAAAAAACCATTTGGTTGCGAAGTATGTCTAAAAAGATTCTTTACGTTGCGTTCTTTGAAAACACATAAAACGATACAGCATCGTTGTAAAAAACTATTTCATTGCGATGTTTGTTCATATCAGTGCTCTTCATCCAGTAGACTGACGAAGCATAAACTGACACATGGTGATAAAAAACTATATAATTGTGCTGTTTGCTCATTAAGGTGTTCGTCGCGCGGTAATCTCACAATTCATATAAGGACACATATTGGTGAAAAACCATATAGTTGTGATGAATGCCTAAAAAAATTCTCGCAGTACGGTCCTTTAAAAAGGCATAAAACTTTACATAGTGATGAAAAACGATTTCTTTGTGATATTTGCTCATTTAAGTGTTCTTCACGCAGTTTTCTCAAAATGCATAAATTGAAACATATTCGTAAAAAACCATATAGTTGCGATGTGTGCCTAACAAAATTCTTGAAGTTGAGTTATTTGAAACGACATAAAAAAAGACAACTTAGTTGTGAGAAACTCTTTAATTGCGATGTTTGTTCATATAAATGCTCGTCATCTAATAGACTGACGAACCATAAACTGACACATGGTGATAAAAAACTATATCATTGTGATCATTGCTCATTTAAGTGTTCGTCGCGCAGTGATCTCATAATTCATATAAGGACACATACTAGTGAAAAGCCATACAGTTGTGATGTGTGCCAAATAAAATTCTCGCACATGATTAATCTCATTATACATAAAAAAAGACATACCTAATGAAATAAATACCGAGTCAATGCGATGTGTGCTCATTTATATTCTCGCGACCTTACAGTATAAAATAAGTATAATGATGAAAAACTGTAATATTATTTTGGTGTGTTCCTTAAATGATAACGTACGCTTCGATGTAATCATTACCATGATAAAGTTAGTTAAGATTTAGTTCCTGGACAATCTTATGTAGTAGGTACATCTAAAAACCAGTCATAATACCACCTATTAATTTGTATTAAGAGAATCATTACCTTGTGAGAGTTTTTAATATAAAACGGTACGTTGTAAATGATACATTACATGTATCTTTCGAGAATAATGTCAGGTTGAACAATTCTTTTTTCCGTTGCATATTATGATACATTTTAGCGCGGTTTTTATTTTTTTTCAAATAGTTATTTAATGATGATGCACACAGGCAATATTACCTTAAACATATAATAATAGTCATGTAATAATTCCTTTAATATACTTTTATTAAAGGTATTGGTAAATTTATTGGTAGGTATATTTTCTCAGAAGTGTTCTCAAAATTATGTTCAATAAACTCATGTTACATTCTTAAATCTTCTGAATTAATATTTGGATAGAAAATAGTTGACCTATGTATTCGATTCATTGCTCACATAAATGCAAAACAATAATAAAACACTGTTAAACAAGATATAATTAACAAAATAAACACAATGCTCTACACAACAGTTTTTTTTTTATTTATGTATTATTCATTAAGGTTCAATTAGACTATATGACGATTGGGCACATATGTGACAGGAGCGTTTTAGTGTCTATGATCATATATATGCCATTCCGTTTACACATAAGCCAATATATGTAAAAAAATCTATGACAGAGGCGTGGGCATAGATTCTATGACACCCGTATGTGCCAATTCGTTTACACACGATGCCGTAAAATCTATTGTGTCACATATTTGCCACTGATAAATACTACCAACATGACGTTTGACAACTAAGATTGGTACGCCTTCGTAAACGTCAAACAGATAATAATATAAAACGAAATATATCAGAAGGCTTGTTAGTCTTCAAAGTCACGACAATAAAAATAATAATTGTCAAAATAGGACATAAAAACATTGAATAGAGCCAATTTCTATATTGTGTAACGTTATTTATTACCATACCTTGGAATAAATGCGTTATGAACAAAATGGCAACACTTTGCCACAGAAATTTAGCATCGTTTACGTGCAAGATTGGAGGAGAACATATCTTTACGTTGGTATTCATGCGACGCGATCGATTCGGTCGGTATCGAGCAGTAGTAGATATCCAGACAGCAACGAGTGAAGTCGTGTTTGCACGAGACGTTTGTGCCGGCCTTCGGACGCCGGCCAACAATGGAGACCATCTTCCCCGGTATTTGTACATGTATCATTTTCTGCTGTGTTAGGGTTCTAACTTCTTGTATTATCTCTTAATAATTCCCCACAGAAACATATCTCTCGTAGTTAATAGGCCTGGCAATGTTCATTTACAATTGTTACACTTTTAGTATATTGGTGGTTTGTACCACCTGTCATTTGCTATTCTTGTTTAATAAACCTATGATTTCGGACTTGGTTCCTACCTAAAACTAATCTTTTTATTTAATTTCATTTTGCCTTGATTTGTTCCCCAGTGTAAGGTACACTCCGTTGGAGAAATCTAGGAAATGGCGCCCTTAACTCTTTGCTTTAGATAACTAATTTCTTAAAGGTGTACTGGAAGCTTGACGACAACATGAACTTATACAACTGTTCTCACGACCCCAACAATAATAAGTATGTTTGTTTCCTACAGGGGGTTTTTCATTTGCTTTACCGTTTCATCTTTGATCTAAGCTAGACCGGATGTTAACGAGAATGGTAGGGTTATATCTTTACAGTGCCGTGGGCTTTTGTTTGCCCGCGAGCGCGTTTTATCATTACAATTGACATCCCTAAATAAGTATTTGAAAATTAAGATGAAAAAGCAATGATTAGATTAAATGCTATTCGAATTGCAGATTTATGTTGTACTCATAAAGTCATTTGACATGATTGCATTGGAATAAAACACCATGATTCAAATCAGCTTTGGAATATTTCGATGGACAATAAATTACAATCACTGTAGCTAAAGTAAATAACTAGGTAAACATTAAAGCAGTTTTGAAAAGTTTTCTTATAATGTTTATACGGTATGCTGGTGTTTGGGATTTGTTGTTATTGCTAATCTAAATATTCTAAAGATTTGTTGCACAAAAAATATAGTATGTTTGTAAAACTAACGCAAGATGTTTTTATTGATACCTGCTCATGTACGGTGTTTTCTTATTTTACGTGACTGTTAGTTCAGCTTAATTAATAACCATAATGATTCACCATCCATTCATAATAAATTAGAGTTTCAGTGTTTATTTTGGGAAATAACATTTAGGTAATAATTTTATAAAGTGAATCTAAAATTGTTTTGAACATACGGAATGCTGACAGTATTTAATAGAATGATTGAACTGTTTAAGTTTCAGGTCAGGCTTCATCCGTAAACTCCAACACGATTTTAAGACTTCTTTTCTCCATTTTTTTACTAGGAATTAGGTATTTTTCGTTGCTATAGTCAAGACTCAAGATTGTCAAGATGGCGTTTGAAAACAAAGACAGAAAAAACACTTCCCGCGCGATCCATGACACATAAACAATAATATATGACAAAATGTTTGGCATAGATGTCACAGACATGGAACGAGTGTCACAAAATTACCAAGGTGTTTACACTGAGCCGAAAATCTATGATCTATGTCATGCCTTCTATGAGGCTGTCATAGATCGTTTGACATATATGTGACAGTCTATGACATCGTATTTACACTCTCTGAGACACAGGACGCCAACAGAAGAAACGGGTTTTTCGACATATATGTGACCGATAGTCATAGAGTGTATTTGAAGCATTACAAGCCATTATAATTATTCATTAATATAATAAAAATAAACACGACATAACACAGAAGTAAGTAACATTGCGAATATTATAAATTAGGGAGTTCAGTTATGTTTTTTTTCTTTAATTTCTGTGTTATACAGCAATTCACGTTTTTTTTATTTCTCGAAAACAAGAAAAGGTACCTAAGCTCAAATTAATATTGGTACCTAAGCAAAAACATAATAAATCTAGAAGGAAACACAAAAGGAGGAAGGATGACAAGAACTCCACGATTTGTGCGTAGGTATTTTAACAGAAATTTGAAAATTCACCTTTCCGTCGGACACAATACTGATACGTCTCTTCGCCTGATTACATCACATATTTTATTTTCAAACTTGCATTAATATCTGTAGTAATAAAAATACAATATAATAAATAAGTAATATTTTATTATGTAAAAAAATGTTCTTAAGACTATATTAGGTACTTACATTAGAGGTGAGCTGGAAATACTGTCACCAGTTTGTGTACTCAAGTATCGGATGAAACTACACATACTCAGTACGTCTGGCCCAATATACTTGTGCCAACATACTTGTGATGATATCATCGCGAGTCGCTGGATAGTTTGGTAGACTTTCAATACTATTGACATTAAATGCGCGCGAGCGAGATAGCAGTCGAATACAAGTATTATAATTTAATTTATTTGTCTATGCATGCTAATGACATCTTCTTATTTATGAACAAGAGGTCATAAATTATCTGTAGTAGCATATTATTCCCTCGGAAATATAGTGAGTGACTGGGGTGACGCAGTTTATAATAAATTATATTACAGCATCTAATATATAAAAATCAATATTTGTTTGTTTGTTTGTTCGTATTTTATGCGCTGCCAACCGTTCATCCGATTGCGATAAAACTTTGCCAACTTATTGCTTGCACTTGCGCGAAGAGAAAAGGCTATATATTTAATATAAAAATGAATGTCTTGTCTGTCCCGTAAGCGTTCCTATAACATTCATCCGATTGCGATGAAATTTTGATAAGTGGTTGTATGCACACCCGCAAAGGTTTCTGAATTAGAATAATCATTGTCGTCTTCTTCATTCTATTTTATTTTATTCGTATGGTCTCTATACCATTCATCCGATTGCGATAAAACTTTCCTCAGTTGTTGTGGTAACACCCGCAAAGGTTTCTGAATTAGTACAACCATCTTCTTCTTCTATTCTATATTCTTCTATTCGTATGCGTTTCTATTCCATTCATCCGATTGCAATAAAATTTTCGTCAGTAATTGTGCCAACACACGCGAAGGTTTCTGATTTAATACAACCATCTTCTTTTTCTTCTATTCTATTTTCTTCTATTCGTATGCGTTTTTATACCATTCATCCGATTGCGATGAAATTTTGACCAGTTGCTGTGCGCACGCCCGCGAAGGTTTCTGAATTAGTACACACATCTTCTTCTTCTTCTATTCGTATGTGTTCTTGTATCGTTCATCAGATTGCGATGAAATTTTGACCAGTTGTTATGCGCACGCCCGCGAAGGTTTCTGAATTAGTACAACCATCTTCTTCTTTTTCTATTCGTATGCGTTCCTATACCATTCATCCGATTGCAATGAAACTTTGGTGAGGTGTCGTGCGCATGCCCACGAAGATTTATGAATTAGAAAAGCATCTTTTTTTTCTATTCGTATGCATTCCTATACCATTTATCCGATTGGAATGAAAACTTGATCAAGTGTTGTGCTCACGCCCGCAAAGGTTTCTGAATTGATACAACCATTTTTTCCTCTTTTTCTTCTATTTATATGCGTTCTTATACCATTCATCCGATTGCAATGCAATTTCTGCCAGTTAATGTGCGCACACCTGCGAAGGTTTCTAAATTAGTATTATATTAAATACAAAGTTTGTTGTTAGTTTGTTCCATCCAATTTTGATTTTTTTACTACATATTAATAACATTAATAACATTTTCATATTTTGGAATCGATTTTAATTTAGTGTTTTTTTGTTTGACCTTTACTCCTATTAGAATTGTTTTCATATTGTCATTATATATTATATTACATGCAAAGATATTTTAATATTAAAAAAATAATTACCTCTTATTATTTTTTAAATATCAAAGATAAATATAACCACGAAGCGACCCTGTGCGAAGCCGGATACTTCAGCTAGTAGCATATAAAAACAATTCATAAATATAAAATGTGTTTAAAATTTCATAATAAATGGGACATTTCTACAAGACCAGCTCTATATTTTTAGCGATTCTATTGAAGCCGATATTACAAAAAATACCAATCCATAGTTAAGTTTTAGTTCCAATTTAGTATGAGACTTAATTATGTCGCATACACTCGCCAAACGCTCTATTTAGTATTCCAAATACTTTTAAGTATTTTGGAAGAAGTTTTGATAGGTACTAAGGATTTTTTTATACTGGTAGTTAGTATACTTTTAGTCTTTAAAATCGACCAGTTTTCCCACCTCTAACTTACAACATTTTCATACTAAAACCGATAGGGATAGTGCAAAGTAATGAAGTAGAAACTCTACCTACTACAAGTTGAACTTACAGATCACTGAGGAAAAAAGCATTTTCTCTTACATGAATATTTTAATTAGTTTGAGACCGATTTTTAGATGATCGCAAATGTTGAATTAATTGTCATTTTTACAAATGATTGGAATATATAAAATATATACTAACTATATGGGCCCCACATACTGAAGTGGGCCCCGTACTTATCGCTAGGGTTAAAAACATACGCTGTACAAAAACGTTTCCCAAATGGTGTTCCGGTTAAATTTAAGGGTATTCCAGACCATATTTCGGCACTGTGCGTAAGTACTTACATGACTAAAATCTTACGAACTGGTTGGTGATGGGACTCATAAACTGCCCAGTTACTGGTGCACAGCATTCGACGGTAAGTAGTTACCTACTGAAACCTAATAATCTCATACCTAACTTCAAACTGTCAAAACCATTGTCTTTCCTACTTCATCGGTGACGTCCCGTGGGGGTTAGTAGATTGAGCGTCACTTGGGGGCGGCAGTTACTCGAAGGGCGGCAGATCGAGGAGAATTATTAGGTGTAAGTACATAGATATAGATAGATACCTATCTAATCTTAGTAATAACGGAAATATCTTCCCATTAAAAGATTGACCTCACTAATTAGAAACAAAATGTACTTACCTATTAATTAACATAAAAAGCTTAAGAGGCCTGTTTTTTTTTTGGGTTCGCGATGTCTAGTTTACTTATGTTGTCTTCAGACGTCACATGATGACTAGCAATGACAGGTGCATATTTGCGAATTATAATTATTTGAATTATAGGGGTGCCCTATAATTGATCGAAATATTTTTGCCAGTCATTCGCGAGTTTTGAAAGTTGTCAGGTAATTTAAGTATTTATGGCATTTAAATTATATTTGGTGGTACATATAATTGTTGGGAATTGTGGATCGTTTAAGGATCGTAAATTATCAATGTAGTTTTATTTATATGATTAACTTTATTTATTATCAACTTCATGAATAATAATATACAGAGTTATTATAACAGATTACATTTTATTATGCGCGCGTTACAATTGACCTTCGAGTACTAACTGGTGTCACGCCGTACACATAAGTTAACATAAAACAGTAATTAGTATTTAGCAGCGTCGCGCAGCCAGTGCTAGAGTTAAACACGTATTTATTTTATTCTTATATTATTACTTATCATATTTAATTATGTTGTTATATTAGACGGCTATACATCAACAATAATATATATATTTTAGCAATGCATCCATATAACACTTTTAAACATTCTTAAGCATCCATATAACACTTTTTAACATTCTTAGCTATTGGACTCATGAAATGATAATAAAAAATATTGTATAAAAAATAGGGCGGCATTTTGGCGCTGCTTATGGGCGTCATTATGTCTCGGGACGTCACTGTTTTTCATTCTAAGCTTTGTCCATAATATCTTTACGGGAATATTCTGGCAGCGTGGCCGGAGTATTTATCAACATCTGTCACTTATAGTAAATTAAAACTCGGTGGCCCATCTTTAACTTTTGGCGTCTTGGTTTGTTATTTCTTTTTCAGTTCAGTGCTACCTACCAATTTTGGTAAGAAATATGATTTTTGATAGAATCTACTGATATAGGTGCACTGTTTTTTGGGTGATTAGAAACTGAGAGACTGGGAGACTAGCATGTCGCGTCTCTTCGGTTTCGGTCGCAAACGTTCTGAAACTGAGAGATTAGGTACAGTCTTGCCGTGAGCCGCCATTGAAATAATATACATTTTAGCTAGATAGGTACTGGATTTTCAGGCCCTACTTTTTTGAGTACATAGGTACCTATTCACGTGAGTGGATTCCCTAAAGCCTGGGTCCTGGCCTCCGCCAAACAGCTCCCTCCACTTGTCCATATCCAGTGTGGCCGCTTTCCAATTCGGTACCTAGGTACCCCTAGAATACGGCAGTCACTGGCAGCTCCATCCAACCAGCGAATCTTTGGCCTGCCTCTTCTTCTACGCCCTATTGGATTGCTGGACATCACTCTCTTTGCCGGTTTATTGTCATTCTTACGGTGCACATGACCTAGCCATCGCAGTCTCGAGAAATGCGCTGCAATCTTCGTACAGCCCGTAGAGGTCAGCATTATATCTTCTCCTCCAATTGGTGCCGTCCTGATCTGTCCATATATGTGACGGAGATTTTTTTTTTTAAAGATGTTCAGGGCTCGTTCATTTCGCAGAGTTAATATCCAGGTTTCCGATTCGTAGGTGAGCACTGGCTTTACAAGTGTCTTGTAAAGAGTGCTTTTAGTTCGGCGAGATAGTATGCGGAACTTTAAATGTCTAACTGTAGGTACCTACCTACTATAATTATTAAATATTATAGTTGGTATTGGATTTTAATAGTGGTCCGCGTGCCAAGAACAATATTTCAATAGTACTAGGTAGGTACCTACCTATTGAAATATAATTTCGTCCAAAATACAAAATAGAAACTTTTCGACATTACTTTCGTACTAGGTACAAATTGGTGCAAGTAGATACCTACTAGTATAATAATTTTGCAATAGAAGAATATTTAATTTGGCGAACCGATGAAAAATAGCCATCGACTTGGTTTAGGTAAGTACATGAAATGAAATTTATTGAAATCGCCGGTACCTTAGCATATAATCCGAAAATAAAGAAGGGCCTCATTATTTTATTATAATTAATTGTCTTAGTGAAAAATAAAAATGTAATAATTTTCAACAGTCTGAAGCCGGCGCGTAACATCTAATATTATGTTTTTTGCAGAAATTATTAGTCTTGGATCGCTTACTATAATACAGTGACAAATGGCAACATTGAACAAATAGTCTATGGACATATAATACGCTACTTTGTCTATTGAAAAGAGAAGCCACGTTGTTCCTAGCATCATAGCAAACATGGATGTAAAACGAGAATGCGATGAGTACCAATCTGTTACAGACTGCGAGCATTTATTTGATATACAAACTGACACTACAAGTCATCCGGACGCTTCTACTTATGTAAAGCAAGAGAATATCTACGAGACCAGTTGTAATTTTAAGGTTAGTTGAGCATGCTAATTTTCTGTAATTTAATTGTATTTATATTTATAGATATATAGAAAATGGTTTGACATGAAACGTCAAACCAATTCGGACGATCCATGACTAATGGCAATCTGTCAAAGTGTTGATAAGCATTATTCGGCATATCAAATCGTGAGGTGTTCATATTAATATGTTAGACATTTACACCATAGAAGTGTACTTGAATTATGTATATTATAGATTAATAATCAATACCTATTATTCATAAGTAACCATACGCGAACAAGACGCCGCTTTTGGTCTTATTATCACAAAATCCAGCCATATTTTCTATTTAATCTTATTACTAAAGATTCTAGATTCTAGAGAGATTCTAAACTACAAACTGTGTTACATCAACCCGGAATGATCTTTATGTTAACCTAACGAATTTTATCAATTTAATATGTTCGATTGTCGTCTAAGACACAAAATCATACTGTCGACATAAACAAGTGGTCTATTATGAAAAGCTCTAATCAAAAGTAATTTTTAAAAACTTGTCATACCTATAAATCTTAAAAATTAACTAAGTGGCTACCTATTCAAGAAGCATTCTTTATATTTTGTACATTTAAAATGAATGAATACGACAGTTTTTTAATTTGTATTATTGTAGACGACGATAGGAGGTTAGAATTTCGTAAACAGTTCGCGTTTCAATAAATAATATGTTTCTGTTTTAGAGACTAATATGTTATGAATTAATTTAAAGTACTGGCAACACTAATTAAACGTTAGAAAAGCGTTTACGTGGACATTCTACCAAACGGTTCCAAATCAAATAAATCCAACGATGCCATTTTAATTCGTTCAATTCAGGTTCAATGATACAGTGACAAATGGCAACATTAAACAAATAATCTATGGCCATATTATAATACGCTACTTTGTCTATTGAAGAGAAAAGCCACGTTGTTCCTAGCGTAATAGCAAACATGGATGTGAAACGAGAATGCGATGAACACCAATCTGATACAAAAGACGAGCATTTGTTTTTTGTACAAACTGACACTACAAGTCATCCGGACGCTTCTACCTATGTAAAGCAAGAGAATATCGACGAGACCAGTTGTAATTTTGAGGTTAGTTCTGCATGCTAATTTCCTGTAATTTAATTGTATTTATATGTATATAGATTATATTTTAATAACACGTGTTTGTAAATTTTCTTTCAAAACATATCCTATTACCATTCATTTGACGACAACGTGGTCGTCTTATACGAATCCACTGCATGCTTTATACTTAATACTGTTAATTTAATGATTAGTTTAAATTAACATAACATTATTTTGCTTCTTTTAGTATCCTGAAGTCAGCTTCACTGATATTAAACCTGAGACCGACCTTCAGCTCGTTGACGTCAAACGCGAGATTGTTGAAGATACGATAGACCCATCCTATAATGAACACCATCAACCGGGTTGTTCATATTCCAAATACAAACCAGAAGATGAGGTGCGCACAATTGTAAATGTGATATATTTTCGTAACCCTATCTTGTCGTATTGGCTAGACACTTCTTGTAAAACTATTTCACTTTTTCATTTAGTTGACATTTTAGTTACCTATTGTTTATTTTTAGTTATTGTTCTGTCCATGAATTTATTTTGCTTCTTATAGTATCCTGCAGCCGGCTTTACTGATATTAAGCTTGAGACTGACCTCCAGCTCGTTCACGCCAAACGCGAGATTTTTGGACACACTATACAGCCATCCTATGATGACGACCCTCAGCCGGGTTGTTCGTATTCTGAATACAGACCAGAAGATGAGGTACGTTCAGGGCTCGAAATGGAACGGAACGCACCGGAGCGCCGTTCCGGCTCGTGATATTTGTAAAATTATCGCTCCGTCTCGTGGAAAATATATATTAACCGTCTGAGCAAGATAGGCCATAGAATAGAAAATCTGACACACTTATTTTTATAAAATACACATACGATTTGATAATTATGTAAATATCTTCAGAAAATTTTTCGAGCGCTCCGGTTCGTAAATTTTTCCATTTCGAGCGCTGGGTACGTTCAATTGAATGTGTGATATATTTCTTCTTAACTCTAGCCTGCCGTATCGGATAAACACTATTTCTCTTTTTTATTTATTCGACAGTTTAGCTAAGAATTTTTAGTTATTGCTAAATATGTATATTCAAATAAATATCTACTTATGCCCAGAAGAACTGCGGATCCGATCGATAGCGGAAAGATATGTTTAGAAATGTTTAAATCCGCTGATTTATCAATATGTGGCCAGGGAAAAGTTGTCGGATTTAGTTACCCTCAATTGTGTCATGTTAATGGTTTGGATCTCGGAAATGTATTTGGTTTGGAATGAATTAATAATGGAGATCATAACTGATTAGAGACAGGGTGAATTTTTCAGACTCACTTTAAAAGGCACACTGATTACTAGCATTAATATTCTTAACTTATTTATTATTCATTTAATTCAAATAAATTCTTCAAATATTTATTGGTATTGAATTGTTCTATTGTTTACTTATATTTTAAGTTAAGTTTGTGTATCAGTGGAATCAAGAAAACAAGTCAAATAATATAGGATTTTGTGTTTTATTAACTTTTTTTTTAAACAAAATGATAAAGGTAAAAAATGTATGATAGAAATAAATGAAAAAAACTAAGATATTGACGTTACTCCGGTCCAGGTATTATCACAAAGGTGTTATACCCTCAACCGGCTCTGACGTTAGACCAGGTTGAGATCCTTTGCTTAAGCTAGCTCAGCCTTAAGTAGGAGGGAATAGTCAACTAAAGTTCTGTTCGACACTATTAAACACACCGTAACAATATTATTTATTTAATTGTCCAAAAAGAATCGCCACCTAGTAATAGGTTGATGCCAGGATCTTTAAATACTTTATTAATCTCCAATTTTATTTTATTTCGTAACCATATGCATGAAATGTCAAAAACAGCTGATCGACTGTCACTTGGTTTTTGTATCGGATTATTTATCCGTCAAAAAGATTGCAAAGTTATTTCAAAATAAAACTCCTTGGTAACACAGATTCAAATATTTATTAAATTATCTTTCTATATATAAATTTATTATAGTTAACATTTATAAACAATTTAACATTATATTTTAACTTTGAATAATTATTATAATTATTTTTATATTTATTTATATGTATAGCTGCACACTTATATATTAATGAGTCGCCGTCTATAGAGTTTGGGAAACCATGCTCCATTTATAGAAGAATCGCGAAGTACCTATGATGAGGTACTTAATGACGTATCCGTTTGTTTACGAATATTTTCTGTCGACGCGTTAAAGTCCGCGTCACAATGAGTGATGACGACACGAATATGCACGACGTTATTTTCACGCGAAAAACTTCCCGATAATTTTTCAACAACGCGAGATTTTAGATTAGATTTTTTCTCGGCAGCTACACCGGTTCAGAGAACTTAGCTCTAGTATTAAAGATCGACGACTGTCACTGTATAGAAAAAGACGTCTTTTTATACCCTTCAGATGGGATTTCCCCGAAAATTGACGTCACAGATGCAAAAATCCCTCACTCTAAATTTATGTTTTCATCGATTATCTAAAGAATCGTTCATAATTTTGATTAAGAAATTATGTCTACGCGTAAGGGTTCATATACTTGTTATTGAAAGATTGATTTTATTAACGTAAAATACAAAAAAGATAGGAAAAGGTCGTACATGATTTTTCGGGGCGTGTTCACACGCGAAAAGTGGACCAATGGGACAGTTTTTTCTACCTCCTCCATCAGAACAAGAGCCAGACTCTTGGACCAATTACAGAAAAGCAGCTTATTTCCCGGCTTTTCCGGATAATTATGAATATTTGATTAGGTAAAAACAAGCGGCCTACAGGTATCTAGAGGTGAAACAAGTTTCGTAATAATCGCAAAAGTCCCTCTGGTACTTTTGACATAGATTGGCTAAATATTTTCTGATTCGTTTATCAGGATTACAATAATGAAAATTGAAAAATTATCGGTTCAAAATGATGCGTATTGCTAATACGAATAACAGAATCAACTGTTCTGCTATGTCATAGTAAAAAGGAATGAGTCAAAATTTAATTCCGTCTTTTCTTTTATACCCGTATCTCCCGCTGGGGGGTAGGAACGATTACAATTTATATAATTACATTTATGAGGTACTTGAGATAAAGTTTTAGGTCGAAGTAAGATTCCTACGACAAGTATTGGTTTATAAGGTTTGAAATTTACCCGTTTAGGGTAACTTTTTACTATTTAAAAATTATCTGTAGGGCTTAATTGACAGATCTAAAAAATAATTTTTATTTGTATATTAGTAAAATAATAATGTCCTCATACTTACATTATTAGAAAATCGATTCTTGAAATTCCTTCATCTACTTTTTACAAAAGTAGGTACTCAACTTTGTTATAATTAATAACATTTTTTTTATTATTTAAATTTAGTGTGCACAGCTAGTACTTACAATATTCAATCATTAGATTTTAATTACGACGTTTTCTGATATCATATTTTATTTATTTAAAATATTTCAAAATGTTCTGCGGCAAATACATCTCAACGGAATTTCAAATTCTTTCACGTAAACAAAATTTGATTTTATATAATTCAAAAAAGCATTAGTTATGAATTGAAATTCGTTTACAATATTTAGCAAATGCTATCACATAAGTCGTTTACATATTATTGTTTATTTTTAACCTTAATTCTAGACATTTTAATTACTCACATTTATCTTACAAGACTGAGTGGCTGTATGCTGCTCAGACTGTACTACGGGACTCATTACATGTTCATTATAGCTTTGTTTAGAAGTAGGCCGCGCAATTTCATACAAGAATCGACATTTACGATCGGACTGAAAAGTTGTGACGTCACAAAATCGTCACAAGAAATGCCGGCTGAAGGCGTGCATTTCGTGGCCATGTCAATATACTAAAACTGCAGCAAAATATAGTACTTTTTAAGATATTTGGAAAATGGAGGGTCATTTCATGTTTTTTACTCATCCATAACCTCATACCTACCAAATTGGTCGTTATTTTGACAAATTTAAATAAAAATAAATTTTAAATATCAAATAATTCTTAAAAAATATATAGGACTTCATATAACTAACACCATAAAATCATAGCTACGTCTATTATTAAGTAATTACAACTTTCAAAAAAATCAATATATGGTTTACAATGTTTCATTTTGACCATGTCTTGCACCCTGTAACAGCAGCGCCAAATTGGCGCCGATTATCTCCAATGGGAATAATATTCAATTCTCTAAATCGTGCTTCCTGGAAGTTTGCTTTTTGACGTATGGAGACTGCGTATAATAATACTGATGATCGAATAAAGTTATAATTTAATACATTTCATTTAATCACATAATGTTAAGAATCTAATCCATATAAATCCTTTTTACCTCTCCGGAGGTTATCATACTGACAACTTCAGGTGTAGAAATATCTATATTGCAATAATTACAGATTATAAGTTTGTCATTCATAGTGGTGAATAATAAATTAAGTGTATATACAATATGTCTTTATATTACTGTAAATAATGCAATATGGTTCAAAATCTTTTTACAGATTTCTGCTCAGCGATGGTTCACAGGGCACAGTTCCAAGTGTGAGAGTCCACTGCCTATTCTGAATTTAAATACAGTTTGTAAAGAAGGCGACCTATTTGCAACCAAAGATGTCGAAGAAGGGATCAACCAGCGTTCAGAGATAACCATAGATGAGAATGACATCAAAGAGGAATTGGATAAACCCTATTTGCTAAAGGAGGTCCGGATTAATCTGACAAGAGTAATACATTTTCCAAGAAATTTTATTTGTGCTATTTGCTATTCAGTTTGCGGATCTAAAGTCAGGTTAAAAAGTCACAATATATTATGCAAGACGCTGAAAGGTTTCAAAACACATAAAATTATAGATTCCGGTGTTCTCAATATCAACAAAAAAACACCCAAGGATGATAAATCGCATTATTGCGATGTCTGCTCAATTAAGTGCGCCTCATCCAGCATTCTCGAAATTCATATGACGACACATACTGGTAAAAAACCATTACAATACGAAATTTGCTCATATAAATCTAGGTCATCCAAGGATCTCAAATCGCACCAAATGAAACATACTGGTAAAAAACCACATAGTTGCGATGTGTGCTTTAAAAACTTCTTTTGGTTGAGCTCTTTGAAAAAACATAAAATGACACAGCATAATTCTAAAAAACTATTTCATTGCGATGCTTGTCCATATCAGAGCTCGTCATCCAGAAGACTGACGAAGCATAAACTGACACACGGTGATAAAAAACTATATCATTGTGATGTATGCTCATGTAAGTGTTCGTCGCGCAGTAAACTCATAATTCATATAAGGACACATACTGGTGAAAAACCTTACAGTTGTGATCTGTGCTTAAGAAAATTCACGCAGCTCTGTCAGTTAAAAAGGCATAAAACTTTACATACCGGTGAACAATCAAAATTATTTCTCTGTGAAGTATGTTCATATAATTGCTCGTCACTCGGTCATCTTATAAAGCATAAAATGACACATACTGGTGAAAAACCATTTCAATGCGATGTTTGCTCATATAAGTGCTCAGCATCCGCTGATCTTAAAACGCATAAAATGACACATACAGGTGAAAAACCATTTCACTGCGATGTTTGCTCATATAAGTGCTCAACATCCAGCAGTCTCAAAATGCATAAAAGGACACATACAGGTGAAAAACCATTTCAATGCGAAGTTTGCCCATATAAGTGCTCAGCATCCGGTGCTCTTAAAATGCATAAAATTAAACATACTGGCGAAAAACCATATACCTGCGATGTCTGCCTAAAATTTTTCTCGCTGTTGTCTAATCTCAAACTGCACAAAAAAATACACACCGGCGAAAAACCATTTCAATGCGATGTTTGCTCATATAAGTTCACAACATCCTTTGGTCTTAAAATGCATAAGAGGACACATACTGGTGAAAAACCATTTCAATGCGATGTTTGCTCACAGAAGTGCTCAACATCCAGTGGTCTTAAAATACACAAAATGGTACATACCGGTGAAAAACCATTTCATTGCGATATTTGCTCATATAAGTGCAGGTTATCCAAAGACCTCAAATCCCACCAAATGACACATACTGGTAAAAAACCATATAGTTGCAATGTGTGCCTAAAAAAATTCATTAGGTTGCGTTCTTTGAAAACACATAAAATGACACAATTTAATTGTAAAAAACTATTTCATTGCGATGTTTGCTCATATAAGTGCTCGGTATTCAGCAGTCTTGAATTGCATAAAAGGAGACATTCTGGTGAAAAACCATTTCAATGCGATGTTTGCTCATATAAGTGCACAACATCCGGTGGTCTTAGAACGCATAAGAGGACACATACTGGTGAAAAACCATTTCAATGCGATGTTTGCTCATTAAAGTGCAGGTCATCCAAAGTTCTCAAATCGCACCAAATGACACATACTAAAAAACCGTACAGTTGCGATATATGTCTAAAAAGATTCTTTTCGTTGCATTCTTTGAAAACACATAAATCGACACAGCATCGTTGTATAAAACTATTTCTTTGCGATGTTTGTTCATATAGGTGCTGGTCATCTAAAGGACTTACGAAACATAAACTGAGACATGGTGATAAAAATCGATATCGTTGTGGTATTTGCTCATTTAAGTGTTCTTCACCCAGTTTTCTCAAAATGCATAAATTGAAACATACTCGTGAAAAACCATATAGTTGCGATGTGTGCCAAAAAAAATTCTTGAAGTTGATTTATTTGAAACGACATAAAACAACACAACTTAGTTGTGAAAAACTCTTTCACTGCGATGTTTGTCCATATAAATGCTCGTCATCTAATAGACTGACGAACCATAAACTGACACATGGTGATAAAAAACAATATAATTGTGATGTTTGCGTATTTAAGTGTTCGTTGCGAAGTGATCTCATAATTCATATAAGGACACATACTGATGAAAAGCCATACAGTTGTGATGTGTGCCCAATGAAATTCTTGCACATGATTAATCTTATTATACATAAAAAAAGACATACGTAGGGTATACGTGGGGTGTTGGTTTACACTTTTCCACTTATTAAAAACACTAATTCAGGTATTAAGGATATTTCGCTTGACAAGTAACAATTAATTACTAACAAAATTTGAAAACGCACGCTTTGAAGCGAAAAAGGTAGCAAATCGTATTTAGAGGCGACGTTTAAGGCTCATGGGTACGTAACCGACTAACCGTACATACTCTCGACCCTTCGTCCGACCAGAAACAGATAACGGTAACTTTCTTTTTCTTTGTTTCGCTGTGAATCCTGGTCTAGCCTTGACACATTTACATTTACAATTACAATTATATTCCTAACTTTGTCAATTGGAGGATTTTTGATGGGGGATTTAGGCATAATGATATTTAGTATCAGTACATATAAAAACCGATCATATTTCAACCGATTAATTTGTATGAAGCGATTTGAATCTTGTGAGAGTTTTTATTATAAAACGGTACGTTGTAAAATTGCGCGGAAAAACATGTATCTGTCGAGAATGATGTCAGGTTGAACAAATCTTTTTTCCGTGGCATATTATGACACATTTTAGCGCGGTTTTCATGATTTTTAAAATCTCCACCCTTCGTCACTGTCATAACCTTACAAAATCTTTGTTTAATCTGAAATTCAGAACAATGCAATATTTAAAATGTCTATATACATAAGTTCATTGCACAGTTAATAAACATTACAATATGTTTGTACCTACCTAAATAAACTGACCGGAAGTTTTATCATAGACGGTTGCGTACACAGACTTAGATGGAAAACATTTCTTCGTAATAAATATACTTATATGGCTTTATCATTATAAACTGGCAGGTGTTTGAATTTAAAACAAAGCTCAACACGGTATAAAAAGTATTGAATTACATGTCAAATGTTAGCTTGTGGCGCCCTCATTCAGTAAACAATTTATACTGGTGGATCTATAGTAGGTAGAGGAAGGAACTATTTTTCTTTGAAAGCGCTCCAGAGAATTTTGTAAGAGCAATTAGTAAAATTTGTCGAATTAAATAAGCCGCCTATAGCATTGTGGTCGATGTTATTAGGCACAAATTCTGAGAGACCTAGGTTCGATTCCTGTTG
Source organism: Rhyacophila brunnea (assembly GCF_057557595.1). Taxonomy (NCBI): domain Eukaryota; kingdom Metazoa; phylum Arthropoda; class Insecta; order Trichoptera; family Rhyacophilidae; genus Rhyacophila; species Rhyacophila brunnea. The sequence continues at coordinate 6,451,824 of NW_028232785.1, forward strand.
GGTGTCATAATTTATTGGTAGCTATTTTTTCTCAGAAGTGTTCTCAAAATTATGTTCATTTAACTCATGTTACATTCGTATATCTTCTGTTTTAATCTTTGGATAAAAAATAGTTGACCTATGTATTCGATTGATTTCTTATAATATGATTTATAGTGACGTAGAAAATACCCTTACATAAATGCGAAACAATAATAATACATTGTTAAACAAGATTTATTTAACAGAATAAACACAATGCTCTACACAACAGTTTTTTAATTTATGTATTATTCGTTACAAACCATTATAATTATTCATTAATGTAATAAAAATTAAGCCCGACAAAACACAGAAGTAAGTAAGAGTTTAGTTATGTATATCGTAGTAGATTTTTGGATTTCCACCGTGTGTTCTTTTTCCTTCATTACTCGACGTTTCGGCCTCGTTGAAGGGGCCATTATCAAGAGATGATATGTTTTATGATGAAAATGAAGTGTAGGTATGTGAATGTAAACGTTGCTCTAAGAATTTCAAAAGGAATCCGATTAGCTAGGAGCAAACCGAGGTCTTAGTGTCAAACAACACTATCTACAAAAGTGCAACTTTACAGGAGAGCCAAAAATCGTTATTTTAGTTTACTGTAACTCAACAAGGGAAATGTTTATTTAAAACCTAATGATAATATTTTATAATTTATTGTGTATTGTACATTTATCTTGGTTATGATGATGTTAAAATTTATAGGGATAGTTTTAAAAAAATATGAAAACAAGGGTAAATTATGTAGTTAGCGTTAAACTTTACTGACGATTTAATAAGAAATTAGAAAAGATTGACATAACGTTGTTTGACTATCATGTAGCCATAAATGTAAAATAACGTTATCTAAAAAAAAACACTTTTTTGTAGATAACGTTGTCTGACTTTAAGCACTCGAAACGTTGCTGAGTAATGTGTCAATCGTTACGGCCAAATATACCTGCTCGAATATTGTATTCTGACGTTTGATGACGTTTTTAACCGTAATCCATCATCTCTGTTAATATTTTCAGGGTTTCTATGGATTTCAATGGCCTCCTTTAACAATCGTGCGAAATATCCTTTATTCCGATTCAATATCTTGGGGTTAAGAAGGAAGAAGGACACACGGTGGAAACCCAAAAATCTATTACGATAAAAAACAACCGTGAAAGCCACAAACATGATATGTTAGTTTTGTTTGTCTCGTAATTTCTGTGTTATAGTACAGCGATTTAAGTTTTTTTTTATATTTCTGGAAAACAAGAATAGGTACGCTTAAATATAGGTAAGCAAAAACATAATATGTCTAGAAGGAAACACAAAAGAAGGAAGGATGACAAGAACTCCACGATATGTGCGTAGGTATTTTAAAAGAAATTTGAAAATTCAAGGTTCGGCAAACACTTTTTCGTCGGACACAATACTGATACGCCTCTTTGCCTGATTACATCACATAATTTTTTTTCAAAATGATATTCACTTATTACGTATTAATATCTGTAGTAATAAGAAAATATAATAAAAATAAGTAATATTTTATTATGTAAAAAAAATGTTTTTAAGACTATATTAGGTACTTACATTAGGGGTGAGTTGGAAATACTGTCACCAGTTTGTGTACTCAAGTATCAGATGAAACTACCCATACTCAGTACATGTGGCCTACTAAACTTGTTCCGACATATTACTTGTGATCGAATCGGCGAAGCCAGATACTTCAGCTAGTAACATATAAAAACAACTCATAAATTTAAAATGTGTTTAAAATTTTATAATAAATGGGACATTTTTTTCTACAAGACCAGCTCTGTATTTATGTGCCGATATTACAAATACTAATCTATAGTTAAGATATAGTTCCGCATACGCACGCCAAACGCTCTATATAGTATTCGACATACTTGTAAGTATTTTGGAACAAGTTGTGATAGGTACTAAGTATTTTTTTATACTGGTAGTTAGTATACATAGTCTTCAAAATCGACCAGTTTTTACATCATTTTCATAATAAAACCGATAGGGATAGTGCAAAGTAATCAAGTAGCAACTCTACCTACTACAAGTTGAACTTACAGATCACTGAGGAAAAAAACATTTTCTCTTAGATGAATATTTTGATTAGTTTGAGACCGTTTATTATATGATGGCAAATGTTGAATTAATTGTCATTTTTACAATTGATTGGGCAATACAAATATATACTTACTAAGTAAATGGCCCCCACATACTGAAGCGGGCCCCGTACTTATCGCTAGAGTTAAAAACACTACACGCTGTACAAAAACGTTTCCCAAATGGTGTTACAGGTAAATTTAAGAGTATTCCAGACCATATTTAGGGACCATGCGAAGAAACCTACGTGACTAAAATCTGTCGAACTGGTTGGTGATGGAACTCATAAACTGCCCAGTGACTGATGCACAGCATTCGGCGGTAAGTAGTCACCTACTGAAACCTAATAATCTCATACCTAACCTCAAACTGTCAAACCCATTGTCTTTCCTACTTCATTCTGAGCTTTGTCCATAATAGCTTTACGGGAATATTCTGGCAGCGTGGCCGGAGTCTTTCTCACCATCTGCCACTTATAGTAAATTGAAAATCGGTTGCCCATCTTTAACTTTGAGTCTTGGTTTGTTATTTTTTCTTCAGTTCAGTGCTACCTACCTACCAATTTTGGTAAGAAGTATGATTTTTCATAGAATCTACCGATATTGGTACCACTGTTTTATGGGTGACTGGAAACTGAGAGACTGGGAGACTAGCATGTCGCTTCTCTTCGGCTTCGGTCGCGAACGTTCTGCAAATGAGAGATTACAGTCTTGCTGTCAGTGAGCCGCCCATGAAATAATATAGTTAGGTACCTACATTTTAGCTAGATAGGTACTAGAGTTTCAGTCCCTTCTTTTTTGAGTACATAGGTACCTATTCGCGTGAGTGGATTCCCTAAAGTGAATACGAATCTTAGACAATAGATACAGAATCCTCTGGTCAAAAATAATCGGTCTGCAGAGCTACGAACTGTAGGTACCTTATCATCATCAGGGCCACGACAACCCGGTCCAGGTTTCCGATGTGTAGGGTGAGCAAGAGCTTTACAAGTGTCTTGTAAAGAGTGCTTGTAGTTTGACGAGATAGTATGCGTGACTTTGAATTACTTACTGTAGGTAATTGTAGGTAGTAATTATTAACTATTATAGTAGGTATTGTAGTAGGTATTGGACGCTGATGGTGGTCCGCATGCCAAGAACAATATTTTAATAGTACTAGGTAGGTACCTGCCTATTGAAATTATATATTTCCGTCCAAAATACGAAATTGAAACTATTCGATATTAATTTCATAAGTAAGTACTACAAATTGGTGCAAAGTAGATACCTATTGGTATAATAATTTCGCAATTGAAGAATATTTAATTAAATTTGGCGAACAGAGGAAAAAAATGGGTAAAAAATCCATCGATTTGGTTTAGGTACATAACATGATATTTATTAAAATCGCCGGTACCTAAGCATATTATTTAATCCGAAAATAAAGAAGGGCCTTATTATAATATATAATTAAGTCTAAATCTAAAAATTAAATATAATTGTCTTAGTGAAAAATAGAAATGTATTAATTTTCAATAGTCTGAAGTCGACGCATAACATAATTTTTGCAGAAATATAATTATTATTCGCTATTGACTCTGAAGTCCCTTGAGATGTTGATCGTATTTTTGCCTTGTGTTCTTCTGCGCTGGCCCCTTTTTACCCCCTTTTCTTCTCGATTATTTACCTCTCTGGTTGTTCATCTTGTTTTTTACCGGCTGGCAGGACTGACGCTTGTATCGCGGCGTGCTTTGTCTTTGGTATTCAATTGTTTGATTGTATTGCTTTGTTCGAAAGCGAAAAATTTTTGTCAGTGCAGTTAAATTGTGAAAATTGTGCAATAATGGAGCGTAATGAAGCCAGTAACGTCGCGGAGGGACTAGCGATGGAGACCGACTCGAATGAATCGGAATTGCTGTTGGAAGATCCAGTGGGTGAGCTAAGGGAAACAGTTAGATCCCTGGACAACAAGGTATCACAAATTTTTTCAATCTTGACCCAACAGGGTCTGCCTGCAGTGGTGCCTACTCCGCAGAAGCCGACGGTAAACATCGACTCTCCGGTAAGTTTTTTACGGCCGCCCGCAAGGCCTGAGACAGCGGAAAAACCCAACAGGATTCCGTTGCCTGTATTTAGCGTCATAGTTCAGGAGCCTGCTTTTCCGACGCCAGACAAAGCTCGGGTAGCGGAACTTACCAGGCTCCAACTGTTCGACACAGATAATTGGGCGGGGGTTCGCTACGCTGAAACCCAAAAACAATATTTGGCGGCCCCGTCTTTCGTTGAGTTGGGACTCAACGATGAGTTACGCCCCTACGACCATTCATCGCAAACAATACATTTAATGGAGCGTACGATTGCCGGCCTCCAAAATGCAATTCTCGCTCAAAAAGAGTGTATTCGGGACGCGTTGCAGCGAGTGGTCGACTCTGTCAGCGACCACACCATCGGTACGGCTCTTTTTGAGACGGTCGTAAAGGAGTTCGGGCCCTCTTCAGCACTCAACAAAGTGTCTGAGGACGTCACCCGAATCCTTTGTGGAAAGCGGGCAGAGTTAGTTCAGACGAGGCGGAAGAAAATCCTCTCCGGTATAAGAGACACCTTCACCCGAGAGGCTCTTAACAAGATCCCACCTAGCGCCGAACACATCTTCAATAAAGATAAACTGGCGGTATTCCTAGAGAGAGGTGGGGGTCGTAAGAAGGTCTTCGATCAGACCACCAAAGTGGTTGACCAGGTCAGGGAGAGTCAACCTAGCACTTCGTCAGGTGGACGCAAGGACACCTTTCGGAGGCAGGGATATACGAGGAGGATACCAGACCAGGTTAGGGGTGGCCTGCCGAAAGGCCCACGCCCATCCAACCGAGGTTTTCCCAGAGATAACCGAGGTGGTGCAAGGGGCACTTACCCAAGACGCAGGTGACCGGGTCTCCCTCACCACGTTCAGAGGGGGACGCCTCCAGCATTTCCAGGAAATCTGGCAGGCAAAATAATAACGGGAACCCGTATTCCGTTTATAAAGAAACCCCCTCTAATAATGCCTTCCGTGCAATTCCAGAAGGATTTCCAAACGCGACAATCGCCGGAGATCACTTCACAAATCGCGGAACTGAAAGAATCGGGAGTATTGGAATTGGCAGAACCATCTCCAAGCTTCCTCTCAACCCTGTTCCTAGTAAGGAAGCAAGACGGCTGTCAACGACCCGTCTTCAACCTAAAACGCCTAAACGGTTTCCTACAACCAAGGCCGTTCAAACTGTTCGACCACTTTAAGGTCCCAACATTCCTGCAAAGGGAAGACTGGTTAGTAAAAATAGACCTAAGCCAAGCGTACCTACATGTACCTATAGCTATACAACATCGCCGATTTCTTCGGCTAGTTTACCAAGGAGAACTCCTTCAATTCACGTGCCTTCCATTCGGACTGTCGGCAGCACCAAGACTGTTTGCCTCGTTCACCACCTGCAATTGCAGATCCAAAAAGGCAGTTGGTCGCTCAGGCAGGCCCAACGCCTCCTCGGGCGACTCAACTTTGCAACCTTCGTTACTCCACAGGGGAGGTTGCATTGCCGACGTCTACAACGTACGAGCGCTCAATTATCGAGGAGCCACCCTCACAAATCAGCATCGATTCCTCCACAAGCTCGAGAGGACATCATGTGGTGGATTCGAGCGGTGGGCTCCTCAGGAAAGATTCACAGGGCAACCTACAATCACTTCCTCACCACAGACGCAGCCGATTCAGGCTGGGGAGCGCAGTTAGACGAGTACCACCTATCAGGTACATGGACAAAACGCCAATCCACGTGGCACTCCAACCGAAAAGAGCTGTTTGCGGTACTTTCAGCCATACAACTCCGGGAACAAACGCTCAGGGGATCAGAATTACTCCTACAAACCGACAACAAAACAGTGGTGGCCTACATCAACAACGAAGGGGGCACAAAGTTCGCAAGCCTACTAAGTCTTTGCCGACAGATCCTGGAAATCGCCAACCAGGCCAGTATATCATTGACTGCACAATACCTTCCAGGAAAATACAACTGCGTGGCAGACCATCTCTCACGCAGCAAAATTATCCCAGAATGGCACCTAGTTATGGCGGCTACAGCTCCCCTATTTCAAAGATGGGGACTCCCAGACGTAGACCTGTTCGCGTCCAACACAGCCCATGTTGTCGCAACCTATGTCTCACGAAATCCGAACGATGCTCTTGCACTGTTCCACGATGCCTTCAATCGACAGTGGGACTTCAAACTAGCCTGGATATTCCCGCCACCGAATCTAATTCCACAAGTATTGGCACACCTGAACATGGCAAGGGGAAAATATTTACTAGTGGCCCCATGGTGGAAGAAGTGTTTTTGGAGCGCAGACCTACAGCAGAGATCACTGGAACCCCCCTACCCGATCCCGCACTTGGAGTCATTTCTAGTGGATACAGTGACAAACCATCCACCTCCACAAGTCCGGGACCTATCACTCCAGTTATGGATAATTTTGGGTGGGCAGAGTTAATTTCTAGCTGGTCGGTAGAGGACAGATCACTTCTCACTTCTGGCTGGCGACCATCCACTTTGAAGACTTATAGACCGGCATGGGACAAATGGAAGACATGGTGCCTGGCCAACACGATAAGCTATAATACCCCCGAGCCGATTGAAGTGGCTAGATACCTGGGTCACTTATACAATAAGGAAGGTCTTTCATATAACACTATTCTTGTACATAAGTCAGCCATAGCTACCTTTTGCAAACCTATGATCAGTAAAGACATCAGCAGTAACATAGTAGTGCGTCATATGTTAAAAGCCATATCCACCCGCAAGACTAGACCTACAAAACCACCGATTTGGGATCCTAGAATAATCGTGGACTACCTCAAGAAAACAACACCACTAGTATACAACCTATATGAGGTTTCACGCAGAACAGCTATACTATTATTACTCGCATCGGGACGACGGGTTCATGACCTTACCCTACTCAGTATAGCGAATAATGGCCTAGTCGATAATGGCGACCATATAATTATATGGCCAGTGTTTGGTTCCAAGACGGACACATCAAGGCACCGCCAATCTGGATGGAAATTAAGCGCTTCCAGTTGCCAAAACATCGATCCAGTTTTTTGGCTACGAAAACTTATCTGCGTTTCCAATGAGAGAAGAGAAGAGGGTGGTAATATTCCGGCATTATTTATCTCGTCAAGAGGCCCCCCAAAACCTGCGACTCGAGCAGTCATTGGAAATTGGGTGAAGTCAGTACTCGCTGATGCAGGGGTACAGGAATCACCAGGCAGTACTCGATCAGCAGTCGCCTCTCTAAATTGGTTAGAGAACTACCCCATAGATGACATCCTGCAGAGAGGTAATTGGCGCCAAGAAGCTACTTTTAAGACATTTTACCAGAGACCGATAGACACACAGACTTCTACAGCGGGAGAACAAAATATGTTGACCTCTCTATTCAGCCCGGTACACTGAGCCTAAAAGCAAGGAGATGTTATACCTAATTCTCATGTTAGGTTCATCCACCTTATCTTGCAGGATCTATCTTGCTTTACCAGGTCGTCGCTATAGGATTTGTTTCCCGAATAGACCAAATGTCAATTTTTCAGGAGACGAAAAACAAATTTCATTGTCGTATTATGAAATATCAGTAGATGTATCAATCATTTTTTCTACACTGCATGATTGCAACATTATCTAAGAATAAATTCCAAGAATAATATACTGGTATAAATCAGTAAATGCACAGAAAATGCGTTTTATTTACAAGTACTCGTTGTGGATATTCGGGAAATTTTTAGCGCTCTCTCAGAATAATGGATATTCGGGACAAAACAAGGACGTTCGGGACTTAAGACCGTAGCGTATTGCTGCACGGCCCACGGATTACTGAGTGGTCAAAAAGTACGCGCCTCAAATGTTATATTTATTTACACGATAATTGTTAATGATTACTTTTACTATTTAAATACCTAATGATCGTAATAACCCAAGTTCGTAGGTAATAATAACATGCGGCAATCGCTTTTTTCGGTTTTTTTCGTAATAAGTAATAAAATAGTTTTTAATAATCTTTTTTTTTTATTCAACGAATAATTCACAAGATTTAAGAATGTACCATTCTAATTAATGAACATATATAATTTTTAAAATCACTTCTGAGAAAATATATTATAACCAATAGAAAAAATCTTTTTGAAAAAAGTAAGATACCCGGCAGGAAACGTCCCTGCATCTCCTGGGTTTACGACCCAGTCCACAAATTATCCACTATGCTACGAGGTGACATACTTATGACGACAAACTTTAACTATTGGCCTTTTAATATCTGCTCATCAGTATTCTTCAAAATCAAGCGACTATCGGCGATCGGTTTTGGTTTATTAAATAAAAGTAGGTATCTACTACTTCAATTACTAACCGACGTCACGGATTTCTCCAATATTTTATGATGGTACTTACTCGTACTTGCTAACAATTTTATATTAATACTTTTTCCAAAAAAAAAAAAAATCTATGTATTTATATCTGTATATTATTATATCTATATATTTCTATAATTAACAATTAAACTTATTACAAACCACCAAATAAATATTATATATTAACTATTGGAATGACAATACAAAATATTAGCATCTATAAATTAATTACCATTGGCTGCTAATATTAGGTAGGTACCAATATCCTAAGTATATAATATTTACCAAATAAATAGTTACTAACATACATATTTAATTAAATTAACTATCAGAGCATTTAAAAATAAATAATAGCATCGCCTTTATTTTCATAGAAATACCTAGATTAAAAGTAAAATAAGGACAAACAATGTTTATTTAATAATAATTTGAAATAATAATTATTTTTTACGTCATAGTTGTTGCCGGGTCACACTGTAGAATTCACATAACCGTTGGGATTTTGTGTCATTTATCAAAACAAAATGCAGTTATTTAGGTTAAAATACTCACTTCCATAACTTTACTATAAGTTCAGGGCGAACTGGTGATGTATCAGCTATAAATGATCTCTTCAAATTTGATGAATTCACTATTAAAACAATAGTAACTTTAAAAACAATAACAATAAGACGAAATTTGAAAGAGCATTCCGGACGGCCAAAAAATATGAAAGTGGGCGTGATTGTTTTAGAGCTGGACAGCGTGAATGTGGGAGCGAGATGCACGGCGTCAGCGCGGTTTGATTGGCTAAAAGTCATATTCGGGAAATAAAAACTCAGCCAGAGATTTATTTCGACCGAAATTAACTTGGATATTCAGGTACGAATAGTTGGACATTCGGGAGAACAACACGGAGTTATTGAAACTTAACATGGCGTATTCGGGTTTTTCAAAAAAATATCTCTGTTCCTAGATAAAAATATATTGTTTTTATAAACGATTTCGGTAGAGTTCGATAAAAGAAATTGAACTGCATTAAAATGTCGATTTCGACAAAAATGGATATTCGGGAAACAAATCCTATAGCGACGAGGTGATAACAAACAGATATCTTAAGGGACTTCAGAGTCAATAGCGAATAATGAAAGGAGTTTTACCTACCATTAAAACTCTTATTATTCTTGTTGACTCTGAAGTCCAGAGAACACCTACCTGGTTTCCTTGAGACATATCAAATTGAATACCAAAGACAAAGCACGCCGCGATACAAGCGTCAGTCCTGCCAGCCGGTAAAAAACAAGATGAACAACCAGAGAGGTAAATAATCGAGAAGAAAAGGGGGTAAAAAGAGGCCAGCGCAGAAGAACACAAGGCAAAAATACGATCAACATCTCAAGGGACTTCAGAGTCAACAAGAATAATAAGAGTTTTAATGGTAGGTAAAACTCCTTTCATAATGTCTTGAATCCAGTTACAAATGGCAACATTAAACTAATAGTCTATGGCAACATAATACGTTACTTTGTCTATTGAATAAAGAAGCCACGTTGTTCCTAGCATAATAGCAAACATGGATATAAAACGAGTGTGCGATGAACACCAATCTGACAGAGAAGGCGAACGTTTGTTTGATGTACAAATGGACACTACAAGTCATCCGGACGCTTATACTTATGTAAAGCAAGAGAATATCGACGAGACCAGTTGTAATTTTGAGGTTAGTTCAGCATGCTAATTTTCTGTAATTTAACTGTATTTATATATATAGATTATATTTTAATAACACGTGTTTGAAAACTTTCTTTCAAAACATATCTTATTACCATTCATTTGACAACAACGTGGTTGTCTTATACGAATCCACTGCGTGATTTATACTTAATACAGTTAATTTATTCATTAGTTTAAATATACATAACATTATTTTGCTTCTTTTAGTATCCTGCAGTCAGCTTCACTGATATTAAACCTGAGACTGACCTTCAGCTCGTTGACGTCAAACGCGAGATTGTTGACGATACTATAAACCCATCCTATGACGAAGATCCTCAACCGGGTTGTTTGTATTCCAAATACAAACCAGAAGATGAGGTGCGTCATTGCCGACTCAAGTAGAAAGCTGATACATTCATAACTTGGTCCTACTTTTTCCTCCCCTCTCGTTGTTGTCTATGGATGAGCTGTCATTGTTCTATAGAATGCTCATACTTACGCGTCTGGCGTATTCACAAAGGGAATAGTTTGATTTGAATAGATATGTTACATGATATATAATACACTAGCATTGACACCTTCTACAAATGTAATGCATAGATAAATGTTACATTATTTTTGCAAATCGATATTACCACCGGTTTTTGTGTGAAGGACTAGTCTGCCTTTGACAGTTGATGAATAACAGGATTGTATATTATTTATAATTTATTAATATATTTGATTTGAGAATTTATTATCCTTGATTAAATTTGAAACGAGAAAGGACGAACCAATATGTCAAGCAATCAGTGATCTGATTTTGAGAGCTGAAAAGTAAACCACTCGTTGATTGAGCTAAAAATTATGCTCAGGCTTCATTAATCTAAAGATGGCGGTGGGTGCGTTCAATTATAAATGTTATAAATCTTCCTAACCCTATCCTGTCGTATCGGCTAGACACTTGTAAAACTATTTGCCTTTTTTGGTAGGTCGACTTTAGTAGTCGATTTGAGCTGAGTATTTTTAGTTATTCATCAATTTATTTTGCTTCTTATAGTATGCTGCAGCTGGTTTCACTGAGATTAAACTTGAGACTGACCTCCAACTCGTTCACGCCAAACGCGAGATTGTTGGACACACTATACAGCCATCCTATGATGAAGACCCCCATCCGGGTTGTTCGTATTCAGATGACAGACCAGAAAATGAGGTACGTGCAATTGAATGTGTGATATACTTCTTCTTAACTCTATCTTGTATCGGCTAGACATTCGTAAAACAATTTAGTCGACAGTTTAGCAAGAGTTTTTAGTTAGTAGCCTAATACGTATGTTCAAGTAAATAATATATACTAGAAGAAATTCGGATCTGATCGAGTACGGAAAGGTCCCTTTAGAAAAGTTTAGATCCACCGATTTATCAATATGTGCCATAGAAAAGTTTAGTTGGATTTAGCTACCCTCAATGGCGTCATGTTAATGGTTTTGATCCAGGAAATGTTTATGGTTTGCTATGTTTTTATAGGTAATGCAGATTATAACTGATTTCCGCACATTAATTCAATTTAATTGATTAATAAGTTTTAAATCTTCAAGTCCTGCTTCCTAAAAGGCTGTTTATTGATATTTTTATGTAGTCTGCTAATATTAATACTGTTCTACGGCCCAAACACTTACAAACACGCGCGTTACTATGATCTTACTCCTTACTTTATTTATTGTTTGTCAATTTATGGGTACGGCTGTATGTTGTAGCTTAGCCACTGGGAAATGCCAATAAAAATGGCTTATTTCAAAAAAATACTACCTTATTCTTAGGTCAATAATTATTATAAAGCAAACATTATTTGTAGAATGTTTATCACTTTTGAATAGTCAAAGACAGCTTATAATCAGTATCTTGAAATGTTTAAATCTTGCCTATTTTTTGAATAATAAAATGCCTAACTCTTGTCAAATATGGGATCACAGGGATTATCAATATATTTTTTTATTGTAAATATCTCACTATAATAATGTCGACATAAATTTTACTAATGGTTTTATAAATGCTTTTAAAAATTAATAAATATAAAACATCTTAACACCGCTTCACATGGACGAACTGAAATGTGACTATATTCTAAAACAATAGAGCGAGAGGTTTAAAAAAATACTATTTGATGTAATAAAAATACGTTATGCAGTCATTAAAATAAATATAAAGGATAATAAGGCTTCAAAACTATGTTATAATCTAATAAAATAGATTATCTACGACGTTTAAGGAATGTCCAGGATCATTCTTTTAAAATAACGAAAAAGCTCCATTTTGACGTACGTTGAGCATGTCCCCCATTAAAAAAGTTAATTTTAATTTCAATGAATTTCATTTCATCACATTATGTTAACTATCTAATTTATTAAAATCGTTTTTATCTATCCGAGGTTTGTATTAAATATTAATCTTGCAATAATACGAGCTTATTATGTTGTCATTTATTGTGGTAAAAAATAAAATAACTGTGGGAATAATATGTCTTTATATCACTTTAATTATTGTAACAGGTATTCAATTTTTTATTTGCAGAGTACTGCTCAGCAATGGTTAACCGGGCGCCGCTCCAAGTGTAAGAGTCTACTGGATTTAAAGGCAGTTTGTACAGAAGTTTGCCCTAAATACTTAGAATGTTCATCCAAAGAGCTCCACGAAAGGATGACCCAGCATTCTAAGATAACCATTGATGACCATAACATCACAGAAGAATTGCAGAAACCATATTTGCGAAAGGTGGTTCGGATTAAACTGACAAGAGTAATACATTTTCCACGTAATTTTATTTGCAATGATTGCTATGCAGTATTTGGATCTGAATTCACGTTAAAAAGTCATAATATTTTATGCAAGTCTAAAATTTTAAAAACACATAAAGTGATGAACTCCGGTGTTCTCAATATTATCAAAAAGATAAAAGTTGATAAACCTCATCACTGTGATGTTTGTTCATATCAATGCTTGTCATCCAGTACTCTCAAATTGCATATGAGGACACATACTGGTGAAAAACCATTACAATGCCATGTTTGCTCATTTAAGTGCTCACAACTCAGTGGTCTCAAAATGCACAAAATGACACATACTGGTGAAAAACCATTTCATTGCGACGTTTGCTCATATAAGTGCTCACAACTAGGTAGTCTCAAAACGCACAAAATGACGCATTCTGGTGAAAAACCTTACAGTTGTGATGTGTGTCTAAAAAAATTCTCGCAGATCGGTCATTTAAAAAGCCATAAAACGACACATACTGAGGAAAAACCATTTCATTGCGTCGTTTGCCCTTATAAGTGTTCGTCATCGAGTAATCTCAAGACGCACAAAATGACACATACTGGTGAAAAACCATATAGTTGTGATGTGTGCATAAAAAAATTCACGCAACTCGGTCAATTAAAAAGCCATAAAATGACACATAGTGGTGAAAAACTATTTCATTGCGATGTGTGTTTATATAATTGCTCGACAGCAGGTAATCTTAAAAAGCATAAATTAAAACATATTGCTGAAAAACCATTTCAATGTGATGTTTGCTCATATACGTGCTCACAACTTAGATGTCTTAAAACCCACAAAATGACACATACTGGTGAAAAACCATTTAATTGCGATGTTTGTTCATATAAGTGCTCGTTAACCAGTCAACTCAAAATACACAAAATGACACATACTGGTGAAAAACCTTTCCATTGCAATATATGCTCATATAAGTGCACGCAAATCGGTGGTCTCAAAATGCATAAAATGACACATAGTGGTGAAAAACCATTTCATTGCAATGTTTGTTCATATAAATGCTCGACAAGCTGTAATCTCAAAACGCATAAAATCACACATACTGGTGAAAAACCATTTCATTGCAATGTTTGTTCATATAAATGCTCATCAGCCAGTAACCTCAAAATGCATAAAATCACGCATACTGGTGAAAAACCATATAGTTGTGATGTATGCCTAAAAAAATTCTCGCAGTTAGGCCATTTAAAAAGACATAAAACGACACATACTGGTGAACAAACATATCATTGCGTTGCTTGCACATATAAGTGTTCGTCATTGAGTAATCTCAAGATGCACAAAATGACACATACTGGTGAAAAACCATTTCATGGCGATGTGTGATCATATAAGTGTTCGTCAGACGGTTATCTCAAAACACTTAAAACGTCACGTACTGTTTAAAAACCATACAACCGCAAAGAATACCTAAAAAAATCTTGCAGTTTGCTCATCTGAAAACGTAGAAAAGAACACAATTATTGCCGTAAAACCCCATAATACAGTGTGTGCTCATGTCAATTCTAGCGAGCCGACGATTTAAAAATTAGGAAAAGAAAATAGGTATTCTGGTGACAATCATATGGTTGTGGTTAGTGCCTAAGAATATTCTCTCTCTAATGATTATATACGCTTTATTCTAATCAATACCATGAAAGGTAATACAAAAAAGAAATAATGGACAAAAACATCATGATAAATGCGTTGGTATTGACACCGTCCAAAAGGTGTCATCCGCTAGGGATCTAATTCCACTCGAACCCTAAAAAGTCAGTGACCATTATCTGGTCGACTCATAGTTATATGACATATGTTTATTGCATTGCAGAGCAATTTTTAATCCTAAAATATAACTAATATTTATTTAATAATATAAAAGTTATATTATATTGATTGACTGCAGTGACCTGCTGTGAGTACTTTGAGACGTGTGCATTTCTAGCTCACAGCAAGGTTGCCGCAAGGCTTTGTTTGAAAACATGGTGGAATGCTCTTTACTCGAATCAGACAACACCCGGCCGCTTGGATAGCGGCGGACAAATCTTTATTTCGTAATTGTCTAATGTAAACCATTCTAATCCAAATTATACAATAAATATTTCGTCGTCTCAAAACAACCCGTTGTTTTAATGTAATCATCCGAAAACCAAACATTCTAGAATCTAAACACTATCATTAAATGTCATCATAAACGCCACACCAAGCGAGAGAGAGCGTAAAATGCCTTGCCACGTCACTATATTGTGGAGATAGAATCTTAACAAAATATATTAGAAAATAATTCCTAGATAATCTGAAGTAGGTACGTAAAAAGTCGAAACATAATAATTTATAACCTTTACGGTGTCTCGTAGTTGACGGACGAGACCACTGTGATTGGGGATGACCAGGATATGTAGATGGATTATCGTCAGAAGAGATGAGAAGTCGAGATTTGGTACCTAGTTGCTGGAAGTGCGAGTTTTATTTGTCGCGTAAACAGTCCGTACAAGAGAGTTATGTTACAATACTTATGATACTGTTCGGAGGTCCGAGCTTGGTGGAATAGAATGCTGTGCGGAGCGACTTACACGAACCTGACTGGTTAATTATGACGGTTAATTATATTATACATGAATATTCAGTAAATTGTGTGTCATTGTTGGTGAAGTTTGCAATAATTGAGATATCTGCTGACCTCTGCATTATTGCACTTCGAACTTTTCGATCCAATCAAATAATGTTATATACGCGTGTAGAATATGCTGACTATTATAGAGCGACGATTGTGCGATAGCAGTAGTTTGATAGTAGTAGTAGACGTAGGTACTACAGTACCGAGTGTTCATGTAATTATTGAGTTATGTACTACTTGTCGAGACCCCCTTTTGCGGTCGCCAAGTAAAATGCGACCCTTCGATATTGGATAAATAATAGTTATTTTTATTATTCTTCATGATACACTAAAAAAAATATTTATAAACAGGAATTTTCATTTAGTTAAATCAATCATCGCCTCACATCAAATTGCATTGTACAACTACATAATATTTTAAAATTTTATCACCTACCTACCTATTATTGTTTGTAACCAAGTATTGCCTAAATTTACAAAAAAAAATATTGGGAGTTTCGCAAATGAATGTCAGTGTAAAATAGTGTGATATTAAGAAATGTGTCAAATAAAATTGTAATGCTAAATTAAGCTAGGGTTAGTGGTCTTTTTATACTTTCAAATATTTATGAAACATCACCACAAAAGGGCTTAATATAATAGGTACATATGTATCATGCCCCCCACATCCTCAAGCGGGCCTCTAGGTTAGGATCTATGTCAGGCTCCCCTACCTTTCGCTAAAGTTAAGGGTAGTGAAATTTTATACAGTAGTGTTCCCCTAGTGCTTTCCACGGAACCCCATGGTTAACGGATATCCGTGTATTTTTAGCGATTTTTAAATAAATCCAGTTGTTTAAAAGTTATTCAAAAGCACTGATCTTGACCACCCTTCGTGGTGGCCAAGTAACATGTAACCATCCGCTATATTAGCTAAAAAGGCATTTTGTAAGTTAGAATACACACTTAAAATATTTTTTAAATAAATAGTACACGTCAATTATCATTTAATTACGTAGGTACGTACCCACTTATAGCAATCATCTCAAAGCCACGTATTTTTAAATGTTAATAACTAGGTATTATGGAAAATAGACCTGCAGGCGAATTTTATATAATACAATGAATATGTGGAGTGTGTTTATCTCACAACTTGTCTACCCGCCACGCCAGGCCCCCAGGCTGGAGCCCTATCAGCCACTCCTGATTGAAAAAACTGACGCCTGGTTGAAAAAAAACCCCTTAAACTGACCGAAAGTTGAACCTAGCTATTAATTATACCCAAGTGTTTGCGAACACATTCACGAAGTAGGTAAGTACCTGCACCTTCAGATAGTAATAGTAATTTTGTCTTTCAAATAGGTGTCTATATCTTTGTAATCGGACTATAGTGTTGTAAACTTACTGCCGGCACATTCATTCATCAGTCTTGGCGTTCGGGGTGTTTGGTTGGATTTTGGATACCAATAATACAATAACACAATATAATACAATAATTTATTATTATTGTTGTCACGACGTCAGAGTTCGTTTATTCTGGTTCCGTCACGTTTTATGTTCATTTGGTAATCTCTAAGGCAAAAATATATGAGACACCAAGGCAGCCGTGATTATTATACCTAGTCAAAGCATTTTCATATTAGTTATGGTTTTTATAATATTATGATATTATATAGGTAGCTACCTACGTTCACAGCCTTCTTTAATTAGGTATTAATTTTTAAAAACATAGGATGCTGTTCTCATATTATATTATTATAGGCAATGATAATTAATATGGACGAAGCTCTGGAAAAAAATGGCACTCACCTTTTTGTCGCGTCTGCCGAATGGCATAATCTGTTCTAACGCCATTACAATAAAGTTGATATTTCTATAAATTCCCGATGGTTTTTGTCAGTCTGGAATGGTTTCGTTCGAACGGGTTCGCTCAAATGAACATTGACACTAGAAACACTGTTCTAACGCCATTACAATAAAGGTGATATTGCTATAAATTCCCGATGCGTGATATCGCATTATGGAAATTGCGTGACGTCTACCTATACATGTACGAATATCGCTATGCGCGAATTTACTTGCTAGTTACTGTAATGTCCATTAATAATGTCATTAATTATAGGTAGGTAGGTAATTAATACATTAATTCATTAGATTGGATGACAGCTGATACCACAGGTTCTATTAATTGACTGAAATTGAATTACTTAATTATTTTACTTTGTTTACTGCAAACCGTACAAAAATTATTAATTATTCCAGTACCTAGGTAATTGGTCTTGAATAAAATGTACCATAGAAAAAATGGGTAAAAAAGCTTCAAAATTTAATATAAATATGATTTACAAACAAATGAATACTTCGCCGTTGAGCATTTTTGATCCGTAAAGAAAAAAGGGCTTCGCAATAATTTTTTGATGAAAAACAAAACACCTATTTGTGGCAACATTTCAAAATCAGCCATGTCCACGTTTAGGTATTTTTGACTTCTTTGTGAATTGCTGAAGAACTACTGCTTTCTAACATCTCTGCATTATCAAAATGTGGAATTTAATACATATATTTAAATATTCTATACATAGTCGAAATAATATATACTTTTACCCTTGTGACTGTGTATTTGAGAAAACAAAAAGCTGTTTTTCTCCTATTGATTTATTATGGGCTGATTTTGAAATCTAGCGACACATTTATACATTTTCAATAAAAGCAACGTGTACTACCTACCTATATTTTTTGCGGACACAGTGACAGTGACGAATGGCAGCACTAAACAAATAGTCTATGGCCATATAATACTTTACTTTGTCTATTGGCGACAGAAGTCAGGTTGTCTGTAGCATCATAGCAAACATGGATATCAAACGAGAATGCGATGAAGACCAATCTGATACAAAAGAAGAGCTTTTGTTTGATGTACAAACTGACCTTCCGAGTCATCCGGTCTCTTCTACCTATGTAAAACAAGAGAATATCGACGACTCCATTTGTAATTATGAGGTTAGTTTTTATATGAATCCACTGTCTGTATACAACTATACTTTGTATTGTTTTATGAATACGTGTATTAAATCACCGCCATCTTTATATTAATAAAGCCTGAGCATAACTTTTTGCACAAGCAACGAGTGATCCACTTTTCAGCTATCAAAATCAGATCCCTGATTGCTTGACACATTGATTCGCCCTTTCTCGTTTCAAATTGAATTATAAAAAAATCTCAAATCTAATATATTAACTATCAGTGTTATTTATAAATAATATACATTCCTGTTATTCATCAGCTGTCAAAGTCAGACTAGTCCTTCACACAAAAACCTGTGGTAAAATCGATTTCCAAAAAATATGTAACATTGGTCTATGCATTACTTTTGTAGAAGGTGTCAATGCTAGTGTATTATTTATCATGTAACTCATCTATTCAAATGAAAACATTCCCTGTGTGAACATGACAGACGCATCAGTATCAGCACTCTATAGAACATTGACAGTTCATACATAGACAACAACGGGAGGGGCGGAAAAAGTAGGACCAGTCGTTGTAAGTGTAACGGCTTTCTACTTTAGTCGGCAATGATTAAATTCATTAAGCTGAAACTGATTTTTATCATATTGTGATTACATAAAATTATTTGCTTTTAGTGTCCTGCAGCCGTCTTAACTGATATTAAACCTGAGACTGACCTTCAGCTCGTTGACGTCAAACGCGAGATTTTTGAAGATACGATAGACCCATCCTATGACGAAGACCCTCAACATGGTTTCTCGTATTCAGAATATAAACAAGAAGATAAGGTACGTTCGATTGAATGTGTGATTTATTTCATAACTCTATAGGTACTGTTGTCAGGGCTAGACAGGAGTCACGAATGAGGGACACATGGGAGAGTAAATTTTACGGAAAAAAGTATAGATTGCTGTGACCCACTGACAGCTGTCTATGATTTTTTCAGGTTATAATATTTGTGAAGCGGTAGAACATATTTTTTTACAACGTTTTGCTTAGCTCGTATTCTTATTTGTCCGGTGGTTGTTTGTCGGGTACAAATCTTGCAATCAATTTTTAACTAACTTCCCGACTAGCTAGACATTTGAAACTTTTAGAATATATCAGAACACGATGCCAATACATTTTTTTTTAATACTTTTAGCCATCTTTAAGTAGAATTGAATTCATTTTCAGTTAATTCTGTTTTTTTTTTATTCAACGAATAATTTACAAGATTTGAGAATGTAACATTCTAATAATTATTGAACATACATAATTTTGAAAACTTTAAATATTATAACCAATAGAAAACATATCTTTGAAAAAAGTGAGACACTCCGCAGGGCAACCCGCATCTATCAGGTACCTAATTAATTTCTTGAGTTTAAATTTACATCAATTTATTTTGCTTCTTATAGTATCATGCAGACGGCTTCGCTGATATTAAACCTGAGACTGACCTTCAGCTCGTTCACGATAAACGCGAGAGTGATGAAGATACTATAGACCCATCCTATGATGAAGACCCTCAGCCGGGTTGTTCAAATTCAGAATACAGACCAGTAGTTGAGGTACGTTAAATTGAATGTATGATATACTTCTTCTTAACTCTATCGTGTTGTATCGGCTAAGCACTCGTAAAAATATATTTATCTTTTTTATTTAGTCGACAGTGTAGCTAAAAATTTGTAGTTATTACTAAATATGTATACCTATTCTAGTAAATATCTACTTATGCCCAGAAGAACTGCGGATCCAATCGACAGCGGAAAGGTACTCTTAGAAAAGTTTACATCCGCTGATTCATCAATATGTGGCCAGGGAAAAGATGTCGGATTTAGTTACCCTCGAGAGTAAGAGTTTTTAGTTATTAGCTAAATAGTATTCAAGTAAATATCTACTTATACCCAAAAGAACTACGGATTAGATCGACTACGGGAAGGTACTTTTTAAAGGTTTATTACCGCTCATTTTTCAATATGTGCAGCCCAAAGTCGTATCTATCGACTCGTGTGGGCGAAAACTTGTAATTGTAACTTGTAAACTGAAATCAGGTAAGGTTATGTCCGTCTCAACATTATAGCTACCTACGACTTTTTAATTCTCCATGGATATAATATTATAAACGTCATGATGTGTCAAAATATAACATACATCTTCTATGTCTTTGATTAATTTTAAACTATACAACCATATTCATTTTTTCGCATTGTAAACTCTTCACGCTTGTAGGTAGTAACGTTAAACTTACGATAATATACCTATATGGCGTGAGAATTTGTGAAAGATAGCTTACAAGCTCTTTGTTTAAGCAGAAATTACGTATAAATAGTGCATCACTGTGTAAAAAAGCATTTTCAGATAAGTTAGCATAATTATTTGATCTGTTTCGCGGATGATTACGTGATCCTAAAAGTGCAGCAAAAGTAACTATTTCTGGGATTGATATCTTTTAAAATAATTGGGTGAACGATACAAATATATAGCAATGCTTTGGCGAAATATAAAATAATAATATGTAATTATTCTCGCGAGTAAAGATAAGATAGTATCCGATCGCAGCTTAACCTCTCATTTTTGACAGTTCTAAACTAAACTAGGTACCTACCTACGTATCGGCGCGAGACATGGAGAGAGTGACTTAAGTCGTATGGCCATCTCTGGTCACGAGTACCCTTTGGTATGGGCAATAATGTCGACACGGATTATGACTAATTCAGGTAATGATAAGTTTCGACATGCCATATTTCGATAACCTACGTCACGTTTGCAAATAACTACGATGTTTCACACGAGTCGTTAGTTACGGGATCGACCTGGTGGGTAGGGAAAAGTTCAGTTGGCTTTGGTTACCTTCAATGGTGTCATATTAAAGGTTTAGCTCGCGGTAATTGAACCCCGATAAAACCACCTAGACATTATGGCTAAACCAAATCCGCCCGTACCAGTACTTGTCAATACCGCCTGGACAAATCCGCCTAGACAAACATATATAAACAAGTGCTTTTTTGGTTTTTCTAATTCGTAGGTATCGATAGGAATTTATATTACTTACGATAATCAGTGTATTTTAGGATTTAATCCGTTGCATCTGTTGGTAGAGTAATAACTACACTTAATAACGTAATATGCAGCTGCATAGCTTTTCACTGAGTTTCCGAATGGAGCACCAGGAATATGTCATTTTTGTTTTATATCTTTATTCTTGTATATTGTCACATATAAACTGTGCTCTACGTATATATCTAATTAAATGGGCAACAAGATTGAATAAGTGCCGACTAGCTCTATAATATAGGTACTCACTCTTTCTCGGGTCATGGCGATGCTAAAGTTCCAGTGTCTCCGACGATCCTACCCTACATGTGAAATAAAATACATGCGTGTGTGTAATAAGAGTGATATGGTAATAATAACAGGTGGGCGCCAACTTTAAATCTGGAGTAATTATTAGATTATTAAGGAAGAAATAAAAGAATGAGTTAGATTTATTTATAATATGGAAATTAATAATCAGACATATAGTAAACATTACGCCTCGTACTGGCGTGACAATTATAGACTCTACCAGTGGAAACAAACTGCTATCTGAGAATTAATCTACTCTTGCAATCTCGAAGAAAGAAACAGGATAAAACAATAAATAAAAGAAACGATACAGCTTACGAAGTCCGGAACAATGATTCTATAGACGGGGCCCGGAAATACGACGGCGGAATTTGACATTCTCCGCCACCTTCTCAGCACGTCCGCCATGAATGCCAATGGGTCAATTAGCGGACCACACTCAGGTAACGTCCGACTCACACCAAGGTTCCCACGTACGAGAAGAGCTCTCCCCTCTTGATGCTCTTTATTAATTCGTCCTCGCGATTCGTCAATCAAAACATCGCAACACTTTTCTTCCGCTCGGCCGCCATTATGTACCATAGATGGTCCGGGTGTTGCCGGTGTAAAAACCCGTACGTCCTTATATTATGGGCATGATTTTTTTTTTTTTGACCATGTCCGATCCTGATAGGATCATATGGGCCTCCACAGAGTAGAGGTTTGTATTGACAGATTTTGTTTTTACGAAAAATGGATGCCAGCCACTTGCTCAACCTATTAGGCCCATACCCTGACACACACAAATTGAAAAACAATATGTGTACTTGCCAGACCCAGGATTCGAACCTGGGACCCACGGCTTAATAGTCCAACGCTTAAGCCGCGCGGCCACCGTGGGCGTGGCGTTTAACATGACAATATCTTTTATTCATATTTTTTATATGCGTTTCTAAAATATATTATGTAAAAATAAAAATTGTCTCATTTCTTAAATGTTTGGCGCCAATGTCTGGGCGGCAATATCCGGGCGGTTTTGTCGGGACCCCCGCGGAAATGTATATAGCTTGTTATGAATTTATATTGAAGATCATAACCCGTTACCTCACATTGTTTCAAATTATTTGATTGATTAATAACGTTCAATTCTCCAAGTCTTGCTTAAGGTAACGCTTTTATCTAATGCTGTTAATGAGCCTGCTAATACTAAAACTGAGCTGTGATCAACTAAAAAAGCTTTAATTTCATTACATTATTTGTGTCGCTGAGTTTCAAAACTCGCTATAACACTTTTAAATTACCTATGTTGAGAAAATCAATAAAAACTTTTTGAACTAAAAAGGTTTTTGAATGTTTCAGTAGTGTTATAGCGAAAATTGATGGGCGCATTGATTTTGTTTCATAAATTACAGTTAATCGTAGCAGATTTTGAAAGAGGCGATAAAATTTTCATGTAGAGATTTTAATAACGAATCCAACGATATATTATATATCTTAATTATTTCAAAAAAGTGTTATAGCGGGTTTTGAAATTTAGCGACGCATTTACAGGATGGTTTATTTATAAAAATGAAATACTTTCGGTTTTAGTATGTATTAGCTTCTTCTTCTTATTGTGCCATCCCCTAGCGGAGGTCGGCCACCATCAAGGCGATCTTATCTTTATCGTCTGCTACCCGGACCAGTTCAGAGGAGCTGCACTCGTACCAATCACGGAGGTTCTTAAGCCACGAAATGCGGCGACGTCCTCTGGTACGCTTCCCATTGATCTTTCCTTGAATGACAAGTTGGGGAATGCTGTATTTTTGTCCTCTCATATAATCATGTAATAAAGTTTAAATTTAATAACATAACGTTTAGCATCTTAATCTATATAAATCGCTTTTATCTATCCCGGCCTTACATTCTGACATATTTAAGCAATATATTAAAAATTCATCTTGCAATAATTAGAGCTTATTCTTTTGTCATTCATAGTGATGAAGAGTAAAATATGTGTAGGTACAAAATGTCTTTATATTACTGTAAATAATGCAATAGGTATTCAACATCTTTTTCCAGAATTCTGCTCTGCGATGGTACCCAGGGTGCAGCACCAAGTGTGAGAGTCCAATGCCTACCGCGAATTTAAATACAGTTTGTAAAGAAGCCGGTCTCAAATACTTAGAATGTGCATCCAAAGAGCTCCACAAAGAGATGACGCAGCATTCAGAGATTACCATATATGACCATAACATCAAAAAAGAATTGCAGAAACCTTATTTGCGAAAGGTCGTCCGGATTAAACTGACAAGAGTAATCCATTTTCCACGAAATTTTATTTGCAATGATTGCTATGCGGTATGTGCATCTGAAATCACTTTAAAAAGTCACAATATTTTATGCAATAGATCTAAAGATTTCAAAACGCATAAAGTGATGAATTTCAGTGTTCTCAATATCAACAAAAAAACACCTAAGGTTGATAAACCTTATCATTGCAATGTTTGCTCGTTTAAGAGCTTGACATCCAGTGATCTTAATAAACATTTAATGATACATACCGGTGAGAAACCATTTAATTGCAATGTTTGCGCATATAAATGCTCGTCATCAAGTAGTCTCAAAACGCATAAAATGACACATACTGGTGAAAAACCATTTCACTGCGACATTTGCTCGTATAAATGCACGTCATCCGGCGGTCTCAAAAAGCACAAAATGAAGCATTCCGGAGAAAAACCTTTTCATTGTGATGTATGTTCATATAAGTGCTCGTCAACCAGTCATCTCAAAACGCATAAAAGGACACATACTGGTGAAAAACCTTTTCACTGTGACGTTTGCTTATTTAAGTGCTCGTCATCCAGCAGTCTCAATATCCATAAAAGGATACATACTGGTGAAAAACCATTTCACTGCGATGTTTGCTCATATAAGTGCTCACAAGTCGGCGGTCTCATAACGCACAAAATCACACATAATGGTAAAAAACCATTTTTTTGCAATGTTTGTTCATATAACTGCTCGACAAGCACTCAACTCAAAACGCATAAAATCACACATACTGGTGAAAAACCATTTCATTGCGATGTTTGTACATATAAATTTTCGTCATCAAGTGGTCTCAAAGTGCATAAAATGGTACACATTGGAGAAAAACCGTTTCACTGCGATATTTGCTCATTTAAATGCGCGTCATCTAGCAGTCTCAAAATGCATAAAATGACACACACTGGTGAAAAACCGTTTCACTGCGATATTTGCTCATATAAATGCACGTCATCCAGCAGTCTCAAAAAGCACAAAATGACGCATACCGGTGAGAAACCATTTAATTGCGATGTATGTTCATATAAATGTTCGTCAACCAGTCATCTCAAAACACACAAAAGGACACATACAGGTGAAAAACCATTTCACTGTGACGTTTGCGTATTTAAGTGCTCGTCATCCAGCAGTCTCAATATGCATAAAAGGACACATACTGGTGACAAACCATTTCACTGTGATGTTTGCTCATATAAGTGCTCACAAATCGGTGGTCTCAAATTGCACAAAATGACACATACTGGTGAAAAACCATGTCATTGTGATGTATGTCCATATAAGTGCTCGTCAACCAGTCATCTCAAAACGCACAAAATGACACATACTGGCGAAAAACCATTTCTTTGCGATGTGTGCCTAAAAACATTTTCGAAATCTGGTAATCTGAAATTGCATAAAAGAACACATACCTAAAGCCATTCAATGCGATGTAAGCTTTCTAATTTCTCGTTACCCGACAATTTAAAATTGCGTAAAAAAAAATATGTTTACTGCTGAAAACCCATATGATTGTGGTGTCGGCTAAGAAAATCCTCTCAGGTGATATTATCATACTCTTCGATGTAATCAATTACATGATAAAACAAGAAATGAAAATATAATTAATATTAAATTCTACAGGTTTTTCAAAAGATTTGTCGATAGCTATTTCGGTTGTAACACCATTATCCAAGACTATTCAGATAGGCCGTTGGCCTTTGCTTAAATACTATACGTGTATAGATAGAGACAGAATACATTTTCTTAGGCGTTCCAGCCTATCTGAATAGTCTTGATAATGGTGTTACAACCGAAATAGCTATCGACAAACCTTTTTAAAAACTTGTAGAATTTAATATTTATTATATTTTCATTTCTTGTAAAATGTAATTCTACCAAGTAAATGCTAACTCAATTAATACATGATAAAAATTAGTTCACGAGTTAGTTCCTAGACAATATAAAATATATACAAAAAAAAAACCAATCATAATACAACCTACTAATTGGTATGATGTTCTAATCATTGTCTTGGGAGATTTTTGTTTGTATATAATTCGTTACGTTGTACAGAATTACATGACACCTATCTATTGATGTCAAGATTAACATTTCTTTTTTCATCGCACGTGCGTGCTACCTGTGCTCCTGTATGGCTGTGAGACATGGTATCTTACTAAGCTTCAAGAGTCTCAGCTTTTGAGCTTTGAGAATCGATGTCTCCGTCGAAATCTTAGGGGTACATTGGTACGACCGCGTTACAAACACCCGAGTTCGTGAGCAGACACAACTGTCTCCAGTGATTGAAGTTATCACGAAGAGACGCTTTACGTGGCTGGGACACGATTCGAGATGCCACCAAAGAGTGCGGCACTTCGTACCCTTGTGGCACAGCCTCAAGGGTTCCGTCGCAGTGGCCGGCCCTCTCTCACCCTGCAGCGGTGCTACAAGAGCGACCTACGTGCTGCAGGTCTGACATGGCGGAAAGCGCAAGAGTTGGCAACGGACCGAGAGAAGTGGCGCCAACTTGTTCTTGCCCTATGTCCCAATGTTGGGACGTGAGAGGGTGGAAGAAGAAGAAGACGAGGACTTTCACACATTTATGCGCGGTTTCCATGATGCTTTCCCAATAGGTATTTAGTAATGATACACTCGGGCAATATTACCTTAATCATAACATAATAGTAGTCATGTAATAATTCATTTATAATAATATGGGTAACTCATTAGGTTATAATACACATTAGGTTTGTTGGCTAGACGTTACTAACGTACTGGTTTAAAAAAAAGTAGGTAGGATTTCTAAAATTTAATACTATTGGTAGGTGTCATAATTAAATTGTGTTTAAATGTAAATAAAACACGGATTTCGTGTACTGGTGCAGTGCTCCGCAATCGGTGTGCCGCGAGACGATGTTAGGTGTGCCATGGAGCATTGCTTAAAAAAACACAAATAATTTTGTATTTTATACAATACTTACTTAATAGCCAAATTTGCGTACATGGCGGGTAATAAATAAATTTGAGCACCTGCATAAACCTAATAAAACAATGCAAGGTCAGAATGAAAATATATTGTCGTGATCTGATAAATTATAATGATTTAATTAGTTCTTCTTCTTCTTGGTCGTGCACTCATGGCTGAGGATCGTGACCACATTTAAATTTCGCCATCCTTTGAGCGACCAAGACTTTCCATCCTTCTCGATCTTCCGCTTCTCTCAGGGCAGAATGGATGGTGCCCCCAGTCAGCTCTTTCACTTGGTCGCTCCATCGCGCAGACGCTCTTCCTCTGCTTCGCCTTCCCTGGAGGTTACCCAAAACTACCAGTCTCTCCAGGTTGTCCGGTCCGCGCCTGACAATATGTCCAAAAAACTGCAGAATTCTCAGACATATCGTCAAGAGCCGTTCCTTTATCTTCAGTCCCTGGATTATTGACTGGTTCGTCCTGTGCTCCGTCCAAAAAATGCGAAGCATTCGGCGCCAACACCACATCTCAAAGGCATCAATTGCCTTCCGTTCTCTTGCCTTCAGGGTCCACGACTCGACGCCGTATAATAATATCGAGAACTCTGCTTCTACTAAACTCAAAGCTTTTACTAAACTCTATTACATCGAAAACCCTTGTCTGCTTACTTATCCACTCATTCTTCTTCTTGTCCTTTCGCGTTATGCCCAGCATGCACCTCTTCATACCACGTTGTACTACTCTCAGTTTCTGGATCTCTCTTTTACTTAGGTTCCATGTTTCACACGCATATATGTGATCTCGGGAAGGACACACAGGTTGAACACTTTGCGCTTTAGGCACGGTGAAAGGTCACTTTTGATGACATTATTCTGGCACTCCACCCTAGCTTTACTCTGCAAACAATTTTATTAAATATACATCCATCCTTAGACACTAATAACTGTTGTCCCAGATAGATGTAGCTTTTCACCTGTTCGAACTGAGTGCCATTGACGAGGACCTCTTTTTGGCCCCTAAAGCAGTTGAACATGACTTTCGTCTTTGTTACATTTATTTTCAAACCTACTTTGTTTTTGTTTAATTTTTTTGTAATATGTATTATTTATATTTCTATTTTTGATGCTGTTTTCTGTAATTCATAAAATAAAATGTCAAATAATTATGTATTTCATGTTTTTAATTCCTGCTACCATTCCCAGTCCAAAATAAAGTTGTCAAAAACGAGTCAATTTTGAACTACTTGTATACTTACATTGAAGTGGCGTATCTATCTATAGAATAATATATTAGGCATATTAGTCAATGCCCGAGTGCATCATTATTAAAATAATATATATTGGGAAAAAGTCTTGGATATCAAACATTCAAATTCTGTCTTTCGACCATGTCCGATCCTAATAGGATCATATGGGCCACCGCAGAGTAGAGGTTTGTATTAAGTGATTTTGTTTTTTACGAGATAAGATGTCAGCCACTTGCTCAACCTATTAGGTCCATACCCTGACGGACACAAATTGATAAACAATATGTGTACATGCTAGACCCAGGATTCAAACCTGAGTCCCACGGCGTTATAGTCCAACGCTTTAGTCGCGCGGCCACCGTGGGTCAACATTCAAATTAATAAGTTATAAATTAATTATGTTTTGACGTTTTACGTATGTAGGTACCGAACTAAGATTATCTAGGAACTAACTCTGTTTCCAAATATATTTTGTTAAGATTTTATAAACCTCATAGTGAGGAGAGAAGAACATTTGACGCTCTCTCTTGTTTGGTTATAATAATATTATTTAATGATAGTGTCAAGATTCTAGAATGTTTAGTCTTCGGGTGATTACATTAAGAACAATGAGGCGTTTGAGACAACAAAATATTTATTGTATAATAAAGATTACCTATATTCGTTTACATTGGACCATTACGTAATAAAGATTTGACCACCGCTATCCTAGCGGCCGGGTGTTATCTGATTCGAGTACGGCGAATACTAACTTATGACCAAACAAAGCCTTGCTGCGACCTTACTGTAGATTCGAAATACATACGTCTAAAAATACCTACAGCGGTTTACTGCAGTCAATCATTTGAGATAGAGAAAAAATAATTATTCAAAAAGAATTCGGCGGAAAACAGAACTTTTATAGTATTAATTAATGAACTAGCTGAGCCAGCTGTCTCTCGCCAGTCTGTTTCGCTAGGTCTTGTTAATGAATAATTTCATTTCAACAGACATTCGTCATATTGCTATGAATGAACCAGAGAATAGTCACTCCCTCTTTAGGGTTCTAAAGAAATTAGATCTTTAGCGGTGATACTTTTTAGAGGATGTCAATACCAACCCACTTAGCATAATGTTTTTATTTTCCATTCTCTCTCTTTTTGTACCTTCTTTAAATCTTTATGACAATAAAGCGTCTATTATCATTAGAAAGAGAATTTTATTAAACACACCACAATTACAAGGTTATTGCCAGAATTGTTGTTTTTATTTAATAAAACGCAATTTTTTTGTAATACTTATTCCACTTTTAATCAATGATTGATTGATCAATACAATTCGATCAATTGATTAAAAGTGGAATAAGTACTACAAAAGAATTGCGTTTTATTAAATAAAAACATCAATACAATACAGTTCCACCATGAATTGACAGTTAACAAAATAAAAGAAATTATCGCCAGAATACCTATTTTCTTTTCCGAATTTTTAAATGGACGGCTCGCTATAATTTGGACAATCATACATCGCATTGATAGGGTTTTATATCAGTATGGGCTAGTTATTTTATACGTTTTTAGATTACCAGATAGCGAACATTTTTTTAGGTATTCATCGTGGTTATATGGTTTTTCACCAGAATGTGTCATTTTGTGCATTTTGAGATTACTCGAAGTCAAACACTTATGAGAGCAAACATCGCAATGAAATGGTTTTTCACCAGAATGCGTCATTTTGTGCGTTTTGAGACTACCGAGTTGTGAGCACTGATACGTGCAAACATCGCATTGAAATGGTTTTTCACCAGTATGTGTCATTTTGTGCCTTTTGATATTATCAATTTGTGAACACTTATATTGGCAAACATCACAATGAAACGGTTGTTCACCAGTATGTCTCATTTTATGCTTTATAAGACCACTGGATGACCAGCACTTATATGAGCAAACATCGCAATGAAATGGTTTTTCACCAGAATGCGTCATTTTGTGCGTTTTGAGATTACCGACTTGTGAGCAAACATCGCATTGGAATGGTTTTTCACCAGTATGTATCCTTTTATGTATCTTCGGACTGCTGGGTGACAAGAACTTATATGAGCAAACATCGCAATGATGCGATTTATCAACTTTTTTATTGTTGAAATTGAGAACACCGGAATTAATCATTTTATATTGTGTTTTTAAACCTTTAGACGTCTTGCATAAAATATTGTGACTTTTTAACGTGATTTCAGATCCACATACTGCATAGCAATATTTGCAAATAAAATTTCGTGGAAAATGTACTCTTGTCAGTTTAACCCGTACCATCTTTTGCAAATAAGATTTCTGCAATTCTTCTTTGATGTTCTGCTCATCGTCATCTTTTTGTGAAGCTCTTTGGGTGCACATTCTAAATATTTGAGACCGCCTTCTTTACAAACTGTATTTAAATTCATGACAGGCAGAGAACCCTCACATTTGGAGCTGCCCCCTGGGTACCAGTGCTGAGCAGAATTCTGCAAAAAGATATTGAATACTGATAGGTATGGGTTTGCGGAGGGTGTTGATTTACACTTTTCCACTTATTAAAAATACCGATTCAGGGACATTAAGTAAGTATATTTCGCTTGACGATAAACAATTAATTGTTAATAACATTTGTAAAGGCGCGCTGTGGCGCGAAAAAGGTAGCGAATCGTATTTGGAGGCGACGTAAGGGCTGAAGGGTAGGTAGCCGACTGGCTGTATCTACTCTCGACCCTTGGTATGCCCAGAAAAAGATAACGGTAAATTTCTTTTCTTTGTTTCGCTGTGCATCACGGTCTAGCATTGACTCGTTTACAATTACAAAAAATATCATTATATTCCCAACTCTGTTGATTTGAAGATTTTTGATGAGGGATTTAGGCATTAAGATAATATAATAAATATTATTTGGTATCAATACCTATTGCATAAGTACAGTAATATAAATACATATTGTACGTACACTTATTTTTTATTCTTCAACGCGATGAATGACAAATTAATAAGCTCTTATTATTGCAAGATGAAATATTTAATATAACGCCTGAAGATGTCAGAATGGAATCCCCGGATAGATAAAAAACGATTTTTGTTATTAAATTTAAACTTTATTATATGATCGCAGCTCAGTATCATTAGAGGACTCATTAACAGCATTAGATAAAAGCGTTATATTAAGCAAGACTTGGAGCATTGAACTTTATTAATAAATCAAATAAATGAATCAATGTGAGGTAATCAGTTATGATCTCCAATATAAATTCATAACCAGCTATATACATTTCCGACAAAACCGCCCGGACATCGCCGCCCAGACATTTGCGCAAACATTTTAGAAATGACACAATTTTTATTTTTATATAATAAATTTTAGATACAAAACAAATAGTACATATTCCTGGTACTCCATTCGGGAACTCAGGTATAAGCTGTGCAGCTGCATCTGATTAAACAAGTATTATCGGATTTTTTTGTTTGTTTTTAGTACTAGTGTATTTATTACTCTACTGACAAATGCAACGGATTATATCTCAACATACACTGATTATCGTAAGTAATGTAAATTTATATCAATACGTATTTCGAAAAACCAAAAAAGCACTTGTTTTATATACGTTGTGTCTTGGCGGATTTG
Source organism: Rhyacophila brunnea (assembly GCF_057557595.1). Taxonomy (NCBI): domain Eukaryota; kingdom Metazoa; phylum Arthropoda; class Insecta; order Trichoptera; family Rhyacophilidae; genus Rhyacophila; species Rhyacophila brunnea. The sequence continues at coordinate 6,483,877 of NW_028232785.1, forward strand.
TCCAGGCGGTATTGACGAGCACTGGTACGGGAGGATTTGGTTTGGCGACAATGTCTGGGTGGTATGATCGGGGTTCCATTTCCGCCAGCCAACCCATTAATATGACACAATTGAAGGTAACCAAAGCCAAAATAACTTTTCCCTGGCTACATATTGATAAATCAACGGTAATAAACTTTTAAAAAATTACCTTTCCATACTCCATCAGATCCGTAGTTCTTCTAGGCATAGTAGTAGATATATACTTGAATATTATTTAGCTAATAACTAAAAACTCTTAGCTAAACTGTAGACTAAATACAAAAGAGAAATGTTTTGACGAGTGTTTAGCCGATACGCAGGATAGAGTTAAGATGAAATATATCACACAATCAACTGAACGTACCTCATCTTATGGTCTGTATTCTGAATACGAACAGCCTGGTGGGGGTCGTCATGACAGGATGGGTGTATAGTATCTTCAACAATCTCGCGTTTGATGTCAACGTCAAGGTCAGCCTCAGGTTTAATATCAGTAAAGCTGGCTGCAGGACACTAAAAGAAGCAAAATAATTTTCTGTAATATTGACCTAAAAAAAAGTATTCTTACGATAATATTTTAAACGCAGTGTAGTCGTATAAAAAGAACATGTGGTTGCCAAATGATTGGTAAAAGGTTGTCTATAGAATGAAAATTTTAGAACCACATGCGTTACCTATTATATTTTAATAATATATACAATAAATCGCAGGAAATTAGCATTCCATAAACTATCCTTAAAATTGCAACTGGAATAGAGCTCGTGACCGGACTATTTGAATGGCTAGTTTGTACATTAAACAAATGCTCGCATTTTGTATCAGACTTTACTTCATCGCAATCTCGCTTTACAGACCTCCAAACTTATCTGGAGAATGACCAAAAATGGAACTACGAACTGCCATAGGACGCCACATTTAAAAACGTCATTCCAATGTCAGATTTTGCCAGTAACGAGTCGTGATTGGGTAGTTTTCGACAGTGGCTCCCCCATCTCATTCTCCAGGTAAGTTTGTAGGTCTGTACATCCATATAATGTTTGAGGCTTTCACGGTTGTTTTTTTTCGTAGTATATTCTTGGGTTTTCACCGTGTCTCCTTCTTCCTTCTTTACACGACGTTTCGGGCTCGTTGCAGAGGCCATTATCAAGAGATATGTTTTATGATGAAATGTAGTGTAGGTATGTGAATGTAAACGTTGGTCTTAGAATGTTACACGATGTCGCCAATTGCCGAGCACTCGATGGATACAGGGCACAAATTTGACTTCGAGACCAAGATATTGGGTCGGAATAAAGGATATTTCGCACGATTGGTAAAGGAGGCCATTGAAATCCACAGAAACCCTGATAATATTAATAGGGATGATGGATTACGGTTAAAAACGTCATGGCTTCCGGCACTATCAGCAAAATCTAATATTCGAGCCGGTATCCCCGGTCGTAATGATTGACAGATTACTCTGAGCAACGTTTGCTCTTAGATAATCGGATTCCTTTTGACATTCTAAGAGCAACGTTTACATTCACATACCTACACTACATTTCATCATAAAACATATCTCTTGATAATGGCATCTGCAACGAGCCCGAAACGTCGAGTAAAGAAGGAAGAAGGAGACACGGTGAAAACCCAAGAATATACTGTACATCCATGTTTGCTATTATGCAAGGAACAACGAGACTTCTCTTCTCTCATATAGTCTATTTGAACCTTAATGCTTGTTAAAAATGCAGCGTCTTATTGCGGACGTGAAGATGTCTTCACATAGTTAAGCGTGTCAGTATTGTTTTCGCTTTATTTTTACATATTATGTAAATTAATTAAGTACAATCTTTAATGATTATTATTGTTGTTAATTTTCCACGCTCCTCTCTGCCATGGGCACTTTTATTAGAAAGTCTCTAAAAACTCAGTAAAACATTTGAGTGTATGGCGATCTCAGTCTTGGGCATCTGCTCCTGGCGTAAACAAGTGGTGATGATTCACACCCAAACGTATGCCCTCGTAATTCGGTCGATTAAGACCGAGTGTGGTGCGGGGCGGTTGATTTTGCGGGAATTATTAAGGATTGCTAAATTATTGTACTTTGCACCAATTTTGTACTTTTTAGTTATTTTTTATTATTTTGTTTTTTATTTAGGTATTTTGGACGTAAGTACATATCCATATATACATAAATATCGTACATGGTAGGTACGCGGACCAACAATAATGTCTAATAGGTAATATAATAATTATAATACGGATGGCAGCACTGATTACAAAGAAGATTGCGATTTGCTTGGTTTAGGTATTTATTTTGAAGGCAGTTGGAATATGTTTCGCACCAACAATGTCCACCGATTTCAGTTGTCTCAACCTTACAAAATAACGCTTCATGCCCTGCACACCAAACGGTTAGAAAATAATCGAAACAAAGCTTACCGCCTATATACGAGGGTGGGTCAATAATTCCTTAGAAAAAAGCATTAAAACAGTTTTTATTTTTGTATTTTTTTTTATTTCTCAACATAATCTCCTTGGAGCTCAATACACTTGGTTAGACGTTTCTCAATTTTTTTTAAACCGTCAGAAAAATAAGTTTTCGGAAGGTCCTCAAAATAAGCATTTGTCCGATCGATGACTTCTTCATTTGAAAAAAAAACGTTGTCCACTTAGCCATTTTTTTAAGTTTGGGAAAAGGAAAAAGTCACTGGGGGCTAAATCTGGCGAATACGGTGGGTGGTCGACCAATTCGAACTTCAATTCTTCAATTTTAGCCATTGATTGTAAACATGTGTGAACACGGGCATTGTCCTGATGAAAGAGGATTTTTTTCCTGTTTAAATGAGGCCGTTTTTCTTCAATTTTGTTTTTTAGCTGGTCCAATAAAGATGCATAATAATCCCCTGTTATTGTTTTTCCTTTTTCCAAATAGTCAACGAAAATAATTTCACGTGCATCCCAAAATACAGTAGCCATAACCTTACCAGCTGATTTTACGGTTTTCGCCTTCTTTGGACATGGTTCGCCTTTCGCAATCCACTGCTTTGACTGTTCTTTCGTCTCGGGAGTATAGTGGTGTATCCATGTTTCATCTACAGTCACAAAGCGACGAAAAAATTCATCCGGATTGCGTTGCATGAGCGACAACAGGGCTTTAGAGGCCACCACCCTATTGCGTTTATTGTCGACTGTGAGCAAACGCGGCACCCATCTTGCAGAAACTTTTTTCATGCCTAATTTGTCATGTAAAATAGAAATGACGCTACCTTTTGAGATCCCTGTAACCTCAATTATCTCACTCAACTTTAATCTTCGGTCACTTAACACCATATCGTGGATTTTATTGATCATTTCTGGTGTAGTCACTTCTACAGGACGTCCTGAGCGTGGTTCATTCTTTGTTGATGTACGACCACGTTTAAATTCATTTAACCAGTTATAAATAGTTGCAAGTGAAGGAGCAGATATGCCGTGAACTAAATCCAACTCATTTTTTATTTCCTTTGCTGTTAACCCTTTTATATTAAAATGTTTAATAACAGCTCTAAGCTCAATTTTCTCCATTTTCCATTTTTCCATTTTCCACAAGCAAATTTTTTTTTTAAATGTACGAGAAACACACAATAACCCGACCAATCTGATTGAAACTTCGCAGCATACTGAATCGGTAGTGCCGCTGCATGAAAACAAACCGCTTACAGTACTAGTCGCGCCACCTGTCGGCTTTTCTAAGGACTTATTGACCCACCCTCGTATTATCGAGCATACACTTGTAGACTTCCCAGATGACGCGATTTGTCTACGATACTAAACTATTTTGAATTCACAATCAGTATCTAAAATATGTAATGATTTCCATATCTATCAGATTCATTGAGATTATTCTAAAACAACTTAAAACTAACCTCAAAAATGCAGCTGTCATCGTCGGTGTTCTCTTGTTTTACAGAAGTATCAGCGTCCGGGCTGTTTGGATCCTCCGTGGATGGATAAAACCATTGCCCCGTATCTACATCAGATTCGCCGCCATCTGGTTCACTTTCAACATTCATTTTGCACAAATATTCAAGCGACAATAATAATTATTGGGACAACGTATTTATAATTTTATCAGCTGATTTACCTAAAAAAGCATTGCCGACTGAAGAAGAGATTAACCTAAAGATGGCGATAGCCAAAGCCATGCGGTAGCTCTGTTTGCCATAGACAAAAAATAGATAAAGTGTTGCCACTGTCTAAATAAATTTCTCTAAATTTAATATTCCAATGGTATTAAAATCTATTGATTTGATTATTTAAAGGACATCAAAATCTTGATAAATAACATGTAGGTATTTAAAATAATAATAATGGATGATAAAAAAATGATCTAATAAAGAAAAAGAGCTTTTTTATATAATATGACACATTGACTGCTGACTAGATAATTATTACTACATTTAAACAACATGCTAATTATATCGAATGGCCGCCTGATTGTTACGCGCTAGGTGCGTCTTTAGCGTCTTATGACTTAATTCTGTAGGGAGGTGTTTATCTACTGAAATTATTTGAATTATAAAGACATGGAAATACAAAAAATTGTTAAGCTTTCGTTCATAATAATAATAATAATAATATATTAATAATTCTGTAAGTAGGTAAGTAGGTATTATAAATAAAATGAATACCTACAAATAAAGAGATCGGGGGAATCTCTTTGCCTCCAAGTGAATCTTGTAAAATTATAAAAATAATTACCTAGAATACACTGTTAATACTATAGGTAATAATAATAGTAACCAATACTACCTAGCTTGAAATTTTGTCAGCAGTTATTGTTAGGTTAAAATAATTCCAAGCATATTTTTTGTATCTACCGAATATTGTTATAAATACCTACTTAGGTAGGTAGGTAATTACATGATTATGGAAAAGAATGCCGCTGACTAGGTATTTAATTATTTGGAGTACCTAGGTACCTAGTTATATTCATAGTTTAATATATTTTTATTAAACGAATAATACCTAGGTACCTAGTTGATGTTTGCTTTTCGATTAAATTTACAATGAAGATATTATTAGTGTGACAGATGTTTTGTCTATGACCAAACGTGCATCGATAAGGGTGTATCCTGAAATTTCAGTACCTAGATATACTGATATTTTTTGCCAATATACATACCTACTGATTTTTTTTCCAAATTCAAGAAATTCAATGATATATTTTGTCTTTTTCCATAATTGTACTGAAAATTATTATAATGATAAAATTGATCATTTGTGTACTCTTTTTATGTTCCTCTTATTTGATGTGTGACATTTATTCTAAATTGACAAAGAAAGCATTGTAACTCTACCCAAGAGCGCCATTTAACCATTTTATATCATCATGGTTTATAATAAATCTATATTATGTATTATTATTTATTGTTATCCTTCTTAGTATTAAATCATATATAATATACTTCATTTTCCAAAATCCACTGCTATTTTATGGATTCTACTGAATTTTTTGTCAAAATTTACTGAAATGTTAAATTTTGACTTGGCAACACTTGGCGTCTCTCCTGTCATTTTGTTTTACCACGCTATTCCGTGTTACATTTCGCCTTAAATAAGTAAAATGGATATAAAACGCGAACCAGCTGAATTCGATGCAGATGGAGGACATCAGCAATGGTTTGATGTGCCAATATTACATACAAACAGTCAGTACGCAGACATTCATATAAAACAAGAGAAGTCCGACGATGCCAACAGCACTTTTGAGGTTAGTTTTTCAAATCTTATTTATTGTGACATTTCAAAACATTGTAACAAAAATACAATTGTTGAAAAGCCAATATGTAACGACGCTACCTACATAAATGTTAAGTACCTAAATGAAATATATTTTTAAATATGAATACAGAACCTTCTCAGTAATCCGCCACCCCAAAAACCAGACAAGTATCTAATTCGTGAAAGCGACGGATTATAGTGCATACATCAGTGGCGAAGACTCCATACTAGGCGATTATTTAAAGCCTACCTTCTTAAGAAAAATATTTTTCAATTGCATATTAAAATAGGTATTTTATACTTAATCACTTCATTATTTAATGTTCTATAAAAATAATTTATTTTGCCAAGGAGAGATGTCGTATATGTAGGAATGTTTTACAGTATTACACAGTTACATAACAATCTGCAAATGTATTAAAAAATATACCACAGCGCACCATCTATCTTGACGTAAATAAAGGTCCGATTATGTGTGAAATAATTCTAAATTTTTTTCGTATGGACTTTACGTCTCGTAACCTTCGCAAGCCTGTCGAATTGTATGAAAGAAGGTAAGCTCCTCTCGCAGAGCCTAAAGCATTCGCGCATAATATTGTTGTCATGACTGCGCACTTTGTCCAAAATCATTAATAATTAGATAATTTAAAAAAATAATTTTTACGGCGTTTAATTGAATATTAACATATACGTAGGTATAGATTGTTTCTAAAAATAAAAATAAATTTTATCTTATGATTTTTGATGGGTATAAATGTGTTGAAAAATACGTAATTTAAATACATTGCTCATTTTTATGTCGTCAGTGAGTTTTTGAAGTTTCATTGAATTAGTGTGTCGTTGTCATTTATTAGTGTATTCATTAGTAGTAAATATCGTATCATCTTCTTATTTCTTTATAGTCTTATTATAGTATACCTGACAAGTGTGCTCTTTTTATCAGATCCCCAGCCTACCTCTTTCCAAAAGTCATCCTTCGCCACTGGCATACATACAACATATTGTATGGTAAAAATTAAAACAGGTATTACGTAAAAATTGTTTTTTGAGAAATTTGTACTGGCTTATACTTATAATCAAAATCAAGTACATACTATTTACTAAATTATACATATTTATAAACTAAATAATAAACAGTAAACAACCAGTTGTTCACTGAGGCAGATATTCTTGAATAGTTTAGGATTCCTGGCTTTCCTTATCACCAAAAACTTCAATTTGTGTGCACGTTGCATTGGAACACGTCATAATTATTGTGATGCGGTCCTTAAGCACTTTCCTCCCTGGTACATTGCTATCTTTGCAATGTACGTACGTTTTACGAAGGAGAAGTTTCTAAAATAAACCCGTCTCATCTGTGTTGTATACTTGTACGTGGCGGACTACTGAATTTGACAATCGAATATCGTCGAATTATAGAGCTTGATTTTGTGCTTTCAACTAGTAAAAAAAACTCGCAAAATTTGTGAAATTGAGTTATGAATACCATCCGTTAGGTAACTTTAAAAGCTATAAATATTCTGTTCACTTTAAAATCAGTATTATCACTAAAATACCGTTAAAATCCTTAGTGAAAAAATGGACATCTGCTAAAATAATACAAATTTCTTAGCGAAAAGCCAGAAATGGCACCTATTTATTGCAGTTACTGCTTGTTTATTATTACCTTATTTGTATTTTAACATCCTACTAATAAAAATTAACACCGTTTTTTATTAATTCAGAGTACTAAAGTTTGAAAAAAAAACACATAATGTCATTTATCTCGAAAATGTGTGAGAATCAGTTACTGCCTTCTTCCTTAGAAGGGCAGAATAGTAGTTGTCGAGTGATCGAGCGGCGGATTACTGGGAGTTTCCTGCATAGGTATCGTGTTACGGTCAATGGAGGTCGTTCCCAGACCATCATACTGTCAAAAGTTGGTAAGTTGGAAAATCATGTTATGGGGCAATTGCAATTTGAAGTTCTACATGCCTTTTAAAATCAGGCATATTGCTATCGATGTCTTCCGATTTGATACATATGGATTATTTCTCGGTAAACTACAATAATATGAAGTCACTGGCGTATGCAGATAAATCGGCAACGACTGATACCTTGGAAGCCAACAGTGCTCGTGGTATTAGTGTTTATGGCCAGCAGTACTCGAAAAAGTGGCCAAAAATTGATTGTTCAGAATGCGCTTCGTCGCGAATAGAAATAATTTTCATACGTTATGCCATGTATCGATCTTTTTTAATAAAAATATGTTTAAATAGTTAAAAAAACATACGTCTTATATACTTACTTCATAAAATTACATAAAATAGGTATGTATTCATACTATCGACCGATGGTGTACTTGATGGGATTTGAATTTAAATTCTAATGGATTTAAGTTTTGTTTTTTTTTTATTTAAGTCGTATTTGGCTGCCCGGGTTTCGTCTTTCGTCATCTTCAGGCACTGTGTACACTCGCCAAAAAACAAATAAACACTGACCACGAATAGCATTAACTCTAACTTATATAACCAATCAATACAATAAAGTAGGTAAAAACTCCATAATAACAAACAAATTAAGTATGAATAGTTGAAGTGATGGTAATAAATCATATTAATACTTTGGACGCTAAAGACGCACCTCGCACGTAATGACCAGGCGGCCGATCGATGTAATTAACGTGCATTTTAAATGTGGTAATTAAACAATCATTATCTCGTCAGCAGCGAATGATTTAATAATACACTCGATAAGCATATAATAATCGTCAAAACCTAATAATAGATCATTAGTACTTATAAACAATAAAAATACTACACTCAAGAGGTGTACAATCGTCCTTTCTAGAAACAATGGTAACGTATTAGAAATGAACGGAGTTAACTAATGAGATATTATATCTATACCAGTAATGTTTATTCAGATATTTTTTATTGTGACCCTTGACTTGCTAGGTAGATAATGCAGTTTTTACCTACTTTATTGTATTGATTGGTTATATAAGTTCGAGTTAATATTGTTCGTGGTCAGTCTTTCTTTGCCTTTTGATGAGTGTATACAGTGCCCGAAGATGCCTAAAGGCGAAACCTGGGTCGCCAAAAATGACTCAAATGGAATGGTACAAAACTTAAATCCATTAGAATTTAACTATGTATTCGTTTTTTCAGAACCCTGAAGTGAGCGTGGACCTCATGAATGTAAAAACTGAAATTGATTCTCACCGAGATTTCAAAAATGAATATTTTGAAGACCCAATAAGGCAAACATATGAGGATCCAGAACCTGGATGTTCATATTCGGAGAGCAAGCCAGTAAGTCGTGTATATACATACTGATATGGATGGGTACATGTCGGGGAGTTAGTTTTGACTTAAATTAAAACCACCGATTCGAGGGAATTGAATATAATAAAATGTATTTAACAACGTTTTCCTTAGCTCGTATTCTTATTTGTCCGGTACAATTCTTGCAATCGATTTTTAACTAAATTCCCGACTAGCTAGACATTTGAAACTTTTGGAATATATCAGAACACGATGCCAATGCATTTTTTAAATACTTTTAGCCATCTTAAAGTAGAATTGAATTCATTGTCAGTTAATTCTGTTTTGTATGAAAAGTTATTTCGACAACATTATTAGTTGCTAGGGATCTGGGGTCCTAGCAACTAAATTATTAATATATTATACGTGCGTTACTATGGAAATCAATATGACATGTCAAAATGACATTTCAGTATTATTTTATATCAAGTACATTTTTTTTTGATCGTTTAAGCTAGTCAAGTCAAGTTTATATGATTCAACAGAAAATTTAAAAACGTTGTATATAAAAAGTTCTTTTTATCTTGTAATTATTAATCACATAGGATATAATATCAAAGACGTTTATGATACGGCTTGACGATTTTCTAGATGGTGGGTTTTAGTCATTAACTATACCTACACACCTACCTACTTTTTCACATTATACATTATGTACCAAGCGAGGTAGGTACTATAGGTATATGATTTTATTAATTAGGAAATGAGTACTTTCTCAGACCAAATAATATGATTATCTGAGTCGGTACTTAATCACATCTAAAAAGCGTGCTTACAATATTAACTTAATTAATAAAAATATTTTATTAATTTTATTACAGCGAGCGTTTTTACTCACCTAGGGGTGATTTGATTCGCTCCCCAGTATGCTTATATTAAAGCTAATGCATTCGCATCCTTTCTAAAACGAGATTTATACCGCGGCGATGGGATGGGACTGAGTGACCCCTGTTACTGAGTTACTGAAAAATAGATGCCATAGGTTTATTAATTTGTACATAGGTGTCACCGCGAAATAGAGCGCATTTAATTTATTCAATATTTTAATACCGCGTATTCATAATTTACAATAATTGTTTTGTTTATTTGTATAATAAGAATAAATATTTCCATAAAATTGCGACAGACTTAGATCGATTAAACAAATTAAATAATTAAGTTAATAAGTAGGTACTTAAGTATAATATGGCAATGATAAAAATATCGGACTTATATTTTTGGCATGATTACGATATAGGGATGGTGCCTACGAACCCTTAAGGTAGAGCCGCCCCTGGGTACATAACATGAATACGAAACGCCAACATGTCTATTAAGTAAGAAAATTCTGACGATGTCAGTTCACTTCATAGTTTAATAAGTTATTTTCTCGAAAATTAGTTTTTAGATTCTAGAAAATTATTTGTGTGTGAGTCAGGGTATGGACCAAATATGTTGAGCAAGTGGCTGACATCCATTTCTCGTAAAAAACAAAATCTGTCAATACAAACCTCTACTCTGTGAAGGCCCATATGATCCTATTAGGATCGTACATGGTCGGGGGATATTATTTTTACTACCATGAATCTTATTTTTTTTTTCTCCATTTTAGTTTCTTGCCGTAAACACCGCGTCAGCCGATATTGCAAGCCTCAAATCTTCAATGAATGATATGTCAAAGGAACAAAACCCATGTAACATTCAAATTGATGAACAAGACATTAAACAAAATCTCAAGGTACAAGATAAGTTGACGAATCCCATCAAGCCATATAAATGCGATGAATGTGAATACTCATGCGCACGATCAGATAGCTTGAAATCACACAAAAGAACGCATTCTGGCGAAAAGCCATTCAAATGTAACATTTGTGATTTTTCAACTGCACGGTCATACACCATGAAATTACACAAAATGAGTCACTCTGGTGAAAAGCCATTAGAATGTAATGAATGTAAATTCATATGTACACGACCAGGCACAATGAAAGTACATAAAATGATCCACACTGGTGAAAGGCCATTAAAATGTGAACACTGTGATTACTCATGCAAAACATCAACAAGTATGAAATTACACACAATGACTCACTCCGGAGAAAAACCAATTAAATGTGATCAATGTAGTTACTCATGTATATTATCTCGTAATATGAAATCACACAAAATGACACATTCAGGCGAAAAGCCATTCAAATGTGACGAATGCAATTACTCATGCATTACATCTAGTTGCTTGAAAAATCACAAAATTTCTCATTCTGGCGAAAAGCCATTTATATGTGAGGTATGCAATTACTCTTGTATAAAATCTGGTAATATGAAAATACACAAAATGATCCATTCTGGTGAAAAACCATTTAAATGTGTTGAATGTAATTACTCGTGTATACGAGCTATTGATTTGAAATTTCATACAATGACTCATTCTGGTGACAAGCCATTAAAATGCGATCAATGCGATTACTCATGCATACAGTCTAGTTCCATGAAAAGACATAAAAATACTCATTTAGGTAAAAATAAAATCTGAAGATATTTTCGCCTAATTTTTATTGTCATTATACTTGAACACAAGAAGGCAACATCCGCTTTCAATGTGTCAAAAATATACATTATAAATTAAGGAACTCTTAACAGTTTTAACACATTAGACAATATAATGTGTGAGGCTTTCACGGTTGTTTTTTTATCGTAGTAGACTTTTGGGATTCCACCGTGTGTCTTTCTTCCTTCTTCACTCGACTAAAGGATATTTCGCACGATTGGTAAATGAGGCCATTGAAATCCATAGAAATCCTGAAAATATTAATAGGGATGATGGATTACGGTTAAAAACGTCATGGCTTCCGGCACTATCAGCAAAATTCAATATTTGGTATCTCTGATTGTAACGACTGACAGATTACTCTGAGCAAAGTTTGCTCTTAGCTAATCGGATTCCTTTTAATATTCTTAAAGCAACGTTTACATTCATATACCTTCACTAAATTTTCATCATAAAACATATCATCTCTTGATAATGGCCTCTGCAACGAGCCCGAAACGTCGAGTGAAGAAGGAAGAAGAACACACGGTGGAAACCCAAAAATCTACTACATTAGGCAATGATTATTAATAATTATAGTGTAATTTATATGTCTATTATTATTTTCAGCATTTAATTTGTATATTTATTAGTAAATTTTGTATATTTATTATATTTGTAACATTTTGTATATCTATTAGTAAATTATTAACACGTCATGTTGTATGCTAGGATCAGTCTGACACTGGATCCACTTTAGTTTTAGTAGCTGGAAAACGACCATTACTCTACCATATCTGTTCATAAAAATCATATAGATCTCCACAGAGTTGAGGTTTGCATTAACAGATTTTGGTTTTACGAGAAATTGATGTCAGCCACTAGCTCAAACCTATTAGGTCCATACTCATACACATATTGAAAAACAATATTGTACTTTTCAAACCTAAGATTCAAATCTAGGACCTACGAAGTTATAACCTGACGCTGAAGCTGCGCGGCCATCGATATACGTTATTTAATCAACCATAATATTGTTTGTGTATATAATAATATATTCGGTATATTATTTGGTGACCGTCTGAAATTCGGCTTTGCTTCTCAAGTGTATAATACCCTTGGGTTTCTTCAGCAGTTTGGATCTTACGAGATCAGTGTTAAATTTAATCTTATCTGGCACCCAACTCAAGGAAGTCAGCAGCTACGTCTAGCTCGGACTGCAGGTATCCATAGACGGAAGCATGCACGATGAAATTGCTCGAAGATCAAAGCTGGGATGGAGTGCTTTCGGACGTCTGAATAGTATCTTCAAGAGTGACCTACCATTGTGTCTTAAGCGTAGGGTGTTGGACCAATGTGTGCTACCCGTGCTCACGTATGGCTGCGAGACGTAGACCCTCAACACGAGAGATGTCCAAAGGCTAAGAGTCGCACAGCGAGGCATGGAGAGGTGTATGTTGAGCATCACGCGAAAGGACCGTAAGAGAAACGAATGGGTTAGGAAGCAGACAGGAGTACGCGATGTAATAGACGTTACCAAACAGCTGAAATAGAGATGGGCGGGGCACATTGCTCGCCGAAAAGATGGCCGCTGGACAAATGCCGTCATCCAGCGGTACCCAAGGGGCATGAAACGGCCACATGGTCGCCCTAAAACCGCTGTATTGACGAACTGGTAAAGTTCGGCGAAAATACGTGGCAGCGAATGACACAGAACCACCAAGATAGTTGGAAGAAGCTTGGAAAGGCCTTCATCCAGCAGTGGATTGACCCCGGCTGATGATGATTTGATGACCGAAACTGAGATGGTTATACTGTGAGACTGAAGATTTAAGAATAATGGCCAAGCATTAGTGCCATCATGATGCCATGCCCTGGCAAGGGTTGTATTTTCATAAAAATTATGTTTGTTTGATTGTTTTGCGCACTAGTAGACTGTTTGTAAGATTTTGCTCGGATATATCTGATCCAACCAACGGTGTTTAGTTTATTTTTTCTTTATTATGACTATCATTTATCGATGGCTTTTCACGGTTTGATTCGATATACATAATATATTATTATATAATTATCATATGTGTCGGAATGTTTTATTTGAGGCGTCTAATTACAAAAAACGATATGTCCACACTTCGATATTTGCAAGAAACAACGTTTTTATGTTTTAAACTTCAATTATTTGTTTTAACGTGAGTTTTTTTCCGTTGTATTCTATGTTGAAATTAGAACCAAATGGCAATTTCTTTCAGCCGATAAACTCTTAAATGTAATAAAATATAGACAAAATAAAATTGGATGTAGCGCTACTTGTACCTCACTTTTTAATTTATTCGGCATAAGGCACATATTTTCGTGGCTCTCATAAGTTTACCGGATGCTACAGCATAGGAGACGCTATTTTCAATATTGAACGTTCCCTTATTGGTTGACTTAAACATGCGCGAAATCAACCATGATTTAAATAATATGAAACAAAAACTTGGCGCTTGTTGTAATAAATCGAAACTTAACATATTTTTTTTTCGTAGGGTTTGGTCGCGTTTTGTTAGATCAATACATATTGTGTAAAATTATACAAAAAATACGGGCGTATTTTTTTCTCGATTTTGACCAAATTTAATGTGGACTTATCGCTTTTTGGAAGTAAACGCCTCAATTTTCTTTGTTTATTCAATTTATATTACATACATAAGATGTTAAGAATGTTTTTAAGAATCTTAATCACTACAGTTTTCTATTTTGACCAAAAAAATCAAGGCGTCCGGTTGCCCTAGAGAAGAATATAATATCTTCCCATAATCATTTCGGTATTAATTTAACTAATCGCTTCTTTCCTTACGATCTGCTTACTGGGTATGAATATACAAATTAATCTTCTCGATTTTTTAATATAAAAGCGTAACTTTAGAACACGTTGGTTATACTTAAGCGTCAATTACATTGAGCTTGTTTACGAGCTGTTTGTTGGCGAATTTAAAAGCGGTCGATCCAACTACTGCGATTTGATGACAAGCCAGCGACTATTTTGACAGAACATACTTCGTTTTTTTACCGGGAGGTTGCTACTTATTAGCTTGTTTGATGATTACACTGGGCGACTTTACAGGCAGATTGTAAATTCGCCAACAAACAGCTCGTAAAGAAGCTCAATGTAATTGACACATTACTGTCTCATGCATATGTTTGTTTTCCTATTTTTATTCTTTTTTGTAAGTATTTTTATTAATAAGCCGCTCATGATTTATAAGTATGTTTTAGTTCTTATGTTATGTAATGGTTCTTTGACACAATTTTTAAAATTTAAGAAACTTATATACTTATACTTATAGTTAAAATAAATGTTAATTGCTTTGATCTTATCTTTATAATATGACATTTTAATTCATACACCACCCCCTCAACTAGGTAACTAATTTTATTGCTAGCAGAAAGAGAATGGTTATAGGTATACAATAATACTAATACTTAAAGTATACCTACTAGAAATTGTATGTTTTCCTAATAATAATAATAATATTGTGATACCACTTTTAATACCAATCTACTGAACGATTTTTAAATATAGTTTTTAGAAAAATGGAAGAAAGTAATATGAAAATACTTAACACCAAATTAGACACTGTGAATACCGCTTGGTTGCAGATCGCCTCCTACAACCTTGAAAAAAAATTACGAAAAGAGAAAGTGGTCGGTGAATCCGTCTATCGTCAGTATTTTTTTTTGAGTAGGTTCTCTAAATCTGCGTTCCAAGACCAGGTACAGGCCTACAAAGTTATCTAAAAATGGATGAGGGAGCCATAGTTGAAAACTACCCAATCAACTCGCAACTGGACAGAATCTGACATTTGAATGACGTTTCCAATATGACATCCATTTATAGTAGTTCGTAGTTCCATTTTTGACCGTTCTTCAGGTAAGTTTGTAGGACTGTATGTTGGATTTTAGACGTTTGATATTTTACTGGCTGATTTGCCAGAATTCGTCGCCTTTAACGATTAAGTACGTGGGTTCGAACCAACATCAATAGACAATCATTGTGATCGAAAAAAAACAGGAATTGTTATAAATTCTCATTTTTTTTATTGATTAGTTTATTAAATTACATATTAGAAAATGAGAGATTTAGCAAATATTTTTTATTTCAATTCATATATTTTTTAAGACAACGTAAAATTTGTGTTTTCATAATTTATTAATAAAAAAATTTAAAGATAAACGAAAAATATTGAGATAATAATATGTAGTTATACAAACTAAGAATTCAACTACGACACTAAATCGGACGACCTTTTCAAATTTGTTAAACCAAATTAGTCAGATTGACTTATATCTATTTGATGGATATAATGAATGACATTAAGTACTATTCTATTAATTATTGTGAATATGTTGCACCGTGAGTGTAAAACCAAGGCATCTGCAAATTTTTAATTTCGAGATTAAATGCAAACCAACTGCAAAAGTCGTGAACTTGATAATGTAAAAGTGAAGTAACTGAAAGGACATGCAATATAATATATAAACCAAATATTATGGTTTTTTTTTAGAAACTATTTCTTCAAACCCTAATATATCTAAAATATCACTCACGGTGCGAATTGTCATCAAAATTACCTAATCTACATATTATATAGTTTATATCAAAGGTACCTTGAAAATTCGACGATGTTATGTTATGTAGTTGCCAATGGCCTCAGATCTTGTCAGCATTATTTCGACAATGTAAGAATGTACGTAATTTTAATTATCGCGTAATCGTTTTATTTACAGTCAGTATGTACTCCACGCGTGAAATTCTTCAATGGGGCTCGGTTGCCTCAGGCAAGGTCATCAAAACTCTCGAAGTTGCAACAATGCAGAGGCCAGCAGATTTTCCAATTGCAAACTATATCAACAATCACTCTCGCTATTTACCAAATATCATGTATATAAATAGCGAGCGATAGTTGTTGAGTTAGTCAGTCTCAATCGTAATCCATTCAAGAATCTACGTGTCAGTCAGATCCCAGTCTCTGTATCACATCGTACAGCATCTCTACCAGCGATTATAGTTTAATCGATAGACATTGCTTCAAACTCAACGATCTCTTAAGACAGTGGTCGGCAAACCGCGGCTCGTGAGCCACATGTGGCTCTTTGGCCCCTTGAGTGCAGCTCTGCCAAAAAATGCCCTCTGCCCTAACGGAAGATGAAAACCATGAATTTAAAAGTTGAATGGACCGAGACGTTTGTGTTTATTCAAAACTTAAATGGCCTACCGACCTGTATGATATGTCGGGACAAATTGGCGCATAACAAGAAGTCAAATTTGGAGAGACACTTTACAAATAAGTAAACACGCCCTGTCACGTAATTTAGCACTAAATATCCTGTCGGTGATACAAGAAGAAAGCAGTTTCGGAACTTTAGAAGAGTCAAGAAAAATCAAGTTCTGTATTTAATTACTGAATACAATCTTCCAAAGATGTTTAATATTGCAAGTTTTGTGGTTAGTAAAGAGATTTCTAAGAGAGGATATCAAGAGTAAATTGATAAGTCATCTTATTGATGAGAACTGGAATCGTGTTTAAAATAAAAAATAACAACATACAAACCTGACTTACTCAAACTTTCCAAGGAGATGCAAGGCCATTATTCACATCGAGTGTTTGTCAGTCATCGTCATGATTTAATTTTATGGATACCATACTTACAATTTAATTTTTATCAATAAATAAGATCATTATTAGGTATGATACCAAGTTTAATTCAGTGTACCTATAGTTTAATAAAATTAAGACTTAACTAAAGTTTATTAAGTTAATCAACAGTGTACCTACCTACATATAATTATTTAATTTTAAGAAATTTGGCTCCCAAAAGAAATCTCAGTCGTTGTACTGTTGATATTTGGCTCTGTTGACTAATGAGTTTTCCGACCACTGTCCTAAGCAGTGGCGCACCCAGGGGGGGAGGCAAGGGGCCCTGGACCCCCAAACATGAAAATTATCAGAATGATTTTAAACATTGAAATTGAAAGCCAATAAACTATACCTTCGGGCTTAGACAAATAAAAACACGGCAAAAATATGATTTGTAATAATTCTCCAGCACCCTCTTTAGAAAAATTTCTTAGATTTTAATTCCTAACACAAAAATTTCGAAACACTGATGTCAGGTTTTTTTAGAAACCCAATCCCTAATGGAAATGTCAAAAAATTCTCGGTGTTTCCGAATTCTGGAGTGGTGTAGGTAATGGCTGGGGAGGGCTGACAGGGCTGACAGGGCTCCAGTCTGGGGACCCGGGCTGTGGGGGGCCCAGCGTGTCGGGTTGACTAGATAAGTGAGATAAACACACATTATAAATTAGCTTTAATAGTAAAAAAAGTCGCCTGCGGCGCTATTATAGTTCATGGCCTTTAATATTTTCAATTACTTATATAATTGTGCAAATATTTTTTGATTATAATGTGTCGATACGCGACAGCTCCATTATTAAAGTAGATGTATTAAAAATCGCCAATAATTCACTGTATAAGAACCCTTAATTTGAACTAAAACACAATTTGAAAAACGTTAATGTAGTGTTTTACACTGCCTTTAACCTTAGCGGTAGGTAGGGGGCACGCCACATATCCTAGCCTGAGGGCCCCGGTTTCAGGATGTAGGGACCATGGTATAGGTACACCGAGTGCAATAGATAAAAGACCGATAAACGAGAAATTAGGCTGTGAAGAAGAAAAAGAGCCTATGGGACTAATTTACATTCTCCTCCTTGCCCCCTCCCCCCAATATTAAATTCTGGGTGCGCCACTGCCTAAGAGTAGTTTTGAAACCACTAAACTAATTAAATTTGCTAATAAACATCAAAAAATATACGTATATACTTTCGTAGCATTTAAAAAGTGTTCCGGGCTTATATGTCCGGATTTATCTTGACATTAGCCGACCTCAAAGAGTTTTCACTGCTATGAATTTTTTTATGTTTCTTTAAGTTACCCGAGTCTTTACATGAATAAATACATATGTTACATTTAAAAGGCCTTTCGCTACTGTGAACCATTATATGCCTCCTTAAACTGCTTGGATCTTTACACTTATAATCACATAAATTACAATGAAAGGGCTTTTCGCCAGTATGAATCAATTTATGCCTCTTTAAATTAGCAGAATGACTGCATGCGAAATTGCATACGTTGCATTTGAACGGAGTTTCTCCGCTATGAACTCTTGCATGTCTGTTGAGGATACGGTAATCTTTACATTTAAAGTCACAGATGGTACATTTAAAGGGTTTTTCTTTACTATGTATTAAGATATGTCTCTTTAAAGCAGTGGAGTCTTTCCCTTTGTAATCGCATGAAGTGCATTCAAATGTTTTATTTTTACTATTTTTATGTGTTATTTTGTGAATCTTCAGTAAGTCTAGCGATGCGAAGAATTTTGTGCAAATACTGCACGCAAAATTATTATGAAAACAATAGGTTTTTTCTAATTTATTAACAGCTACTAATTCTGGGTTAGATATCTTGTTTCGTTTATTTGTACCAGCTTTATGAACACATTTTTCATTGTATTCCTGGATTTCTTTTTTAACGTTTTGTTCATTAACGTTTATGTCATCTGAGAATTCTTCAATTTCTGATAAACACCGGGTCGATTTGAGATTCAAAGCGTTCACTACCTTGCTGACAGAAATGACCTAAAAAAAGAAAAAAATATATTATATTTATTGTGACAAATCATCATTATCATCATCAGCCTGAATCTATCCACTGCTGGATGAAGGCCTCTCAAAGGTGCTTCCACTTCTCTCGGTCCTGTGCATTGCATTGGCACGTATTTCCGCAGAACTTTATCATTTCATCGATCCAGCGGTTTCTAGGTCTACCTTGCGGACGGTTTGTACTTCTTGGATACCACTGGATGACTAGATTTGTCCAACGATTGTCTCTTTTTTGAGCTATGTGTCCAGCCCATCTTTATTTAAGGCTTTTAATAAACTCTATTATATCTCAAACCCTTGTCTGCTTCCTTATCCACTCATTCCTATTCTTGTCCTTTCGCGATATGCCCAGCATGCACCTCTCCATACCACGTTGTGCTACTCTAGGTTTCTGGATCTCTCTTTTACTTATGGTCCATGTTTCACTGGCATATGTGATCACGGGAAGCACACACCGGTTGAACACTTTGCGCTTTAGACACAGTGGAAGGTCACTTTTGAAAACATATAATATATGAAGTATGACGAAATTCTATTAGTAAAATACACATGAGAATAACTAGATGGTTTTCTAGTAACAATAATTCATCTCCAAACTTTTTCTTTACGGAATGCGCGATATGAATTAATATTAGCATTGAGTTGATATCAATGATGAGGGGTGGAAGTAGGATGTTAGCATTCAACATAAATAGAGCACACTAAACTTTGACGGTCTCACTAATTTGTTTTCGTTGAACTTTAAACACAATTTGCAGATAGTACTCGTTAGTTTTTAAAATTCAATTAAACCCTGCCTAAGCCACACTATACTGGTTCAGGTATGCTATTGGCGAGTCGACAAAAATAGTGCACACTTTCCTTTTCAGTAATTAATTTAGTTTTCGTTGAAATGAGATTGATCGTTATTTTTTTTATGATTCATTAAGCCCTGCCTAAATCAAACCATAAAACATAAAAAATATTCTTATATCTATGAAATATCTAAAATAATCTATGGTTTAATGGCATAATTTTAGATATATGTTATACAGATAAATGAATATTTTTCGACTATTATGTACTATGGTCTTGGATTAGGCAGGGTTTGATTGAATTTTAAACACTAACAAATACTATCTACACATTGTAGTCGTTCAATGAAATTAAATACGTTCCACTGACAAAGTTTATTGAGTACTATTTATATCGGATCTTAACAGCCTACATCCACCCTTTGCCACTGATATATAGTCCAATTAGTCCGATAGTCAACGTTAACGCAATTTGATAAGCATTTCATGTAAGAACTACTAATTAAATTCGTCGTAATTAAGTAGAAAGCCTGTAGCTTAATTACGTTTGGTTAAAACACATTTGCGTACATCCAGTGGTTACAGGTTTAAGTCCGGTCGGGAGTTGTATTTTTTTTCAAAAAAATATGTTTCTAGTGGGTATATTGTCACCTTACTATTAAAACCTCGTAAGTCTGTTTTAGAATGTTGAAGGAAGGTGAAAACGTAATAAAAACAATATTTTCAATACTTCTCTAATCGATGAATCTGTTAACATTGGTTGTGAAATACGAGGTATTAATTCCATGTTTGAAACTACGAGTCCTACGAGTTTTTAAAATTTGTCGATATATGGACAGCATAGACACTAGTCTAGAGAACCGAAACTTTATTATGATTTAAATTGCTTTAACAAACTTAATTTTTTCATAATATCGGACTTACGAGGTCTTAATAGTAAGGTGACGATATCCAGTGGCGAAGGGTGGAGGTAAGCTGTTAAGATCCGCCATAAATAGTGCACACTAAACTTTGTCAGCCATACGTATTTGTTTTCATTTAAATAAGCCTACAATTTACAGATGGTGTCAGTTTGTTTTTAAAATACAATTAAACCCTGCGAAACCAAGCCATAATAATACTCGTCTATCTATAAAGTATCTATAATTATGCACTTAAATCATACAAAACTTTGAATATTTTATAGATGGAGTAATATTTTTTTATCTTTTATGGTTTTGTTTAGGCAGGGCTTAATGAATTAAAAAAAAATGAACCAGCAATATGTGTAATATGTATTCTAAATACAACGAAATCAGATAGGTATGAATGAAAAGGTGCGCACAATTTTGTCGTATCGCCCAAAATATACCAAAACGATTATGGTTTGGTTTAGGCAGGGTTTAATTGATTTTAAAAAAACTACCCAATAAAATCTGTAAATTATAGTCTTAACTCAATAAAAACAAATACGTATGACTAACAAAGTTTAATGTGCACTATTTATGGCGAATCTTAACAGCCACCCTTCGCTACTGCGATATACCAAATTGTATATATTTAAAAAAAACCAAAATACGTTTTAAAAAAAAACGTATGTTGGTTCCTGATTTACTGGCCTACATACCGAACGAGAGCAGCCAGGTTGTGGTTCCTCATAATTATTGATGATGAGTTGTGTGTCGTCAATAGTCTCGTACTTGACGCCAATTCGGTGGACATCAGACTCAGATTTTATCAGATCAGTTACTGGTTTCTGAAAAGTAAAACATTATGTTATAAATAAGACACATGTGCTATTAGGGTAAGTATATTAGTGATCTTTTACAAGCTTAGGGCGTCATGTACTTATAAGGCGTTTTTCGAGTGTGTTATACACATATGAGAGTGGTAGATGGTGTGGTCAGTGGCGCACCCAGGATATAATATTGGGGGGGGGGGCAAGGAGGAGAATGTAAATTTTTCCCATAGGCTCTTTTTCTTCTTCACAGCCTAATTTCTCGTTAATCGGTATTTTGTCTATTGCACTCGGTGTACCTACACCATGGTCCACACATCCTGAAACGGTCGCTCAGGCAAGGATATTTGGCGGGCCCCCTACCTACCGCTACGATTAAAGGTAGTGTGAAACACTACATTAAAGGTTTTTCAAATTGTGTTTTAGTTCAAATTAAGGGTACTTATATAGTGAATTATTGGCGATTTTTAATACATCTACTTTAATAATGGAGCTGTCGAATATCTAAATATAGTATATCTGAGTATATAAAATATATTGCACAATTAATGTAAGTAATTGAAAATGTTCATGGCCATGAAGTATAATAATTAAAGCTAATTTATGATGTGTGTTTATCTCACTTATCTGGTCAACCCGACACGCCGGGCCCCCCACAGCTCGGGCCCCCAGGTTAGAGCCCTGTCAGCCCTCCCCAGCCATGACCTACACCACTCCGGAATTCGGGTGGACACCTAGAATTTTTTGACAGTTCCATTAGGGATTGGGTTTCTAAAACAACCTGACATATTTAGTGTTTCGAAAATTTTGTGTTAGAAATTAAAATCTAAGAGATTTTTCTAAAAAGGGTGCTGGAGAATTATTACAAATCATTTTTTTGCCGTGTTTTTATGGCTCTGCTCCCCCCCCCTCCCTGGGTGCGCCACTGGGTGTGGTAGATGAAAGACGATCATGGTTTTTCGTGATGATGGAGAAGTGAGAGTTTCTTTATGGATACATAAGTACAAGGGTACAATCGGTACAATATAACAGAGGTGGGTGTTATTTTCCGAGGCACTACGTTCTCTAGCAAGATACTTACTTACTTACTTCTATCAAGTGAAAATTACGGAGAGACTGACTTGTTTCCTCCCGACCTTTCATTGGACCTGTTACGATGGATAATGCTTACCTCAGTATCTCAGCCATCTGGATAAAGCCTAAGTACAAGGCCTGAACAAAAACGATGCATGAGTGCGAGTGAGAAAGTATTCGGCACCCTTACAATCTCTGCGACACGCGCTAGAGTAAGATAAAAGGTCTACATATCTGTGAGCTAGTTTCCAAAAGTATCGTCATCAAATCGGGGCGAAACGCTTCACATAGCGTCGATAACTTGCGAGCTCGAGTTGCTAAAATTGATATTTTTGTGTTAAACATAAAGTCAATGGTAAATATGTTTAGTTAATTAAGTAGAAAAGATGGTTCTGTGTGTTGTCTTAAAATGTGGTAGCCGTACTGATAAGCAAGAAGATGGTATTACGTTTCATAGGTAGGTTGATACATGTTCGTGATAATTTATTTGTATTTTATTATATATTTTAATGTCAGTGACCTAGTGTTTCTTTAAAATAACTTTAATTATGGATATCTTTACCTAATGGTTGCATTTTGACCGCCTAAAAATACTATATAACGTAAAAAAATAGAAAATTATATTTTAATTCTGAGCGTCTAGTGCGAGCTCTTTGGGCGAGCACTAGCGAAATAGTCTATGGTCTCGAACATTTGTAGATGAATGCGTTCGCTCGCCCACAAACCAAACGCAAGGCACGCGGCTTCATTTAGCAATGCAACGGGTGGCGTCTAGATGTATCTATAGTCTAAGCCTAAGTACTATATCAGTGATTTTTTACAAGCTTAGGGCGTCATGTACCTGTAAGGCTTTTTTTGACTGTGTTACATATTCGGTTAGGTAAGTAGGTACATGTAAATTGTACGTAAAACATTTTCCTGTGGCACAGTTCGCCGTGAGCTTTCTTATCAAAAAGAGAGATGATAGTACACTATACAGTCTGCATTTTTATTAGATTCAATAAATGAAGATCAATTCAATTTTCATACCTGATTTTGGAAAAATTCAAGAATTCAAGACTGCAAACCTAACCTAACCTAACAAATAATCTAGTAGGTATATCGGCTATTTATTTTTCAAAATTTGCTGCTAGCTTCCTCTAAACCGATAAGAACCGTGTTTATTTAGACATGAATTTTATGACAGCACTCTACGACCCAAAGAGTTGGACCGTCTTTAATATACGGCCGTATATTATTTCCGATACAACATTTCACAGTGAAGTATGATACGGTGAACTGCATACGTACAAGCTTCCGGACACGATATTTTCAAGACATTTGAAAAAGTTTTTAGACACTATCAATTCAGATTACTACCTATACTAGCAGAAATTTAAGGTAATAATTACAAGATAAAAAGAACTTTTTATATAAGTACCACGTTTTTTTAATTTTCTGTTGAATTATATAAACTTGACAATTCTATGTATTAATAAAAACTTGTATTGTACTTGATAGAAATACTGAATAAATATTATAGAATATTGAAATATCATTTTGACATTTCATATTGATTTACATAGTAACGCACTTATATATTAATAATTTAGTTGCTAGGACTCCCTTAGCAACCGACAATAATAACTTTCCATACAAAACAGAATTAACTGAAAATGAATAATTCAATTCTGTTTAAAAATGGCTAAACGTATTAAAAAAATGCATTGTCGTCGCGTTCAGATATATTCTAAATGTTTCAAATGTTTAGCTAGTCGGGAAGTTAGTTAAACATCTTCAATCGTCCAATACAAATCTTGGACAAACAAAAAAAAATGTACTGGACACACAAGAAAAAAAAAAGGACAAACAAGAATACGAGCTAATAAAAACGTGGTAATAAAAATAATCATAATTATCAATATTTATTAAATTGTCTTACGTGGTTAGGAATATGTTAAGCCATTGCCGACTGAAGAGAAACCCGATACATTCACGACTGGTCCTACCTTTCCTCTCCTCCCGTTGTCTATGGATGACCTGTCATTGCCTATAATTGTCTTTAGAGTGCTCATATTGACGCGTCTCTCGTGTTCACTTAGCATACCTACATATTCTACAAATGTAATGCTTTGATCAATGCTACATATTTTTTGGAAATCGATATTACCACCAGTTTTTCTGTGAAGGACTAGTCTGACTTTGACAGCTGATGAATAACATGAATGTATATTATTTAAGTATAAATAACACTGATAGTTAATATATTTGATTTTAGAAATTTTTATAATTCAATTTGAAACGAGAAAGAGCGAATCAATATGTCAAGCAATCTGGGATCTGATTTTGACAGTTAAAAAGTGGACCACTCGTTACTTGTGCAAAAAGTTATGCTCATGCTTTATTAATCTAAAGATGGCTGTGGTTAAGCTTATTAGATAATATTTGAAAAACTAACCTGAAAAGAACTGCTGACATCGTTGGCAGTCTCTTGTTTAATATGTGTGTCAGTATCGAGGGAGTTGGGGTATATTATTGGTACGTCAAACCAACTCTGCTCCTCTGCATCAGATTCTAATTCATCTGGTTCGCATTTCACATCCATTTTTCGTATTTAAGACTTAACCAGATACGTCATATTATCTGGAATTGACGCATTTGACAGATAATGTCTGAGCTTTTTGTTTATATTAGATTTGTCTTGCCACCAGTGTTGCCATCTTTTCAAAGTGGAATTATAGTAGGTACAAGCCTCAAAATTATAGTATTTAGGGAAAAAATATAGTATGCCTTGTCATCTCGTTACCTTACTTTGAAAAGGTACTAATTGCACTTGACCATGTTTTGAGCTATGAGCGTTTGAAATTTGGAATGGTCATATTTTGAATATAAATATACATGTACTAGACAGAACTCCGGCATATTACTGCTAATTCCCATATTTGACAATAGATGACTCTGAAATGAACGTACCTATATGATAAAATATGGCTAATGGAACCTTTTCACACCAAAAAGTAATTTTAGGCCAAAATGTCAGTTAGAACCTTTTCAAGGTAAGATAACGATCTCTGTTGAAAATGTATATAGGTTTTTTGTTTCTCAGAAAAAAATCTAAATCTAAACTAAATCTAATGATATGTTTACCTACCGAAGAATTCAAGAAATTTCATTTTAAAACAATGTCAAGGGATTTTTTTACGTTTTTCGAGCATTTTTTTCCAAGTTCTCCAAATCTTATTATATTGCTAAATTATAGTACGTACCTACTTTGCACCAATTTATCGAACGGAAATATTGAAATTTTAGTACTTTTTACATGTTTTTTTCCAAAATTTCAGGATTTTGGGCGTACTATTCCTACCTGTTTTATATCGTACATAGTACGTGGACCCAAATTATCGTACAAATACAAACTGATTTTAAATCTCTTTATACAAATACCATATTAATTATTTATAGTACGGTTGGCAGCACTGGTTGCCACAATAAAAATCAAACCGTTTCAAACCAGAAGGTACCAACAACTTTATGGCTAAAATAAAATTGCCGATAACCAGTTGTATTTTTTATTTATTGAACAATAATAATTGAAAGTTATGTAATGTATTTTGACTTTTATTGATACCTACCTAGGTATCTTCGGAAAAGGATTCGATTTTTTAATAGTTAGTAACGAAACTCTTTGGTACAAACAAACCTAATGGAGGCCAAATTCATGGAGTACCTAAGTATAAAGGAATATCAATACCCATGGTCCCCATAATGGGGGGCTAAAAGCAGCCCTATGTTCTAACTGGTGATATAAAGTGACCCGACGACATGACGTAATTGTGACGTAAGCCAATACACGCTCGAGGCAAGCCGCCCAACACACACTGCTCACCATAGATATTATTATGCTGAAATACCTATTTGTGTATGGGGACAATGGATAACGCCACTATTTTAGTAGCGTTATTTTCTCGAATGCTATTATCACTCCGGTAGTACGTCACAATGATGTCATATGACGTCATGTCGACCGGGCGACTACAACTCGCAAGTTCTAACATACGGCCCCAGGGCTCTAACCTGGAGGCCCGGGCTCAGGAAGGGCCCGGCGTGGTGAGTTGACCACATAAGTGAGATAACGACAGATCTCAAATTTGCTCTAATAGTGAAAAAAGTTATTTTAATTAAAAGGCGCTGTTTAACTTCAATGATATTAATAATTTAAAATATTTGGTTGAACGATATGATTGTTTACTGTGTACCGATACTCGACAACTTCATAATTCAAATGGATGTAAGTACTTACAAAAAAATCGCTAATTATACGGATTAATTTTACCGCATACACCATTCATTGGAAAACGCTACTGCAGCGCGTCACACTGCCTTTAAACATAGCGATAGGTAGCGGGGCCCGCCAAACATTCTAGCCTGGGGGCAATGTCAATACCATACATAAAAAGGGATGCGCGGGTATGACTTGAAATAAAAAATTAAAAAGGGAGGCATGACCAACGACAAGAAAAATTTAGATATGTAGGTACCTAAATTAGTAGAGTAACACCACATGCAAAAATGGAAGAGCATAATATTATACCTATCTCTATCCCTATCTCAAAGACTTCAAAAAGTCAAATTCGAATAATGTAAGTTGGACTTGCATCAATAGGTACGTATGAACCAAAGATGGCAGTGTTTCATTTTAATATACATAGGTACCTACATTGTGTTATGCAATTTTGGATTATATTTGATGAATTTTCATTCTCTTTGACAGTGAAAATTAGTCCTGTCTACATTCGGGCATGTGTTTCGTACACTAGTTGAACTTAACGTACCGCAGTGCATGCGTAGCCTGTGCATTGTCCGCCTTAAACCGGTTTTTAAATGGCTGTATTTTCGTGCTGAAAGTGCATCACTTTTTCGACATCAAGTCAGTGTTCCTAATCGAATGATTGTGAGAAAAATGTTTAATATAATTATTTTACGGAAAATAAACCAAAAAATACTATTATAATATTGAAAGCTTCGAAACGAAAAATGTTCTTTGTAGCAGGATATATGAAAGTATGGTGAAGTAAGGAGGTTATATAAAAAAAAGTATGGTGGCAGGCTGGTATTCAATTTGCGGCAAAATTTACTTCAACACATTATGAGTACGTTATAATGACCACAGTTTATCCTCGAAAAAATATTTGTCGGTAATAGTTGTCGTATTGTTGGCCTGCTTCATTCAGTTGTATGAGAAAGCAGATTCCTTGCCCCTCTTATCTTATATTGCCCCTCTTATATAATATATCATCATAATCATCAGGGGCGCGACAACCCGGTGTGGGTTCTGGCCTCCTCCAACAGCTCCCTCCACCTGTCCCTATCCAGTGTGGCAGCTTTCCAGTTCGGTACCCCCAGAATACGACAGTCACTGGCAGCGAGATCCAACCAGCGAATCTTTTGCCTCCCTCTTCTTCTACGTCCTATTGGATTGCTGGACATCACTCTCTTTGCCGGTTCATTGTCATTCACTTATATACATAATATATTTTTTTATTTATTATGTCCTGGTTTAATCGAATTTCAAAAACACCATCTGTAAATTGTAGTCTTAGTTCAATAAAAACAAATCCTTTTAATAAACCATTTCTTTTATTCAACGAATAAGACACAAGATTTCAGAATGTAATATTCTATAATACTGAACATACATAATTTGAAAACATCTCTAATTACACAACCTTCCTTAAGTTAATATACTTACTAAAACCGATAGTCAACATTATAATGCAATTCGATAAGCATTTCATGTAACCGAGTACTAGTTAAAATTGTAGTGATTCAATAAGATTCCCGTAGCTTAATTGGAAAAGCAACTGGCGCGAATCTAGCAGATACAGGTTCAAGTCTCGTCAGGTGTCGTATTTTTATCTACATAATGATTTTTTCTAGTGTGTATAAATGCAGGAGATGTTTTTAAATTATGTATAGATATTCAAAAACATATTCGTAAACTTTATCAGTCATTATATGTATGTAGGATCATAACAGCATACCTCCTCCCTTCATCACTGGCTTGAGAGGTGGTCTGGTATCGAACATAAAAGTCCATCTTGTGAATGTTTTTAATAATTTAAAAACGGAATTTGAGAATTCTAGAAGCGACAGTACAAAGTAAATAAATACACGTTCAGTAGTACCGCTTTGATTTGCTCATATAAACAATATTATTAAGACTTATTAAACACCTTGTTTAATACTTTGGACGCTGAAGACGCACCTGGCGCGTAATGACCAGGCGGCCGATCGATGTAATTAACGTGCATTTTTAATGTGTTAATTAAAAAACCATTATCTAGTCAGCAGCAACTAAGTCTTCACTAAAATACACCCGCACCTCTCCGACGACGAGAAAAAAACAAATTGAATTACAAGTTATTATCGATAAATTTTTTCCCACTAGAATGTGTAATTTTGTGTGATTTCATGCTGCAGCGCTGTATGCACGAATAGTTACACTCGTCACATTTAAATCGCTTTTCGTCAGAATGAGTCATTTTATGTAATTTCATGCTAGAAGATCGCGAACATGAAAAATTACATTTGTCACATATAAATGGTTTTACACCAGAATGAATCATTTTGTGTGATGTCATGTTACCAGATTTAATACAAGTGAAACTGCATGTATCACATTTGAACGGCTTTTCTGCGGAATGAGTCATTTTGTGCGATTTCAAGTTGCTAAATTGTATACTTGAGAAATTACATTGATCACATTTGAATGGCTTTTCACCAGAATGAATCATTTTGTGAGATTTTAAGTCACCTGATCGAATACACGAGAAATCGCATTCGACACATTTAAATGGTTTTTCACCGGAATGAGTCATTTTGTGTAATTTTATTTGTACGAATTGAACACATGAGTAATCGCACTCATCGCACGTAAATGGCTTTTCACCAGAGTGTGTCATTGAGTGAGATTTCATGTTACTAGATCGTAAACACGAGAAGTCACACACGTCACATTTATATGGTTTGTTATCAATATGAGTCATTTTGTGTAATTTCATTTTACTAGATCGTACAGTTGTAAAATTACATACGTCACATTTTAAAAGCGTTTTAGAATGTGTCTCTTTGTGTAATTTCAAACCGTATGACTGAATGCATGAGTAATTACATACATCGCATTTGAATGGCTTTTCACCAGAATGCGTCATTTTGTGTGATTTTAAATTTCCAGACTGTTTACATGTGAAATCGCATACATCGCATTTAAAGAGCTTTATATTTGAATTATTCAGTTTTGATGGTGTTATTTTTTGCAAAGCTTTATCACTAGATAAATTGGTGGCAGAGACAGTGTCCATCTTTGTTATGTGTTCGTTATATTCCAGAATTTCTTTTTTAGTATCTTGAATGTAAATTTGCATATCGTCACAAGGCATCTGTGCATCAGCCTTCGTCCAAGTAGATTTGAAACTCGCAATGTTAGCCACGGTGCTTTCAACAACATTCTGAAAAAAACAACAAAGGGAAATTAATTTAATTTTTAACTTCATAATATTTTGAATAACCATGATCCACTTCTAAAGGAGTATACATGCACGGGATTATGTAAATAAATTATTATTTATTTAGAGACAAGTTATCCTTTAATACCATGTCATTGATATTCTGAGATTTTCAACATAAGCATTTGTGAGATACTACTAGAAAAAAGTGCCTTAAATAATCGACGAAACCTCTATCATATACTTAAGTAACATTTTACAAGACAGCAATTAAATAACCTTTTGAATTGAGGAGATAAATTTCTACATCCACGATGACCGCATGGCTTAAGCGTCGTGGGTCCCAGGTTCGAATCCTCGGTCTGGCAAGTACACATATCGTTTTACAATTTGTGTATGAGTCAGAGTATGGACCTAATAGGTATATGCAAGTGGCTGACATCAAATTCTCGTCAGTATAAAAATCTGTTAATACAAACCTCCACCCTGTTGAGGCCCATATGATCTTATTAGAATTAGACATAGTCGGAAAGGACATAATGTAAGACTAGTAAACAAATCTGCCAATGTAAAAAATGCACCAAATAGTATATTATGATAAATATGTCTACCGGATAAAAACAGATGATAACCATCGGGAATCGGTTGAATATTAGACGTTTGACATTTTAATGATTGATTTACGACGTGTGCTATAATTAAGTTAGTAATAGCATTATCATAAAAGTTATCTACCTTCTGATTGTTGGAAATAGAAGTACCTTAGTTAAACGTAGTTATAATTAATAATTCGCTAGAATTAGAGAAGGATCGATTGGCTATTAATTACAGTGGTGTATTTTTGAGTTTTTAGCAAATATCCCTATTGTAATATAAATATTAAATTTATAACTTTTGGATTTTTTTGGCATGTAACGCGATGAGAGCGTAGTTCGGCACCTTTTTTCACGGTATTTTTAATGTTTCAAAAGCAATTAGACGAAGGAATGTTCGCGCTTATATAATTACAATTCACATTTATACAACTCGTCAAAATGATAAAATATGACACTGTTATGAACCGGAAGAAATGTGGATGGTTTCAAAATTGGCGCTCTTTTGTGGCGACAAATATGAAGTGGACTCGTCTGCGTTCCCATTGGTCACTCGTGATCAACGGCTGATAATTTAAATGATACCTATTTGGAGATATGCGATTTTCTATAGAAAAAAGCTTGACAAGAAGTGAGTTCCTGCACCTTTAAAAAAAAGCCCTGGTAACCACCATACAATACCACCTATTTCACTAGCATTATCCTGTCGTAAATATTTTTTAAAAAAGGCCAATCAACCATTTTGGCGAAATCTAAATTTTAATGAAAAAAACTAGCTTTGTTGTGTAAAAAGGGCGAATTTGTATCTCCACAGGAAATTACTTAAGAATAATATGTAATCGTAAAGGCATTCATTTTGTATTACGAATAAAAAGCGAATGTGACATATTAGGCGTTTTAAAATATTATATTACAATGCCTATTATAAAGACAGTATTCTTTGTAAGTTTCATTATAAACTTGTTAGACATTTATAATCATCCACAGGTAATTAATACTTAAGGCTATACCTCAGTTGAGGCATGGTCTAAAAAGATCGTGGCTAAGCGATGAGCGTATTGCGGGTCGCGGGTGCAAATGACGCATTCCGAACGAAATATAATTTATAAATCCAACATGCGTCTATTTAATGTTCTGTTTATTGTTATATTAGTAACAATAATAATGTATTCATTGACATGTGAAGCGCCTAGTTTCAAAAGCCCCTAAAACTGTTTTAGGTAGTTCTGAGAAAAATGGGTAAAACGATTTTAGGTAGTTTTGAGAAAAATGATAAAAAATCATATCTATTAAAACTGTGATCTTTATGTGTTTATTTTTTAATTCGTTACATTATAAAGAGTATTTTGGCTTTGCATTTTAGGGGTATTTGAAAAGCACACCCATCCATTTTAGCGGGTTTTGAAATTTACCCTAATTTTTGATCATACGTATTAACGGTTTTTGGCGTTTTATAAAGTTCAATTTTTGGCCATAAAATAGGTAACAAAAATATCCATCTAAATACATATATAACTCAAAAATTTTCAAAACCGTTTTAGGAGCTTTTGAAACTAGGCGCTTCATGTTTTCTTTTTCAAGTAAATGGGTAACGTTTTTAGTCATCTTTATACGATTTAAGAATTAATACGCCCGTCGCAATCACGAAACAAATTTACGTATTCACACCTCGACGTTCAGTCTCCGAATGCCAGCGAGTCCTAAATTTTGTCGCGCCTATTATAGTTGAAAATTATTTGCCGTTTCACTGATGTATCGTCTTAAGCAAATAATGTCAAAAGTGAAAAATTCCTCTCTTGTAAAATGGCATTTTGGTTAATTCGCCCTTTTTACAAAAAAACGACGTATATAGCGATTGAAAAACACTAATCACTTAAAATATAAAATCAAAATAATGCTGAATTTAACCATTGGTAGTAATTTTTTTAAACATTATTCAACATGCATTACTTCAGAAATTCAATATAGCATAAGTACCTACCTTATTAACTGTATTGCATCTCGAATAAGAGCATCCGGGCAGAGATTCCTTATAGTTGCACGGGGGTTTTGTGTCTTTAAAAGGATCATCCTTAAAGTCAATTTGTTGTAAATCGGTTTCTGACTTTATATTAGATATTTCAGGGATCTGAAAACACAATGCAGAGATAAATCACAAAATGTTTTAAGCCTTAATTAACTATTTTTTTTTATTCAACGAATAATTCACAAGATTTTAAGAATGTATCAGTATAATTATTGACAATACATAATTTTGAAAAACAATTTCTGAGAGAGTATAATAATAACCAATAGAATTTTTTTTTTTTAAGTAAGCGACCCCGACGGGGAATCGAATCCTGTATCTCCTGGGCTTACGCCCCATCCGTCGCATTTACCAATATGCTACGGAGTGACAATATACTACTTGCGACCAATTTTAACTGTTGGTCAATTTTAATACTTACTCATCAGCGCTCTTCCAAATCTGGAATCAGATATACCCGGGAGATACAGGGTTCGATTCCCCGTCGGGGTGGCTTACTTTTCTCAAAAAAAGATTTTTTCTATTATACTCTCAGAAAGTGTTTTTCAAAATTATGTATTTTCAAGTATTAAGCCTTGTTAAGACGATAATTGAGGTATTTAGAGTTAACAACGGATTATGTCTATATATAAATATGTACCGTAAAACCCTAAGTGTCCCTAACTTCACCTAAATCAACTAAACACTAGAAAGTCATTTTTTACTATCGCACCACTTTAAGCCACTAAGGCGATTTTTAAAATTATATTCGTCCTGTCACCACAAAATTTTCAAACCGCCATTATTTTCGCCGTGTTTGTGTTAGTACAAAAAAATTTCAAGGTTATCCGATGTAGATGTATCCAGATAAAGGACAAAGAAATTAGAATTATTCCTAGTTTTAAAGGGCATGTCAAGCTTCAAATTGCAGTTACTCCATAACATGATTTCGAGACTTACCAATTTTTGTCAGTACCTAACACCACGATATATTTTTAAAGCGATTAAATGATGTCACCACCGTACAAGGCCAAAGAATGCTTAGAAATTACCTATCAGAGATTATTGAAATAGCTTTCAAGTGACTGGGAAAAAAGGGAAACCTTTTAGATTAAGTAAGTACTGGGGCCCGATTTCCTAACTATCGTCTCGTGTGGCACCAGACGACATGACGTAATTGTGACGTCATGTTGTCTGGTGCCACACGAGACGATAGTTAGGAAATCGCGGTGCTGATTATAGACTAGGTTTATTGTGTAGGTAATCTTAAGAACTAGCTATGTACATACTCACAACGTTATGGTGGTTGAAATAGAACGTATGTACGAACATATTCAAATTATCCTCGAACTTTCAAGAGTGGCCGCACGTACTTAGTATCCTATTTTGCGTCTGGCCACCGCCATCTTTAGATTAATGAAGCCTGAGCATAACTTTTTGCACAAGCAACGAGTGGTCCACTTCTCAGCTGTCAAAATCAGATACCTAGGTACCAGAGTGCTTGACACATTGATTCGCCCTTTCTCGTTTCAAATTGAATTATACAAAATTCTCACATCAAATATATTAACAATCAGTGTTATTAATAAATAATATACATTCTTGTTATTCATCAGCTGTCATAGTCAGACTAGTCCTTCACACAAAAACCGGTGGTAATATCGATTTCCAAAAAATATGCGTTACATTTATTTTGTAGAAGGTGTGTTAATGCTAGTGTATTATCTATCATGTAACTAATCTATACAAATCAAACCATTCCCTGTGTGAACACGACAGACGCGTCAGTATGAGCACGCTATAGATTATAGATATTTGAAATTTATATTATTATATATTTGACTCATTAGCTCCGGGGCGTTCTTAAACATAATAGAAAGGGCTCCTATATTATATCGATCGCGACACCGGTGTCCCGTCTGAAACGGGCCTTATAGTCTTTAATAGAAAAAACCACCACAATTAAAGAAATATATTAGGTATGACTGAGGAGAAAGCTTTTTCTTTCAGTCTTATAGGATTGCGGTTAAATTATATCAATAACCGATTGGTAATTAAACACGCGCATTTAATGCTAATAAATAGGAAGTTTGGAAAAAATAATGAAATATCTACCTACATATTGTTTGGCAAAACTAACCTCTATAGTTCCACACGTCTTAATGTCGGCACTTTCATTCTTGATATTATAAGTCTTGGCGTTTGAGATGTTTGTATCGATTATAGGCACATAATACAAATGCTGCCCTTTTGCGTCAGATTCTAAATCATCTATTTCGCGTTTTATGTCCATTTTACTACTCTAAAGCAAATATAATATGTCACAGAAGAGGAGTTGACAGCCGTGACTGTAGACAAAAAAATCTTTATGATAAAAATATTGTTTGTAGGTATGATGATAATAATAAACCAAGTCCACATTTAGTCACTTCATCAACCACTTACTCTTCAACTTTTAAATTCTAGTTTTACACAGAGAAGTTTTGTGCATGCGGAGAGGAGATGAATCCGTTTTACTGTATACATTCGTTCATCACAGCTTTCACTTCGTGAAGTCATAGATAATATACCTGCGCTTCAGTTTGTTCGTATAGTCTTTATGGTTATATCCCATAATGCGCAATGTGCCCTATACTCCTCAATAAATTTCATTGTCATCATTTCAGTCGACATTTTGCAAAAAAATCGTAATATTTCAATACTAATATGCATCCAATATGATCAACTATTCTTAACATCGACTAGGTACCTATGGACTAAAATAAATATTATATTTATTGACAAGCATCTGCACGAACAACCCGAATCTTACCGAAAAAATACGAAGCTGCTGGGGTGTTGAACCGATATCCAAGCCGGTTGGATAGTAGTGCGCTAGTACTTTCATCACAAAATGGCGGCTATTTTCAAATCGATTTGAGGGACGAAGACGCATGCCCTGTGTTCAATTCGTGAGACGTACGAAAAAGTCCCGAGTGTAGGCTAGGCTATATAGGTACCTACCTAACTAATAATATAATATTTTTCTTTTGTATATCTATGTATAGGCTTACCATAATTAATAATATGAAACTCTACACCGGGACAGAAACGGGATATATGACAAAGAGACAAATTTAACCACCAAAAATTGTTTTAAAGTAGGTACCTACCTATATACAACTGCAGCAAACATTTGAATTATTTTATTTATTGTACAAGTCTGCACTTCTCGCTGGAACATACTTTTTTCGCCCCCTTCCCCACTGTCTCATCACATAATATACGCTACTACGGTCAATCATGACAATAATAATTATTATTATTGACAATCATTCACACGCGGAACAGCCGCGACCAGTGACATCCCGTGCGGGTAGACAGATTGAGCGTCGCTTAGAGGCGACAGTTACTCGATGGGCGGCAAATCGAGGAGAATCATTTATTAGTTATAATAAATAGAAAAAAAGCTACCTACCTAAACTTAGTAATGACAGAAATATCTTTCCATTAAAAATTCAGCTCACCGGTTGGAACCTAAATTTATTACAACAGGACTGTAATTTTTTTGTCGGATTCGCGATGTGTAGTTTACTTCCGTTGTCTTTGGACGTTACGTCCTTGGTGAGTAGCAATAACACGTGCAAATTTTAAAATTTTATTTGAATTATAGGTAGGTAGGTACTTGCATAATTTAAAATGTATCCAAATATTTTTGCACTATTTCTATCAGTCGCGAGTTTTGGAAGTTATCGAGTGTATTTTAAATGTATCTGAAACCGTGGACTCGCAATATTGTCTATTGAAGCAGAGATGTCATTTCAATGAGATTTAGTGGTATATAAATATCGTTAGTAATGTATCCATACAACACATTTCTTAGATATTGAAGTCATGTAAGGATGATAAAAAAATGGGGCGGCAATTTGTCTAGGGACGTCACTGGCCGGGACAAATGCCAAACCAGCCGGACCAATGTGTGAAACCGGGACGTATGGTAAGCCTACCTATGTCCATAGGTAGTGCATTATGTCATTGTACATTATTTAAAAAAATATTTCACCAGATTGCGTGACAGATGTTATCATGAACCACAGGTTCTATCAAGTCATTCGATTAAAATTATTTCAACAATGTTCAACTATACCTAATTATTATACACAAACCATAATACAACCTGTAAATAGCAATACCTACCAAAACTTTTGTCTATAGCCTTGAATCTATTGTCACGGATGTCAATTTGATTACATAGTTTGACACGCTAGTACTCCGTGACAGATCATTGTTTTAAGGACCTAAAATGGATATAAAGCGCGAACCAGATGAATTCGACCATGATGCAGGCGGGGAGCATTGGTTTGATGTGCCAATATTGCATCCAAACAGCTCAGCCGCCATTTGTATAAAACAAGAGAATGCTGACATTCCTGGCTGCACTGTCGGGGTAAGTTTTCCATTACCTACCTACTGATTTATTCCACGAGCCTCAGTTAACTTGTTTGTTGATTTGGCCAAGCGGTCTTGTAGATCTATCGACATGTTCAACAGTGTAACAAAACTTGCTTTGCAAACAATCCCTACACATTTAATTCGTAATAATAACATCGCATGAATTTGCGTGTGAACAAAGTTTGTAATAACATTGAAACATGCCAGCTAAACCGATGTACATAAAAAATTTCACTAATTTTATCGAAACTCAC
This sequence comes from Rhyacophila brunnea, assembly GCF_057557595.1. Lineage (NCBI taxonomy): Eukaryota > Metazoa > Arthropoda > Insecta > Trichoptera > Rhyacophilidae > Rhyacophila > Rhyacophila brunnea. The sequence goes on from NW_028232785.1 coordinate 6,521,514, forward strand.
TAAGATATTATAGTATATCACGTCAGAGATTTACCGCCGCTTGGCTACATTTTAATTCATTTGATAGCACTTAGAGAAACTAAAATCCGACGAACTAGTTACTGACGGAACTCATAAACTGGCCAATGACCGATGCTTCGCACACAGCGAAAATTAAACACACTTGAAAAATAATCTCATAACCTCAAACTGGACTTAATTCCTACTTCATTGCAAGATTTCTCAGTAATATCTTTACGGGAATATTCTGGCACCATGTAATTATACAGGCAGGAATATTTCTCAACTTCTGCCACATATTTTATATTAAAAATTGGATCGCCCATCTTTAACTTTTGACGTCTTGGCTTGTTATTGCTTGTTAGTTCAGTTCAGTGCTACCAATTTTGGTACTAGAAACTGGGTGACCAGCATGTCGCGTCCTCAGTGTATTCGCGAACATTTTGAAACTAAGCGAGCCGAAATTGACTACATTAGGCAGATACTGGCTGGAATTTTATGTTCAGTCTAGTCTTTTTTGAGATTCTCGTGAAGGCCTTGAAATCAATGGGGATGAACCGATAATCTATATAGCTTCCAACATATTGATTAGCTTTGATGCTGTTGGGACAATTGAACTTCTGTGAAAATTCTTAACATGCAGAAATGTTTGTTGCCAATTACAATATTCTTCGAAACTCAGTGATGTCCCGTGGGGGTAGGCAGATTGAGCGTCGCTTGGGGGCGGCAATTATCCAAAGGGCGGCAAATCGAGGAGAATTACTAGGTATATAATATAGAAACAGCTACCTAAACTTAGTAATAATGGAAATATCTTTCCATTAAAACATTCAGCTCACTGATTGGAAACAAAACGTATTAATTAGGTACTATAAAAGTTTCAACGGGATTTTTTAGTCGGGTCCGCGATGTCTAGTTTACTTCCGTTGACCTTGTACGTCACATTTTTGGAAACAGCAATTAGACGTGCATACCTAATTTAAAATTTATCCAAATATTTTTGCCAGTCTCTCGCGAGTTTTGGAAGTTGTCAAGTGTATTTTTAAATATACCTATCTGAAACATCAATGGAGACAGTAGACTCGCAATATTGTCAGATTTAGTTGTATATCTTGTTAGTAATGTATCCATACAACATATTTCTTAGATATTTGAGTCATGAAAGGATGATATTACAAAGTACTGTATAAAAAAATGTGGCGGCATTTTGGCACTGCCTAGGGGCGACATTTTGTCAAGGGATGTCACCGTCGAAATTAATACGATTTTCATCATATTATAAAATATGTAAGTACTTACCTATTTATTTTTTAGCGACCTGAAATGAACCTTGCTAATAGTAAATCTGAGAATGAGTCTGACCAAGTTACTGTCAAGGAAGAATTCGTTGAGGACACGAGACGTCAAAACAACTATGAAGATACACAACCTGTGTGCTCATATTCGGAAGACAGTCCAGTGAATCAGGTACGTAGCTACCTACCAAAAGAAAAGGGATTAGATAGGCCCTTAAGATCCACCATAAATAGTGCATATTAAACTTTCTTACTCAAAATATTTCTATTAATTGAACTAAGACCACAATTTGCAGATGGTTTTGGTTAGTTTTAAAAAATCAATCAAACCCTGCCAAACAGAACCATAATAATTTTGGTATGTTTTGGGTGATATGACAAAATTGTGAACACATTTTCATTCATTTTAATTTGTTTTCGTTGGATTTAGGAACATGTTACACATATTGTTGGTTCATTTTTTAATACATTAAGGCCATACCTCAGTTGAGGCACGGTCTAAAAAGATCGTGGCTAGGCGATGCGCGGATTGCGGGTCGCGGGTGCAAATGACGCATGCCAAACGAAATATAAACTGTCATATAAATCCAACATGCGTCCATTTAATGTTCTGTTTATTGTTATATTAGTAAAAATAATAATATATTCATTGACATGTTTTCTTTATCAAGTAAATGGGTAACGTTTTAGTCATCTTTACACAATTTAAAAATTAATACCCCCGCCACCATCACGAAACAAATTGACGTGTTCCCAGCTCGACGTTCTCTCTCCGAATTGCAGCGAGTCCAAAATTTCGTCGCGCCTATAGTTGAAAATTATTTGCCGTTTCACTGATGTATCGCCTTAAGCCCTGCCAAAACTAAATTATGAAAAGCTTTGGGCAAAAGTAATTTTTTTAAACTTTTGTCATACCTATAAATCTTATTAATGAACTAAATGGCTACCTATTCATGAAGCATTATTTATATTTTGTACATTTAAAATAAATGAATACGACAAATATTTGTGTTATTTGTGTTATTTTAGACAACGATAGGAGGTTAGAATTTCATAACAAGTTGACGTTTCAATAAATGTGTTGCTGTTTTAGGGACTAATATGTTATTGAATTAATTTTAAGTACTGGCGACACTAATTGGACATAGTATAAAGTAGCCAGTCTACAAAAAAAAAAAAAAAAGAGATATGATATAGATCAAATACTAGAAGGTTTTCTCTGCGTTCTGCTGAAAATAGCCAAGCCGCAAACAAATTATTCTTGAAATAAAATACTACTTACAATTTTACATTTTACATACATTTTTAATATCATGGTGTTGCTAAGGTGCCATTATCTCAGCCCGACATTATTGTGGACTGGCTACATTCTGCATAACTACGTTCAATTAGTCGTCAGAAAAACGTTCCCGTGGACATCAAAGAGATTGATGACCGAGAGAAGAAGATTGGGAAAAGTCCAATCTCTTAGGTGGACATTCTCCCAAACGGTCCCAAATCCAACATATCAAACCGTTCCATTTGATTTGTTCGATTCAGTTTCAACGATACGAACCTACTATAATTTTATTGACCGGGTCATTGTCGAATCAAGAGAATTATTCTAATATATATTCTAAAGATGGCGTGACCGGGTACTATACTAATTCTGAGACAAAAATATGGCAACACCGTTTGTGATACGTGGCAGTGTTGCCAACCGTACTATAATTATTATAGTATTTTTATGTAAAAGATGTAAAACAGGTATAGTACGCCCAAAATAATATAATTTTGAAAAATCGGAAAAAAAATTGGCAATAGATAAAAAATACCGCTTAAGTTACCCTGCACAATCAAAAAAAGGGTGACGTTAAAATTACTTTACAATTCAACTTTTTTGTCTAACTAAACAAGACGTTAATTTGTTGACGACAAAAAGATACCAGAAATCAACAATGTCGACTGACAGCCAAAGACGGTGGACGACCAGTCACAAGCACCACACTTTTTTATTAAATTCGATGAGCTCAAACTGATTTTATCATATTGTGATTACATAAAATTATTTTCCTTCTTTTAGTATCCTGCAGTCGGCTTAAGTGATATAAAACCTGAGACTGACCTTCAGCCCATTGACGTCAAACGCGAGATTGTTGAAGATACTGTACACCCATCCTATGACGAAGACCCTCAACCGGGGTGTTCGTATTCAGAAAACAGACCAGAAGACGAGGTACGTTCAATTGAATATTTGATGAATATGTAGTTCTTCTTAATAGGTACCCCACTATCTTGTTGTATCAGCTACCTGCTATACACACGTAGTAAAAACTATTTCTATTTTACAGCGTTTTTCTTAGCTCGTAGGTATTCTTATTTTTCAGGTGGTTCTTTGTCCGTTACAAATCTTGCAATCGATTTTTAACTAACTTCCCGACTAGCTAGACATTTGAAACTTTTAGAATACGTATATCAGAACACGATTTCAATGCATTTTTTATGATTATAATACTTTTAGCCATCTTTAAGTAGAATTAAATTCATTTTCAGTTAATTCTGTTTTGTATGAAAAGTTATTTCGACACCATTATTGGTTGCTAGGGGTCTGGGGTCCTAGCAACTAAATTATTAATATATACGTGCGTTACTATGGAAATCAATATGACATGTCAAAATGACATTTCAGTATTATTTCTATCAAGTACAAATTTTTTTGATCGTTTAAGCTAGTCAAGTCATGTTTATATGATTCAACAGAAAATATAAAAACGTACCTATATAAAAAGTTATTTTTATCTTGTAATTATTTGAAGTTATACTTCTTTAGGCGCGTTTGTAAGATCAGAGTGTATTTTTGGCGTGTGACATGACTGTAACATATAATTTATTTTTTTATACGAAAAAAAACGCACTCAATTGGATTCGAATCACCGATTGTTCGGTTATCAGTCGAATGCACTACGTTTACGCCAAAGTGTGATACTGCAATCGTGACGATTATACAGTATACTATTATAGTTTGGAATTGTTCCGTTGCCTAGGCAGCGAATTTATTATTGTCGGCCATTTGCAATTCCTTACGTAAACAAACTATTAAACGTCATATAGGCAGTTGTTACTTTAAAGATAAATATTACATAATTTAGTAATATAAGTTAAAGTGTATAGAAATAAACCAACGGCGTTCCAATAAGCGGTCTATATTCTTGAGTGTGTAATTTAACTTATCTAATCAGTGGCGAAGAGTGACTTTTGGAAAGAGGTAGGTTCTGGAGATCTGATAAAAAGAGCACTCGTGTCAGGTATACTTACGAGAAATAAGAAGATAATACGATATTAGTTACACACTAATGACAACGACACACTAATTCACTGAAACTTTAAAAACTCACTGAAGACATAAAATTGAGCGATGTGTTTAAATAACGTATTTTTCAAAACATTTATACTCATAAAAAATCATTAGATAAAATCTCTTTTTATTTTTAAAAATAACTATATTTATTAATATACGATTAAAAGCCATATAAATTATTTTTTTAAATTAATAATTCTAATCTAGTTAATAATTATTTTGGACAGAGTGCAGTCATGACAAGATTATTATGCGGGAATGTTTTAGGCCCTGCGATAGAAGCTTACCTTATTTTATACAATTAGACAAACTGGCGAATCTTGCGTGGCGTAAAGTCTATAATGAAAAAAAATCAGAATTATTTACACATTTATTTACGTCAAGACAGATGGCGCGCTGTGGTATATTTTTAAAACCTTTTCAGATTAATTTGTAATCTGTGTAAAACATTCCTACATATACGACACCTCTCGTTGGTAAAATAAATTATTTTTATAGAATATAAAATAATGAAGTTGTTGTATAAATATGTCAATATGCAATTAAAAATATTTTTCTTCAGAAGGTATGCTTTAAATAATCGCCTAGTATGGAGTCTTCGGCATTGGTACCTATAGGATTTGTTGAATTTATTTTTATAATATTCACGAAAATCAATAGATATATGTTCCGGATAGATCACCTTGATCTATCACTATTGCGTTGCGGAAATGTGTATGGTTTGCTATGAATTTCTAATGGAAATCATAACTGATTACCTCACATTGTTTGAATTTGATTGATTACTAAAATTCAATTCTCCAAGTCTTGCTTCCTGGAAAGCTGTTTTCCGATGTTATGGAGTCTGATAATATTTATACTGAGCTACGATCATTTAATAAAGATATAATTGAATTACATTTCATTTAATCACATAATTAAGTAATAATTAACTATTTCTTTTATTCAACGAATAATTCACAAGATTTAAGAATGTACCATTCTGATTATTGAACATACATAATTTTGAAAAACACTTTCTGAGAAAATATATTATAACCAATAGAAAAAATCTTTTTGAAAAGTAAGCCACTCCGTCAGGGAATAGAACCCTGCATCTCCTGGGTTTACACCCCGTCCGTCGCATTTACCTCTATGCTACGCAGTGACATACTAATTACGACAAATTTTAACTATTGGCCTTCTTAATACCCACTCATCAGCGTTCTTCTAATCAAGCTACTTTGGCAATCGGTTTTTGTTTTTATTAATAAGTATATAAAATTATAATATATTTTCTCAGAAAGTGTTTTTCAAAATTATGTAGGTATGTACATAATTGAGTATTTAATCTAAATACGTCGTTTTTATCTATCCGTGGGCTTCATTCTGACATCTTTATATGACATATTCGTCTTGCAATAATTAAGGCTCATTATTTTGTAATTCCAAGTGATGAAGAATATCATAAGTGTACAGTGTGTCTTTGTATTACTGTAAATACGGCAATAGTTAATCAAATTCTTTTTGCAGAAATCTCCTCAGCAATGGATCACAGGACGCCGCTCCCAGCGTGATAGTCCATTGCCTATAAAGAATACGATTCTTAAAGAAGGCGGTCTATGTGCATCCAAAGAGTTCTGCGAAAAAATAACCCAGCATTCAGAGATAACCATACATATCCAGAACATCAAAGAAGAATTACAGAAACCGTATTTGCAAAAGGTGGTCCAGATTAAGCTGACAAGAGTTGTACATTTTCAAAGATATTTTATTTGCAATGATTGCAATGCAGTATGTGGATCTCAAATCACGTTAAAAAGTCACAATATTTTATGCAAGAGCACTAAAGGTTTCAAAACACATAAAGTGATGAACTCCGGTGTTCTCAATATCAACAAAAGAAAACCTAATGTTGATAAACCGTATCAGTGTGATGTTTGCTCATATAAGTGCTCGTCATCAATTTATCTCGATAGGCATAAAATGGCACATACTGGTGAAAAACCATTTCATTGCGACGTATGCACATATAAGTGCTTGTCATTCAAAGATCTAAAGTCGCACAAAATGACACATACTGGTGAAAATCCATTTCATTGCGAGGTTTGCCCTTATAAATGCTTGTCATCCGGTAGTCTCAAAATACATAAAAGGACACATACTGGTGAAAAACCATTTCAATGTGATGTGTGCTCATTTAAGTGCTCGTCATCCAGTAGTCTCAAAATGCATAAAATGGCACACATGGGTGATAAACCATTTCTGTGCGAGGTTTGCTCATATAAGTGTTCGTCATCCAGCAGTCTCAAATTGCATAAGAGGACACATACTGGTGAAAAACCATTTCACTGCGATGTTTGCCCGTATAAGTGCTTGTCATCCAGTTATCTTAAATCGCATAAAATGACACATACTGGCGAAAAACGATTTCATTGCGATATTTGTTTATATAAGTGCTCGTCATACAATGATCTCAAAACTCATAAAATGACACATGCTGGTGAAAAACAATTTTATTGCGAGTTTTGCTCGTATAAGTGCTCGTCATCCAGTAGTCTCAAAATACATGAAAGGACACATACTGGTGAAAAACCATTTTATTGTGATGTATGTTCATTTAAGTGCTCGTCATCCAGTAGTCTCAAAATGCATAAAATGGCACACATGGGTGATAAACCATTTCTCTGCGAGGTTTGCTCATATAAGTGCTCATCATCCAGCAGTCTCAACTTGCATAAAAGGACACATACTGGTGAAAAACCATTTCAGTGCGATGTTTGCCCGTATAAGTGCTTGTCATCCAGTTATCTTAAATCGCATAAAATGGCACATACCGGCGAAAAACGATTTCATTGCGATATTTGTTCATATAACTGCTCGTCATCCAATGATCTCCGAATCCATAAAATGACACATACTGGTGAAAAACGATTCCATTGCGATGCATGATCATATAAGTGCCCTTCATCCAGTAATGGCAAAACAATAAAAGAACACATATCTATTGATATAAAAGCCCATCACTGTGACGTGTGGTTACCTAAATTCTCGCGATTCGACGATTTAATCATTTTTAAACGAAAACATGTATCCCGTTGAAAAGCCGGTTGTAAAAAAGAGAATTCTCTCTAAAAAACGTACGCTGTAAAGTAATCAGTAACATAATAAAACTGAAAAAAAAACACGAAAAGAGAAATAATGGTCAAGAACTCTACGATATGTGCGTAAGAATTATCATGTCCTGTGTGCGGGTCATGGTACAAAGCCGACAAAATCAGAGTAGGCTGGGCCAAAGTTCCAGTTTTGGAAACTATTAATTATTTGAGGTTGTCAACCGGTTCACATACCTGAGTTCCAATATTACAAAAGAGAACGAGGAACTGGAAGAAATAAAAGCCAGAATAACCGATGCAAATAAATCGTACTTCTCATTGCTGCCCATATTCAAATCCAGAAATGTCCATAGAAAAACTAAGACCCGGCTCTATAATACCGTCATACGCACAGTCGTGCGAGTCAAGGACGCTAAATATGAAAGCACTGCTGCTTTGAGAGAAAGATCCTGAGGCGGATATACGGACCCATGAATGATGATGGGGAGTGGAGAATTAGGTACAACACGGAACTATACCGCTTATACCACGATTAAAAACTATCCATCTTCATAAAACTCCAGACGCTTAACTGGACAGGCCATGTCCAGCGCATGCCTGAGTCACGGATACCGAAGAAAATCCTCGAAGGAAACTCAGGGGGGAAAAGACCAGTGGGAAAGCCACGCACACGATGGGGCGATAACATTACAAAAGATGCCAACCAGCTGCTAAAAATCAGGAATCGGAAAAAAACGTGCGGATGACCGTTCCGGCTGGAGGACGGAGGTGGAGGAGGCCAGCGCTCGACTTGAGCTGTAGCGCCATCGAAGAAGAAGAAGTGTGCGGGTAGAGCGTTAGGTAACTCTCGCCTCGTTGACTGAAGATAATATCGTCTGCTGTTTATGTATTCTTTGGAAAGAACGTCAGATGGTCGAGAGAACGGCGAGATTTATTGTTGAATAAAAAAGTGGTTACATTATAAATTACATAACATTATGCAAAGCACGGTGGCGACAATACCATGTGGAAAAAAATGTCCTAGGGGTTCTCTTTCCTTCACATATTTTTCTGTCGCCAAGCTAGATCTATGTCAGCCACCTGCACATTCTTGTGTACCCTTTCCCTAGAATAATTATACTTACCCCTTAATAGCGTACTTCAGTGACACAGCAAATAATTTTCAACAGTATGTGCGACGAAATTTCTCACTCGTCACCTGGACTCGCCAATCGGAGACCGCCAGTCGAAGTGTGCGTACGTCGATTTGTTTTGTCATGGCGTCGGATGAAAATATTCTTAAATCGTGTAAAGATGACTAAACAACTTTACGTATGTACTTAAAAAAGAAAACATGTTTATGAATATACTAGTATTATTGGTAATATAATAATAAACATAACATTAAATGGATGCATCTTGGATTTTTGTGACAAATGATATTTAGTTCGGCACGCGTCATTTGCACAATCTACGCATCGCCTAGCCACAATCTTTTTAGACCATGCCTCAACTGAAGTATACCTAGCCTTAAAGAAGGAGAAGCGGTAGCGATCTTTTTGATCCTCAGAAAAGTACGACTGCGAGACACTTCTCTGATATAAATTTTTTTATGTTGATGTTTGCTTTAAAAATGAATTAAGTATATAACTTATAATGATGCTAGGTTTTTTTTTTTTAATATAAACACGATGTTTAGATTAAATTTATTAAATTAAAATGTACATACATTAAGACTGATATCGATTCTATGCAAGTTTTTTGATGTCAAAATTATCAAAGGGTGACTATAAAATGTGGTTACATGTAAATTGTACGTAAAACATTTCACCGTGGCACAGTTCGCTGTGAGCTTTCATGACCATATACTATACGGTCTCCAATTTTATTAGATTCAATATGAACATTAATTCAATTTTCATAGCTGATTTTTGCAAAATTCATGAATAATTTAAGAATGAAAACCTAACATAAACAATTCAGTATATCGGCTATTTTTAAAATTTGTTTGTTGCTGGCTTCCTGTAAAGCGTATACCGACAAGAACCGTGTTTTACTATACGACCCAAATAAGTTGGACGGTGAAGTGTAATATGATGAACTGCATACGTGCAAGTTTCCGGACACGATAAAATGTACTGCTAGAAAATTGATCTATCTCGTGATTAAGTCTGCTTATATTTCACTTATGTGTGGTGTTAGTATCTTAACAAAAATATATTAGGGCGAAAGCGTTGGTTCGAACACAATATTACTTCAAAAAGCAAAGTATAACATAACCTGCAAATTTGTATGTTACGCTGGTGTCATTATCTTCAGTACGTTTTTATATAATAATAATTCTATTTATATAATAATAATAATTTTTATATAATACGGTAGGTAGGTACGTTGTAAAATGGCGCGGAATTACAGAAATTACCTCATATTGAGAAGCGCTGTTAAATCAATCAATGTTATGTTACTATCGTAATTATTCCTTTGTCAAACTTTCTCTATTTACTAGTCTCACCAGTATTTATTAAATACTGCCATATCTATTTTAATTTAAATTAACCATATTATCTAAACTCAATAATTTCTTTGATGTGACTAGTAAACTTTCCAATATCACAGTATCATAATATGACACTAAGTCCATCGTTTATATTTGTATGCTCTCTTTCCCTATATAAAGTCCTCTTATCTACATACAAATCAGTTCCAATTCATACCTCAACTTGAAGACTTTTACAGTGACTATTCTCAGTGACGTCCCGTGGGGGTAGGCAGGTTGAGCGTCGCTTGGGGGCGGCAGTTATTCAAAGGGCGGCAAATCGAGGAGAATCATTTGGTATACTTATATAGAAATAGCTACATAAACTGAGTACTTGATAAAGAATATAATATATTTCCTTTTAAAAAAATCAGCTTACTGGTTGGAAATAAAATGTATTAATTAACATAAAAGGTTTAACAGGACTGTACTTTTTTTGTCGGGTTCGCGATATCTAGTTTATTTCCGTTGCCCTTCGACGTCCTTGGTAACCAGAAACGACACGAGCACGGATGATAAAAAATATTCTACCTACTAATAAAAAAATGGGGCGGCATTATGGCCCTGCCGAAGGGCGGCATTTTGTCTAGGGACGTCACTGACTATTCTACCATTATTGTAAGTGTTGTTATTTGTATTATAAACGTGTTTTCTTAATATTGTAAACCTTGTGATCAAATAAAGACAAACTTTAAAATATTGTTTCATTTAAAAAGGTCCATAACACGATTATAATATATATTATGATTAAAGACTACATTTTTACAATAAATTAATTAAGTACCTAGTTTAAATTTCTGCTGCAGCTGACCTTCTGCATTCTTCTTTTGTACATACTTTTAATAAGTAACAGAACAATTTTTGGCGGCTAAATTTGTTTCTTTGTCCTATATCCCGTTCCTGTCCCGGTTTAGAGTTTCATAATAATAATGGTAAGCCTAACTATGATCTATCTATCGAAGTCAAATATTATGTAGAAAACTATACTGAAAATTTAAAAAAATGGTTAACCGTGGACATGGCCCTCACATCCTGAAGCAGGCCCCCAGGCTAGAATCTTTGGCGGGCCCCCCTACCTATCGCTAAAGTTAAAGTCAGTGTGACTATCTACAGTTGTATATTCCGAATAGTGTTCGAGGTAAAAATTAGGGTATTTTAATATTTTTTAATGCACCCACTTGAATAATTATGGAGTTATCGAATATTGACAAACAATAATAAAAAATTGCAACGCACAACCACATAATTAAAGATTTTAATTATGGCATAAGTGAAATAGTGCCGCAGGCGTAATTTTTTTACAATTAGTGCAATTTTGTGATGTGTTTTATCACTTGGCTGGTGGCCCCCTTAAGACAGGGCCCCCAGGCTAGAGCCCTGTCAGCCCCCCCCTTGTGGGGGATATGATCGTGTACGTTACCATTCGGCATTTAAAAATTCCAACAAGGTAACGTTGACGTATTGAAAAGTAATTGGTCAAAAAATATCAATACTTTTTGCACGTCATTAGCCTTATTTAGTGGCCCACATGCTCAGCGTAGGTCAAAATGGAGCTTTTATGGTATTTTCAGAGCTTAACCCTGGACATTTCTTAAACGTTGTAGATAATCTATTTATATACTTTTGAAGCCTTATTATCCTTTATATTTTATTTTAAATATTTGATGACTGCATAAAGTATTTTTATTACATAAAACAGTATTCTTTTAAACCTCTCGCTCTAATGACTTAGAATATAGACTTATTTCAGTACATCCATGTACAGTGGTGTTAAGGTTTTTTAAATGTATTAATATTTATACGCGTTTATACAAAACCATGGATGTCCAGGGTTATGCTCTAAAAATACCATAAAAGCTTCATTTTGACCTAGGCTGAGCATGTGGGCCCTTAATGTTAATTATTAGTGATCATGATATTATTATATTTAATTTCTATTGTTTATGATAATGCTGAGCATCGTATAGAGCAGTGCTGCGAAACCATTTCTCACCCACGGCATACCAATTCCCAGAAATCCATGGCACATCATAAGTAAAAACACATAAGTACATCGAAATTACATTAATTTATGTTTTTTTTATTTGATGTGTAATTAAATTTAATATAGGTACATAACATCTGAGGAAGAACTAAATGCAGATATTTACCTACATGCATTTGTATTATCAATATAATGGGTATGTATTTACTTATTTAATCGACATAACATAATAATAATTATTATACAATAATAACTAATTATTATTAATGTGATAGGTACCTGAGCTTGTTTCAATGAACATGCAATTTATTTCATGTTTGGTAGAGTAACCCAAAGTTCTTGGTGAAGAGTTTTCGAGTTGAAAAACTTTGGTAACATAGATTATAATATGTCGTACAAAACGGCAGGTGAACTTATTACGGATAACCTTGACGGACATCTGGATATTCTTTAAATCTTAATCCAGAAAACAATTATTCATTCATTCCAGAAAACTAGAAAATAATTGAATGGATCATCGGCGAAGTTCTGTTTTAGCGTCTCATCTTTCCTCAATTCTACAAAACTTCTTTTAGAATTCGTGGAAAAAGCGCTTTTATAGAATTTTTGGCATTGGTTGCAAAAGGATTTCGAATCCAGTTTTATTAATTGTATGAAAATAATAATCAAATAAATTCTTTTACGTGTCAATATATATATTATGATAATATTTTTATCATTCCGACTTATATTTTTTAGTTCATTGAGATGCTCAAATATATCAGCCATGTAGATACGTCAGTGGCGAAGTGTGGAGATAGTCTGTTAAGATCTGCCATAAATAGTGCACACTAAGCTTTGTCAGTCATAATAGGCAGTGCTTTTTTTGTCATGTAACGCGGTGGAACGGCGTTCCGGCAAATTTTTTCACGGTATTTTAATGTTTCAAAAGCAATAATAATTATTAGACGAAACAATGTTCGCGCTTACATTTTAGTAAGTATAAGTTAATTTTCCTGAATCAGCTCATATTATGAAAAGACATATCCTGAAAAACTATCACGTTTATTATAATATTATGTACGCATTGAACTATACTATTAGGTACAATTTCTTCCATTTATTGTTTGTCAATTTATGGCTACGGCCATAATATTTTGTAGCCTAACCACTGGGAAATGCCAATAGAAATGGCGTATTTTAAAAAAATACTACTTTATTTTTAAGTCAATAGTTATTATACCTAATACAATCATTATATTATTTTGTAGGATGTTTATCACATTTGAATGGTCAAAGACATAACTCATAATCAGTATCTTTAAAGATCTTCAAATGTGTTAATCGTGCCAATTTTTTGAAAATTAAAATGCCTAATTCTTGTCAAATTTTGAGATCACAAAGATCATAAAATATAATTTTTTATCGTAAACATGTCACTATATAATGTTAACATTAATTTTACTAATGGTTTTGTAAATGCGTTTAAAAATTAAAAGGAATGTACTTAAATGTAAAAAATCTTAACACCACTGCACATGGATGTACTAACTGAAATATGACTATACCTATTCTAAAACATTAGATCGAGAGGTTTAAAACAATACTATTTTATGTAGGTAATAAAAATACTTATGCAGTCATAAAATGATTAAAATAAATATAAAGGATAATATTATGTAAGGCTTCAAATTAGGTATATAAGTAAAAAGATTATCGACAACGTTTAAGGAATGTTCAGGATAATGCTTTGAAAATACCATAAACCTCCATTTTGACCTAGGTACGTTGGGCATGTGGGCCGTTAAAGATTTAATTTCGGCATACAAAAATACGCCTAAAGTAGCAAAATTTCGATATTTCCTTTTTATAAATTGGTGCAACCTCCCAGTTCTCGACATTGATTTACAATAGAGTTTTTTTTAATAAAATTTGGCGTAATAAGCTTTTTGGTCCAAAGAGGTGCTCATATAAAAAAGCCTCTGAATTTCTCAAATCTACCTTATTTATTTAGTAAGAAACTAAAAAGCTGTACATTTTCAATATAATTATTTATGCATAATAAAGCTTATTATATTTTATACGGAAATACTATAATTTCTTGGATCACGTATGTAGGTACTATAATATTATATATTATGTCAGCAGTGTTGCCAACCATACTATGATTATAGTATTTGTACTATAAGTTTTTTCCGCGTACTATGTACAATATAATATAGGTATAGTACGCCCAAAATACTAAAAGTTTGAATATCGGAAAAAATATGTAAAAAGTACTAAAATTTCGATATTTCCGTTTAATAAATTGGTGAAAAGTACTTACTATAATTTCGCAAAATCCTTTGACTTTGGTTTAAAATGACATTTCTTGAATTCTTCGGTAAGCATTTTTGGTTATAAGAGGTACCTACCTAAATAAAAAGGGGTCTCGGAGTTTCTTAAATTCTCCGTTATTTTTTTTTCTGAGAAACAATAAACCTACACAGTTTCAACAGATGACAACGTGTACTATATTTTTTCCCTAAATACTATAATTTTGGAGGCTACTATAATTCCACTTTGAAAAGATGGCAGCACTGTATTAACATGTCACGGAAAAAGATGGCAGCACTGATTTGCTAATGTCAGACGCTACATGAGTATTATTCTCTCTCAGCCACGCCTTAAATACGCAAAATGGATGTAAAACGCGAACCAGGTGAATTGGAATCTAATACAGAAGAGCATAATTGGTTTGATGTGCCAATTATCGACCACAATGGTCGCGATACTTCTTACACTCACATAAAGCAAGAGATTGCTGACAATGAAAGTTGTGGTTTTCAGGTTAGTTTTTTACGAATGCTTATTTTTTATCATGAAATTTCAATAGCAATAGTCAAGTATAATATATATTATCTATTTATTTTATTAATACTACATATTATATTAATACAAGTGAATATCATTTGATCTAATTTTATGCGAGGTAATCAGGTAAAGAGGCGTATCAGTGTAGTAAAAAGTGCAAACTTATAAAAATGTATACTCTACTTGTCTAAATGTAAATATACATAACAGAAGCAGGGCTCGAAATGGACCAGAGCCCACCGGAGCGCCGTTCCAGTTCATAACCCCCAAATTATCCCAAAATTATCCTTGTCTCATGGAAAAAAAATAATTTTAACACACTTTTTTTGGAAAATACACAAAATTAGATACTTAACTCATTCACTACTGACTAGATAATGACTTTTTAATTACCACATTTAAAATGCGCGTTAAATACATCGATCGGCCGCCTGGTCATTACACGCCAAGCGCGTCTTCAGCGTCCAAAGTATTAACTATGTTAATATTTTCGCAATATTATCGAGCGCTCCGGTTCGTAAAATTTTCCATTTCGAGCGCAGAACATAAGACTGTTTAATGTTGCCACCAAACTGAACTATAAATTGTTTTAGGGTAACTTATTAATCATTCAAATCAAACGTCATCACGCTCGTGTTGATTCGTTCAGTGTACTTGCTATTTAAAGTCAACGATTAATGTTAGTTGAGTCTGTCTGAGTCTGTGAGTCAGCTGGTGTAAAAGGGTCTTACAGACCTACAAACTTATCTGAATAATGGGATTGGAGAGCTACTGTCGAAAACTACCCAATCAAGTCTCGTAACTGGACAAAATCTGACATTTTAATGACGTTTTCAAAATGGCGTCCTATGGTAATTCGTAGTTCCATTTTTGGCCATTCTACAGATAAGCTTGTAGGTCTGTACACTTTTTACTTTCATAATTTTATAAATTGACCCAATAATTACAAGTCATTAATCCATTAATAATTAATTTGACATAACGCTTTGTGTCTACTTCCATATTGTATTATTGTGTTTGTTTATGCTACGTGTTATACGTATACTATTAGGCAGTGGCGAAGGCTGGAGGTAGGCTGTTAAGATCCATCATAAATATTGCTTACTATTTTATTTGTAGTGTTTTCAAAAATTAGTTTGTTCAATATTATGGTTTAGTTTAGGCTGGGATTAATTTATTTTTAACACCATCTTTTAATTATTACAGTCTTAGTTCAATAAATACAACTACTAATGATTAACAAAGTTTAATGTGTACTATTTATGGCGTATCTTAACAGCCTACCTTCACCCTTCGCCACTGCTATTAGGCCAGTAGGAATAGATAGATACATGTCCGTCTAGCCGGCAGTAAATTTATAATTTCCTACATCATCATCAGCAGAAGCTCGACAACCCGGTGTGGGTCCTGGTCTCCTTCAACAGCTCCCTCCACCTATCCCTATCCAGTGTGGCCACTTTCCAATTTGGTACCCCCAGAATACGGTAGTCACTGGCAGCTCCATCCAGCGAATCTTTGGCCTTCCTCTTCTTCTACGTCCTATTGGATTGCTGGACATCACTATCTTTGCCGGTTCATTGTCAGTCATACGGTGCACATGACCTAGCCATCGCAGTCTCCCAATCCTAATTAATTGAACTGCGCTGCAATCTTCATACAGCCCGTATAGCTCAGCATTACATCTTCTCCTCCAATTGGTGCCATCTCTGATCGGTCCATATATACGGCGGAGAATTTTTCTTTCAATGATGTTCAGGGCTCGTTCATTTCGCAGAGTTAATGTCCAGGTTTCCGATGCGTAGGTGAGCACTAGCTTTACAAGTGTCTTTTAAAGAGTGCTTTTAGTTCGGCGAGACAGTATGCGGGACTTAAAATGTCTTAACAGGCCAAAGTAGCATTTGTTGATTTCTTCTGTTTTATCATTATGTCTAGTTATAAGAGATCCAAGGTATATGAAACTATCGACCGTATCAAACTTGTATGCACCAATATCTAACTTTGGTGCGACTTCTCGTGGTGTGACATAGATAGGCATGCATTTAGTTTTTGCCTCGTTTATTTGTAAACCATAATTTCCTACATATATCTGCAAAATATTTTATTTTTGTAGAATATAAATCAAGTTAATATTTTAAAAACGTTAATATGTAATTAAAAGTAATTTTGCTTTATTTTTCAGAAGCCGGTAGCAAACCTAACTGTATTAAAATCAGAGAATAATTTTGACAGAATTGACATTAAGCAGGAATTTGTTGATGACACACTACCCTATGATGATCCACAGCCTGGATGCTCCAATTCAAAATACACATCAGAAAACCAGGTACTAGAGTGAAAAAATATGAGTTGAAGCGTCATGGCCGCCCTCGTGGCGCTGCGATATATTATAAAAGGCTTGTCAGTATTGTAGTTCTCGAAACGGCACTCTTCACGTTAAGCTTGCCGGAGTCTAGATACTTATTTTAAATAATATATACATAATTCTGAAAACACTCATGAGAAAATATAGCCAATAGGAATCGAACCTGCCTCTCTTGGATATCGTGCCCTGTGCATTACCACTATGCTACAATTGCCATGTTTATTTGTGACAAATTTTAACAATTGGCTTTTTTTTATACCTACTCATAAGCGCTCTCTAATTTGAGTTACGATAGGCGATCGGTTATTCTAAATTAAAGTATTTTTTTATTCGTTTCTTTATTAAAGACAATAACAGGCTGTGAAGCCCAATACTAGTGGTAAAACTCACAAGCTTGAGGAATTTACATATTTGATTATGTAAATATATTTTGACCTCACTAGGAATCGAACCCAGGACTCCGTGATGGGAGGCCAGCGCCTTGCGCACTGCACCACGAGAGCCACCATTTTTTTTTTTTTACTTTAATTACTAACCGACGTCGCGAATTACTCCAATATTTTCTGTTGTAACTTACTTGAACTTGCTGATGATTTTTATTAACTATTTCTTTTATTCAACGAATAATTCTCAAGATTTAAAAATGTATCATTTTGATTATTCAACATTTATAATTCTGAAAACGCTCATGAAGAAATATAGCCAATAAAAAAAAATAAAAGGAATTCATATAGACATTCTCCTTTATCTCTAACATTTTCAATCGAATAGTTGGGAATATATTTTGCATCAAAAATCTTATTTATTTTCTGTTTTTTTCTTCTGTAGGTTTTCCAAGCTGACGATTCAAATCTGAAATCGACTTGCTGTATGCCAGAAGTGAAAGATATTTATAATAATAAACAACACATTCACATACAAATCCAGGGATACAATGAAAGTTCTAGTAAGCTAGGTGACACTATCAAACGTAATGCAATTCAACATAACCCCGAATTAGTAGCTATTATTAAGTTAGAAAGAAGCAAGTTCTATGATACTAATTTTGCTTGCAGTATTTGCTTTAATTTCTATTCGTCAATCGAATTACTGAAACTTCACAAAACCTTGCATAAAAAAACAAAAGCTAATATAGGCGAAAAAAAGTTTAGTTGCAATCAGTGTAATTTTACATGTAGACAGTCCACTGATATAAAATGTCACAAAATGACACATTCTGGTGAAAAACCATTCAAATGTGACCAATGTAATTACTCATGTATACAAGTTGGTAACATGAAACGACACAAAATGACTCACACTGGTGAAAAACGATTCAAGTGTGATATATGTAGTTTTACAAGTATGACGTCAACTGGTATGAAATCACACAAAATGACTCATTCTGGTGAAAGGCCGTTCAAATGTGACGAATGTGATTACTCGTGTAGGCAATCAGGCAAATTGAAAATACATAAAATGATTCATTCTGGTGTAAAACCATTTACATGTGATGTGTGTAATTTTTCATGTACAACACAGTGTTATATGAAAAGACACAAAATGACTCATTTTGATGAAAAACCATTTAAATGTGATGAGTGCGATTACTCGTGTATAGAATCTGGCAAGTTGAAAATACACAAAATGACTCATTCGGGTGAAAAGCAATTCAAATGTGATCAATGTAATTATGTATGTATTCAATCTAGTTCAATGAAATCACACAAAATGACTCATACTGGAGAAAAACCATTTAAATGTGATCAATGTAGTTATGCGTGTATACAATCTAGTAAGCTGAAAATACACAAAATGATTCATACCGGTGCAAAACCATTTGCATGTGATGTATGTAATTCTTCATACAGTACAATTAGTCGTATGAAAAGACATAGATTGAAACATTCTGTTGAATACTTTTTACCACCGGTTTCAATGTAGAAAAATTAACGAACTAAACTATATTTAGTTTTTTTATCAATGGCTTCGTTTTATGTCGAAAATTAGGCATGTTGAAATGACATAAAAGAATAATTCTTAGCTTTACTATAAAAACACGTAACGTACTGTAAAATTTTAACTACAAATACATACAATAATTAACCTCGTATAAAATAAAACAAAATGTTTTAGTGTTTCTAGTGAAAAGGCCTTTTTTTAAGATTTCAATAATCTATTTAGCTTGCGACAGTGTTGCCAATCGTACTATAATTATAGTATTTGTACTATAATTATAGTACGATTACTATGTACGATATAAAAAGGGTATAGTACGCCCGAAATACTATAATTTTGAATATCCGAAAAAATATGTAAAAAGTACTATAATTTCGCAGTATAAGAAGAGAAGTAAGTACCTAAATAAAAAGAGGTCTCTGTGAAACAAAAAACCTATACATTTTCAACAGATGACAACGCGTACTATATTTTTTCCCCAAATAAATACTATAATTATTTTAACTAAAATAATTTTCGAAGCTCCGTACTATAATTCCACTATGAAAATATGGCAACACTGGCTTGCGATAACTTAAGATACTTGGGATTCTGATGTTGAGATGAAATACTGGTAGTTATTGTTCAAGTGGATTAAGATTTGCTTCTTTTTTACTGAATACATAATGTACAATTGGTATAAAGACAGCTAAACAGTCTATGGTGAAATGCGGTGAGAGAATGCTCAGTCCGGGGTGCGATGAGTGAGTGCATATCCAATCAATTACAATCAGCTGTTTATTGAAGTACACATAATTGAATAATACGCTGAAATATTCAATAAATTGAGAATCAGCTATTTTGTTGAGTATAACGTAATTGTATATAGCCCTGTAGATAAAATAAATATTATAATTAAGGTCAACTATTTAATTGGGTATGATATAATTAGATACTGGCTTAATGTAGATGAAAATGGATATTCAATAAAATGAGATCGTAACCTTCGATGGCCACGTCACTTAAGTGAATCCTTGTTTTTTCAATTTGTGTATCGTTCAGAGCATAGGACCGAATAGTTTGAGCAAGTGGCTAACATTCATTTCTCGTAAAAACAATATATATTAATATAAAATCTCCACCCTGTGGAGGGCTATATGATCCTATTAGGATTGAATATAGTAAAAAAAAATATTGAGGTTCCTTTGGGATAATTTGATTATTTGATACTGCCTTGGATGTAGCTGTAATAAATATTATTATTTTAAATTGAAGTCATCTTCTATATTGCAGAC
Source organism: Rhyacophila brunnea (assembly GCF_057557595.1). NCBI lineage: Eukaryota > Metazoa > Arthropoda > Insecta > Trichoptera > Rhyacophilidae > Rhyacophila > Rhyacophila brunnea. The sequence goes on from NW_028232785.1 coordinate 6,542,146, forward strand.
CTAATAGCCGACAAGGCTTGAATTGCTGTTTCGCACATATTGTGTTATTTTTTTTTTAATTTTTAGATAGTGTTCATTCAACCCACCTGGTAATATAGGTTGTACTATGTTTTGATATAAGCTTTCAATGTTGCCATTCCTTCGATGTCACTTTAATTAAAGAAAATCTGAATACTACCCTACTAAATAGCAAAAAGAGAAAAAAAAGCTATATTTTTTGTATATAAAAACATGTACATACTGACATACAATATATTGTGTTCGTTTTACAACTACAGTAAAAATAATAATGTAATGTCTTTGCATTCGCATTCATTTGAGATATTGGATGATCTAACTAAATCTTATTAATATTTTACAGTTGGTCTTGTATGTTTTGCTCTTATATTATTAAAATACAGTTCTTATCCATGTCCCATTATTTTATCATCAGTAATCATATGTCTATAATTAGTCTTATATAACTCTTATTTTTTTAAATTAAATAAACATTTTAGTATTTTTCATGCAGGTTTTTATTGAGTATTTGAGAAAAAATATGATTATGGGATAATTTCCCACACCTTAACCTGGTCACTGCTAGAGCCGAGTTAACTAGTCAAAGTATATCACACCAGGCCATGGACGATTTAACTTGGTAAAGTGACTAAAATACTTTAAGTTGTGACAACCCTATTTGTGTATATTTTCTAAACAATATTTATCATTTTAATGTGTAAACGTTTACGATAATCTCAAGAAACATGTTAATTTGGTTAAATTTACACAAATACGTATAATTCTATGCGTATTTCATATTTTATTCAAAAGTAGCTGACCTACAAGCAGTGTCCAGCTATAAAAATTGACCGGTAGTAAAAGGTTACAATTAATTAAATCATGGCTATTTCGATTAAAATGTTTACTAAATACTTATTTAGACTGAAAATGAATATCAATAATATTCACCTACCGGTAAGAGAGTGAAATAAAATAGTTTGGGTAGCTGATTTTTTTAATATCCTATCCTATCTATCTGCACGCTCTAAATTATAAAAAAAATATATTTAGATGTAAACCTACAAAAAGTTTCGAATTTAAAAAGTCACTACATTTTCTCATAATCACTTAACAATTGGACTGAATCGTAATTTAACGCATAATTTTGACATATTCTATGAAAGTTCTCCTAATTTTGACAAAATAAAGAAGTTTAAGAAGAAAAAAAGACTATATTTACGTGATTGTAAATTAATATTTTGAGAACTCGCTGAAGGACGAAGTGCTGGTATTATGCACTCCAGCCACACTACACAGTATTTACCAATTGTTTTCTGAAATTGTCAATAACAAATAATAACAGTTATGACCGTCGGTCTAGTTGAAGAACGCCGTTATGGTGGAGAGGGTTTCAAAGATTTTCTTTAAAAAATCTTTTATACCAAATGGATGGTATTATACGGGGCTCTGTCGGACAGCACTTCGGATTCTGACTTTCTCTTAGTCCGTAGCAAAACGATGCAGTAATCGGAGAGCCCATAAGGTTGCTTCCATTGGGTGATTTCCTTTCAGCGGGACACTGGCCTCTCAAACGATGGTGAATCCGAAGTCCCCCCTCGGCTGACACGATTTTGGGAAAAAAAGAAGTTGCCCTCTTCAAAAACCCTAAACAAAAGATCAGAGCTCGTCCACCAAACTAATAGTCGGTTTCTTCTGGGCTGACTACAGACATTACCAGTGGTGTCGATTCTCTATTACTATTCCGAGCAACTTCAAGCTTCTATTGAATTCCTTGCTAACAAACAAGTTTCCACCGATGTATTTATCAGAAAATAATTGTCTAAGTCAAGGAGGATCACTGGCGAATCTTCAGTACCTACTATAGAGTCGGGCACAGACCAGGTAACATCATGGCTCATAGGTATGGAATTTGATAGGGGTATTATCCTACTTCATACGCTCACCTCTCAGGACGACGACGCTTTGAAACTACTCGCTAGAAGGTTATCGACAAACACAAATCACATCATCATTAACCGTCCGACCTGGTCGCAACAACATCTAATTTTGAGACATGTCACGTCTTTACTTCATTTTTTAAATATCGTTTCTACGAATTCCTCTCCCCCATGGGCACTATTAACTTCAAAGCATGTAAATTCAATCAAAGAAAAGAAGAATGTATCAGAGAACATTTGTGACGTTGTGTATTTATCTCACTTAGCTGGTCCCCTGGCACGATCCCTGTCAGTCCCCTGGTGACAATAAATTTTATGTGTGTTTATCAATAAGTCGGTATAAATGACACAATACTCCAACTTAGATGGGAGAGATTTCTGCAAACGATAGGAGACTCCTGCAATCCACTTCCATTGGATGCTCAATGGGGAGAGAATAAAGATCCACGAAATACAGTCTAATGAACAGGTGATCTGGAGAGCGGCTAGAAGAAAGCAACGGAGGAGTATGTGTTGCGGGGATGAAGGATTTAACAGGTCACAGTGTGATTTGAGCTCTAGAGCCAACGAAGAAAAATTAAGAGATTTTAATAGGAAAATAAATACTAAGTCACCGATACCTCGATTACACGCAATGAGTACAATAGCGAGACAGTTTTCTCGGCCGAGTGCTCGGTTGGTAAATACATATTACCGAGCACTCGGTCTATTAGGATGGCAAGACAGTAACTCGGAGCCTTTTCTATTTACTAGACCGAGTACCAAACCCCCCAGCCTACCAGCACTGACTCGCTAGCCACTCGTATTTTTGTATCATTGGAGTAAGATTTTTTAACAATTTATTAAAACGTTCTACATCCATTCTCAAGAAGCTCTCTAAATTCATCAGCGTCTTCTAACTCCAATTCACTAAAAAGAGTATATGTTGCACCACGATCTGTTCTCCTTGAAATCCATTGTCTTGTCGAAAGACGTTTTTCTTCTTAGCGCAATATTTCATTCAATTCTTCAGGAGTGGTATAAGCGGCTTAGTATATTTTTAATGTACGTTTTACGATCCATGTTTCGGTACACATCTAGCCAGCTTTTTGATCGAAAGTCATCTGACTCGCCTCAAAAATCGATAAGAGAAAAAAAAGGTATAAACACTCTCTCGGCTGTGTGACATTTAGCTGTCTCGCCACTGTACTTATTACGTGTAATCAAGGCAATACCTTGACCACCAAGTACCAATTTTCCATATTTTTTTCTTTTGGAAAATTGAGGCGTCTAATTCCAAAAAGCGATAAGTCCACATTTGGTCAAAATCGAGAAAAAATACGCCCGAATTCTTTGTATAATTTTACACAATATGTATTGATTTATAAATTCCAAAACCCTACGAAAAAAAATATTTTAAGTTTCGATTTATTACAAGAAGCGCCAAGTACGTTTTTCATATTATTTAAAGCCTGGTTTATTTCGCGCGTGTTTAAGTGAACCAATAAGGGAACGTTCAATATTGAAAAAAGCGTCTCCCAAGCTGTAGCATCTGGTAAACTTATGACAGTGCCACGGAAATATGTGCCTTATGCGAGATAAATTAAAAAGTGAAGTACAAGTAGCGCTAAGTCCAATTTTATTTTGCCTATATTTATTACATTTAAGAGTTTATCGGCTGTAACAAATTGCTATTTGATTCTAATTTCGATATAGAATACAACGGGGAAAAAAATCTCACGTTAAAACAAATAATTGAAGCTAGAAACATAAAAATGTTGTTTCCCGAAAATATTTAATTGTACTTTTTGTAATAAGACGTCTCAATTACGTTTTTTAAGCATAGAAAGGCAAGGTTAAAATAAATTGTAATCTATTTATTGTATTCAACGAATAATTCACAGGATTTAAGAAAAAGACATTTTTTATTGAACATATTATAAATAATTTTAAAACACTTTAGAGCCAAAAATTGCTAGTCATTTCGTCGCAATTAGATAGGACGCCCATGCTCGAATTTCACGAAGCATTTTTATATTACAAAATTAACCAGTATGTATCATTTTATGTGTTTTTAAATCTCGAGCCGCTCGACTAGCATACGAACAAGAATCGCATTTAAAAGGTCTTTCACCGGTGTGCGTCATCTTGTGTGCTTCCAGGTTGCCACGCCGCGACGATGCGTATGGACAGACATCGCATTTATGTGGCTTTTCACCAGAATGCGTCACTTTATGAATTTTTAAATCAGCGCGACGCAAGCATTTATAATCACATTCGTCACAGCTATATGGTTTTTCGCCAGTATGTGTAATTTTGTGAATTTTTAAGTGTTGAGACGTAATGCACGTAAAAGCGCAGGCGTCGCATTTGAAAGGTTTTTCACCGGTATGTGTAAAGTTATGTGTCTTCAAGTCGCCACGACGTGAGCATGTATATGAACAGTTATCACATTTATATGGTTTAGTACCAGAATGCGTCTTTTTATGTAAATTAAGATTAGAAAGTACCGAGCATGTGTATGAGCATACTTCGCATTTGAAAGGTTTTTCTCCAGTATGCCTAACTTTGTGTATTTTTAGATGATTAAACGTTTTGCATGTAAATGTACAAATGTCACATTTAAAAGGCTTTTCACCAGTATGTGTCATTTTATGTATTTTGAAATTACCAAGATGCGATGATGTATATGAGCATTCAGTGCATTTATAGGGTTTTTCGCCAGTATGTGTCATTTTATGTTTTTTAATGCATTGAGACCATTTGCTTGTGTATGAACAAAGACTGCAAGCATATGGTTTTTTATTAACAACGGAAGAATTAGCTGATATCATCGTTGGATCGCTCTTGCTTTTATCTGCAATGACATCATTGTTGCATTGTTGGCTTAAATCGGTTGTGGGTTGTGGACTTTCATCTGTATTGTGAGGCTCACTGACAAATTCCTGGGTATTAATCTAAAAAAATAGGTATAAGGTATATGAGTAAATTGCATCTAATTAGGCTATAGATTGTTTGAACGAAGTAATAATTATTATGCTGTTGAGTATAGTCTTAAGATCTTATAATTATTGTGAATTAACTATTTTTTTTTATTCAACGAAAAATTCACAAGGTTTAAGAATGTAACATTCTAATTATTGATATACATAATTTAACTAACTCAATCTGGAAAGTGATTCAGAGAGTATTAAGAGCCATTAGTTAAGATTTATAAAAAGCACTATTTACAAGATACTTGTAAAGCCAGTGCTTCCCTACGCATCGGAAACCTGGACATTAACTCTGCGAAATAAACGAGTCCTGAACATTTTTGAAAGAAAAATTCTCCGCCGTATTTATGGACCGATCAGGGATGGCACCAATTGGAGGTGAAGATACAATGCTGAGCTCTACGGGTTGTACGGAGATTGCAGCGCAGTTCAATCAATTAAGATTGGGAGACTGCGATGTCTAGGTCATATGCACCGTATGAATGACAATGAACCAGCAAAGAAAGTGATATCCAGCAAGCCAATAGGGCATAGAAGAAGAGGCAGGCCAAAGATTCGCTGGTTAGATGGAGCTGCCAGTGACTGCCGTATTCTGAGGGTACTGAGTTGGAAAGTGGTCACACTGGATAGGAACAGGTGGAGGGAGATGTTGGAGGGCGCCAAGACCCACACCGGGTTGTCGCGTCCCTGATGATGATGATGAGTTAAAATTTGTCGCAATTAAGTATAACGCTTCCAGCACAGTGGTCTATATGCATGGACGCGAAACTCAAGAGATGCATGTTCAATTCCTGCTTGATGTCTTACTTTTTTCAAAAAAGGTGTTTTCTATTGGTTATAATAATATTTTGTGTTTCCAAAATTATTTATATTTAATAATTGATAGAAAGTTGATCTATATACTTAATTATAATAATCGGTTCTTGTCTATTTAATGGAAGACAGCGGAAAATAAATTTTGGTATAAACCGATATACTGGAACATTTGTTAGGTTAGGTTATCTTTCATGAATAATTCAGGAATTTTGCCGAAATCACATGGCTTCCAGTAAACAGACTTGTACCAATAATTATATTGTAATAGATTGTTAATATTTTGACAGAGTATAAAATGATGGAGTTGAAAAAATACACGAGCATAACGTAGTCTGCACAAGTATCTAGTTTCCCGGATTACATTTTGGGATGGGAGGTTTTAATAACAGATTGTTGTTTCTAAAATTATAATGTACCTAGTTGAATTGTGGATATGATTAATAACAATATACTGTACCTGATTGATTAGGCTGCGCTTAGAGAATGAACATCCGGGTTTCGGATCATCATCATCATCAAGTGGACGCTTTGTATCTACACTGAAATCTCCATCGGGGTCATCTGACTGGCAGACAGGTTCAGCCTTTATTTTAGTTACGTCTTTCGTGCTGAGCTGTAAAATATACACGAATAATCTAATCGATGCTATAACAGGCTTAAGTTATCATACAATCCGTCCAACAGCCGTCTGACATGGTCGCCATAAATGCCAACTATAATGGTTTTAAAAAAATGCGGCGCCCTATTACGGATATGAAGGCATGAATCATTTATTTTTGTTAATTAATTCTCCATGGGCACTTCTATTAAAAAGTCTATGTAAACTCGGTCAAAGCATACTTGAGTGCGTGGCAATCTGTCTTGGCATCTGCTCCTGAGATATTCCCAGGCGGAAACAACTGGTGATGCTTCAGAATCAAAAGTAGGGTCTCGTGATATGCTCGATTATGATCGAGTGTGGTGCGAGCGAGTTGGTTTGGGGGAACTATCAGGTAGTTATCAACAGTAAACAAACAAAACTTAACGGTATTTCAAAAACTGTGTTCTAGTAAGTATATAAAATAAATGGAATTTAGTTTTAACCTGATTTTCAGAATACGTGGATCCAGGAAGAGGGTGATTTGCATTACTAAATGGGTGAATTGTGTCCGGAAATAACTCATCTTTGATTGCAACTGGCTGAAAATCAGTCTCGGTTTTTATATTAGTCTTGTCAATAATTGAAGGGCTCTGGAAACAAACCACGAGATATAAATGCGTTGATTAATATTTTGAGGAAAACGGGAAGTATCATAATACCTATTCAATAGTACGTATACTCTGTGCTATATTGATCAGATTGCTATATAGAAATTATGTAGAAAATTTAATGAGATAAATAGGTGGTTGAGGTGAGGATTAATGGGAATAGGTAGGTGACAAATAGGGAATCCAATCCCGAGCCAAAATTCTTATCCCGGGATTACAATTTGACAATCCCGGGATTGGCATTTTTTTATATAGTTAATATATTTTTTTTATATTTACAAATAACATTGATAAAATCAGTCAAAAATAAATCTAGTATAATTTATACTATTTAAGAAAATTTTATTCTTAATATTGTGTACGTTCAATCTTGAAAATACATAAGTTTAATGAAGTAAATAATATTTTAATATAAATAACAATGTGAATTTAATATGCGATTGCTGTTCCTCATAGTAAAGACTTAATGAACGGGTTAGCGAGATTTAAAATAGTAAAGCAAACCGTGGTGTATGGCCTTTCCGCTTCATAAATCTAATTAGTCAGCCAAATATGAAACTGCCGTAAAACGTATGAGATCATGGTGGAATTACTTTTTGTAAAAGTGCGACGCATTGTTTTTTTCCAATCTTTTTCATTTTTTATTAATTTATGTGAAAAAATAAAATCAATCGGCAACTTACATATGGGTATAAATCAAACTTCATTGAAACTCAGTTTATTTCTAATTTAGTTATTTGTTATTAAAAGTATTTTTTCTGTTATATTTTCGTTTTTATTTTATTTTCCATAAAAATTGATAAAAAAGTCAATCCCGAAATCTTCGGGATTATGTTTACCAATCCCGGGATTTAAAGGTATCGAAAATAGCTCGGGATCCCGGGATTGGAATCCCTAGTGACAAAGATATTATAACCAAGTTCACTACAACTATAGTACACTACCTAAGAACAGTATTTGTAAATGGTTCTTGCATTTTTTATATAAGTAAAGCAGTTATATTCACGTGGATATCTTCTTTAATACATATGTTCCTATCTTATTATATACTTAGGTAGGTAGCTACCTATAACGTGGAGATGTAAAACTGGCTTAAAATTAATTTCTTTTGTGTTCACCGTCAATTCTTAATTAAATACATTGTAGGTATGTATTACTTCAATAAAATAAAAACTCAATATATAGTAGATACTTATTCCACTCAATTTTATGATAATAAGGCAAGTATAATTATTTGTATTATTGTATGTGTATTCTTTGCCAGTAATTAACAATGTCCGGTTGAAGGGTAAAAAATGGTTCTCATTAATATTAAACAAAGTGGAATTAGGGCTGGGTAGGTACCTACCAACATAATCATTTTTAATACAGTTGGTAGGTAATCTATCGTCAAAAAACCTTGAAAAACACCACGTATTTCAGTTTTCTACAAATAAAATTACAATGAACATAATATTATTAGGTATAAATAAATACCATACAAGAATTCGATTCGAGCTATCTATGACAGAACAAAATTTGGTCTGTTCTCATTTAATGAGACATTGGCGAAATTTATTCTTTGCCATCTCCTAATTGAGATGTAAAACATAGTAGGTACAATATATTATATCCATTAAACAGACGAAAATTTCGGCCCACAGCTCATTGCAAGCGGTGAGTAATCATTATTGTCGCTAGATTTCAAAATCAGCCAAGTCCATAATAGGTTAATAGGAGAAAAACAGCTTTTTGTTTTCTCAAATACACAGTCACAAAGGTGAAAGATTATATTATTTCGAGGATAGAATATTTAAAATTAATAAATTCCACATTTTGATAATGCAGAAATCTTATAAAGCTGAAACATCGAGTAGTTTAGACTCGTTTGAACAAGAAATAGTACAATATAGGCATTATTATGTCCGCGATCGACGTACTGGCCATCCCTGATACATATGCACATATCGGTAATGTTCATTTTAAGTATAAAAATTTTATATTTCTCATAGTTACTGTCATCAGCCAGTGACTATTGACTTTTGAATAAATTCCTCTTCAAGGTGATTACATTACTACATAGAATGAGTGTGAAAAACTAACCTGTAACAATGAATCGTTGGCTAATTCATTCTTTATGAACACGTTAGTATCCGTGCCGCTCGATGGCTCAATTGGTACATCAAACCAATGCTGTCTTTCGGCACCAGAGTAATCTTCGTCTGGTTCGCATTTGACATTCATTTCGCGTTAAGGCGTCAAATAATTCGTCAAGGTAATGATTATATTCCTGCTTGTCATACAACCTATCACAGAATAATCTGACAGCCGTGAAAATAGGAGTTTACCCATAGACAAAAGGTGTTTACTTCGCAATGATCTGGGTTGCTTTTTGAATTTGTATTAAAGTAGTTAGAATTAAAAATAATTGTAATAAAATAATAAACATAAATTACTTAGTCGATTACCTAAACAATTAGGTACAAGTTTTTATGTGACTGTAGTTCAATAATTCAATAACATACACTAGCGCTGTCCAACTTTTTTTAGGCCGCGGGCCATTTTTTCTTTAGCAAATATTTCGGGGCCAAAGAGGATAGGTAAATGAAAAAAAGTTATTTTTTTAAACAAAAAATAAAATCAGAAAAATAATACATTGGTAGGTGCTTATCTAGAAATAATAAAAACGGTACTGTTCGGTTATACGGAATACAGCGGAAAACGCATTTTGAAAATAGCCGATAAACTGGATTATTTGTAAAAGTGTTTTTAATATTTAGTAGGTATTATAATGAATAATTTTATTCAACGTCCACGGTGGCCGCGCGGCTTAAGCGTTGGACTATAACACCGTGGGTCTCAGGTTCGAATCCTGGGTCTGGCAAGTAAAGATATTGTTTTTTAATTTGTGTGTGAGTCAGGGTATGGACCTAAAAGGTTGAGCAAGTAGCTGACATCCATTTCTCGTGTATAACAAAATCTGTTAATACAAACCTCTACTCTGTGGAGAGGTCCATTTACCTGGAACACCCAATGTTAAAACTCCAACTTTTTTTGCGTGCATTTGTTTGTGCATCGTTAGTGCACGTTTGTGCACGATTTTTTTTCGTTTGTGCACCTATAATAACCAAAAAATTCCAATTTCAAATTGGGTGTTCCAGCTAAACGTTGGGTCACCCAATGTTGAAATTTCAACTTTTTTCGAGTGCATTCGTTTGTGCATCGTTAGTGCACGTTTGTGCACGCGTTTTTTTCGTTTGTGCACGCACATTAAGGGGGTTATTCACATTTCAATTTGGGTGACACAGCTAAATGCTGGATACTTGTGTCACTAAACATGTGTTTTTCCTTAAATTTAAATTGTAAACACTTGTGCGTTGGTAGTAAACGTTAGTGCACGATTTTGTTTTGCTTTTACACCTATATTTAGCGCGCTATTTAATTTTAAAGTTTGTATGCAAAACCTGACTGGGTGGGTTTAAAAAAATATTTTGTAGTTAAATCTCTTATTGCTTAGCTAGTGCGCAATTCTGCATACTTTTTTTATTTTTTTTCTCATATAGTGCGTGAGTTATTCTATATGAAATATTTAATGACCGTTAAGTAGAACCACCCAACAAACTTTTTTAACTTTTTATTAAGTCATCAATTTGTCTATTATTGGCTTACGTTTGTGCACGTGCTTTTTTTGTTTTATCGATTATATCGTGAGAGATATTATTTTTTAAATTTTAGTGACTTGATACTTGAACCATTAAATTTGCCTTAAAATTTTTTTGTTTAGTGCATCCGATTAAGTTAGTTTATGTTAACTTTTAGCACGATTTTTAAAATTTTTATCTCTTATATTAAGCTAGTAATTAGATTTTGAGTGGCCGTCAAGTTTTAAAACCAAACAATTTTTTTCCACATTTTTTAAATGCACACCTTTGAGTAATTTAATGACATGATTTTTCATGAAGTTTTTATTGTTTTTCCATTTAAATTACGCGAAAAATTTGCATTTTTCCATTTTCACTAAGTACCCCGTCAAAATGTCCTGAACAAAAACGACCGCATCCGTTTGGAACATCCAGTCAAAAGAGTCTCCTCAAAATAGCCAAAACGGTGTAAGGTGCACTAAATATGTCGGTTTATAATAGACTACCTCAAAATTGACAATTTGATTACACAAAAGTGTCAAAATTACAAAATCATTCAACTTTCTTAACATTTATCTATTTATTAATGATTTTGAATGGATCAATGTCAGTTTAATAAGGAAAAATGCAGTCAATTATATAATTATACTTACCTACTGTTTTTTAAAATGATCTGTAATAAAAATAAATACCGTTAAGTTATTAGAATACAATTAGGTATGCATACTTTTGAAAAATGCAATAGGTATATTTTTATGCAACGATATTTTCTTCGAAAGATAATATTGGAATGACATTTATATTTTTTTTATATAAAGGGATTAACTTGCAGGCACTTAACTCTTCCTAATAATATTTGCTTCTTCTTTTTCTCTGTTTCTCCAGGTGGTGCAACGTATGCTTGTAGTTCTGGTAGGTGTTATGTTAGGAGAGAAGTGTTAAGTCACTTCATATTATGCTATTCAGAATCGATATCAAATAAAGTTTTGTAGGTTCTTTAAAAAGTTATTGCCTCTGACAGCTTCGACAATTGTTTCACGCAAATGGTTTTCTTTTGAATGTGTGTGTTTATTAGTTCTTAAACAACGTACCTACTTACATATCTGTTTACATTTATATTTAAACTCATCACGATTATGAGTTTTTAAATGACATATTTGTTTAGGTACTACTTTCAAAATAAAATTCATCACACGCAAATGGTTTTTCTCCTGTTTCGTTTTATGAGCGTTAAGATGATTTTGTGCCGAGCCTCCGTATAAGTAGTCAATTTATTTAAAAGGTAATTCACCATTTTGTATCTTTACATATGTTTGAAGATTACTCCGTCGCGAGCATCCAAATGAACATACATTGCATTTATAAGATTTTTCACGAGTATGTTCTATATAATAAGTACATATTCATTTCATGTTTTTTAAGACAACAAAGTCGTAGGCATTTATATGAATATACATCGAATTTTAAAGGTTTTTCACCAGAATTTGTCATTTGTTAGTTTTTAAGATGACTTAGTTGCGAGCATCTATATGAACATACATTGCATTTATAAGGTTTTTCACCATCCACCAAAAATGGCCGCGTGCCTTAAGCGTTGGCATATTGCGTCAAGGGTCCCTAGTTCCAATCCTCGGTCCGGAAAGTACGCATATTATTTGCGAAAATCTATATGAACATACATTGCATTTATTAGATTTTTCATCAGAATGTGTCATTTTGTGTCTTTTAAACCTTTAATTTGCGAGCATCTATATGAACATAAATCGCTTTCGTTAGTGTGTGCACCAGTATTGTCATTCCACATGTTTTAAGACTACTAGGTTTTTTAAATGACATAATTGATTACATTTCAAAGTCATCACTCATTACACGCAACTGGTTTTTCTCCTGAATGTGTAAGTTTATGAGTTCTTAAACAACGTATTCGATACGATGCTGCCAAAAGTTGGTAAGTTGATAGTTTAGGTATTTTGAGTTTACCACGGATAATATGTCTATACTTATATACGTTTGCCATATAAAAATATCAAGTTCATCCGATTTTTGAAACATAGTTTCTTTAGCAGCTATTCATTATGTTAAAAATACGTAACTCTTGATCGTTCTATTTACCAACATCAGAAGACTGTAAAGATGTTTACAGTCTTAATTTAGATAAGAATCTAACTAATGAAACGTAATGGTGAAATCTTTGTTATACTATTACCTAACAGTTTTATTATTTTTTAATAGTTAAGCTAAAATATAAGACTTCCGAAATAGGTTTGTAAATATTATGGTATAATGGCATAGAAATTACATTATTTTCAACAGAAGGTATATGGAAGAATTATCAGAAACATATTCAAATAACATAAACTTATTCAATGAAAGAACTTATAAACTTACACATAAAGGAGAAAAACCATTTGCGTGTGATGAATGTGATTTCCAATATAATCAAATATGTAATTTAAAAATACCTAGTAAGCTTAAAACATATGGAATGGCAATACTGATAAAAAACTTTAAAATGCGATGAAAGTTCATATAGATGCTCGCAAATTAGTTGTCTTCGATTCCCATCTTGGTTGTATACTCATGGCTGAGGATCTTGACCACTGTTAAATTTTGTTATCCTTTGAGCGACTAAGACTTTCAAGCCTTCTCGATCTTCAGTTTCTCGCAAAGCAGAATAAATGGTGGCCGCAGTAATCGTAAAAGACATGATATGACAAATTCTTTCAAAGAACCTAAATTTAATCAGTGCACATATAGCTGCTGGCAACACAGTAGTTTAAAAAGACAAAAGTGATAATAAATAGTGTTGAAAAACCTTATCAATGCAATTATTGTTTATAAAGATGCTCGCAACCTAGAAACATTAAAATCTATAATATGAAACATAACGGGGGACACCCTCATTAATGCGATTTGTGTACATATAGATGCTCGCGAATTAATATTTTAGAAGACAAACAATGGCATATTCTAATGAAAAACTTTATAAATGCCATGAATGTTCATATAGATGCTCGAAAATTAGTTGTTTTCTCCTCTCTTCTTGGTTGTATATTCATGGCTGAGGATCTTGACCACATTTAAATTTTGTCATCCTTTGAGCGACCAAGACTTTTAAGCCGTCTCGACCTTCCGCTTTTCGCAGAGCGGAATGAATGGTGCCAGCAATACTCGTAAAAAACATAAAATAACACATTGTGACGAAGAACCTAAATGTGATCAGTGGACATATAGATGCTCGCTAGTTTAAAAATAAATTAGATGACAAAAAATGTGTTCAAAAACCTTATAAATGCAATATATGTTCATAAAGATGCTCGCAACCTAGAAACTTAAAATCTATAAAATAAAACATAACGGGGCACACCCTCATAAATGCGATTCGTGTTTATATAGATGCTCGCGAATTAATGTTTTAAAAGTCATACAATGACACATTCTGATTAAAAAATTTATAAATTCAATGTATGTTCATATAGATTCTCGCGACGTGGTAGTCTTTAAATACCTACATATTATGACACATATTGTTATCGAACATGTCCATTACTTATAAGATCTTATAATCCCAAATCCCATATGAGATCATTTATGAGGGTGTGCCTCGTTATGTTTTATTTTATAAATTTTAAGGTTTCTTGGTTGCGAGCATCCTTATAACCATATATTGCATTTATAAGGTTTTTGAACACTTGCTTTGTCATCTTAAGTATTTTTAAACTAGCGAGCACCTATATGTACACTGATCACATTTAGGTTCTTTGTCATAATGTGTTATTTCATGTTTTTTACGAGTATTGCGGGCACCATTCATTCTGCTCTACGAGAAGCTGAAGGTCGAGAAGGCTTAAAAGTCTTGGTCGCTCAAAGGATGACAAAATTTAAAAGTGGTCAAGATCCTCAGCCATGAGTATACAACCAAGAAGAGAGGAAAAGACAACTAATTTGCGAGCATCTATATGAACTTTCATCGCATTTTAAAGGTTTTTATCAGTATTGCCATTCCATATGTTTTAAGCTTACTAGGTATTTTTAAATTACATATTTGATTATATTGGAAATCACATTCATCACACGCAAATGGTTTTTCTCCTTAATGTGTAAGTTCATAAGTTCTTTCATTGAATAAGTTTATGTTATTTGAATATGTTTCTGATAATTCTTCCATATACCTTCTGTTGAAAATAATGTAATTTCTATGCCATTTTAACATAATATTTACAAACTTATTTCGGCAGTCCTATATTATTTTAGCTCAACTATTGAAAAATAATTAAACTGTTAGGTAATAGTATTACAAAGATTTTACGACTGCGTTTCATTAGTTAGATTCTTATCTAAATAAAACTGTAAACATCTTTACAGTCTTCTGATGTTGGTAAATTGAACGATCAAGAGTTACGTATTTTTAACATAATGAATAGCTGCTAAATAAACTATGTTTTAAAAATCGGATGAACTTGATATTGTTATATGGCAAACGTATATAAGTATAGACAAAGTATGTATAAGAATCCGTGGTAAACTCAAAATACCTAAACTATCAACTTACCAACTTTTGGCAGCATCGTATCGAATACGTTGTTTAAGAACTCATAAACTTACACATTCAGGAGAAAAACCAGTTGCGTGTAATGAGTGATGACTTTGAAATGTAATCAATTATGTCATTTAAAAAACCTAGTAGTCTTAAAACATGTGGAATGACAATACTGGTGCACACACTAACGAAAGCGATTTATGGTCATATAGATGCTCGCAAATTAAAGGTTTAAAAGACACAAAATGACACATTCTGATGAAAAATCTAATAAATGCAATGTATGTTCATATAGATTTTCGCGAATAATATGCGTACTTTCCGGACCGAGGATTGGAACTAGGGACCCTTGACGCAATATGCCAACGCTTAAGGCACGCGGCCATTTTTGGTGGATGGTGAAAAACCTTATAAATGCAATGTATGTTCATATAGATGCTCGCAACTAAGTCATCTTAAAAACTAACAAATGACAAATTCTGGTGAAAACCCTTTAAAATTCGATGTATATTCATATAAATGCCTACGACTTTGTTGTCTTAAAAAACATGAAATGAATATGTACTTATTATATAGAACATACTCGTGAAAAATCTTATAAATGCAATGTATGTTCATTTGGATGCTCGCGACGGAGTAATCTTCAAACATATGTAAAGATACAAAATGGTGAATTACCTTTTAAATAAATTGACTACTTATACGGAGGCTCGGCACAAAATCATCTTAACGCTCATAAAACGAAACAGGAGAAAAACCATTTGCGTGTGATGAATTTTATTTTGAAAGTAGTACCTAAACAAATATGTCATTTAAAAACTCATAATCGTGATGAGTTTAAATATAAATGTAAACAAATATGTAAGTAGGTACGTTGTTTAAGAACTAATAAACACACACATTCAAAAGAAAACCATTTGCGTGAAACAATTGTCGAAGCTGTCAGAGGCAATAACTTTTTAAAGAACCTACAAAACTTTATTTGATATCGATTCTGAATAGCATAATATGAAGTGACTAACACTTCTCTCCTAACATAACACCTACCAGAACTACAAGCATACGTTGCACCACCTGGAGAAAAAGAGAAAAAGAAGATGCAAATATTATTAGGAAGAGTTAAGTGCCTGCAAGTTAACCCCTTTATATAAAAAAAATATAAATGTCATTCCAATATTATCTTTTGAAGAAAATATCGTTGCATTAAAATATACCTATTGCATTTTTCAAAAGTATGCATACCTAATTGTATTCTAATAACTTAACGGTATTTATTTTTATTACAGATCATTAAAAAAACAGTAGGTAAGTATAATTATATAATTGACTGCATTTTTCCTTATTAAACTGACATTGATCCATTCAAAATCATTAATAAATAGATAAATGTTAAGAAAGTAGAATGATTTTGTAATTTTGACACTTTTGTGTAATCAAATTGTCAATTTTGAGGTAGTCTATTATAAACCGACATATTTAGTGCACCTTACACCGTTTTGGCTATTTTGAGGAGACTCTTTTGACTGGATGTTCAAAACGGATGCGGTCGTTTTTGTTCAGGACATTTTGACGGGGTACTTAGTGAAAATGGAAAAATGCGAATTTTTCGCGTAATTTAAATGGAAAAACAATAAAAACTTCATGAAAAATCATGTCATTAAATTACTCAAAGGTGTGCATTTAAAAAATGTGGAAAAAAAATGTTTGGTTTTAAAACTTGAAGGCCACCCAAAATCTAATTACTAGCTTAATATAAGAGATAAAATTTTTAAAAATCATGCTAAAAGTTTACATAAATTAATTAAATCGGATGCACTAAACAAAAAAATTTTAAGGCAAATTTAATGGTTCAAGTATCAAGTCACTAAAATTTAAAAAATAATATCTCTCACGATATAATCGATAAAACAAAAAAAGCACGTGCACAAACGTAAGCCAATAATAGACAAATTGATGACTTAATAAAAAGTTAAAAAAGTTTGTTGGGTGGTTCTACTTAACGGTCATTAAATATTTCATATAGAATAACTCACGCACTATATGAGAAAAAAAATAAAAAAAGTATGCAGAATTGCGCACTAGCTAAGCAACAAGAGATTTAACTACAAAATATTTTTTTAAACCCACCCAGTCAGGTTTTGCATACAAACTTTAAAATTAAATAGCGCGCTAAATATAGGTGAAAAAGCAAAACAAAATCGTGCACTAACGTTTACTACCAACGCACAAGTGTTTACAATTTAAATTTAAGGAAAAACACATGTTTAGTGACACAAGTATCCAGCATTTAGCTGGGTCACCCAAATTGAAATGCGAATAACCCCCTTAATGTGCGTGCACAAACGAAAAAAGCGCGTACACAAACGTGCACTAACGATGCACAAACGAATGCACTCGAAAAAAGTTGAAATTTCAACATTGGGTGACCCAACGTTTAGCTGGAACACCCAATTTGAAATTGGAATTTTTCGGTTATTATAGGTGCACAAACGAAAAAAAATCGTGCACAAACGTGCAGTAACGATGCACAAACAAATGCACGCAAAAAAGTTGGAGTTTTAACATTGGGTGTTCCAGGTAAATGGACCTTCTGTGGAGGCCTATTAGGATCGGACATGGTCGAAAAAAAATTTATAATGAAATGTTTTCATATTTTAATATAATATGATGGGTAATTCATTCCCCAATGTTTGATGAAAAATTTTCTGGACAGCTCGCAGGCCGCAAAAAATTTTTGGCGGGCTGTCAGTTGGACAGCGCTGACATAGACAATATGACAATTCGTTTTGTTTCGATAATGTCTACTGTCACGTCTGTCAATCAACGCTTTGGCTACCTACGCTATTGATTAACACGTTTTTGCTGTTAATACTTGTAATGGATGTGAAATGCGAACCAGACGATTTTGGATCCGATGCGGAAGAGAAACATTGGTTTGATGTGCCAATATTGCATCCAAACAGTCCGCACGTTATTACGTATATAAAACAAGAGAATGACGATGAACCCAGCAGCCATTTTGAGGTTGGTTTTTCAACATTATTAACTAATACCCGTTTTAATTGAGAAATTTGACCAATTGTTCTGGAAAATGTAGATAGCTGGTGTGTACATATACAAGCATAGCATGTTTACTTAAAGCTAATGATAAAATTGACTTACATATTTCATAACTACCTACTATCTTTGTTTTATACAAAATTTACTGTAAATAATAAATAAATAATGTTATACAAAAGTAGGTACCATGTAAGAGTATTATTAATGCTATACCTCGGTTGAGGCACGGTCTAAAAAGATCGTGGCTAGGCGATGCGCGGATTGCGGGTCGCGGGTGCAAATGGCGCATGCCAAACGAAATATAATTTGTCATATTAATCCAACATGCGTCCATTTAATGTTCTATTTATTGTTCTATTAGTAACAATAATAATATATTCATTGACATGTTTTCTTTTTCAAGTAAATGGGTAACGTTTTTAGTCATCTTTACACAATTTAAGAATTAACACCCCCGTCGCCATCGCGAAACAAATTGACGTGTTCCCAGCTCGACATTCTCTCTCTGAATGCCATCGAGTCCAAAATTTCGTCGCGTCTATAGTTGAAAGTTATTTGCCGTTTCACTGATGTATCTTCTTATGCGTCAATCACATTGAGCTACTTTACGAGCTGTTTGTTGGCGAATTTAAAAGCGGGCGATTCAGCTACTGCGATTGTGATGATGACACACAAAACTTTCCATTTGCTGAGAGGCAAACAAACTAGCGACTATTTTGACAGAACGTAGTTCATTTTTTACCGGGAGGTCGCTACTACGCTTTACTGCGCATACGCAGTAGGCCCACACACCGGCGTGTAACGTGTAAAGTTGACGGGCTTTCAACTTTTCTCGGTAGATTGTTTACAATCTGCTTGTTAGCTTGTACGATGATGACACTGGGCGACTTTACTGGCAGATTGTAAACTCGCCAACAAGCAGATCGTAAAGTAGCTCAATGTCATTGACGCTTTAAAGACTAATATCTCATTAGTTAACCCCATTAATTATTATCTTTGAATTGACGATTTACTCATTTTGAGTGTAGTATTTGTATTGTTTATAAAGAATAATGATCTATTATTAGGTTTTGACGACTTATTATAATATGCTATCGACTGTATTTAATAAGATAGGATTTTTACTTATTCTTCTTATTGTGCCATCCCCTAGCGGAGGTCGACCACCATGAAGGCGATCTTATCTTTGTCGTCTGCTACCCGGAACAGTTTAGTAAAGCTGCACTCGTACCAATCACGGAGGTTCTTAAGCCACGAAATGCAGCGCCGTCCTCTGCTACGCTTCCCATTGTTCTTTCCTTGAATGACAAATTGGGGAATGCTGTATTTTTGTCCTCTCACAATGTGGCCGAGGTACAGTAGTTTTCTGGTTTTGATACTACGTAGAACTTCTCGGTTCTTCCCCATTCGATTGAGAACTTCAACATTTGTCACCCGGTAAGTCCAACGAATTTTGAGGATGCGTCTATGCGGGTTTTTACCAATTAGGTTTTTTACTGAAACTTCAACTATTCATAATTTGTTTTTTGTATTTTTTGTGACCTTTGACTTGATAAGTAGGTAATGGAGTTTTTTCTTGCTTTATTGTATTGATTTATTATATAAGCTAGAGTAAAGAGTGTTCGTTGTCAGTGTGTGTTTACCTTTGGTGCGTGTACACGGCGCCTGAAGATGCCGAAAGGCGAAACCCGGGTCGCAAAAAACGACTTAAATGGAATAGTACAGAGCTTGATTCCATTAGAATTTAAATTGAAATTCCATCAAGTACCTTCAGTCGATATTATTAATATTAAAATATACCAAGTTATATTTTTATGTTGACAAATAGATAATACATCGAAATTAAAAATTGTACTAACCGAACCGTTCGATAATTTTACGAAAATTTTAACTATATTATATTATATCTACTATATTCATGCATAGTATTTTATCCAAATAAATGTTAGATTTTTTATTATATGACATATCTAATTCATGCGGTCAAATTAATATTTCCACGAGTTGGTTGGTTGAACCTACGAGTAAATGTGGGAAAGACCAAGTATTTGAAAATGACAAGAGGCATTGAACCCTCTGGAAACATTGGAATAAGAAACTCCTCGTTCGAGAGAACCTCTCTCTTCAAGTACTTGGGCTCCAACATTACCTCTAAAAATGAAATGTCCCTAGAGCTCTCTGACCGACTGAGAAGTGGAAATGCAGCGTACTTCGCGCTGAGTCGTCTGTTCAGGTCCAAAATGCTGTCCATCAAAACGAAATTCCGGGTGTATAACGTGGTCATCAAGCCAATCGTCATGTATGGATGTGAAACGTGGGGTTTAACAAAAAACAAGAAAAGGCGCTCCAAGTGTTTGAAAACAGAATCCTCCGGAGAATACTTGGACCCGTCAATGAGAACCACCGGTGGCGCATCCGCACAAACGCTGAGCTCTTCGACCGATACCAACCTAGAATCACTAATATTCTGAGGTCAAGAAGGCTCAGATGGGCGGGCCACGTTGTACGATCTGAAAGATCTAGAACTCTCTATAGGATTTACAAAGGCACACCAGCTGGCACTCGACCTCTTGGCCGCCCTCGACGGAGATGGGCGGACAACATTCAAAGGGATGCGGAAAGGCTGGGGATAGTCAACTGGGAAGAGAGAGCGCTGGACAGAGATGCCTGGAGAAACGTTGTGCAGTCGGCCATGGACCTGAACGGCCCCTAGCGCCAGTTTAATAATAATAACGAGACAGCGATAATTTTAGGGATTTTATGAACCGTAACGGCGCTCCGGTGCGGCCCAGTCCATTTTGAGCCCTGGTAATACATAATTTATACCTACTAGTTTGGTAGGTACATAATATTACATTATCTTCAATATGCGGTATTATAATTTATACTTGCAGGTTACTTTCTCTCAGAAAAATTTGGGTACACAAAAACGATGTGATGTGCTGAGCTATAAACATCTCAAGATTTATGATTATTTCGACTTCATAAATTTTCAAGGAACCTTCATTTTTGCTGTCAAAATCTGGAAGTCTGACAACCCTGACCAAAAAGGACAGGATGTGGGTGGATCCTTCTAGGTTCGAGATGTTCAAGGACAAGAGGTCTTCTAATATATATTATGTTCCAGAGACTATTCACCGTTACATAACCATAGCACCACAAACTGACAGGGCTCTAGCCTGAGGGCCCGGATCTCGGAGGCCTGGCATGGTGGATTGACTTGTTAAGTGAGATAAACACATATCAGAAATTTACTCTTATAGTAAAAAAAGTCGCCTGCTGCCCTATTTTAATTAAGAATATAAACATTTTAACATATAATATGGTTGTCTGATAAAAATTTAATGAAATTTAGATAAATTAAGAAGATTTATTAAAAAATGCAAAAAAATCGATAAAAACACTCTGAATAGGTAGGTACCCTTAATTTGACCTGGAAGACCACTTGGAAAACTCTTATGTAAAACGTCACTGATTTTAACCTTAGCGATAGGTAGGGGGGGCGACAAAGATCCTGGCCCGCTTCAGGTAATGGGAGGCCATGTACATAACTCTACTACTCTGTTACTCTAATTAATACCTTTGTAATAATTATGTCAGCGTTGATGCATTAGGTATATACCATAAATAGTTATTATAATGAAAACAGCAATAATGTGCTTAAGATTTTGTTTTATTTGATAATTTAATAAAGCTTATTTTTAGGATTCGCATTTGACAAATATAAAATCTGAGACTGATTCTCTACAAGTTAACTTTAAGGATGAGTATGTTGAAGATGCAGTACTTCAAATCAACTATGACGCACCGATGCCTGGTGGTTCTTCTATGAAATACACTCCAGTTGATCAGGTAACTCAGCACCATCTTTAGATTAATAAAGCCTGAGCATATCTTTTTGCACAAGCAACGAGTGGTCCACTGTTCAGCTGTAAAATCAAATCCCAGATTGCTTGACATATTGATTCGCCCTTTCTCGTTTCAAATTGAGTTATAAAAAATTCTCAAAGCAAATATATTAACTATCAGTATTATTTATAAATAATATACATTCCTGTTATTTATCAGCTGTCAAAGTCAGACTAGTCATTCACATAAAAACCGGTGGTAATATCGATTTCCAAAAAATATGTAGCATTGATCTATGCATTACATTTTTAGGTGTGTTAATGCTAGTGTATTATTTATCATGTAACTCATCTATCCAAATCAGACCATTCCGTGTGTGAACACAACAGACGCGACAGTATGAGCACTCTATAGAACTATGACAGGTCATCCATAGACAACAGCGGGAGGGGCGGGAAAAATAGGATCAGTCGTTGTGAATGTGTCGGCTTTCTACTTGAGTCGGCAATGCGTAACTACATACAACAGTTGTTTAAAAGACTATACACTGTATCGAGTATAGTCCATGCCTGAAGAAAAACGAACCATAAGTGCGAATTAGAAAGCATTCAGCACGCTTATATCTCCGCTATATGCGTTAGAGTGAGATGGAATTTCTACGGCTGAATTAAATATTTTTTGGAAACGTCGCCAGTAAATATTGATTTGAATGATTCTATTTATTTTAAAACTGCGAGCACGTGTTGCTGAAATTCATTATTTTTTTGTTAAATATAAAGTAAGTTTTAATTATTTAGTTAATTTGGTAAAAAAAAAATGTTGAACTATGTTGAGTTTAAATTTGGTAGCCGTACTGAAAAGTAACATGATGGTATATCGTTTCATAGTTAAGTTAATAATAACAAAATTGAGGTTCTACTGTTATACGCGAGAAACACGGCTTCATTTTGTCGAACAATAGCTACTCTCTTTACTCTCTCCTATAGTATAGTGCTTTCTGATAAAATACAAAAGTAATTTTTGAGAAATTAAATACAGAGGATAAAGCCTAACAAGCAATGACTAACCTCAATAATATAGATATATATTTACGCCCACGGTGGCCGCGCGGCTTAAGCGTTGGACTATAACGCCGTGGGTCCTAGGTTCGAATCCTGGGTCTGGCAAGTACACATATTGTTTTTCAATTTGTGTGTGTCCAGGGTATGGACCTAATAGGTTGAGCAAGTTTCTGTCATCCATTTCTCGTAAAAAACAAAATCTGTCAATACAAACCTCTACTCTGTGGAGGCCCATATGATCCTATTAGGATCGGACATGGTCGAATGAAAAATATTTACTAGGGGACAAAAATGCAGCAACATGTCGCGGGACATGACGCGCAACATCTACGTCGACGTCTCGGGAACATTGTCTCGGAACACTTTGCATATACACACCAAGAAGATTGTCTTGTTCAGTACTGCGTACATATTTATTCTAACGAGTAGTTTATCGAAACGTAAGAGAAAGGAAAGATGGTCAGTGTGGACCTACTAGTACTTATTACAAAGAGAAATAAGTGTAGCATATCCGTATATTCTATCGCGTGGCTCTTGCGTTCGCTTGCGAAGCGACAGCATGCAACATATTCCGCGTCACGTATAAATTCTACTCTATGTTACGTGCAACGTCGGGGGACATGTAGACTCCATGTTACGCGTCATGTTGACATTTTGTCAGTGAATACGAGGCTTAAAAGACACAAGAAGTAATCATACTGACTTTTAAAACAATACAACTAAATATTTCTTGTTCCACCCATTTTTCATTATTTAACACAAACAAAAATTTTAGCTATATAATTCTGTCATAACATTATGCCTAAAAGTACTCATGGTTTGATTTTCATAGATTATTGTCACACGAACTGCAAAGTCGAATGGTGAAAGTTCGAAACCATCATGGAAGAAAGTGGAAATACTAGAGACTTGTGACGTACACATAGAAAATCAAGACCTTAAAAAAGAAGTCGACGAATATCTTTCTGGTAAAGGCCCATTTAAATGCAACGATTGTAATTACTCGTGTTTAAAATCTAGCCATATGACGTCACACAAAAAGACTCATTCTAGTGTAAAGCCATTTAAATGTGATCAATGTAATTACTCGTGCATTCGACCTTCTGACATGAAAAGACATAAAATGACTCATTCTGGCGAAAAACCATATAAGTGTAATGAATGTAATTACTCATGTTTACAGTCTAGTCACATGACAACACACAAAATGACTCATTGTAGTGAAAAACCATTGAAATGTGAACAATGCAATTACTCGTGCACTCTGTCTTCATACATGAAGAGACATATACTGTCTCATTCTGTAGAAAAACCATTTAAGTGTACTGATTGTAATTATTCATGTGCACGACTTGACAAGTTGAAATTACACAAAATGGGTCATACTGGCGAAAGGCTATTTAAATGCGATGAATGTAATTTCTCTTGTATAACAGCTTGTAGCTTGAAAAGACACAAAATAATCCATTCTGGTGAAAAACCATTTAAATGTGACGTATGTAATTACAGCTGTAGACAACTTAGTAGCTTGAAGAGACATAATCAAAGCTATCATAAAGTTAAAATAAGAGATATTAATTTTTTCACATCATATTAGTTTCAAATTTATTAAAATGGCTTACCTACTCGTGCATTTTCTTAATAATAATTACACATGCATTCATTTGTAATGTTGTTAATAAGGTGTTGTCGAAAGATAATAAATTATTACAAATTTAAATGGTCTAAAAATATGACTGTATATGAAATCACATTAAAACAATTTAAATTTGAAATAAACTTTATTTATATAAAACAAGTTGACTTTAATTCTACCCCCCCACACTTACTATGAGTATCTCTATACCTTCTTCTACTTATTCGGCCATATCCGCTACTAAGTCGGAGTATATGGACACCACGAGGCGCCTCCAAGAATCCCTGTCGCTTGCCAGTCTTCTTGCAATGTTCCAGGTCAAACCAGCATACTGTAGCTTCGCCGTATAATTCCATAGATAATATTTAGTCTCCTTCCAGGACGTCTAAATCTGGTTGGCTTGAAGAACAGGCAAGCCAGGTTGAAGTTCTCTTCTGGCATCCGCAGCACGTGGCCGAGCCAGGTCCATTGTCGCCATTTCACTCTCAACGCCAACGACTGATTGGTACGTTCTTTTATCACCTCGTTTCTCTTAAAGTTATACCACACACCCAGTACCCTTTGTAAAAATCTGTTTTTGAAGCTTATTAGGTATACGGTACGGAAAGCAGCACTGTCAGAATGCAACCTTTAAATAGGCGGCATTTGGTTTTGACCGAGTCCCAGACACTTCATCGAGCTTAATGTTGCGACAGCTATACCCTTTCGAATAGTGAGCTCTCTCTACGAAATGCCATCTCCTGTGATGTGTACCCCTTCTTTACCTAGCATAGTGAAAATATAATTTAAAAATTGCGATGTGTGTACTTATGTACGCGCGTTAGAAATTATACCTACTTCTTTGGCGTAACAAAACAAAACTAAACTTGTGATATCCTAGATTCTTTGACTAGCTCTTAATTAACTTGAGTATGTCACCATGTAGCATAGTGGAAAAAGCGCACGGGGCGTAAATCCAAGAGATGCAGGTCCGATCCTGCCGCGTGTCTTACTTTTTTCAAAAAGATTTTTTCTATTGGTTATAATATTATATTTTCTCATGGTGTTTTTCAAAATTATATATGTTCAATAATAATAATGGTACATTCTTAAATCTTGTGAATTATTCATTCAATAAAAGAAATAGTTAATTATTACAAACCAGTTATGTTTAGGTCTCGGAGAAGAGGTGTTTACAAATATAATACTAATAGGTATAGGTCGCGCAATGAAGGTTGAGGCGAACACAGATACGAAAGATTTGTATTGGAGCATTTCTGAGGAAACGGGCATTGCACAACGTCTACGAGAAACGGCCGTTTGTTTGTCTTGCTGACGCCTACTTATTGCGTTTATAGCGAAAATAGGACAATATGCGGATACGTTAATATCAATTTAAAAATTTAAAATATATTGACGAAATAGCCATGGGTATTTTCTTCGGTTTTTCATATTAGGTACAAATCGATGCGGAAACGGAAACGACGAAATTCATGCATAAATAAAGACTAATCGCTTTGTATAAAAAATTGCAGGAAAATCATTTTAAAGAATAATCATTACATACGTAATGTGAATATACGATTGCATAAGTCGGTCCTTAGGATCGGGGAATTAAAAATAAAAAAATACGATCAACAAGCCTTATTAAATTTAAATATTGGCAGTCATTCAAATATAAAACTGCTTGTTATTTTACCTCAAACATAATCTCTAAAAATGGAAAACCGCTCAGTGATAGAGAATTTAATATGAAAGAAGAGTGGTTTAAATGCTTCCACGATCTCTTTAAGTAATTTGAAAAAAAGGGAAAAATATTCAAAGAATAAAAGATATGCCTTCGGCTAGAAATACGGAGAAAGATAGAATAACTCAATTGTAATTTTTAAACCTTTTTAATAGAATTTTTGAAAACTACTTTTTTAGAAAACTAAAAAAAAATCGCCATAAAGAAAAATGCTTGGCACGTCAGACAGTCGAAAAATATTATTTGGGAAATTTTGGCACACATATGTAAAAAGGATAGATAATATGCTTATTAACTTTACGTATTACTTATTATTTACTCCCACGATGGCCGCACGGCTCAAGCGTCGGACTATAGCGTCGTGGGTCCCAGGTTCAAATCCTGGGTCTGGCAAGTACACATATTGTTTTTCAATTTGTGTTTGAGTCAGAGTATGGACCTAATAGGTTGAGCAAGTGGCTGACATCCATTTCTCGTAAAAACAGAATCTGTTAATGCAAACCTCCACTCTGTGGAGGCCCATATGATCCTATTAGGATCGGACATGGTCGAAAGTAGAAATATAATGTAAGAATACTACGATGCTAGGAAGTGGGAGAGGTTTGCTTTCATATGAAAATAGAAAAAGTAATATTCACACTATTTAATATAAGTAACATTATTTTTTGTTTAAAACGGTTTACAAGAAAAGAACCAGCCAAAGAAGTAAAAACAGTATACTTATTAAAATATATTACAAATTGAATTTTAAAGACTATATTATTATTTTTTAAATTTATGATCAATTCGATAATATAAATACCTATATTAAGATATACGTAGGTGTACAAACTGATAAAAAGTATTATTATGTCTATACAAGTACGTATTGCCAATTTTACAATAATGATGGTAAGTACAACACGTTGATTTTGATTCTTTGAAAAATTGTAAAAAAGCAAAATAAACTACAATTTAGTACAATACAAAATGAGAAATGCTATGTTTTATAAAAGGAATAATTGTGTTTACATTTTCGAACTGTGAGCATAGATAAACATGGAAACACTGCTATAAATGCTAAATATATCCAATGATTATGTTACGACAAATCTATTTATTATTATTATTACAACGTTTTTCTTAGCTCGTATTCTTATTTGTCCGGTAAAAATCTTGCAATCTATTTTTAACTGACTTCCCGACTAGGTAATTTGAAACTTTTAGAATATATCAGAACACGATGCCAATGCATTTTTTAATACTTTTAGCCATCTTTAAGTAGAATGGATTTCATTTTCAGTTAATTCTGGTTTGTATGAAAAATTACTTCGGAAGAAATCCGTAAAAAGCAAAACTATTATTGGTTGCTAAGTGGGTCCTAGCAACTAAATTATTAATATTAATATATACGTGCGTTACTATGGAAATTAATATGACATTTCAGTATTATTTCTATCAAGTACAAATTTTTTTGATCGTTTAAGCTAGTCAAGTCAAATTTATATGATTCAACAGAAAATTTAAAAACGTTGTATATAAAAAGTTCTTTTTATCTTGTAAATATTTTTTAATATATATGTACAAGCAAATATATTTTTTGAGAATATTATGTTCTTTTGATATATATCAGAAACAAATATATTACTTTACGGACTAAATTGTCTAAATTAGGAAATAAGTAGAAACATTGTAAAACATAGTGTTAAATTAAGTACTTGTTTTTTAGAAGATAGCTTTATATAGGTGCCTCTTACTTTAAAGGATATTCAGTTTAACAACGAATTATTAAGACAACCTTCTTCCTTACGATACAAATTGTAATATGGCCTATACACGTGTATGTATTTGCTTGTACTAATAGTACGTATTTTAAACTATCGTTATAATAACTTACGTACTGTTTAATTTACACGTTGAGAGATAATGAACCGGCAAAGAGAGTGATGTCCAGCAATCCAATAGGTCGTGGAAGAAGAGGCAGGCCAAAGATTCACTGGTTGGATGGAGCTGTCAGTGACTGCCGTATTCTGGGGGTACCGAATTGGAAAGAAGCCACACTGGATAAGGAGCTGTTGGAGGAGGCCAAGACCCACACCGGGTTGTCACGCCCCTGATGATGATGATGACTCTATCTCGCCAATTTCATTCTTCAAGAGTAAGCGATACGCGATGTTGTCATTCTATTGTACTATTTGACAGTTCGTGAAAATCGGTTAACCTCAAAATGAGATTGCGTTGTGTAGTTCGTTATTTTTCAGGCAGGTTCGCCAATATTGTTCTACTGCGCAGGGGCAGGGGCCCGATTTCCTAACTATCGTCTCGTGTGGCACCAGACGACATGACGTAATTGTGACGTCAGCCAATATATGCCGCCCGCTCGAGCGTGTATTGGCTGACGTCACAATTACGTCATGTCGTCTGGTGCCACACGAGACGACAGTTAGGAAATCGGGCTGCAGATATCGAACAAATCCTAACTGTCGGGCGAAAATTCAAAAGCCTCCGAACTTTTTTAATTCATGCATGCAATCTTGCATGACAATTTTCTTGTTATGGCGGCGACAGTACGTACTGTCAGCAGTAAATCAATGCATGTGTAAACGGGGTATTACTCTAGCTAGAGTTATCGATTGGCACCAGAATATATGTAAAATTACTCTCCAATAATGAAATCTGTTTTTAAAAGAATAAATAAATTACTTTGCGTGATTTCATGATACTAGATATTGTTATTGAAAAAATCCTTGAGACTATTACGATGGATTTTTATTACGATGAGTTTTTTTGTGTTTCTTCAAAGTACCAGATTCTTTACACGAGTAAATACATAAGTCGCATTTAAAGGGCCTTTCGCCCGAATGAGTTAGTTGGTGCGATTTCATCCTACTAGATTGTATGCAAGAGTAATTACAGAGCCCGCATTGGAATGGTTTTTCACCGGTATGAGTCATTTTGTGTGACTTCATATTACCAGATACTACGCACGAGTAACTACAAACTTCGCATTGAAATTGTTTTACACCGGAATGGGTCATTTTGTGGGATTTCAAGTTATCAGATCGTCCACATGAGAAATCACATTCATCACATTTAAACGGTTTTTCTCCATAATGAGACATTTTGTGGAATTTCATGCTCCCAGATCGACTACACGTGTAATTACATGCATCACATTTAAACTGATGTAAACTCGAATGAGTCATTTGGTGTCTTTTCATTATTGCAGATGTTATACACGAGAAATTACAATTATCGCATTTAAATGGCTTTTCGCCTGTATGTGTCATTTTGTGTAATTTCATATGACTAGATTGTATGCATGCGTAATTGCATTCAACACATTTAAATGGCTTTTCGCCTGAATGAGTCATTTTGTGCCTTTTCATGTTACTAAATCGCAGACATGAAAACTTACATTCACCACATTCAAATAACTTTTCACCAGAATGAATCATTTTATGGCGTTTCATGATAGCTGATGTTATACACGAAAAATCACATGTATCACATTTAAATGGCTTTTCACCAGAATGGGTCATTTTGTGTGATTTCATGTGACCAGATTGTATGCACGAGTAATTACATTCGCTACATTTAAATGGTTTTTCACTAGAATGAGTCATTTTGTGTCTTTTCATAACATTGGAGCGTATACACGAGTAATTACATTCACTACATTTAAATGGCTCTTCACCATCATGAGTCATTTTGTGTTGTTTCATTTGATTTGAACGTTTACATGTGTAATTACAATCCTCACATTTAAAACGGTTTTCAACGGAATCAATTAATTTATATGATTTTAGGTTATCAGATTGTGTGTGAGAGTAATTTGATTCTTCACGTTTAAATTGTTTTTCTCCAGAATGACTCATTTTGTGGATTTTCAAGTTACCATAATTAATGCATGAAAAATTACATACTGCACATTTAAATTGTCTTACACCGATATCAGAACTTTCTGTACATTTTTTGTTGTGTAACGCTTTGTGAAGTTTAAGTAAATTTAAAGATGCAAACAAATCAAAACAAATAGAGCATATGAAATTTTCCGTATGAAATACGGTTTTTTCTAAATTTATAACAGCTTCTAATAATATTGAATTTGTTACACTAGATTTAATATCATTAAGTTTATGAGTTGTATATGTGCCGTGCATATGTGTGAATTGTCTATTGTTTTCGTTGACTTCATTTTTAATGTCACTTTCATCAATCATCATGTCACTGCAAGTATCCTGTTCTTTCGCCACACTCCACGACGATCTGAGACTTGCAACATTCGTATTATCCGAACTTCCAGTAGCAATCTAAACAAAACAATCCATGATTAAGTTTATTATATGACATAATATGACAGAGTAATAAGTAGTCTCTGATTTGATAAATGTATGTAATAAAATAATTTGTAGGTATCAATATTATGGAAGTATGGACGCTAAACCAAAAGATGTCACGCAGACTTGAAGCTTTTGAGATGTGGCTGTACAGGCGCATCCTCGAAATTCCTTGGATTGACCGGGTGACAAATGTTGAAGTTCTCAATCGAATGGGGAAGAACCGAGAAGTTCTACGTAGTATCAAAACCAGGAAACTACAGTACCTCGGCCACATTATGAGAGGACAAAAATACAGCATTCCCCAAGTTGTCATTTAAGGAAAGATCAATGGGAAGCGTGGCAGAGGACGGCGCCGCATTTCGTGGCTTAAGAACCTCCGTGATTGGTACGAGTGCAGCTCCACCAAACTGTTCGGGTAGCAGACGACAAAGATAAGATCGCCTTGATGGTGACCGACCTCCGCTAGGGGATGGCACAATAAGAAGAATATTTCAGACGTGTCCGGAAATTTGTACGTATGTAGTTCGCTGTATCACACTTCACCGTAAAATGTTTTATCGGAAATATATGGTCGTATATTAAAGACCATCCACCGTCTTTGGGTCGTATAGTACTGAGATAAAAATATGAAGTCTAAATAAAACACGTGTTTCTATCAGTTTAAAGGAAGCTAGCTTCAAACAAATTTTCAAAATGGCCTATATACTGGATTATTTTGTTACGTTGGATTAGGTTTTCATTCTTGATGGAACATTATTGCCAGTAATGCTCTACGCACAATGCGTATTTTTATAATATCGGTGCTATAGAGATGTCCGCATTACGAACTGTGCTACGGTAAAATGTAATACGTACAATTTCGTTTTTAGATGGGTACTGTGGAAACATAAATATATTAAGACCATGCATGTTAAAATAGATTATTATTACGTCAATTGAGTTGTCATGCGAGAAACATTAAAACAATCAAAATCAAAACTGTCAGCTTTCAAAAACCTGTAAGACTGATAACAATAATTAAGCGGTACATGATTTATTGATTATAATACGGCTTTTGGCCGCCTGAATAATGTCTTCAAAAGTGACGTTCCACTGTGCCTAAAGCGCAGTGTTCAACCAATGTGTGCTTCCCGTGATCACATATACATGTGAAACATGGACCCTAAGTAAAAGAGAGTTCCAGAAACTTAGAGTAGCACAACGTGGTATGGAGCAGTAGCGCACCCAGGGGGGGGGGGGGCAGGGGGCCTTGGCCCCCCCCAAAATATGAAAATCATCAGAATGATTTTACACATTGAAATCGAAAGCCAATAAACTATACATTGGGCTTAGACAAACAACATGGCAAAAAATGATTTGTAATTCTCAAGCACCCTTTTTAGTAAAATTTCTTAGATTTTAATTTCTAACACAAAAATTTCGAAACACTGATGTCAGGTTTTTTTAGAAACCCGTTCCCTAATGAAATTCTCGGTGTCCACCCGAATTCTGGAGTGGTATAGGTGATGGCTGGGGAGGGTTGACAGGGCTCTAGCCTGGGGGCCCGGGCTGTGGGAGGCCGGCGTGTCGGGTTGACCAGATAAGTGAGATAAACACACATCATCACAACATTTTAAATTATATAATTGTCCAATATATTTTCAGATTATTATGTGTCGATACTCGACAGCTCCATTATTAAAGTAGATGTATTGAAAATCGCCAATAATTCATTGTATAAGTACCCTCAATTTGAAGTAAAACACAATTTAAAAAACGTAAATGTAGTGTTTTACACTGTCTTTAATCTAAGCGGTGGATAGGGGGCCCGTCAAATATCCTAGCCCAGTGGTCGGCCAACTCATTAGTCAATAGAGCCAAATATCAACAGTACAACGATTGAGATTTCTTTTGAGAGCCAAATTTCTTAAACTTAAATTATATGCGTAGGTAGTAAGTAGGTACACTGCTAATTTACTTAATAAACTTTAGTTAAAGTTTTAAGTCATAATTAAATTATAGGTAGGTACACTGAATAAAACTGAATATCATACGTAATAATGATCTTATTTATTAATACAAATTAAATTGTAAGTCAGGTATCCATAAAATTGAATCATGACAATGACTGACAAACTCAATGTGAATAATGGCCTTGCATCTCCTTGTAAAGTTTGGGTAAGTCAGGTTCGTATGTTGTTGATTTAATTTTAAGCACGATTCCAGGTTCTCATCAATAAATCGATTTCTCAATTTACTCTTGATTTCCTCTCTTGGAAATCTTTTTACTAATCACAAAACTTGCAATATTAACATTGTTGAAAGATGTTATTCAGTACCTAATTAAATACAGAACTTTATTTTTCTTGACTCTTCTCCTCAGCTGCTTTCTTCCTTGCATAATCGACAGAATATTTAGCGCAAAATTACGAGTTTTTAGTTGTAGTATCTCTCTAAATTTGAATGCGCTAATTTTTCCCGACACATAAATAAAGGTTGGTAAGCCATTTAAGTTTTGAATAAACGCAAAGTCTCGGTCTATTCAACATTACATTTACGGTTATCCTCTTCCATTTTCTTTGCTTCTTCTTTGTAGCCATATCAAATATGGCAGAGAGCATCTGCGGCAGAGCCGCGCTCAAGGGGCTAAAGAGCCGCAGTTTGCCGACCACTGCCCTAGCCTGAGGGCCCGTTTCAGGATGTGGGGGCCATGGTGTAGGTACACCGAGTGCAATAGACAAAAGACCGATAAACGAGATATTAGGCTGTGTTGTATTGAGTAGGTTGTGTATAATTTAAAAGCAATAATACTTTTTTGTCCATTTTCAATTAATATGTTAAAACCTCAATATTAAAAAACCAAAAATCTGCGATAAACATTCGGCGAAAAGAACGACTACACCCACTACGGTGGTGGTGTAAATCAAAAGAACATTTTTTCGGTGGAATTCGGCATAAATATTGTAGCTCTCTAGACCAGTGTTCCCCAAACTTTCGACATCTGTGTACCTCTTCTATAATTTTCGTAACACTGAGTACTCCTCGTCAAAGAAAAATGCATGTAAGTACTTTAATAACAATCAAAATATATTCCTTTTGTAGTACATAAACAAAATAATAATAAACGAAAAATAAAATTCATTCATAATAAAATATAAATCAAAGTTATATTATAAAAAAATAACATTCATTATAAACCATGAGAAGGATGAAATTATTTATGTTGAAACGACAGATCATCATAATTTGGTTCCCTGGTTATTAATTTTAATCTGAGATGCGGTTCCACACCCAAAGGCTGTTCCTTTTTTTGACTTAATGTCTACAAATGCTGAAAAAGCAACTTCACATAGATATGAAGTTTAAAAAGGCAATGTATTTCAGGAATTTCTCTGTTAAAACTGGATACACATGTTGCATTTGCAACCTAAATGATGTTTAAGTACACTCCTTATATTTATTTTGCAAGAATCCATCTGAAGCTAGTAATTCCAACAATTGCTCTTCTTCCGCATGCGATAAACCTAGCATGGATGTTGTATTAATGCTTGTTGCACCAGGCGTAGCCATAACCCGGTGCAGCACGTACCCCCACCAAACTCTTCCCGTACCCCAGGGGGTATGCGTACCACACTTTGGGAAACACTGCTCTAGACCAAGCGGGTAGCACAGCCGATATTATTTAAGCAATGTTTCAGCATACTAGGTACACATGTCCAGCATGGTCGCTGTTCACTTCCAATCCGCCAGTCGCTGATGACACGCTCAACGGTTACCGCCACTATGCCTCCAATTTAATAAAAACTAGGAGAAACTGTACAAATATATCGCCGTGTATTGTGAAATTTATATGAAGAAGAAAAGGAGCCTATGGGACTAATTTCCATTCTCCTCCTTCGCCCCCCCCCCCCCCAATAATAAATCCTGGGTAATCTGTAATCAACTGTAATTCACTGTAATCACTGTAACTATAATTGTATATATATTCAATAACAATAGTAGATTCCATCAAAGATTCCGTTTGACCAAGCACATAGACACAGTGACGTCTTTAGGTAAAGTGCCGCCCTAAAGCAGAATAAAATAATGCAACCCCTTCCATTAATATTCTAAAATTGTACGGCTAATTTAGTTAATACTGCATATCGAAGGGTTGCCAGAGTAAACGTTTTATAACTTTGCACTTTTTTGCACTCTTTACTATACTGATAAGCCTCTTTGCGTAATTACCTCGCATAAAATTAGATCAAATGATATTTACTTGTATTAATATAATATATTATTTACTAATAAATAAATAGACAAACAATACATGTAAAAAAAAGTTTTTAGAATATGTTAAATCATTTTCATCCTAGAGCTGGAGTGCAAAGTTATGAAGCATATACTCTATCAGGGAACTCTGAGTGTGGACATTTGCGACTAAAGTAGAAAGCCGATACATTCACAACGACTGGTCCTACTTTTTCCGCCCTTCTCGTTGTCAGTGGCGCACCCAGGGGGGGCCAAGGGGCCCTGACACCCCCCAAAATTATCAGAATGATTTTAGACACCCAATCTCTAATGGAACTGTCAAAAAATTCTCGGTGTCCATCCGAATTCCGGAGTGGTGTAGGTAATGGCTGACAGGGCTCTAGCCTGGGGGCCCGGCGTGTCGGGTTGACCAGATAAGTGAGATAAACACACATCATGCATTAGCTTTAATAATAAAAAAGTCGCCTGCGGCGCTATTATACTTCATAACCATGAACATGTTCAATTATGTAATTGTGCAATATATTTTTTGATTATTATGTGTCGATACTCGATTGCTCCATTATTAAAGTAAATGTATTAAAAATCGCCAATATTTCACTGTATGAGTACCCTTAATTTGAACTAAAACACAATTTGAAAAACGTTAATGTAGTGTTTCACACTGCCTTTAATGTTCGCGGTAGGTAGGAGGCCCGCCAAATATCCTATCCTGAGGGCCCGTTTCAGGATGTGGGGACCATGGTATAGGTACACCGAGTGCAATAGACAAATAGGGCGATAAACGAGAAATTAGGGTGTGAAGAAGAAAAAGATCCTATGGGACTAATTTACATTACCCTCCTTGCCCCCCCCCCCAATATTAAATCCTGGGTGCGCCACTGGTATGGAGAGGTGCATGCTGGGCATAACGCGAAAGGACAAAAAAAGGAATGAGTGGATAAAGAATTTGACAAGGATTTTCGATGTAATAGAGTTTATTAAAAGCCTTAAATGGAGATGGGCTGGACACATAGCTCGAAGAAGAGACAATCGTTGGACAAATCTAGTCATCCAGTGGTATCCAAGAAGTACAAAACGTCCGCAAGGTAGACATAGAAGCCGCTAGATCGATGAAATGATAAATTCCTACGGAAGTACGTGGCAACGTAATGCATAGTACTGAGAGAAGTGGAAGCAGCTTGAAGAGGCTTTCATCCAGCAGTGAATAGATTCAGGCTGATAATGAATATTATGTATATTATGGTGATACCAAATATACAACCCAAAATTAATGCTTGAATTCCATTGTCATCGGAAACTTTAACGTATCTTATTAAAAATACATTTTTTTTTCGACCATGTCCGACCCTAATAGGACCATATTGGACCCTAATGGGGCCTCCACAGAGTAGAGGTTTGTATTAACAGATTTTGTTTTTTTTATACGAGAAATGGATGTCAGCCACTTGCTCAACCTATTAGGTCGATACCCTGACTCATACACAAATTGAAAAACAATATGTGTAGTTGCCAGACCCAGGATTCGAACTTGATAGTCCAACGCTTAAGCCGTGGGTGTCAAAAATACATATATTCCAACATAATTCAAAATCGAAGAATTTGAAAAGGGCATACTGTTATTTCGAAGGATCACGTGTAACAAGGGTCTAACCCCTCTTCCCTTAAAACTGAACCGTAAAGATGCAAGGAATCGACTAACCACCCATATTTGGTTGGTCTGATTTAAAAAAAATACAGGATTCCTGAAATCGTATCACGTCGAAATTGCTAGAGTATAAAGCTGTGTGTAATAGAGTAATCTATTTCTCCTGTTTAACTGTTTAAATCAGTGGTCCCCAACCTTTTTACCGCCACGGACCGGTCAACGTTTACCGCGGCCCGCTGAGGGGGGACGTTGATTATTTATATTTTAGAGTATTTCGATTTAATCATTTTAATTTAATTCTATTTAAACATGCCTTCAAAATAAAATACAGTTACACCAAAAAATGAATATAATGTGATTGAACATTTTAACTCACTAGAACGCTAAATCAGTGAGAACCTTGAGCTTGTTTCTTTGCAACGAGACGGTTCCATCTGGGGGTAATAGGAGACAATGACACCCAAAGTGTGTTATCCAGTTTATTCCATTGTTTGTTTTGGTTGCTGTCGTTGCAAAAAATCCGTTAAATAACATTTAGTTACCACATTTAAATAGCATGTTAATTATATCTAATGGCCAGTCGCAGCATCAGAACTAAATGAGTTAAACATGAGAAAATACCGGTGAACAGAGAGAACAGCGATACACACCTTCTCTTTACCAAAGCTACGAGGGTGGGTCAATAAGTCCTTAGAAAAGCCGACAGGTGGCGCGACTAGTACTGTAAGCGGTTTGTTTTCATGCAGCGGCACTACCGATTCAGTATGCTGCGAAGTTTCAATCAGATTGGTCGGGTTGTTGTGTGTTTCTCGTACATTTAAAAAAAAAATTTGCTTGTGGAAAATGGAAAAATGGAAAATGGAGAAAATTGAGTTTAGAGCTGTTATTAAACATTTTAATATAAAAGGGTTAACAGCAAAGGAAATAAAAAAGGAGTTGGATTTAGTTCACGGCATATCTGCTCCTTCACTTGCAACTATTTATAACTGGTTAAATGAATTTAAACGTGGTCGTACATCAACAAAGGATGAACCACGCTCAGGACGTCCTGTAGAGGTGACTACACCAGAAATGATCAATAAAATCCACGATATGGTGTTAAGTGACCGAAGATTAAAGTTGAGTGAGATAATTGAGGTTACAGGGATCTCAAAAGGTAGCGTCATTTCTATTTTACATGACAAATTGGGCATGAAAAATATTTCTGCAAGATGGGTGCCGCGTTTGCTCACAGTCGACAATAAACGCAATAGGGTGGTGGCCTCTAAAGCCCTGTTGTCGCTCATGCAACGCAATCCGGATGAATTTTTTCGTCGCTTTGTGACTGTAGATGAAACATGGATACACCACTATACTCCCGAGACGAAAAAACAGTCAAAGCAGTGGATTGCGAAGGCAAACCATGTCCAAAGAAGGCGAAAACCGTAAAATCAGCTGGTAAGGTTATGGCTACTGTATTTTGGGATGCACGTGAAATTATTTTCGTTGACTATTTGGAAAAAGGAAAAACAATAACAGGGGATTATTATGCATCTTTATTGGACCAGCTAAAAAACAAAATTGAAGAAAAACGGCCTCATTTAAACAGGAAAAAAATCCTCTTTCATCAGGACAATGCCCGTGTTCACACATGTTTACGATCAATGGCTAAAATTGAAGAATTGAAGTTCGAATTGGTCGACCACCCACCGTATTCGCCAGATTTAGCCCCCAGTGACTTTTTCCTTTTCCTAAACTTAAAAAAATGGCTAAGTGGACAACGTTTTTTTTCAAATGAAGAAGTCATCGATCGGACAAATGCTTATTTTGAGGACCTTCCGAAAACTTATTTTTCTGACGGTTTAAAAAAAATTGAGAAACGTCTAACCAAGTGTATTGAGCTCCAAGGAGATTATGTTGAGAAATAAAAAAAAAATACAAAAATAAAAACTGTTTTAATGCTTTTTTCTAAAGAATTATTGACCCACCCTCGTACAACGCCACTGCTGCGTTGCCAACTAAAATTTTCAAAATTCAGTCGATTTTTTGATTTTTTCTTCAAAATATCAGTAGATTGACAAAAATGTATGAAATTCAACGATTATGTTTGGTAAAGGCGTGCATATTGACATAATCTCTCACAAGTGTCTTTTAAAAAATCATGTAAAAAGTGACTTTTATTCATCACAAATATCATAATTTCTTCTTTTCCTGACAAAAATTTCAGTAGACATGGCAAGACTGCACTGCTGCTTGCAGCCGCTCAGCTCCTGACCAGTGGCGGCCGGTGTTTACCAAAATTGCTTTCATAGGGGGTGCACTAAAAACTTTCTTACCTTATTTAAAAAGAAGATCAATTCGGCGTTGTTTCTGCTTAGCGAACACCTCAATCACTTTATCATTAAAGTCTGGAACTGATTGTAAAAGTTTTTTCTCGATGCTTAGCACAGATCGACAATTAAGTCTGTCCTGGTTCATGGTATTTCTTAAAAACGATTTAATTCTTTTAAGGGTTGAAAAACACCTTTCACTTTCCACAGATGTCATCGGAATTGTACAAATGATTTTTAAAAGTTTTGTACATTGGGAAAATGATGTCATTAAATTATTATTATAAAACAAATGTAAAATAGCTATAGCACCATCCGCGTTTTTAAAATCGTGTTTAATAATTTTAAAAATCGTGTCGATAATTCGTGTTTAAGTTTAAATTTATCCAAAAAGTCATATGATTCCAGGATCATTTTAAAATCATTCTCAGGAAAATTAACCCTGTATCCTTAAAAATTAGACAAGGAAAACAAAAAAATGTATTCAATCTCTCACAACCACATAACCATAAAGCCTTGTCATACATTTCCTTTCGAAAAGAACGTGTAAAGACTTTTTGTTTTAATCCACATATTTTTTTAATATTTAATTCAGGCTTCGGTGGACCAGCCTTTTTTATTTTGATTCTTTCTTCGAAGGAACTCTTGTTATGTTTAATATAGTCTACATTTATCGACATCATTATAAAACATACACACTTCACTGATTAAACAATCATATAATATTATTCATAATTTCCTTTTACGAAGAAAATTATCGAAATAAAGTGATAGACAGAACGTGACTATACATCGCGGCAGCAGAAACTAAACTGCAATAATTTTTCAAGACAATATAAAAAAAATCATTTGTTTTGAATACGCATTTTTCGACACAGGATATTGAAGGCGTCAGGCGTCTACAAAATAAAATAAAGTCTAAAAAATTGCGTCGGCAGTAAAACTTAACGCGAGTCGGGTATTGTTAAACATATGACATCATGTTAACAGAACATGATAACTCAGATATTATTTTTTTATAAATTATATTCAAATATTTGTAAATATAGAACGATTTAAAGATCGTAACCATAATTTTTATGTTGATAGTCAATTTGTATTCAATATCAGCCTATTTCCAATGAATTTATATGAGATTTAAATAAAAAAAATCTTTTTTTTATCAATCCTGCTAAATCTCAGTTACTACACTTTTCCGCGTATTCCTACTGTTTTTTTTTCTGTGTCGAATTTCATGAACTGGTCGGCGTCCCAGAAAGCAATAAAATCTTGGGTTTTTATGACATGTTTATGAGTTTCACGTGTCGGGTTGATCTGTTATTACCCAATGTAATATGAATGGCAAACTAAGATCGATATTAGTGCGTTACCACGAGCGCTCTCTTATGGTGACTGTTCACTGAGTACATGATTTTGGTATAAATTTACATGGATTAAATTGCGATAAACGAGTGATGACTTATGAATAGCATTGTTGCACATCGAGTGATGTTTAGGAAAAAGCAGTGCAGCGCACATGCATGGTGTTAGAGGAGCCGCCGCTGCTCCTGACGTCACCTTATCGCCCCGATATCACGATATTTTGCGCATGCGCGGTATTGGTGCGGCTTTAGGTGACGTTTCTCAGCTCCCGGTTAATCTTTCGTCCATGGAAAGTCGCACAAACCCGATAGAAATACAAACCTCAGTAAAGAAAATGAAAATAATTTAATGTTTCTTGGGCGACCCGGTACCATTTATCCACTCACTGGGGGTTGGGGACCACTGGTTTAAATGACTAAATATGTTATATAAAACATACTATTGCATGATGCCTTACATACCTAATGTATCTATGACCTCAAAACCTTAAATGAAGACTCCGTGAACTCACACACAGGATCCAGCTACAAGTGTCAATATGTACCTACCTTATGTACTGTCCTGGTTTCTGAATATGAAGAACTTGGTTGTAGATCTTCATAATTTTCAAGTTTTGAGTCTTTAATAAATTCTTCTTTGAAATCGACTAGTTGAGAATCAATTTCCGATTTTATACAGGCAGGATTCTTTTCAGGACTCTGAAAGATAAATCAATATGTTATTCGATAAACAGATTTTAAAATACCTAATCTAGTTTATTCTAAAAATCCAAACCGTGTCTTACCTGTGGTAAAAAAAAATCGGTGTGTGTACTCATGTACGCGCGTTAGACGTTATACTTCTTTGGCGTAACAAAACTTGTGATAAACTAGACTCTTTGATTATCTCTTAATTATCTTGTTAAATTACACACTCAAGAAAAAGAACCGCTTATTGGAACGCCGTTGGTTTATTTCTATACACTTTAACTTATATTACTAAATTATATAATGGTTTCTCGTTGTTTTTATTTTTAAAGTAACAACTGTCACTCTGACATTTAATTATTTGTTTACGTAAGGAATTGCAAATGGCCAACAATAATAAATTCGCTGCCTAGGCAACGGGACAATTCTAACCTATAATATTATACTGTATAATCGTCACGATTTCAGTATCATACTGTGGCGTAAAGCTAGTGCGTTCGGCTGATAACCGAATAATCGGTGGTTCGAATCCAATCGAGTGTGTTTTTTTTCGTGTGAAAAAATAGATTATGTGTTACATGTCACACGCCAAAAATACACTTTGATCTAATTTCCCAAACACGCCAAAAGAAGTAAAACTTCAAAAAAACACATAGCTTTGACTCTAATCAAACTTCGCATATACAGATCAATAATTGGTGAAAAGTTAATAAATGAAGGCTTCCCTATAAAAAGGGTCTATATGCAATGAAAGAAGATGAAAAACAATTATACCAATACAATAAATTCATTGTTTTTTTGTGTATATTTTAAAAGATAAGCATTTACATATCTTATAAATAATATTTTAAGATGCCACGTAATAGAGGAAACAATAAAAATATTAAAAATTAAAAAAAAAACAAAGTAAAAGTATCAAATTGTTCACGCATATTTATAGACCTCTCACATTAGCTGACCTTTTTTTTCTGCCTGACGTGTGGTACGCTGTGTATATGGCTATATAATGGGCCCTTTAAATACAATAAATTACTTTTGATACCAATGTATTATATAGACCCTTGTAATAGGGACTCCTTCAATTATGAAATGTTTCAATACGATAATTTGTTGTACACCAGAAGTTTGATTAAGCTTTACAATATTTAAATCTAATCTGTACCTACATACATATAAAATACATGGTCGTGTATAGCACACATAGCCCCCACAAGGGGGGGGGGGCTGACAGGGCTCTAGCCCGGCGTGGCGGGTCGACCTGATAAGTGAGATAAACACACATCACAAATTTTTCCTAATGGGGAAAAAGTCGCCTGCGGCGCTATTTTATGTATAGAGTTTGGTATGTCTGGTTATATGACGCAATATTTGATTACTGTGTGTCGATATTCGACAACTCCATAATTGAAATGGATTTATTCAACAATACAAAAAAAATCGCTAAAAATACACCCGAATACCCGTAATTGTACCAGTAACAAGATTTAGAAAACGATTCTGTAAAAAGTCCCACTACCTTTAACCCTAGCGATGAGTAGGGGGGCCCGCTTAAAGATGTGGGGGCCATGATAGCACATTATATAAAATAAAATAACCTGATTTACTGGGCTATACACCGAATACGAACAAGTAGGTTGAAGACGTTCATAATTAAATGAGGGCATTCCGTCTGCAATAAACTCTTCTTTGATTGCAATTGGCTGACAATCGGTCTCAGACTTTATACAAGCCAGGTCTATTGAAGTGTCCTAAAAGAAAATAATAAGTTAATGACATTATAAAAGTATAAGCATTTTAGTAGGCATGGGTATGGTCACTGCCGACTCAACTAGAAAGCCGATACATTCACAACGTCTGGTCCTACTTTTTCCGCCCCTCCCGTTGTTGTCTATGTATGAACTGTCATTGCCTGTTATTGTTCTATAGAGTGCTCATACTGACGTGTCTGTCGTGTTCACACATGGAATGGTTTGATTTGGATAGATGAGTTACATGATAAATAGAACACTAGCATTAATACACCTAAAAATGTAATGCATAGATCAATGCTACATATTTTTTTGGAAATCGATATAATTGTCTGACTTTGACAACTGATGAATAAGAGGAATGTATATTATTTATAAATAACACTAATAGTTAATATATTTTTAGAATTTTTTATACTTAATTCAATTTGAAACGAGAAAGGGCGAATCAATATATCAAGCAATCTGGTATCTGATTTTAACAGCTGAACAGTGGACCACTCGTTGCTTGTGCAAAAAGATATGCTCAGGATTTATTTATCTAAAGATGGCGCTGGTATGGTATAAAAGAGTACCTACGGATCTCGACTGTGGAAAAATTCGGGATAAACTTAAATATGACGTGATACAACGATGATATTATCAATAGTTACTTTTGTCTCTCAATATGCATTCAATTTTGTCCACCATAGAATTATGTCTTCTTTAGAACGACCAAGACTTTCCACTCCACTCGATTTTTTGCTTCTACCAGAGCGGAGTGAAGCCTGTCCACAGTCAGCTCCTTCTCGTGGTTACTCTGACGCTTTGACGCTCTTCCTCTGCTTTGTCTTCCATGCAGACTAACCAAAACCACCAGAATCTCCAGGTCATCTGTTCAGCACTGAACAATATGTCCAAAAAACTGCAGATGTATCTCAAACATATTGTCGAGAGCCGTAGGTTTATCTGTAGTCTCTGGGTGATTGACTAGTTTGTCCTGTGCTCTGGCCAAGAAACACGAAGCATTCGGTGTCCACACCACATTTTGAAGGCATCAATTGCTTTTCGCTCCCTTGCCTTTAGGGTCTATGACTTGACACCGCACAAAAATATGGAGAACACTCATATGTTTATACAATCATAATTATTATTTGTATATGAATATAATCATGTCTGTGTCCGGAAACTTGTACAAATGCAGTTCGCCGTATAACAATTCACCGTGTAATGTTGTATCGGAAGACAGTCCAACATTGTTGGGTCGTATCTTTTTCTTTCATTCGACCATGTCCGATCCTAACAAGATCATATGGGCCTCCACAGAGTGGAGGTTTGTAATGACAGATTTTGTTTGTACGAGAAATGGATGTCAGCCACTTGCTCAACCTATTAGGTCAATACTCTGACTCATACACAAATTGTAAAACAATATATGTACTTTCCAGACCCAGGATTTGAACCTGGGACCCACGACGCAATAGGCCAAGGCCTAAGCCGCGGGGCCGTCGTATGTATAGTACTGACATAAAATTCATGTCTAAATAAAACACGGTTCTTGTCGGTTTACACTTCACAGGAAATAAGCAGCAATTTACAAATTTTGTAAATAGCCGATATAGTGCACTATTTGTTAGGTTTTGTGAGGTTATGTTTTCATTCCTGAATTCATGAATTTTGCCAAAATCAGCTATGAAAATTGAATTAATGTTCATATTGAATCTAATAAAATTTTAGAGTAAAATAATATTCTGCAAGTACATGCCAAACGAATTAACACCATCAATATCCATATTGAGATACACTGTTAAATTAATTTGAGTGTATGGACTGTTTTATAGACATGCGAATTTATTTTGACAGCAGCTGTCAGTGGTAAATGGTAATACAGAAGCGGGAGTGTTCATAACAAAAGTAGTCTATGGTTAAGGATTCCTTAATTCTATACTCCATAGTTAAGTCATGCTTTTCGGCGACATATCCTTAGGATCGAAATCTTAGATTGTGCATGCCGCTCTAGGACCATATCTTTCCGATAAGAAAGTTCACGGCGAACTGTGCCACAGTGAAATGTTTTACGAACAATTTACATCCATGCAAACATTTCAGCTGAAATGCTTGGATTGTAGCTTTATTAAGTGTTTAATATTTTTTTCCGATGTAGCACAATCAATATAAAGTGCTAAAGTGCCTACAAGGGAAG
Organism: Rhyacophila brunnea; assembly: GCF_057557595.1. NCBI lineage: Eukaryota > Metazoa > Arthropoda > Insecta > Trichoptera > Rhyacophilidae > Rhyacophila > Rhyacophila brunnea. Next base: position 6,587,101 of record NW_028232785.1, read on the forward strand.
CCAGGCGAGAATCGCACTAATATACATAGCCAATTTTGGCAAAATTCATGAATAATTATTCAAGAATGTAAACCTAACCTGACCTGACAAATAATCTAGTATATCGGCTATGTTCAAAATTTGTTTGCCGCTGACTTCCCTCAAACCGACTTGTAGCATTTTATATTGAGTAGCCGTTTATATTAAGGTGATTATACAAAATAGGTACTATATTTTAGGAAATTGACAAATATCAAGCAACTAAAGGAGTTGAAATCTTAAAAGAGTCTAAGGTAAATGTTGTCAAACGTAAAACAAGTGCTTATTTTGTTTAGTTACGCAGTTGGAAATTAAAGTTTACAACACTATAGCAATTTAATCCGCCAGATTTCCAAAAATGCAACAAAATCGCGATAACAATAAACTGTAATGGTTACCTCAAAACTGACAACGTCGGTAATCTCTTTCTTTGTATGAGTGTTGCTGTTTTGATGCAATATTGGCACGTCAAACCAATACTGCCCTTCTGTTTCACGTTTAAACTCATCTGGTTCGCGCTTTACATCCATTTTACTTATTTAAAACAGAAAATGTGACACGGAATACTATGCGACTACGTACAATGACAGCCGTGATAATAGACGCCCAGTAAAGTCCATAAACAACGCAACACAAACGTATAATGTTTTGTGTTTGCCATAGACAATAATGCTATGAAGTGAACTACTATTTTGCGGCGGTTTTGGCTAATTCGTCCACAATTTTCTACAAACACGTATCTCAATTGTTGTCAGTTTTGAGTTGTTTGATGGAATGAATTCAGAATTTGAATACGCACACATTCCACTAACATGTATCTCAAAACATACTTTATAACATAATAGATTTTAGCAATTACAAAAACTCGTATCTCAATAAAAGACTTTATCTTGAGTTACGTGTTTGTAAGTAAGTATACAGAATACTGAACTCCTACAGAAGAATATATACTGAAGGTCTTTTTCGAAGGTCAAGATAAGTATTTACTGCAGTAATATTCACAGTAAAGTTGTAACGCATTCTCGTATCTTCGACAATAATATGACTGATCGGTCGAAAGTATAATGCGATAAATTGAAGAAACATAACAGTTTGTTAATAAAAATATATGTAACTATAATATCGTCGTCGCGCTTGCAAAATCCGCTATGTAATAAAACACAACTTTTCAGGAGAAGGAAAAAACTGATTTACTCAACAATGTCTCACGTTTTTTACAAAGCAAATAAACTGAAAATTAGATAATTACTTCGGATTCAGTATACATGATATTTTAGAATACAATATTTAACACTTTAGTCGTAATAATTTTTTTTTGTGGGTAAAAGGCACATAGCTTGTTTTATTTGGGTCTTTAAATCCGTTTTGTGGTTGAGGCAGCACAAAGCGGATTTAAATTAACGGGTATTTTAGACATAGCGGATTTTGCCCCGGCTAAAAAATGATAATTGCATAATTAAATGATATCAATTCTATGCGTAAAACATCTTTAACCAAGCCAATAGTCTGTATCGAACAAACCTTTATCTTTCCAGCCAAAATTTTACTTATAAATAAGTAATAATTATCGAGTGAAGGGGAAATAAAAATATCCAGAGTAGGATGGGTAAATAATTAAACAAATTTATTATAGCACATCAAGAAAATTACATTAGCTTATAATAAACAGTTGTATAACCTACCTACTTACAGGGCTTTTAAAATTAACACTATTCTTTAAGTAAACACAAAATATGTGTAATGTAATGTGATTTTACACTTTTTTATTGCTTAAATATTATTTGTCGACAAACGTAAATAATCCGCTATGTGCACTAGCGCTGGTAGTAAAAGGCGCATTCTGAAGCAAAGGTCAGTGCAAACTCCGTCATGTGTCATTGACAGGCGCAATTAATAGTAACTTTTTTTACTTTAAAATGCGATATGTGACCGGAATATTCATAGCGTATTTTGCAAGCCATTTTTAAGTGAAAATACATAGCTTATTTTTCATTTTTCTAAACTAGCATTGATATTAGAAAACGGGTTTTACAGGCCCGTCCGTCGCGTCTCATTCTATCACATAGCGTAAAAATGTAAAAACGCAAAAAAAATGTTTGTCGGATTTTGCAGGCGCAACGACGATATAGTATATTATACGAATTCATAAAAGAAAATTTATTTCTAAATTAAAAACTGAAAGAATAAAGTTGTTATTTGCCTCTCCTGAAAAGTTGTTTTTTTTTAAGATACGTGGCTCCGCTATGTGCTTAGGCAACGTATTTTGAAGAATCCGAACGTGTCCGACGAGTTTGATGAACCAAAGTGCCAAAACTGTTTTTGTCTTCAACGGAGCTCTTATTGGGGTACTAATTATTATTAGATTCATTTGCGAAAATTCGCGTTCACATTCACTTGAAGAAATGGTAGGTAATAGAATTCAATGCATAATAATAAATTATCAAACGCGATAGTTTTTCAGGATATTTCTTCTCATATAAGATACTAATTCAAGATAATTAACATGTACTAAGTAACCGCGAACATTGTTTTGTCCAATTGTTTTTGAAAAATACCGCGAAAAAATGTACCGGACGCCGTTCCAACGCGTTACATGACACAAAAAGCCCTGAGTGTTGTAGACATGGCTCTAGCCTGGGAGCCCGGGCTTAAGAGGGGCCTGGCGTGGCGGATCGACCAGCCAAGTGAGATAAACACACATCACAAAATTGCAGCAATAGTAAAAAATGTCGCCTGTGGCGCTATTCATGCATACTAACATTTCAAAATATGTACTTGTGTGATGCAATTTTCGATTATTGTTTGTCGATATTCGACAACTCCACAATTCAAGCGGGTGTATTAAAAATACAAAAAATCGCAATAAAATACCCTAAATTTTACCTTGAACACTATTTGTGTTACACAACTTTACTGTATATCGTCAAATTGACTTTAACCTTAGCGATAGGTTAGGGGGGGGGGCACCGAAGATTCTAGCCTGGGGGCCCGCTTCAAGATGTGGGGGCCATGGTTGTAGACATTGTAATATATTATCCACGTTCATTTAAATAGGTATCGAATCTCCCATGCTATTTTTAAAATCATATTTATATGGCAGATTGGCTGCCATTATGATACTTCGGTGGGCAGTGACGTCCCTAGACAAAATGCCGCCCCTGAGCAGCGCCACAATGCTGCCCCATTTATTATACTTACAATATTTTTTATCATCCGTGCTCGTGTCGATTCTGGTCACCAAGGACGTTGAAGGGAAACGGAAGTAAACTAGACATCGCAAACCCGACAAAAATAAAGTTCTATTAAACCATTTATGCCAATTAATACATATTATTTCCTACGAGTGAGCTGAATTTTTAAAATGAAAGATATTTTCGTTATTATTTTTTGTACATGTCGGCGGTAAAATATATTGATTTGAATGACTAAGTACAACATTTTATAACTGCGAGCACGCGTTTTACCGAAATTTATTATTTTTGTGTTATTATAATATTAATTTAAAATTAATAGTAATTATGTTTAGTTATTTTAGTAAAAGGTATGGTTAACTATCTTGCGTTTAAATTTGACAGCCGTACTGAGAAGCAACATCATCATCGAATAAAGTTTTAAGTTAAAGGTGGGTGAAATCACGCGTATGCGTTTTGATGAATTTATGAAATCGACCGGGCGATGCGCAACGATAACATTACGGTTTAACCTTTGATAACTGAAAGACCATGTTGCTTTCTTCTACCCAGTATTTTATATTGATTCGATACAATAGAAAATGCTGCTATCAACTAGGTACTTGAATATTTTTGATAATCATGCTTATGTGTTTCATTGTGCAATGCATGATTCGTTTATTCGTAAATTATAAACAATTGATTTTAATTTGAACAATTATGCAGTTTTAATAATTGAGCAAGATTGATTTCATACAAACAATTTTTGTGCATATCACATAGCATTATTTCTTAATTTGCGATATTATTGTTTATTAAATTATTATATTATTTTACTAAATTAGCTTTCTGTTGAAATTTTATTGACTCAGATATATCGCTGGTTTTGGAATTTTAACAATATTATGTTGCAAGATACACTGTAATTATAAATTAATAGTTTCCTGCCAAGTCATGCTGGATGGTAGGGTATTGACCCTACAAGTTAATAATAATACAATAATTATTGATATTTACTGTACGTTGTACAGAGCCTGCTTAGGGATCACTGAGCAAAATGCTTGATCGGGCAGTGTGAAAAAATGTATTAGCATCAACAGCAAGTTAGTGTGCCTTTTACAACCTTATCACTAAACAGTCACCCGAGACATGACCAGAAACTAGAATATAAAATGTAATAGTTACATAAGCTAGTAAATAATATATATTCATTTTTATGCAATTTTTATGATTAATTTGCAAGATTAATAATTTATTGAACACAAATAGTTTGAAAACACTTTTATCCAACTATTTACCTTCTAGAAATAACGCTGGGCATCGTGTTTTTTTTAATAATGGCCTTTTCTTGTAGTTCTATATTAAATTTCTCCAAAGTGTTTTCAAATCATCATCATCAGCCTGAATCTATCCACTGCTGGATGAAGGCCTCTTCAAGCTGCTTCCACTTCTCTCGGGGTCCTGTGCATTGCGTTGCCACGTACTTCCGCAGGACTTTATCATTTCATCTATCCAGCGGCCTATAGGTCTACCTTGCGGACGTTTTGTACTTCTTGGATACCACTGGATGACTAGATTCGTCCAACGATTGTCTCTTCTTCGAGCTATGTGTCCAACCCATCTCCATTTAAGGCTTTTAATAAACTCTATTACATCTCAAACCCTTGTCTGCTTCCTTATCCACTCATTCCTCTTTTTGTCCTTTCACGTTATACCCAGCATGCATCTCTCCATACCACGTAGTGCTACTCTAAGTTTCTGGATCTCTTTTTTACTTAGGGTCCATGTTTCACACGCATAATATGTGAACACGGGAAGCACACACTGGTTGAACACTTTGCGCTTTAGACACAGTGGAAGGTCACTTTTGAAGACATTATTCAGGCGGCCTAAAGCACCCCAACCTAGCTTTACTATGCAAACAATTTCATCAACTATACATCCATCTATAGACACTTGTTGTCCCAGATAGATGTTACTTTTATAGAATAGTTAATAGATTAATATATTAATTCCCGGTCAAAGGATAAAGTTAGTGTTTTGTTTTACTCTCCGAAACGTAAAAATCGATTTCAAAATCAATGTGTAAATTACCTAGTGTTAAAATAAATCTTTCGTTGTATTGTACTCGCAACTTAAATGCCTGTTATAAAATTACTAACACTCCATCGAGGTGATACCTCGTTCTATCACTAATGCTAAGTGTTCGAAGTGCAATTGTATTAATTATAAAATATTCTTCCTTGTATCATTCTTATACCATTCAGTCGGGGAAGCCTTCGATGCATCTCTTCGGCAGGATATTTTATCTTTGGAGGGATACAAAATTTAACTCGGGGTAGAATGTTATGGCTTCTGTAATAGAAACATTTTGTTGGGTGTTTTTCGTTATGCATGCAGGCATTTCCATACAAATTAAGGGGGTACATGCTCAGCGTACGTCAAAACGGAGCTTTTATTCTTTTTTCAAAGCATGATCCTGGACATTACTTAAGCGTTGTAGATAATCTATTTATATAATTTTGAAGCCTTATTATCCTTTATATTTATTTTAAACATGTAATGACTGCATAAAGTATTTTTATTACATAAAATAGTATTCTTTTAAACCTCTCGCTCTAATGTTTTAGAATATAGTCATATTTCAGTACGTCCATTTGAAGTGGTGTTAAGATTTTTTATATTTAATAATTTTTAAAAGCATTTATAAAACCATTAGTAAAATTTATGTTATAGTGAAATAAAAAATATATTGATAATCTCTGTGATCCTGTGTCTTTGACCATTCAAATGTGATATTGGCATTTCCCAGTGGCTAAGCTACAACATACGGCCGTAGCCATAAATAAACAAACGATACATGAAGTAGGAAGTAAGAACATGATAACGCGCGTGTTTGAACATGTACCTAACCGATTTTTTTTAAACGGTACACTGGGCTATCTTCGTTTTACTAAGCTACCTAAGCTTAGTAAAACGAAGATGTATTTCCATTCAAAAAATCAGCTCACTGATGTTATCATGTTCGCGATATCTAGTTTACTTCCGCTGCCCTTCGACGTACTTGGTGACCAGATACGATACGTGCAGATTTGAGAATAATTAGTCAAATATTTTATTAGTAATGTATCCATACAACACATTTCTTAGATATTGGACTCATAAAAGGATGATAAAAATACTGTATACAAAATTAGGCGGTTTTTTCGTGCTGCCTTGAGGCGGAATTTTATCTAGGGACGTCACTGTATAAGAATGTTATAGTGGTAGGATGTGGGAGATGTTGATTTCATAATAAAATATAAAAGTAATATTCACACTATTTAATATAACATTTGCTTAAAAAGGCATACAAAAAGGGCACAGAGAAAGAGACACCAATGTCTATTTTTTTAAATTACATCGACGTATATTAAGTTATAGGTAGTTATGCAAACTAATAATAATTATTTTTTTCTTTCAAGTCAGTGTTGCCAATTTTACAATAATTATGGTACATTTTAATTTTTGATTTCGTGAAACATTGTAAAAATGCACAACTATAATTTTACAACGAGAAATGTTTCGTTTACCTGTAGTTCCGTGTACATGGTGGGACTTTTATGCTTCTTCATTTTAGTTATTTTATAAAAATATTGTTTTGAAATTTAATTTTCTTATTACTATAAGCATAGAAAAAGATGGAAACACTGCTATATAACAATGCTGATAATTATTACATCTAATATTTACGTTTTCATACATTATAATTATGTATATATTTACAATGCTTGTTATTTTTGAGAATATAAAATAATAATATATTCTTTTGATAAACTTCGGAAATACTGAATTGCCTAAAAGATATGTGTTCACAATACAATTTGGAAATATATCTAAACTTTATAAAAAACACTGTTAAATCAATTGATTTTTACAACGTTTTTCTTAGCTGGTATTCTTATTTGTCCGGTACAAATCTTGCAATCGAATTTTAACTAACTTCCCGACTAGCTAGACATTTGAAACTTTTAGAATATATCAGAACACAAAGCCAATGCATTTGTTTAATACTTTTAGCCATCTTTAAGTATAATTGCATTCATTTTCAGTTAATTCTGTTTTGTATGAAAAATTATTTCGACACCATTATTGGTTGCTAGGGGTCTGGGATCCTAGCAACTAAATTATTAATATATACGTGCGTTACTATGAAAACCAATATGACATGTCCAAGTACATATTTTTTGATCGTTTAAGCTAGTCAAACCAAGTTTATATGGTTCAACAGAAAATTTAAAAACGTATATAAAAAGTTATTTTTATCTTGTAATTATTAAAAAATAACTTTGTATAGGAACCTGCTACGTACTCAAAAAATCATTCAATCTAACGACATAATATTTAAACTTTATTTGCCTTGATACAAATCTGCAGTTATCAAATATTACTACCAAAACACGATATGTAAAATTCCTCTCCAACAATCAAATCGGTTTTAATCAAAGTACACAGATTATTTTGTGTGATTTCACGATACTAAATATTGTGACCATGAAAATCTTTATAAACCATTATGATGAACTTTTATCAGGATAAGTTTTTTTGTGTTTCTTCAAAGTACCAAATTCTGTAATTCGAGAATGTGTCATTTTATGGTATTTCATGTGATGGGATTGAATGCATGAATAATTGCATTGGTCGCATTTCAATGGCTTTTCGCCAGAATGGATCATCATGTGTAATTTCATCCTACTAGATTGTATGCAAGAGTATTCACAAACCACACATTTAAATGGTTTTTCACCAGAATGGATCATTTTGTGTGTTTTCAAGTGAGCAGCTGTTGTAAATGATTGATCACATACATTACATAGAAATGATTTTACTAGTGAATGGCTCATTTTGTGAGATTTCATATTTTCAGATCGTATGCATGACAGTTCAATGTCATCACATTTAGGCGACTTTTCGTCAGAATGCGTCGTGTTGTGTAACTTCATTTGAACAAATTGTATGCAAGAGTAATTGCATTTATTACATTTAAATGGTTTTTCGCCAGAATGCGTCATTTTGTGTCTTTTCATGTTGCTAAATCGCAGACATGAAAAATTACATTCATCGCATTCAAATAACTTTCCACCGGAATGAATCATATTATGTCGTTTCATGATACCAAAAGTTATACACGAGTAATCACATGTATCACATTTAAATGGTTTTTCACGAGAATGGGTCATTTTGTGTGTTTTTAAGTAAGCAGCTGTTGAATATGAGTAATTACATTCGTCACATTTATACAGCTTTTCACCAGAATGAGTCATTTTGTGTAACTTCATTTGACTAGATCGTATGCAGGCGTAATTGCATTCAATACATCTAATTAGCTTTTCGCCAGAATGCGTCATTATATTGTGTCTTTTCATGATGCTAAATCGCAGACATGAAAAATTACATTCTTCACATTCAAATAACTTTTCACCGGAATGAATAAATTTATGCCGTTTCATGTTATTAGATGTTACACACGAGTAATCACATATATCGCATTTAAATGGTTTTTCACCAGAATGGGTCATTTTGTGTGTTTTCAAGTGAGCAGCTGCTATGCATGAGTAATTGCATATATCACATTTAAATGGTTTTTCACCAGAATGGGTAATTTTGTGCGATTTCATTTGAACAGATTGTATGCATGAGTAATTACAATCACTACATTTTAATGGTTTTTCGCTTGAATGAGTCATTATGTGTCGTTTCATTTGATTAGAACGTTTACATGTGTAATTACACTCCTCACATTTAAATATGTTTTTATCCGAATCTATTGTTATGTATGATTTCATATGATCAGATTGTGTGAGAGAGTAATTTGACTCTTCACGTTTAAATTGTTTTTCTCCAGAATGACTCATTTTGTGGATTTTCAAGTTACCATAATTAATGCATGAAAAATTACAAACTGCACATTTAAATTTTCTTGCACCCATATGTGAACTTTCTGCACATTTTTTGTTATGTAAAGCTTTGTGAAGTTTGAGTAAGTTTAAAGATGCAAACAAATCAAAACAAATAGAGCATACGAAGTTTTCGGAATGAAATACAATTTTTTCTATATTTATAACAGCTACTAATGATTCGGGATTTGACACGATAGATTTAATATCGTTAAGTTTATGAGTGCGATATTTGCCGTGCATATTTGTGAATCGTTTATTGTTTTCTTTGACTTCATTTTTAATATCACTCTCGTCAATCACAATATCATCGCAACTCTCCTGTCCAGGCGTCACACTCCAAGACGTAATCTAAACAAAGAAAATCCATGATTAAGTATATTTCGAGGTCTTAGTGTCAAACAACACTATCTACAAAAGTGCAACTGTACAGGAGAGCCAAAAATCGTTATTTTAGATTCTTGTAACTCAACAAGGGAAATGTTTATTTAAAACCTAATGTTAATATTTTATAATTTATTGTGTATTGTACATTTATCTTGCTTATGATGATGTTAAAATTTATAGGGATAGTTTAAAAAAAATATGAAAACAAGGGTAACTTATATATGTAGCGTTAAAATTTACTGACGATTTAATAAGAAATTAGAAAAGATTGATATAACGTTGTTTGACTATCATGTAGACGTAAATGTAAAATAACGTTATCTCTCTAAAAAACACATTTTTGTAGATAACGTTGTCTGACTTTAAGCACTCGATTTATGACATAATATTAAGGGCGGACATGCTCAGCGTAGATCAAAATGGAGCTTTTATTGTATTTTCAAAGCATGATCCTGGACCGATTTTTTTTAAACGGTACATGTTCAAACACGCGCGTTAACAGGATCTTACTCCCCATTTCAGTTTTAGTTAGTTGTTGTATGGCTACGGCCGTATGTTGTATGTTAACCACTGGGTAATGCCAAAAGAAATAGCGTATTAAAAAAAACACACTACCTTATTCCTAGGTCAATAGATATTATAAAGCGATCATTATTCGTAGGATGTTTATCACACTTGAATGGTCAAAGACATAGTTTATAATAAGTATCTTTAGAATTATATTCAAATGTGTTAATCTTGCCGAATTTCGAATAATAAAATGCCTAATTCTTGTCAAATTTGGGATCACAGAGATTATCAATATAATTTTTTATCGTAAATATTTTACTATAATAATGTCGACATAAATTATACTAATGGTTTTATAAACGCGTTTAAAAATTAATAAATGTAAAAAATCTTAACACCACTGCACATGCATGTACTGAAATATGACAATATTCTAAAACATTAGAGCGAGAGGTTTAAAAGAATACTATTGTATGTAATAAAAATACTTTATGCAGTCATCAAATGTTTAAAATAACTATAAAGGATAATAAGGCTTCAAAATTATATAAATAGATTATCTACAACGTTTAAGGAATGTCCAGGATCATGGTTTGAAAATGCAATAAAAGCTCTATTTTGACCTACGCTGAGCATGAACCTCATTAATGCTTGTTTGAATTGATAAATGTATTTTATGAAATAATTTGTATAATTGTAAAATATCTTTATGAATGCGTCAAATGGGCACTGTCTTAACATAAATTTATTAAGAACATGCGGTTAAAAATAGATTAATATAATATAACCAAAACTGACGACCCACAATAAATAATATGCAAAGCTGAAGGCAATTAATACTCAAGCTAGTGACGTCCCTAGACAAAATTCCGCCCCATTTTTATGCAGTATTTTTACCATACTTTCATGACTCCAATATCTAAAAAATGTGTTGCATGTACCTATACATTAATAATAAACAAGTCCGGCCAGAAAAACCTGACAACTGTTAAACCTTTTATGTTAATTAATACCTTTTTGTTGCCAACCACTGAGCTGATTTGTTTAGTGGAAAGACATTTTCGTTATTGCTAAGTTTAGGTGCCTATTTCTATATATTATACCAAATGATTCTCCACGATTTGCCGCCCTTCGAGTGACTGCCACCCCCAAGCGACGCTCAATCTGCCTACCTCCACGGGACGTCACTGACTCAAACGGTATATTATGATTTATTGATAATAATACTACGTAGGTAGGTACTTAATGCCAAATATACAAAGAAAAAATGTTTAAATTCCCTATAAACGTCTTCCTTATACGCCGGTCGGCGAACTAAAAGAGCAAAATACGATAGCGAGCACATAACAGATAATAAATAGAAACCCGATAGGCAATATTCAATACACTACATTCTGATGCAGGGTTTTGAATGTGTGAGTGTCCTACGAAAACGAAAGACGCATTATGCACGTGCAATGGTGTGTGTAATTAACTAATATTAAATGAGCGTCAACGAATAAACCAAGAGCAGTAAAGTTGTCAGTAGGTATTCGACGTATGACGTACTCTTGACCCGTTTATCCGCCAATATTATTATCAACATTATCTATAATTATTATGTGTCCCTCAAGCCCTCTCTTACTCCAGGACCAAAATAAAGACTCCGTGAGCATCCTCACACAGGATCCACCTAGGAGTATCAATAGGTACCTACCTTATTTACAGGCCTTATTTCCGAATATGAGGAACAAGGTTGTTGATCTTCATAATGTATTTGCTGTATCGAGTCTTTAACAAATTCCTCCTTGTAACCAACTAGCTGAGTATCAATTTCCGATTTTATATTAGCAAGATTCGTTCTAGGACTCTAAAAAATAAAACATTATGTTATTTGAAAAAGCACATTTTAAATAGGTACTTACAACTCTAAAAGTGTCATCAAATGGGAAATACTCTCCAGAACCCTAAAGAGGCTGAAATCATTACGGTCTGACTCATAGAGATATGAGCAGGGTTGACTTCGAGACATAGCATTTTTTAGCACTTAAGTAAATTAGTCAACCTTTACATCAAAATAAGCCTAGAATCGTGTTCAGTCCTTAATGTATGTATATCCATTATTTTCGACACATTAATCGTAGAATATTTTACCACGTTTTTATTAGCTCGTATTCTAGTTGTCCGGTGCAGATTTATTCTTGTGCAGCACAAATTTTTTCTTGTTTGTCCAAGATTTTTAACTAACTTCCCGACTAGCTAGACATTTGGAACTTTTAGAATATATCAGAACACGACGGGAATGCATTTTTTGCAAACTTGGCCATCTTTAAGCAGAATTGAATTCAGTTAATTCTGTTTTGTATGTTTCGGAAAAAAATCGTTAAAAGTAATAAATTTACTACTCACTATTTATTATTGGTTGCTTAGTGGGTCTTAGCAACTAAATTATTAATATATACGTGCGTTACTATGGAAATCAATAATATCAAATATCAAAATGACATTTCAGTAGGTATTCTATATTTATTAATACATAGAATTGTCAAGTTTATATGATCCAACAGAAAATTTAAAAACGCGGTATATAAAAAGTCTTTTTATCTTGTAATTATTTATATTTCAAATCCCATTTAAGTTAAGTAGGTATTTATTTATTTAAGAAAACAAAACTTTTTAGACATAGGTAGCAAAACTAAATTCAAGACGTACACAACATGAGATTTACATTATGACAGATATTACCGTCTTAAGAGAGAAGAAGCGAATATATAAAATAATAATAATAAAAAATAAAATTAAAATAAAATGTTTTTGAAAACAAAAAACCGATAATTTTATACTTACAGAAAAATAAAATGTCGAATACAAAATACATAGCACGTCACCGAAAATATCTACGTATTTTGGAAGCGCATTGACGAGTCTTACACACCTCGCTAATGGTGCCTGATAGGCTTGACACGAGGAAACGGTTCTGATCCAAAATAAATCATGGTTGCGACCACGTAGATAATTGACAAGCGCATGTAAATTAAAATTCATTAGGACACCAGGATTGGGAACTATCCGTTGCGATAACAGGCAAAAGTGCTTCAAGAGCAGAAGAGACCTACGAGATTCAAGAGAGTGAAAAGAAGTAAGCATGCCTTATAGAAAGGCAGTCGGCATACGATCCACAGTATCTACATTACAGCATTTCTATTGGGTACAAAAAGATCCCATATGTCTCTTTTTAGCATGAGTGCAGATTAGTGCATTTCGCTCACACAGGTAGTGTTGCCGATTTGCGATTTTTTTTTGAAGCAATGCATCGCGGCGCATCGTTGTACCGTGGCACACTGGGGTAAAGCACATTATATTAAATAAAAATATTTACCTGATTTACCGGGTTATACTCCAAATACGAACGACTGGGCTGAACATAGTCATAATTACATGGGGGCATTCCCTCTTCAAAAAACTCTTCCTTAATTGCAACTTGATGAGAATCGGTCTCAGATTTTATACAAGTGAGGCCTGTTGAAGGGTTCTGAAAAAAACAATAAGTGAGGTTATAAAATAAAAATATATCTTAATACTTTGGGCGCTGAAGACGCACGTGCGCGTAATGACCAGGCGGTCGATCGATGTAATTAACGTGCATTTTAAAGGTGCTAATTAAAATCTCATTATCTACTCAGCAGCGAATGCGTTAATAGGCTTACCCTACCGGGTGTGGTATAACAGGGTACATATCTCGACTGGGGTAAAATTCGAAATAAATTTAAATACGACGTCATCGTCAATGGTATTGATATACAACATTTATACATATATATATATATATATATATGTATGAGAATGTATGGATGTGGATTTAGGTATGTATACGTGTGTATAAATATATATTATATTAGGTGAGTTTATATGGAGGTATACTTATAGGTATAATATTATAAAATATAAAAAAAATAAAAAGTAGGTACCATGTAGGAGTATTATTGAGTATTGGCTGTTTGACTAATGACTTTTGAAGACTAAAATCTTATTGGTTAATTCTATTAATTTCCAATACGTTACCATTGTTCCTAGAATTGACGATTTACAACTCTTCAGTGTAGTGTTTTTATTGTTTATAATTAGTATCTACTCATGATCTATTATTAGGGGTTTTTACTAATTAGGTTTTTTACTAACACTTCAACTATTCATAATTTGTTTAATATATTATATACATATATTTTGTTATTGTGACCCTTGCCTTGATAAGGTAATGGTGTTTTTACGTACTTTATTGAATTGATTTATTATATAAGCTAGAGATAAGAGTCTACCGACACAGGCATAACGCATCAGGATGCACGGTACTACTAAATATTCCTTGGACTCCTACAGTCAAATACCTAGGCTTAACTTTAGACGAACATCTTACATTTAATAAACATTTGGAAATCAAAAAGCATCAAGCTTACGTGACAAACGTCAGACGATGCCCTATTATAGATAGAAAAAGCTAGCTCGCACTTAGAAGCAAACCTTTTCTCTATACTGCGATCACCCGTCCGATTATTACATATGCTGCCCCCGCCTGGGGCGCTATGCTAACCCTACAAAGTATTTTAAAACGCTAGACTATACAGAAAAAATCTATTAGAACTATCACAGATGCCCCATGGTTTGTACACTCTCCATAGAGACTTGAACGTAGAAACCATTTTCGACCACGTCTTTAAACTTTCTAAAAAATTCTACGGCTACATGACAGCAGACTTCTCAAACTAGTAGATCAAAGATCTATACAATAACGATCTAGCCATCCTCACCGAATTTTAGAGACCACGAGCAATACTGCTCTTTAAGTCTCCTTTTTATTTATATTTTTGTTTATATTTTTTCCCTACAGTACCTAGTAGACTAAAAAGAGGCCATTTGGCCTATAGATTTAATAGTCCACTTTTCAGCTGTCAAAATCAGATCCCAGATTCGCCCTTTTTTGTTTCAAATTGAATTATAAAACATTCTCAAATCAAATATATTAACTATCAGTGTTATTAATAAATAATATACATTCCTGTTATTCATGAGCTGTCAAAGTCAGACTAGTCCTTCACACAAAAACCGGTGGTAATATCGATTTCCAAAAAATATGCAGCCATTGATCTATAGGTACATTACATTTGTAGAAGGTGTGTTAATGCTAGTGTATTATTTATCATGTAACGTATCTATTCAAATCAAACCATTCCCTGTGTCAAGACAGCTGGAAATATCGATTGTAATAACCACTAAATCAGATAAACTCCAAGGTCTCCCAGATACGTTGAAATTTTTTTAAAGAAATCTGAAACTAAGAATATTCTTGAGCACGACAGACGCGTCAGTATGGGCACTCTATAGAACAATGACAGGCAATGACAGGTCATCCATAGACAACGGTAGGGGCGGAAAGGTAGGACCAGTCGTGAATGTATCGGCTTTCTCCTCAGTCGGCAATGACCATCAAGAGATCATCCGATCATCGAGCGGACAGTTATTTTTTGTATATCTATTGGTCGTTCCTTCATGAACATATCATATTATATATATATATTATGTAGTTACTGTAGCAATCGCAATAAAAGAATATGAAGTAGGTATAAAAGAGTACGGCGATTTAATCGGCAAAAATTAGCCAAAATCGCGATAATTATAAATTGAAATGGTTACCCCAAAACTAGCACTGTCTGTAATATCTTTCTTTACACAAGTGTTTCTGTTTGGATGCAATATTGGCACATCAAACCAACATTGTCTTTCTGTTTCAGGTTCAAACTCATCTGGTTCGAGCTTTACATCCATTTTACTTATTTAAAACAGAAATGTGGCACTGAATATCGATGTGACTGACTACGTACAATGCGAATGACAGCCGTGACAATAGACGCATATCACAGACAATACCCAAGCTTTTTATTGTTAATAAAAATGAGATATTTTGTCGAAAGAATATTAATTATGATTTATGATAGTTATTAATTTATAATAATAGTCTTGCGGGATGACTATTCAATAAATTTTAAAGCTAAAAACATTTTATTAATATTAATTAGGGACAGAAGTTTTGTAAATAAGATTGGTTCAATGCAACCCCATTTTACGGTTCAGAGTTATTTCGTTAAGGTTCAAATAGACTATATGCCGATCGGACTCATATATGCTAAGAGCGTTTTAGTGTCTATGATCAAATCTATGCCATTCCGACATTTATACATACATATTGTATGACAGCTATGACATCGTATTTACACTCTGTGACATCCTGTGACACAGGACGCCAACATAAGAAACGGGTTTTTCGACATATATATGACCGATCGTCATAGAGTGTATTTGAAGCATTACGAAGTAGGTAGCTACCAAAGAGATTTCAAAGAGTGCAAAAGTTCAATCTCTTTGGTAGCTACGTATCTGCATATAAAAACAGTTTGACGATGGGTTTGAATGTTTTTACAGATATACACAAAATGACTGTTTATTGTAATAATTCTTCTTATGATTAAAATAATTAAGTTTTATTGAATAATGACTTATTAAATTTTCAATGTGTATTAACTATTATTCTCGATTGATAGGTAGGTACCTACCTCATGCCCCTCACAAGGGGGTAGGCTGACTGGGCTCTAGCCTGGGGGCCTGGTATTCAGGAGGGGCCCGGCGAGGCGAGTCGACCAGATAAGAAAGATAAACACACATCTCACAAATTTTCTTTAATTGTAAAAAACAGTCGCCTGCGGCGGTATTCAACTTCAATAATATTTTTATTTTAAATTATGTAATTGTACGACACAATTTTTAATTGTGTAGCAATGAATACTCGACAACTCCATAATTTAAATGGATTGTAGGTATTATAATATACAAAAAATCGCTATATATACACATTAATTGTACTGCGTACACCATTATTGAAAAACGATACTGTTACTGCCTTAATCCTTAGCGATAGGTAGGGGGGACCGTCAAAGATCCTAGCCTGGGGGCCCCCCTTCAGCATGTGGGGGCCACGGTCTACCTATATTATTATGAATTATCTAGGTACCTACCAAATAATATATTATTGTAGTGTTGCTACCAAAATGTTAAGAGCATACAAAAGTGAAACGGCAAATAATTTTCAACAGTAGAAAGTCCAATCGAAAACTGATATCCAGGTGTGAGCACGTCAATTTGTTTTGTGATGGCGTCGGATGAATATATTCTTAAATCGTGTAAAGATGACTAAAAAACGTTCCGCATGTCCTTGAAAAAGAAAACATGTCAATGATTATACTATTATTATTACGAATATAATAATAAACATAACATTAAAAACACGCATGTTGAATTTTTATGTCAAATTATATTTCGTTCGGCTAGCGTCATTTGCACAATCCGCGCATCGCCTAGTCACGATCTTTTTAGACCATGCCTCAGCTGAAGTATAGCCTTAATAAGTCGATACCTAATTAAATGATGTACCTATTTCGAAAACGTTACAAGTCGCATTTTTACCAAAAATGACACAATCACTGCTGACCTTTAGTTACCACATTTAAATAACATGTTAATTATATCTAAGGTTCAAAACGTCTTTAGATTACCTTGATACACAAATGGAATACGAAAACCTTCCAAGACAGTATGTTAAGTCATTTCAGAGCATTGGGTTAACTTTGTTAATAATCATTACGCTAATTCTGTTGCGTATGCTGTGTTGGGATGCCCAGGAGTTCTTCATTTTTCGGAGTTTAGTAGAGAGTCGGGATGGAGGATCGTTTGCCGGGACTTGGATCACATAATTATTATCATTTATTTTTCAGTAAAGGTATGTAAAGTAAAGACAAGACTTAAAATTTGATATCTCTGTGTCGCGTACCCGAATTACGCTCCCCTGTGGGGGGCGCTCCCATAAGGAGAAGTACCACACAGCCGCTCGATCTGATCATAATAGTCAATGCACCACCGGTTAAGTACTTACGACCGTCGACAAAGCGGAGCAATATGTCATATATGTAGAAGTCCCGGAGTTTGCTCTGGCAGGTCCACCGCTTCCCAGGGTGAACTGTGGATGATATAAGTCGGTCACGAGGACCATGAAGAGTGAGGGTAAGACTGTAAATATCGACGGAGTAATAATAAATGATAATTAATGCAATCTAATATGAGAATTACGCTCATAATGTAACGAATAAATGAGTCGCTTAGAATCATAACTCACATATTCCAAAAATCAAGTTTTGAGATAATCGCTAAAAACCAACAGAGCACTATTTTTTGTAATTAGAAGAACAGTATTGAACTCCCTAGAATATTAATGAGTGAGAGAGTCGAATAACTTTTTTTTTTTAAATACATATTATACCTAATACTCCTAACGTTGCAGACATACAGCATACTATGAGAAATAGAGCTCCCCGATTGGTTAGGAGGCGTTGGTGACAAAACTCTATTCTTTGAAATATACGACATATTACACCAACAATGAACTTTGTCAACGATTTTCACATGGTTTAAATTGACTTTTAATACTCAACTATTTTTCGGTATATAGATTAATTCATTTAGAATCACTTGGCATATTTAACTAAAAAACGACAAAATTGCAATATGTGAGTTATGATTCTAAGCGACTCAAATATCCTAATTAAGATGATAGTAATAGGTATTTCATAATAGCAATAGGTATTTTCGTAATGTTAAATAAATATTCGATAGGTATATTAATATTAAAATAGCATAATCTTGTATTGGACTTCGATTTATGATAAATAATGTAATTAAGATAAGATGTACTGTGTTGTATATAACTGCAATGATTAGATAATACCAGCATAAATAATTGTAGACCGACATTAATGTATAGAAACATAATCATAATTAGAATGTAATAGTAACATAATTAGACTCGCGAATTAAGCTAGAATTAATTAATCGATAATTTAATCAAATCTAATTAGCCGAAAATCGATCTAGACCTGAGCTCCATACATGTTGTTGTTGTGGTATGTTTGGCGTGTAGGGCACCGGGGCAAGCCCCATATCCCTTTCATATACATAGCATCCACATAGCATCTAAAACATTCACGATTCACGAATCTCGCGCGCGATCAAACCGCGGGATTCTTCGCGGGTCACATTGCCCAATATATCATACGAGGAGCGGCTCTTGGAGCTACGTTCCCCATTCGGTACCTTGGCAGTTGTCTCCCTCGCACAACTTGGACAATTCCCTATCCCGATCACGGCCGCAGCCTACTCACTCACGCGTAAGGCCCCATCCTTGTTACGCAATCTGTGACAGCCGCGAAACCCCATACAAACACATTATCAATAATAACTAGAGCTGCGCATGTCCGATCAGAATAAAATTTAAAATGACGTACGCGTCTACGGACCGCGGTGAGCTCGGTTATTCCATAGTACGCGTAACTATAAGGGTTCGCGAGATATAGAGCTCAGGACAAGATTAATTTTGCCGTCGTAATTATAAATTAATTAGATATAAGACATATATGTATCTATAGATAATAAGGCTTTGTATTTTAATAATTTTAATCTTTGTCAAATATGTGTACGGTGTCGACCGGACGACCGCCTATGTGTTCGCGCTTGCGACTCCCGCCGCTCAGCCATTGGGAGACTTACGTCACGTGGGGTGTGTTCATACGCTAGCCCGTTCGAAGACGAGCAAATTGATGTATCATACTTCCCCGTACGTAAAGTTTTCGCTTGGTTAATGGGAATCATAGATGTCCATACAAATTACAAATCATATTTCTATACTGAGATATGAATCAAAACGCCAGCGCAGCAGGGCGCCGCGCGAGCAAGCCGGTACCTACTCCCGGTTTGCACCGTATACAAAAACATGCGGCCGTTTCGCGCCCCGCGCTTTTGCGTAGCGATCGATTAAATGCGATTTTGATAGCAAAGTCGTTGCGCAATTTTGCGACGCGTGAAACGTCGATCCCAGGGGAATACGAGTGTTAATGTACTTTATCATTTGACGGATGACCGTATACCGTGTACTGAACAATTATGTGAATAAAATTAATTTTCTGAATCATAATTAATTATAATATTGTGAACCTATGTGAACTCTGTGACTTTATGGACGTGAACAATATATAAACATTTTCTAACTTTACTGTGAGCTTTATTATGGTGACTTGTGTGGTCACCACCTACTACAAGACCTTGGCCTGCTACTCCTCATACGTTTGACCCTCCACTTCCAACACATTGAGCTAGCCGCAGATTTGGAGCTCCGTCATCTGCCTAGAGTTAGATTTATTTTTATACACGCAATAACATTAGGGGTACATTTTTATTAAGGGCTAACAATCAATTATGATGAACATTTGAGAAATCGTTACCGAGACTACACGTTGCCTAGGTAGAGACGGTTTAATTATCTAACTCAGGGTTTCCCAAACTTTTTCTGCAATGGAACACTTCGCAAACCCGAAAATTTTAACGAAACACTTAGTTTATTTTGTACGTTATTTATTAGCGTAGCTAACCGTTCTGCCGATTTTGGTAACTGTCGTTAAACTGACAAGACTTGTCAACCGGTCAGTTAAATTGAGTGTGCCCCCCACATCATGAAGCGGGCCCCCTACTTATAGCTAAGGTTAAAGGCAATGTGACGATCTACAGTTGCTATTTCAAATAGTGTTCGAGGTAAAATTAAGGGTATTTTTAGCGATTTTTTGTATTTTTAATACACCCAATTTTATGTTGATATTCACAATTATGGACATGTCAAATATCGGCAATAATCAAAAATTGTAAGTATGGCAAACCACATATTATCAAATATTAGTGTGCTTGAAGTGAAACAGCCGCAGGCGACATTTTTTTACTATAAGTGCATGTTTGTGATGTGTGTTTATCTCACTTGGCTGGTCGATCTCTCACGCCTGGCCCCCCGTAAGTCCAGGCTCCTAGGCTAAAGACCTGTCAGCCCCACCCTTGTGGGAGCCATGACCTATCCAGATACTTTACGTCATAAACATCAGTGGAGATTGATCATCACTCGTCTTTCAATATGAAGTAGATTCTTTAATTATTTTACTTCTACTTACTAGATGATCTTTAAATGTGTTGCAGTGTATACAATCTTTCCAAATGGTCGCGGAACACCTATTCAGGTTAGGCGGAACACTGGTGTTCCACGGAACATAGTTTGGGAAACCCTGATCTTCTGACCAACAATTCAAATTCACTGAAATTGATGGGACGCAATATATTATATTATTAATAATTAGTACGTTTCTATTAATTACTGTGCAACGAATTAAAAGCATGAGATTCCTTATTTCACGAGGGTAAGAAGTGTCCCTTCGCGATCTGAGGGTCTGCTTTCAACTGGCAAATAGTTACAGAATCAGATGACGAAATTCAAATGTGGTCACGATCCTCAGCCATGAGCGTACGACCAAGAAGAAGATCACATTGGTACTGAGGCTATCTTGAATCATCCCCAATGGCTTCGACAGAAATTCCCGTTAGAATTTTTTAAGCTTTCTCGGCTTTAACTGTAAGATCACCCTATTCTCTCATTTTTCCAGAATATTTTTTTCTAAAAGCTAGAGATGTTAGTAAAACTTAGATAGGTACACGATAGATCTCTATGCGATGTACTCTTACAAGACGTTGAAATAGTAATTTATCATTTTTCATTATGAATGTTTAGTATACCGATGGGGAATTCGGACATTAATCGCATCGTATTTTTATAGATTTGATATTATTACCTACATTCATTTCACTTTTTAAACCTGCTTCTTACTTGTGTCTGGAATGCTATTAGTCTAAATATAAATATGCTTATTCCGTAAACCATTTTTTTTAAATTATCTCCTGATATTAAATTACCTATTCAAGATTATTTGTGTTAAAATTGGTAGGTACCCGTTTAACTGCACAATTCATCTTTTTTCACACACAATCTTACTGTATTCTCCATATTGTTTTTAGTTTATGGTAGGTACTGTTATACGGCCTCCTAAGTTTCAAAGTATGTTATACCCACCAAAGTTTACAAGCTAATAAGGGTTAATAAACAATAGCCATGTAATATGATGCAATACCTACCAGTGGCGAAGAGTGGAGGTAGGCTGTCAAGACCCGCCATAAATAGTTCACATTAAACTTTGTTAGTCATACTTATTAGTTTTTATCGAACTATAACCACAATTTTAGATATGGTTTTGGTTAGTTTTTAAAAATCAATTAAACCCTGCATAAACGAAACCATAATAGTTTTGGTATACTTTGGGCTATACGACACAGTTGTGCACACTTTTTCATTCATATTTATTTGTTTTCGTTGGTTTAAGAATACATATTATTGGTTCATTTTTTTTAATAAATTTTAAGTCCTGCCTAAACCAATTTATAATAGATCATAAAATATTATTCTATCTATAAAATATCCAAAGTTATGTATGATTTAATTGCATAATTTTAGATATTTTATAGATAGACGAGTATTTTTTGACTATTATTACTTATCATTGCTTGGTTTTCGCATGGTTTAATTGAATTTTAAAAACTAACCAACAGCATCTGTAAATTGAAGATCTTGGCATAAAAACATCAAATGTCCACTTTTTTCCATTTTCATTTTATTGCATTTCTATATTCCCTGTGTATGATTACATACAACTGTGCAAAGATATATTTAAAAAAAAATCATAAGTCCCTCAAATCTGCTTTCAAAAATATGCCACTTTACTAAAAACCGCAATAGTCCAGGCATTTTTGTGTGAAAACAGCAAAGGTCCAGTAGTTCTACACTTTTATCACCAAGCGGCGTTAGTAATGTTAGTATACATTCCATACAATTTAGCGTCGAGCTGTCAAATTATCCTTGATTCGTTTAATTATTGCTTTTTATAACGTTTTCTTATGAATGTTTTTATATTTTATCATGGATATTACTAGCATAGACATCTGAAACGTCTCGAAAGAGAAAAGTTAACAAAACCATGCAACGTTTTTACCAAATAACGGTGACTTTCATTATTGTTCAGTTGGATGCAATAAGGAAAATTCTGGGCCCTTCATTATAAAATCTAAAGAGACCGGAGAAAAAGATTTTTTTAATATGAAATATAGGTTAAAACTTAGGCATTTTTCGGTAAAAATTTGTAGGGTAGTTATAATGTACAAAATAGACCAGGCTAGTAAGGGAGAAGTGCTTTGCGAACATTTCAGTTTCTCTCTTGGCTGTGGTATAGATTCAATGTAGTGAATAAAAATCAAATGCAAGTCACGATTGCATTTAAAACAACATATGGTAGATTAGTTCCATTGAAAGGAGCTAAATAAAAAAATATTTTAAAATTAGCTTAATATTTACAAAACCCAATAAATGTATCGTTTAATTTTCTGATAGTGAAGGTGTCAGACGAGGCTTATCGGTTTTCTTTTTTCGTGTTAACTATCAATTCATGGTGGAAATCCATTGTGTTATTTAATAAAACACATTTTTTTAGTACTTATTCCACTTTTAATAAATAAATCTGGATAGGTTTCGTCCGCCTTAGAGGGACATTTTCAACTGTTGAAAACAGTTGGCAGAAAAACAGAGGCGGACGAAACCGGTCCAGATTTATTTATTAAAAGTGGAATAAGTAGATACTAAAAAATGTGTTTTATTAAATTAAATCAATAATAATAATATGAAGCTAATCAGTATTAACCCGCACATGATTAAAACATTTTTTCAAATACTTATTTAATTCTTGATTTTTTAGAAACATTGAAATCGTTTGTTAATAGGTAAATAATATGTCCAAACCTTATTAAAAGTTGTATTATGATTAAAAAATAACAGAAATATATATTCTTTATTTTATTTATTAAAATTATAGTTTTAGTCATACTATTTACATTTCGATCTTTTCAATTTTGCAATAAAAACAACAAATGTCCAAAAATTGTGTAAAAACAGCAAATGTCACACTCATTCTTTTTTAAATATCTATTTAACCGAAATAAATTTAATATTTTTTTTACATTCATATAGTTTCTCTATAATTTCTCATTGTCAAATTAACAAAAAAAAATTTGACAACCAAGATATTATGTTTTTACCCTCTCCTGAAAAAAGTGTTTTGTGACATTTGCTGTTTTTATGCCAAGATCTTCAATTGTTGTCTTATTTCAACGAAAACAAATACATATGACTGACAAAGGTTGGTGTACACTATTTATAGCGGATCTAAACAGCCTACCTCCACCCTTCGCCACTGATACCTACAGAATTACTCTACATTGATAAAAATAAGTATGGGGCATCAGACGGCATAGCATTATGGATCCACACCGGATATCACACACAAATACAAGACGTCAATAGACTAGGTAATTAAAATGATATCACCAAAAATTAATAAAGAAGGGACACGCACCCTGTGCCCTTCGTCTATTATTTTTAATTCTTTGTAACGGGTATTGTGTCGCTACATTTCAAAATCAGCCAAGTCCACCTATAGGTATTTTTAACTTTTTTTGTGAATTGCTGAAGAACTACTGCTTTCTAACATTTCTGCATTATCAAAATGTAGAATTTATTAATTTTAAATATTCTATACTCGAAATAATAAAACTTTCGCCCCTGTGACTGTGTAATTGAGAAAACAAAAAGGTGTTTTTCTCCTATTCATCTATTACGGACTTGGCTGATATTAAAATCTAGCAACACATTATCTTGTATGCTGTATTTGAACTTGTATTTCTGTTGAATAAAATTTAATGTTTTAACTTTCGTAAAAACTTATTGTTTCCCGATCATATTCTCGCCATCTAGTCTAAATATATCCTCGAAGGTAAATCACCTGACAAATTTCTTAAAGACGTCGGACTGTTAACAGCTGTGGATACTACTCAGGAGTTGCACAGAAGTCCAGTGTTTGGTAAGGAGACGAAGGAAGGATAACACCATCACACCACATAAGGTTTCCGTCAACTCATGCCACCTGATTCCTTCGCCTTCTTCTCTGAGGGACATAACAGTATGATCCTCAAGATGGTTCCGCACCGGGAGCAGACGTAAGGTCAGATCATTTCGGAATCTTTATAAACACAACATACTGTGGCCTTCGTGTCAATTAGGTAAATAAGGTAACTCTAGGGGAGTCATTTTTTTAATTGTATTATGAATTAAATACATATAAGAAAACAACATACCAGCGCTAATAAGATCATATTATGGGCCTCCGCAGAGTGAAAGTTTTTTAGATTTTTAAGATAAGAAGATTTTTGTTTTTACTTGAAATCGATGTTACACTACTAATTATTGACTTCAAACACACATTGAATAACAATGTTTATTTTAGACCCAGCCCTGCGATTTCCTAACTATCGACTCGTGTCTCACCCGACGACATGACGTAATTGTGACGTCAGCCAATACACGCTCGAGGCAAGCCGCCCAAACACACACTGCTCACCATAGATATTATTACGCTGAAACACCTATTTGTGTATGGGGACAATGAATAAAGCCAGCATTTGACTAGCGTTATTTTCTTGAATGCTATTATCACTCCGGTAGTACGTCACAATGATGTCATATGACGTCATGTCGACCGGGCGACTGGGACTCGCAAGTTCTAACATAAGGCCCCAGGATATAAACATGATACCCACGACATTACGACTACACCCACTACAGTCGGTGGTGGTGTAAATCAAAAGAACATCTTTTTCAGTGGAATTCGCCATAAATATTGTAGCTCTCTAGACCAATCGGGTAGCACAGCCGATATTATTGGAGTAATGTTGTAGCATACTAGCGCACATGTCCAGCATGGTCGCTGTTAGTCACTTCCAATCCGCCAGTCGCTGATGACACGCTCAACGGTTATCGCCACTATGCCTCAAATTTAATAAAAACTAGGAGAATCTTTGAAAATATACCGCCGTGTATAGTGAAAATATGTAAAAATAATTATATGAAGAAGAAAAAGAGCCTATGGGACTAATTTATATTCTCCTCCTTGCCCCCCCCCCCCAATATTAAATCCTGAGTGCGCCACTGTTTAAAAATCGTGATCCTGTATATTTATACAGCCCATTTGTGCCATATAGCATCTCCATGCCCGGCGTTCTTGAGATAGTATCACTAACAGTTCGGTTTCTTGGACATTTAAATTATTCATCGTGCAGCGACATCAATGACGGTAAATGGATGCTCAATTAATTCAAATATTCTTTATTAATATTTATAACAATTAGTAAAATATTTGACATTGTGTGTGTGTAATTAGCAATCTTAAAATAATTCGGTTTATAATTAATTTTCAAATTCAAATTTTTAATTAAAATTAATTTATTTTTACATAAGGTCAATATTGCAAATTATAAATTTAATACGTTCACATGACATTTAAAAACAAATAATTAGTATAATATATTGAAAAGTGTAAACATGAAATAAATATATGAAGAGTAAGGTAAAAGGTACATAATTATAAGATAAAAAGAACTTTTTATGTACTTACAACATTTTTAAATTTTCTGTTGAATCATATAAACTTGACTTCGATAACGATCAAAAAAAAATTGTACTTGATAGAAATAATATTGAAATGTCATATTGATTTCCATAGTAACGCACGTATATATAAATATTAATAATTTAGTTACTAGGACCCAAACAACCAATAATGGTGTCGAAATAACTTTTCATACAAAACAGAATTAACTGAAAATGAATTCAATTCTACTTAAAGATGGCTAAAAAATTGGCTTAAAATGCATTGGCATCGTGTTCTGATATATTCTAAAAGTTTAAAATGTCTAGCTAGTCGGGTAGTTAGTTTAAAATCGATTGCAAGATTTGTACCGGACAAATACGAATACGAGCTAAGAAAAACGCTGTAAAAAATTATAAAGCATGGAAGCACACTGAATGAGCTAAGTGGACTATATTTTAAAAATGTATAAAACAGTGCACACCAATTAATTAGCAACGTTATGACATCAAGAATAATTAACCCACTTTATATAAGCAAAGGGGCGAAAGGTTGGTATGACTTCAGTGGGGTATGCCTTGATGCCAGATCAGGTGTGCTTCCATTTGAAATGCTGAGTATGTCGACTATCTATGATAGCTCTGCCAACAAATCCTACCTCTAACCTCTCCGTGGGGGTCCCTAGGCAATGCAGCATGCTGTAGCAGATAGAGGAGGGTGCAAGGCCATTCACCAGCGCCTAAAAACTGGTACATTCTGGCTACGGGAAAGAAAACCCGTACAGAAAACCAGGGCATGTTTACGGGCCCTAAGGTGGCAGCCCCACTAGTGAACTCGGGTGCTGTGGGATGATCACCTGCACACCCTAAAACAACAGATTATTCCAAGCACAGAGAAGCCTCGGACCTCCGTTTTCATCTTGACGGCCTCGCCTGAATTCGATAGGCGGGAGGCGCAGGAGTTGGCGATGGACCGAGGGAAGTGGCGCCAACTTGTGCTTGCACTATGCCACAATGTTGGGACGTGACAGGGTGAAAGAAGAAGAAGAAGAAGATCCAAGCAATAATAACGATAAAAGTATATTATTATTTATCTAACGCTATCACAATTATCTTAATCTTGAATATATGCATATAGCAATACAATAATTCGAATTGAATAAATTTACAATGAGTAAACTACAAGGAAAATCACTTGACACGAGAATGCGTCTTTTTGTGTGACTTCATTACAGAAGGTCGAACGCAAGAGTATTGGCATTCATCACATTTATACGGGTTTTTACCCGAATGCATCATTTTATGGTATTTCATGTCAGTAGGTCGTATGCATGCGAAACTACATTCATTGCATTTATTTGGCTTCTCCCCAGAATGAGTCATTTTGTGTAATTTCATCTTACTTGATTGTATACACGAATAATCGCATTGGTCGCATTTAAATGGCTTATCACCAGAATGAGTCATTTTGTGCAATCTCATTGTACTAGAAGTTTTACAGGCGTAATCACATTGATCACATTTAAATGGCTTTTCGCCAGAATGAGACATTTTATGTAATTTCATCATACTAGATGCAATACACCCGTAATCACACTGATCACATTTGACTGGTTTATCACCTGAATGCGTCATTTTGTGTGAGTTCATACACCTAGCTGTTATAGACTCATAATTACATTCATCGCATTTAAATCGCTTTTCACCAGTATGCGTCATTTTGTGCAGTTTTATGTAACTAGAGCTGACACACGTGTAATTGCATTCATCACATTCAAAAAGTGTTCCACCAGAGTGAATCTTTTTGTGCAATTTCAAATATGCTAATTGCCTACATGAGAAATTACATTCATCGCACTGAAATATTTTCCCGCCAGAATGAGTCATTTTATGTGCTTTCATGTTACCGGATGTTATACACGAGTAATTGCATTCATCACATTTAAATGGCTTTTTACCTGAATGTGTCATTTTGTGGCATTTCATGTTACCGGATGCTATACACGAAAAATCACATTCATTACATTTTAATGGCTTTTCACCGGAATGCGTAATTTTGTGTAATTTCATATTACGAGATCCTATACACGAGAATTGGCACTCATTACACTTAAAGGGCTTTTCACCAGAATGAATCATTTTATGTGATTTCATGGTACTAGACTGTATACATGAGTAATTACATACGTCGCATTTGAGTGGCTTTTCACCAGAATGAATCATATTATGTTTCTTTAAATCATTAGAATAATTAGATGAGAATTTACAATTATCACATTTATATCGTTTTATACTAGAATTTAATATTTTTACACATTCATTATTATGAAGAGTTTTGTGAACTTTTAATAAGTGGAATGATGCGAAATTATCAAAACATAAACTACAAACAAAATTTTCTTTATAAAATAATGTTTTTTTCAGTTTTATAATGGCTTCTGATAATGCGGGCACAGCTGTGTCTAATTTAGTAAGCTTCTGATATACCTCGAGTTCCTGTTTAATGTCTTGGTGGTCAACCTTTACGTCATCGAAAGGCTCTTGTACTCCTTTGATATTTTCTGACGTTCTGACAAATGCAATATTAGCGAATGCATTCTTTACAGGAATAAACTAAAAAAACATTAATGAAAATTGAATTAGATAAATAATTTGCAAAGATTACTTATACAACTAGAAGTCTGTCATGTAAGAATGTTCACTGAGTACACTATCAAGTATGTACTTGTATTAGTATTCGGTGAAACTCATACTAGAAACACGTAACGATCACGTCACATGAGCGCACGTAAGCTCACGCCATGGGAAAATAGTGTGCAATGTAGTTTTACTTAGCATTTAACATTATATCACACATATGCTTCCGTATCATATCGTGCCATATCAGTGGATACCAGAAAACTTGGACTGGAATGAGGTCACAAAGAAAATTTGCCAAAGCATGTGGATAGATTTTTACCAAACGGCATTCCTAGAGAAGGTGAAATAATGTAGTAAGTGCATTCTTCCAGCCCCACAGTTGGTGCTCTGATTTGTAGAGACTCATTTGAAGATAATAAATTCACTGCTGAGCTACTAATTACCCCTTAATTACTCCAATTGGATAACATGCTAATGACCTCTGATGGCCTTCGGTCAGGCGCGGTGAGCGTACTGAACGAGTTAAACTGATACTGACGCTAAGAATAGGTCACACAATGGGTAAAAGATTTGTCCTCATGGAAAGAAACGATTTGCAGTTCTGCGACGAATGTGATGTTTCGGAAGACATTGTACCTACATATAGCTGTACAATAACCTTAATATGAACGACACAGAGTACAGCTGCAAATTGCAGATATCTTTGAGAATGTCGACGAATTAAAGGTGCCCTGACGGTGGGTAAGACGGATGAGCTTGGAAAATTGTAAAGTTCTTTAATATAATTGGATTGAGGACTTGATCAGCGGATCCCCTTCTGGAAGTGAAGAGGCGATATGATAGCGAGTCGCAGTCAAAGCCTCGGGAAAATCATTAAAAAATAATAGTTTCAGTTTAATAAATCTACCAAAATGTTTTTGAAGCTACACAATACTACCAACCTTACGGTTGCAGCTCGGCAGAACATTTTTATTTATTTTATACAAATAAACACATCATTGAGTCACGTTTTGCCAAGTAAAACTATTCATTTTATAGTAAAAATGTGATACAAGATTTCTAATAACATTTTAAATACCTACCAAGAAAAACAAAATTAATTATCATCGGCAAATTATGTCAACAGTGGCTCTACATGTTTGATTGATCGAATTCGAAGTGTTTTTTTTAACAATATTACTGTAATTATTAAAAAAATAATCTAAATATAAAAAAAGTATTACCAGAATAGTTTCGTGTCAGCGAAATATATTTGATAATGCTTCATAAAGCGTTTAGATGTATATTCATACATAAAATTCCGTTAAATCGTTTTACTACTAATACCAAATAATATTTATTATATTATCATAATGCCTAAATCCCCAATCAAAAATCCTCCAATCGACAGAGTTGGGAATATATTGATATTATTGTAATTGTAAATGAGTCAAGGCTAGACTAGGATGCACAGCTAAACAAAGAAAAAGAAAGTTACAGTTATCTGTTTCTGGGCGGACGAAGGGTCGAGAGTAGATACGGTCAGTTGGCTACCTACCCTAGAGCCTATTACGTCGCCTCTAAATACGATTCGCTACCCTTTTCGCGCCTAAGCGTGCGTTTACAAATGTTGTTAGTAATTAATTGTTACTTGTCAAGCGAAATATACTTAATGTCCCTGAATCAGTGTTTTTAATGAGTGGAAAAGTGTAAATCAACACTCTACGTAAACCCCTACGCTTCATTACGTAATACATACTATAATTGTACAAACCAGTGCCGACTGGTGGAGGTAGGCTATGTTATGCCTCCATAAATAGTGCACACTAAGCTTTGTAAAACATAACGTATTTATTTTCATTGAAATAAGACTTCAATTATTTACAGGTAGTGTTAGTTTTTTAAATTCAATTAAACCCTGCGAAACAAACCCTTAATAGTCAAAAAATACTCGTCTATCTATAAAATATATAAAATTATGCAATTAAATCATACAAATCTTTTGACATTTTATAGATAGAGTAATATTTTTTTATCTATTATAGTTTCATTTATGGAGGTATTAATGAATTTAAAAAAATTAACTAACAACATGTTTAATAATATGTTTTCTTAATCCAACGAAAACAAATAAGTACGAATGAAAAAGTGTGCACAATTTTGTCGTATCCTCCAAAATACACCAAAACTATATTGGCTTGGTTTTGGGTATAATTGATTTTTAAAACCTAGCCAATTCCATCTGTAAATTATTGCAGTCTTAGTTCAATAAAAACATATTACGTATGACTAACAAAGTTTAATGAACACTTTTTATGGCGAATCTTAACAACCTACCTCCACTCTTCTTTACTGGTATGAACATTATTACAAATTCATATAATATTACTTATATAGTTACCTGCGTTACTGGTTTATGATCCGAATAAGAGCAACCGGGTTGTGGTTCATCATATTTAAATGAACGTTTAAGGACGTCAATGGTGTCAATTCGTTCAAAATTAGCCTCAGATTTTATATCAGCCATATCTGGTGCAGAATTCTGAAAATATATTGTAATATAC
Organism: Rhyacophila brunnea; assembly: GCF_057557595.1. NCBI lineage: Eukaryota > Metazoa > Arthropoda > Insecta > Trichoptera > Rhyacophilidae > Rhyacophila > Rhyacophila brunnea. The sequence continues at coordinate 6,618,773 of NW_028232785.1, forward strand.
AATTGCATTTATGAGGATAAACAACTCAAGCCGTGTCAGCATATTGATCGGCGATACTAAATAACAGACCGGAATTACGAATCCCTTAAAACCAATTTCCCAGTCTCAAATTATTGCAAACTCAGTAAATAGCTGACTGCAATGATAATTTCTGCAAAATCCGTTTTTCTATATATCCAATGACGAATATTCCATATAGAAGAGCTCACTCAATTGTAATAATATGTAGATATTTCCTTGATATTCTTTCAAGATATTATTTTGATTGTGAGTTCGTCAATAAATAACGGGTAGATTGAACAGTCTCTGTATCGCAACGCACAGCATCTTATTTTACCAAGACTCGGACCTCAAAATAATATCATAAGCATTGTAAGATAACTGTCTTGTACCAACTGTATACCGCTGCAAGAAAAACACGCTCCTTCATTCAATGGAGCAACCGCCAAATCTCGACTTCTCATCTCTACTCCTGGTCAACCCTATCACCGCGGTCTCATCCCAGTACAACGAGACCCCCAAATATTTCACGGGTTTAAGATTTAAATGACGAATGTTAATTATTATTTACATAAAATCGTTTTGTGTTATACAATCCTAAGTAAGTCAGGTTATTAATACCGATGTCTTGTATTATACTCAGTGACGTTCCATGGGGGTAGGCAGATTGAGCGTCGCTGTGTGCGGCAGTTACACTAAGGGCGGCAAATCGAGGAGAATCATTGGGTATATAGAAATAGCTGTACCTAAGCTTAGTAGTTAAAACGGAAAATCTCCATTAAAAATTCAACTCACTGGTTGGACAATTACTATAAAAGTTTAAATATGATTATAATTTTTGTCGAGTTCGCGATGTCTGGTTTACTTCCATTGTCCTTAGACGTCACGTCCTTAGTGAACAGCAATGGCACGTGCAGATTTGCGAATTATATTTGAATGAGGTGTAAGTAGTGTTACACCCCCGAATGGTCCCCATTTGGGGATGTCTCTGTGTATTTGGAGAAGCCCGAGTCGGTATCAAATCCAACAAATAGTAAGGGCTGATTACGAAAATAAATAATAGAGCCGGCAATGCCGTAGATTACGACCGTTGAAAAGTATTTGCAACGTCGCCATTTTTCGACAACGCTCTCGTTAAAAGCGAACCTCCACATCCCGAATTCAGTAGTAAAACCATACAAAAATAAAAGTGACAGCGTGCTTGTCACTTTCGAAAATGGAGGGAGATGACAGTAGGTAGTAAGTACCTATATACTTACTTAAATTTTGTTTAAAATGTTTGCCAGTCACTCGCGAGTTTTGGAAGTTGCAGGTGTATTTTTAAATGTATCTGAAACCGTTGACTCGCAATATAGTCTATTAACGCAGAGATTGCATTTAAATTTAATTTAGTGGTAGGTATATCTTGTTAGTAATGTATCCATTCAACACATTTCTTAGATATTGTAGTCAAGGATGATAAAAAATACTCTGTAAAAAATGTGGCGCCATTTTGTCTAGGGACGTCACTGATTATACTATCTATTTCACATATTTGTTTTATCGCCCGTTACCATAAACTGTTGGGGGACAGAAGACATCAGACGAATCACTCGGTGCTTACGATATTGATCTAGGGATTGGCCTACCCACTATTTGATCTATCGTAATGTAAGCGAGGAAGTGTACTTTTATCCGTGGCGAAGGGTGGAGGTAGGCTGTTATGATCCGCCATAAATAGTGCACAATAAACTTTGTCACTCATACGTATTTGTTTTCATTGAACTTATGCTACAATTGACAGACGGTGTTGGTTAGTTTTTAAAATTCAATTAAACCCTGCGAAAGCCAAGCCATAATAGATAATAGTCAAAAAATACTCGTCTATCTGTAAAATATCTAAAATTATGCAATTAAATCATATATTATTGTGGATATTTTATAGATAGAATAATATTTTTTATCTATTACTTATTGTTTGGTTGAGAATATTGAGTATCGATGTCATAGCCGCATCTTAGGGGTACATTGGTGCGACCGCGTTACAAACACCCGAATTCGTGAGCAGACACAACAGCCTTCGGTGATTGAAGTTACCACAAAGAGACGCATTACGTGGTACTTAGATGCCGCCAAAGAGTACGGCACTTCGTACCCTTGTGGCACAGCCTCAAGGGCTAAGTCAGCGTGGCTATAAGAGCGACCTACGTCCTCCAGGTCTGACATGGGGAGGCGCAAGAGTCGGCGATGGACCGAGGGAAGTGGCGCCAACTTGTGCTTGCCCTATGCCCCAATGTTGGGACGTGACAGGGTGGAAGAAGAAGAAGAAGAAGAAGATTGTTTGGTTTAGGCTGGGGTTAGTGAATTCAAACAAATTAACCAACAATATGTATAGTATTATGTATTCTTAAGGCCATGAATTAGTTGAGGCACGGTCTAAAAAGATCGTTGCTAGGCGATGTGCGGATTGCGGGTCGCGGGTGCAAAAGACGCCTGTCAAACGAAATATAATTTCTCATATAAATCCAACATACGTCCATTTTATGTTCTGTTTATTATTCTATTAGTAACAATAATAATATATTCATTAACATGTTTTCTTTTTAAAGTAAATGGGTAACGTTTTTAGTCATCTTTACACGATTTTAGAATTAATTGGCCCGTCGGCATCACGCAGCAAAGTGACGTATGTCTGACTCCACGTTCTCTCAATGAATGAGAAGCGAGTACAAAATTTCGTCGCGCGTACAGTTGAAAATTATTTGGCGTTTCACTGATGCGTCACCTTAACTCAACTAAAACAAATAAGTATGAATGAAAAAGTGCGGATAATTTTGTCGGATCGCCCAAAGTATACCAAAACTATAATGATTTGGTTGAGACAGGGTTTACTTGATTTTTAAAAACTAACCTACACCATCAGTAAATTGTAGTCTTAGTTCAATGAAAAAAAATACATATGACTAAGTAACAAAGTTTAATGTACATTATTTATGTCAGATCTTAACAGCCTACTTCCACCCTTCGACACTGACTTTTATAACAATGATTACTATGCAGAACTTTTCGTTTATTTAAAGACTTCAATATTATTCTAACTGTGGCATAATCGTATCTAATGAATATTTTTAATATCTCCCGACCAGTGACGTCCCTAGATAAAATGCCGCCCCTAGCCAGCGCCAAAATGCCGCTTCATTTTTTTATACAGTATTTTTATCATCCTTTCATGAGTCCAATATATAAGTCTAAGAAATGTGTTGTATGGATACATTACTAACAAAATATCACACTAATGATTCGCAAATCTGCTCGTGTCATTTTTGGTCACCAAGCACTTCGATCGGCAACGGAAGTAAACTAGATATCGCGAACCCGATAAAACCGGTGACCTGATTTTTTTAATGGAAAGACATTTTCGTTATTACTAAGTTTAGGTAGCTATTTCTATATATTATTCCAAATGATTCTCCTCGATTTGCCGCCCTTAGAGAAACTGCCGCCCCCAAGCGACGCTAAATCTGCCTACCCCCACGGGACGTCACTGCTCCCGACCATGTCTGATCCTAATAAGATCATAATAATACAGGCCACATAGTGGATGTTTTATTAATAGTTTTTGTTTTACGAGAAATGGATGTCCACTTGCTCAACCTATTCGGTCCATACTCTGACACATACACAAATTGAAATACAATATGTATACTAGCCAGACCCCGGATTCGAACCTGGGACCCACAACGCCATAGACACGCTTAAGCCACGTGCTATCGTGGGTAAAATAGGAATACAGTTATTAGTTATCTATAGGTATTGCAATACCGAATGAAAATACTAATACCGGTATTTCCTATTGAATACCGGTCATCGTGAAATATATATATGAAAAAAACAAATGTATATCTTATGAATACATATATATTTACTTAAAGCTCTATAAAATATTAATATTGTGTAGCACGTGTCATTCATTGCTGATATCCAAAGGCGTTGAAGCGCAACGGAAGTAAACCAGACATCGCGTAACTCAAGAAAAAAGAAGAATGTTGCCGATTGATTTTTGCCGTATGGTAAAAACCGTATACTATGAAAGGAGCGTAAGTGTTTGGTAGCAAAAAGCTCGGAACTGCGGAAATTTACAATAGATATGCTCAAACGGTACATATAGCAGTGGGTCGTTTATGAGTTCCATCACCAACCAGTAATCTGACGGAACTGGTTGGTGATGGGACTCGCTCACTTCGCTCAAGGCGCTACTGAAACCGACTTGAAATAATAATCACATAACCTCAAACTGTCAAACTGGACCATCAGCTGTTTTGTACAAAAACTGACAACACGCACGCTGCTGCGTTTACTCAAATACAATAATTAGGTTATTTCAATGTTGCTTATCTTGTACTTTTAACGTCTTGGGTTGTTATGGTTTTTAAAGCATGACGCTTGTTACGCAGTGCTACCAATTTTGGTAAGATTATATGATTTTTCACCGAATTTATTGATATTAGTACCACTGTTTTACGGTGACTGGAAATATGAGAGCCCGCGCGACTAGCATGTCGCGTCTCTTCACGACCGTTTTAAAATTGAGAGATCCCAGTCTCGCCGTCAGCGAGCCGCCATTGAAATACATTAGCTAGATACTGGTTGAAATTTTGGTGTCAGATCCGTCGGATTTCAGTTGCCCCGTGGGAGGAGGGCCTTAGTATTAAATTGCACGATTACAGCTAAGAGAATAAAGTCGTTTTGAAAAACTAACCTCAAAATTGCAACTGGCATTGTCGGCGTCCTCATATTTTATATCAGTAAGGTGCTCCGAGCTGTTTGGATGATTTACAGGCACTTCAAACCATCGATGCCCTTCTGCAATAGGTTCCAAGTCTTCTGGTTCGCGCTTAATGTCCATTGTACGTGTAATAGGACTCGAGCCAGGATTTATTTTTCGTGGCAGACACAATGTAACAGCCGTGACAGCAGAATTTCATCATAGACAAAAATATGAGTATTGCCATTGTTGCAAAAATGTTAAAAATTAAATTCAAACCGATTCGGGGAAAAGGTATCGAATGATTCCAATACAGACAAAAGGTATTAAAACGTCGGAATATATTTATTTAAGAATACAAAACATTGTGGACATAACAAATCTAAATTCAAGATGTACACAACATGAGATTTACATTATAGCAATTATTACAATATAGAATATGAAACGCCTAGTTTCAAAGGGCCCTAAAACGGTTTTTGAAATTTTTTTAGTTATAATATATGCATTTAGATGGATATTTTTGTTACCTATATGATGGCCAAAGATTGAACTTTAATAAACGTCAAAAACCGTCACTTCGTATGATCAAAAATTAGGGTAAATTTCAAAACCTGCTAAAATGGTTGGGTGTGCTTTTCAAAAACCCCTATAATGGAAAGCCAAAATACTCCTTAGAATGTAACGAATTAAAAAATAAATACATAAAGTTCACAGATTTAAACTACCTAAAATAGTTTTTCTTATTTTTCTCAGAACTACCTAAAATCGTTTTAGGGGCTTTTGAAAATAGGCGCTTCATATAAATTACAATAACAAATTATCACAGAAAAAATATAAAGTTTCGAAAACAAAATGCAAAGTACCTAGGTACATCACTGAAAATGTCTATGTCTTTAAAGAGCGCATTTATTAATCTTGCACCCCTCGCCAATGGTGCCTGATGGGCTTATGGGAGAGGAATGTATTATGCCTTTTTGATGTCCTGACTAAACTAAATGAAGTGACGCCATTTTGCTTCTAAACTTTTTTTTCTTTTGACATCGTTTGGTAATGTCACTACAACTTTGTGTTCTCGTCCAATAAAAATCTAATGAATACTCATTTATCAGTGATAATCTTTTTATTTTATGTTAATGGTAGGTAATCACTGATTGCTGTAATAATATTGTGTAGGTAGATAAGTAATGTAAAAAACTGCTATTGAAGCAATATTTATAGCGATTGGCAGCAACGTTGCCATGTCTGCTGAAAGATAAATAGATCTACTGATATTTTTTGACAATATACTGATTTTTTTATGAAATCTACTGATATTATGTATTTTCCATAATATTTATAAATAACTGTCACACTATCGCATATCCGCATTGTCAATAATTATTGTCATTGAAAAATAATATGCATAATTTAGGAATATGCCGATAGGCGAAACCATAGTCACAAATAACAACTTTACTCTCAAATTTATTTAATCGACAATATAGATTGATGAAGACAATGACATTATTAATGGACAACGACTCAATACAGTAGCTAGCAAGTAAATTCGCACATGTATAGGTAGACGTCACGCAATTTCCATTATGCGATATCACGCATCGGGCATTTATAGCAATATTACCTTTATTGTAATGACGTTAGAAGTGTCTCTAGTATCAATGTTCATCTGCGCGAACCCATTCGAACCGAACCATTCGGCAGACCCGACAAAAAGCAATGGTAATTTATAGCAGTATCACCTTTATTGTAATAGCGTTAGAACAGATTATGCCATTCGGCAGACCCGACAAAAAAGTGAGTTTCATTTTTTTTTCCATATGAATGTCATTGGATGAAGAGCATAAAATATTTTAATACACATCGGAATTCCACATGACCTAACAGGATACTGGCTACACGGTACTACTCCCTGTAGGAGGATATATTTGGTAATGAAACACAAAATTACCTACTAAACCTTCTCGTGGAAACATTAATTGGTTTCAATTTTACAAAAAATGGAATATTATAACTAGGTATTAATAATCTATTTCAAAATCACAAGAGACCCTACAGACTCCATTAAAAAAATGCACGCAACATTAGCCCTGTCCACATACCCACGGACTTTTTCTGTTCTTCTCACGAATTCGTCACAGTGCATGGGTCGTCTGCGCATTGCGTGCATCAAGACGGTTTGAAAATGGCCGATTTTGTCATAAAATACTAGCGCTAAATTTTTGTTCAACACTCCAGCAACCTCGTATTTAATCGGGAAGGTTCGGGTGGTTCATGGAGTCTATGTTATTTGCAATATTTAGTTTAGTCTATACTCAAAGTCTATGGTAAAAGTTGATCAGATTGGAAAGCAGGATCATTTTTTACGGATTGAGGCCCATTTACCTTGATCACCTAATCTAACCTAACCTTTGAAATTCAAATTTATTTGGGTGCGTCCGTTTGAGCAGGCATTTTCTTTGTTTTTGCAACGCACATTAAGGGGGTTACTCAAATTTCGATTTATGTGACCCAGCTAATTGGTGAATACGGCTGTGTACAGGCACATTAAGTATTAAAAGATTTATATTCACAAATGTTTGTGTTAATATTTTTATTTAATTTCTTAATTCATAAATACAATGATTGATAGAACATTAAAAAAATAGTCATAATACAAGAGTATCCTTGCTTACTTGTTAAAAATTGTTGTTTTAATAGTCTTATAATAAACATGCATGCATCGTTAAACTTGTGATAATTTTAAAATACCTAGAAATCAAGTTTTTATATACATACATTTCCTATTCGCCAGAGTTCAATGGGTTCAACAGTAAAATTAGACGTGGTTTAAATTTCATGCAGAAGGAATTTCCAATAATTACAATATTACAACTAGAAAAACAGTATAGATCAGTATCAATAAAAAGACAGAACTTCATACAATAGTAGGAAAAATCGTTTAAATTATATTAGATTGCAGCATAAATGTAGTCATTCGAAAGGGCGACAGACATACAATAGCTTTAAACAAAAATTCATATAAAATGCACTACTAACTGCCAGTCACTATTCAAGAATGCATATAAGCGTACGCAACATACACTTAAAAGATCAGTTAGGTGTATGAAACATCATGTGTTTTAAGCATAAGACGTTTCGAACGTGGATATTAATAAACATTCCATTAAAAATGTTTATTCACCAGCATGATTCGTTGCATGTCTTTTAAGATCCCTAAGTCGAAAGCCTTTATATGAACACACATTGCATTTATAAGGTTTTTCACCAGTATGTGTCATTTTATGACTCGTAAGACCATCACGGCGTCTGGATCTAAATGAGCAATCATTGCATTTATAAGGTTTTTCACCAGAATGCGTCATTTTATGGGTTTTAAGATGAGTCAGTCTCAAGCATCTATATAGGCAGAGATTGCATTTATAAGGTTTTTCACCAGTATGTCATTTCATGGATTTTAAGATTACCAAGTTGCGAGCAACTAAATAAACACACATTGCATTTGTAAGGTTTTTCACCAGTATGAGTAATTTTATGTGCTTTAAGACTACTAAGATGCGCGCATCTAAATGAGCACACATTGCATTTGTAAGGTTTTTCAGCAGTATGAATCATTTTTTGCCTGATGAGATTACCAAATTGCGAGCATATATATGAGCACATATTGCATTTATAAAGTTTTTCACCGGTATGTGTCATTTTATGTGAATTAAACTCACTACGCCGCAAGCAACTAAATGTGCAAACATCAGATTTATAACGTTTTACACCAGAATGGAACATCTTATGCGCTTTGAGATGACTTAGTTCCGAGAATACGTTCTCTTGACTTTGATCAGACATCGCGTCCGTGTGAACCAATTTGTGACTTTTGAGAGCACTTCCGCATCCATAAACTGCGTTACAAATGTTACATATTAAATTATGTAGGAAATGTGTCACTCTTCTCAGAATAAGTCGAAGTTCCTTCGGTTTACCTCGTTCTAAGATTTCTTTTTTTATGTTGTGATCATCTACTGTTAAATCTGAATACTGTATCATTCCGTCTCCGTTTCCATCAGATGAACATTGTTGACTTCTATCTGCGTCCTGATGCTTTGTGGATAACCTCTTAGAAGAAACCTAGAAAACCATAATGTACGATCTCAATATCATAAATTTTAAGTACGTTTTATACTCATCAATTTTAGTCTTTTTAAGACGCTTTTTCATTTCGGCATCTCCAGACAATATTAAGTAAAGTAGTAGAACGCAAATGACGACAAGAAATAATAGTACCGCCTACCTACGTATTAAATAAATCAAAAAACTATGTGATACGTAAATATATAAAACTAATGCACCTACAGGAACACCCGGAAACAAATGCATAGAAGAGACTATAATACAAAAATTGTGGTACAACCATTGCCGACTCAAATAGAAAGCCGATACATTCACAACGACTGGTCCTACTTTTTCCGCCCCTCCCGTTGTTGTCGATGGATGACCTGTCATTGTTCTATAGAGTGCTCATACGGACGCGTCTGCCGTCTTCACACAGAGAATGGTTTGATTTAAATAGATAATTTACATGATAAATAATACACTAGCATTCACACACCTTCTACAAATGTAATGTATAGATCAATGCTACATATTTTTTTGGAAATCGATATTACCACCGGTTTTTATGCAAAGGACTAGTCTGACTTTGACAGCTGATGAAAAACAGGAATGTATATTATTTATTAATAGCACTCATGGTTAATATATTTTATTTGAGAATGTTTTATAATTCAATTTGAAACGAAAAAGGGCTAATTAATATGTCAAGCGATCTGGGATCTGATTTTGACAACTGAAAAGTGGACCACTCGTTGCTTGTGCAAAAAGTTATGGTCAGACTTTATTAATCTAATGATGGCGGTGGGTACAACCCATGGCAGCTATATATATAGTAGGTATGTGTATATATTATTACCAAATAAAGCCCCTCCCGAAAGAATGACTTCAATTCAGCATCGGAATTTTAATTTAAAACTACTCAGCCCACAGTTTTACAACCCCGGATAAATATCACTAATAATATTACGAAAACGATGTCAAAAGGCAATCGCACGCCCGGACTCTGAGGTACCCACCTGTAAAGGGACATTCAACCTTGAAAACATCCCAAATGCATCGTTTTAGTAATCTGTTAAGTCTACCCTTCGTCCCGCCAGCCCTACACTTTGACATCCTACGCCCCCTAAGATGCTCTTTGAAAAATCAGTCAGAAATTCATCGCCGAAGTAGAAAGTCGCGACCGATTTCTTTGCGGGTTACGCGACGCCCTGCAACTGCTGAAGAAATATACCGAATGGAAAACAAAACCAACAGTGTTACCGTGTAACCGAACAAAAGTTAATCAACCCTCCATATCAATTGTCAAGTGAAATCTAGAGCCGTCTCTAGAGCGATACCCCTTAACTTTATGGTGTTAATAATAATCCTAATCAGCGACCCGTGCAACCTAATAAAGGTTAATCAACCTAACCGTGATTTTTTTTTTGAATTATTAACAACCATGTCCTTGCTTTTTCGAACAAGGTGGTTGTTAGTAATTTTGAACAATCACAAACACCCAGGCTTTCAGAAAAAAACACACAAATATTGTGTCCTCACCGATATCGAATCCAAAACTCTCGGGTGGAAGGCCAACGCATTACGCACTGCACACCAGAGCCGCCCAACCAGTGCTTAGTGCCATGTGAAGTCTAAAGGCCATATTCCATTGGCAGACGCACAGACCCAACCCGATCCAACGATCGACGCCAACCGTCGTCGCTAGCTATTTGCAATTACACGCAACGATTCAATCTCGTTGGTCCTTGTTTTGATTGGTTAAAATAATAGTAGTGTTGCTATTATTAAAAATATAGGTTGAGTGAAAACTAGATATTTCTTAGATTGGTGGCTACACTGAGCGCATTCTCGCGCAATTTTACGTCAACAAAACTGAGCTGTCAGCTGTCAAACCTAGCGAGATGCTAGCATGATGCTAGCGAGCATCAGATCTGTTAAAATTTATGCGGCCGTTTGACATTTATAGAAAGTTTGTATACTTATTGTTAATTTACATCATGAATAACTGGGCGAGCTTGAATCTCCAAACCAATTGAGTAATTCGAATATCGAAATCGAATAATCCAAAGACTAATTTATTTATTGTAGCAAGTATGGCTATATTTTAACTGGCTCAGGCGGTCAGGACTCGCCGTAAACGAAAACACTGGGTCAAAAGTTGGCTAACTGAAGAACAGCGTGATCGCCATTGAATATGGCGGGTTTTTTACGTTCCACACTATATCTTTGGCGTGTATTTATTCGACGAGGACTGTGTCCTCGGTGATACTCCATATATATTTTTTAAGTTTTCGCCATCTTGTAGTTGTACAGTTGAAATCGACCAGTAGAATGAAATGAACGACCGTTTGCATGACTCAGGCGCATATTCGGCTATTTTCGTACGCTTTCGGCAATCTTCGCTTGATAATGAAAGGATCGCACGACGGATAATAGAAAATTTTCCACTTTCGACCCGATCGCTCACGATCCTTGAAAACCATAGAGAATAGAGTTTGACAGTCGTGGCAGACGATCGGGCCAGACGCAATCTGCCAATGGAATATGGGCTTAAAGCCCCCGCCCCCCTATAATTAATGTAATATAACAAAATGTCCATATTTGAACAAATAAAACTTAACTCAGCGCGGAGTTATCAAACTAAGTTTTGTGTTTTAATTTTCTACTTTTGCCAATATCATAAATATGCCCGCGATGTCTCTCCACACACAACAATGACGACTCTTAGAGAATCAATACACCATAGTTTCTCCATCTTAGTAGCAATATATACCTATACAAAATTATGTTATCTTCTAATGCAAAATCTCAGATGAGTTACAGTTGATAATTGACTGATGTAAATATGATAAGATCATTCTGCCAATGTGCAAAGTTTATTACTAATAATAATTTTTGGTAACATAATTTTGGATCACTAGGACTACGTACTACGAAGCAATTTTCTGCCCTTTTTAAAAACAAATATTGTCATTTTCGTGTAGTAACTGAGTATATTGTAAAGTAGCGAAGGGTGGAAGAAGGCTGTTAAGATACGCCATAAATAGTGCGCATTAAACTTTGTTAGTCATACGTATCTGTTTCTATTGAACTAAGACTACAATTTACAAATGGTATTAGTTAGTTTTTAAGAACCAATTAAATCCTGTTTAAACCAAACTATAATAGTTTTGGTATATTTTGGGCGAACGACAAAATTGTGCATACTTTATCATTCATACTTTTATTATTGTTTTCGTTGGATTAAGAATACATATTGTTACACATGTTGTTGGTTCATTTTTTTAATTCATTAAATCTTGCCTAATCGAACTCTAGTAGAAAAAATATTATTTTATCTATAAAATATCCAAAGTTATATATGATTTAATTGCTTAATTTTAGATATTTTATAGATGTATTTTTTGACGATTATCTATTATGGCTTCGTTTTCGCAGGGTTTATTGGAATTTTCAATACTAACCGACACCATCTGTAAATAAATTGTAGTCTTATTTCAATGTAAACAAATAGGTATGTATAACTGTCAAAATTTAGTGTGTACTATTTATAGCGGATCTTAGCAGCATACCTCCATCCTTCGCCACTAATATTGTGTCAGTATGTCATTGGAATATGTGTATAATGCTGGAATATGTCGACAGGCGAAACAATAGTCACAAAATTACTCAAATTGATTAGTATAAAATTTACACCGATCAATAGTTATTAGCATATATAGCAGTATTATTTTTATATCATACATAGGATATCTAATTAATGATTTAATGGGATATAAGCTACCCTGGATTACTTCTTATGAGAAGAAATGTGGCGTGGTGTAGGCTACGATATTTGGTAGTGAAACACAAAATTATTGTACGTACTTGTGGAAACTTTTTTTTAGTTTTAATTTTACGTAAAATTAGAATATTATTAATTATAACATTTATAATCAATTTGCATACGCTGTAAATGATTTTTATATTTTACAACGTTTTTCTTAGCTCGTATTCTTATTTGTCCGGTGGTTCTTTGTCCGGTACAAAACTTGCAATCGATTTTTAACTAACTTCCCGACTAGCTAGACATTTGAAACTTTTAGAATATATCAAAACACGATGCCAATGCATTTTTTATTACTTTCAGCCATCTTTAAGTAGAATTGAATTCATTTTCAGTTAATTATGTTTTATATGAAAAGTTATTTCGACACCATTATTGATTGCTAGGGGTCTGGGGTCCTAGCAACTAAATTAATAATATATACGTGCGTTACTATGGAAATCAATATGACATGTCAAGTACAATTTTTTTTGATCGTTTAAGATGTTAGTCAAGTTAAGTTTATATGATTGAACAGAAACTTTAAAAACGTTGTATATAAAAAGTTCTTTTTATCTTGTAATTTTACTTAGGGCTTGCGCAGACAGAGAGCGGTCGGAGTTCTGCGTTCAACCGACCGTTGACCGCTAGCATTCAGGGACAGCAGACAGGTGGCGGTCAACAATGTGCGTTCCATTTGTATACAAACGCTGTAGTGACACAGGCGCTGCATAATACGAGACCGCTATATTCCGACTGCGAGTGGAAGTGAGAAAGCACCGCTGTTGCGTACTCACTCCCCCGTGCAACGGTTGAGAGGTACGGAGTTCTTTGTAATTGCGGGAATAGAACTCTAGAACGCTAGCGTTCCAATTGACCGGCGCGGTCTGACCGCCGGCTGTGTACCCATACAGTATGAAGTCCATACAGTACAAAGAACGCCGAACTCCGAACGCGGAACGCAGACCGCCTGACCGCTCTCTGTCTGCGCAAGCCCTTATTGTCTACGCTTATAATAGCAGTTTTTCCATGGTTGTCTATGCGCAAAAAGCGGTGATTGGATGGTTTCAGGTATAGAAACTGATAGCGTTTCTAAAATCTGACATTGTATTAGTCATCTGTAGGCTTTGGGTAATAAACCCGAAAAAACATTTGTTCATACAACATTTAGTATTATTAAAATAACCTGAATTATTGTGATATCGTCAACAAGTTCTGGTGATGATCGAAATTTTGGGCTAAGCGAATGGATATTGTAATACACAAAAATGTGTCAGTCATCATGACTAAGTTGCAAGCATTTATATGGGTAAGCAAATATTGCATAGACGCAAGCATCTATAATCTATATATAACAGGGGTGGTCAACCTGGTCACACCCGCCTACTAGTGGGCGTTCCAGCTTTCATGGTGGGCGGGCAATACATTTGACATAAATTCATATTACATTTCATTACATTACTTGTGATCATAATTCGAAGTCCAATACATGATTATTCTATGCTTATCATTTATATACCTATTGCCAATATACCTAACATCAAAATACCTATTACTAACATCGAAATACCTATTACTAACATCTTATTTAATTGAAATTTAATTATCGAATCGTATGGCTATCTTTTATACTAGAATTTATGCTATTAATTTTTATTATTATTACGCTGCTGCCGTATGCATTCTTACCATCACCTTTCCTGGTCCTCATGACCGACTTATACCTTCCACAGTTCACCTTGAGAGGCGTTGGGACCTGTCATAGCAAACAATGGGACTCATACATATATTTATATTCTGCTCTGCTTTGTCGAGGGTCGTAGTCACATAACCAGTGGCAGATTGACTACTAGGATCAGACCTCACGGTTGGGTCGGCATTACTCCCTATGGGAGCACCCCGCAAGGGGTTACAAATTAGGTGCGCGACATAAGGTTAGGTTTGATTTGATCTTAAAGTTATAAAATCTCATGACGGCAGCTGCGGCACATTTACCAATGTTTTTTATACTCATTCCCTGTCTTCAAAACGTTCTATTAAAAACGTATACCTACCTACCTACTTATTTGTTTGTTTGTAGGTTGATATCAAACCTGTTGTCGATGCAAACTGTCTTCCGATTAAAAAATTCGGCGTTTGCCCCACTGGGCCGATGACTAATAATGATTCACAGGTGGGTACCTGACCAATAATCAATTGTAATGTATAACTTGGCGCAGTGAGTTATACAGAGGCCGGCATTTTCAAAGAATTCTGTTTTCGCGCAGCAAATTCAGTTCACTGGCGTCAACGATCTTTGTCCAACCAAATGTTAAAAGACGATCACAAATCCTAATATAACCCATAATGATTTAATAACGAGTCGACTGTTCGTTCAGATGCAAATATTCCTGTAAATACCAGACTAATAAAACAATATTATTATTACTGCTATGGAAAATCGAATCATATTTCGCAATTCTGGTGATCATAAATTATTTTATCAAGAAATATAATAATAAATATGATAATAAACATAGTACAGTTGCAGTGTTAACCAATCATATTAACATCTGTCAATTACCTTACCCCTTTGCGATTTTTGATTCAAAATTGTACACCAAAAGTTGTAAGTAGTTACCACAATATTGTCTGAAAGTCCGTTTTAAGCATCAATGACATTGACCAACTTTACGACCTGCTTGTTGGCGAATTTACGATCTGCCTGTAAAGTCGCCCAGTGTCATCATCGAACAAGCTAACAAGCAGATTCTAAACAATCTAACGAGATAAGTTGAAAGCCGGCCAACTTTACACGGTACCCGCCGACGTGTGGGCCTACTGCGTATGCGCGGTAAAGCGATGGTAGCGACCTCCCGGTATAAAAACAAACTACTCATTTTGACATTTACCGTTTTGACGGAAACATTATTCGGCAAGCATTTACGTTCCACTTCATAGCGCTAGAGCCCGATAAAAGTAAACAGCAACACAATATTATGATTTCAATTCGCTAGTATGTGTATATCATCTATTGTCTATGATCTGCAACTACGTTCTGTCAACGTATTCGCTGGCTTGTGGCTTCTCAGCGAATGGAAAGTTTTGTGGTTCATCATCACAATCGCAGTAGCTGAATCGTCCACTTTTAAATTCGCTAACAAACAGCTTGTAAAGTAGCTCAATGTCATCGACGCTTTATGTAGGTTTTTGCTTTTGGATGTTACATAATATTGGACTGTATTTCTTTAACCTACTTATGGATATTACCGTAACATTATTTATTTGAGTTGTACCACAATATTTTTTAAAAGTTTGTTCATGTTTTTGCTTTTTAATGTTATATAATATAGATGCAGCCGTAACATTATTTAATTTGTATTAAATACCTAAGTAGATAGACCACAATATTATCATTACTTATCGTCATTTTTGCTCTCACCACTTTACTTAAGTCTGAAGGTTTCAAAAAGCAAAAGCGTCGAATAAAATGACTCGCATTGATGAGTATAAAACATAATTTAGAATGTATAATATTAAGTTCGAATATAATGGTTTTTCTAGGTTACTACAAAAAGAATTTTCGCAAGGCATCACGATACAAGTATTAGTCAACAATCCACGCCTGATGGAGTGATAACGTATTCAGAAGTGATAATAGATGAGCAAAATATCAAAAGAGAAATCTTAGAACGAGTTACTCCGAAGGAACTTCGACTTATTCTGAAAAGAGTAACACATTTCTCACGTTATTTGATTTGTGGCATTTGTAACGCAGTGTTTGAATGCGGTAGTGCTCTAAAAAGTCACAAAATGCTTCACACGGAAGTGATTGCTGATCAAAGGCAGGAATTTAATAAATACAAGGTAAGTTCATATTATAGATGCTCGCAAATTGGTAATCTTAAATTGCATAAAAAGACACACTAAAACTATATTAAAACAGTGTGTTTTATAAGATGCTTGCGTCTATGCAATATCTGCTCATATAAAATGCTCGCAACTTAGTCATCATGAATGACACATACTCATGTAGTAGGTACATATTCATTTGCCCTTAAAGTCGATCATCACCAGAACTTTTTGACGATATTATCATAGTTGAGGTTCTTGTCGCACGGGAAAATGTTTTTTCCATTCATTCTGTCTTCGAAATATTCTTTGGAAACCGTTAACCTACCTACTTAATTGTTTGTTTGTAGGTTGATATCAAACCTGACGTCGATGGAAGTTGTCTTCCGATTGAAAAATTCGGTGTTTGCCTGACTGGGCCGGTGATTAATAATGATTCACAGGTGAGTACCTACCTTCCAAATTAATTATTGTATTGTAAAAATATCATGCGCGGCACAGGGGCGGCACTTAGACAAAGGGCGGCGATTTCATGAATTTATGAATTGCCGAATATGTTTTATTTTACTTTAATATTCAGTTTACTGAAATCAATGATCCGTCGCCAACTATAATATTATGAGAGACATTTCCAAGTCCTTAGATAACGCTTCATAATTTAATACTTAACAGTCTATTTTTCTTTGAGGATGCTTTTCAGTGTCGTGACTGATATTATAATGTAATCACTGCATTCGGAAAACATTTTCCATGTCTCGATGTAATTCAATCTGTTTACGTGAATATTTTTATTAAATATTTATTACGTCTTGGCTCGATATAATAATATTGCTTCAATATTTTAATCGGATATTTTTACATTATTAATATAATTAATACTAAAATATTTATTCTTGTATGGGTACTCAGTGATTGTACTTACGTATTACTTATTCATGGCCGGTTGGCCGACATCCAAAGCTTTGTTATATTTAAAAAGAAAAAGAAAAAAGGTGTAAAGTAGTATCGAGTGAGATGAGTTTAATAATTGTAATGGACAATAGTTAAACATGGAGTGCCAACTAATTCAATCGATAAAACATGAAATATTTAGTACTATTAATCTCAAGCATATAAGCTCGGCTTTCTGTTAACTTAAACCTTCTGTAAAGAATGCTTTATACCATTATCTACCTCGAATAAAATGTCATTTGTAAACTCGTTTGAAATATGAAATTATAATTTTTGGGCGCCTTGAACATATTATTGTGTGTATTTACAAATTTAATATAACAATATAAAAATAAGAACACAGCTTAATTGTTAAAAGTGTTATTTAATTACACACAATCAATTTCGTACGACAAGCGTACTACATTGAAATTTAAAATTGATACAAAAAAACAAATAGAAATTTTAATACAAACTCGAGATGCGTTCGTTTGGTACGGTCATAGAGTATTTTTAAATGGTTTTGATTACTTAGCTTTTATAGTTTAAATGATGGCTGCTATTTCAGCTTGGCTGGAACTGTATAACTGTGCACCTTCCTGTCCGAAAGGAAGCATCTACAAATGGCGTTGAAACTTTTACTATGCGATAATCGATTCACGTCTGTACTGTATTAATTCTAATCCCGAAGTGAGATCTTGTGGGCGGAAATGAGTTGTTTGTCTGCATCATGCTTTCAAAAAAGCGGGAAAAATCCTCATTGGTTCATTTTTTAACGGTCATTGTTTTAGAAAAACAGGGTTGACACACACTGTTTACAAGGTTGTGCCAAATTTTGTTGTTAATTAATTTACATTATTTATTTACGTCTGCGTTTGAAATGTAGACATGTCACGTGAAATGTAACATGACAGCTTACTCTGAGAAGTTGTAAAGACTTACCAGTTTGAACTATGGGACTTGTATACATTTTATCTCGCTCTGTCTTAAGGTTGACGCTCTGTTATCTCGTGGTGGAATGGACTGGGAGGCCAGAGTAAATGGTTGCGTCGTCAAAGCTAATTTCACGAATGCCTACTGAAGGTCAGCATTTCGGGTTTGTGTCAATAGCACAGTTGCAGAGTTAATCAATTCTATTCACATCAGTCAATTACTTTATCAATTTGCTATTAAGCATTCAAAAGTATAATAAATTTGTATAATTTTTATATTTTATTTATTATTATTTTATATTGGTATTCTCTTCTTCTCTCTTGTGTGCGTTGCGTTGGACTACAAAGCCGTGGGTCCCAGGTTCGAATCCTGGGTCTGGCAAGTACAAAAATTGTTTTTCAATTTGTGTGTGTCAGGGTATGGACCTAATAGGTTGAGCAAGTGGCTGACATCCATTTCTCGTAAAAAACAAAATCTGTCAATACAAACCTCCACTCTGTGGAGGCCCATATGATCCTATCAGGATCGGACATGGTCGGAAATCTCATGTTGTGTACGCCTTGAATTTTGATTAGTTATGTGTACAGTGTTTTATTTTCTTAATAAATAAATAAACAATATGTAGCATTATTTAATTTGTATTTTATACCTAGGTACTAGGTAACTACTATTATCATTTCTTATCGACATTTTCGCTCTCACAACTTTATGCCTGTGATCCATTGCCACGCAAGTCAGGCGATTTACAGTCTCCGGACTTTTTTTTTGAGTGGGGCACCGCTGATATGTGGACTTGTAAATCCGTAGACCATGCTCGTTAGATTTCAAACATTTTCGATATTTTACTCTCCGAGTTCCGATTCGATTTGACATTAACTCGCTATCATTCGGACCGAATAAAAATCTGTAATTATTTTAAACATTTTTATTGATTAATTTGTTACTTACACATTACAAAATGAAAGGTTTATCAATTATTTTTTATTTGTATTTATTAGATTCATAAAAGATAACGTAAATCTTGTATTGTTTTCACTGCAATATTATTTTATACAAGTATACATATAAATCACACACAATTGTAAGATAATTGCAAGACATTGCGATAATCGCAACTTTTGACTTTTGAAAACTCGACTCTTTTATTCGTTCGTTTCTATCAGTAGCAAAGCATAGCCAGATTGGACGTTTTATAGTCCTCGGACTCTTGGCTCGCCAATGGAGCACCGACATGGTACTTAATGCAAAGTACAATAATTTCTGATGATGTCAAAAATGACTCAAATCGATGAGAATACAAAATAATTTAGAATTTTTAATATTTAGTTCGAATATTATTGTTTTTTTTAGGTTTCTACAAAGAGAATTTTCACAAGGCATCATGATACAAGTAAGAATCAACAATCCTTGCCTGATGAGATGATACAGTATTCCGAAGTGACAATAGATCAGCAAAATATTAAAAAAGAAATCTTAGAACAAGATACTCCAAAGGAACTTCGACTTATACTGAGAAGAGTAAAACATTTCTCACGAAATTTGATTTGTAGTATTTGTAACGCAGTGTTTGGATGCGGATGTGCTCTCAAAAGTCATAAATTTGTTTACACGGATGTGATTGATTACCAAAGTCATGCACCTAATGAATACAATGTGGGCCCATGTGAATGCTCCCAACTTAGTTGTTTTGAAACACGTAAAACGACACATCCTGGTAATAAACCATATAAATGCGATGTGTGCTCCTATAGATGCTCGAAATTTGGTAGTCACAAAAAACATGAAATGACACATACAGGTGAAAAACCTTATAAATGTGATGTGTGCCTATATATATGCTCGCTATCTAATGATCTTAAAAGACATAAAATGATACATAGTGGTAAAAAACCTTATAAATGCAATGTTTGTTCTTATAGATGCTCCACACCTGGTAGACTTAAAAGACATGAAATGACACATACTGATGAAAAACCTTATAAATGCAATGTGTGCTCATATATATGCTCGCATATAAGTAATCTTAAAAGACATGGAATGACACATACTGGTGAAAAACCTTATAAATGCAATGTGTGCTCTTATAAATTCTCGGAACTTGGTAGTCTTAAAAGACATGAAATGACACATACTGGTAAAAAGCCTTATAAATGCGATGTTTGTTCTTATAAATGCTCGGCTCCTGGTAAACTTAAAAGACACGTTATGATACATACTAGTGAAAAACCTTATAAATGCAATGTGTGCTCATATAGATGCTCGCATATTAGTAATCTTAAAAGACATAAAATGACACATACTGGTGAAAAACCTTATAAATGCAATGTGTGCTCTTATAAATGCTCGGATCCTGGTAGTCTTAAAAAACATGAAATGACACATACTAGTGAAAAACCTTATAAATGCGATATGTGCTCATATAAATGCTCGCGAGTTAGTCTTTAAATACATGAAACGACACATACTGGTGAAAAACGTTATGAATGAAATGTATGATCATATAGATGCAAAGATTCTGGTAATCAAAAAGACATGAAATGACACATACTGGTAAAAAGCCTTATAAATGCGATGTTTGTTCCTATAAATGCTCGGCTCCTGGTAAACTTAAAAGACACGTTATGATACATACTAGTGAAAAACCTTATAAATGCAATGTGTGCTCATATAGATGCTCGCATATTAGTAATCTTAAAAGACATAAAATGACACATACTGGTGAAAAACCTTATAAATGCAATGTGTGCTCTTATAAATGCTCGGATCCTGGTAGTCTTAAAAAACATGAAATGACACATACTAGTGAAAAACCTTATAAATGCGATATGTGCTCATATAAATGCTCGCGAGTTAGTCTTTAAATACATGAAACGACACATACTGGTGAAAAACGTTATGAATGAAATGTATGATCATATAGATGCAAAGATTCTGGTAATCAAAAAGACATGAAATGACACATACTGGTAAAAAGCCTTATAAATGCGATGTTTGTTCCTATAAATGCTCGGCTCCTGGTAAACTTAAAAGACACGTTATGATACATACTAGTGAAAAACCTTATAAATGCAATGTGTGCTCATATAGATGCTCGCATATTAGTAATCTTAAAAGACATAAAATGACACATACTGGTGAAAAACCTTATAAATGCAATGTGTGCTCTTATAAATGCTCGGATCCTGGTAGTCTTAAAAAACATGAAATGACACATACTAGTGAAAAACCTTATAAATGCGATATGTGCTCATATAAATGCTCGCGAGTTAGTCTTAAAATACATGAAACGACACATACTGGTGAAAAACGTTATGAATGAAATGTATGATCATATAGATGCAAAGATTCTGGTAATCAAAAAGACATGAAATGACACATTCAGGTGAAAAACCTTATAAGTGCAATGTGTGCTAATATAGATGCTCGCAACCAAGTAATCCTTAAATGCATGAAATGACACATACTGGTGAAAAATCCTATATAACCCTTTTAATAATACAGATATTAATATTTTTTTTACTTTAATCTTTAATAACCACACTGCTGAGCTAGCAACGTAATGTGTTTGTGTCTTAATAGACTTCCATTTTTTTTTTGTTAGCCTCTGATAAGCTTAATTTATCCAAATAACAGCAGTCATTAATGTTTTAATAATATGTATTTTTGGTAATAAAATTTAAGTTGTTACATTGGAGATATTGTTTTTTTTTTTTAAAATATCACTTACATTTACATAGTAAAGGGTAATTTTTTGATTAATCTGTTCTAATCGTTTTTAAATTTGTTGTTTTTTATGATTATCTGTGAATTTTCAAAATTAAAAGAATTAAAATTTATAGGAGGTATTTAAAAAAGAATTTCACCTAATCTTAAATTGACATCAATTTAATTAATCTTAGCAACAAAAAAAACATCACAAATAATAAGTTATTGTTTTCTTTTATCTTGGTAGAGTAAATATGCTTCATAAAAGAGATGGTGGTCTTTTTCAATAAGTGATTTCATTTCCTCTAGGTGTTTGAATTTTTCGTCAGAGATTAGGAGCTGGAATTTATATAGACTCACTGTAAGCCATCATATTTTGGTATTCGGTATTTTTTGGAAATATCTCCCAATTTCGCGTCTTACTATTGATAATAAATTCAACATTGTTTTTCTGGTTATAATATTATAATTATTGGAATTTCCTATCGTAATAAATTACAACTAAGTACCTATGTCTTTTTTCCTGTCAAAATTATGTAACATATTATTATAGTCGAGTAGAATAATTGTGTGTGTGTATAAAAACCTGAATTGCTATGTTAATAATTGACTATCGATGTCATACTTTCTATAATTTGGGGCCTTCGTCACATAATATGTAGATATTATCTAAGGTCCTCTTTACTTCACAAAAATTATCCTAATAAAAAATAGTAATTATTTTTTTAAATTGGTATCCGATAAATTTCATAATATTGTTGTACCTACCCATTGAAATGTTGTTTTCAAACCCATTTCAATAAATGCTCTTTATTTAAATCAGATAGCTACATAAAATGTATATTTTAATGACCAAAGTACACATAATATATTTATAATTCTATACTTAATTAATTGTGGTTTTGTAACTTACCGAGCACTCCTAGGTTTTTATTACGATATTCAAAAATATCCTTTCCAATCGATATTACTGTAAATGATACCAATCAATGTTAATTTCACAAAGAAGAATTAAAAAATGATTCTAAATGTAATTTCCGTTATAAATCAAATTGTTGGTAGTCGTAAGTCACTAATAATAGCTTTCACCTGAAAATAATATTGAGTCGGGAAATGCAATTAAAATGCCACAGTAAACGTGGGCCTTCTTTTGTTTATGAAGTACACAATAGTTGTAGTAAATGTTTTAAAGTGTTTTCAGTTATATTCAAACTTTCTCGTTGGACAAACCGTAATAATATTTTTTAGTAGGAACAATGAACAATAACTTATATTTTATTCTTATATTTTCATTTTATACCAATAATTATAAAGTAGGTATCAATGCAAATAAATAATTACAGTGAACCTATTGCATTTATAGGTACTTATTATAGTATTAAAGTAACACTAAGTATGTCCATAAAATCGGTGAATTGTAGTTAGGTACAAGAAATTCATGTTAGGATAATTGAGTCATTTTGCTTCTAATTTCATAAGTAGGTACTTTTACTTACTTAATATTATATAAATAAATACTATCATAATCGATCTGATGTTAGAAGGCATACACATAATAATGTACAAATATATTTTTTCTCAGTAGTGCAGCGTGGAGGTAGGCTGTCAAGATCCAACATAAATAATGCATATTAATGTTGTTTGTGAGTCACACGTTCTGGTTTTAATTGAAATAATACTAGGAACAATAGTTCACATACGGTTTGGATATTTTTTTAAATTCAACTAAACTTTGCCGAAACCAAACCATAATACGAGTACATAATATCGTATCTTTGGTACCTACGCTTCGGACTATCCGACAATTTTGTGCACACTTTTTCATTCATAACTATTTCTTTTTGTGGAATGGAAAATACATATTACACGTCATGTTGTTAATTCATGAAGTCCTGCCTAAACCCAATAATCTGATACAAAATATCATTAAGTATATCTATAAAATATCAAAAATGATGTATGATTTAATGAAATATTTTATAGATAGACCAGTATTATTTTATTAATATAGATATTGAATATCTATTAAGGCTTGGCTTGCGCAGGGCTTCATTGAATTCTGAAAACAGACCAGCACCATCTAAATAATTGAAGTTTTAGTTCAATTAAAACAAATACGTATGACTGACGAAGTTTAGTATGCACTATTTTTCGGATCTCAACTGCTAACCTCCACCCTTCGCCACTGCAATATTTCTATGTACCCATGTCTGTAAAATTAGCTTATTTTATCTAGGTGTACCATTTTAAATGGACTTCGTCCGTACGTAATGTTATTGACTAAATTTAATTTAAATAGCAAAAAAAAACCCAATCACCTGCAAACAATGTTTTAATGTACCTATTTTGTATTATAATTACATCTTCTTTATGTTTTTTCTTAATTTTTAGCTTTTCAGAGTAAGATACATAATTAGTATAAGAAATATTATAATGTTTGGAAGTTGTATTATTTTAGTGGTAATTTCACGCCTATTATACGTTTTTTTTAAATATTGTAGGTACTATGTAAGCAAAACAACTACTTTGCATATTGATAAAATTAATATATCGAAGGCAGTATTATTTCAAATACTAGGTATCTATTATTTTATGTGGCAAACGTAATAACACACGCCTGCACATGTGTTATTCTACCTTACAACATCAGTCGTTCACATCGGATGAATATGAAATCCCTACGTTTCGTGCACTGACAGCCTGTGTTGCAAATTCCATTTAAAACAAATCGAGACACACGTGGTTTGGTTATAATGACGGTTCCATGACAAAACAAACAACGATAAATATAACTATGACCTTTCAGGAAAATATATAAATTTAATATTGAAATTGTCCTATATCTATTAGTATGTTGATAGGTTTTAAATAGCACAGATTTTCAATACGCCATAATAAATCAAATTATATAAATAATTTCTGCATAACTAATCGCTAGAAAGCCTCAAATAAACCTAACTCGGTGAAGCCTGCAAGCTTAGGATATATCATCTTAATCAATATATGTTCAAAATGATTGGGTGTCTAGGTACAACGAAATGATCAGTTTAGCTTAGCTATTTGAATATGTATTGTAATATTATATCTATAAGCATAGCTATCTATTACCGTTAAATATGGATAAACAAGATAATTGTATACAATTATATTTAGTTTGCGGTTACAAATTATTTCCAAAGCGCCATAAAATAAATGCATTTTATAATCCGTTCCATATCTTGTATTTTCCCTAATTTAATCATTTAAATGGTTTTACAACAAGTGGTGTTAACCTACGGTAAATCTAGCAGCTGCACGCCATGAAGTTATAAAGAAAAAGTATGAATCCCTTAGTAATCGAGTGGCAATAGTCGTGCATAGTTATCAAAATCAAACAGATAAATTGAGTTATTTACGACGAATGGCCAATATGCAGTGATGACATTATACAATTTTATATACTCTATATTATATAAAAATATGCATTATTTTCAAAATAACGGTATTGTAAAAAAAATGAAAGTATATATTATGCCTTAATGATTTCACTTAAAAATTGTTTTTTTTAAATAATAAATATTTATATATAAGTATATGTATTTCTTGTAAAATTTAATTAATTAATAGATTCCACAAAAAATTATGTTTCATTTTTCTCCTCGCAGTTCTGTTTTGTCACTGTTCTGTTTTGTCATGTTCTATTTTGTCACTGTCTTGTTTTGTCATGTTCTGTTTTGTCCGGTCACCATAAAATGTAGAACGATGACTTAACTGTATTAAAAAAACACATATTTTAACTTTTGAACCGATCTTTTAAAATGCCTAATTTGTATATTGGAGACTTGGTCTATAGTCTATAGCAGTGGTGGCCAAATCGTAGCGCTTGCGCCAAACGCGACGCATTGCCCCTTTTTGCGCCTACCTAATCTTTTGAAGTAGGCGCAGTGACGTCCCTAGACAAAATGCCGTCCCTAGACAGCGCCAAAATGCCTCCTTAATTTGTATACAGTATTTTTTATCATCCTTTCATGACTAAAATATTTATGAAATCTGTTGTATAGATACATTACCAACAAAATATATAACTACTAATAAATCTAGTTTCATTTATTATTTAAATTAAATTTTGAAAATATTAATTCAAATACATTTAAAAATAACACCTGGCAACTTCCAAAACTCGTGAATGAGCAGCAAAAATATTTGGTTAAATTTTAGATTAGGCAAGTATGTATCTACATATAGGTATGTAGGTAGATACATACTTACATAAGACATGACCTCCAAGGACAACGGAAGTAAACTAGACATCGCGAACCCGACAAAAAAATACAGTCTTGTTAAACCTTGTGTGTTAATAAATACATTCGGTTTCCAACCAGTAAGCTGAATTTTTAATGGAAAGATATTTCCGTTATTATGTACTAAGTTTAGGTAGCTATTTCTATATATACCTAATGATACTCCTCGATTTGCCGCCCTTCGAGTAACTGCCGCCCCCAAGCGACGCTCAACCTGCCTACCCCCACGGGACGTCACCGAGTAGGCGCCATAACTGAATCCATCTTATATTTTCAACACCTGAGTGCTCTCAAATCATCATTTCATTTAAAATAAAATGAACAATGTTCATCTCTCAGTTAAAAAATGGGGATTTGAGTGAATTTCCACACTTGAATGACCAGATTCAATGTGCTGTGGATAATAGAAATTTGACCAAATATATTGAAAAAATCAAGCTATTGCAAAGGTCATTTGAAAGTAGTTTTCATGATTTTGCTAAAGTACAAAACTGCATGCTCGCACTTCTAAACCCATTTTCAATTAGTGATCAAAATGTAATGCAGATGCCTAGTAACATACAAATGGAACTGATAGATTTAAAAACAAATTCGTTATTGAAAATTAAATTTTGTTGAACTTTTTCCAGATAAAAATGCTTCTGACATAATTAATGTCTGGCGGTCATTATTCTGTGAACATTTCCCACAGCTAATAAAATTTGCATAAAGTTATATCTATATGTCGCTGTGGATCGACATACAGACAGTGAACAAGCAGCTGGTATCACCTAACCGGAGCCGCGTAACTACACTTTATCACAGATATGCTGGATCGTATTTTTTTCATCAGCACACAATTCCATTGAAGACAGCCATTATTATTCTTAGTATATTCGATGGCTCCAACCAGGAGCCGTCCGTCTTGGGTGCCACAAAAGTCTGTCTTCTATAAGCTGGCGTGCCGATTTCCACCCGCTTCACCATCCATCTCGTTCCGACCCATTGAAAACTTGAACAGTTGAACGCGATGACACCATGCTGACGTGTGACGTGAACGCCAGTTTTAAGAATACAGACTATTTTTTTACGCTTTTAAATAAATTTACATCTTTCTACGGGCGTGAAGATTCCTTCATTTACATTTTGCAGTCCGTATTGTATAGCTTCGTTTTTTATTATATTATTATTAAATTCTTTTTCTTTTTTCAATTCACTTTACCTTTCTTTACCACGGCACTTGGTATTAGGGAGACATCATTTAATTCAGATACGCTTGATTAAGACCGAGTGTGGTGCGAGGCGGCATGGTTTACAATATCAAAAAAATAAGTACATACCTACTTAAAAAACCAAAACAACATGAAAAGAGTAGTAACGATAAAGAAACATGACGTACCTCATAGCGATATGCAATAAAATGAATACTGAGTTCCCGATAATAGAAAAAGGTGAGATTACATACAGAAAATGTTCTATGTGCTATCGGCAATAGGTATTGTAAATAAAATAATAACTATGTATGCGCTGAAAATATACCTATTCAAAGATGGCTCTGGGTGTTAGAGATACCTAGCAAGATTATTATTTTTTAAATATGCATTAAGTGCCTTTTTGTATCAAGTGACATTAGTAGGTATTAAAATAGTTGACAATTATGAATTGTGGTGTGTCATCTTGTTCTAATGTTAAAAAATGTCGTACCTACATACATGCTGATATGAGTTTGAATTTAGCTAGAATTTCGACAAGCGTTAATTATTATTCCCGTTTAAATATTAATTCAACTAGGTAGGGAAAAGTAAATCGACATCAAATAATATTTAGATATTGACAAAAGTAACGATACCAGTATTTAACATGTCAATACTTTTTGACGCCCCCAATTGAATTGAACTATAGGACGCCATCTTGTTTCCTTCTGTTTTCCTCGTTGTTATTTGTTACCGTTCCGCCAACGCTGCAACACTTATTCTCGTTCAATAGAAGTATAATTTAAACACGTTGACCAGTGTTAATCATTTCATTTCAATATAATAGTATTTACCGTTTGTAAAACTGCTCTTATATCTATACTGACAGCGATTGACATTCTTGCATAACCTAAAAATAGTGACACGTGTCTTGTGTTGTATTTCAGCGTTCTGTAATCAGATTATTGTAAAAATGGATATTAAAAGTGAACCGCTGGACGTTGAGTCAGATGGGGAAACACAACGCAGTGTTATAGAATATAAAATTATACCAAATATTCAACAGCTTAGCCCGAAAGGTCCTTCATCACCAGAACTTGTTGGCGATACCACAATTAAGGTTATTTTGATAATGTTTAATTAATGTTGCTTTATGAAGAGTTTTTTGCACTCATTCCTTGTTTTCGAAACGTTCTATTGAAAACTTATACCTACCTACCTACTTATTTGTTTGTTTGTAGGTTGATATCAAAGCTGACGTCTATGGAAACTGTCAAACGATTCAAGAATTCGGTGTTTGCTCGACTGGGCCGGTGATTAATAATGATTCACAGGTGGGTACCTAACTTACAGATTAATTATTGTATTGTAAAAATATCATGCGCGGCATAGTGGCGGCAGTTAGACAAAGGGCGGCGATTTCATGAATTTATGAATTGCCAATTATTTTTCTTTTATTATAATATTATTCAGTTTACTGTAATCAATGATCCGTCGGCAACTCTAATATGTTGAGAGACACTTCCAAGTCCTTAGATAACGCTTCATAATTAATACTTAACTGTCTATTTTTCGTTCAGATGCAAATACTACTCTGGTAAATAACAGACTAATAAAACCATATATGACTGCTATAGAAAAGTCTCAAAAATATCTTTCTGCCAATGATATTGTAATGAATGACTAATTAGAGTCAGTTTAGTAGAAGTAACGGGAGGGGAAAATTTTATTGTTACATCACTGACTAACTTACATCGTGCCAGCCAATACTGCATGGTTCTAACTTTTGAGAAAACAAAGCCTACAATGAAGTAGGTAGTATTCTAAGCTGCCTCATTGTTACTTTTGTTTCGCAGAGGACAAACGCTAAGAACCTTGTAGTTCTCCACTTGCGATCAGTCACCTACGTCTGTCATTAAGATTTATTAACTATTATAAGAAAATCGTACCTATTAGAGCTGGGATGAGCATTTTGACATGTTTCGAAGACATAGAGCATAATTGAGGGATTTTATAGCATGCTTTCTTTAAAGAAAACACACGTAAGTATGCGACAATTATTTGATAATTATTGTTCAATTGGAGGTTTATTTTCTTTATTAATTTTTTAGTAATATCACCACATTTAGATACATATAATTAGATGGATTGTAATAACTTGTAACTTCCCTAAAATACAGAAATTAATACACCAATTTTCATAGGCATACTATTATAGCTATTGCAATGGCGGCGTTACCGACACAACTCAATTTCACCGTTGGACGGACCCAGTGGGATTGGTGAATGGCTAACCATCCCTCTTACAAACATTGTTAATATAATTTCATGTATGTGACAGCCCATATGCGTAAGGGTGGATATGGTTATTTCCATTCTTATATAAATATATATTTCTGTATGGCGCCCACTGCGGCCTTGTTAGTATAGCGCCTGTCTCTTGTAGGCCCCGGGTTCGATCCCAAGGCTAGTATAGCGTTGTGTTTTTTCAATGTTCGATCAGTGCAAGAATCTAATAGAGTGGGCGAATGGCTAACAACCATTCCTCGTAATATTTCGTATAGTGTACCTCCACTCTGTAGCGGTCTCACACCGTTCACTTAGGGGCAAAAGTTGTTATTTACTTTTACTTAAATAGAATTCTCGTGTGGTTCTGTAAAATGTGTTTAATTTATATTACGCATACGTTAAATCAATTAAGTTCGTCTAGTGTGCAATTAAAAATATTGATCAGATATTCTTGCCTATTAATTTTACTTTACTTACACACTTTCTTTTAGTACTTTAAATAAGATGCATATTTAATTAACATACAAAGTATTTTTCTCTATTGTATGTT
The DNA here is from genome assembly GCF_057557595.1 of Rhyacophila brunnea. Lineage (NCBI taxonomy): Eukaryota > Metazoa > Arthropoda > Insecta > Trichoptera > Rhyacophilidae > Rhyacophila > Rhyacophila brunnea. The sequence goes on from NW_028232785.1 coordinate 6,649,119, forward strand.
TATTTTAGGTAGCTATCAACTGAAGAATGCTGTACCTACATATCTTTAGGAATTTTAAAAAAGTTATGAAAATACAAAAAGATTAACTTTTAGTATAATAATTGCTAGTTACTTATTTTCAAACAAAAAATCATACAAAAAAAATTAGGTTACACATTTTTATATCAGTACCTATTATTGAAAACCCCAGATAGACAAGTATGTCTATTGCATTATTTTTAACACACATGCCATGTTTATGAATTGGAGTAAGAAGGCAAGCAATATTTTTTTTAAATTCTCTTCTTTTTCCGTAAATTTGGACCAATATTGAAAAAAATCACGTTTAAAGTGTTCCAGGATATTTGAAAAAGTGTTATTCCAAATTCCTTTACCACGATTTTAGCATGACTGTGAAAAATTACAATTATAAATAAGTATTTTTTAATCTAGCAATACCTTTGTATAACACTGGCGCCATTTACTAACTATCACTATCCATAATGGTGTCGTAAAATTATCTTAACCTAATTACATTGACATAATAATAGGTTTCCTTTCTTTATTAGTATACAAACCAACGCATTTTAAATAGTCATAATAAAATTAAGTTCATTAATCCGTAATTTCGAGATTATAAATTTTCTGTTTCATCTACACATGTAGAATTTCATATAAGCGTGTCTTTATCGCACACTCTGTTCACTAAATCAATCTATCACTATCTCACTCGCTTTAACTTGAAATTTCTTGCGAGATATATGAGATGGAAATAGAGGATGCTTTTCAGTGTCATGATTGATATTATAATGTAATCACCGCATTCGGAAAACATTTCCCATGTCTCGATTTAATTTAATCTTTTTTACGGGAATATTTTTATTAAACATTTTTTCTTTAGATACCTACGTTATGAGTGGATATGATCACTGTGTTTGGAAAATATTTATTACGTCTTGGCTCGATATAATAATATTGCTTTAATATTTTAATCGGATATTTTTATATTATTACTATAATCAATACTAACATATTTATTCTTGGTATAGGTACTAAGTGATTATACTTACGTATTATTTTTTATTCATGGCCGATTGGCCGTCTTTTATATCCATCCAGACTTGTCAGTTTGAACTATACATTTTATTTTCGGTCTGCCGTAAGGTTGGCGTTCTGTTATCTCGTGGTGGAATTGACTGGGAGGGCAGAGTAAATGGTTGCGACGTCGTCGTTGACGCATGCCAACTGAAGGTCAGCATTTTGGAATTGTGTCAATAGTACAGTTGCAGAGTTAATTAATTCTATTCACATCAGTAAGGGTAATATTTGATTTAATGAAAATCTCATGTTGTGTACGTCATCAGTAAGGGTAATATTTGATTTAATGAAAATCTCATGTTGTGTACGTCCTGAATTTAGATTTGTTACGTCTACAGTATTTTGTTTTCATAATAAATATAAAAATAAACAGTTATGTCAGTATCTACCAAGAGTTGTTCCATTTGCTTTTTGATATTACATATACGTGGAAGTCGCATTATTTAATTTGTATTTAATACCTAGGTACTAGGTAAGTACTATTATCATTTCTTATCGTCATTTTCGCTCAAACAACTTTATGCCTGTGTATCCATTGCCACGCTAGACAGACGATTTACAGTCTCTGGACTTTTTTTTCGAGTGGAGCACCGCATATTTGTGGACTTGTAAACCAGGCTCATTGGATTTCGATATTTTTTTCTGCGGGTTGCCAGACTATGTCCGTCAATCACCACGTAATATCGAGTTGACATTAATTCGCAATCATTCGGACCAAATAAAAATCGTAATTATTTTATACATTTTTATTGTTATAATTTGTTACTTTGCACATTATAAAATGAAAGATCTATCAATTATTTTTTATTTATATTTATTAGATTCTTAAAAGAAAACGTAAATCTTGTATTATTTTCACTGCAATATTCTTTTATGCACGTATACATATAAATAACACACAATTGTAGAATAATCGGAAGACATTACGATAATCGCAACTTTTGACACTCGACATTTTATTCGTTCCTTTAGCAAAGCATAGACAAATTGGACGATTTATTGTCCTCGGACTTCTGACTCGCAAATGGAGCACCGGCATTACTCAATACTGTCTGAAGATGTCATAAGACGAAAACCTCGAATAAAATGACTCACATTGATGAGTAAACAACATAATTTAGAATTTATAATATAAAGTTCGAATATTATTGTTTTTCTAGGTTTCTACAAAGGGATTTTGCACAAGGCATCACGATACAAGTAAGAGTCAACAATCCTCGCCTGATGGAATGATACAGTATTCCGAAGTGACAATAGATCAGCAAAATATCAAAAAAGAAATCTTAGGACAAGATACTCCGAAAGAACTTCGACTTATTCTGAGAAGAGTAAAACATTTCTCACGAAATTTGATTTGTAGTATTTGTAACGCAGTATTTGGATGCGGATGTGCTCTCAAAAGTCACAAATTGGTTCATACGGATGTGATTGATTACCAAAGTCATGCACCTAATAAATACAATGTTGGCCCATATAGATGCTCCAAACTTAGTTGTCTTAAAACACAAAAAATTACACATCTTGGTGATAAACCTTATAAATGCGATTTGTGTTCATATAGATGCTGGCAACTAGGTCATCTTAAAGTGCATAAAATGACACATGCTGGTGAGAAAACCTATAAATGCAATGTGTGCCCATATATATGCTTGCGACCTAGTAATCTTAAAAGACATGAAATGACACATACTGGTGAAAAACCCTATAAATGCAATGTGTGCCCATATATATCCTCGCTATCTAGTTATCTTAAGAAACATCAGATGACACACACTAGTGAAAAACCTTATAAATGCAATGTGTGCTCATATAGATGCTCGCGAATATGTAGTCTTAAAAAACATGAATTCATACATACTGGTGAAAAACCTTTTAAATGCAATGTGTGCCCATACGGATGCACGAATATGAGTATTCTTAAAAGACATAAAAAAACACATACAGGTGAAAAACCTTATAAATGCAATGTGTGCTCATATAGATGCTCGCAACTAAGTCATCTTAAAATGCATGAAATGACACGTCATACTGATGAAAAACCTTATAAATGCAATGTGTGCTCATATAGTTGTTCGCAACGTAGTCATCTTAAAATACATAAAATGTCACATACTGGTGAAAAACCTTATTCATGCAATGTTTGCACATATAGATGCTCGGCACTGGGTAATCTTAAAATACATAAAATGACACATACCGGTGAAAAGCCATATAAATGCAATGCGTGTTCATATATATGCTCGCAACTAAGTAATCTTAAAAGACATCAAATGACACATACTGCTGAATAACCTTATAAATGCATTTTGTGCCCATATAGATGGTCTCGAGTTAGAAGTCTTTAACCATGATATGACACATACTGGTGAAAAACCCTTTAAATTCAATGTGTGCTCATATATACTCTCGCTACTTGATCATCTTAAAAAACATCAAAATACGTATTGATGAAAAACTGATATATGCGTTGTGTACTCATTACATCACATTCGAGAGTATATCGCAAAGTAGTCATCTTAAAATACATGAAATCACACATACTGTTGAAAAACCTTATAATTGCAATGTGTGCCCATATATATGCTCGCAAAGTGTAGTATTAAAAGACATAAAATCACACATCGTCGTTGGTCTGTGCAAACCTCCGATGTGATAAAATTGATATTTTACAGGCGGATGAAAAAAATACTTTATAAGCACAAAAATAAAGATAGTGATACACCCCTGGGACGTTGGTCTTCTACTGGCGACCACTCTAAAACATTTTAACGACCTAAGCATGTCACCTGATCCTGAATAGTCACTTGGGTAAACGAACCGTATGTCCTTATTCCTTGATTAGTAAAATAATTACTCGACATTAGACTAAAGAATATTTATATGTAATACTCGAAAGGCTTGGAAGATTTTTATGTAAATTGACTATCGTCGATGTCATACTTTCTTTAATTTGGGGCATTAGTCAAATATGTAGATATAATCTGAGGTCCTCCTTACATCTATCGGTTTCAAAGTATTCGGTAGTAATGTATAAATGCATAAACAAAAAGTATCTTAATAAAAAATAGCAAGGTTTTTTTTTTAAATTTGTACCTATTTGGTATCCGATAAATTTCCTAATATTGTTGTACCTACCCATTTAAATGTTTTATTCAAACCCATTTAAATAAATACTTTTCATTGAAATCAGATAGCTACATAAAATGTATGTTCTAATGACTAAAGTTCTAATGTTCTAATGGCAATAATATATGTATAATTCTATAGTTAATTGTGGTTTTGTATCTTACCGATCACTCCTCGGTTTTTATTACGATATTCTAAAATATCCTTTTTTATCGATATTACTGTAAATGATACCTACCTATAAAAATTTTACCAATAATTAAAAATTATTGTAAATGTAATCTCCGCAATACATCATATTGTATGTAGTCTTAAATCACTAATAATAGCTTTCACCCGAAAATAATATTGAGTCAGGAAATGCTATTCAAATGGCACAGTAAACGTGGGCCTTCTTTTGTTTGTTAAGTACACATTGGTGTAGTAAATTTAATGTTTTATAGTGTTTTCAGTTATATTCTAAATTTCTCGTCGGACAAACCGGTATAATATTTTTCAGTAGGAACAATGAACAATAATTTATATTTTATTCTTATCTTTTCATTTTATACCCATAATTATAAAGTAGGTATCAATGTAAATAAATATATACAGTGAACCTTTTGCATTTATAGGTACCTATTAAAATATTATAGTAACACTATGTACTCTATGTACATAAAATTGGTAAATTGTAGGTAGGTACAAGAAATTCATTTTAGGATAACTGAATCATTTTGCTTCTAATTTCATAAGTTGGTACCAAATAATAATATTATAAAAATAAAGGTAATCATAATCGATCTGATGTTAGAAGGCATACACATAATAATATACAAATATATTAAATACAATAATATACCTAATAGTAAAATTTAAAAAAAAAATCTGATAGTATTTTTTTTCCTCAGTATTGCAGGGTGGAGGTAGGCCGTTAAGATCTGACATAAATAACGGTTTTGGATAGTTTTTGAAATTCAACTTAATCTTACCGATACCAAACTATAATATTTTCGGTACGCTTCGGTCGATCCGACAATTAACTACAACAAAACTAACCAGCACCATCTGTAAATAATAAAATTGTAATTTTTCGGATCTGATCTCAGCAGCCCACCTCCACCCTTCGCCACTGCAATATTTCTCTGTACCCATGTCCGTAAAATTAGTTTATGTAATGTAGGTTTACCGTTTTAAATGGACTTCGTCTGTACATAATGTTATTGACTAAATTTAATTTTATTAGCAAAAAAACCCCAATCACCTGCAAACAATGTTTTAATGTATTTTGTATTTTAATAACATGTACTTTATGTTTTTTCTTCATTTTGAGCTTTTCAGAGTAAGATACTTAATTAGTATAAGAAATATTATAATGTTTGGTAGTTATATTATTTTAGTGGTAATTTCACGCCTATTATACGTTTTTTTTTATATTGTAGGTACTATGTAAGCAAAATAACTACTTTGCATTTTGATAAAATTAATATGTCAAAGGCAGTATTATTTCAAATACTAATATATATATATATATGACAAAACAGAACAGTGACAAAATAGAACATCGATAGATATAACTATGACCTTTCAGGAAAATATATAAATTTTATATTGAAATTGTCCTATATCAATTAGTTGATAGATTTTTAATAGCACAGATTTTCAATACGCCATAATAAATCAAATTATATACATAATTTCTGCTAATCGCTAGAAAACCTCAAATAAACTTAACTCGGTGTTGCCGGCAAGCTTAGGATATCTTATCTTAATCAATATATGTTCAAAATGTTTGGGTGACTAGGTACAACAAAATAATCTGTTTAATAATTCTGCAGCGATAAAAAACGGAATATTAGCTATTTGAATATGTATTGTAATCTATCTATTTGTATAGCTATCTATTACCGTTGAATATGGACAAACAATATAATTGTAAACTATTAAACATAGTTTGCGGGTACAAATTATTTCCAAAGCGCCATAAAATAAATGCATTTTATAATCCGTTCCATATCTTGTATTTTCCCTAATTTAATCATTTAAATGGTTTTACAATAAATGGTGTTAACCTAGTATGGTAAATCAAGCAGCTGCACGCTTTGAAGTTATAAAGACAAAGTATGAGACCCTTAGTAATCGAGTGGCAATAGTCGTGCATGATTATCAAAATCAAACAGATAAATTTAGGTATTTACGCCAATTGGCCAACATGCAGTGATGACATTATACAATTTTATATACTCTATATTGTATAAAAATATGCAATTTTTTCAAATATTATGCCTTGATTATTTCACTTAAAAAAATTTTTTTTTTAAATAATAAATATTTATATATAAGTATTTGTATTTCGTTTAAAATTTAATTAATAAATAGATTCCACAAAAATTTATGTTTCATTTTCCTCTGGCTGTTCTGTTTTATCTTGTTCTGTTTTGTCCGGTCACCGTTGTTTTTTAAATTCTTAAAATAGGATCTGCTTAACTAATCCGGTGTACTTCCTTGTACCAATATACTTAATATTTTTTGTATTTACTGATCTATCTCTTGTGTTATGTACATTAAACTGTTTTAATATTATTTCTTTGTTTCTAAATGTTATGTTGTGAACGTCTTAAACTTATAATTTGTAATGTCCACAATATGTAAAATAAATAAATTGAAATTGAAAAATTGAAAATTGAAAAATACCTATATTTATTGATGTCCGATTATTATACACGATTATACGGTAATTGTATGAGATGTACACAGTATAAAATGTAAAACAATTACTTAACTGTATTTAAAAACACATATTTAAACTTTTGAACCGATCTTTTAAAATGCCTAATTTCTATATTGGAGACTTGGTCTATAGTCTATAGCAATGGTGGCCAAAGCGTAGCTCTTGCGCCAAACGCGACGCATTGCCACTTTTTGCGCCTACCTAATCTTTTGAAGTAGGTTAGACAAGATCCCGTCCCTAGACAGCGCCAAAATGCCGCCCTATTTTTTATAAAGTATTTTTTGTCATTCTTTCACGATTAAAATATTTATGAAATGTGTTGTAAAGATACATTACCAAAAAAATATATAACTACTAATAAATTTAGTTTCATTTATTAATCTAATTAAATTTTGAAAATATTAATTCAGATACATTTAAAAATACAACTGGCAACTACCAAAACTCGCGAATGAGCAGCAAAAATATTTGGTTAAATTTAAAATTAAGCAAGTATATATCTACCTATAGGTATATAGGTTGATACATACTAACATAAGACTTGACTTCCAAAGACAACGGAAGTAAACTAGACATCGCGAATCCGACAAAAAAATAAAGTTTTGTTAAACCTTGTGTGTTAATAAATACTCTTGGTTTCCAACCAGTGAGCTGATTTTTTTTAATGGAAAGATATTTCCACTATTAGGTACTAAGTTTATGTAGCTATTTATATATATATACCTAATGATTCTCCTCGATTTTCCGCCCTTCGAGTAAATGCCGCCCCCAAGCGACGCTCATCCTGCCTACCCCCACGGGACGTCACTGTGTAGGCGCCATAACTGAATCCATTTTCATATTTTCAACACTTGAGTGCTCTCATAGCATCAGTTCATTTAATATGAAATGAAAAATGTTCATCTCTCAGTTAAAAAATGAGGATTTGAGTCACTTTTCACACTTAAAAGAGCAAAATGAATTTGCTGCGGATAATAGAAATTCGACCAAATATATTGAAAAAATCAAGATATTGCAGGGGTCATTTGAAAGTCGTTTTCATTATTCTGCTAACGAAGAAAACTGCATGCTCGCACATTGTTATAAAACTATTTTTATTTAGTGAACAAAATGTAATGTAGATGACTAGTAACATACAAATGGAACTGATTGATTTAAAAACAAATAAAATTCTTTATTGAAAATGAAGTTTGATAAACTTTTTACAAATCAAAATGCTTTGACATAATTAATTTCTGGTGTGTTCATTACCATGTGAATATTTACCAAAAATTTAAGTTTAAGTATTTAAGTTATATAATGTCGTTTTGGATCGACATACAGACAGTGAACAAGCAGCTGGTGTCAACGAAACGGAGCCGTGTAACTACACCTTACCACAGATACGCTGGATCGTATTTTTTTTCATCAGCACACAATTCCATTGAACACATAGCCATTAATATTCTTAATGGAATGGAAGGCTCCAACCATTTGTTGGACTCATCGAGCCGTCCGACTTGGGTGCCACAAAGGCTAGAGTCTGTCTTCTATAAGCTGGCGTGCCGTTTTCCCCCAGCTACAGATTCTAATTTTTGATGCTTTTAAATAAATGACATCTTTCTGCGGGCGTGAAGATTCCTTCACATACATTTTGCTGTCCGAATTGTATAGCTTTGTTTTTTTTTTATATTTTTATAAATTCATTATTAAATACCTTTCTGTACCACGGCACTTGGTATTAGGGTAATATTATTAGAATCAGATACGCTCGATTAAGACCGAGTGTGGTGCGAGGCGGCTCGGTTTGCAATACCACAAAAATAAGTTCATATCTGAAAAACCAAAACAACAGGAAAAGAGTAGTAACGATAAAGAAACATGACGTTCCTATAAGCGACATGCAATAAAATTAATATTGTGTTCCCGCTAACAGAAAAAAGGTGAGATTAAGTGAAGAAAATGTTTATGTGCCATCGCCAATAGGTATTGTAAATAAAATATTATGTATGCGCTAAAAATATATTCCCATATACACCCATGGTGGCCGCGCGGCTTAAGCGTTGGACTATAAAACCGTGGGTCCCAGGTTCAAATCCTGGGCCTGGCAAGTACACATATTGTTTTTCAATTTGTGTGTGTCAGGGTATGGACCTAATAGGTTGAGCAAGTGGCTGACATCCATTTCTCGTAAAAAACAAAATCTGTCAATACAAACCTCTACTCTGTGGAAGCTCATATATGATCCAATTAGGATCGAACATGGTCGAAAGAAGAAAAAATATATTCAAAGATGGGTAGGAAGAGGTACCTACCTAGCATAATTATATGTAATTTTTTAAATAGGCATTAAGTGCCGTTTGTATCAAGTGACATTAGTAGGTATTAAAATGGATGACAATAATTAATGAATTGTGGTGTGTCGTCTTGTTCTAATGTAAAAAACATCGTACCTACATACATGCTGAAAAGAGTTTGAATTTAGCTAGAATTTTGTCAACGCCAATTATTATTGGCGTTTAAATATTTCAACTAGGTATGGAAAAGTAAATCGACATCGAATGATATTTAGATATTGACAAAAGTAACGATACCAGTATCTAGCATGTCGATACTTTTTGACGTCCCTAATTGAATTGAACGATGCGACGCCATCTTGTTTCATTCTGTTCAAGTCTTCGTTGTTATTTGTTACCGACGTTACCGTTCCGCCAACGCTGCAACACTTATTCTCGTTCAATATAAGTATAATTATTTAAACACATTGACGAGGGTTAATCATTTCATTTCAGTATAATAGTAATTACTGTTTGCAAAACTGCTCTTATATCAATACTGACAGCGATTGACATTCTTGCATAACCTAAAAATTGTGACACGTGTCTTGTGTTGTATTTCAGCGTACCTACTGTAATCAGATTTTTGTAAAAATGGATATTAAAAGTGAACCGCTGGACGCTGAGTCAGATGGTGAAACGCAACGCCGTGTTGTAGCATATAAAATTATACCAAATATTCACCAGTTTATCCCGAAAGGTCCTTCATCACCAGAAGCTGTTGACGATACCACGGTTAAGGTTATTATGATAATGTTTAATAAACGTTGCGTTATGAAGAGTTTTTTGCACTCATTCCTTGTCTTCGAAACGTTCTATTGAAAACGTATACCTGCTTACCTATTTGTTTGTTTCTTGGTTGATATCAAAGCTGATGTCGATGGAAACTGTCTTCCGATTGAAGAATTCGGTCTTTGCTCGACTGCGCTGGTGATTAATAATGATTCACCGGTGGGTACCATTCCTTACAAATTAATTATTGTATTGTAAAACTATCATGCGCGGCATAGGGGCGGCAGTTAGACAAAGGGCGGCGATTTCATGAATTTATGAATTGCCGAATATTTTATTTTAATATAATATTCAGTTTACTGAAATCAATGATCCGTCGCCAACTCTAATATGTTGAGAGACACCTTAGATAACGCTTCATAATTAATACTTAATTGTCTATTTTTCGTTCAGATGCAAATACTACTCTGGTAAATAACAGACTAAGAAAACCATATATGACTGCTATAGAAAAGTCTCAAAAATATCTTCCAATGATATTGTATTAATTGTTACCGTTCCGCCAACGCTGCAACACTTATTCTCTAAAATATAAGTATAATTTAAACACATTGACCAGTGTTAATCATTTCATTTCAATATAATAGTACTTACTGTTTATAAAACTGCTCTTATATTAATACTGACAGCGATTGACATTATTGCATAACCTAAAAATAGTGACACGTGTCTTGTGTTATATTTCAGCGTTCTGTAACCAGATTATTGTAAAAATGGACAATAAAAGTGAACCGCTGGACGTTGAGTCAGATGGCAAAACACAACGCCGTGTTATAGAATATAAAATTATACCAAATATTCACCAGCTTAGACCGAAAGGTTCTTCATCACCAGAACTTGTTGACGATACCACAATTAAGGTTAATTTACATAATGTTTAATTAATGTTGCGTTATATAATGTTTTGGCAATTGTGCCGCAGATGCCGTCATGAGCTATTATGTTTTTTTCTACGAAAACAGTTTATTCCAAGTAGAAAATTATAATAAATACCCTTTTCTGTTGGCGCATAGGCTTTTCGATCCAATAATTGTTAATTTAAAATTTTCATACATTTTGATGCATCATTAGGTAATATCAGGTTGGGAGAAGTGAGGTTAGGTTTAGTTTGATCTTAAAGTTATAAAATCTCATGACGGCAGCTGCGGCACATTTACCAATGTTTTTTACACTCATTCCCTGACTTCGAAACGTTCTATTGAAAACGTTTACCTACCTACTTATTTGTTTGTTTGTAGGTTGATATCAAACCTGACGTCGATGGAAACTGTCTTCCGATTGAAGAATTGAAGAAAAGAAGCGTTTGCCCCACTGGGCCAATATCTTATAATGATTCACAGGTGGGTACCTGACTAATAATCAATTGTAATGTATGCCGGCTCGCACATCACAACTCGCCTTGTGTGCCTGACGGCCATAAATTAAAACCTTCGAGACTGCCGGCGAATGTTGCACGATCACAACCTCGCACATCTGCCTAGCGCTGCTAGCTCTAGCTCTACCAAACGCAGCGACAGTCTGGAGAGAAATGGCCGATTCGCCCGATTCTGCAGCTGTGTGCATGCGCGGAGTCGATATTGGCCTGACATCGACATGCAGGCTTTAGCCAATGCAACTAGACGAATGTCGCAGGGTCGCAGAGTTGCAGTTGCATCGGCCAATCTGCGAAGCTCCATTTGATAACGTTTGTTTCTTGGTTTACGATGACGTCACATCGACGAATTCGTCGTAAGACGCATGCGGCGAGTTCTGATGTGCGAGCCCTCTATAACTTGGCGCTAGTGAGTCATACAGAGGCCGGCATTTTCAATGAAATATTTTTTCGCGCAGTAAATTCAGTTCACAAGCGTCAGTGATCTCTGTCCAACCAAACGTTAAAAGACGATCACAAATCCTAAGATAACCCATAATGATTTAATAACGAGTCAACTGTTCGTTCAGATGCAAATATTCCTGTAAACACCAGACTAATAAAACAATAATATTATTACTGCTATGAAAAAAAGGGTGCCAAACCGAATCATGTTTCGTAATTCTGATGATCATCAATTATTTTAACGAGAAATATTACTAAATAACAACAGCACAATTTTATGATTTCAACTCGCTAGCTTGTGTTTTAATTATTTTAAACATTTTTATTGATTTATTTCTCACTTAACACATTACAAAAAGAAAGATATATTCATTATTTTTTATTTGTATTTACAATTTCATAAAAGAAAACGTAAATCGTGTGTTGTTTTTACTGCAATATTATTTTATGTGAGTATACATATAAATAACACACAATTGTAGGATAATTGGAAGACATTAAGATAATCGCAACTATTGACTTTTGACAACTCGAATTTTTTATTCGTTCCTTGAGCAGTAGCAAAGCATAGACAAATTGACGATGTATTGTCCTCGTACTTCTGGCTCGCCAATGGAACGCCGGCATTACCCAATTTTGTCTGAAGATGTCAAAAGGCAAAAAGCTCGAATAAAATGACACATTGATGGGTAAACAACATAATTTAGAATTTATAATAATATAAAGTTCGAATAATATTGTTTGGCTCAATTTACCGAGAGCTCACCGCAGAGAAACGTCAGATTTTTTTACTCAATACTTGAAAGTGACCATACGCCACTTTTTGAGCATAGACAACCATAGTAAAACCGCTATTATAAGCGTAGACAATAAGTACGGTCACAGAGAACAGTGAAATATTTTAAGAAACTTAATAATTAACATTACAATTATTACGTTAGCGACAATACCTATGTAATAAAATAATGCAAGTTCCTATTTCTTTCGAGCGTTGGTTATATTTTGGCTTTTTATTTAAATAAAGCTACCTACCTCTTTGTCAACCTTGTAAATGGCTAATTTTGAAACAATAATAATTAATGTCGTCTACGAGAGCAGACGGTAAACGCGGTTGCATTACAGATACGTTTTATAAGACACTTATTTACATATTCCAAAGTTTTTTCGTCGGCCTTCAAGACAAGTAGTAAGATAGTAGTTATAATATATTAAGTTGTAGTCTACCCCTAGTTGAACGCATATCCGAGAAAATTAAGATTTAAAAATTACGAAGTTAGTTTGGTATATTTAATATAAAAGATAACATGCTTCATGAATATTTATGATAGGTATATTATGCTGAAACGTAAATTTTAAGTAGGAAAAGGAGCATTTAAATGAAAATCAGTGACGTTTAATTTCAATCAGTGTGAGCCGTTTATCGAGGCTGTCTTGACCGAGCAATTTGTTTGTGGAAGCGAAATGTCTTCGTGGGGCTCATAAACTGAAGCCTGTTTTATTTATTATATATTTAATTAAATGAATACGAATACAGAATACTAACTATGGAAATATTTATTATAATCTTATAAGAACAATCACTAATCAAAGAGTAAATAAAAGCGATCCAAGCCATTTTCACTCGTATTTCTTATTTTATTGATAAAATTTGTGCCGGAATTATCTGAAATAATAACAATATCGTTTAGTTAACACGGCTAAATTTTATATAAAAAATATTGTTATCTATAACGTTATTTTGAAAAATGTTCCTTATTTTCGCATAACTATTAAGAGCGTTTTTATGCGAAGGTTTAAGGCTCGCAAAAACCAACGCGAATATTCACAAAAGTACCCCGTCAGAATATCCCGAAAAAAGCACCCGCCATCGGTACGGAAGGTCCGGTCAAAAGAGTCTCTAAAAAGCTAACGCCGCTGTAACACTCCCTACTTACCTGTTATTAATGAACAAACAAAACGTTTATTCACGCAAGAGATCTAAAAATAGAATGAAAGCCATCAATTTGATATATATTTGGCTATTTTTGAGATTGTTTTGACCGGACCTTCCATACCGATGCTGGTGCTTTTTTCGGGATATTTTGATAGGGTAAATGCGAATGGATGGCAGTGTTGGAGACAAATTATTGTATCAATGATAATATAAAATTATTTATATATTTGAATGCTCGATACCGAAACGTCAAGCAATCGCAGCGCTCCATATTGAACTTTGTAAGATTATAACTTAATTCCCTTCCGAAAGCTCTTTCCCGTAAGCCAATACGAGCTTGATTGGCGAATATTCGCTGCGAATAATTCGCTTTTGTGTGTAGACCGCATTAAGCACGAATGGATTTGTGTCAAAGTGACGTGACCCGGCTCGCGGCCAGCTCATTAATGTAACCGGGCCGTCACTAAGGAGACTAGGGATGAACTGGGAAGGTGGATCTCCCTTGTGGTAACACAACTTTTGATTATCCGTAAATAAAACTCTTGGTTGGTGTGATACCAAATTTATTCAGGTTCAATGTTCACAGTGTCACAATCATATTATTTATTATTGTTCAAACAATTAAAACTTATGAAGATGTCTGTGAACTATTTATTTATTTATTATATAAGTTCGATGAAACCTTTCAAAAGGTTCCGAAACGTTCACACCTAATCTGAGGAATGTATACGCAAATGTTCGATAAATATTTTTATTTCGTAAAAATATTTTCTTATACAATGTCACAATCGTTTTTTTTTTTATAAACCGCTTATAAAAGGGTCATTTACATTTATAAACTTATTCATTAAAAGTTTATTATTGTTTACAAACTTATTCACTAATAGTATATTTATATTTACAAACTTATTGACAGAAAGTTTGTTTATTATTTACAAATATAGTTTCAATTTTTTTTATAAAACTATAAAATAGTTTCTAAAGTTTGTTATTATAACTATAAAATAGTTTCTAAAATTTGTTATTATTATTACAAACTCGGTTTATTAATTTGTTTTTATTTCAAAACAAACTTTCGCGCGATTTATTTCGATTACCTCATCCCGAAAAACACGTAGAGAAATCCCCGTAGCTTTTTCCAGAACGGAATGAAAAGAATTACTCCGCCGATTACGTCACGAGTTAACCGTTAACTGGTATTCGGTTTTTCCCGTTTCTATTCGCCCCCTTTCGAAAGGAGGACTTTTAAACTGATTTTCGTCTTCGCGTACGATTTGCGCCTCTCCGGTGGAGGTCTTACGATCGACGACTTGAGAGCTGCTGAACTGGTGAACTGTTGCTTGTATGGGAGAAGGGTCACTTTTTATACCCTCGGGACTGAAGTCCAGTAAGAAATAGTCCGAGAGGGACAGCGAATCCGTCCTTTTCGCACGCCCTTCGCCCAAAATTTAGTTTTGGTATATCTTTTGTTGATGATACCTTTCTAATGGGGATAACTTTCAATAAAGTTAAGCTGAATTTACTTTATGTTATTCTTGCAAAATTATGTGTTAACCGTGGTTGTTTTCATAGCCTCGGGAACATGTCCCGCAAATACGCATTTAGGAATGAGTCACAAAAATTGTTAATTTTGTACCTTTTTATGCATTCAACGGTAAGGAAAGGTTTTTATCTTTCCAATGAGCTACTACAATAAGTATTCGTACGCGGAATAAGGGAGTGACAGCCCTTAATCGAAAACGATTAAATGATGACGTTACGCCACCAAGATTTCACATGATAAAGTTTCCACCGCTCTAAGTCGTTCAAGACCAATAGAAAATTACCTAACTTTAATAAAACTAGTTGGACCCGAAATATCTTTCTCACTTAATAACTCCCCTCGGTACGGTAATTATCACGTAATAAAATTACCATGATATACCCAACATTTACAAATAAATATGTGAATGCTTTAATTTAACAAACATATTAATCACGAGCAATCACTAATTTATGAATCTTGTAATAGTGTTTTAGCACTTTAGCTAAATACAATCTGTAATTTATTTTCTCCTCACGAGGTGAAATAGCTGGCTCGAATATTTATGTCGAATACTTCTTGCGATTTCAAGGTCACGCGATGTTTTTCAAGTATTGAATTTTAATATTTTATTTCTTCATTCATATGAAGTACGATCAAGATTTACTGTTGCTGATGAGTAGAAACCCATCTAAGGCAAGGGCTCGAGATTCTCTACTATTTATTTTTACAATATTTAATGGATTAAGTGGATTTTTAGTACACAAAAAAATCTATATTTTATAATTATGCGTACATAAGCATATGTACGAGTTTACAATATTTCTACAATAATAGCTTAGCTCTACCTTAATCTAATTATATTAATATAAAATTACATTATTCATAATCGTACAGTGCAGGAATTTATAAGTACCAATTTTTCTATTTTTATACAGTTTTAATATTTGTACCAAGTGTAATCAAGCATGTACTTATCTTTCATGCAAACAATTTTTCACATGTTTCATTTTCAAATTCCAAAGGACATTAATCAATAGAAACAAGTTTATTCATATCTCAGAATGACCGCGGCAAAAATTTGCTGGGTGACTATATCTGAGTCTCTGATCACAGCGTTACAATTGTACATGAGAACTCTCGATTTCTGAACTGAAATTTTTACATAAAATTTTCATTACATTTAGTAAAAAGTGTTAACAATAATACATTTACCTTCTACTACTAAACGATTATTCTTACTTATTACCTGTTTATGGTCTTTTGACCAATTATATTTCTGCTTCTTCCATAGTGTGTACTGAGAAGTCGTTTTTGACTTGCCAACAAGAACTATGGGACTTATATACATCTTATTAGTACTTTGTCGCGAGGTTGTCGCATGGCTTTTGAGTGGCAGAATTGACTACAAGGCTAGATTTGTATAGTTATGTCGTCAACTATACTCTTTTTTCAAACACCAACTGAAGGTCGGCGTTTCTGTTCGTGTCAAAAGGTTATTTTATAATTACCTATTTAAATTTTATGAAATGCCTTGGCGAACTCTATTACGCTATACTGATTTTTGAAAACGGCGAATTTTATTATTTAAAATGTTTGAATTTTATTCATTGTAAATGATTTTTATATTTGTACTTATTGTCTACGCTTAAAATAGTGTTTTTGCCATATAATAGCGGTTTTTTTCATGATTTTCTATGTTTAAAAAGTATAACTTAGATGCTTTTAAGTATTGAATAAAGAAATCTGACGTTTATCCAGGTTGAGCGGTCGTAATATGGAGCCTATTGTTTTTCTAGGTTTCTACAAATGAATTTTGCACAAAGCATGATACAAGTAAGAGTCAACAATCCTCGCCTGATGGAATGATACAGTATTCCGAAGTGACAATAGATCTTCAAAATATTAAAAAAGAAATATTAGAACTAGATACTCCGAAGGAACTTCGACTTATTCTGAGAAGAGTCACACATTTAACACGAAATTTGATTTGTAGCATCTGTAACGCAGTATTTGGATGCGGATGTGCTCTCAAAAGTCACCGATTGGTTCACACGGATGTGATTGATTACCAAAGTCATGCGCCTAAAGAATACAACTTGGGCCCATATGGATGCTCCCAACATAGTTGTAAAAAAACACGTAAAATGACACATCCTTGTGAAAAACCTTATAAATGCGATGTGTGCTCACATAGTTGCTCGCGATCTAGTGATCTAAATAGACATAAAATGACACATAGTGGCGAAAAACCCTATAAATGCAATGTGTGCCCATATATATGCTCGCGATCTAGTGATCTTAAAAGACATGAAATGACACATACAGGTGACAAACCTTATAAATGCAATGCATGCTCATATAGATGCAAGGTACCTAGTACTCTTAAAATGCATGAAATGACACACACTGATGAAAAAACTTATAAATGCAATGTATGCTCATATATATGCTCGAAATTAAGTCATCTTAAAATGCATGAAATGACACATACTGGTGAAAAACTCTATAAATGCAATGTGTGCCCATATATATGCTCGCGATCTAGTTATCTTAAAAGACATAAAATGACACATACAGGTGAAAAACCTTATAAATGCAATGTGTGCTCATATAGATGCTCGGAACATGGTAATCTTAAAAAACATGAAAGGACACATACTGGTGAAAAACTTTATAATTGCAATGTGTGCTCATATAGATGCGTGCAACAAAGTAATCTTAAAATGCATGAAATGACACATACTGGTGAAGAACTCTATAAATGCAATGTGTGCCCATATATATGCTTGCGATCTAGTGATCTTAAAAAACATGAAATGACACATACAGGTGAAAAACCTTATAAATGCAATGTGTGCTCATATAAATGCTCGGAACCTGGTAGTCTTAAAAGACATGAAAGGACACATACTGGTGAAAAACCTTATAAATGCAATGTGTGCTCCTATAGATGCTCGGAACCTGGTTGTCTTAAAAGACATGAAAGGACACATACAAGTGAAAAACCTTATAAATGCAATGTGTGCTCATATAGATGCTCGGAACCTGGTAGTCTTAAAAGACATGAAAAGACACATACTGGTGAAAAACCTTATAAATGCAATGTGTGCTCATATAGATGCTCGAATGTTGGTAATCTTAAAAGACATGAATTTACACATACTGGTGAAAAACCTTATAAATGCAATGTGTGCTCATATAGATGCTCGGAACCTGGTAGTCTTAAAAGACATGAAAGGACACATACTGGTGAAAAACCTAATAAATGCAATGTGTGCTCATATAGATGCTCGGAACCTGGTTGTCTTAAAAGACATGAAAGGACACATACAAGTGAAAAACCTTATAAATGCAATGTGTGCTCATATAAATGCTCGCAACAAAGTCATCTTAAAATGCATGAAATGACACATACTGGTGAAAAACTCTATAACTGCAATGTGTGCCCATATATATGCTTGCGATCTAGTGATCTTAAAAGACATCAAATGACACATACAGATGAAAAACCTTATAAATGCAATGTGTGCTCATATAGATGCTCGGAACCTAGTAATCTTAAAAAATATGAAAGGACACATACTGATGAAAAACCTTATAAATGCAATGGGTGTTCATATAGGTGCTCGGATCCTAGTAGTCTTAAAAAACATGAAATGACACATACTGGTGAAAAACCTTATAAATGCAATGGGTGCTCATATAGATTCTCGGATCCTGGTAGTCTTAAAAAACATGAAATGACACATACTGGTGAAAAACCTTTTAAATAATATATTTGTTCTTATATATTCTCTGAATCTGGTAGTCTTAAAATAAATGAAATGACACATACTGGTGAAAAACCCTATAAATGCAATTTTTGCTCATATAGATGCTTGCGACTAACTTGTCTTACAAAGTATAAAATGATATACTCCTAATCTTAAAAAAAAAACAAAAAAACATGCATACTGCTGAAAAACCATATAAATGCAGTTTATGCCCATGAGAATGCTCTCAAATTAGTAGTATTCGACCATGAAATGACACGTACCGGTCAAAAACCCTATTAATGCACTGTGTGCTCATATACAATCTCGCTACTTGATCATCTTAAAAAACATCGAATAAACACATACAGGTAAAACACTTTATAAATGCAATGTGTGTTCTTATAGATGCAGGCAATTTAGTACTCTTAAAAGCCATGAAATGACACATACTGTTGAAAAACCTCGTAATTGCAATGTGTGCCTATATAGATGCTCGCAAAGGAGTAGTCTTAAAATACATGAAATCAAGCATTCTAGATACTAACTGAGGTCCTCCTTACTTCTAACGGTTTCAAAGTATTCGGTAATAATTTTAAATTTAAAAACAAAAAGTATTTTTTTTAAATTTCTCCTTTTTTGGTATCCGATAAATTTCATAATATTGTTGTACCTACCCATTCAAATGTTGTATTAAACCCATTTAAATAAATACTCTTCATTGTAATCAGATAGCTGCATAAATGTTTATTTTAATGAGTAAAGTACACATAATTTATTTATAATTCTATACTTAGTTAATTGTGGTTTTGTAACTTACCGAGCACTTCTCGATTTTTATTACCATATTCTTAAATATCCTTTTTTATCGATAATACTGTAAATGATACCTACCTGTATCAATTTTACCAAGAATTAAAAATTATTGTAAATGTAATCTCCGTAATAAATCATATTGTAGGTTGTCGTAAATCACTAATAATAACTTTCACCCTAAAATAATATTGAATCGGGAAATGCAATTAAAATGACACAGTAAACGTGGGCCTTCTTTTGTTTATGAAGTACACAATAGTTGTAGTAAATGTTTTATAGTGTTTTCAGTTATATTCAAACTTTCTCGTTGGACAAACCGGTATAATATTTTTTAGTAGGAACAATGAACAATAACTTATATTTTATGCTTATCTTTTCATTTTATACCAATAATTATAAATGTATCAATGTTCTTAGAGAAATAATTATAGTGAACCTATTGCATTTACAGATATTGTAATATTATAGTAACACTATGTATGTCCATAAAATCGGTGGATTGTAGGTAGGTACAAGAAATTCATTTTAGGATAACTGAATCATTTTGCTTCAAATTTCATAAGTACTTAACAAATAATAATATTATATAAATAAATTGTACCATAATCGATCTGATGTTAGAAGGCATACACATAATAATATACAATAATATTTTTCTCACCAGTGAAGGATGGATGTAGGCTGTTAAGATCCGATGTAAATAATTCATATTAATGTTGTTTGTGAGTCATACGTTCTTGTTTTTATTGAACTAATACTATAATTGATTACATGTGGTTTTGAATAGTTTTCAAATTCAACTAAACCTTGCACATTTTTGTGCACACTTTTTCATTCATACTTATTTCTTTTCATGGAATATAAAATGCATATTACACGTCATGTTGCTAATTCATGAAGTCCTTCCTAAACTCAATAATCTGATACAAAAATAAATATCAATCCATCTTTAAAATATCAAAAATGATGTATGATTTAATGAAATATTTTATAGATAGACCAGTATTTTCTTTCTAATAAAGATATTAAATACCTATCTATAATAGATTGGCGTGCGCAGGGTTTAATTGAATTTTAAAAACTAACCAGTTCCATCTGTAAATAATAAAATTGTAGTTTTTCGGATTGGATCTCAGCAGCTTACCTCCACCCTTCGCCAGTGCAATATATTTTGTACCTATGTCTGTAAAATTAGTTTATGTTATGTAGGTTTACTATTTTAAATGGACATCGTCCGTACATAATGGTATTGACTAAATTTAATTTAAATAGCAAAAATAGCCAATCACCTGCACACAATGTTTTAATGTATTTTGTATTATAATAATAATATGTACTTTATGTTTTTTCTTAATATTTAGCTTTTCAGAGAATGAGGAAGATTCTTCGAAATATTATAATGTTTGGTAGTTGTATTATTTTAGTAGTAATTTCATGTTTATTATAAGTTTTCTTAATATTCTAGGTACTATGTAAGCAGAACAACTACTTTGCATGTTGATAAAATTAATATATCGAAGGCAGTATTATTTCAAATACTAGGTATCTATTATTTTATGTGGCGAAGGTAATAACACACGCCTGCACATGTGTTATTCTACCTTACAACATCCCTCGTTCACTTCAGATGAATTTGCCATTCCCACTCTTCGTAAAATGACAGCCTGTGCTTCAAATTCCGTTTAATACAGATCGAGACACGCGTGGTTTGGTTATAATATGACGTTTCCATGACAAAACAGAACAGTGACAAAACAGAACAACGATAAATATAACTATGACCTTTCAGGAAAAATGTAAATTTAATATTGAAGTTGTCCTATATCTATTGTGTTGATAGATTTTTAATAGCACAGATTTCAATACGCCATAATAAATCAAATTATATAGGTACCTAATATCTGTAATACTAATCGCTAGAAAACATCAAATAAACTTAACTCAGTGTGGATATCTCATCTTAATCAATATATGTTCAAAATGATTAGGTGACAAGGTACAACGAAATAATCAGTTTAATAATTCTGCAGCGATCATCTATCAGCAAGATTTGGATGTCAGAATTAAAAAGGGGTGGATAATTTAATCCTTATCAGGGTTGCCGTTGAATATGGACAAACAAGATAATTGTTTACAATTATATATAGTTTGCGGATACAAATTAATACCAAAGCGCCCAAAAATAAATGCATTTTATAATCCATTCCTTATCTCGTATTTTCCCTAATGTAATAATTTAAATAGTTTTACAATAAATGGTTTCAACCTACGGTAAATCTAGCAGCTGCACGCCTATAAGTTTTTTTTTTCTTTATTTGTAGAAGTCTCTTTTTAAAATCAGATGATCAATACAATTTACAGCTTAAATACTTTCTTTTAAAATTAGAAATCTCTTCGGAGTACTATTTCGCGTTAAAGTTGTTTGTAGAAATCTGTTGACATTATATCTCGTATTAGAAGTACAATTTGACATACATTTTACCATTAAGTTTTTACATAGCAACTTAGATCTTTCTTCTAGTAATGTTATCTTAGCTTCGGCAAGTAGTATGTTAGTAGAGGTACTTTTCCTTAGGCCGTAGTCGTTCTAACTGTAGCTTTGCTCCTTTATTTTTTGGGAAGTAAATATAGCTTCCATGGTCCATTATGGATCTGATGTAGCTTTTATAGAAGGTTATTAGAGTGGAAGGGTGTGATCCCCAAGTACCTCTGAGAAACTTTATAATGTTGGTGGCTCTATTGACTTTCTGGGCAATGTAATTGACATGTTTATCAAAAGAAAGCTTGAAGTCAAAATAAATACCTAGAAATTTGGCTGAGTAAGTTGATTTAATCAAGACATCATTCAATTTAATTTGAAGTTCTCCCGACAGTATTTTGTTTTTGTTGAAATGTACAAATACCGTTTTCTCCGGAGATAGATCCAAACCCAGTTTAAATAGATTATTTCTAATTGTTTCTAGTGCACATTCCATTATATTTTTTATCCTGATTGAGGTCTTTAGTTTTAAGGAACAAAGATATATCGTCTGCAAAATGGGAGACTGTTATAGCTTTCGGGATATTGCGAACAATGTGGCTAACGTATATAATGTAAAACAGCGGACTTAAAATTCCTCCTTGAGGTAGGCCTTTATATAGTATCCTCGGGAGATCTATGTTTGAATTAGTATAGATTAATCTCTCGTAGACAAGAAAAAAAACAGAATTTAACGAGTTTTATGGGGCACCCTATTTGTGCCAATATTTCAACGAGAATATCTGATTGAACGTTATTGAAGGCTCCAATCACGTCCAAAAAAATACCTAGCGTATGTTTTTTTTCATTAAAAGATTCTTCAATATATATTGCAATATTTGTTAGGTTATCCGCACACGAAAATCCTTTCCTGACACATGAGGTCAGTGCAATTGGTCTTAAGCTATCAGAATTAGGTTTATTAATAAAATGTATAAATATGCTTTTCCATTCGTCAGGGAATTCCATGCTATGAAACATGAGGTTAAAAATGTCTAGGAATATATGTTTTATTGGAGTGGGAAGCATATCAATGACTTCATACGTTATCCCGTCCGTTCCAGGTGCGGAATTATGTTGAGAATTTAATGCTTTGCTGAATTCTATGAAAATAAAGTGAGTGTCGAATAGCGTGTTATTTTTGGTAACAGGGAAAATGTTACGGTTACTTGGAACCCACGGTGTGCATAGTTTTTCAAGAGCAGCTTCAATTTTCTCTTTATTTTGCATATTTTGTTCAATACTATCGGGTCTAATTTTTATCCATTTGTTTTTAAAAAAATTTGCTTTTTCCCATGTATACTTAAGGTCTGTGCTAAAATTGATAGTCTCTGCAAATTGTCGAAAGCAGTCACTCTTTTTCTTTTTAAAAGTTTTTTTAGCTTTGGTAGCATTCTTTTTGTATTCAATTAAGTCTTTAAAATCTAAGGTAAATTCCCATTTTTTTAAGGCAGCTTTTCTTTTTCTCTTTACCTTATCACACTCTGAATCCCACCGTTCTACTGGATTGCTATGGCGAAATTGGGAATTATTCCGTTTTTTGGAGTGCAGTCTGTGACTGCTTGTGTGATTTTTTTAATGAGGAATTTATACTGCGAGACTGAACTTAAACTGAGAAAAGAATCTGATTTGAATTCATTAATATTTTCCGCCATTGTATTTTTAAATTTAACCCAATTGGTTTTTTTGGTCTGCAACTTGAAAGTATTTTTGAAATAAATTGCTTTTTGTACAGATAAGTTAATACGCACTGAATAGTGATCTGATCCCCGGGGGTCTTCATCTATATTTAATACAATCTGTTGTAGAAGATTAGGAGAAGCAAAACTAAATCAACATTTGATTTTATACCTCGTCGCAGATCAATACGGGTTTTAGTATTATTATTTATTAAAATTAAGTCGTAATCAGCTAAAGTGTAGATGATTCTAGAACCATTAATATCATTTCTATTGCAATTCCACGCGACATTGTGGGCATTGAAGCCTCCCACCAATATGGTTTTATCATCTAATAGAGTATTACTAAAAACTTGATCTCATTCCTGAAGCGACAGATTTGTATAATTTCCGCTATTGCTAGGGGGCATATAAACTGCAATGATATTAATTTTATCTTTAAGGTTAGTCAGTGTAATGCCCAAAACTTCAGTGGATATGTTCGGAATGATGAGGTTGTTAATAGCTTTGTAAGTTATACTATTTCTAATAATGCAAATTATACCTCCTCCTCTGGCGTACGTCCTGTCTCGCCGAAGCACCATAAATATGTAAATAAATAAATACGCTAATAACTATGTGAGAAATGGTGTCGTTTACCATGTTTACACGCCTATAAAAATATCAATTTCATCTAGCATCACTCTAAGCTCCTCTAGCCTATTAAGAATACTTCTTGTATTCCAGAAAACAATACGTATATCAGATTGAATAAATTGGTTATTGCTTTGTTGGTTGCTGGAATTATGCATTATGTTATTGTTCCTCTTGTCCTTCCAACGAACTAACATCTTCACTGGAAACTTTCAATTGTGGATTACTGAGTCTTTTCTTGATTCTTGCTTTGCGACTTTTAATGCTGCGTTCTTTTAAACAACTGTAAATTTCCGTGAGCATGTTATTAAGAGCTTCTATATCAGTAGTAAATTCATTTGCAATAATTTCGGTATTGGGATTTCCATGTGTTTTCACAAGGAAACTGAGTAATGTTTCATAGTCCATGGGAAATCTATGACGGTTACTTTCGACATGTTCCTTGGCAGGTAGCAATAGTTCATTTGTATCCTCAGTGGATACTTTTTCGATTTTTTGGGTGTCTGTTGGAGTGCAGGAATGCGTGTGATTGCATTCCTTTTCACTGTATCTTCAAATTCAAATTCTACGCTGCTGATATCAGTTGGCCTGGTCAATGGCCTTTTCGAACCGATTGGCGTATCCTTGTTGATAATAGAGTTGTCCGACTTTATATCTGCGGCAAGTTCATCCTCCTGGAGTGTATTTTCTCTCTCTAACGAAAGAGAGGTTAACACCTTTGGTACATTGAGAGAGTCAGGCAATTGTACAGTGTGAGGTTCATTGTTTCCAGCTGTTTTACAATATTTGGCGAGATGGCCCTCCTCTTTGCATATAAAGCATGTCTATTTTTCGGTGGAGAAGTAAATCCAGTACAGGGTATTGACCTGTCTCCGGAAACTTAAAATATGTGCATAACCCGGTTCGTTAATACCAGCTCTGATGCTTGTGATACGTGATGTAGTTTTTATCTTTAATTCATTGAGTTTTGATTCCAAAACGCTGTGTGGGATTATAGGACACACGTTTGATATTATTATCCTCTTTGATTTGGTGATCAGCGGCCTGATTTCTAGTATTTGGTTTCTAATTTTAACCGTTTCTTGATTTTCTGTTAATTTATCTGCTTGTTCTTGACTACTCAAGTATATACATATTCTTCCCTGGGAAATCCTAGATACATATCTTATATGACATGGATCTACCTTATTCCCGATCGATAGTGTGTATTCTCGTATAGAGATGCCATCAATAAAATCTAGAACGATGGCTTGCCCCTTCTTCGGAAATTGCATTTGTTGTGCAACTGATGCATACGACATTGTTTGTTGGGTTTCTTTTTGGTGAACCATTGCTGGAAACGTTTTATTTTTTTGATTTTTAATAAGCGCTCCTGTAGTCAGAGACACTTAAATGTAAACAACTTTGTAACAATAATTTATTATAACGCCGCACGCTCAACAGTCAGACGCCTTAAAGTTATAAAGAAAAAGTATGATACCCTTAGTAATCGAGTGGCAATAGTCGTGCACGATTATCAAAATCAAATAGATAAATTGAGGTATTTACGATTAATGGCCAACATGCAGTGATAACATTATACAATTTTATATACTCTATATAATATAAAAATATGCAATATTTTCAAAATAACGGTATTGTAAAAAAAATGAAAGTATATATTATGCCTTGATGATTTCACTTAAAAATTGTTTTTTTTTTTTAAATATTAAATATTTATATGTAAGTATATGTATTTCGTTTAAAATTTAATTAATAAATAGATTCCACAAAAATTTCTGTTTCATTTTTCCCCTGTCTGTTCTGTTTTGTCATGTTCTGTTTTGTCAAGTTCAGTTTTGTTCGGTCACCAATATCAAATTCCTATATTTATTGATGTCCGATTATTATACACGATTATACGGTAATTGTATGAGATGTACACAGTATAAAATGTAAAACGATGACTTAACTGTATTTAAAATCACATATTTAAACTTTTGAACCGATCTTTCAATATGCCTAATTTCTAAATTGGAGCTTGGTCTATAGTCGATGGCAGTGGTGGCCAAACCGTAGCGCTTGCGCCAAACTCAACGCATTGCCCGTTTTTGCACCTACCCAATCTTTTGAAGTAGGCGCAGTGACGTCCCTAGACAAAATGCCGTCCTTAGACAGCGCCAAAATGCCGCCTTATTTTTTATACAGTATTTTTTATCATCCTTTTATGATTAAAATATTTATGAAATGTGTTGTATAGATTCATTTCCAACAAAATATATAACTACTAATAAATCTAGTTTCATTTAATAATTTAATTAAATTTTGAAAATATTAATTCAGATACATTTAAAAATACACCTGGCAACCTCCAAAACTCGCGAATGAGCAGCAAAAATATTTGGTTAAATTTAAAATTAGGCAAGTATGTATCTACCTATAGGTATATAGGTAGATACATACTTACATAAGACGTGACCTCCAAGGACAACGGAAGTAAACAAGACATCGCGAACCCGACAGAAAATACAGTCTTGTTAAACCGTGTGTGTTAATAAATACATTTGGTTTCCAACCAGTGAGCTGATTTTTTAATGGAAAGATATTTCCGTTATTATGTACTAAGTTTAGGTAGCTATTTATATATATACCTAATGATTCTCCTCGATTTGCCGCCCTTCGAGTAACTGCCACCCCCAAGCGACGCTCAACCTGCCTACCTCCACGCGAGGTCACTGAGTAGGTGCCATAACTGAATCCATCTTCAGGTTTTCAACACCTGAGTGCTCTCATATCATCATTTCATGTAAAATGACATGAAAAATGTTCATCTCTCAGTTAAAAAATGGGGGTTTGAGTTAATTTCCACACTTGAAAGACCAGAATGAATGTGCTGTTAATTGAATTTAACGAAATATATTTAAAAAATCAAGATATTGCAAAAATCATTTGAAAGTCGTTTTCAAAACTGCATGCTCGCACTTCTAAACCCATTTTCAATTAGAGATCAAAATGTAATGCAGATGCCTAGTAACATACAAAAAAAGAAACTGATAGAATTCAAAACAATTCGTTATTGAAAATGAAATTTGATGAACTTTTTCCAGATCAAAATGCTTCTGACAGAATTAATTTCTGGCGGTCATTATTCTGTGAACATTTCCCAGAGCTAATAAAATTTGCAAAAAGTTATATAATGTCGCTTTGGATCGACATACAGACAGTGAACAAGCAACCGAAACAGAGCCGCTTAACTACACTTTACCACAGATATGCTGGATCGTATTTTGTTTCATCAGCACACAATTCCATTGACCACAGCCAATATCGTTCTTAATGTATTGGATGGCTCCAACCTGTTAGAAAGCTGGCGTGCCGGTTACCCCCACCCCCCGCTTCACTATCCATCTTGCTCACACCCATTGAAAACTTGAACAGTTGAACGCGATGGCACCATGCTTTCCATGTGACGTGTACGCCAGTTTATTGAATAAAGACTCTATTTTTTATGCTTTTAAATAAATGGCATCTTACTGCGGGCGTAAAGATTCATTCACATTCATTTTGCTTTCCGAATTAATTGTATAGCTTCGTTTTTTATTATATTAATAAATTATTTTTACTTTTTTTAATTCACCGTACCTTTCTGAACCACGGCACTTAGTATTAAGGTAACATCATTAGAATCAGATATGGTGACTGCTATAGTAGTGGGACAGGATTCGCTATGAGACATCTCAAATTTAAACTACCAAAATAAGATTAGCTAAGCATTTCGGTAAGTGTGAAGGAGACAGATCTATTCTGTCATTTCCTCTTTATTTGACTGCATTTTTATTTTTCCGTTGCTAGTTGGCTCTACTTACAAAATATAATTATTAGTTGAAGTCACCTCAAAATCGCTAAAACACGTGTTTGTACTATCACTTCCTTTAAGGAACACTGTTCTTTCGGTGGCATTTTTTTAATACAAGTTTTGTGAAATTCGGGAAGAAACTTCTCAGGGAAGTGCGAGGGACTACGAAATATCTATATACATTGAGATTTACTTAACAGCTCGAAAAAAAACCCTAAAGGCAAGTGTGTCCAATTACCAAAACAGATTTTAATATTTTTTAGTAATTGGACAACCTGTCCAATTACTGTGTTTGCTTAAGTTTATTGTGGACTTTATTGATTTATGCTTATTTATTATTAGCTTATTTACAAAATTTCAGTTGATTAGCTCTTTGCGTTCAGTTATTGACCGGTGTCCAATTACTATAACACTGTACTGTCCCATTAGTAAAATAATTTTTTTTAAGGTGTTTCACATTCTACAACATGGGTTATTTATAATTTTTGTCATCAAATGTGTTTTATTTTTTTATGGGTGAAATATTTAATTATGTATTTAGGTGTAGCCTTCAAGAATTATTTTAGGCTAAGACTTTTTTATTATCTAAACTAATCTATAGTTTGATTTAAATGCTATGTCCCATAACTATGTCAAAGTTGTCCCATTACTATGTTCTCTCATTTTTTCCCGAAGAATAAAAATTTCTAATAAATGCTTTTAGTTATATTATTTTAACATGCATTTTCTTAAATTTCATTCAATTCCGCATCTTTACATATAAGATATTATTTTCCCTATAGGCTAATCTTCTTTGACTTATACACTTTTTAAAAAAGTCATTTCCTTAATGTCCCATTACTATAGCATTCACGCTACGCTTGATTAAGACCGAGTGTGGTGCGAAGCGGCTTGGATTGCAAATTAGTACCTACATAACTACCTGAAAAACCAAAACAACATGAAAAGAGTAGTAGGTAACGATAAAGAAACTAAACGTACATATTGGCGATATGCAATAAAATGAATAGGTGCTGATTTCCTGATAATAGAAAAAAGGTGGGATCACAGAAAATGATCTATGTGCCAACGCCAATATTGTAAATAATATTTTATTTACAATATTGGGGTATGTATGAGCTAAAAAATGTATTCAAAGATGACTCTAGGTGGTAGAGGTACCAAGCATATTATTATTTTTTAAATATGCAATAAGTGCCGTTTTGTATCAAGTGACATAAGTATTAAAATGGATGACAATTAATGAATAATTGTGGTGTGTCGTCTTGTTCTAATAATCATACATACATACATTCTGAAAAGAGTTTGAATTTAGCTAGAATTTAGACGAGGGCTAATTATTATTGCGTTTAAATATTTCAACTAGGTAGAGGAAAGTTATCGACAACGAATTTTATTTAGATATTGACAAAAGTAACGATACCAGTATCTAACATGTCAATACTTTTTGACGCCCGCAATTGAATTGAACGATGGGACGCCATCTTGTTTCCTTCTGTTTTTCTCGTTGTTATTTTGTTACAGTTCCGCCAACGCTGCAACACTTATTCTAGTTCAATATAAGTATAATTTAAACACATTGCCCAGTGTTAATCATTTCATTTCAATATAATAGTACCTAATTACTGTTTGCAAAACTGCTTTTATATCAATACTGACAGCGATTGACATTCTTGCATAACCTAAAAATAGTGACACGTGTTGTATTTCAGCGTTCTGTAACCAGATTATTGTAAATATGGACATTAAAAGTGAACCGCTGGACGTTGAGTCAGATGGTGAAACACAGCGCAGTGTTATAGAATATAAAATTATACCAAATATGCACCAGCTTAGCCCGAAAGGTCCTCCATCACCAGAACTTGACGATACCACAATTAAGGTTATTTTATTAATGTTTAATTAATGTTGCGTTATATAATGTTATGGTAATTGTGCTGCAGATGCTGTCATGAGCTTTTATGATTTTTTTTAGTTTCAGTTTATTCCATATAATAAATACCTTTTTCGGTCGGCGCATAGGCTGTTCGATCCAATAAGTGTTAATTTAGAATTTTCATACATTTTGATGCATCATTAACACAAACTAAGATTTTATTAGGTAATATCAGGTAGGAATAGGTTAGATTATGTTAGGTTTTGATAGGTTTCATTTGGTCTAAAAAGAAAGTTATAAAATCTCATGACGGCAGCTGCGGTACATTTAGGTACCAATGTTTTTACACTCATTCCTTGTCTTCGAACCGTTACATTCAAAAATTAACTAGGTACCTACTTATTTGTTTGTTTGTAGGTTGACATCAAGCCTGACGTCGATGGAAACTGTCTTCCGATTGAAGAATTGAAGAAAAGAAGCGTTTGTCCCACTGGGCCGATATCTAATAATGATTCACAGGTGGGTACCTGACTAAAAATCAATTGTAATGTACCTAATACTAGGCGGCAATTATACAGAGGCCG
Source organism: Rhyacophila brunnea (assembly GCF_057557595.1). Classification (NCBI taxonomy): domain Eukaryota; kingdom Metazoa; phylum Arthropoda; class Insecta; order Trichoptera; family Rhyacophilidae; genus Rhyacophila; species Rhyacophila brunnea. Next base: position 6,680,106 of record NW_028232785.1, read on the forward strand.
GCATTTTCAATGAAATAATTTTTCGCGCAGTAAATTCAGTTCACAGGCGTCAGTGATATCTGTCCAACCAAATGTTAAAAGACGATCACAAATCCTAAGATAACCCTTAATGATTTAATAACAAGTCGACTGTTCGTTCAAATGCAAATATTCCTGTAAATACCAGACGAATAAAACAATATTATTATTACTGCTATGGAAAAAGGGTGCAAAACCGAATAATGTAACGTAATTCTTGTGATCATAAATTATTTTAACAAGAAATATTAGTAAATAACAACACAATATTATGATTTCAACTGTCTAACTTGTGTATATTATCTATGCTTTTTTTACGTATGATATCTATTGTCTGCAATAAACTGCAACTACGTTCTGTCAAAATTTTCGCTGGCTTGTGGCTTCTCAGCGAATGGAAAGTTTTGTGTATCATCATCACAATAATTTAATAAGAAATATAGTTATAAACATACTACAGTTGCAAAGTTAACCAATCCTATTCACATCTGTCAATTACTTTATGTTACACCCCCGTATGGTCCCCATTTGGAGATGTCTCTGTGTATCTGGAGACGCCCGAATCGGTATCAAAGCCAACAAATAATAAAGCGCTGATTACGAAAATAAATAATAATAAAAGAGCCCAGCCGGCAATGCCGTAAATTTTGTTAACCGTTGGAGATTTGCAACGTCGCTTTCTTTTCGACGACGGTTTCGTTGGAAAAAATCACAAGATGGCGCTCAGATCGCGACAAGCAGCTAAACCGCGAGCACGCCGATTTCGTACGGATAAAATAAATTATTCAAAATGTAACCATATAGTATAATATTAACGTAAATAAACTCGCCGTTTTCCATCACAATTCCGGTGCCTTAATTATCCACCTTCACATCCCAAAACGCAGACGATAAACCAGATACTAAAAACATAACAAGACACAAAGTGACAGTTGAAATTCACACGCAAAATGGAGGGAAGTGATAAGTGGCCCCAGTCAACGTGGGACTACGCTTCTTGATTTTGATCGTCTGGAATCAAGAAGCAGGTGGAATTTCTTTCACTCGAACACACACCCTGAGATCCAAACCACGGAATAGGAAACGGCGAGGAAGAAACATCCAGAGGCTTGCCCTCTGGTGGCGCTCAACAAAGTATAATAAAAAGCAGTAGAAAGAGGATGCTGCCAAAGCCAAGCCAGTGAAGAAAAGAGCAGAAACACCCGGATTGCGAAGTCATGGCTCCCGATGTACTCCCGACCAACTGCATCCGCCAGCGAACTTGGCCCACGGACGAGTGTATCGGGCAAGACCCTGGCTCCAACGAGGGAAAACGGCATCAAATGCCCTGCATCATCAGCCGCTTGAGCCCTCTTCGTCAACAGCAGCGTGTCTGTGAGCCTTGCAATCAGCCCTGGCCCAGATGCACCATGATGAAGAGAGCTACAAAGCGGCCTTCTTCAGCTGAGCAAAGCAGCCTCCATCAGCGGAAAGCAGCCAAGCAGCATCCTCAGCCAGTAGCATCATAGATTAGTTAGTTTTAAGTGTTTTGTGTTTGGAAGCGATGTATAATAAGTTATTTCAGTGCTCGAAGTGAAAAATTTTACAACCCGGAGCGGTTGTATGAGGCAAAATGGCGTTCCGGTCCATTTCGGGCCCTGATATATTTTTAAAATTATTTTTATAAACTTTAAAGCCATTTTAAGTATTAAATTAAGTTTTCTGCATATTATATTATTATAATATCAGTGCAGTGCGTGTAATTCAATAGCCACGGCAGGGCAAGCGAGCAAAAAGGGGGTCGAGTAATATGCCGGTATGCATTTTCGTGAGGGATCGACTGATTTTCGGACGGTCGCTGTTGGGAAGGCTGGGTGCGACGTCCTCTCTCAGCATCCGCCCGTACGGTAGAACGGGGCACCGCGAACCACTACGCCCACGAAGCGGCGTAGTGCTGCATCCGAGTCTCACCGGTTGCCGACGGTCCGAGGGTGTTGAGAGGGCTGGGCCAATAGATGGCGCCTCGTTTAGAAGCATCTTCTTGTATTGAACTCACAAATCTACATAATAAACGTCTGTTACCTATATTGTCATATATATGATAAAGGCCATAATTCGGCTAAATGGGGAGAAAGTTTACCTTTTTAAACACAATAAATTGATTTAAAGCGTGAGTTAGATGAAAATAAGTCTGTTGTTGAGACGCAGGCCATGGCTGATGTTCCAAATAGCCCAGATGTCCGAACTTACGTGAAGCAAGAATTTACCGACGATCCCGGTTGCAGTTTCGAGGTTAGATTTTCAAAACTGGTTTATATACGTTATTACGAATTCGTTTAATACAATATGTTAATCACAGCACACAACATAAGGAATTTTGCATACGTGTGATTAATATAACTATACTCGCTTAAACCGTTTCGAGAGATTCTCTGGCTATCTATTGATTAATGTCATTGTCAATTATCGTACCTAGGTGTTGTCTGTCACCTCTAATCCCTGGTTCTTCTGAAAAGGTTAGGAAAATGAAAATGTATAACTGAACAATATTATATATCGTAAAGCGTCAATTACATTGAGCTTCTTTACGAGCTGTTTGTTGACGAATTTATAATCTGCCTGTAAAGTCGCCCAGTGTAATCATCGAACAAGCTAACAAGCAGGTTGTAAACACTCTACCGAGAAAAGTTGAAAGCCGGTCAACTTTACACGCTACACGCCGGCGTGTGGGCCTACTGCGTCTGCGCAGTAGCAACCTTCCGGTAAAAAAACGAACTACGTTCTGCCAAAATAGTCGCTGGCTTGTGGCTTCTCAGCGACTGGAAAGTTTTGTGTGTAATCATCAAATCGCAGTGGCTGAATCGCCCGCTTTTAAATTCGCCAACAAACAGCTCGTAAAGAAGCTCAATTAAATTGACGTTTAAGTCACAACAAATTGTAATTCTAAACAGTCTACGACAATGGCGCACCCAGCATTTAATATTGGGGGGGGAGGCAAGGAGGAGAATGTTAATTAGTCCCATAGGCTCACTACACACAATACACGGCGGTATATTTGTACAGTTTCTCCTAGTTTTTATTAAATTGTAGGAATAACGGCGGTAACCGTTGAGCGTGTCATTAGCGACTGGCGGATTGGAAGTGACTAACAGTGACCATGATGGACATGTGCGCCTAGTATGCTAAAACGTTACTCAGATATTATCGGCTGTGCTACCCGCTTGGTACAATATTTATGCCGAATTCCACTCAAAAAAAATGTTCTTTTGACTTACACTACCACCGACACACTACTATCGTCGATTTTTGGTTTTTTGAGGTTCCAAAATATTAATTGAAAATGGACAAAAAAAGTATTAGTGCATTTAACTTATACACAAACCTACTCAACACAACACAGCCTAATTTCTCGTTTATCGGTCTTTTGTCTATTGCACTCGGTGTACCTATACCATGCCAGCACATCCTGAAACGGGCCCTCAGGCTAGGATATTTGGCTGGCCCCCTACCTACCGCTCAGATTAAAGGCAGTGTGAAATACTAAATTAACGTTTTTCAAATTGTGTATTAGTTCAAATTAAGGGTACTTATACAGTGAATTATTGACGTTTTTTATTACATCTACTTTAATAATGGAGCTGTCAAGTATCGCCACATAATAATCAGAAATATATTGCACAATTATATAATCTAAAATGTCTATGGCCATAAAGTATATTAGCGCCATTTTGTACTATTAAAGCTAATTTATGATGTGTGTTTATCTCACTTATCTGGTCAACCCGACGCGCCGGGCCCCCAGGCTAGATCCCTATCAGCCCTCCCCAACCATGACCTACACTACTCCGGAATTCGGGTGGACACCGAGATTTTTTGACAGCTCCATTAAGGATTGGGTTTCTAAAAAAACCCGACATTAGTGTTTCATAATTTTTATGTTAGAAATTAAAATCATTTTTTTGCCGTGTTTTTAGTTGTCTAAGCCCAAAGTATAGTTTTTTTATTGGCTTTCAATTTCAATGTTTAAAATCATTCTGATAATGTTCATGTTTGGGAGGTGCCAGGGCCCCTTGCCCCCCCCCCCCTGGATGCGCCACTGGTCTACGATACACTACGGTCTACGGTATACGACCTATGGAATCGAGATATTAGAATATTTTCAAATTGTACTACCGGGCTGCGTCTTACCAAATCCTAGTTATTACAAGCAAGGCAGGTGTAAGTTTCGCGTCTATATTATTTTTATAGAACGCTCCAGCCGGCATGACCGATATAAAATGCGAGATGCGTGATGATGGAATTGTCTTCAAAGTGGAAATTGATGAAGACAAAAAACACCAATTAAACAATGAAGACCCCCAACCAGGATGCTCTGATCCAAAATACATGGATTTAGATAAGGTACGCCCATTTATTTTAATATTTTTTTCGATTTTAGAACATTTGCGGTCCTGCCATCTTGTTGAAACCACATCTCGTCCGGATCAATGTCGTTCATATTATTAAGAACAAATAAAATGTTCATGGTCTGGTACCTAACGATCTCACACGGTCACATTTTTGAACAGGTAAGGCCTGATGGTGTCACCAACGTGAAAACCGTACCAAACGGTGCATTTAAAACATAGGTAATTAAGTTTGTATGGACTCTCTGGACTGACCCCTCTTCATAGCCACACAACAAGACGTTTGCTTATTAACAAACCTGTGAAGCCAAACCTGAGCGACATCGCTGAACGCAATTTGTCAACAAAACAACTTTCGGTTTCCAAAGTTTCAACGACTGATTTTAAACGTAGGTAAATTTGAATTGTTTGGGATCTTTGTTCAAGCGTCACACTATCCATACTGATTTTCCAGTCAAATCATAAATTTGAAAAATTTTGCGCAGTACCACAGGTTATATTGACAGAACCCATTGTGTGTCATGTCAGTAGGTGCCTACCTGTAACAATTTTGAAATATTTTGTAATAATTATCATCCTTAACAAATGTACAGTAAAAACAAAACAATGATTCGGTTGGTCGACGGCATGCGTGCGGACCCTACTAGTGCTACTAATTACCTGGCAGCCGATGAACTAGTAGCGCTGATGACGGTATACGTATTTGTAAGCATACAATCCACGAACCGCATCATTGTTTTGTCTTTACTGTAATTATGTGCAGTGACTAACAATTAAATTCTCAAATAAGATATTTTGAGTTCAATTCTTCTTGCACGCGGCGTATACGTCTGTACAAGTGTTTGCACCTTACACCATTTGTCTTAAACATGTAAACAAAAGGTTTTGGATAACAACTTTTCATACAATTAGGTATTCATTATCAAACCACCAATATTTTATTGGCAAAAGTAGAATGAGCCATAACAGTGTGAAGCTAAACGGTAATGACTTATTTAGAAATTGATTATTAATAATCGTTTTACTTAGTAATATTATAATAATAGACAGTCCTACACTACATCACATATCCACCTATAGGAAGTAGTGCCTGGCAACTAGTATTCTAATAAATCATGTGGAATTCCGAAGTATGATAATAATATATTAAAATATTATTAATTCTTTCGATCGAGGTTGTTTCCTAAAATTTGAATTTAAATTTTAATGAATTTGTATATTTGTGATTTTGGTTTCGCCTTTCGGAATCCACACTGACTGAATATAGTTAGTTACTGAATGAAAGTCACAATATTCGTTATCGAAATGGGTTCAAAACTGGCTCGTACGTAATTCTGGTGATCATAATTAATAGAAATTATTAGAAATAACATTAAGTATAAAGGCAGAGTGAACCTAACTATTCACGACGACCAATTGTGTTATGCAATCAGAGATTTTGCATTAAAAATCATTATATTAATGTGTATATATAATTATGTATGTGAGTTGTACCATGCCTAGTCTATTTTGTGCATTAAATTTTATATATTAGAGATAGTTAAATTTTTTTACCTGTTTTTGGATCATACCGTAACATTATTTATTTTATGTGGATTTAAACCTAGATAAGTACTATTATCATTTCTTAACGTCATTTTCACTCACTTTTTAAATTAATAATGCCTGAAGATGCCGAAAGGAAAAAGTATAAACCGTTGTTTAGAATTTGTAATATTGTTTTCGATTATTTTGGTTTTCTAGGTTTCTTCTAAAGAATTTTCGATAAGGCATCATGATATTCGTAGAAGGAAACAATCCTCAACTGATGGACTCCAAGATGGAATGAAACAGTTTTCAGAAGTGACGATAGATGAGCAAAACATTAAAAGAGAAATCTTAGAACGAGATTCTCTGAAGGAAATTCGACTTATTCTGAGAAGAGTGACACTTTTCTCACGTAATTTGATTTGTAGCGTTTGTAGCGCAGTTTTTGGATGCGAAAGTGCTCTTAAAAGTCACAAAATGGTTCACATGGATGTGATTGCGTATGAAAATCAAAACAATGTATCCTCGGAACTAAGTCATTTAAAAACACATAAATTGACACTTACTGGTGAAAACCCTTATAAATGCAATATCTGCTCATATACTTGTTTGCAACTTATTCATTTAAAAAACCATAAAATGACACATACTGATGTAAAACCTTACAAATGCAAAGTGTGTTCATATAGATCCTCGCGATTTGATAATCTCAAAAATCATGAAATGACACATACTGGTGAAAAGCCTTATAAATGCAATGTCTGCCTTTATAGTTGTTCGCAACTTAGTCATCTTAAAAACCATAAAATGACACATACTGGTGAAAAACCTCATCAATGCAATATCTGCTCATATAGTTGTTCGCAACGTAGTTATCTTAAAATCCATAAAATGACACATACTGGTGAAAAACCTTATAAATGCAATCTCTGCCCATATAGATGCTCGAATTCGAGTAATCTCAAAACCCATAAAATGACGCATTCTGGTGAAAAACCTTATAAATGCAATGATTGCTCATATAGATCCGTACGCCTTGATGGTCTTAAGATACATAAAATGACACATACTGGTGAAAAACCCTATAAATGCAATGTGTGTTCATATAAAGGCTATCGACTTAGGGATCTTAAAAATCATGAAAAGAGACATGTACATTTTCAATGAAATGTTCTACACTGTTTTTCTTGTTGTAATATTGTAATTATTGTAATTTATTTCTGCATTAAATTAAAGCCATGTCTTGTTTTAATGTGAAACCTATTGAACATCTAAACTTAACTCTGTGTTGTCGGCAAGCTTAGGATATCTCATCTTAATCAATATAATATGTTCAAAATGATTGGGTGACTAGGTACAACGAAATAATCAGTTTAATTATTCTGCTGCGATGAAAAACGGAATTATAGCTATTTGAATATCGACTGTAAAAAGGAAAAAGGGCGTAATCCACACAAAGCAAATTTTACAGGAGGAGCAAAAAACGTTTTTTCAATGATTTTCTGTCAAAATCAAAATAAAAAATATACACAGACTTAAAGTGCATAATGATTAATAATTTGGTGTATTATTTTCCCAATCTGACATTAATTACGTAAGTTATTAGAGAAAAACCGATAAAAATGATGGTAACATCCTTTTTCCTTACCAATTTCAAATGTCGTATTCATAAAATACAGTGGACTTACGCAGCAAATAGCCTTTTTTCACACTTATTTTTAATTAAATTCTTGGGAATGTATTTCTTTATAGTGTTTCACTAGGTGTTTATTTAATATTTTTTTCATTTCCTATGGTTTAATTATATTAAGTTTAAAATTAGAACAATCATAATTTATTATTTTCAGAAAAAAAGTATTTTATTAAACCATAAATGACACATAATAATTACATAATAGTAATAATGATAATAGTAAATAAAGCAAATATTTTATTATATATAGATAGACATAGTATATTGATTCAAGCTAATCTTAGTTATTTACAATAATTATAACAAATAACCAATATTTGCGGATGTATTTGGTTCTTGACAATCACTTGTCACTTTGATCAGTGGCTCCTGACAACAAATTAAAACAAAACGCATTTTACTCGAGATTTATGTTATTACTATAAATAATACGGTGTATAATTATAATTTTTGTCCATTACAATGATTTTAATCTTAAATATAAGCGTACATAGGACCTAGTTCAGTTTAGAATTGTGTTTGACATGTCACATAACCTATAAACCGCACGGCGGTGTTTGAAGTAAATATAGCAAATATTTTATTAATTTTATCATCTAATATGAACAAGAGATCATTAACCAATGATTAAGACACAATATAAGTTGTAACATAATGTTTTATAACAATTTACAGAGAATTAACGATGACGCTTCACTTGTGCGGCATAACAATTTCAAGGCGTAATTTTAAGGTCTTACCATTTTTCTTTGTGTTGTTTATTCCATCCATGTTAACACCACACATTTTAAGAATATTTTAACTTCTTTCTATTGCCATTTTCACTGGATTAGTATACTTTAAATGAATTTTAATGGAGAGAGTGTCGAAAAACGTGTTGGACTGTCAAACGAGCGAGCGAAACTATTAGGTGGCTTAATCTTCATTATGGTTCATACCTGAGCCAGCCGGCCGTCAGCGTTTAGTAAAACTGCCATTATCCTCATACATTTACGGATTAAGTTGCTTACCGCCCTTTTCCTTACCACAAAAGATTGCTTAAACGACTTATAATGTCATTGACGTGGTTTGAGCCCCTTTTCCTGGACGTAAAATTCACACGCCCTTCATTTCTAAAAACTAAAAGCTTAATTTTCATAATAATTCGTCATTTGCAGCTTAAATCCTTTGGGCATACCATGTATTGAGTTGAATACTTTGCTAATAACAAATAAAACCCACTATGCAAAAACTGAGGCTTACGCCTCTTTTCCTTTCCACAGTCGATATGTATTGTAATCTATCTGTTAGCAACATTAGGATGTCAGTATTAAAAAGACATGGATAATTATTTAATCCTTATCAGGGTTTCCGTTGAATATGGACGAACAAGATAATTGTATACAATAATACATAGTTTGCGGATAAAAATTATTTCCAAAGCGCCATAAAATAAATGCATTTTATAATACGTTCCATAATATCTTGTATTTTCCCTAATTTAATCATTTAAATGGTTTTACAATAAACGGTGTCAACCAACGGTGAATATAGCAGCAGCACGCCTTGAAGTTATAAAGAAAAAGTATGAGACCCTTAGTAATCGAGTGGCAATAGTCGTGCATGATTATCAAAATCAAATAGATAAATTTAAGTATTTACGATGGCCAACATTCAGTAATTACATTGTACAATTTTATAATATACTCTATATTATATAAAAGTATAATAACTATATTATATAAAGTATAATAAAGTAAGCAAAGATTGGTAAAGGTAAAAGTGGAAAGTTACTAGGAGAATTTGGTCTAGGACAAAGAAATGATCGAGGAGAAAGATTACTACAATTTTGCCAAGAACAGAGAATAGTTGTTTGTAAATTATTATTCAAACTTCCAGCAAGGCCATTGTATACATGGGAATCCCCATAAGATGATGGCAATAACATTGTAAGAAATCAAATAGACTATATAATAATTCGCAATCGTTACAGAAATAGCGTAACATCTACTAAAACTTATCCAGGTACTGACATCTCATCTGACCACAATCCTGTTGTAGCTACTGTAAAAATTAGATTAAAAATAATACTGAGGGAACCACGCGCAACCCAACGTGTTGACATTAATCAACTGAAGGATCCCGAAGTCAAACAACAAGTAAAAAGTGCACTGAACACAGAAATAGAACAAATAAAAACTTCAGTCATTACATCCTCCGACATAACAGACAAGTGAGACAGGATAAAAGATGGGTTCTCCTCCATATCTAATAATCAATTAGAATATGAAAGAACAGCTAAGAAGCAAAAATAGATGACAGATGAGAATCTGTCTTTAATAGACGAAAGAAGAAAATGGAGAAATAAGAATGAAACTCAATAAAGGAGAATTCATAATACCATAAAAAGTAAAATTCGTACCTACAGCTAAAGAAGAATGGATGTTCGACCAATGCAAAGAAATTGAAAATCTCCAACGAAAATTCGATTCCTTTAATATGCACAAGAAGATAAAGGAAACATTGGGAATTGTGAAAGGAACCTCATCAACTATCTTGAAAGACGAAGATGGGCGTATTATATTAGATATAGAAAAGAAGCTAACTCATTGGGAGACATATATTGAAAATCTGTTTGATGATGATAGGAGACCTATTGGCTACAGGTACTTTTAATGAATCTGAACAAGCCACATGCATAAATAGGGCAGGAATAATAAACGCAATACGAAATTCTAAAAATGGTAAAGTTTACAATGAAATTATTAGAAGAAGATCAATTATGAATTCTCGTTGATTTGTTTTATAAAATTTACGCAACGGGCATAATTCCCGATGAATGGTTGACATCGACATTCATCACTCTACCAAAAAAAGCGAATGCAAAGGAGTGCAGCGAGTTTAGAACAATAAGTTTGATGAGCCACATGTTGAAAGTTTTATTAAAAATCATCCATAATAGGAATTTTCGAAAATGCAAAGAAGACATGGATGACACACAATTTGGATTCAGAAGTGGTTTGAGCACTCGCGAAGCACTTTTCAGCTTGAATGTTCTAGTGCAACGACGCCTTGATGGCAATGTTGATGTTTATATGTGTTTCATCGATTACGAGAAAGCAATCGATACTGTTAGGCATCCTAAACTTCTCGAACTCTTACAGGAGAAAGGCATCGATGCAAAAGACATTCAACTGATAGCTAACTTATATTGGAATCAAACAGCGAATATTAAGATTGAAAACGAAATCAGTAGAGAGGTAAAAATTCGTCGCGGTGTAAGACAGGGGTATATATTGTCACCTTTGCTATTTAATATGTACTCGGAAGCTATTTTCAAGGAAGCCTTACAAGCTGATTCGGTGGGTATTATGGTTAATGGCAAACATATTAACAATATACGATATGCCGATGATACTGTGCTGATTGCTGATAGTTTAAAGAGTTTACATCTACTGGTAGAAAAGATTAATGAGGTCAGTGATTCTTATGGTTTAAAAATGAACCTCAAGAAAACAAAACTATTACTAGTATCAAAAACAGCGACACCAGACACCAACACAAATTTTGTCATTAATAGCGAAACAATCGAACGTGTGACCCATTGTAAATATTTAGGTACATGGGTCAATGAGAAATGGGACCAGTCTCAGGAAATAAAAACTAGAATTGGGATCGCAAAGAGCGTCTTTCTCAAAATGAGACGCCTCCTTGGCAATCGAGATCTTAAACTAGGTCTTAGACTGCGTATGGTACGTTTTTATATGCTCTCAATTCTTTTCTATGGTATGGAAGTATGGACGCTAAACCAAGAGATGTCACGAAGACTTGAAGCTTTTGAGAAGCTTCTTTTGAGTCATTCAAGGAAAGATCAATGGGAAGCGTAGCAGAGGACGGCGCTGCATTTCGTGGCTTAAGAACCTCAGTGATTGGTATGAGCGCAGCTCCACCAAACTGTTCCGGGTAGCAGACGACAAAGATAAGATCGCCTCGATGGTGGCCGACCTCCGCTAGGGGATGGCACAATAAGAAGAAAAATATAAAAGTACCTATCCATTATTTTCAAAAAACGGTAGGTATTGTAAAAAAAATGAAAGTATATATTATGCCTTGATGATTTCACTTAAAAATTGATTTTTTATATTTATCTATGAATATTATATATTTCGTTAAAATTTAATTAATAAATAGAGTCAACAAAAATTAGTGTTTTATTTTTCTCCTGGCTGTTCTGTTTTGTCACTGTTGTGTTTTGTCATGAACTGTTTTTTCCGGTCACCAATATCACATACTTACCTATATTTATTGATGACCGATTATTATACACAATTATACGGTAATTGTATGAGATGTACACAGTAAATAAAATGTAAAACGATGATCTAACTGAATTTAAAAAACACATTTATTTAAACTTTTGAACCGATCTTTCAAAATGCCTAATTTCTTAATAATTGTAGACTTGGTCTATAATCTATAGCAGTGTCTATAGTCTTTGCGCCTACCTGTTCTTCTGAAGTAGGCGCAGTGACGTCCCTAGACAGCGCCAAATAGGCCGCCCTATTTTTTTTATACAGTATTTTTTATCATCCTTTCATGACTAAAATATTTATAAAATGTGTTGTATAGATAGGGTGACGCACCTAATTGTTGGCACTCCACCAATTATCAGCACCCTTCAAGTTAACGTAAAAATATAAGATATGTAAGCATAGTTAAGTTTGCCAAGTATAAAAAATGTGTTTAGCAATTAATATTGTTTACGACAAGCAACATTCATCACACCAGGATTAACAAAATAGCGAGAAAATAGTGCGTCAAAAGTGCTCCGTTGTGTTTTGTGATTTTTCCCGCCATTTTCTTTCTGCCACGGTAAGAAAATGTTTCAATAGCCTTGCTATTTTGTCTACATCGAAGTATTTATCAATAAACTGACGATTTAAATGATTGCGGGATAGAGCCAGGCATTTGAATTTAAAATTTTATTTAAGGTTAATTGTTCGTTGTCTATGTTTAAAGGGTCTCTAAGTAATTCCATTGATAAAAATATGTTACACTCGTTTTTTCCAAATGTTAGCCCCATGCTAATAATTGGTTTTGGCTTGTGCCAATAATAGGGTTAAATTATAGCTTGTGTCTTTATTTTCGGACTGAAGTATTCAAAATGGATCCAGTTAATGTGAAAAAGAGGAAAGAGAAGAAGAAGACTCTCGACAACACAATAATAAAAAGAAAAATATACAACCATGATAACTTGGTAAAAGCACTTGAGGCTGTAAAGTGCGGTATGAGTAAAAAACTGGCCGCAAAAACCTTTCATGTACCGAGAGGAACTATTCAGTTCAGGTTACGGAAAGTAGATCATCAAGACCTTCCAGGACCAAGTACAGTATTAACCAAAAACGAGGAAGAGACTTTGGTGAATTGGATTAAAGACTGTTGCCGCAAAGGATTCCCTAGAAGAAAACTAGATGTTCAATTGAGTGTTGCACATTTCATAAAGAAAGCAAATAGAAAGAATCCATTCAAAGATGGAATACCTGGTAATAAATGGTACCAACTCTTTTTGTATCGTCATCCCGGATTAAGTATACGTGCACCTGAGGCAGTCACAGCATCAAGTGCGGCAGTGTCAGAGCAAGATATAAGAAACTGGTTCATTGGAATTGAAACCTACTTAAAAGACAACAGTTACTTTACCATTCTCTCGGATCCAAGTCGCGTGTTCAACGGTGACGAGTCAAACTTTCAGCTATGCCCAAAAAGTGGAAAGGTTATTGCAATGAGAGGTGAGAAGGATGTTTATGAAGTAGACCATGCATCTGCCAAATCTGCTCTAACAGTTCTATTCACGTGTTCTGCCAATGGAGATACCACGCCTCCAATGATCATATTTCCGAATAAAAGGTTGCCTAAGGATATAACATTAAATGTGCCAGAGACTGGGGTATTGGTTTGAGCGATTCGGGATGGATGAAGGCAGAGGTATTTTATGATTATATAAAAAACGTTTTACACCCTTATCTATTGAAAACAAAAAGACAACTCCCCGTTTTACTTTTTGTTGACGGACACAAAACGCACCTCTCTCTGGAAGTGAGTGAACTGTGTAAAAGCTTGGACATAGTTCTGGTAGCTTTATATCCAAACGCAACAAGATTGTTGCAGCCAGCCGATGTTTCAGCATTCAGGCCACTTAAGCAAGCTTGGAAAGAAAGTGTATTGAAGTGGAGGCGTGAAAACCCCTTAGCTGCACTCACAAAAACAGATTTTGTTCCTGTGCTCAAGGAAGCTGTCGTAAACGGCATTAAGCCTTCTACTGTTATAAATGGTTTTAGAACCACCGGTTTATGTCCATGGAATTGTGATGCAATCAATTTTAACAAATGCCTAGCACGTCAGAAAACTGTTGAAAATTCTAATACCGAAGAGAAGAACAATGACAATTTCAAAGAAAAGTCTCTATCAAAAGATACGTTTTATAACATAGTGGGAGAGAAAAAATTGAATGCCTTACAAACTCTTACCGAAGACTTTCTAATAGACAGTGACAAAATCCTGAAAAAGCTTTTGAACTATTTCCAACATGATGAAAAGCACCAAGAATCAGAAATATTACATGAGGACAACCTTACAGAAGAAATCACTATAGAAGAGATGCCAATTTTATTTATGGATATCCTTGATAACTCACAGTTTGATTTAGTTACTGTGCAGAAATCTATTGAAGAAATGGGAAAAAACAAATTTGAAAGAAAAGAACACAAAACTTTGCTTGAAAGTGACTTAGTTACTTTAGATAAAAACGAAATGGAGATTCCAGAAAGTGGTTTAATAGCAACGTGCAAAGAACATGTAGTTAAAGAATGCGAGATTATGGATATTATTAGTCAACAGAAAGAATATTTAACCCCTGTAAAATTAAGTGACGTTTTAGTAAAACCGAAAACACCTCAAAGAAAAGGCGTTAAACAAAGTGAAAGAGTTTCCTTTGTCTTAACTTCAGACGAATGGCAAAGCAAGGAAACCCAGAAACGTAGAGAAAAAAGTCTTAAAGAAGAACAAGTCAAGAAAAGAAAAGAGGAGAGAATCCAAAAACAAAAGGAAGTGAAAACTAAACAAGGAGAAAAGAAAAACCTTACAAAAAAAACAGCAGCAACGTTAATAAATAAACAGAGTAAGAAAGTGCAGTTCGGACCTGTGCAAAATACAACTAAAAGAGAATGTCAAGTGGAAAGAGAACCTAATGTAAAAAAAGAGAATATGATACCCGAAACGAAAAGAATCAAAGTACTGGCCGATATAAGATTGAACAAGCCTCTGGTGCCAATAGTTAACCAACAAGTCTCGAATCCCATAGTTGATGAAGACAAGAAAAATGATGGGATTAGAGATCCTTTTGATAAAATTTTAAGCAGTCGTAAGAAATCATACACGGTGGAAGAACTTGAAGCCATTTTAAATGATGATGATTAAATATTTAAACGGTTAACATCATAAGAACTTACGTAATTTATTTTAGACACCTAAATATTTTTTGAGAATTTTTGATCTCAATTAGTTCCTGAATTTATTTAAATATAATCATTATTTCTTTTGAGGTTTTTTAAAAATAATGTTACCTAATAATAAATGTATGAATACTAGTGTAAAACGTGTTTAATTTGCATGATTAATACACTTTTTTGGATCTCTATTAACTGTGCCAATAATTGGAAAAGGTTGTGTCAATAATAGGAAAAAGTATGCCAATTTATTGGAGTAAGGGCCAAACTCAGGAAATATCACAATTGTGTGCATATGCACAATACAAAAGTGTTATTGGAAGTATTCAAATAAAAGTTAAGTAAACATATTATTTAAATCAGAAACATAGGAACTTAGAAAGATAATTGATAGAATACTCTGCGAACTTGAACTGCTCAGTTCCCTTAAAGTGCCAATAATTGGGTGGTTCACCGACGAAATATATAAGTACTAATAAATGTAGTTTCATTTATTAATTTATTTAAATTTTCCAAATATTGATTCAGATAGATTTAAAAATACACCTGGCAACTTCAAAACTCGCGAATGAGCGGCAAAAATATTTTGATAAATTTAAATTAGGCAAGTGTGTATCTACCTATAGGTATACGTAAGACGTGACCTCGAAGGACAACGAAAGTAAACTAGACACCGTGAGCCCTACAAAAAATACAGTCTTGTTATACCTTGTGTGTCAATCAATACATTTGGTTTCCAACCAGTGAGCTGATTTTTTTAATGGAAAGATATTACCGTTATTAGGTACTACGTTTAGGTAGCTATTTTCATTATATATACCTAATGATATTTCTCGATTTTCCGCCCATCGAGTAACTGCCGCCCCCAAGCGACGCTCAACCTGCCTACCCCCACGGGACGTCACTGAGTAGGCGCCATAACTGAATCCATCTTCATATTTCATCATAAGAACACAATTCTTTGAACACAGCCAATATTATTCTTAATGTATTGGATGGCTCCAACCTGTTGGACACAACGAGCCGTCCGACTTGGGTGCCACAAAGGCTAAAGTCTGTCTTCTATAAGCTGGCGTACCGGTTTCTCAAACCATCTCGTTCACAACCATTGAAAACTTGAACAGTCGAACGCGATGGCACCATGCTTTCCATGTGACGTGTACGCCAGTTTATAGAATACAGACTCTAATTTTGTATGCTTTTAAATAAGTGGCATCTTACTGCGGGTGTAAAGATTCCTTCACATTCATTTTGCTTTCCGAATTAATTGTATAGCTTCGTTTTGTTATTTTTCTTTATTTAATTCTCCGTACCTTTCTGTACCACGAACTTGGTATTAGGGTAACATCATTGGAATCAGAAACACATGTGGTGCGAGGCGGCTCGGTTTGCAATACCAAAAAAATAAGTAACTACCTACATACCTTCCTGAAAAACCAAAACAACATGAAAAGAGTAGTAACGATAAAGAAACATGACGTACCTATTAGCGATATGCAATAAAATGAATAGGTACTGATTTCCCGATAATAGAAAAAGGTGAGATTACAGAAAATGCTTTATGTGCCATCGCCAATAGGTATTGTAAATAAAATAATATGGATGCCCCAAAAAATATATTCAATGGTGGGTATAGGAGGTACCTACCTAGCATGATTAATATTTTTTAAATAGGCATTAAGTGCCGTTTTGTACCAAATGGTTGAGCGTCTTGTTCTAGTTTCGTTTCTAGTTTCGTAGTTAAAATGTCGTACTCACATAAATTATGTACATGCTGAAAAGAGTTTGAATTTTATTTAGCTAGAATTTTGACAAGCGCCAATTAACTAGGTAAAAGGTATCGACATCGAATGATATTTCGATATTGTCAAAAGTAACGATACCAGTTTTTAACGTATCAATACTTTTTTGACGTCCCTAATCGCATTGAGGGTTACGACGCCATCTTGTTTCCATCCGCTTTTGTTTCATTTTGTTACCGTTTCGCCACTCGCACGTTGCAAAAAAATTATTCTCGATCAATAGAAGTATAAATTAAACACATTGACCAGTGTTAATCATTTCATTTCAATATAATAGTAATTACTGTTTGTAAAACTGCTCTTATATCAATACTGACAGCGATTGACATTCTTGCATAACCTAAAAATTGTGACACGTGGCTTGTGTTGTATTTCAGCGTTCTGTAATCAGATTATTGTAAAAATGGACATTAAAAGTGAACCGCTGGACATTGAGTCAGATGCTGAAACGCAACGCAGTGTTATAGAATATAAAATTATACCAAATATCCACCAAGTTAGCCCGAAAGGTCCTTCATCACCAGAACTTGTTGACGATACCACAATTATTAAGGTTAGGTACCGATTTTGATAATGTTTAATTGATGTTGCGTTATATAATGTTTTGGCAATTGTGCCGCAGATGCAGTCATGAGCTTTATGTATTTTTTTTATCGAAAACAGTTTATTCCTTGTAGACAATTATAATAAATACCTTTTCCTGTAGACGCATAGGTTTTCCGATCCAATAATTGTTAATTTAAAATTGTCATACATTTTGATGCATCATTATCACAATCCAAGATTATATTATTTGGTTAGGTTTGATTTGATCTTAACGTTATAAAATCTCAAGACGGCAGCTGCGGCACATTTACCAATGAATTTTACACTTATTCCCTGTCTTCGAAACGTTCTATTAAAAACTTATTCGTACCTACCTACTTATTTGTTTGTAGGTTGATATCAAAGCTGACGTCGATGGAAACTGTCTTCCTATTGAAGAATTCGGCGTTTGCTCCACTGGGCCGATGTCTAATAATGATTCACAAGTGGGTACCTGACTAATAATTAATCGTAATTTATAACTTGGTGCAGTGAGTTATAGGAGTCCGGCATTTTCAAAGAAATATCGTCAGCTGAATGCAGAACTATTCTAACTCATATTTGAAATATTTTGCAGAAGATTTTTTTGAAACAGCCTACTTCACTTATTTGTTATTTATATAGACTATTGTGTGCACCGATTTTCTCATCAATAACCCTACTAAAAAATGATGCATACATTTATCCATAAAGATAATAAATAGTTTCAGTAACTTGTTTCAAAACCTCTCTCTTGAAAAATTTCAAATGTATGTTAGAATAGTTCTGCATTCAGCTGACGATATGTTTTCGCATCTCTTGAAAAATCAGTTCACTGACGTCATACTGTCCAACAAAACTTTAAAAGACGATCAAAATCCTAAGATAACCCATAATGATTTAATAACGAGTCGACTGTTCGTTCCGACGCAAATATTTCTGTAAATCCCAGACTAATAAAACAATATTATCATTACTGCTATGGAAAAAAGGGTGCAAAACCGAATCATGTAACGTAATTCTGGTGATCATGAATTATTTAATAAGAAATATTAGTAATAAACATAGTACAGTTGCAGAGTTAACCAATCCTATTCACATCTGTCAATTACTTTACCCCTTTGCGATTATGCATTCAAAACTATAATAAAATCGTACACTAAAAGTTGTACGTACCTACCACAATATTGTATGAAAGTGTTTTATGTAGGTATTTGCTTTTGGGTGTTACATAATATTGGACTGTATTTGTTTAACCAACCTATTGATATTATCGTAAGATTATTTATTTTAATATTACTTAAAAATTTGTTTCATATATTTGCTTTTTAATGTTATATAATATAGATGCAACCGTAACAATAATTAATTTGTATTTAATAGGTACCTAGGTAGGTACTATTATCGATTTTTATCGTCAGTTTCGCTCTAACAACTTTACTTAAGCCTGAAGGTATTAAAAAGCAACAGCGTCGAAAAAAATGACTTAGGTATTGCCATTCCATATGTTTTAAGCTTGCTAGGTATTTTTAAATTACATATTTGATTATATTGGAAATCACATTCATCACACGCAAATGGTTGGTCTCCTGAATGTGTAAGTTCATAAGTTCTTTCATTGAATAAGTTTATGTAATTTGAATATGTTTCTGATATTTCTTCCATATAGGTACATTGATGAGAATACAACATAATTTAGAATGTTTAATATTAAATTCGAATATAATGGTTTTTCTAGGTTACTATAAAGGGAATTTTCACAAGACATAACGATACAAGTATGAGTCAACAATCCTCGCCTGATGGAGTAATAAAGTATTCCGAAATGAGAATAGATCTTCAAAATATTAAAAATGAAATCTTAGAACAAGATACTCAGAAGGAACTTCGACTTATTCTGAGAAGAGTAAAACATTTCACACGAAATTTGATTTGTAGTATTTGTAACGCAGTATTTGGATGCGGATGTGCTCTCAAAAGTCACAAATTGGTTCACACGGATGTGATTGATTACCAAAGTCATGCACCTAATGAATATAATGTGGGCCCATATAGATGCTCCAAACTTAGTTGTCTTAAAACACGTAAAATGACACATCCAGATGAAAAATCTTATAAATGCGATGTGTGCTCATATAGTAGCTCGCGATCTAGTGATCTTAATACACATGAAATGACACATAGTAGCGAAAAACCCTATAAATGCAATGTGTGCCCATATACATCCTCGCGATCTGGTGATCTTAAAAGACATGAAATGACACATACAGGTGAAAAACCTTATAAATGCAATGTATGCTCATATAGATGCTCGAAATCAAGTCATCTTAAAATGCATGAAATGACCCATACTGGTGAAAAACCTTATAAATGCAATGTGTGCTCTTATAAATGCTCGGACCCTAGTAGTCTTAAAAAACATGAAATGATACATACTGGTGAAAAACCTTATAAATGCGATGTTTGCTCATATAGATGCTCGCATATTTGTAATCTTAAAAGACATGAAATGACACATACTGGTGAAAAACCTTATAAATGCAATGTGTGCCCATATACATCCTCGCGATCTGGTGATCTTAAAAAACATAAAATGACACATACTGGTGAGAAGCCCTTTAAATGCAATGTGTGCCTATATATATGCTCGCGATCTAGTGCTCTTAAAAGACATGAAACGACACATACTGATGAAAAACCTTATAAATGCACAGTGTGCTCATATAAATGCTTGCTAAAAAGTAATCTTAAAATACATGAATTCACACATACTGGTGAAAAACCTTATAAATGCAACATGTGCACATATAGATGCTCGCATCCTGGTAATCTTAAAAAACATCAAATTACACATACTTTGTCATCATCGTCATCAGCCTGAATCTATCTACTGCTGGGTGAAGGCCTCTTCAAGCTGCTTCCACTTCTCTCGCTCTTATGTATTGCATTGCCACGTACTTCCGCAGAACTTCTTCATTTCATTGATCCAGCGGCCTCTAGATCTACCTTGCGGACGTTTTGTACTTCTTGAATACCTCTAGATGACTAGATTTGTCCTACGATTGTCTTTTTTTCGAGCTATGTGTCCAGCTCAACGCTAATTAAGGCTTTTAATAAACTTTTTTACATCGCAAACCCTTGTCTGCTTCCTTATCCACGCATTCCTCTTTTTGTCCTTTCGCGTAATGCCCAGCATGCACCTCTCCATACCACGTTGTGCTACTCTAAGTGTCCGGATCTCTCTGTTACTAAGGTTGAACTGTTGAAAACTTTGCGCATTAGGCATAGTGTATTCATGTGACCAAAAGCTCTCCGGCCTTGCTTTACTCTTCGAACAATTTCATCAAATATACATACATCTATAGACACTTGTTGTCCCAATTAGATGTAGCTTTTCACCTGTTCGAGGTGAGCGCCATTGACGAGGATCTCTTTTTGGCCCGCAAAGCAATTGAACATGAGTTTCGCCTTTGTTATATTTATTTTCAAACCTTCTTTGTTGCTTTCTTCAGCGAGTTCCTGCGTTCTGCTTTGGAGGTCTTCTGAGTCTTGCGAGAAAATTACTATGTCATTGGCAAAGCGCAGATGATTCAGGTATTCTCCATTCATGAGGATCCCTTTGTCATTTCTCTTTCTGTCTTACTGGTAAAAACCCTATAAATGCAATGGATTTTCATATAGATGCTTGCGACTAACTCGTCTTAAATTAACAAAAAATTATGCATACTGCTGAATAACCTTATAAATGCATTTTGTGTCCGCTTGCGAGTTAGTAGTTTTCAACCACAAAATGACGCATACTGGTGTACACCCCTATAAAGACAATGTGTGCTCAAATAGAATCACGCTACCTAATTATCTTAAAAACATCAAATAACACATTGTTGAAAAACTGATAAATGCAAATTGCACTCAATTAGGTGCTCGCAAAGTAGTCATTTTAACTCTATAATGGCAGACCCAATTGCTCACGTTAGTGTCACTCGTGCCTATATGGACGCGCAATTACTGTAGTACAGTTTACCTTGCCTAATTGTTATTTTAAAATAATAATTTCATTTATAAACGTTAGTCAGTTATAAGTACACTGTTTCAATTGTTCGTCATTTGAATGATCTAGCTGACATAATAAAATTAATATCAGTATCAAAGTGGCCATTTGTTTTATAATCACAAAAAGATGGACGTGTGTTAAGGGTAACCGTTGTTTTCTGATTATATTGTTTCAAAGAATAACATTTCTGTCATTAATTATTTTATACTGCAACTGGAGATTCTACACGCAATAACACCTAGCTGCACAAAATATCAATTTTACGGAAAAAATGTGGAAAATAAGAACGCTGATGTATCTTGATAGGATCCATATTCAAACTATGTTCATAAAAATCAATGATTCTAGCAGATATACGATTTAATGGGTTAAATTGTTTTATTCACAAAAATAGAAAAAATCGACGCTGTAACTTATTTTTAGAAAGAAAAAAAAACATCTGAAATCAGAACGCAGTGGAGGAAATGGATTGGTTTGTATGTAACGTGTATTGAAAACTATCATACTTTATAATAATTCTACTAATAAATCATACAATCCAAAAAAAAATGATAACACAAGTGTCACGCGTGTCTATATAGACACGGCTTTTATCTCAAAACTTAAAAACGATATGAAAATTTTATTTTCACTATTCATTTTCTGTTATATTACAGATACATGAAAAATGTTAATGATGAATTTTTTACTTTTAATACTTTCTATAATTTGGGGCCTTAGTCATTAAATGTGTACTTAGATATTATCTGAAGTCCTCCTTACTTCTAACAGTTTCAAAGTATTCGGTAATAATGTATAAATGCTAAAACAAAATGTAACCTTATAAAAAATATCAAGGTTTTTTCAATTTGTACCTATATGGTTTCCGATAAATTTCATAATATTGTTGTACCTACCCATTCAAATGTTGTATTTAAACCCATTTAAATAAATACTCTTCATTGAAATCAGATAGCTACATAAAATGTATGTTCTAATGACTAAAGTACACATAATTTATTTATAATTCTATAGTTAATTGTGGTTTTCTAATTTACCGAGCACTCTAGTTTTTATTACGATATTCTAAAATATCATTTTTTGTCGATATTACTGTCAATGATACCTTTCTATATTAATTTTACCAAGAAGAATTAAAAAATGAATCTAAATGTAATGTCCATAATAAATCATATTGTAGGTTGTCGTAAATCACTAATAATAGCTTTCACCCGAAAATAATATTGAATCGGGAAATGCAATTCAAAAGCCACAGTTAACGTGTCCCTTCTTTTGTTTATAAAGTACACAATAGTTGTAGTAAATGTTTTATAGTGTTTTCAGTTATATTCAAACTTTCTCGTCGGACAAACTGGTATAATATTTTTCAGTAGGTTCAATGAACAATGACATATTTTATTCTTATCTTTTCATTATATACCCATATAATTATTGTAAAGTAGGTATCAATGTACATAAATAATTATATTGAACTTCTTGCATTTACAGGTACTTATTATAATACAGTAATGTCCATAAAATCGGTGAATTGTAGGTAGGTGCAAGAAATTCATCTTAGGATAACTGAATCATTTTACTTCTTATCTCATAAGTAGGTACCAAATAATAATATTATATAAATAAATACTATCATAATCGATCTGATGTTAGAAGGCATACACATAATAATATACAATTAAATTTAATATATTTGTAAATTCGAGGGCTTAGTGACAAACAATCAAACAACACTATCTACAAAAGTGCAACTTTACAGGAGAGCCAAAAATCGTTATTTTAGATTCTTGTAACTCAACAAGGGAAATGTTTATTTAAAACCTAATGTTAATATTTTATAATTTATTGTGAATTGTAAATTTATCTTGCTTATGATGATGCTAAAATTTATAGGGATAGTTTTAAAAAAAATATGAAAACAAGGGTAACTTATGTAGTTAGCGTTAAATTTTACTGACGATTTAATAAGAAATTTGAAAATATTGACATAACGTTGTTTGACTATCATGTAGCCGTAAATGGAAAATAACGTTATCTCAAAAAAAAAAAAAAAACACTTTTTTGTAGATAACGTTGTCTGACTTTAAGCACTCGAATTATTATGTGTAAAATAAAAAAAAAATTAAATTTTTTTTTTTTTATTAGTGCAGGGTGGAGGAAGGCTGTAGATCCGACATAAGTAATGCATATTAATGTTGTTTGTGAGACATACGTTCTTGTTTTTATTGAACTAATACTACAATAGTTTACATACGGTTTTGAATAGTTTTTGAAATTCAACTAGAACTTACCGAAACCAAACCATAATATTTTTGGTACGCCCCAGGCTATTCGACAATTTTTTGCACACTTTTTCATTCATACCTATTTATTTTCGTTGAATGTAAAATACATCTTACACGTCATGTTGTTAATTCATGATGTCCTGCCTAAACCAAATAATCTGATACAAAATACCATTCCATCTATAAAATATCAAAGATGATGACGTATGATTTAATGAAATATTTTATAGATAGACCAGTATTATTTTACTAATATAGATATTAAATATCTATTAAGGCTTGGCTTGCGCAGGGCTTCATTGAATTCTGAAAACAGACCAGCACCATCTAAATAATTGAAGTTTTAGTTCAATTTAAACAAATACGTATGACTGATGAAGTTTAGTATGCACTATTTTTCGGATCTCAACTGCTAACCTCCACCCTACGCCACTGCAATATTTCTATGTACCCATGTCTGTAAAATTAGTTTATGTTATGTAGGTGTACCATTTTAAATGGACTTCGTCTGTACATAATGTTATTGACTAAATTTAATTTAAATAGCAAAAAAACCCTAATCACCTGCACACAATGTTTTAATGTATTTTGTATTATAATTACATGTGCTTTATGTTTTTTCTTAATTTTGAGCTTTTCAGAGTAAGACACTTAATTAGTATAAGAAATATTATAATGTTTGGTAGTTGTATTATTTTAGTGGTAATTTCACGCCTATTATACGTTTTTTTTAATATTGTAGGTAGGTACTATGTAAGCAAAACAACTACTTTGCATGTTGATAAAATTAATATATCGAAGGTAGTATTATTTCAAATACTAGGTATCTATTATATTATTTGGCGAACGTAATAACACACGGCTGCACATGTGTTATTCTACCTTACAACATCCCTCGTTCACTTCGGATGAATTTGCCATCCCTACTTTTCGTCCACTGACAGCCTGTGTTGCAAATTCCTATTATATTATTTGGCGAACGTAATAACACACGGCTGCACATGTGTTATTCTACCTTACAACATCCCTCGTTCACTTCGGATGAATTTGCCATCCCTACTTTTCGTCCACTGACAGCCTGTGTTGCAAATTCCATTTAATACAGGTCGAGACACGCGTGGTTTGGTTATAATATGACGGTTCCGTGACAAAACAGAACAGTGACAAAACAGAACACGACAAAACAGAACATGACAAAACAGAACAACGATAAATTTAATATAACTATGACCTTTCAGGAAAAATATAAATTGAATATTGAAATTGTCTTATATCTATCGTATTATGTTGATAGATTTTTAATAGCACAGATTTTCATTCCGCCATAATAAATCAAATTATTTACCTACTAACCTAATTTCTGCATTCCTAATCGCTAAAAAGCCTCAAATAAACTTAACTCGGTGTTGCCGGCAAACTTAGGATATCTCATCTTAATCAATATAATATGTTCAAAATCATTGGGTGGCTAGGTACAACGGAATAATCAGTTTCATAATACTGCAGAGATAAAAAACGGAATTTTAGCTATTTGAATATGTATTGTAATCTATCTATTAGCAACATTTGGATGTCAGAATTAAAAAGGGATGGATAGTTTAATCCTTATCAGGGTTTCCGTTGAATGTAGACAAACAAGATAAATTATTTCCAAAGCGCCATTAAATAAATGCATTTTATAATCCGTTCCGTATCTTGTATTTTCCGTAATTTAATCATTTTAGGGATTTTACAATAAATGGTGTTAAGCTATGGTAAATCTAGCAGCTGCACTCCATGAAGTTATAAAGAAAAATTATGAGACCCCTAGTAATCGAGTGGCAATAGTCGTGCATAGTTATCAAAATCAAACAGATAAATTGATTTATTTACGACGAATGGCCAACATGCAGTGATTACATTATACAATTTTATATTATACTCTATATTATATAAAAGTATGCATTAAGTAGTGGTAGGGTGGCTAGGTACAACGGAATAATCAGTTTCATAATACTGCAGAGATAAAAAACGGAATTTTAGCTATTTGAATATGTATTGTAATCTATCTATTAGCAACATTTGGATGTCAGAATTAAAAACGGATGGATAGTTTAATCCTTATCAGGGTTTCCGTTGAATGTAGACAAACAAGATAAATTATTTCCAAAGCGCCATTAAATAAATGCATTTTATAATCCGTTCCGTATCTTGTATTTTCCGTAATTTAATCATTTTAGGGATTTTACAATAAATGGTGTTAAGCTATGGTAAATCTAGCAGCTGCACTCCATGAAGTTATAAAGAAAAATTATGAGACCCCTAGTAATCGAGTGGCAATAGTCGTGCATAGTTATCAAAATCAAACAGATAAATTGATTTATTTACGACGAATGGCCAACATGCAGTGATTACATTATAAAATTTTATATTATACTCTATATTATATAAAAGTATGCATTAAGTACTTATATGTATTTCGTTTAAAATTAAATTAATAAATAGAGTCCACAAAAATTAATGTTTCATTTTTCCCCTGGCTGTTCTGTTTTTACACTGTTCTGGTTTGTCATGTTTTGTTTTGTCATGTTCTGTTTTGTCCGGTCACCAGGTATTACCTATATTTATTGATGTCCGATTATTATAGACGATTATACGGTAATTGTATGAGATGTACCAGTATAAAATGTAAAACGAGTACTTAAATGTATTTAAAAACACATATTTAAACTTTTGAACCGATCTTTTAAAATGCCTAATTTCTAAATTGTAGACTTGGTCTATAGTCTATACCAGTGGTAGCCAAACCGAAGCGCATGCGCCAAACGCGACGCATTGCATCTTTGCGCCTACCTAGTCTTTTGAAGTAGGCGCAATGACGTCCCTAGAGAGCGCCAAAATGCCGCTATATTTTTTTATACAGTATTTTTTTATCATCCTTTCATGACTAAAATATTCAGAAATGTTTGTATAGATACATTACCGACAAACATATAACTACTAATAAATCTAGTTTACGTTATTAATTTAATTCAATTTTTAAAATATTAATTCAGATACATTTAAAAATACACTTGGCAACTTCCAAAACTCGCGTATGAGCGGCAAAAATATTTGGATAAATTTTAAATTAGGCAAGTATGTATCTACCCATTGGTATATTGGTAGATACATAATTACATAAGACGTGACCTCCAAGGACAACAAAAATAAACTAGACTTCGCGAACACGACAAAAAAATACAGTCTTGTTAATCCTTGTGAGTAAGTTAATCAATACATTTGGTTTCCAACCAGAGAACTGATTTTTTTAATGGAAAGATATTTCCGTTATTAGTTACTAATTAGTGTGGGTAGCTATTTCTATATATACCTAATGATTCTCCTCGATTTGCCGCCCTTCGAGTAACTGCCGCCCCCAAGCGACGCTCCATCTGTATACCCCCGGGACGTCACTGAGTAGGCGCCATAACTGAATCCATCTTCATATTTTCAACACCTGAGTGCTCTCATAGCAACAGTTCATTTAAAATGAAATGAAAAATGTTCATCTCTCAGCAGTGTTGCCATCTTTTTCTATGCTGATTATAGTACAAAGGCGTTAAAATTATAGTATTTCTAAAAAATATATAGTACAAGAACATTTTTCGCCTTGAATCGTTTAAAATTATAGTATTTTGGTGTATTTGGCGTGAAATTATAGTATTTTACATTTTTCGTGGAGTTCAAATTATAGTATTGTACTATAATTATAGTACGGTTGGCATCACTGTCTCTCAGTTAAAAAATAGGGATTTGAGTCAATTTCCACACTTGAAAGAGCAGAATGAATGTTCTGCGGATAATAGAAATTTGACCAAATATATTGAAAAAATGAAGATATTGCAAAGGTCATTGATAGTCGTTTTCATGATTTTGCTCAAGTACAAAACTACATACTCGCATATTTTTTATAAACCCATTTTCAATTAGTGAACAAAATGTAATGCAGATGCCTAGTAGCATACAAATGGAACTGATTGTTTCAAAAACAAATTCTTTATTGAAAATAAAATTTGATGAACTTTTTCGAGTTCAAAATGCTTCTTACATAATTAGTTTCTGGCGTTCATTATCCTGTAAACATTTCCCAGAGCTAATAAAATTTGCAAAAAGTTATATAATGTCGCTTTGGATCGACATACAGACAGTGAACAAGCAGCTGGTTTCAAATAACCGGAGCCGCGTAACTACACTTTACCTTTCATTTCATTTCCTTACACTTCACCTTCACGTTACTTATCAGCACACAATTCCATTTAACACAGCCATTATTACCTATTCTTAATATATTGGATGGCTCCAATTAGATGTTGGACTCATCGAGCCGTCCGACTTGGGTGCCACAAAGGCTAGTGTCTCTCTTCTATAAACTGTCGTGCCGGTATTCCCCCAGATTCACCATCCATCTCTTTCCGACCCATTGAAAACTTGAAAAGTTGAACGCGATGACACCATGCTTTCCGTGTGACGTGAACGCCAGTTTATAGAATACAGACTCTTTATGCATTTAAATAAATGACATCTTTCTGCGGGCGAAAAGATTCCTTCACATACATTTTGCTTTCCGAATTAATTGTATAGCTTCGTTTTTTATTATATTATAAATGAATTCTTTTTCTTTTTTTAATTCACCGTACCTTTCTGTACCACGACACTTGGTATTAGGGAAACATCATTAGAATCATATACGCTCGATTAAGACCGAGAGTGGTGCGAGGCGGCTCGATTTGCAATACCTACCAAAAAAAACCAGTAAGTACCTACCTGAAAAACCAAAACAACATGAAAAGAGTAGTAACGATAAAGAAACATGACGTTCCTATTAGCGATATTCAATAAAATGAATACCTACTGAGTTCCCGATAAAAAAGGTGAGGTTACAGAAAATGCTCTATGTGCCATCGCAAATTATTGTTAATAAAATAATATGTATGTGCTAAAGAATATATTCAAAGATGGCTCTGGGTGTAAGAGGCACCTAAAATGATTAATATTTTTTTTAAATATACATTAAGTGCCGTTTTGTATCAAGTGACATTAGTACCTATTAAAATGGATGACAATAATTAATGAATAATTTGATTGTGGTGTGTCGTCTTATTGTAATGTTCAAAAATGTCGTACCTACATACATGTTTATTATTCCCGTTTAAATATTAATTCAACTAGGTAGGGAAAAGTTATCGACATCGAATGATATTTAGATATTGACAAAAGTAACGATACCAGTATCTAACATGTCAATACTTTTTGACGTCCCCAATTGAAATGAACTATGGGACGCCATCTTGTTTCCTTCTCTTTTCCTCGTTGTTATTTGTTACCGTTCCGCCAACGCTGCAACACTTATTCTCGTTCAATAGAAGTATAATTTAAACACGTTGACCAGTGTTAATCATTTCATTTCAATATAATAGTATTTACCGTTTGTAAAACTGCTCTTATATCTATACTGACAGCGATTGACATTCTTGCATAACCTAAAAATAGTGACACGTGTCTTGTGTTGTATTTCAGCGTTCTGTAATCAGATTATTGTAAAAATGGATATTAAAAGTGAACCGCTGGACGTTGAGTCAGATGGTGAAACACAACGCAGTGTTATAGAATATAAAAGTATACCAAATATTCAACAGCTTAGCCCGAAAGGTCCTTCATCACCAGAACTTGTTGGCGATACCACAATTATTAAGGTTATTTTGATAATTAATGTTGCGTTATGATGAGTTTTTACACTAGAAACGTTATATTGAAAACGTATACCTACCTACCTACTTATTTGTTTGTTTGTAGGTTGATATCAAAGCTGACGTCGATGGAAACTGTCTTCCGATTGAAGAATTCGGTGTTTGCTCAACTGGGCCGGTGATTAATAATGATTCACAGGTGGGTACCTACCTTACAGATTATTTATTGTATTGTGAAAATATCATGCGCGGCATAGGGGCGGCAGTTAGAGAAAGGGCGGCGATTTCATGAATTTATGAATTGCCGAATATTTTTTCTATTATTATAATTTTATTCAGGTTACCCACTGTCATCAATGATCCGTCGGCAACTCTAATATGTTCAGAGACACTTCCAAGTGCTTAGATAACGTTTCATAGTCTATTTTTCGTTGAGAAGCAAAAACTACTCTGGTAAATAACAGACTGAGAAAACCATTTATGACTGCTATAGAAAAGTCTCACAAATATCTTTCTTCCAATGATATTGTAATAAATGACTAATTAGAGTCAGTTTAGTAGAAGTAACGGGAGGGGCAAATTTTATTGTTACATCACTGACTAACTTTCATCGCGCCAGCCAATACTACATCGTTCTAAGTGTTCGTCCTTGAGAAAACAAACCCAACGATGAAGTAGAATTCTAAACTGCCTCATTGTTACTTTTGTTTGGCCGAGGACAAACACTTAGCACCTTGTAGTTCTCCATTTGCGATCAGTCACCTACGTCTGTCATTAAAATTTATTCAACTATGTATAAGAAAATCGTACCTTTTAGAGCTGGGATGGGCATGTGGACATGTTTCGTAGACATATAGCATAGTTGAGGAATTTTCTAGCATGCTGTCTTCAAATAAAACAATTTGAAAAAAAGGGTCGCTCGGGTAACCACACGTAAGTATGCGACAACAATTTGATAAGTATTGTTCAATTGTACGTCTATTTTCTTCATTCATTTTTTAGTAATAACACCATATTTAGGTACATATAATTGGTTGGATTGCAATAACTTGTAACTTCCGTAAAATATAGAAATTAAAACACCAATTTTCATAAGCTTACTATTATAGCTATTGCAATGGCGGCGTTACCTACACAACTCAGCTTCACCGTTGGACGGACCCAGTGGGATGGGTGAATGGCTAACCAACCCTCTTAAAAATATAATTTCATGTCTGTGGAAGCCCATATGCGTTGGGGTGGATATGGTTATTTCTATTCTTATATAGATATATATGTATATATATATGCATGGCGCCCACCATAGACTTGTTAGTATAGCGCTTGTCTTTTATAAGCCCCGGGTTCGATCCCGAGGCTGGTAAGCATTGTGTTTTTTCAATGTTTGATCAGTGCAAGAATCTAATAGAGTGGGCGAATGGCTAACAACCATTCCTCGTAATATGTCTAGTTATATATTATAGAATATTAGAAAGGTATGAATTTTTAACTTGCAAAATTATTTATTTACTTTATTTAGTCAGTTGAATTAGGGATTGCAATGCCGGTATTTTAATACCGGTTTTTAAAATCCAAAATACCAGAATTTTCGGTATTAAGATAGCACACCCGTTTACGTTTTTTAAAATGAATTATAAGCTATATGCTGCTACAATGCAATTGTATTGAGTGAATCCAACAAAGGTGAAAAAATAATAAAATTAATTTCTTCAAATATATTTATAAAGTAATTGTCGCGATGAATTATCATATTATTTCGAAATAGAAAACATCCGTGACAAAAATGTTCAATTATTCTATATTGAGGACTGTAAGGTGTTGAATATAAGAAGTTTTCCTGCAGCCGGACTTATTTGCACTTGATGAACTTTTGAGCGCTTTAATTAAAATTGTCAATATATTTAAATTATTTGTAGAAATCGCTAGTTCTACTGTAATAATTAATCAATACATACTTTTAAATTTCAACATAATAAATGTATGTGTGTAGGTTTTTGCTATAAAATAATAATTAAAAGAGACTTTAATATCTATATTTTTATTGATAAGCACATACTTCTTTTTTTTAATCGTAAAAACTACCGGAATTCAATGAGAATTACCGAAAAATCGATATTGACATTTTCATTCGGTATTGCAATCCCTAAGTTGAATGCAACTGTCTAACCTATATATATATATTATAATTGATTTATTTAGATCAAAAGCTGGTGTGTTTTTACCATGTCCCACCTCTAAATTCAAATAAACAAAGTCTGATTTCGTCATTAATTTTGAGTGTGTAAGAATAAATTTTAGTGTCTTCAATAGCTTACATTATATGTTTTTTGAAAATATACACTTTTTCCGTAAATTTGGACCAATATTGAAAAAAATCACGTTTGAAGTGTTCCAGGATATTTGAAAAAGTGGTATTCCAAATTCCTTTACCACGATTTTAGTATGAATGCAAAAAAATGCAATTATTAATATGTATTTTTTTAATCTAGCAACACCTTTGTATAACACTGACCACCATTTACTCACTATCACTATTTATAATGGTGTCGTAAAATTATCTTAACCTTATTACATTGACATAATAATATGTTTCCTTTCTTTATCAGTATACAAACCAACGCATTATAAATAGTCATAATAAAATTAAGTTTATTAATCCGTAATTTCGAGATTATAAATTTTCTGTTTCATCTACACTTATAAAATCTCATATAAGCGTGTCTTTATCGCACATTGTGTTCATTAAATCACTCTACACTATCTCCGTCGCTTTAACTTGAGGATGCTTTTCAGGGTCACGATTGATATTATAACGTAATCACTGCATTCGGAAAACATTTTCCATGTCTCGATTTAATGCAATCTTTTATAAGTGAATATTTTTACTAAACATTTTTTTCTTTAGGTACCTACGTTATGAGTGGATATGATCACTGTGTTTGGAAAATATTTATTACGTGTTGGCTCGATATAATAATATTACTTATTTTAATCGGATATTTTTACATTATTAATATAATTAATACAAACATAATATTTATTCTTGTATAAGAACTAAGTGATTATACTTACGTATTACTAATTCATGGCCGGTTAGCCGACTTTTATATCCATCCAAAGCTCACTCTGAGAAGTTGTTTAGACTTGCCAGTTTGAACTATGGGACTTGTATACATTTTATCTCGCTCTGTCGTAAGGTTGACGCTCTGTTATCTCGTGGTGGAATTGACTGGGAGGCACGAGTAAATGGTTGCGTCGTCAAAGCTAATTTCACGAATGCCTACTGAAGGTCAGCATTTTGGGTTTGTGTCAATAGTACAGTTGCAGAGTTAATTAATTATATACAGATCAGTAAGGGTAATATTTGATATACTGTAAATCTCATGTGTACGTCTTGAATTTAGATTTGTTATGTCTACAGTGTTTTGTTCTCTTAATAAATAAATAAATAAACAATATGTAAGTACCTACCAAGAGTTGTACCATTTGCTTTTTGATATTACATATACGTGGAAGTCGCATTATTTAATTTGTATTTAATACCTAGGTACTAGGTAAGTACTATTATCATTTCTTGTCATGATTTTTGTTCTCACAACTTTATGTCTGTGATCCATTACCACGCAAGTCAGGCGATGTAGTCAGTCTCCGGACTATTTTTTTGCGTGGAGCACCGCAGATCTGTTGACTTTTAAATCTGCAGACCAGGCTCATTGGATTTCGATATTTTTCTCTCCGGGTTGCCAGACTACGTCCGTCGATCGTCACGTAAATTAAATTTGACAACAATTCGCAATCGTTCGGACCGAATAAAAATCTGTAATTATTTTAAACATTTTTATTGATTAATTTGTTACTTTACACATTACAAAATGAAAGATTTATCAATTATTTTTTATTTATATTTATTAGATTCTTAAAAGAAAACGTAAATCTTGTATTGTTTTCACTGCAATATTATTTTATGCACGTATATATATAAATAACACACAATTGTAGGATAATTGGAAGACATTAAGATAATCGTAACTTTTGACTTTTGACAACTCGATCTTTTAATCGTTCTTTGAGCAGTAGCAAAGCATAGACAAATTGGACGATTTATTCTCCTCGGATTTCTGGCTCGCAAATGGAGCACCGGGATTATTCAATACGGTCTGAAGATGTCAAAAGGCAAAAAACCTCGAATAAAATGACTCACATTGATGAGTATACAACATAATTTAGAATTTATAATATAAAGTTATAATATTATTGTTTTTCTAGATTTCTACAAAGAGAATTTGCACAAGGCATCACGATACAAGTATGAGTCAACAATCCTCGCCTGATGGAATGATACAGTATTCCGAAGTGACAATAGATCAGCAAAATATTAAAAAAGAAATCTTAGAACAAGACACTCCGAAGGAACTTCGACTTATTCTGAGAAGAGTAAAACATTTCTCACAAAATTTTATTTGTAGCATTTGTAACGCAGTATTTGGATGCGGATCTGCTCTCAAAAGTCACAAAGTGGTTCACACGGATGTGATTGATTACCAAAGTCATGCACCTATTGAATATAATGTGGGCCCATATATATGCTCGCGATCTAGTGATCTTAAAAGACATGAAATGACACATACTGGTAAAAAACCTTATAAATGCAACGTTTGTTTTTATAGATGCTCGAAACCTGGTAGTCTTAAGAGAATTGTTATGACACATACTGGTGAAAAACCCTATAAATGCAATGTGTGCCCATATATATGCTTCCAATCTAGTGATCTTAAAAGACATGAAATGACACATACTGGTGAAAAACCTTATAAATGCAATGTGTGCTCATATAGATGCTCGAATGGTGGTAATCTTAAAAGACATGAATTTACACATACTGGTGAAAAACCTTATAAATGCAATGTGTGCTCATATAGGTGCTCGGAACCTGGTAGTCTTAAAAAACATGAAATGACACATACAGGTGAAAAACCTTATGAATGCAATGTGTGCTCATATAGATGCTCGAATGTTGGTAATCTTAAAAGACATGAATTTACACATACTGGTGAAAAACCTTATAAATGCAATGTGTGCTCACATAGGTGCTCGGAACCTGGTAGTCTCAAAAAACATGAAATGACACATACTGGTAAAAAACCTTATAAATGCAATATTTGTTCTTATAGGTGCTCGGAACCTATTAGACTTAAAAGACATGTAATGACACATACTGGTGAAAAACCTTATAATTGCAATGTTTGTTCTTATAGATGCTCGGAACTTGGTAGTCTTAAAAGACATGAATTTACACATACTGGTGAAAAACCTTATAAATGCAATGTGTGCACATATAGATGCTCGCTAGTTCATAGTCTTAAATTACATCAAATGACACATACTGGTGAAAAACCTTATAAATGCAATGTGTGCACACATAGATGCTCACGAGTTAGTAGTCTTAAAATACATGAAATGACACATATTGGTGAAAAACCTTATAAATGCAATATTTGTTCGTATAGATGCTCGAAATTTGATAATCTTAAAAGACATGAAATGACACATACTGGTGGAAAACCCTATAAATGCAATGTGTGCCCATATATATGCTTGCGATCTAGTGATCTTAAAAGACATGAAATGACACATACTGTCGAAATACCTTAGAAATGACGCAAAAAAGTAATTAATACATAAAATCAAGCATACATGTGAAAAATCTTATACATACAATGTGTGCTCTCTTATAGATTCTCGTAAATGAGTTGTCTTAAAAGACATGAAATCACACATCGTCGTTTGTCTGTTCAAACCTCCGATGTGACATGATTGAAATTTTACAAGAGGGTGAAAAACTACTTCATAAGCACAAAAAGAAAGATAGTAATACACCCTTGGGACGTTGGTCCTCTTCTGGCGTCCATATTAAAACATTTAAACGGCCTAAGCATGTCATCTGATCCTGAATAGTCACTTGGGTAAACGAATCGTATGTCCTAATTCCTTGATTAGTGAAAACGATTACCTACTCGACATTAGAATAAAGAATATTTCGAGGGTATACTTGCAGAGCGCATTAAGTGAGTTTTTGCTGTTTTTCTGTTTTAAATGCCAAAATTCTTAGAATTTTACGCTCTACGTTCTGGTAAAACGCA
This sequence comes from Rhyacophila brunnea, assembly GCF_057557595.1. NCBI lineage: Eukaryota > Metazoa > Arthropoda > Insecta > Trichoptera > Rhyacophilidae > Rhyacophila > Rhyacophila brunnea. The sequence continues at coordinate 6,715,763 of NW_028232785.1, forward strand.
CTTAGTCATAGGATATACTGGTAAGAAAATAGAAACTGCATTAAGTCATATTGTTATTTTTTTATACTGACAGAAAGCATTATATGACCTATAATGCGTTTTGTGTGTACAAAATACAGGACTTGTAACATGGCATATGCATTAAGTGTGACATAATGCATTCTGTCAGTATAAATTTTGTCAATAGATGTCACCATAGGGCATAGGCCATACCTTTGCAATTTTAATTCATCTGTCTTTAGTGATTAGTGAAACAATACATTGAACCATTTGAAGAATTTATTAGAATGGCTTCGTCTCAAAGAGCAAAACATAATATATTAAAGATGTGTTGGAGTTGTTCTTATGATCGCAAAAAAGATTACATTCTAAAAAATGTTGAGATTGAAATTCCCGTTGATAGAAAACCAAGGAATAAAAAAAGGAAATCCAGACAAAACTAAAGAGTTATTTCTTTTTCAAGAGTGGACAAAAAGTCAGAGTCTGAAATATTTTTTTAGAGTACTTTACACATTTCAAATAGATCAGTAATTCACGCGTTTAAAGAACAAGAAGACGTGGGACTACAGTTTACGTTACACGATCGTAGAGGTAAACATCCCCCTATTCACAAAACAAGCAATGAGAATTTAATCCATATAAAGTCTCACATAGAATCCTTCCCGTTTATGGAGTCACTACACGAGAAAGGACATATATATATATAAGGTAATATTTAGACAGTAAATTAACAATTTGCAAAATGTATAGCCTGCGTAAAGACTATTGACACAGATAACCTATCATAGAGTGTTCTGCAAAAATTATAATTTATCGTTTTTCAAACCAAAAAAGGACCAGTGCACATTTTGTAATAAATACAAAGTAAGTTGCCCCGAAGACAACATCATAATGGAAGAGGATTTTCAGAGTCATTTGAAAAGGAAAAATGAATGTCATTCTGAAAAAGAAAAAGATAAGGATATGTCTAATAATGAGTCCTTATTCATGACTGTAACATACGATCTTCAGAGTGTGTTACATATACCATCCACAGAGGTTTCACTGATCTATTATAAAAGAAAATTAAATATGTTTAACTTAACTATTTACGAAGGTCCAAAGCCGAATAAAGCATTTTGTTTGGCTTGGACCAGAATAAATGGAAAACGAGGGAGTTGCGAAATAGGAAGTTGTCTCATGTGGTATCTCAAGCAGCTTCCATCGAGTGTAACTGAAATATCTTTCTTCTCCGATACACGCGGAGGCCATAATAGAAATTTGCAAGTATCTGCTCTTTTCTTGAATCTATGGAATGTGATTCTATGCATAGTGCCATAGAAAACAGGCAAAAGTTTGCGTCGATTTATTGTACCAATGACTAAATGATTTTTGAATGTCTCGTTTCATTTCGAAAAAGAAACCATACGAAGCAAGCGAGCTAAAATATACTGACTTTTATGACCTCAAATTTTTGTCGAATCAGTTAATAAAAAATAAAAACTTGGCGTAAATTGGCTAAAAATGAAATGTCTTAAATATGAAAAGGAAAAACCATTTACCATTCAATATAAATATAATTTTAGTGATGTATACGAAACAATAAACGTTTTAAAAATTAGAAATGCTTCGCGTATCAACCAAATTTGTTTTGTAGAAATCAAAAACATTCCACAATTATAATATAAAAATCCATTAAAAATAAGTTGTGCCAAAAAAAAGGATTTGTGTGAAAAAAGTGTAATACTGGACATTTTTCATTGGTGGTTTCAACAATTATCTGCCGAGAATAACAGCCATCCAGACTTACTTCCGGAGCCCGATATAAATGATTCCGATGCCGAAAACGACAAATAATAATGAATATTCTTTTTTTTAATATTAATACTGATACTAATCTAATTGTTTTCATGAATAAGTGCAATGTGCAAGTGCAAGGAAATGCAAAGAATGTCAATCAGAATAAAGGCTAGTCGTAATATGTAGCATACTATCCAATCTGCATACCCTTCAGAGAAATGTTATTGTAGTTTACGGTAAATAATTTAATTCTAAAAAAAATCTGTTTAAAAATTATTGCGATTTATTAATATTTTCATTGTATTTTTTCTATATTTCTCTAATTTGAAATAAATAATGTTATTTTCACTAAAAATATTATTTTTATTTGTATTATTATGTACCAATCTAATCATTAACATAAATAAATATAACAATAATGCATTGTCATTTATCTAATAATATGTCAAAGTTAGCAAATAGTTACTGACAGAATGCATTATGTCAGCGGTCACTTACATTTACATTTTTAAAAAAATATCCATACAACTTATCAACATCAAATCTTATGTTTTGTATGCCAAAAAGGTTATTCTTTATAATGTAGAAAAAAAATATATAAAACATAAAACATTCTACGTGGGAGAAAGCTTTTGCCTTTTGAAAGACTTAATGCTTTCTGTCAGTATACCCTCGATTTATATGTAATACTCGGAAGGCTTAAATATTAAGAAGTTGTTCTTGTATGCAACGCATACACGTGCATATTTTACGGGGAGAGTCGTAAGCGTTGTCACGCGATGTAAAAAAATAAATAAACAAAATCGAGCGACTTGCGACTAGTCGCTGGCGGGCAGGTCAAATCGTCAATAGCCTTCCATCGAGAGAAGTCGAAAAATTTAATAAAATAACACTTAGATTTACACAGTAAAGGGTAATTCATTGAATAATCTTTAATTAAATTTGATGTTTTTTATGAGTAACTGTGAATTTTCAAAATTAAAAGAATTAAAATTTATAGTAGGTATTTAAAAAAGAATTTCACCTGTCAATCTTAAAGTGAAATCAATTTAGTTAATCTTAGCAACAAAAAAAACATAACTATTAATTATTAAGTAATTGTTTTCTTTTATCTTGGTAGATTAAATTGCTTCATAAAAGGGATGGTGGTCTTTTTAAATAAGTGATTTCATTTCCTGTAAGTGTTTGAAGAGATTAGGAGCTGGAATTTATATAGACTCACTGTAAGCCATCATTTTTTGGTATTCGGTATTTTTTGGAAATATCTCCCAATTTCGCGTCTTACTATTGATAATATATTCAACATTGTTTTTCTGGTTATAATATTATAATTATTGGAATTTCCTATCGTAAGAAATTAAAACTAAGTATCAATGTCTTTTTTCCTGTCAAAATTATCGAACATATTATTAGCGAGTGGAATTGTGTGTGTATGAAAACCTGAATTGCTATGTTAATTGACTATCGATGTCATACTTTCTATTTTTTGGGGCATTAGCCACATATGTAGATATAATCTGAGGTCCTCTTTACTTCTAACGGTTTCAAAGTATTCGGTAATAATGTATAAATGCAAAAACAAAAAGTATCTTAATAAACAAATATCAAGTAGTTTTTAAATTTGTACCTATTTGGTATCCGATAAATGTCATAATATTGTTGTACCTACCCATTCAAATGTTGTATTCAAACCCATTTAAATAAATTCTCGTCATTGAAATCAGATAGCTACATAAAATGTATGTTCTAATGACTAAAGTACACATAATATATTTATAATTCTATAGTTAATTGTGGTTTTGTAACTTACCGAGCACTCTTAGGTTTTTATTACGATATTTTAAAATATCCTTTTTTGTCGATATGACTATAAATGATACCTATCTACATTAATTTTAAAAGAAGAATTAAAAAATAATTCTAAATGTATGTAATCTCGGCAATAAATCATATTGCAGGTAGTCGTAAACCACTAATAATACGAGGGTGGGTCAATAATTCCTTAGAAAAAAGCATTAAAACAGTTTTTATTTTTGTATTTTTTTTTTATTTCTCAACATAATCTCCTTGGAGCTTAATACACTTGGTTAGACGTTTCTCAATTTTTTTTAAACCGTCAGAAAAATAAGTTTTCGGAAGGTCCTCAAAATAAGCATTTGTCCGATCGATGACTTCTTCATTTGAAAAAAAACGTTGTCCACTTAGCCATTTTTTTAAGTTTGGGAAAAGGAAAAAGTCACTGGGGGCTAAATCTGGCGAATACGGTGGGTGGTCGACCAATTCGAACTTCAATTCTTCAATTTTAGCCATTGATCGTAAACACGTGTGAACACGGGCATTGTCCTGATGAAAGAGGATTTTTTTCCTGTTTAAATGAGGCCGTTTTTCTTCAATTTTGTTTTTTAGCTGGTCCAATAAAGATGCATAATAATCCCCTGTTATTGTTTTTCCTTTTTCCAATTAGTCAACGAAAATAATTCCACGTGCATCCCAAAATACAGTAGCCATAACCTTACCAGCTTATTTTACGGTTTTCGCCTTCTTTGGACATGGTTTGCCTTTCGCAATCCACTGCTTTGACTGTTCTTTCGTCTCGGGAGTATAGTGGTGTATCCATGTTTCATCTACAGTCACAAAGCGACGAAAAAATTCATCCGGATTGCGTTGCATGAGCGACAACAGGGCTTTAGAGGCCACCACCCTATTGCGTTTATTGTCGACTGTGAGCAAACGCGGCACCCATCTTGCAGAAATTTTTTTCATGCCCAATTTGTCATGTAAAATAGAAATGACGCTACCTTTTGAGATCCCTGTAACCTCAATTATCTCACTCAACTTTAATCTTCGGTCACTTAACACCATATCGTGGATTTTATTGATCATTTCTGGTGTAGTCACCTCTACAGGACGTCCTGAGCGTGGTTCATCCTTTGTTGATGTACGACCACGTTTAAATTCATTTAACCAGTTAGAAATAGTTGCAAGTGAAGGAGCAGATATGCCGTGAACTAAATCCAACTCATTTTTTATTTCCTTTGCTGTTAACCCTTTTATATTAAAATGTTTAATAACAGCTCTAAACTCAATTTTCTCCATTTTCCATTTTTCCATTTTCCACAAGCAAATTTTTTTTTAAATGTACGAGAAACACACAACAACCCGACCAATCTGATTGAAACTTCGCAGCATACTGAATCGGTAGTGCCGCTGCATGAAAACAAACCGCTTACAGTACTAGTCGCGCCACCTGTCGGCTTTTCTAAGGACTTATTGACCCACCCTCGTAGCTTTCGCCCGAAAATAACATTGAGTCGGGAAATGAAATTCAAATGCCACAGTAAACGTGACCCTTCTTTTGTTTATGAAGAACACAATAGTTGTAGTAAATGTTTTTTAGTGTTTTCAGTTATATTATTCAAACTTTTTCGTCGGACAAACCGGTATACTATTTTTCAGTAAGTACAATTAACAATTACTCATATTTTATTCATATCTTCTCATTTTATACCAATAATTAATTATAAAGTAGGTATCAATGTAAATAAATAATTATAGTAAACCTCTTGCATTTACTTCTACCTATTAAAATATTATAGTTACACTATGTACTATGTCCATAAAATTGGTAAATTGTTGGTAGGTACAAGAAATTCATTTTAGGATAACTGAATCATTTTGCTTCTAATTTCATAAGTAGGTACCACATATTAATATTATATAAATAAATATTATCATAAACGATTTGATGTTAGAAGGCATACACATAATAATATACAATTATATTTTTTCTTAGTAGTGAAGGGTGGATGTAGGCTGTTAAGATCCGACGTAAATAATGCATTTTAATATTATTTGTGAGTCATATGTTCTTGTTTTTATTGAACTAATACTACAATAAATAATAGATTACATACGGTTTTGGATAGTTTTGAAAATTCAACTAAGCCTTGCCGAAACAAAACCATAATATTTTTGGTACGCTCCAGGCGATCCGATAATTTTTTGCACACTTTTTCATTCATACCTATTTATTTTCGTTGAATGTAAAATACATATTACACGTCATGTTGTTAATTCATTAAGTCCTACTTTAACCCAATAATCTGATAAAAAATATCATTCCATCTATAAACTATCAAAAATGATCTATGATGAAATATTTTATAGGCAGACCAGTATTTTTTAATAATATAGATATTGCATATATGTTAAGGCTAGGCTTGTGCAGGGCTTAATTGAATTTTTAAAACTAACCAGATCCATCTGTAAATAATTGTAGTTTTTGTTCAATTAAAACAAAAACTTATGACTGGCAAATTTAGTGCGCGCTGTTTTTTCGGATCTCAACAGCTTACCTCCACCCTTCGCCATTGCAATATTTTTCTATACACATGTCCGTAAAATTAGTTTATTTTATGTAGCTTTACCATTTTATATCGGTTTACCTTTTTCATGTTATTAGGTACTAAGTTTAGGTAGCTAGTTCTATATATACCTAATGATTCTCCTCGATTTGCCACAGTTCGATTAACTGCCGCCCCAAGCGACGCTTAATCTGCCTACCCCCACGGGACGTCACTGAGTACGCGCCATAACTGAATCCATCTTCATATTTTCAACACCTGAGTAATTTCATAGCATCAGTTCTAAACATGAAATAAAATTTAAATTGAAATGAAAAATGTTCATCTCTCATTTAAAAAATAAGGATTTCAGTCAATTTCCACACTTGAAAGAGCAGAATGAATGTGCTGCGGATAATAGAAATTTGACCAAATATATTGAAAAAATCAAGATAGGTTTTGCAAGAGTAATTTGAAAGTAGTTTTCATGATTTTGCTACTGCATGCTCGCATATTTATAAACCCATTTTAATTAGTGAAAAAAATGTTATGCAGATGCCTAGTAACATACAAATGGAACTGATTGATTTAAAAACAAATTCTTTATAAAAATGAAATTTTATGCTTTTTATTTTTCTAGAATAAACTTTTTCCAGACCAAAATGCTTCTGACATAATTAATTTTTGGCCTTCATTATCCTGTGAACATTTCCTAGAGCTAATAAAATTTGCAAAAAGTTATATAATGTCACTTTGGATCGACGTACAGACATGGTGTGTAAATTCCCACCACCGCTCACGTTATGTATATGCAGCCACGTCATACGCGGCCGGCTAACATAACCCTTACGTGTGCCAGATCAAAGAATTTAAGCCCTCATTTTGTCCCGAGCAGAGCCGCACGGGACTGGTGATGCAACCTTGCACCGAAGTGCGAATGCATGATGTTAATTTATATGGCAACTATCAGAGTGACTTTAATTTGAAGAGTCGCAAGGGGAGTCGACCGTACGCTCTGGCGAATTTAGTAAAGGCCGCAAAATTGGTCTCGGTTGCCACCATGTCGGCGTGTCCTATTGGGCCCAAATGGAATCGGAACCGGGCAAACAACTCCGCTCGTTCGGGGCCCATAAGTGGACAGTCCCACAGGACGTGCTCTACGTCCTGCTGGTCGTGTCCACATGAGCAACCCGAACCATGTCTTGCCAAACCAAACCCCTGCAGTTTGGCCGCAAAGTTTCCATGGGCAGTCATGGATTGACTAGTCCAGTGGGTCGGCACCAGTCTCCTCGTCATGTGTCTCACTGATACATCTGGAAAGTATAGAAAAGTCTGGCGGCCCTTAGGGGAGGCCACCCATCTCGCCTGCCATGCCGCATATGCGATCTTGTAGACTAGCTCAGATACAGTCTTTCTTTAGCTCACGCCCTCCACTCTCGATGGCGGTGTCAGAGGGACACCGGCGAGAGTTGTATTGATCCTTTTCATAAGGAGAGTGATCGATCCTCTAATTTGAACGTGCAAGTCGAGGGGAAAGACCCCCGCAAGGACTGCCAGGGCATCCGAAGATGTGGTCCTATAGGCCTTAGTAAGGCCAATCAGAGCAGCCCTCTGTCCGCTAAGCAGAGCCCTCTTCACAATTGTCAGCGAGGCTTTGGTGTGCCATACGCTGGAGGCATAGCCAGCGATGCCCATGAATATAGCCTCGTAGGCGATTCTCAGGACCCGAGGCTTTAGGCCCCAATTGTTGCCCGCCAGGCGAGCAACCTTCTGATAGGCTGAGTTGGTCTTAGCCACAATTACTTTAGCATGCTTCAAAAAGGTCTGCTTCTCATCCAGAACGACCCCCAAGTAGGTCACCTCTCGAGAAAACCTTATAGCAGAGTCGCCGAAATGCACTGCGGTTGATCGCTTATTTATGTTTATCTTTGAGCTGCCCTTGAGGAGGATAGCTTCCGTTTTGCCAGGTTTAAATGCAAGCTTATTATGTTTACCCCAGTTTAGGATTCTAAATAATGCGTCCTTAGCTACGCGCTCGAGTGTCGGACGGCTCGACGAGCCAACTAGTAAAAGAAGGTCGTCAGCGTACGCGACGAGCGCGCAGCCCGGTGGCAGAGGTAACGTCAAAACATCGTCAAAAAGTATATTCCATAGCAAGGGGCCAAGCATGGAACCCTGCGGACACCCCATGGTTGTCTCCCTGTAAATCAATTCAGTGCTAGAGTCGTATATAACTTCCCTTTTATTAAAATAGCTTTGCACTAGGGCAAAGAGGTCCCCCGGGATCTGTCGGAGCCGAAGCTTAGACAGAATTAATGGCCACCATGCGGTGTCGAAGGCACTGGCTATGTCCAAAAAGAAGCCTGCCACAATGACTCCTTCTGAGTCCTCAACAAATTTCTGAGCAAATCTGATGGCGTCCTCAGTAGACTTGCCGGGTCTGAAGCCAAATTGCCTATCCGAGATAGGGTAGATTCTCTCAAGGTAGTCCTCCAGCCTTCTGCTGATTAAACGCTCCAATAGTATTTCGCTCCGGATAGTATTTCATCTTCCTGGCCAGTACTAGATATTGGTCTTCTGGATGAGACTGACATGGTGTATGCTTTCTCTCGACTATATCCAAAATCCTCAGTAGGTCCTGATGGTTGGATTTTAAAGAGCTGTCATGAGTTGTTAACTGACCCCCTACTATATTTATTTAATCTCAGCCTAATTACTTCTGTCTTCCCAGATTGTTGGAGCCTAACCCATATTCGTCCGGTGCACAAAAAAGGCTCGCGCTCTGAAATAATAAATTTTCGCCCGGTGGCTGTTCTATCTGCACCAGCTAAATTATTTGAGTCTATTTTGCATAGGTATATTTATAAACATGTAGACGGTCAACTGACTGACGCTCAGCATGGATTTCGATCAGCTCGGTCAACAGTTACAAACCTTATGACTTATACTGAATACATATCTCATTCGCTGAACGTAAATTGTCAAGTGGACGCAATTTATAGAGATACCTATGTCAAAGGCTTTTGATCGGGTAGATTATGATATTCTTATCAACAAATTAAGTGCAGTAGGTGGATCTATAAATTTTATCAACTTTTTCAAATCTTACTTTTCGCATCGCTGTCAATATGTGGAGTATGCAAGGTGTAGATCCGACGTCTTTCAAACTTATTCAGGTGTTCCCCAAGGATCAAATCTTGGTCCAATTATGTTTCTTATATTCATTAATGACATTGTCAATGTTATAAATGGAATCCAGTTTTTACTCTTTGCAGACGATTTAAAATTATATGCGTCTATTCACAGTGAATTATATTGTCACATATTACAAAATAATCTCAATTCAATTGAAATTTGGGCGAAAAAAAATTTACTCGAATTTAATACTGATAAATGTGTGTGTATTAGCTTTTCGAAATCAAGATCTCCAATTATTTTCAACTATAATATGTCAAATAGATTACTGAAGCGTCAATCAGAAATTAAAGATCTTGGCATATTGTTTGACTCACGTTTATCATTTCGCTCGCACATCACTTCTACGGCATTGCGTGCGAGCAAGCTTCTAGGATTCGTCATGAGACAAGCCAAGTCATTCAAGAATTCAACTTTTTTACGTACACTCTATGTGTCGTTAGTACGGAGTATTCTTGAGTATGGCTCCATCAATTGGAGTCCTTATGAAGTTTCCTATAAGCTTGTTTTAGAGCGTGTTCAGAAAAAAATTCTTCGTCATCTCTATTTTAAAGATTATAATTATTTTCCTTTTGACACCTTCTCAAACGAGTCTTTTCCGACTAACTTTCTTCAAGGACTGCTCGCCTTTCATTCTCTTGAAGCTCGTAGGTCACTTCTGCTCTTAAAGCATTTTTCCCTGCTCTCACGTGGTATCATTTTCAATCCCGATATTCTAGAAAATTTAAATTTTTACGCACCCGTCAATTACATGCGCGGTCGCAGCCATGACCTATTTTGGGTGAAAGCTGTTTCCTCATGTCAGGCTCACCAGGCACCAACAGCGAGGGCAGTGCGGTTGGTCAATGCACTCCCTAGAGATGTAGATATTTTTGGCGATCCATTATATATTCTGTTTTTTAAATTCTATTTTATTGTTTAATTTGTACTTTTTGAATTATTGTTGTTTTTTTTAAATTTTATTTCTTTTGTATAAAAATATTTTTTGCTTTCTTTTTTTCTGATTTTCCGAACTGATTACTTGTAATTTTTATTCTAAATGTCATGTTTGTGAATATCCTGAATTAATAATTTGTTATGTCCTCAACGTGTCTTTTTCAAATAAATAAATACATTACCCAGCACTGGCAGAAGAGTAATTGGACGGTACGCTTTTGGGTCATGCGGTGGTCGTGTGCTCATTTTAGGTATAATCCTAAGGAGACCCTTCTTCCAACAGTCCGGTAAGATGCCCCTGCTCATGCAGTCAGCATACAGCCCGACTATCTCATGAGGCGCTCGAAGCCACGCCCTTCTGGCAATCACATTGCTGATCCCATCAGGTACGGGGGCTTTGCCCGCCTTGAGACCATCAAAAATTAATCCCACCTCCGACTGAGTAAACTCAGGAGAATGCTGAGTCTTCAACGGCAAGATTGCAGATATTCTTAGTTGACAGGTTCTGTCATCCTCATGTGCCGTAGGTATGTCCTGTGAAATTAGAGCTTACAGCAGTATGGATACAGACTCTGCGCTGTCCATCGCAAAGGTGCCATCAAGGCGCCGCATAGCCGCCATGACTTTACCAGGCCTTGAGCCCAGCTTTATCAAGCGGAAAGGCGGTCCCCACGGATTATAGCCCCCCATTTCAGAGACAAAATCCCGCCAGTGCTTTTTCTTGGCTTTATTTAACTCTTTTTTGAATTTTGCCCTTGCAGATATATAAGCAATCTCCGTAGGTTCGTCATTTCTGGGTAAGTCGTTCTGAGATCTTCTAGCTCTTTGCAATTTTCTTTGGGCAAGTCTCATGGTCCTTCTCAAAGACGTCAATTTTGGTATCCACCATGGCGCAATGTTGGGTGGCCTCAGAGAGGTTCTACCCAGCGTGGACTCCGCAGTTTGAGTAATGAACGCAGTCAAGTCATTGGCTCTTTGGTGGAGATCGTCAGCCGACATGGCAGATGCCAGTCCACTAATTTTGACTTGAAAAGCATCCCAATTAACACCGCTCTTTCGAAAACGCCTGGGAAGCAGTACGCTCTCCGTTTGGCTCAATGGGGCCGCATCTCCCGCAACTCTGAACAAAAATGTGATCAGACGGTGATCGCTAGCCACCGCGTCCGTGTGGACCTGCCAGTCCACGGCGCGTCTGGCAACGACACTGGATGTGAGAGTGACATCAATATGTGACTCATCATTTCTGGTGGAGAAAGTGGCCGGCCCGTCAGGCTCATTTAGCACCGTCAAATCAAAGGCGGCCAAGAGCTCCTCGAGTGGCTCAGGACGGTCCTTGTTACGTTTGGGCCCGGAGGGGGCCCAGAGCAAGGACTGGACGTTAACGTCCGCCCCAAGAATTATCTGCTTGCCTCTGCAAGCATATAAGATTTTCTCCAGTTGTTTTGTGCAATACAGGGTAAAAGAACTGTACTGAAAATACGCAGATATAACTACAATGGAGAGCCCTCTGTTATTAGCAATCTAGAGAGAGAGAGATGCAACACAGTCAGTGCGGTGTCAATTACAAATATGCAAGCTAGAGATTTCGGGGTAGCTTGTATGATACGGCCACCGCTTAATTATAGTTTAATTCAACTTAACCTCAAAATGAATTTTGCTCTACAATTGATTATTTGTGTACTGATATCACGTTACTATGGCGTATTTTTATGCCATCTAAAAGACATCCTTACTAACGCATATGTTTTATTTATATTTCAGATGAAGCATACCGCAGTGATGTTGTGGATGGAGACAATACTACTAATAACCCTACTACTTATATTGCAACAGGTTTGTATGACAATAGTTAAGTTTTTTAGCTCGTTCATTACTTACAAATTGATATTATAGCCTCAGGAAGGTTTTAGTAGTATAATATAAGTTGTAGATGAAAAAGTGTGTACTTTACCATTGATTTACTTTCATCTTTATATTGCTAACATTATAATATTATCGCATTTGATTACAGAAGCCGGATCGATAAATAATGAGGTTGACTTGGGGTACCTTATCGAACGGCCTTTATCAGTCACAGACCTTTTACACATTTTCTGGTGTCCCTCAGGGTTCAAACTTAGTGCCGTTGCTTTTCTCGATTTTTATAAATGACGTACTTCCCGGGTCGTTTCGGATGTTACGGTATTAAAACTATTCTTTAGTCCGAAGCAGACTTGAGAGTGGGTCTATTGTTTGGGCACCGCATCAGTTGACGTATGGTCTTATCCTCTTGAGACCCATGGGTTCAGAAGAAATTATTGATACTCCTTTACTTGAGGTTGTATGGATACTATCCGTGGCTTTATCCAACTGACTGTCTCTTAGGCATGCTTACATACTGCAGTTTGCAATTTAGAATAAATCTTTATTTAGTTACGTATTTTTTTCGACTTATACGTGGTATAATTCTGGGCAGTGATGACCGGTGTGTCCCTCATAACTATCTTAGAAATAGAGAACATCAATTTTCATTCTCCCAAGGTGCAGAACCAACCTGCCACTGGTAATGCCAATTGGGAGGGCGATAACTATGTTCAACGAAATTGCTTCGGATGTTGATATATTCCACCTACGTGAGAATGAGTTTTGGTGGACGTTGTTTTATAAATTCTAAAAATGTCTGCTTATCTCATCCGGTGTACTTCCTTGTACCTATCTAATTAATATTGTTATATGTAGGTACATATTATTTCTACTGTTTAATAACATATTATTATAATCTATCTCTTTTTTATGTAATACTTACTGTTTTATATTTCTTTGTTTCTAAATGTCATGTTGTGAACGTATTAAACTTATAATTTGTAATGTCCACAATATGTTAAAAATAAATAAAATTGAATTTAAAATATGCCGATAATCATATGCGCTGAAGCACCTAATTTACGGTGACAACGGACAGAAAAATAATGAATCAAATGGAAATGATATCGGTAAACTGAAAATAGTTTAATCACCATAACCCGGGTGGGCTTATCTCCTCTTGTTTGTCTTGAATCGCCAGTCGGATACATTGTCAGACATCTAGCCACTGGTTATGGTCTCCCCACGTGCGATTATTAATCTTGTTTCATCATCCGCCCACTCCTAATAATTATCCTGCCTAGCAGTCTTTTGGTTATTATAAATTGCTGTAAGTATTTATTATATTTTTATGTGACCTATGTGCATGCAATATTATTTGCTTACACAAACAATATTTTTCCATGCACTATAAAAGTTAAATAACATAAATGAAATTGATTCATCATTAACATGTGTTTATATTTTTAATGGCTTAATCAAAGGATGTTTATTATGTTACAGAAATCATACAGAAAGGACTCGATGAAGATTTGGTGAACGATGTCATCGTAGAATATATGGAAGAGAGCAATTTAGATGAGGAGCAAATGAAGGTTGTCAATGAAGTCGAAGGCATCCTATCCGATGAAAATTTATTTCCAAATGTGGCTTCGCCTGAACCATTCGTCACAGAAGAACCTCAACCTCAATATTCAGTTCATCAATCTGCCAATAATACTTTGCGAAATATACAAAAGGAGAAAAGGGATACATGTTTACCCTATGAAAACAGAAGTGGTAATGTAAAATCTGCAAAATTGTCTAAAATAATTGATTGCCTTCATGTCGGTTTAAATGTAGTACACACTTTAATCAGGAAGATCGAAGACAGATTTGTCAAATTTACTGGGGATTAAGGAGCTTCGAGCGCAAAAGGGATTTTATTTTAAGGAATGTAGACAGTGCTGCTCCGAAAACCCGAAGGGTACGAATTGCTGAAGGCAAACTATTCAAGGACTGAAAGTCATACCACTTTTATAGAAATGAATCAAAAGAAAGGGAATGCCAAAACTTCTTTCTTAAAACCCTTTCTATTTCAAATACTGTGGTAACGAATGCTTTCCAGAGTAGCAATGAGCAAGGTGGATTTCATGGAAAGGATATGAGAGGTCGCAAAAGCTCTGTGAACAAAACAAGTTCAGACGATGTGGATTTTATAAAAAACCACATCGAAAAATATGCGACGATGGTGAGCCATTATACGAGGGCATCCACTAAAGGAAAGTATTTGGACAGTAGCTTATCATTTGCGAAAATGTATGATCAGTACAATATTTATTGTGAAGAAAATTACAAGATTCCCGCAAGTGCATTTATTTATAGAAAAGTATTTTGTGAGAACTATAACCTTAGCTTCTTTCAACCAAAAAAGGCCCAATGTATGACATGCATGCAATATTTAAAAGCATCAGCCCAAGAAAAACTAGCCTTGGAAGCTACATACCGTAAGCATATCGAAAGTAAGGATGCAGCGAATGAATCAAAAAATGCTGAGAAAAATATTGCACTGATTGAAAGCGACAAGTGTCTCACGGTAATGTTTGATTTGCAGAAGGTACTACAGATTCCCACGTCACAAGCGTCATTTGTATACCTACTATTTGAGTAAACTCAATATGTATAATTTGACTGTTTATGAAAGTGCTCACCCAAACAGAGGGTTTTGTTACGCGTGGTTTGAAGTTGATGGAAAGCGAGGAGCATGCGAGATCGTCTAATGTTTGGCGATGTATATAAAAAATGAAGTTCCGGTCACCACAAAACATTTAATTCTATATTCGGACACTTGTGGGCGCCAATATCGAAATATACATAAGGCTTTATTATTTTTGAACCTAGTTCAAACGTCAAATTTAGAAGTAATCGAGCACAAATTTCTGGAAAGCGGGCACACCTACATGGAGATGGGCAGTATGCATAGTGCCATTGTGCAAAAAAAGAAATTTCTGGACGTCTTTAGTGTCCAAGACCTGCTGAACATTTTTAAGGTGAGCCGTGACTGTGTCAAGGAAATCTTAAAATAGTAATAAGCCACCATATCATGTCAAACAAACAATGTCATTGCAAACAAATGACTTTTGGTGACATGCTGGACTTAAAGGCGTTATCAAAGTCTTCAATTAGAAATAAAACAATCAATGAAAATCTAGACAAAGTGCATTGGTTAAAAGTAAAGTGCTTTCGATATGAGAAACATTCTCCATCAGTGCTATACTACCTACCTATAGATATGACTATTCTAGTAATTATAAAAAAATAAATGTGTTCGGTAATCACCCAGGAAGAAGAAGTGATGTGCCAACTGTCCGAGACACACCGTGTGCTTACCGGTCGAATTAATGTATTTCAGAAGAAAAGAAAAAAAGACTTACTTAATTCCAATGTGTAAAAACAATATAATACTCGTACCACCAGAATTACACCCGTGGTATGACAATTTACCCACCTCTACTTCTAAGGGTAACAATGTTCCCGAATCATCACAGCTTGTCTATGAGAAAGAAGTAGAGGAATAATGTCTAAATTATATTATTACTTTATATTTTCTTGATTAATTTTTAAGGAAATTGTTAATTGTTAATTATTTCTTTTATAATTAATATTATTGTCTAATTATTGTCATCTCCATAGCATTTATCCGATGTTTCTAATAAATAAATTAAATACTGTTCCAGAACCCTTCTCGGTTGACTACCTATTATGAAGCGGAAATGATCTCTTAATTATATTTTAAGTTTTCATCATTAATTTTATAAGGTACCTAATTGTTTTTATAAATTATTTTTTGTGTAATCATCATCCCCATATCGTTTATCCACCTCTAATCCAATGTTCTGATAAATACATTAAATGAATATGTATTCTTTTTTTTATTTTTACCTAGTCCTTAGCTACACAAATGTATGTTTAATAATTTAAAAAAGATGAAAAGTATCTTAATTTGAAACTAGATTATTACTAATCTTACATACAAAAATATCAAATTACTTCTATACTACTGCTACCTCGTACATTTCACCACATTTTTTTAATACATCTTTTCCGTTATTTTTTTAACTCGCCGGGAGTAGGGAAGGGTTCACAATAAATAACTCAGCGTAATTTAACTGTTATATTTTCACTAAGTCTCTTAAATAACTTCTCACAATAACTTAAATTTAATACAATAGCTTTATCTTATAACATTATTATCTTTACTCGCAACTTAACATTTCGTTCTTAACATAACGTCATCTCACTCGAAAGGGCTTTTTTCTACTGCTTTTTTTTTGATTTTATTTATCCTGTTTGCTTCCTGTTCTTGGAGCGTCGACAGGCTATGCGACATATCGTACGAGGTAACTCAACCAATCCCGATCGACCTGTCTATATCACGCCACTCTAACCCTTTAAGGTGGACTGATTCTAATATTAATATAATTAATACTACTTATTTAATATTATTATGATTACTTAGTAAATATTTTTATTATATTTGAATGGTAGCTAGGAGGAGGGTTACTTACTTATTCAAGACCAGCTGACTAATATACTGGAGGGCGATGATCCGGTCTTTTCGTACCCTAGAGGGGCCGTTTGCTGAAGGCAGACAGTTCTGTCGGTATTAATCGCCCCCCACCAAAAGAGACCGGAAGGCGGCTTTCAGCATCAACTGGACTATGCAACTACCCTTCTAGCTATTATTCTAAAAGTTAACCACCATGTGGATAGGGAATGACTACAATCTGAATAGTTCTAATGTAAAAAAAAATTAAATGATTTTACGAGATCTAATTTATTCTGCTAGTTCGACTGCAAGTCTTAAATTAAAAGTAACATTTTATATGTATCTCAATCCTTAATACATTTAACATCTTATACATAATCTTAATTTTAATTACATTTAACACAACATCATGTTTATATTTATTTTATTTATAAGTAACAATATCGACGACACAGTAAAGTAATTACGTCTTAAAATCTAACAAAACAAAGAAATCTCTTACCCCTATTCTGGCATCTAGTTCACTCAATTATTCTGCTAACGAGTGAGAAATCGAAATGTTCATCTACGTCAACATGTGGTGGAGCAAAAAAAAAATGATTTAGGAAAAATAAAGCCACCGAGATACCGGACGCAGATACGAATCCTCTCTTTCTATATTAAAATTGTCATGCTGTTAATAGTTCGAGACGAACTTTGCCAACTTTGGTGTACAGAACCCTTTAACCTATAAATTCTCTGTTATCTTACTATTTCGCTCTTTGCGGCTGAGACGACGTCGCCTTCCGTCGCGACCGAAATGACGTGGTCGTCTCTCTACCGCTGTCGGTCCTTCTACTCTTTCGGGCGGTAATCTAGCTGAAGCTTCGATTGGCAGCAGAGTTTCCAGCGTTCCTTCAGACATCCGCGTCCGGATGGCCGAAGCACATGGCTCCGCATGCCGTTCTCCTACACAAGCTTCTGTAGGGATGCAGGGCATTTTGCTACTGCACCCCACGAGGGTATCGATTCTCGTCTCTAGATCACTACGGATGGTGAGGTCCGGTAGCGCTATTTCTTTTTCTAATCTATTCGGCTTTAAGTTGCCTGTGATGGCGCTGCTGCTGTTGAATTCACAGGTTGTACGGTCCTGCAAACTCAGAGGACTTGCAGGCGGTACACCGCCTCTCGCCTCGTTCTCTCTGGACACGACCAGGTCATGGCTATTTCCATGACTCAGGTGTGCATCTTTTCCATCCATGTGCGTATAGGGGGCGGACCTGTCGGATAACACCGTTGCAGTACCACCACCCATTAACACCTGGTTGGTTTGCGACGTCGCTATTTGATCGGCGGCGTCGCTTTGGCTGTCACGGATTTCTGCTAGTGACGCTTTCTGTTTAAACACGGCCAGGTCATGGCTATTCCCATGACTCAGGTGTGCATCCTCTCCATCCATGGGCGTATAGGGGGCGGGCCTGTCGGTTAACACCGTTGCAGTACCACCACCTACTAGCACCTGGTTGGTTTGTGACGTCGCGATTTGATCGGCGGCGTCGCTTTGGCTGTCACGGATTTCTGCTGGTGACGCTTTCTGTTTAGACACGGCCAGGTCATGGCTATTCCCATGACTCAGGCATGCATCCTCTCCATCCATGGGCGTATAGGGGGCGGGCCCGTCGGTTAACACCGTTGCAGTACCACCACCTACTAGCACCTGGTTGGTTTGCGACGTCGAAGTACGCCTGCTGGTTTCTCCTGTCTCATCTATCTCCTCTCTATTCGCAACAAATGTTTCTGACTTACTTTCTAACCAAACACTATCTAAATTCCTAAGGAGTAAACTAGATTCAGCCTCAGTGTTAACATTATGGCCAGTCTCGGCTACATGCTTACGTGCTAAACAATGGCCAGCGTCGGCAAAAACATCAAAGACAGTCTCAGCAATCTTATTATTTTTACAAATATCTCCTTCTGCAGACTCGGCGGCATTAAAGCACGCACCCTGTACATTGGTTCTGATAACATTTTTAATTTGACCAGCTTCAGTCTTAAACCTAGGCATGAATTTAAATTGTTTGCCAATGTCGGCGCAAAGGAAGTTACTTAAATCTACTGATAAACAATGGTCAGCCTCAACCAATTTATTATCGGTGCCATGAACGGCCACGAATTTAAATTGTTCACCAGTGTCGGTGCAAGGGATTTTAATAACTCCCGTGTCCACTTCCATATGCTTATTATTTAATCTTAAACATTCAGCGTATTGTCCTTTTGGGCAAAGTTTGCTGTTTATGTCACTAGTGTTCTTATTAATAACTACACGAACCTTTGGAGATTCCCCGCGGCCTCGGCATGTCGAGTCACCACCAAAGCGAGCCAACTTACTGTTGGTAGCCACATCGGCATACGTTGACCGCCCGTGTGCGGTGGTAGGCACTTCAGGTGCCGGGATTTTATCAGAATCCCGAAACCCGCACTCACCAGACGCACACAGCGCGGCTAACCCCCGCTCACCCTTGCGCCTACTGAGCAGCAAGGGAGCCGCTGGAAAACTTCAGTGGTTTTGATCGAAGGTCGGACAATCCCTCAACTCGTGGTAGTCCGGGCATCGAACACAGCGACGCTGTCCCGTTGAGTCTCGGTCGACTCCACGGGGTCTTCCACCACGCTGGATACCACGTCCACGGTACCCACCGCGGTTACTGTTCTGGTGGTCGCGGTCGTCGTTGCCGGCACCTCTTTCTTCGGACTGCGCTGGTTGCGGCCTGCGCTCTTCTATGCGCGTTTCGCCTCTCCAATTCCGGGTCTGCCCTTCGGCTGGTTGTCGGTCATGCACGTCGCAACGGCATCCGCAAGCTTTCTGGGGTTTCGACTTAGGTGGCGCAGGTGTTGGTGTGACAACCAGCACCGCGTCTGTTGGTGGCTTCAGCTCCTCTGCTACATCCAGGAGCTCCTCCAGAGTCTTCCAGCCTCTGCGGTCTAAGCGTAGCTGGTCATGGTCCGTCAAAAGGTAATAAAACCATCCTGCAAGAATGGTGCTCTTTGTTTCAGGCATGAGGACTGCCGCTAATTCTTGCTTATTTAGCAGAAAGATGAATACACCCTCATGTGGCTTTTGAATTTGATTCTTTAACTCTGTCTCTTGCATCCGCCGTCGCGCAGGAGACTCAAAATATTGCCGCATTCTGTGTCGAAAGGCGCGCCAGCTATCGGAGGTGGGAACTGACTTGCCCCAATCTTTGGCCTCCCCACGTAGCTGGCGGAGTGCTATCCCAGTCCAGTTGCCAGCTGGACTCCTGGCGGCCTTGAAGTATTCTTCACAACTCGTGAGGAACTCGACCACCAGCTGTTTCGCACTGCCGTCATACGTAGCCTCCAATTCTGGCTTATGAGGCCATTTGCGGAATGGAGGTAGTTCAAGGTCTATTATCTCTCGTGCCGCTTCTGCGGCGCTGACATCCGTCCTCGGGCTGTCTGACGCAAACGTTTGTCCGTGTTGGAATTCGGGCTCAAACAGGTCGCTTGGTCCGGGTGTCTTTTCAATTTCCGGCATCTTAACAGTTCGTTCTATTGGGCACCACTGAGACTGTCCTCGGTTCTCAGATTTGGACCGGGTAATCGGCATGTGCCCAGTCCGGACAATTCTGTTTTCTTATTTAATTCTCGAAATTCGAAAATTCGGGATTCGTTTTTCTCGAATTTACGAATTCGGATTGGCGGAGTTCTACTGTAGTAATACTGTCGTATTGAATGATGCACGATTTCTGGGATTCTTTTTATCATTCTCTTTGGTGTTTCCGTGAATACACTAGTTTTGGCAATATTTATTTCTTATATTCCAAATCAGAATTTATTTATATACTTGTCAATAATTGTTTTGACGTTAAAACAAAATTAAAATCTCTGCTCTCTAAATTCTACTATTTAACTATAGAACAGCTGCGCTATGTTTAATATTTCCACGTATTTCGCTTATTGTTTTTATTTAATAAATTTCTATAATATTGTGTATAATTTAGTTGCTTCAACAATGAATTTTCGTCACTCTTATTGGCTATTGTTGTATTATACATCGTTATGTTCACTTGTTATTCACCGAATTTATGTATTATAAAATTAATATTATAACATGTCATTGTATATATTTTTATTTATCGTAATTATATTTAATTGTTTATTATTCTTTGCAAAAATTTTCTTCTTCGGATTTAGGATTTTAAGTTCAAAATCTTCGCAATTAAGATTTAAAATCTTCTTTATATTTAAAATTTAAATTGACACATGTTATCTTCTTTTTCTTCAATCTTAAAAATTGTACTTAATCATTTTTGCCCATCTCCTAACTCCGCGTCTGGCGAGTTTTCGGGAATTAATGTACATGTACTCACGTTTATTTCCTTTTATCTCAGGGTTGGGTTATCGGTAAGCGAATTCAGCTTTGCAAGCCCACACGTTGTTAGAGCCACTTGCTACCTCGTACATTTCACCACATTTTTTTAATACATCTTTTCCGTTATTTTTTTAACTCGCCGGGAGTAGGGAAGGGTTCACAATAAATAACTCAGCGTAATTTAACTGTTATATTTTCACTAAGTCTCTTAAATAACTTCTCACAATAACTTAAATTTAATACAATAGCTTTATCTTATAACATTATTATCTTTACTCGCAACTTAACATTTCGTTCTTAACATAACGTCATCTCACTCGAAAGGGCTTTTGTCTACTGCTTTTTTTTTGATTTTATTTATCCTGTTTGCTTCCTGTTCTTGGAGCGTCGACAGGCTATGCGACATATCGTACGAGGTATCTCAACCAATCCCGATCGACCTGTCTATATCACGCCACTCTAACCCTTTAAGGTGGACTGATTCTAATATTAATATAATTAATACTACTTATTTAATATTATTATGATTACTTAGTAAATATTTTTATTATATTTGAATGGTATCTAGGAGGAGGGTTACTTACTTATTCAAGACCAGCTGACTAATATACTGGAGGGCGATGATCCGATCTTTTCGTACCCTAGAGGGGCCGTTTGCTGAATGCAGACAGTTCTGTCGGTATTACTACCTACTAATAGTATCTACCTAATGTTATTTCTGTTTTAATTTTATTTTAAATTGGCCAGTTTCTATTATTATTAGAGTCCAATGTATTACCACTCAACTACAACATTTTATCTTTGACTATTCAATTAACTCAAAAATCATTGTGGCAAAAAACGTTAATTCCCCTTTTTGTAAATAAACTCAAAAACTTAATTAATATTACGATAAAAAAGACTTGACAATACTCAAATCGAATTCATAAATGGTTACCGAATATCATAAAGTAACAAGTTAAGGTAAAACTGTTTAAAGTATTTAAATAGAGAGGTTTCAATTTCATGAATTTAGACAAAGACGATTATCTCAAAACGAGGATTTTTGACTTAACGCCTTTGCCACTATACCGACGTCTTAATGTATTGGATAGCTCCAACTTGTTGTTGGACACATCGAGCCGTCCGACATGGGTCCCACAAAGGCTAGAGTCTGTCTTATATAAGCTGGCGTGCCTGGTTTCCCCACCCTTCACAATCTATCTCTTTCACGCCCATTGAACAGTTGAACGCGATAGCACCATGCTTTCCGTGTGACGAGTAGGTACGCCAGTTTATAGAATACAGACTATATATTATATACTTTTAAATAAATGGCATCATACTGCGGGCGTGAAGATTCCTTCACATTTTTCTGTGCGAATTGTATAGCTTCGTTTTTATTATATTATTATTAAATTCTTGTTTTAATTCTGTACTACCACACTTAGTATTAAGGTAGCATCATTAGAATCAGATACGCTTGATTAAGACCGAGCGTGGTGCGAGGCGGCCCGGTTTGCAATACAAAAAAAATAAGTACCTACACACCTACCTGAAAAACCAAAAAAACACGATAAGAGTAGTAACGATAAAGAAACATAACGTAGGTACCTATTAGCGACATGCAATAAATTGAATAGGTTCTCATTTCCCGATAATAGAAAAAAGGTGAGATTACAGAAAATGCTCTATGTGTCAACGCCAATATTGTAAATTAATAAAATAATATGTATGAGCTAGAAAATAATATATTCAAAGATGGCTCTGGGTGTAAGAGGTACCTAGCATGATTAATATTTTTAAAATATGCATTAAGGGCCGTTGTGTATCAAGTGACATTAGTATTAAAATGGATGACAATAATAATTAATGAATTGTGGTGTGTCGTCTTATTGTAATGTTCAAAAATGTCATTCCTACATACATGCTGAAAATAGTTTGAATTTAGCTAGAATTTTGACAAGCACTAATTATTATTGGCTTTTTAATATTATTTCAACTACGTAGGGAAAAGTAAATCGACATCAAATAATATTTAGTTATTGACAAAAGTAACGATACCAGTATCTAACATGTCAATACTTTTTGACGCCACCAATTGAATTGAACGATGGGATGCCATCTTGTTTCCTTCCGTTTTCCTCGTTGTTATTTGCTACCGTTCCGCCAACGCTGCAACACTTATTTTCATTCAATATAAGTATAGATTAAATACATTGACCAGTGTTAATCATTTCATTTCAATATAATAGTGTTTACCGTTTGTAAAACTGCTCTTATATCTATACTGACAGCAATCGACATTCTTGCATAACCTAAAAATTGTGACAAGTGTCTTGTGTTGTTTTTCAACGTCCTGTAATCAGATTATTGTAAAAATGGACATTAAAAGAGAACCGCTGGACGTTGAGTCAGATGGTGTAGCATATAAAATTATACCAAATATACACCAGTTTATCCCGAAAGGTCCTTCATCACCAGAAGCTGTTGGCGATACCACAATTAAGGTTATTTTGATAATGTTTTATCAATGTTGCGTTATGAATAGTATTTTGCACTCATTTCTTGTCTTCGAAACGTTCTATTGAAAACGTATACCTACTTACCTACTTATTTGTTTGTTTGTAGGTTGATATCAAAGCTGACGTCGATGGAAACTGTCTTCCGATTGAAGAATTCGGTCTTTGCTCGACTGGACCGATCATTAATAATAATTCACAGGTGGGTACCTACCTTACAGATCAATAATTATTGTATTGTAAAAATATCATGCGCGGCACAGGGGCGGCAGTTAGACAAAGGGCGGCGATTTCATGAATTTATGAGTTGCCGAATATTTTTTCTTTTATTATAATATTATTCAGTTTACTGAAATCAATGATCCGTCGCCAACTATAATATGTTGAGAGACACTTCCAAGTCCTTAGATAACGCTTTATAATTAATACTTAATTGTCTATTTTTCGTTCAGATGCACATACTACTATGGTAAATAACAGACTAAAAAAACCATATTTATGACTGCTATAGAAAAGTCTCAAAAATATCTTTCTGTCTATGATATTGTTATGAATAACTAATTACAGTTAGTTTAGTAGAAGTGACGGGAGGGGCAAATTTTATTGTTACATCACTGAACAACTTACATCGCGCCAGCCAATACTACATGGTTCTAAGTGTTCGTCCTTGAGAAAACAAAGCCTACAATGAAATAATATTCTAAACTGCCTCATTGTTACTTTTGTTTCGCCAAGGACAAACAGTTAGAACCTTGTAGTTCTCCACTTGCGATCAGTCACCTACCTACATCTGTCATTAAAACTTATTCAACTATGTATAAGAAAATCGTACCTCGTAGAGCTGGGATGGGCATGTAGACATGTTTCGTAGACATAGAGCATAGTTGAGGGATTTTCTAGCATGCTGTCTTCAAATAAAACAATTTGAGTAACACGTAAGTATGCGACAACTATTTGATAATTATTGTTCAATTGGAGGTCTATTTTCTTTATTCATTTTTTAGTAATAACACCATATTTAGGTACATATAATTAGTTGGATTGCAATAACTTGTTTAAAATTTAGATACCAATTTTCATAAGCTTACTATTATAGCTATTGCAATGGCGGCGTTACCTACACAACTCAGCTTCACCGTTGGACGGACCCAGTGGGATGGGTGATTGTCTACCCATCCCTTTTAAAAACATTGTTAATATAATTTCATGTCAGTGGAAGCCCATATGCGTTGGGGTGGATATGGTTATTATTTATATTCTTATATAGATATATATTTATGTATGGCGCCCACCGTGGCCTTGTTAGTATAACGCGTGTCTCTTGTAGGCCCCGGGTTCGATCCCGAGGCTGGTAAGCATTGTGTTTTTTCAATGTGTGATCAGTGTAAGAATCTAATAGAGTGGGCGAATGGCTAGCAACCATTCCTCGTAATATTTGCTTCAATATTTCATTTAGTGTACCTCCACTTTGTAGCGGTCTTATACCGTTCACTTAGGGGCAAAAATTGTTATTTACTTTTACTTAAATAGAATTCTCGTGTGGTTCTGGAAAATGTGTTTAATTTATATTACGCATACGTTAAATCAATTATGTTCGTCTAGTGTGCAATTAGAAATATTGATCAGATATTCCTGCCTATTAACTCTACTGTCAACACACTTTGTTTAAGTACTTTCAATTAGATGCATATTTAATTAACATACAAAATATTTTTCTGTACTGTATGTTTATTTTAGGTAGGTAGCTACATATATTAAGGAATTTAAATAAAGTTATGAATATAAAACAAGATTAACTTTTAGTATAATAATTGCTGGTTACCATATTTTCAATATGTATGTATGTCTATTGCATTATTTTTAACACACATGCCATGTTTATGCATTGGAGTAAGAAGGCAAGCAATATTGTATTATATTCTCTTCGAGAAGTACTAATTTGCATACTACCTGCTTCACCAAGTGCTTGGCAAAGATAACAATTTTTCCCAGGCCTATATTAGAGGGTACATTTCGGAATAAATACAGGGTAAAGGGATAACATATTATTTTAATGTTTAATATAATAACTGGGCATTTTCGCCAAAGTTTGTACATTACGATTTTTTAATGTCCCATGACTTCAATTGATTTTTTCCTAGTTAAGTATATATTATAGAATATTAGAAAGGTATGTATTTTTAACATGCAAATTTATTTATTTACTTTATTTAGTCAGTTGAATTAGGGATTGCAATACCGGTTTTTTAAATCCAAAATACCAGAATTTTCAGTATTAAGAAAGCACACCCGTTTACGTTTTTGAAAATAAATTATAAGTTATGTGCTGCTAAAATGCAAATCTATTGAGTGAATTCAACAAACGTGAAAAAATAATAAAATTAATTTCTTCAAATATATTTATAAAGTAATTGTCGCGATGAATTATCATATTATTTCGAAATAGAAAACATCCGTGACAAAATCTTCAATTATTCTATATTGAGGACTGTAAGATGTTGAATATAAGAAGTTTTCCTGCAGCCGCACTTATTTGCACGTGATGAACTTTTGAGCGCTTTAATTAAAATTGTCAATATATTTAAATTATTCATAGAAACTATAGTTTTACAATAATTAATCAATACATACTTTTAAATTTCAACATAATGTAGGTGTGTAGGTTTTTGCTATAAAATAATAATTAAAAGAGACTTTAATATCTATATTTTATTTTTATTGATAAGCACATACTTCTGTGTTTTAATCTTTAAAAAATATCGGAATTCAATAAGAATTACCGAAAAACCGGTATTGACATTTTCATTCGGTATTGAAATCCCTAAGTTGGATGCAACTGTCTAACTTGTATATGTATTTTAATTGATTATTTAGTTCAAAGGGTAGTGTTTTTTTACCATGTCCCACCTCTAAATTCAAATAAACAAAGTGTGATTTCGTCATTAATTTTGAGTGTGTAAAAATAAATTTTAGTGTCTTCAATAGCTTACATTATATATATTTTGAAAATATACACTTTTTCCGTAAATTTTGAAAAAAATCACGTTTAAAGTGTTCCAGGATATTTAAAAAAGTGGTATTCCAAATTCCTTTACCACAATTTTAGCATGACTGCGAAGAATCGCAATTATAAATATGTATTTTTTTAATCTAGCAACACCTTTGTATAACACTGACCGCCATTTACTAACTATCACTATCCATAATGGTGTTGTAAAATTACGAGTATCTTAACCTAATTACATTGACATAATAATATGTCTCCTTTCTTTATTAGTATACAAACCAACGCATTATAAATAGTGTTAATAAAATTTAGTTTAATAATCCGTAATTTCGAGATTATAAATTTTCTGTTTCATCTACACTTATGGTATCTCATATAAGCGTGTCTTTATCGCACATTCTGTTCATTAAATCACTCTACACTATCTCACTCGCTTTAACTTGAGGATGCTTTTCAGGGTCATGATTGATATTATAATGTAATCACTGCATTCGGAAAACATTTTCCATGTCTCTATTTAATGCAATCTTTTATACGTGAATATTTTTACTAAACATTTTTTTCTTTAGGTACCTACGTTATGAGTAGATATGATCACTGTGTTTGGAAACTATTTATTACGTGTTGGCTCGATATAGTAATATTACTTATTTTAATCGGATATTTTTACATTATTAATATAATTAATACAAACATAATATTTATTCTTCTATAAGAACTAAGTGATTATACTTACGTACGAGTATTACTTATTCATGGCCGGTTGGCCGACTTTTATATCCATCCAAAGCTCACTCTGAGAAGTTGTTTATACTTGTCAGTTTGAACTATGGGACTTGTATACATTTTATCTCGCTCTGTCTTAAGGTTGACGCTCTGTTATCTCGTGGTGGAATAGACTGGGACACCAGAATAAATGTTTGCGTCATCAAACTTAATTTCACGAATGCCAACTGAAGGTCAGCATTTTGGGCTTGTGTCAATAGTACAATTGCAGAGTTAATTAATTCTATTTAGATCAGTAAGGCTAATATTTGATATAATGTAAATCTCATGTTGTGTACGTCTTGAATTTAGTTTTGTTACGTCTACAGTATTTTGTTTTCTTAATAAATAAAAAAATAAACAGTTATGTCAGTACCTACCAAGAGTTGTTCCATTTGCTTTTTGATATTACATATACGTGGAAGTCGCATTATTTAATTTGTATTTAATACCTAGGTACTAGGTAAGTACTATTATCATTTCTTATCGTCATTTTCGCTCAAACAACTTTATGCCTGTGTATCCATTGCCACGCTAGACAGACGATTTACAGTCTCTGGACTTTTTTTTCGAGTGGAGCACCGCATATTTGTGGACTTGTAAACCAGGCTCATTGGATTTCGATATTTTTTTCTCCGGGTTGCCAGACTATGTCCGTCAATCACCACGTAATATCGAGTTGACATTAATTCGCAATCATTCGGACCAAATAAAAATCGTAATTATTTTATACATTTTTATTGATTAATTTGTTACTTTGCACATTATAAAATGAAAGATCTATCAATTATTTTTTATTTATATTTATTAGATTCTTAAAAGAAAACGTAAATCTTGTATTATTTTCACTGCAATATTCTTTTATGCACGTATACATATAAATAACACACAATTGTAGAATAATCGGAAGACATTACGATAATCGCAACTTTTGACACTCGACATTTTATTCGTTCCTTTAGCAAAGCATAGACAAATTGGACGATTTATTGTCCTCGGACTTCTGACTCGCAAATGGAGCACCGGCATTACTCAATACTGTCTGAAGATGTCATAAGACGAAAACCTCGAATAAAATGACTCACATTGATGAGTAAACAACATAATTTAGAATTTATAATATAAAGTTCGAATATTATTGTTTTTCTAGGTTTCTACAAAGGGATTTTGCACAAGGCATCACGATACAAGTAAGAGTCAACAATCCTCGCCTGATGGAATGATACAGTATTCCGAAGTGACAATAGATCAGCAAAATATCAAAAAAGAAATCTTAGGACAAGATACTCCGAAAGAACTTCGACTTATTCTGAGAAGAGTAAAACATTTCTCACGAAATTTGATTTGTAGCATTTGTAACGCAGTATTTGGATGCGGATGTGCTCTCAAAAGTCACAAATTGGTTCACACGGATGTGATTGATTACCATAGTCATGCACCTAATAAATACAATGTTGGCCCATATAGATGCTCCAAACTTAGTTGTCTTAAAACACAAAAAATTACACATCTTGATGATAAACCTTATAAATGCGATTTGTGCTCATATAGATGCTGGCAACTAGGTCATCTTAAAGTGCATAAAATGACACATACTGGTGAGAAACCCTATAAATGCATTGTGTGCCCTTATATATGCTTGCGACCTAGTGATCTTAAAAGATATGAAATGAACCATAGTGGTGAAAAACCCTATAAATGCAATGTGTGCCCATATATATCCTCGCAATCTAGTTATCTTAAGAAACATCAGATGACACACACTAGTGAAAAACCTTATAAATGCAATGTATGCTCATATAGATGCTCGCGAATATGTAGTCTTAAAAAACATGAATTCATACATACTGGTGAAAAACCTTTTAAATGCAATGTTTGCCCATACGGATGCACACATATGAGTATTCTTAAAAGACATAAAAACACACATAAGGGTGAAAAACCTTATAAATGCGAAGTGTGCTCATATAGTTGTTCGCAACGTATTCATCTTAAAATACATAAAATGTCACATACTGGTGAAAAACCTTATTCATGCAATGTTTGCACATATAGATGCTCGGCACTGGGTAATCTTAAAATACATAAAATTACACATACCGGTGAAAAGCCATATAAATGCAATGCGTGTTTATATATGTGCTCGCAACTAAGTAATCTTAAAAGACATCAAATGACACATACTGCTGAATAACCTTATAAATGCATTTTGTGCCCATATAGATGGTCTCGAGTTATAATTGCAATGTTTGCCCATATATATGCTCGCAAAGTGTAGTATTAAAAGACATAAAATCACACATCGTCGTTGGTCTGTGCAAACCTCCCATCTGACAAAATTGACATTTTACAGGAGGGTGAAAAAACTACCTTATAAGCACAAAAATAAAGATAGTGATACACCCCTGGGCGTTGGTCTTCTACTGGCGTCCACTCTAGACATTTAAACGACCTAAGCATGACACCTGATCCTGAATAGCCACTTGGGTAAACGAACCGTATGTCCTTATTCCTTGATTCGCTAAAATAATTACTCGACATTAGACTAAAAAATATAATATATAATACTCGGAAGGCTTGGAGGATTTTTATGTAAATTGACTATCGATTTCATACTTTCTATAATTTTGGGCATTAGTCACATATGTAGATATAATCTGAGGTCCTCCTCACTTCTAACGGTTTCAAAGTATTCGGTAATAATGTATAAATGCATAAACAAAAAGTATCTCATTAAAAAAATATCAAGTTATTTTTTTAATTTGTAACTATTTGGTATCCGATAAATTTCATAAAATTGTTGTTCCTACCCATTCAAATGTTGTATGCAAACCCATTTAAATAAATACTCTTCATTGAAATCAGATAGCTACATAAAATGTATGTTGTCGTAAATCACTTATAATAGCTTTCACCCGAAAATAATATTGAGTCTGGAATGCAATTAAAATGCCACAGTAAATGTGGGCCTTCTTTTGTTTATGAAGTACACAATAGTTGTAGTAAATGTTTTGTAAGTATGCGACAACTTTTTGATAAATATTGTTCAATTGGAGGTCTATTTTCTTTATTATTTTTTGAGTTATAACACCATATTTTAGTACATAGAATTAGTTGGATTGCAATAACTTGTTACTTCCGTAAAATACAGAAATTAAAACACCAATTTTCATAAACTTACTATAACTATGGCAATAGCGGCGTTACCTACACAACTCAGCTTCACTGTTGGACGGACCCAGTGGGATTGGTGAATGCCTAACCGTCCTTCTTCAAAACATTGTTAATATAATTTCATGTCTGAGGAAGCCCATATGCGTTGGGGTGGATATGGTTGTTACTATTCTTATATAGATATATATTTTATGTATGATGCCCACCGTGGCCTTGTTAGTATAGCGCCTGGCCCTTGTAGGCCCCGGGTTGGATCCCGAGGCTGGTAAGCATTGTGTTTTTTCAATTTTTGATCAGTGCAAGGATCTAATAGAGTGGGGAATGGCTAACAACCATTTCTCGTAATATTTGCTTCAATGTTTCGTTTAGTGTACCTCCACTCTGTAGCGGTCCCATACCGTTCACTTAGGGGCAAAAATTGTAATTTACTTTTACTTAAATAGAATTCTCGTGTGGTTCTGTAAAATGTGTTTAATTTATATTACGCATACGTTAAATCAAATATGTTCGTCTAGTGCGCAACTAAAAATGTTGATCAGATATTCCTGGCTATTAATTCTACTGTCAACACACTTTGTTTAAGTACATTCAATTAGATGCATATTTAATTAATATACAAAATATTTTTCTGTACTGTATGTTTATTTTAGGTAGGTACCTACTGATACCGAGAAGAATGGGTGGAGAACTCACATGTATGCTGGCAGCGTTCTTCACGAGTATCACCTTGATTGAGGGTTGTGTGGACATCAGGACATATAATTCAAGATAAAACACGTCTTTGATTTGACAATTTCCCTGCGCAGGGACGTTTAATTACATTAACTTTTCAGACATTGGTTGGATTACATCATTAATTACACTTGCACAGGAGTCTTAGATTTAGATATCGCACAGTCACTATGTGGGAGCACGTGTTTGAACACATTGGCCAAACTGGCGCGAAAACGTTTTATCGAGGACGCGACGCGTGGTTTTGAGGTGGTTTATTATTAACACAATAACGGGGAAAGAGATTCACTAATTTATCATATTGGGGCAAGCGTGGCTTTGCACTTCGCGTTGAGGAGGGCCCACCGGGCCACGCTGAGCGCGTGGTCCTAGAAACCTACCACTCTCCCGGGAGAATTTGTACTGCCTGCAATTATCTCCGACGGATCTATGGGTGATGAGACAGGAGGGAGGGGCAAAGGGATGAATTAAAAATTACGGTAAATTTTTGTTTGTCTCTCGGCAAGTTACCATTTCCTAGTAGCTGGGCTTAGGTACTCGCCCTTTTTGCCGCTGTTGAAATGTGCCATGATGATGTTATTTCGTAAATCAGGGGTGGTGAACCCTAATTAGAAGGCGTTTGATTAGGTTGCGGATTTGTGATTTGAAACTGCGGGCCAGGGGTTTTTTCGTCTGGTGACACTACATATATTAATGAATTTTAGAATTGCGCGCGAGTCAGGCCACTCACAGTCTCCGGACTATTTTTTCACGTGGAGCACCGCAGATCTGTTGACTTTTAAATCCGCAGACCAGGCTCATTGGATTTCGATATTTTTCTCTCCGGGTTGCCCGACTACGTCCGTCGATCGTCACGTAAATTAAATTTGAGATTAATTCTCAATCATTCGGACCGAATAAACATCAGTAATTATTTTAAACATTTTTATTGATTAATTTGTTACTTGACACATTACAAAATGAAAGATTTATCAAATATTTTTTAATTATATTTATTAGATTTATAAAAGAAAACGTAAAACTTGTATTTTTTCACTGCAATATTATTTTATGCACGTATACATATAAATAACACACAATTGTAGGATAATTGGAAGAAATTACGATAATCGCCACTTTTGACTTTTGACAACTCGACATTTTATTCGTTCATTGAGCAAATCATAGACAAATTGGACCATTTATTGTCCTCGGACTACTGGCTCGCAAATGGAGCACCGGCATTACTCAATAGTGTCTGAAGTTTCAAAAGGCAAAAAGGTCGAATAAAATGACCCACATGATGAGTAAACAACATAATTAGAAATTTATGATATAAAGATCGAATATTATTGTTTTTCTAGGTTTCTACAAAGGGATTTTGCACAAGGCATCACGATACAAGTAAGAATCAACAATCCTCGGCTGATGAAATGATGCAGTATTCCGAACTGACAATAGATCAGCAAAATATTAAAAAAGAAATCTTAGAACAAGATTTTCCAAAAGAACTTCGACTTATTCTGAGAAGAGTAAACCATTTCTCACGAAATTTGATTTGTAACGCAGTATTTGGATGCGCATGTGCTCTCAAAAGTCACAAATTGGTTCACACAAATGTGATTGATTACCAAAGTCATGCACCCAATAAAAAAAATCTAGGCGTAAATGGATGTTCCCAACTTAGTTGTCTTAAAACACGTAAAATGACACAAACTGCTGAAAAACACTATAAATGCAATGTGTGCCCATATATATGCTCGCGTTCTAGTGATCTTAAAAGACATGAAATGACACATACAGGTGAAAAACCTTATAAATGCGATGTGTGCTCATATAGATGCTCGCAAATAAGTAGTCTAAAAATTCATAAAAACACACATACAGGTGAAAAACCTTTTAAATGCGATGTGTGCTCATATAGATGCTCGCAAATAAGTATGCTTATGATACATTAAAAACACACATACAGGTGAAAAACCTTTTAAATGCGATGTGTGCTCATATAGATTCTCGCAACAGGGTCATCTTAAATCGCATAGAATGACACATACTGGTGAAAAACCTTATAAATGCAATGTGTGCTCATATAGATGCTCGCGAGTTAGTAGTCTTAAAGACATAAAATGACACATACTGGTGAAAAACCTTATAAATGCAATGTGTGCTCATATAGATGCTCGCGAGTTAGTAGTCTTAAAGACATAAAATGACACATACTGGTGAAAAACCTTATAAATGATATATTTTTTCTTATAGATTCTCGGAATCTGGTAGTTTTAAAATAAATGAATTGACACATACTGGTGAAAAAATTTATTAATGCATCGTTTGGTTTTATATAGATGCTTGCGACGAACTCGTCTTAAAAAACATATAATGACACATACTCCTAATCTTAAAAAAAAAACAAAAAATATACATACTGCTAAAAAAACTTATAAATGCAGTTTGTGCCCTTGTAGATGCTCTCAAATTAGTAGTCTTCAACCATGAAATGACACGCACTGGTGAAAAACCCTATAAATGCAGTGTGTGCTCATATACAATCTCGCTACTTGATTATCTTAAAAAACATCAAATAACAGATGTTGGTGAATAACTGATAAATGCAATGTGTACTTATTTCATCACATTCGCGAGCATCTCGCAAAGTAGTCATCTTAAATTCCGTAAAAATGCAATGTGCCTCATATAGATGCAGGCTACTTGATCATCATAAAAAACGTCAAATAACACATTGACGTTACGCCGGTCCTGGTATAACCACAAAGGCGTTATTCCCTCAACCGGCCCTGTCCTTATATCAGGTTAAGAACCTTTGCTTAGGCTAGCTCAACCTTAAGTAGGAGGGGGTAGTCAACTAAAGTTCTGTTCGACACTATTAAACACACCGTAACAATATTATTTATTTAATTGTTCAAAAAGAATCGCCACCTAGTAATAGGTTGACGCCAGGATCTTTAATTATATTATTAATCTCCAATTTTATTTTGTTTCGTAACTTAAGCCATCGAATGTCAAAGAAAGCTGATCGGCTGTCACTTGGTTTTTATATCGGATTATTTCTAGGTAAAATAGATCGCAAAGTTATTTCAAAATAAAACTCCTTGGTAATACAGTTTTAAATATTTATTAAATTATCTTTCTATGGATCAATTTATTATAGTTAACATTTATAAACAATTTAACATTATATTTTAACTTTAAACAATTATTATAATTATTTTATAAACTGATTTAATTAATTTAAAATATAAAAACTAATCGTAATTATTTTTATATTTATTTAAATGTATTGCTGCACACTTATATATTAATGAGTCACCGTCTATAAAGTTTGGGAAACCATGTTACATTTATAGATATTTTGCGAAGTACCTATGACGCGGTACTTAATGACGTATCCGTTTGTTTACAAATATTTTCCGTCGACGCGTTAATGTCCGCGTCACAATGAGTGATGACGACATGACTTATGACGCGACATTATTTCACGTAGAATATTCTCGATGAATATTTCAAAAATACGCGATTTTACTGTGTTTTTGCTCGGCAGCTACACAGGTCAGAAAACTTAGCACTAGTATTGAAGATCGACGACTGACTTTTTATAGAAAAACATGTCTTTTTATACTCTTCAGAAGGGGTCTCCCCTAAAATTGATGTCACAGATGCAAAAATCCCCCACTCTTAATTTATGTTTTCATCGATTATCTAAAGAATCGTCCATAAATTTGATTAGAAATTATGTTTACGCGTAAGGGTTCAAATTCTTGTCATTGAAATATGGATTTTATTAACTTAAAATACAGAAAAAGATAGGAAAAGCTCGTACATTACTTTTCGGGGCGTGTTCACACGCAAAAAGTGGACCAATGGGGCCGTTTTTCTACCTCCTCCATCAGACCAAGAGCCAGGTCCATGGACCAATTACAGAAAAGCAGTTTATTTCCCGGCTTTTCCGGAAAATTATGAATATTTGATTAGGTAAAAACAAGCGGCCTATAGGTATCTATAGGTGAAACAAGTTTCGTAATATTAATCGTAAAAGTCCCTCTGGTACTTTTGACATAGATTGACTAAATATCTTCTGACAAATCAGGATTACAATAAATAAAAATGAAAAAATATCGGTTCAAAATGATGCGTTATTCGTATTGCTAATACGAATAACAGAATCAACTGTTCGAGCATATTATCATCGTGAAAGGAATGAGTCAAAATTCAAACCCGTCTTTTTTTTTATACCCGTATCTTCCCCACTGGTTTTACTCCGCTGAGGGGTAAGTACGATTAAAATTTATATAAATTACATTTATGCGGTACTTTAAACTCGAGATTAAGTTTTAGATCTAAGTAAGATTCCTTCGACAAGTATTGATTTATAAGGTTTGAAATTTACCTGTTTAGGGTAACTTTTTATTATTTGAAAATGATCTGTACGGCTTAATTGACAGAACTAAGAATTAATTTTTATTTGTAAATTAGCAAAATAATAATGTCCTCGGCAAGGCCTGAACAAGAACGATGCATGAGTGCGATAGAGAAAGTATTCGGCACCCTTATAATCTCTGTGATATGCATTAGAGTAAGATAAAAAGTCTACATATTTTTGAGTTAGTTTCCAAAATTATCGCTGGCAAACTGTGGTGAATCGTTTCACGTAGCGTCGATAATCTGCGAGTTCGTGTTGCTAAATTTGC
This sequence comes from Rhyacophila brunnea, assembly GCF_057557595.1. NCBI lineage: Eukaryota > Metazoa > Arthropoda > Insecta > Trichoptera > Rhyacophilidae > Rhyacophila > Rhyacophila brunnea. Next base: position 6,751,622 of record NW_028232785.1, read on the forward strand.
TATTTTTGTGTTAAACATAAAGTCAGTGATAAATATTTTTAGTTAATTAAGTAGGAAAGGTGGTTCTGCGTGTTGTAATAAAATATGGCAGCCGTACTGATAAGCAAGAAGATGGTATAATGTTTCATAGGTAAGTTAATACATGTTCGTGACAATTTATTTGTATATTATTATTTATTTTAATATCAGTGACCTAGTGTTTCTTTAAAATAACTTAAATTATGGATATCTTTACCTAATTGGTTGCATTTTGACCTCTTAAAAATACTATATAACGTAAAAAAAATATTAAATTATATTTTAATTCTGAGCGTCTAGTGCGAGCACTAGCGAAATGTTATATGGTCTCGAACATTTGTGGGCGAATGCGTTCGTTCGCCCACAAACCAAACGCACGGCACTTAGCTTCATTTAGCGATGCAACGGGTGGCGTCTAGATGTATCTATAGTCTATGGTCCTCGGACTTAAAATATTATAATTTCGATTCTTGAAATTCCTTTATCTACTTTTTAAAAAGTAGGTACTCAACTCGTACGTACTTTATTATAATTAATACATTAATTTATTATTTAAATTTAGTTTGCACAGCTAGTCCTTACAATGTTCAATCATTAGATTTTAATTATGACGTTATCTGATTTTATTTATTTAAGATATTTTACAATGTTCAGCGGCAAATACATCGCAACGAATTTCAAATTTTTTCACGTAAACAAAATTTGATTTTATATACTTCAAAAATGAATTAGTTATGAATTGGATGAATTGGCATTCATTAACAACATTTAGCAAATGATATCACATGAGTCGTTTACATATTATTGTTTATTTTTATCCTTAATTCCAGACATTTCAATTACTCACATTTATCTTACAAGACCGTTTGGTCTACCTAAAACAAACTCATCCATAGTTCACTCTGAGTGGCTGTAAGTCGCTCAGACTGTACTACGGGACTCAGTACATGTTCATTATAGCTTCATGTAGAGGCAGGCTGCGCAATTTCATACATAAAATGACATTTACGATCGGAATCAAAAGTTGTGATGTCACAAAATCGTCGCAAGAAATGCCGGCTGAAGGCGTGCATTTCGTGGCCATGTCAACATATTGGTGAAAAACCTTATAAATGCCATGTATACTCATATAGGTTCTCGCAAATGAGTAGCCTCAAAATAAATGAAATCACACATACAGTTGTAAAACCAAATAAATGCAATGTGTGTTCTTATAGATGCTCGCAAAGGAGTAGTCATAAAATACATGAAATCAAGCATTCAGATGAAAAATCTTATGAATGCAATGCGTGCCCTCCTATAGATGCTCGCAAATGAGTAGTCTTATAAGATATAAAATCACACATCGTCGTTGGTCTGTTGAAACCTCCGATGTGTCAAAATTGATATTTTACAGGAGGGTGAAAAAACTACTTTATAAGCACAAAAATAAAGATAATGATACACCCCTGGGACGCTGGTTTTCTACTGGCGTCCACTCTAGCACATTTAAACGGCCTAAGCATGTAACCTGATCCTGAATAGTCACATGGGTACACGAACCGTATGTCCTTATTCCTTGATTAGTTAAAATAATTACTTGACATTATAATAAAGAATATTTACATAAAATACTCGAAAGGCTTGAAGGATTTTTATGTTAATTGACTATCGATGTCATACTTTATAATTTGGGGCATTAATCACATAATATATATAGATACTATCTGAGGCCCTCCTTACTTGTAACGGTTTCAAAGTATTCGGTAATAATGTTTAACATCAAAAACAAAAAGTATCCTATTAAAAAAATAGTTGTTTTTTTTTTTTAATTTGTACGTATTTGCCATTTGGTATCCGATGAATTTCATAATATTGTTGTAGCTACCACTCACATGTTGTATTCAAACCTATTTAAATAAATCTCTTCATTGAAATCTGATAGCTACATAAAATGTATGTTCTAATCTAATGTTTAAAGCACCAATAATATATTTATAATTCTATAGTTAATTGTGGTTTTGTAGCCTATCGAGCACTCTTAGGTTTTTATTACGATATTCTAAAATATCCCTTTTAGTCGATATGACTGTAAATGATGCCTATCTATATTAATTTTAACAAAGAAGAATTAAAATATGATTCTAAATGTAATCTCCGTAATAAATCATATTGTAGGTTGTCGTAAATCACTAATAATAGCTTTCACCCGAAAATAATATTGAGTAGGGAAATGCAATTAAAATGCCACAGTAAACGTGGGCCTTCTTTTGTTTATGAAGTACACAATAGTTGTAGTAAGTGTTTTATAGTGTTTTCAGTTATATTCAAACTTTCTCGTCGGACAAACCGGTATAATATTTTTTAGTAGGAACAATGAACAATAAATTGTATTCTTATCTTTTGCATTTACAGGTACCTATTATAATATTATAGTAACTTTATGTATGTCCATAAAATCGGTGAATTGTATGTAGGTACAATAACTTCATTTTAGGATAACTGAATCATTTTGCTTCTTATTTCATAAGTAGGTAACAAATAGTAATATTATATAAATAAATGTGATCATAATCGATCTGATGTTAGAAGGCATACACATAATAATGTACAAATATATTTTTTCTCAGTAGTGAGGGGTGGAGGTAGGCTGTTAAGATGCAACATAAATAATGCATATTAATGTTGTTTGTGAGTCACACGTTCTTATTTTAATTGAAATAATACTAGGTACAATAGTTTACATACGGGTTTGGATATTTTTTTAAATTCAACAAAGCCTTGCCGAAACCAAACCATAATATTTTCGGTACCTACGCTTCGGGCGATCCGACAATTTTGTGCACACTTTTTCATTCATACTTATTTCTTGTCATGGAATATAAAAAACATATTACACGTCATGTTCTTAATTCAAAGTCCTTAAAGACCTTAACCCAATAACCTGATAAAAAATATCATTCCATCTATAAAATATCAAAAATTATCTATGATTTAATGAAATATTTTATAGACAGACCAGTATTTTTTTAATAATATAGATATTGAATATCTGTTAAGGCTAGGCTTGCGCAAGGCTTAATTGAATTTTTAAAACTAACCAGATCCATCTGTAAATAATTGTAGTTTTTGTTCAATTAAAACAAATACGTATGACTGACAAAGTGTAGTGTGCACTATTTTTTCAGATCTCAACAGCATACCTCCACCCTTCGCCACTGCAATATTTCTCTATACCCATGTCCGTAAAATTAGTTTATTTTATGTAGGTTTACCATTTTATGTAGGTTTACCTTTTTCATGTTATTAGGTACTAAGTTTAGGTAGCTATTTCTATATATACCTAATGATTCTCCTCGATTTTCTGCAGTTCAATTAACTTCCGCCCCAAGTGACGCTCAATCTGCCTACCCCCATGGGACATCACCGAGTACGCGCCATAACTGAATCCATCTTCATATTTTCAACACCTGAGTGCTCTCATAGCATCAGTTCTAAATATGAAATGAAATTTAAAATGAAATGAAAAATGTTCATCTCTTAGTTGAAAAATGAGGATTTGTGTAAATTTCCACACTTGAAAGAGCAAAATGAATGTGCTGCGGATATTATAAATTTGATCAAATATATTGAAAAAATCAAGATATTGCAAGGGTCTTTTGAAAGCAGTTTTCATGATTTTGCTACTGCATGCTCGCATATTTATAAACCCATTTTCACTTAGTGAAAAAAATGTAAGGCAGATACCTATTAACATACAAATGGAACTGATTGATTTAAAAATAAATTCTTTATTGAAAATGAAATTTTATGCTTTTTATTTTTATAGAATAAACTTTTTCCAGACCAAATTGCTTCTGACATAATTAATTTCTGGCGTTCATTATTCTGTGAACATTTCCTATACCTAATAAAAGTTGAAAAACGTTATATAATGTCTCTTTGGATCGACTGGGATCAACATACAGACAGTAAAAAAGCAGCTAGTGTCACTGAAACGGAGCCGTGTAAGTACACCTTACCACAGATACGCTGGATCGATTTTTTTCATCAGCACGCAATTCCATTCTTCTTATTGTGCCATCTCCTAGCGGAGGTCGGCCACCATCAAGGCGATCTTATCTTTGTCGTCTGCTACCCGGAACAGTTTGGTGGAGCTGCACTCGTACCAATCACGGGTTTCTTAAGCCACGAAATGCGGCGCCGTCCTCTGCTACATTTCCCATTGATCTTTCCTTGAATGACAAGTTGGGAATTGCTGTATTTTTGTCCTATCATAATGTGGCCTAGATATTGTAGTTTCCTGGTTTTGATACCAGGTAGAACATCTCGGTCCTTCTCCATTCGATTGAGAACTTCAACATTTGTCGGTTCAGTCACACTACACCCGGTCTGTACAACGAATTTCCAGGATGCGTCTATACAGCCACATCTCGAAAGCTTAGATTTTCCTTGACATCTCTTGGTTTAGCGTCCATACTTCCATACCATAGAATAGAATTGAAAGCATATTATAACAACAGACCATACGCAGTCTCAGACCTAGGTTAAGATCTTGATTGCTAAAGAGGCGTCTCATTTTGAGAAAGGCGCTCCTCGCGATCTCAATTCTCGTTTTTAATTCCTAACCGAGTGGTCCTCCTGCTTGGTACAGTGTACTCGGCGCAGTTGCGACCCCCCTCCCCCACTCCGCTCGTCGAGAGTAGTGCACCGAAACCAACCTTATCTAACCTAACCCCTCTTTTCCAAGGACACCTCACGACACGCCATCTTTTTTACATGTAACCTCACTTTTTTTTCTCCATCAGATGCGTGACGTAATCCCAACTGCAACTGCGCCTAACACACCTAAACCAATAAAGGGTGGTGTTGTGTCGAGTCAAGGATAAAGGAAGGAAGGTGATTTCTTCGCCAACCAATGTATTTCTGCTCTGCGTGTCAATTATCATTATATCAATTTATAATAAGTTATACAAATTATGTACATGCCAAATTGCGTGTATTATTTATTACCCCGCGTCACAAATTATGTCACTCGGCGCAGTTGCCAGCCACCCCCCCACCCCCCCTTCCGCTTGCCAGTGGTAGTGCACCGAACCGAACCTAACACCTCTTTTCCAAGGTCACCTCACGAGACGCCATCTGTATTCCATGTAACCTCACTTTTTTTCTCTATCAGCTGCGTGACGTCACCCGACTGCCACTGCGCACAACAGGAGGACCAGTAAAGGGTGGTGTTGTGTCGAGTCAAGGATAAATCAAGAAAGGTGACTCAGAGGTCAGTGAATGAAACAAATTTTTATTCATACATAAGTTTACCCTCCGCCTTGTATTTATGCCATATCTACTTCGCATACCAATTTTTTACTGGTCTGCGTCTCAATTATCATTATACCAATTTATAATACCTAAGTTAAACAATTTATGTACTTGCCAAACTGCGTGTATTATTTATTATCCCGCGTCACAAAATATGCGCGTCATAGCTCTCCTCTCGTGATGCGTCATCGCGCAGACCGCTACACCACCCCAGAGTGGTCCTCCTGCTTGGTACGGTGCACTCGGCGCAGTTGCGAGCCATCCCCCCCCCCCCTTCCGCTCACCAGTAGTAGTGCACCGAACCTTACCTAACACCTCTTTTCCAAGGTCACCTCACGAGACGCCATCTGTTTTCCATGTAACCTCACTTTTTTTTCTCTATCAGCTGCGTGACGTCACCCCGACTGCCACTGCGCCCAACACACCTAACCCAACAGGAGGACCAGTAAAGGGTGGTGTTGTGTCGAGTCAAGGATAAATCAAGGAAGGTGACTCAGAGGTCAGTGAATGAAACAAATATTTATTCATACATATGTTTACTCTCCGCCTTGTATTTGTGCCATATCTCTTCTTCGCCAACCAATGTATTACTGGTCTGCGACTCAATTATCATTATACCAATTTATGTACTTGCCAAACTGCGTGTATTATTTATTACCCCGCGTCACAAATTATGCGCGTCATAGCTCTCCTCTCGTGATGCGTCATCGCGCAGACCGCTACACCACCCCAGTGTGGTCCTCCTGCTTGGTACGGTGCACTCGGCGCAGTTGCGAGCCATCCCCCCCCCCTTCCGCTCACCAGTAGTAGTGCACCGAACCTTACCTAACACCTCTTTTCCAAGGTCACCTCACGAGACGCCATCTGTTTTCCATGTAACCTCACTTTTTTTTCTCTATCAGCTGCGTGACGTCACCCCGACTGCCACTGCGCCCAACACACCTAACCCAACAGGAGGACCAGTAAAGGGTGGTGTTGTGTCGAGTCAAGGATAAATCAAGGAAGGTGACTCAGAGGTCAGTGAATGAAACAAATATTTATTCATACATATGTTTACTCTCCGCCTTGTATTTGTGCCATATCTCTTCTTCGCCAACCAATGTATTACTGGTCTGCGACTCAATTATCATTATACCAATTTATGTACTTGCCAAACTGCGTGTATTATTTATTACCCCGCGTCACAAATTATGCGCGTCATAGCTCTCCTCTCGTGATGCGTCATCGCGCAGACCGCTACACCACCCCAGAGTTGTCCTCCTGCTTGGTACGGTGCACTCGGCGCAGTTGCGAGCCATCCCCTCCCCCCCTTCCGCTTACCAGTAGTAGTGTACCGAACCTTACCTAACACCTCTTTTCCAAGGTCACCTCACGAGACGCCATCTGTTTTCCATGTAACCTCACTTTTTTTTCTCTATCAGCTGCGTGACGTCACCCCGACTGCCACTGCGCCCAACACACCTAACCCAACAGGAGGGCCAGTAAAGGGTGGTGTTGTGTCGAGCCAAGGATAAAGGAATGAAGGTGACCCAGAGGTCATTGAATGAAACAAATATTTTTTCATACATATGTTTACCCTCCGCCTTGTATTTATGCCATATCTCTTCTTCGCCAACAATTTATTACTGCTCTGCGTCTCAATTTTCTCTATACCAAATTATAATTAGTTATACAATTTATGTACTTGCCAAATTGCGTGTATTATTTTTTACCCCGTGTCACAAATTATGCGCGTCATTGCTCTCCTCTCGTGACGCGTCATCGCGCAGACCGCTATACCATCCCAGAGTGGTCCTCCTGCTTGGCACGGTGCACTCGGCGCAGTTGCGAGCCCCCCCTTCTTGCTCGCAGGTAGTAGTGCACCGAACACAACCTAACCTAATGACACGAACAAAAACGCCGACCTTCAGTTGGTGTTTGAAAAAGAGTATAGTTTGGCGACATAACTATACAAATCTAGCCTTGTAGTCCATTCTGCCACTCAATAGCCGTGCGACAACCTCGCGACAAAGTACAAATCAAATATATAAGTCCCATAGTTCTTGTTACAAGTCAAAAACGACTTCTCAGTACAAACTATGGAAGAAGCAGAAATAAAATCGGTCAAACAACCATAGACAGGTAGTTAGTAAGAATAATCATTTAGTTGTAGATGATAAATGTAGGTATAAATGTTAACAATTTTTAATAAATATAAAGAAAAATTTATGTATAAATTTCGGTCCAAAAATCGAGAGTTCTCATGTGAAATTGTAACGCTGTGATTAAAGGCCCCGATATACACTTACGGGTGATTTTTACCTCGATCATTTTGAAATGTGAATTACTTGATTAATGGCTATTAAACTTTGAAAATAAAACATTTGAAAAATTTGTTTGCATGAATTGATAAGTACATACTTGATTAAACTTTGTACAAGTATTAGAAATGTATAAAAAATAGAAAAATTAAGCAATTATAAATTCCTGTACTGTACAGTAATGAATAATAAAAATCCATACCTATTAAATTAGATTAAGGTAGAGCTAAGCTATTTTTGTAAAAATATTGTAAACACACAAAAACACACAATATTGTAAGCACACATAAGTACATGTCTATGTGCGCGTAGTTATAAAATACGGATTTTTACATGCTAAAAACTCGCGAATTCCAGTAAATATTATAAAAATAACTAGTAGGATGTCTCGAGACCTTGGCTTAGATAGGTTTCTACCCATAAGCAACAATAATTCTTGATCACGCTTCAATTAATTGAAGAAATAAGATATTAAAATTTAATACTTGAAAATAGTTCCTGACCTTGAAAATTACGTACATCTGCGTACGAAAATAAATTGGCTCAGCTGTTTTGCGCCGCGCAGGGAAAATAGATTAAAGATTGCATTTAAATTATTATTTTTAATCTCTATTAAAGAGACGAATAAATTAGTGGTTGCTTATGATTAACATCTCTGTTAAATTAAAACATATACATGTTTGTATGTGAATAGTAGGTATATCATTGTAATATTATTGTGATAATTTTCGTTCTGAGAGAAATTATCAAATGAGAAAGTTGTTTCGGGGCCAACTAGTTTTATTTAAGTTAGATAAATTTCTATTCGTCTAGAATGGTTTAGAGTGGTGGAAAAATCCCATAGTAAATTTTGATGGACGTAATGCCTTTGCACTATCGTTTTAAGTAAAGGGGTGCCATCCCCTTACTTTGTACATGAATACCTATTACGATAGCTTATTGGAAAGCTAAAAACAAATAATTATAATAACAAATTTTAAAAACTATTTTCATAAATAATAAATAAACTATAGTGAATAAATTTGTAAACATAAATAAACTTTAGTAGGTACTTAAATAAGTTTGTCAATATAAATAAACTATAGTGAATAAGTTTGTTAAGACAAATAAACTTTTGTAAACATAAATAAACTTTTGTAAACAAGTTTATAAACACAAATAAAATAAATTTTATTTTATAAATTTAATATTATGTGACTAGAGAACAATTATAATCTTTTATAAGAAAATACTTTACGAAATAAAAATATTTATCAAACATTTACGTATATTATAAGTATTATAAGTTTTAATTGTTTGAACAATAATAAATAACTTAATTAAGACACTGTGAACATTGAACCTGAATAAATTTGGTATCACACCAACCAAGAGTTTTATTTACGGATAATCAAAAGTCGTGTTACCACAAGGGAGATCCACCTCCTGGTTCATCCTTAGTATCCTTAATGACGACCCGGTTAACATTTTGAGCTAGCCGCGAGCCGGGTCACGTTACTAACCTAACCTTAAATATCAAAATCCGCGCTGTAGAAGATGTCGGTAAGATTAATTATTATAGTATCCATATTTACAGTAACGAGGATGAACAAAGACTATGCCAAATACAGGTAATATGCAGGGTTTTATACACAAAACGTACGTGCCGAAAATATGTCTAGACATGTGCATGATATGCTTGACCGCGAATGACTTTGAAAAACCCGTTGACCGGTCGACTCGAGGTGACCGCTGTTGACTTTGGAAAAACCAGTGTCGAAAGGTGAGCGTATGCAAATTAAATGCGGGCGGCGGTGTTGTCACGTGACCTGCATAATTAAAAGGTCATATTTGGCCGGATTTGCAGAAAGATATATTATAAGAATCGAATGCAACACAATAAAAATGGCCAGTCGCAAAACATATTTCTATCATATTGTCAGTTGCAACGCGGAATTGTTGAATCACCTGGATTCAGTTGGGATCGATCGGCGGCCGCGAAAACATGTCTCGTCGAGAAAATCCCCGTAGAAAATCTCGGGAGCGCAACACCGTCAGCCATCTTAAAAATGAGGCCAGTGACATGTTTAGGGTTCTCGAAATGTACCAAGATGGACACCGGCATAAAACCAATATCCGGGGATGTACCTATCAATAGCTTGAAAGCTTTTAAAGTTTATTAAGCACGTTGTTTCCTATAATTATTACTAATAATTGTATTACCAATTTGTTTGTTTTGTAATGTAAGTTTGTACCTACTTGTACAATAACATAATATTATATAATATAGAAAAACACTTTCTGAGAGAGTAAATTATAACCAATAGAAAAATCTTTTTTGAAAAAAGTAAGCCACCCGACCGGGATCGAACCCTGCATCTCCACGGGTAAATGCCCCAAATCGTCCCATTTATCCAATATTCTACGGTGTGACATACTAATAGCGACAAATTTAAACTATTGGTCATTTTAATACCTACTCATTACTTTTTTCAAAAAAGATTTTTTCTATTGGTTATAATATACTCTCTCAAAGTGTTTTTTCTAAATTATATAATGTTCAATAATCGAATGATATATTCTTAAATCTTGTGAATTATTCGTTTGAATAAAAGAAATAGTTAATTATAAATAACTTAATAATTTAAACAATAAAAATATAAAATTAATACAATAGTGCCTCATTTTTAAACCAACAGTATATCATACATAATTCTTTCTTCTTTCAACCATGTCCGATCCTAATAGAATCACATGGGCATTCACAGAGTAGAGGTTTGTATTAAAAGATTTTGTTTTTTACGAGAAATGGATGTAAGCCACTTGCTTCAACCTATTGGGTCCATACCCTGACAGACACAAATTGAAAAACAATATGTGTAGGTACTTGCCAGACCCAGGATTCGAACCTCGGACGCACAGCGTGATAGGCGCGGCCACCGTGTTAATTAAAATAAGCACATAAATACATAACATGAAATTGAAGGAGTCCAATCTCTTTGCTGGGAGTACATATTACACGTGATGGGGGATGATATTTTGGATAGTCCTCGATATACGACACACGATGTGACATGAACCAGTATCCGCTGGATTCACGCCAGTCTGCTTTTCTAATAAATGTACGGGAATCCCACTTAATTACGAAAATTGCGTTATAATGTTGACTATCGGTTGTTGTAATATATTAAATTAAGGTGGGTATCAATTAAATGCCTTAATTACCAACCAACGTCATGGATTACTCCAATAATTTGTTTATGTACGTACTTGCTTTTGCTGATGATTTAATAAACTATATCTTATAGCAGAGAAGGAAAACCAAGAGCGATAGACAGGCACAAAACGATATGGAGTTTTCATCACTTTGCAAAACCCTCCGAAGGAAGATTAGAGAAGACCTTCGTAAATTCAATGTAAACCTCATACAAGCAATTGTGAAAGCAGGCAGAAGTTTAAACAAAAACAAGCAATGCTTGTCGATAGGAAAACGTCAAATCACAGTACTAAAAGCAAAAGATGGTTCTATCGTCAGAAAAGCGATCTCTACAGTGATGACACTGACAATACGACTAAAGACTTAGATCTTCAGAGAAATGGAAATTCGGAAGACCATACTCCCGAAATTACATCCTGGGAAGTAACCCATGCTTTAAATTACATGAAAAGTGGGAAAGCCCCCGGGGAAGACGGTTTAACGATAGATATCCTCAAAAAAGCAGGAAAGGATGCAAATGAAGTACTTGCACAATTGTTCACGCAAAGAGGATGTCCCAGAGGTATGGAAAAATGCCAGCATTGTCATTCTTCTCAAAAAAGGTGACAGAGAAGACCTAGCAAATTATCGTCCAATAAGTCTACTCCCTATTCTCTACAAGACGTTCACAAAAATTCTCTCAAACCGTCTGCAAAATGTACTAGACGAGAACCAACCGAGAGAACAAGCCGGATTTAGAGGAGGATATAGCACTATGGACCATATCCAAGTCGTCAGAGAAATCATAGGGCGGTACCAGGAATACAAACTGCCACTATGCATGGGTTTTATAAACTATGAGAAGGCGTTTGATTCGATAAAGAAATGTTCAATACTCGACGCACTCAGAAAACAAGGAATCCCTGGACGCTATATAAATATTTTCAATAATATATACAGTAGCGCAACAGCATCTGTAAATCTCAATAAACCATCGCGCAGATTTCCTATCAGCAAAGGAGTCCGACAAGGTGATACAATCTCACCTAAACTATTTACAGCTACCCTTGAAGACTTATTCAGGCAACTTGACTGGAATGACAAAGGGATCCCCATAAATGGAGAATACCTGAGTCATCTGCGCTTTGCCGATGACATAGTAATTTTCTCGCAACACTCAGAAGACCTCCAAAGCAGAATGCAGGAACTCGCTGAAGTAAGCAACAAAGTAGGTTTGAAAATAAATGTAACAAAGACGAAAGTCATGTTCAACTGCTTTGCAGGCCAAAAAGAGATCCTCATCAATGGCACTCAGCTCGAACAGGTGAAAAGCTACATCTATCTGGGACAACAAGTATCTATAGATGGATGCATATTTGATGAAATTCTTCGCAGAGTAAAGCTAGGCTGGAGTGCTTTTGGCCGCCTGAATAATGTCTTCAAAAGTGACCTTCCACTGTGCCTAAAGCGCAAAGTGTTCAACCAGTGTGTGCTTCCCGTGATGACATATGCGTGTGAAACATGGACCTTAACTAAAAGAGAGATCCAGAAACTTAGAGTAGCACAACGTGGTATGGAGAGGTGCATGCTGGGCATAACGCGAAAGGACAAAAAGAGGAATGAGTGGATAAGGAAGCAGACAAGGGTTTGCGATGTAATAGAGTTTATTAAAAGCCTTAAATGGAGATGGGCTGGACACATAGCTCGAAGAAGAGACAATCGTTGGACAAATCTAGTCATCCAGTGGTATCCAAGAAGTACAAAACGTCCACAAGGTAGACCTAGAGGCCGCTGGATCGATGAAATGATAAAGTTCTGCGGAAGTACGTGGCAACGCAATGCACAGGACCGAGAGAAGTGGAAGCAACTTGAAGAGGCCTTCATCCAGCAGTGGATAGATTCAGGCTGATGATGATGATGATCTTGTATTTAACGAATAATTCACAAGATCTAGCGCGAACCCAGCGGTTACAGGTTCAAGTCCTGACCAGCATCGTACTTTACTATAAAATGATTTTTTCTAGTGAATATATGCAAGAGATATTTGCAATTATGTACATTCAATAATATCTATTTATTTATTTTTAACATATTTTGGACATTATAAATTATAAGTTTAAGACGTTCACAACATGACATTTAGAAAAAAAGAATTATAAAACAGTATTACATAAAAAAGAGATAGATAGTATGTTATTAAACAGTAGAAATGTGTAAATACAAAAATATAATTTAGATAGGTACACGGAAGTACACCGGATAATTTAAGCAGACCCTATTTTAAGAATTTATAAAACAACGTCCACCTTTACTCACTCTCAAGTAAGTGGAATATATCAACAACCGAAGCAATTTCGTTGAACATAGTTATCGCCCTCCCAATTGGCATTACCAGTGACAAGTTGGTTCTGCACCTTAGGAGAATAAACAACTGATGGTATCTATTTGTAAGATAGTTATCAGGTACACACAAGTCAACACTGCCCAGAATGGCAGAGTTTTCATTTATACCTTGTATAAGTCGTAGCTAAATAAAGATTTCTTCTAAATTGCAGACTGCAGTATGTAAGCATGCTTAAGAGAAAGTCAGTTGGATAAAGCCACGGATAGTATCCATACAACCTCAAGTAAAGGAATAAATAGAATATTAATACTATCGACCGAAGGTAATTGATGAAATTTGATTTTCAATTCTAATGGATTCAATCTCTGTACTATTCCATTTAAGTCGTTTTTTTTCGAACAGGGTTTCGCCTTTCGGCATCTTCAGGCGTTGTGAACACTCACCAAAGGTAAACACACACTGACAACGAACACTCCTAACTCTACCTTATATAGTAAATCAATACAATAAAGTAAGTAAAAACTCCATTACCTACCTATCTAGTCAGAGTTCACAAAAAATACAATAAACAAATTATGAATAGTTGAAGTGTCAGTAAAAAGCCTAATTAGTAAAAACCCTATCTTATTAATAACAATACTCTTGATAGCATATTATTATTATGATAAATAGTCAAAAACCTAATAAAAGATCATTGTTCTTTATAAACAATAAAAATACTAGGTACACTCAAGAGGTGTAAATCGTCAATTCTAAGAAAAATAATTAATGGAGTTAACTAATAAGAAATTAGTCTTTTATAATACTCTTACATAGTACGTACTTTTATAACCTTATTTTAAAAAAAATATACATATAAACTCGCTTAATATAACATATATATAACTCACATAATATATATGTATATACAAACCTATACATACCTAAATCCTCATCCATACATTCTCATACATACATTATATAAATGTTGTGTCAATAATGTTATTGATTATTGATAATGTTAATGACCATATTATAAAACAGTCTCATATGTAAAACATCATATAGGATATAACAAATGAATTATTTGTTGAATAAAAGGAATACCTAATATATTTATAAAAAAAACAACTGAGCGGTTAATATAATATTTATATATGTATAGCTTTTACAATTTTATAATATTGTTAACACGATTTTACATGATTATACATTTTAATAAGTGGAACAAATAGCATGCTAAGCCAATAAATGATGTACCTTAACCTCAATATAATAATAAAATGTAGATATGTAGTCGGTTTAATTTAGTTAATATACATCTATGTAGTCTACCACTACAGTGCGACTGAAAACATGGTATGTTTGGAGACTCGAGGCATGGTTAATACATGTATTGTTCGATCAAGCCAACTCTCTGTGATGAAACGGCACCTACTGGTTGGTTTGTCGAACCATTCGACATTTACTAATTTAAAATTTGTAAAAAAAAATCAGGAAGTATTTTTATGGTAATTTAATCCAAATGAAATATTACAATAGTTTACAAGCCTCACAGAAGCATTACCATAGTGGTGTCAGTAGGTATAACTAGCGGTTGGGCCAATCATAGTAGCCCTCATTCATTTTCTCCCACCTACCTCCAAATCCCTTATTATTATCACAAGACCACAGGTCATGAGTCGACCGTGATTAAGAATAACATTTATTAATTAGACATCCGACGCGCCTAGGCTTGTTAAAGCTATCGCCTTCTATTTGTTACGACACAAACGAGGCCGCGTTAACTACAGAGTAATTCTCATCTGTTTGACCTTTGTTGCGCTAAATCTGATACGGATTGAGCGAACGTCGCGTCTATTATCTATCCTGAACTTGACATCATTCATCCTAAAACCAAAGTTAAACCGTGAGAGTGACATTCCGAACTGTCCATTTACCAGTGCGCGAACACCGAACTGGCTCCAGCAGGCGAAAAGGTCAGTGTCTGGTATTCTGTTAAACAACCGTTTTCTCTAGATCCCGTTAAACAACCCTTTCCTTTATTTCCTCTAGATCTTGATAGATAGTAATCAACCAGCATCCTAAAATTAAGGTATACTGCTATAAGCGCAACCAACTTGTAATGTAGGCGTCTAATTACAAAAAGCGACAAGTCCACAATTCAATATTTTCGGGAAACAACGTTTTTATATTTCTAGCTTCAATTGTTTGTTTTAACGTGAGATTTTTTTTTCTGTTGTATTCTATGTCGAAATTAGAACCAAATGGCAATTTGTTTCAGCCGATAAACTCTTAAATGTAATGAATATAGGCAAAATAAAATTGGACTTAGCGCTACTTGTACTTCACTTTTTAATTTATCCCGCACAAGGCACATAATGTCCGTGGCACTGTCATAAGTTTACCAGATGCTACAGCATGGGTGACGCCCTTTTCTATATTGAACGTCCCCTTATTGGTTGACTTAAACACGCGCGAAATCAACCAAACTTTAAATAGTATGAAAAATGGACTTGGCGCTTTTTGTAATAAATAGAGACTTAAAATATTTTTTTTCGTAGGGTTATGTCGCGTTTTGGAATTTATAAATCAATACATATTGTGTAAAATTATACAAAGAATACGTGCGTATTTTTTTCTAGATTTTGACCAAATGTGGACTTATCGCTTTTTGAAATTAGACGCCTCAATTATTAATACAAGTTTTTGTATTTTAATAATTATACTATGTTTAACGAGAGATGTGTTCTTTTATGTTTTTTCAATTCATATGGCGTTTTGCATGCAACGGAACATGTCTCGCATTTATAAGGTTTTTCACCAGTATGCGTCATTTTATGTAATTTGAGACTAATAATATGCGAGCTTTTATAGGAACAAACGTCGCACTCATATGGTTTTTCCCCAGTATGTGTTCTTTTATGTGATTTGAGATGACCAATCTGGGAACATCTATAGGAGCACACATCGCATTTAAATGGTTTTTCACCGGTGTGTGTTCTTTTATGTCTAAGCAGGTGATCAAACGTATTGCAGGAAAAAGAACACACATCGCAATTATACGGATGATCACTTGTATGCGTCAATTTGTGTTGTTTAAGATTATCAATCCGCGAGCATTTAAAAGAGCATACATCACACGCATACGGTTTTTCGCCAGTATGTGTAATTTGATGTTTTTTTAAGCCATTCGATTTACTGAATGTGCGTGCACACGTACCACATGAATATGGTTTGACACCGGTATGTGTCATTTTGTGAACGTTAAGATCACCGATCCGCGAGCATTTATATGAACATACATCGCAATAAAAAGGCTTTTCACCTTCATGTTTCATTTTGTGTAATTTGAGTTGATTAGACCGCAAGCCTTGATAAGGGCAAAGATCGCATTTGTACAAATGTTCACCAGTATGACTCATTTTATGGACTTTTAAATGATGGGATGTTGTACATTTATAAGAGCATACGTTACATGTATACCGTTTTTCTCCAGTGTGCGTCATTTTATGTAATTTAAGACAACTAATTCGTGACGATGTATATGTGCACACATCGCATTTGTATGGTTTTTCACCAGTGTGTGTCATTTTATGTATTTTAATGGAATTAATCCGCGACGATTTATATGAGCAAATGTCACATTTAAATGGTTTCTCTCCTGTGTGTGTCATTTTATGTTTTTTTAAATCGTGAGACTTATTGCAACTATAAGAACACACTTCACATTTATACAGGTTTTCCTCTGTGCGATTTTTTTGGAGTAATAATTCATTAGAACTAACATCGCAGTGAAAATCTGATGGATTTTTAGGAATACTTTCGTTGGAAGTATCTCTTAAATCATTTTGATACTGCTTATTATCAGACAATTTTACGAAAGATTGCATATTATTCGCAATCTCCTCATTATGAAGTATTTTATGGCGTGTAAGCCCGATAAAAGAACCAAAAATTGCGTCACAAGAACTGCAAATAAAATTACGCTGGAAATGAACCACTCTTTTTAACATGATTCGTACAATTTTAGGACGATTCAATAACACAACTTCTTGCTTCACATTTTGTTCATCTATAGTTGTCATTGAACACTGTAACATTTCTTTCTTGATCTTTTCGGTTGAAGATTTGAAGACTTTGGTGAGATTATCTTCGTTATTGAAGATGATGGAACTCTTGTAAACTACTCCAGTCTCATCTTTAACGTGACATCTTGGAAAAAATCCCTGCACAATTTAAAAAAATCTTAATACACATGAATAATATAGGATACATTATGTGGACTTCAAGAAGTCCTTACTTGCGAGTGTGACTCCGGGAGACTACAGAAAAAAACATTGGCCTAATCTGCGAAGTTGGAATCTGGTGACGTCACTACATACATGGCCTTTACAAGCTATTTGATAAACCTGACGTAGTCATATATATCAAAACTCAAATTATGCAATGAGCCGGGCACATGACTCGAATATATGACCAAGCGTTCCTTGCATTACTACGATTTCAGTGGCTTGGTGGGATACAAAGAGATTTGTGAGCAATAGGTGTGATTGACATGACCAGTAGATTGCATTAGTCTGCTTGATGAAGCGACATGATCCACTCTGGACTGTAGTGCCATAGAAAAAGAATGATGAAAAAATCGGTGTGTGTACTTATGTAGGCGCGCATAATTAATTCACTGCCTAGGCAACGGAACAATTTGAAACTATAATATTATACTGTATAATCGTCGCGATTGGAGTATCATACTGTGGCGTAATGGTAGTGCGTTCGGCTGATAACCGAACAATCGGTGGTTCGAATCCAATCGAGTGCGGTTATTTTTGTGAAAAAATAAATTATGTGTTACATGTCACACGCCAAAAATACACTTTGATCTGATTTTTCAAATCCACCTAAAGAAAGATAACTTCAAAAATCGATAGGTAATACATTTCATTATCTCCGATTTAAAATCGACCACAAGAGTGACAAACATAACAATTTTTGTGCCCCATAACAGAAACGGCGTCGCTTCATGCATTATTGTCTATAGATTTTAAAATAGTACGAAACAATGGTGACAAGGCTCGCTTATAATCATCAGGGAGATTCTTGTTTATTCTCATATTAACCTAAGATGTTGATGTGACAAAATAATCATGATATAAATACCTCATCTACAGTTTTATCAGCGGAAAAAGAACACCCCGCTACATGACTGTTATACGCAACTTTGTCGCTTTTTCTTTCAAATGTATCCAGTTTCCAAATTGGTTCAGCCTTTACGTTTGCGATGTCTATAATATTATTCTGAAAACAAGACAATCGGAAGACATTCAAAGAAAATAGACAGATTATAAAATGATAACGAAAGGCAAATAAAATGAGAAATATAAGACCCGCAGAAGGATCCAACCTACAATAAGACAGTAGAAGAGCTGAACATCCGTCAAAATGAGAGAAATAGACGTGTACTGCATGCTAATCCTGGATATGAAAACACAGGGACGAAGAAGAAAACTCACAGTATTAAAACACGGTTCCGAAAGCGTCGATGACATTGAGCTACTTTACAAGCTACAAGCTGGCGAATTTACAACCTACTTGTAATTTCGCTCATTGAACTAGCTAACAAGCAGATTGTAACAATCTATCGAGAAAAGTTGAAAGTCGAGCTACTTTACACGCTACTCGCTGGCGTGTGGGTCGATCTACGTCAGCGTAGTAGAGCGATAGTGGCGAACTACTCATTACGTCCTAACAAATAGTACCATAAATGACGGTTTCAACTCGCTAGTTTGTTGGCTTCTGAGCGAGTGGTGGGTCATAATCACAATCGCACTAGTTGACTCGCCTGCTTTTAAACTTGCCGACTAGCAGCTTGTAAAGTAGCACAATGTCATCGACGCTTTACCAACACCAACGGGTCTATTCTATACACAAGGCTGATTTCAGCCGCTACGACGGCTAACTAGGGTAGGTTTGTATCGAAATATTAGCACTTATTATAACAATAAATTACTTCTAATTGTTACAATAAGTGCAATATTTAACAGTACCTCTCTTCGCTGTGATAAAATTTAGAGCGAGATAGACAGTTTTGACTGTTTAGACGGCTAATTTATTGTAACAATTATTTATAATACCTAATAACATCAATATGATAGTGAAAATAATTATCACTTTAGCGGTCGATAGTCGCCTTGTGTATTGGATAGACCCTTAACAACTCTTTGAATGAAAAATATTGCCAAAAATTATCAACAAACAGGCCTCAGGAACAGTTACCCAAGACTGAGTTTGCCACGCACTCGGGAGCTATTTAACTAAATTTACATTATTTTAAGGTGACAGTGCACGTGGGAGAGAGGCGCGTATAAAAATGTTATTAAAAACATCCACGCTCACGATGGCAGACCGGTTACCCGGCAGGCGATGTCGTGGGTCCCGGGTCTGAAAATGTAATTTTTCAATTTTATCTCATACATTAATCTTAGCATATTTTTATTTACAAAAACCAGCATCAGTAATTTTAATTTAATAACATTAATCGTAAACATTATTTAGACAAAAGGATTAAAATCATTTTTCTTTTTTTATAAGTCAATTTATAAATTTGTCTATACATACGTCATTGACTAAATTAATAATGTCCGACATCCTCGTTCGTTTTGTGAGCCAGTGTTGCTGTCTTTCCAAATTGGAATTATAGTACAGAGCCCCCAAAATTATAGTATTTGGGGAAAAAATATAGTCCGCGTTGTCATTTGTTGAAAATGTAGTGGTTTTTGAGAAATTTCAATGGCCTTTTCTATAAGTACCTCTTCCGACTAAATATGCTTAGCGGCAAATTAAAAAATTCAATTTTAAATCATGAACCTCTTTTACTTCTTTTGAACAACTTTTTTTCTCGGCTCGCTAAATTTTCTGAAATTATGAAATTATAGTATTTTGGGCGTTCTATACTTTTTTATATATCGTACATAGTACGCGGACCAAAATTATAGTACAAATACTATAATTATAGTATGGTTGGCAACACTGTTGCGAGCGGCCGATTGCTTGCTCACACTGGAGGGGGTATGCTTCTTGTCTGCAGCGGGGAAGGGGAATGAATGAAAAAGAGACGCTTTGATCGAAATAATGCCGCGAGACATTATTTTGTTAGCGTGCAGAATTTTCTAGACGGCCAACAGTAAACAACATTAAACTCGACTAGTGTAGTAATAGTAGTAGCAGAAAACTAAATAGTATTAACGAGATAAATATCGCCGATTTCAATTGATTCATTCCCGAAGTCCCAACAACAGACGATGTCCAGCAAGAGCATACTGAGCGAGAAGAGGAATCGTCTCGCTCTCGACTTGGCGGGATATGTCAAAGGCCTGGAAACTGGTACGGACTGGCAAAAGGGATAGAATTATTCTAGCTTGAAGATGAGACCGAATCACATACTGGGATGTGGCAACAAGAAATAACAACAACCAAACAGATAAAACTTAATATGTGGGTAGTATATTTCCAGGTTCCAGTTCCATTACTTACTATACTTAGCATAAAAAGAATATTATTGCGAACCTCATTCACTGGCCTGAATTCCGAAGAACAGCCGGGTTGTGAATTTTCAACATTGAATGAGTTTACTGTATCTTCAGGAAACTCATTCTTGAACTCAGCTTCATGAAGAATAGTCTCAGATTTAATATTGCCCAGATTTGTTTTCGGGTTCTGAAAAAAACAATCAAATTAAGTAGGTAGGTACATCCAGAAGCCCGATTTTGAACGAAGCGCTTTCAAAGTGTGCAATGCAGTGACGTTCCGTGGGGTTAGGCAATATTGAACGTCGCTTGGGGGCGGCAGTTACTCGGAGGGCGGCAAATCGAGGAGAATCATTTGATATTTATAGAAATATCTACATAAACTTAGTAATAACGAATATTTATCTTTCCATTAAAAAAATCAGCTCACTAGTTGGAAACAATAACTAACATAAAAGGTTTAACAGGGGTGTAATTTTTTGTCAGGTTCGCGATGTCTAGTTTATTCTGTTTATTCCGATTTTAGTCTGTATCGAAGCGTCGCGCCGTCATTATATCGATTTAATACATAATGCCTTTATAATAAACCTTTGCGATCTAAGACTAAAAATATCATTACAAAATAATGTTGCCAAGTTTTGTGAAGAAGAAAAACGACACGGATCGACCATAATTCCACAACACGGAGCAAAAATGACAAAAAAAATCCCCACTTTTGGGGAAAACATAATTATTAATTATAAATTTAATTTTGTATGTTTTAGTGGTACCTATCTATAATATATTTGTAGAAACGTATCAATACAACACCTTTAGATATTGGAGTCATGAAAGGATGATAAAAAAATACTGTATAAAAAATGGGGTGGCATTTTGGCGCTGCCTAGGGGCGGCATTTTGTCTAGGGACGTCACTGATACAATGCGTTTAGCATTAAAAAATTAAAAAATGTGCGAGGCTACCTAGCTAGATCTTGACAACCGCGTCTTTCGCATGCCGAATGCATTAAACTTCACACGCTTCGACGGTAGAGGCGCTAACTGCGTTCGAATTTTGACAGTTGTCAGATTGTAAACAGATTAAATCCTAACGTCGAAATGCATTTTGCATATATGACCGTTGGAAGCAGTGTTGCCAAGTCAAAATTTTTAATTTCAGTAGAATGTGTAAAAAAAATTCAGTAGATTCGACAAAATATCAGTAGATTTCTGTTTTAGGAAAAAAATTTTGCCGCGGGCCGCAGGTTCCCAATTTTTCATAGTCGGCTTGTTTTTTTTAGGAGAAATATTTCGCCGCGGGCCGCAGGTTCTCAGATTTTCATGGTCGGCTTGTTTTTTTAGGAAAAATATTTCGTCGCGGGCCGCAGGTTCCCTATTTTTCATGGTCGGCTCGTTTTTTTAGGAGAAAAAATTTCACCGCGGGCCGCAGATTCCCAAGGCTGGTGGGAATTTTGAAGAAATATCAGTAGATTTCAGAAAATATCAGTAGATTCAGTATATTGCCAAAAATATCAGTAGATCTACTGAAATTTCAGTAGACATGGCAACGCTGGTTGGAAGTGTTATTTTGTGTTTAAATTCTCGTTTCAGTATTTACTGTGAATTTGTAATACAGAAACAGACATGTTTTATTAAAATTAGATTTGTAAAACACACCGGAAGAACCGTGCAATTCTAATATTGAATCTTGTAATATTGGAGACGTTTAAATAATTGAACAATGAATCGTTTAATAATGTAACGTTTACGGATATGAACCGATTAAATATGATGTCATTACCATATTTTAGGTTATTTTACGTCCCCAAAATAGAAGTGATTGACACGGCAATTTTGTTGCCAAGATTTGGTGACCGGACGGATGCTTTCGATGCGTTTGTGAAACGATTCCGCTTATCGAAACTAATGTAAATCCAGCTGTTATGTGAGCATAGACAAAAATATATTACAAACTCTTACGCGATAATAAATGTACACCCGACAATTTCGTTTCATTATTGGACACAGTTCGTACCGCTATAGGTACTTCATTAAATTTAAAGCTGGATACCTACTAGGGTTTTCTACTACGTGTGATATTGATTCGTTCAAAAATCGGGCTTCATGCGCATACATATAATATGATATTTGAATATTTTAATTTTACACAGATATTTATTAACGTACCCGGAAATTTGTACGTAAACAGTTCACGGCAGGACACTTATTCGTGCGCCGCAGTATGTGAAACATGAGTTTATTTGTACGTATGCTACATGAGGAGATGTCTTTACTACCTATGTTAGGTTAGGTTAGGGTCAATTTAATGGGAACAATACTATTTGCAAACTATCGCCGCATTTTGTAAGATATGTACAAATGTATTCCACGGTGAAATGTTCAACGAAGAACTCGTCATTTGATAAAATGTTATACGAACTCATGTTTCACGTACTGCAGCGTACGAATAAGTGTACCACGATGAACTGCATACGTACAACTTACATGTAACCATTTATTAATAGTATAGCTTATCGGTTTGAAAAACTAACCTCAAAAATGGAAAGGGCGCCATCGGCAATCTCTTGCTTTAAATAAGCGTTGCCATCCGGGTGGTTTGGATGCAATATTGGCACATCAAACCAATGCTGCCCTTCTACATCACATTCTAATTCGTTTGGTTCGATCTTTAGGTCCATTTTACGTATATAAAACAATAATAAGAGGAACCTAGTAAAATCAGTATGTTGACAGACGTGACAATAGACGATTGGGCGTTGGTTTATATGGTGCTGCCACTATGATAAATACAGCATAATATTATTGATGTTATTATATTTATATTGTAAATAAAAATAATGGCTTGTAATCTTCGTTTGAGTTATTCAGAAACTTTTCTCAAATAAAATTAAACATCCAAAACAACTTTATAATATTGCAAAAACATTTTGTTGTCAAAAGGGCCCATTTGCGTCAGAATGTTACCAGTGAAGTAAAATTAAGGAAATATAAAAATTAAAATACTTATAATAATATTAATTTTTGATTGTAATTTTTGACACATTTACGGTTGTTTATTATCGTAGAAGATTTTTGGGTTTTCATTGCATATTTATCATTTTTTCCTCGACGTTTTTGGCTAGATGCACATAGTACCTATTCTCAAGAGGTCTCTCTTGTCTGGATTAATGGCCTCTGCAAGGGGTCCGAAAGAAGAAGAAAATACACACGGTTAATAACCTAGAAATCTATTACGATGACACAACATAGTTTATTGTGACGAAATGCAGTTAAAATGTGGTGAATCTAATTTTAAAATTGTCAATTTTAAGGTTTATTTGGTGCTGTAAAGTGTAAAGTACCTACCTATCTACACTTATTATTATTTGATTGTACCTACATGCTTAGTCGATTACCTTATATTATATTAAAATTATTAAGTAAGTAGTAAGTAGTAAGTAAGTATATTGTAATAATGTGTTGGCTAAGGTATATAACAAACTTATGCAATACGTAAACCGATGTATATTGACTTTATGTTTCCAAAAATTTAATAACTAACTAATAATACGTCAATTAGAAGACGTGAAGTATTTTTTTAATAAATTAGTTTTAAGAATTAATAATCCTGCCATTATCAGCCAACCTGCGGGTTGCACTGATTTTGCGTGATTGCAGCTAATAATTCCGTTGTGTTTTTTTTTATTAAATAAAATAAAAAATGTTTATTCGTTATGATTGTAAATAATAATGTACGTATAGCATGACAAGATTCATGTGTTGTTTTGCTATGATATGAGAATGTGCCTTCTAGTTTATCGAAGTGAATTACATCTTATAAATAATAAAAAAAAAATAATCATTACTCAAGTCAAAAGTTACCAATAAAGATATATTTTAAAATTTGGTGGTTCTTTTTTATAATACCTACTTACCAGAATATCCAATAGGTACATTAGGTACCTACCTACGTATATTGCTGTAGCATAATATTATGAATTTATAAAATAAAACCAGATCACACTTAGGGAAGTACCTAACACAATTATCGGTCGATAGCTTTTAATTATGTAACTCCTTCTATGAAAAAAAAAAGTTTAACTAACCCGAAAAAGGTTTTTCCTTTGCAATACCATTTCGACCAGCATTATGCTACAGATCAGAGAGGTGGAAATTAAATGAGTGATTCTCAGAAAATACAGGTTTTAAGCTAAGAGAGCAGAATCTTGTGTAAGATCTTTCAACCAATTTACAAAGATTGCATGTAATCATGATCTATATAGGTAGAGCTATTTTTCGATTAACCTGACATCGCCAAGTCGATAAAATTCGAACGTCCAGATCCGAAGAATCCAGAACGAAGCATAATCACGATTAATAGCCTGGAACACCGCCATCTTTAGAAAAAAAGCCTGAGCATAACTTTTTGCACAAGCAACGAGTGGTCCAATTTTCAGCTGTCAAAATCAAATTCCAGATTGTTTGACATATTGATTCGCCCTTTCTCGTTTCAAATTGAATTATAAAAAAATCTCAAATTAAATATATTATCTATCAGTGTTGTTAATAAATAATATACATTCCTGTTATTTATCAGCTGTCAAAGTCTGATTTCCAAAAAATGTGTTGCATTGATCTCTGCATTACATTTGTAGGTGTGTTAATGCTAGTGTATTATTTATCATGTACTTAACTCATCCATCCATATCAAACCATTCCCTATGTGAACACGACAGACGTGTCAGTAAGAGCACTCTATAGAACAATGACAGGTCATCCATAGACAACAATGGGAGGGTCGGAAAAAGTAGGACCATTCGTTAATATATCGGCTTTCTACTTGAGTCAGCAATGCCTGAAAAGAATGTGGAGTGAGGGAAGACAATTGCTTTTACAGATTTTTGAGTGCTGGGTGTAACTGGAGGACAGAAGGAAGTTGTCTCCTTAGGGGGGGGGGGGGCAAGGTTCATCTTGTGCTGTATTCCACATAATAATAATAAGTAATTTGAATGGATTAAGAAATAAAAGAATATTATAATGTTGAGTTTGTTTATATTTTTATATGAAGGTACTATTCTATTCCTTTCTTTACGTACCTACATTTTAGGGTTACTGTGTATTTATAATATATTTCTAAAAAATCATAAAGCATAGTTAACACATTATGGATTATAATAAACAGATTATTAGGTACCTATATTATAACAGTTTTAAATTCATAATTTTCCATATAAATAAATACAATAAGATTAAATAGTATTCACAAACAGAACAGAATAACTAAATTAATATATTGTGATTATTTTATTATGTATAATAAAAATAATAAGCTACTTAATTAAAAGTATGTTATTTATTATACTTAATGAATAATAATTATTGTGACCATGGTTTTATGAAAAAAAAATGATTATCTAATAAAAAAGATTAGTAAAACATAATGAAAAACAGATTGTATCTAGGTACATTTTCTTATACATCTTATGAATAATGTACAAGTAGAAGGTTAGGCATTAGAATATCAAAATACCATACCTATAGATATACCAGTGACGAAATGATTATTTGATGCCAGTGGTGAAGGGTGGAATTATGCTTTTAAGATCCGACATAAATAGTGCACACTAAACTTCATCAGTAAAAAGTATTTTGTTTTCATTGTAGATGTAGATTTCAGTGTAGATGGTGTTTGCTAGTTTATAAAATTCAATTAAGCCCTGCCTAAACCAAACCATAGATGATAATAGCAAAATAATTCGTTTTACAATAAAATAATGGTATTTAACCATACATAATAATTTTATATATTTCATTGATAAATGAATATTTTATATCGACTATGGCTTGGTTGGCAGGGTTTCATAAATTAAAAAAATAACCAACACCATCTGATAACAATTAGTATGACTTAAAAGTGTGCACTATTCTTGCCGGATCGCCCTTAGTATACCTAAAACTATAATAGTTTGGTTAGGTAGGGTTTAATTGAATTTTAAAAAATTACCAGCACCTTCTGAAAATTATTGTACGAGTATTATTCGTTCAACTAGTATGACTGACAACGTTTAGTGCTCGGCCGTAGTGATTTAGTGGGCGCGGCGCGGCGGAGTCTTGCGAAACTCAAACGTATAACCATGTGTATTCTGCCCCAAAAAGAACACTGTCTACGAACATTTTACACACAGTTATACGTTTGAGTTTCGCAAGACCCCACCGCGCGACCACTACGTTCTTGCACTTAGGCATAAAGTCTACTAAAGCGGGCCTGCGGGGCGCTCGCGCATTTTTTTATATGAATCAACGTAATCAAATACGCTAGCGTACACTGGATTTGACGACGCATTGTGCCCGCCTGCCCCATGAGTCACCGTTGTGTGGCTTCTCAGCGGCACGAATTAACGAAAATACAACGAAGTCCATTCATTGAACACGGCAAGCAAAATCACGCTCTGGAAGCGTCGTGGATAGACGGGCGAGAAGGCATTATTTAATAACAGAGAACTCATTGTTTAGTTATTGCGTGTCCGATATTTCGCTGGTAGAATGATGTCATCGTGAATATTAATTTTAAGCCCCGAGAAATAATATAATATTTTTATTGCTTTGTTATAAGAGACGCTGATAATAATAATTATTTTGTGCTTCTTGGGCTCCTTATTACATAGGTGAAGGGTAATGCGCGGGTGGGAAGGGGCCTACTCAGTAGTGAGCGCACCGAGCGCTTTTTTGGTGGGCTTTATGCCTTAGTGTACACTATATTTTATTTAGAATCTTAACAGCCTACCTCCACCCCTCGTTACTGTTAGATGCGATGTAGTCTTTAAAATAATAAAATGATACATACTAGCGAAAACTAGTAAAGTTGTAGTAGGATTGAAGTACGTTTAAAATTCGTTGTATTTTGACATACAAACATGCAGTACATTTAAGTTTTAAATTACTACTGAAAAACATACTTGGGCATTTTCGCCAAAGTTTGTACATTGCGTTTTTGGCATGTCCCATGACTTTGATTGATTTTTTCATAGTTATTATATTATAAAATGTTGGAAAGTTATGTACTTTTAACATGCAAATTTATTAATTTACTCTATTCAATCAGTTAAATACAACTATCTGACCTGTATATATTTTTAATTGATTATTTAGATCGAAAGGTAGTGCGTTTTTACCATGTCCCACCCATAAATTCAAATAAACAAAGTCTGATTTCGTCATTAATTTTGAGTGTGTAAAATTAAATTCGTAGTGTTTTCAACAGCTTACATTATATATTTTTGGAAAATATATAGTTTTTTCGTAAATTTGTACCAATATTGAAAAAAAATCACGTTTAAAGTGTGTCCCAGGATATTTGAAAAAGTGGAATTCCACATTCCGTTACCACGATTTTAGCATGAAGGCGAAAAATTTTCACTATAAATATGTTTTTTTTTAATGTAGCAACATTTTTGTATAACACTGATCGCCATGTACACTTTAAATTGTTGGTGTGTGTCGGTATCGCTATCGGAACAGGTTGCTTTCTGGGTTGGTCATTTAAGAAGTTCCACTACTGTTACCACGATTTATAAGGTAAGAAAACACATATTTCTATTTCACATACTACACATATGGAGCTTATCTTTCATACTACAGATATAATAAAACATATCGCAGGTTTAACAATAAAACTAAGCTAAATTTTGGCTTCAAACACTTCTGAAACAGAATCCGTTACTTCCACTCCGAAACTATATTGGTGGTAACGTATATGTGGAATGTAAAAGTAACGAAATGGCATGCATAAAGTTGGGTTTACAGTGTGTGTTTAGTTCTTCATAGATTATAAAAAAAATTATTTTGTCTGTTCGTATGAAAAACAAAAATATTTTCATTAAAAAATATAAAAAATAACCTGACTATAATATAATAATATAATAAAGATTAAAAAAGTATGTGATATGTCTGAATACGCAAAAATAGCGCACATAAAAGTATGGAGATAAAAAAAAACAACAGAAGGAAAAGAAAAAACACCAGACTGAAATAATTGCGAGACAGGCACTGGCTCTGTCATACTCTTTCTGTTATACGCCACCAAAATTTTAAAACTTCTCCATACATTTTAGGCATAGAAATTTATAAAAATGTATGAAAAAGTATTTTTTTGTCACGTTTAACAGAAATGTGTACTCGATTAGATTTAATACCTAGAACTGTAGGTATTCACGAAATGTCAGAAAAGTACGTCTTGATTACAATCAACCTGTATAGCTACATTTTATGTTGATGAATACAATTAAATTTCAAGACAACATAAAGTCGAACTTGGTTATTACGAGGAAGATGGGACCGACTGAATTTGCTTGTTATAAGCGTTACTCGTTATATCAGAGAATAGGTATTTTTAAATGAGCATGTCACATTACACAAAAAGCCGAAAATAAAAAATTTGGAAACCATCGTAAAAATCCCCGAAACGAGCATGGCATTCATAAACTACAAAAGAAGTTGTTTATTGTAATTAACGCTGGTAGGTACCTACGGACTTCACAAACCTTGGATTTTTCAACCATATGCGTGGATACTTTTTTATTATTGTCGGTGAAACACCAATAAGGTAGGTACTTAGACACTTTACTAGTGTCATAAACGTAATCCGACCCCGGCGGCATCCTGTCCAATCGGATTTTATTGCTTAGGGTCGAAATGTTTTAAAACGGTCGACACATTAACAGTATTTTAGCTCGGTATATCCGATAAGTTGCTCGTTATAACAGTGAAAGAATTAAATGTATGGCGAAAATCATAAACCAATTGTCAACAAATGTTTCGTTATTACATCCGAGATCTCGCTATGTCAGAGATCGTAATAACCGAGTTTGACTATAATTATTTTCGTAAAAGTTATATACTCCGTGCCGCGCTAGGAACTCGCGTCTGAATCCCTTGCTGATTTTTTTTTTCATATATTGTTAATTTGCTTAAAAATATTTTTTATCTGAGTTACAAATAATATAAATGCCAAATAAAGTTATGGTAATGTATAGTGTGTCAAAATTATTACCTACCTTATTTTACAAGTATTGTGAAATTTATTATAAAATATGTCTATTTTAGTGATTAAGTTTGATTTGTTTTGTTATTTTGACGCACGTTGAATATTTATCTGTCTATCAAAAAATTCAAATAAATTTCATAAAACAAAAATTTGTTTTTATGGTAACATGTAACTTAAGCTTTACAAATTACACTCCGTTACCATTTCGTTCCATTCCGAAAATGTCCCCAAAAAAGTTGAACGTTAACTATTTTTCATTTGATTATTAAATAACGAAACTTATTTATTTTTCCAATAAAATTTAGTAAAAGTGATTATTGTCTTTAAAAAAATAGCAGAACGAACATTGATTGGTTTTTTCAAATACTAAAGGAAAAATGCTCTGCCATTATAGACATAGGGTAACGGAGGGGAACGAAATGTGCCCAAGAATTAAAATTCAATAATATTTTTTGACTATTTGTAGTTTTATTTTGAAGTGTATGGTTTTTTTAATCTAATAGAGCTCTTTTAAATGATAAAAAGTGTTTCATTCATGTTTTAAAAGCTAAGTTTCGTAGTCACGGAACGGAAACTTATTATGCCCAATTTCATAATAAAAATGATATAAATATTGTATTAATCAATATTTTGCTGAAAAATTGCTATCACCAATTCAGCAATAGAACAAGGAATCTGCTAGCTATATAAAAATGGTTAATTTGAGTGAAAAAATAATATTACCCAAATTTCAAACATGTACAAACTTTGGCGAAAATGCCCACTTACAAAGTAAAATTAACTTAAAAATATCTATCTGATGATATGAAATTCATTTCATATCTTAACAATAAAAATAATATACATTTTATACATGTGTAAATCCAGTTATATTGAATATTAATATGTACTCTCTGTCGTCGTTAGGTATTATACCTAGCTCGTTATTGTATTTCTGGCTTTAAAAGGCTAAACATTTAAATGCGTTTTAATCATATTATCAGGCGCGGACCGGACAACCTGGAGAGACTATAGTCTTGGGTGGCTTCCAGGTAAGGCGAAGCAGAGGAAGAGCGTCTGGAGCGACCAAGTGAAAGAGCTGACTGGGGTGGGCACTATCCGTTCTGCCCGAAGAGAAGCGGAAGATCGAGAAGGATGGAAAGTCTTGGTCGCTCAAAGGATGGCGAAATTCAAATGTGGTCACGATCCTCAACCATGAGTGCGCGACCAAGAACTAGGAAAAAATACCAGGTCGCACTACTACGATACATAATAATATTTATACCTTTCCATCAATCTGTCATAAATCAATTAATTATAATGTAGTTTAATACTTTATATAATTAATATTATACTCCTATGTTAGTACCTATTGCACTCTTGTCAAACTTTTATGAGAGTATCCTATCATTTGCTCATTTACGGTTAAGGTGACGCACCAGTGAAACGCCAAATAATTTTCAACTGTACGCGCGACGGAATATGTACTCGCTTCGCATTCATTGAGAGAACGTCGAGTCGGACATACGTCACTTTGCTGCGTGATGGCGACGGGCCAATTAATTCTAAAATCGTGTAAAGATGACTAAAAACGTTACCCATTTACTTTAAAAAGAAAACATGTCAATGAATATATTATTATTGTTACTAATAGAATAATAAACATAACATAAAATGGACATATGTTGGATTTATATGAGAAATAATATTTCGTTTGACAGGCGTCTTTTGCACCCGCGACCCGCAATCCGCACATCGCCTAGCAACGATCTTTTTAGACCGTGCCTCAACTAATGCATGGCCTTAAGTATTTTATTTTATCTCATCTCACCCATTTTATTGCGTCTAATCACTGTCTTCCTTTCTCCTACACGTTTACAAATATCTTCTTTTGTGCGTTACAGATATATAGATTAAGACACATTATATATTATAATGATTGCACTTGAAGATATTTTACATGATTAAATAGTTTTTGCATTTTTAATACTTCATGAATTTAGTTTTTTTCTAGTGTGAGTTAGTTTATGTCTTTTTAGGGTACGTGGTACGTTAGTTTTGTATGAACACAAGTCGCACTCAAATGGTTTTTCACTATTATGAATCAATTTATGTTTTCTTAGGTCGCCAATGAGTCCACATTTATAATCACATTCGTCACAATTGAATGGTTTTTCACCTGTATGTATTAGTTTATGCCTCTTCAAGGTGTGCGATTGCGTGCACTTGTAATCACACAAATCGCACATATAGGGTTTTTCGCCAGTATGGACCATGTAATGTCTTTTTAAGATACTGAATTGAGTACATGTGAAATCACATTCTGTGCATTTAAATGCTCTTTCGCCTGTATGCATCATGATGTGTCGTTTCAAAGTGCTGGATTGTCTACATTTGTAATCACAAAATGTGCAATTTAGCGGTTTTTCGCCTGTATGGAACATTATGTGTCTCTGTAAGGCACTGTTTTGGTTACATTTGTAATCACAAAAATTGCACTCAAAGGGCTTTTCTCCAGTATGCACCATTTCATGTCTTCTCAAGTTACCTAAATATGTACATTTGAAATCACATAATTTACACACAAATGGTTTATCGCTTCTACGGATTCTTTTAGGTTTGTTCGAGTCGGATTCATTTGGTTGTCGGTTGTCGGATTCAGCCAGATTGGTTTGTTCAAGTCGGATATCGGATTCATTTGTAGCTCGATAGTTATATGTGCCGCTGTTAAATAGTTTTACATCATATTTCGTTTGAAAATTACCAGATAAAAACACATCGTGTAAAAACTTGTGATTCTTGAATATTTGTTCATTTTTGAAATAAGAAAAACACACGCTGCATACGAAATTTTTTTCATAAAAAAAATCTCTATTTAACTAGGCTGACTATGGCCTCAATGATGTATACCGATGCCAATAGGTATACCTCTAAAAAATGTTGAGACGCCACTGTCCAAGAAAGTCAGCAAATCCTATCTCTAGCCTCCGCGTGGCGTCCCCCGGGCAATGCAGATAATGTGCTGTATAACGCAACATAATATCTGTAGCTAATAGAGAAGGGTGCAAGGCGAAACTCTGGCGCCTTAAAACGAGAGACCTTTGGCTACGGGAAGGATCACCCAGACAGAAAAACCACACACCAACCCGTCTGGACAGCGTGGTGTGTTATGTCCAAAACCTTCATATGAAAACAAAAACTTCTAGAACCCGGCCCTCATTCTCCGGAGGCCAACCTGATACTGATCACGGCAGCGATCAGCGAAGGAAGGCAGAGGGTGCTAAAAATCCCCGGAGACCCGGAAAAGGCTGCCAACAGATGACCATTGCTACATATAACGCAAGAACATTGTCCAGCGATGCCAAACTTGTAGAGTTTCAAGAAGAGCTCCGGAATATCCACTGGGATGTTGTCGGACTCAGCGAAGTAAGGCGTAAAGGTGAGAGTATTATTACTTTACAAAGCGGACATGTGCTGTACTCCAAAGGAACCGATGAAGGACGCACGAGCGGTGTTGGATTTGTTGTCAACAAAGCCTGGAGGGACCGCATAGTCGAGTTCAACTGCATTTCTGACAGGGTCGCAAGCGTGATACTTAAAATCAATGCTAGGTACCGCATTCAGATTTTGCAAGTATATGCTCCGACACAGAGCTATCCTGATGAAAAAGTGGAAGAGTTTTACGAGGAAATAACATCCTTGAAAAATAAAAGTAAATGCCACTTCAACATCATAATGGGAGATTTCAATGCACGTATTGGATCATACCAAAGAGATGACGTAGCGGTCGGACATTTCGGACATGGCTCAAGGGATGGTAGAGGGGACATGCTTGTGGAGTTTGCTGAAACCAACAATCTTCACATCATGAATTCCTTTTTTCAACATAAACCTACACGTAAATGGACGTGGAGAAGCCCGACAGGAAGGACCAGCGAAATCGATTACATCCTCACTGACAGAAAATATACATTTTTAAACTGTAAGGTGATCAATCAGTTTAACACCGGCAGTGATCACCGGATGGTGAGATGTAAGATAAGATTGAACGTCAAATCAGAAAGATCCAAACTGCAGAAGAAGTCAAATGCTCGCGTATACCTGCAGAACAATACTGAATTCCAAAATGAACTCAAAAATGCACTATCGGCTTTCTTAGATGAGAACGAAACCGTTTCCCTATCCAACGCGGAGGATATAACGAATATTATTCTACAATGTGCAGAAAAAACAGGCGTAAAAAGCTCAGAAGTTACACCTTCCACCAAGCTTTCGAAGGCAACATTGAATCTTATGGAGCAGAGAAGGAAAACCAAGAGCGATAGACAGGCGCAAAACGATATGGAGTTTTCATCACTTTGCAAAACCCTCCGAAGGAAGATTAGAGAAGACCTTCGTAAATTCAATGTAAACCTCATACAAGCAATTGTGAAAGCAGGCAGAAGTTTAAACAAAAACAAGCAATGCTTGTCGATAGGAAAACGTCAAATCACAGCACTAAAAGCAAAAGATGGTTCTATCGTCAGAAATTGGGAACACTTGTTAAGCCGAGTTGAAGAGTTCTACAGCGATCTCTACAGTGATGACACTGACAATACGACTATAGACTTAGATCTTCAGAGAAATGGAAATTCGGAAGACCATACTCCCGAAATTACATCCTGGGAAGTAACCCATGCTTTAAATTACATGAAAAGTGGGAAAGCCCCCGGGGAAGACGGTTTAACGATAGATATCCTCAAAAAAGCAGGAAAGGATGCAAATGAAGTACTTGCACAATTGTTCACAGCCTGCATATGCAAAGAGGATGTCCCAGAGGTATGGAAAAATGCCAGCATTGTCATTCTTCACAAAAAAGGTGACAGAGAAGACCTAGCAAATTATCGTCCAATAAGTCTACTCCCTATTCTCTACAAGACGTTCACAAAAATTCTCTCAAACCGTCTGCAAAATGTACTAGACGAGAACCAACCGAGAGAACAAGCCGGATTTAGAGGAGGATACAGCACTATGGACCATATCCAAGTCGTCAGAGAAATCATAGAGCGGTACCAGGAATACAAACTGCCACTATGCATGGGTTTTATAGACTATGAGAAGGCGTTTGATTCGATAAAGAAATGTTCAATACTCGACGCACTCAGAAAACAAGGAATCCCTGGACTCTATATAAATATTTTCAATAATATATACAGTAGCGCAACAGCATCTGTAAATCTCCATAAACCATCGCGCAGATTTCCTATCAGCAAAGGAGTCCGACAAGGTGATACAATCTCACCTAAACTATTTACAGCTACCCTTGAAGACTTATTCAGGCAACTTGACTGGAATGACAAAGGGATCCCCATAAATGGAGAATACCTGAGTCATCTGCGCTTTGCCGATGACATAGTAATTTTCTCGCAAGACTCAGAAGACCTCCAAAGCAGAATGCAGGAACTCGCTGAAGTAAGCAACAAAGTAGGTTTGAAAATAAATGTAACAAAGACGAAAGTCATGTTCAACTGCTTTGCAGGCCAAAAAGAGATCCTCATCAATGGCACTCAGCTCGAACAGGTGAAAAGCTACATCTATCTGGGACAACAAGTATCTATAGATGGATGTATATTTGATGAAATTGTTCGCAGAGTAAAGCTAGGCTGGAGTGCTTTTGGCCGCCTGAATAATGTCTTCAAAAGTGACCTTCCACTGTGCCTAAAGCGCAAAGTGTTCAACCAGTGTGTGCTTCCCGTGATGACATATGCGTGTGAAACATGGACCCTAAGTAAAAGAGAGATCCAGAAACTTAGAGTAGCACAACGTGGTATGGAGAGGTGCATGCTGGGCATAACGCGAAAGGACAAAAAGAGGAATGAGTGGATAAGGAAGCAGACAAGGGTTTGCGATGTAATAGAGTTTATTAAAAGCCTTAAATGGAGATGGGCTGGACACATAGCTCGAAGAAGAGACAATCGTTGGACAAATCTAGTCATCCAGTGGTATCCAAGAAGTACAAAACGTCCACAAGGTAGACCTAGAGGCCGCTGGATCGATGAAATGATAAAGTTCTGCGGAAGTACGTGGCAACGCAATGCACAGGACCGAGAGAAGTGGAAGCAACTTGAAGAGGCCTTCATCCAGCAGTGGATAGATTCAGGCTGATGATGATGATGATGATGATGAAACCTCTCTATGAAGTGGTAAACTTATTTCATCTTCAATGTCACGGTTCTTAACACCAAAATCGCCTACTGTATTACCAATACAGTCAAGGGGTGCTATTATACGTCGGTCAGCATCCACATTAGACGGTATGATAGTACGATGTGTAAACTTAGTCTGAAAAGAGTAAAATACAAAAGGGTTAAGAAAATAATATTTACAAGGATTCGACAGACTTCTCCATGGCTTGGGTCCATCCCTATCGCCATTATTAAGTATGGTCTGTCAGTGGAGAACCGGTGGCATTCTAGATAATTTCTGTCCATATGGGGTAAGCTATTTTTCATTTTCTCCGTCCATCGGTTTACTATGCGGGCTATT
Organism: Rhyacophila brunnea; assembly: GCF_057557595.1. Classification (NCBI taxonomy): domain Eukaryota; kingdom Metazoa; phylum Arthropoda; class Insecta; order Trichoptera; family Rhyacophilidae; genus Rhyacophila; species Rhyacophila brunnea. The sequence goes on from NW_028232785.1 coordinate 6,787,787, forward strand.
ATTTGATCAACTAAGTTTAGGCTCCCATGTTTGACGATGATAAAAAGAGGAAATGTTTCATAATCAGGAGCCGCCCCATAGTATAAGGCCAGAGGGACATCTCAACATTTCCACCATGAATAATAATTATTGACAGTTATCACAAGAAAAGAAATTAGGTACCTACTTATACAGAAATGTCATAGTAGAAGGGTGAAGTTATCTTTAAATGAACCTGCACTGCGAAGTCACTTGTAGCTAACGTAATAAAACAACTTGATGTTCTATTAATGTTTCAATTCAATACAATATGTACGCTTTATACCTATCTATAAATAGAAGATCATCTTTGAGTTCAACAAATGTTATACTTTTACAATCAATGCCTTAACCCTTAGATTGCTACGCAACGATATATCGTTGTTTTTGATAATGGCCAGAAATGCTAACAACGATCGTCGTTTTGCTTTTGATGCCTGAAATGTTAAGTTAATTTGGGAACACACTACTGCACCAGTGGTACGAAACATTGTTTATCTATTTAGTTTTATTGTTGTGTAATATAACCCGATTCATATATGTTTTGTGACTGGGTAGGTTTAGAACTTATAACTATTGTATTTTTTTTCATGGCATCACCCTTTTTACAATAAAAATAATTCTAAATACAAATTTCAGTTTACCATATAAAAATTTGTTTACAGTCAAATTCTTGGTGGAAGGACAATGTTTTATTTTATTTTATGCATTTGAAATAATGGGAAAGACTTTTACTCAACTCAGTGTTTAATGTAGAGTGGATTTGTGCTATATAAAAACAGTTTCATTTATAAAAAAATAATGCAATAAAATCATTTGCAATACAAATTTTAAATGTCCCAATAAACAAACACCATGAAGACCTTTTTCACAAATCAAGCATCTTCGCAAGCGATCTTTTAACGAGGCCACCATGCAAAATTTTTCTTTTCAGCCGGGTAGTTTCCTAATTTCACTACTTTGTATTATCCCTCGTGTGGAATATCCGATTGTTTCCAATAACTGATAAAAATCAAAACTCTGTGCGCGGATCGTCCATTTCGCTCGCTCTTGCGATCGCCCGTATGATAGAGCGAGAAATAGATATGTGAATTACTTGCCTCGTTATCTATTCAATTAATATCATCAATAATATAATATCAATCAATTTAATATTCCGATTTCGCAGAATCATCAGAATCAGAAGGTAAGGTGTCTAAAAATAATACATTACTTTAATTTATCGATAATTATTGGTAGCAATCCTCGACCGGATTTTGCACTACATCATAGCAGCCAAAGGGTTAATATCAGCAGTCAGTTTTGCCAATAGCAAGGATTGCCAATCTGAGTTTTCACGTACATGACACATTCGGATGAATCGCTCAAAATAAATAAAACTTTTAAACCAAATACTCGAGTGTTTCTAATTAAATAAGTTAATTGACTTATACCTGATCTAATGTCTTTTCGTGTGAATAAGAACACCCCGCTAGAGGGTCATCATAACTGAATGAGGTCATTGAGTTTTTAACAAACCCTCCTTCATAATTCTTTTCCAATTCAATATTATGTTGATCTGTTGGGGGGCTCTGTAAAACAAAAATCAGATCAACCAGATTAGATTAGATTACAATATATCAGACTCCCGGAACGAAAAAAATACAAATTATTAAGGTGAATATAAGAATATTAATTCTTCTTTTTCTTCATCAAGACCTCATGACTGAGGATCGTGACTCGGATGATTTAGTTATCGAATAGCCTTCAAAATGAGTTGACCTTCTATGACACGAAAACCTGTGTGTGTAGAGACCTATGGCACTCATGAAATGTTGTAGCCATTTGAGGCATCCAATGTTTGCTTTAATATTCTGACGTAGCATGTCTAAAAGACAAGACACAAACGAGTTTAATAAATATACCCGTTAGGCTATGCTAATTCAATAACCACGTGTTGATACGATAGGTAGCAATAACTCGTAGTTGAGCACCCGTATTTAAAGCTTCATTGCTAGGTTACTTATGGATGCGACAGGTCGCAATAACTAGTAGGTGAGCAAATGAACAAATGGCAACTCAGCTATGTTAATATTTGCAGAGTTTTCCGACTTAACCACGCTTCATGCCTTTAGTTAATAATTTCAATTGCCATAGCATTAATAATGTTTTAATCTGTAGTCTCAATTCTTTGTTACTGCTTTTCACACTTACTTTATTTGTTTTTTTGTATGTAATGTCAAAATTGAATATCTATGTCATTTGTGATGCTCATTATAATATAGGTACAATATACATAGGTACTCAAGTGGTTTTCCAAATCAATATTGCAAGCGATCTTGGATCTGATTTTGACTGGTGAACAGTGAGAACACTCGTTTGAAATAAGCTTGTGCAAAAAGATAGTATCAGGTTTTGTATCAAGAAGGCAGTGAATAGACTTAATTAAAAATAAATTTTCAGGACAACACTTTAATGTCATATTACATGTACCTATATATCAGAAACCTGTATATCAGAAATGTCAAAAAGCAGAGTGACTCAATGAGTTTAAGCACGTGATAAAGTGTTATAAATATTTATAAGTATTCGAAAAACAAGTAGGTAGTTATTTATGGCTATACTTCAGGTGAGGTATGGTCTAAAAAGATCGTGGCTAAGCGATGCGCGGATTGTGCAAATGACGCGTGCCGAACGAAATATAATTTGTCATAAAATACAACATGCGTCCATTTAATGTTATGTTTATCGTTATATTACTAATAATAATAGTATATTCATTGACATGTTTTCTTTTTTAAGTACATACGTAAAGTTTTTAAGTCATCTTTACACGATTTAATAATATTTTCATCCGACGCCATGTCAAAACAAATCGATCTGCGCACACCTCGACTGTCGGTCTCCGATTGGCGAGGAGTGAGAAATTTCGTCGCACCAACTATTGAAAATTATTTGCCGTTTCACTGAAGTACGCTCTTAAAGTCTGTACGTTAACTTGATCAGAAACCTTTATAATAGGTATTATAAAGTTATACATTTTGCATCGTAAATAATAAAGAATCCAAATTGATAAGATAAGAAAGACGAACCTCAAAATTCTGCCTTGGATCATCGGCAGTCTCCTGTTTCATACAAGTGTTTGTCACCAAGATGTTTGGATCCAGGATTGGTACATCATACCAATGCTGCCTTTCTGCTTCGGATTCATATTCATTTGGTTCCTGTTTTACACTCATTTTAAATAGTCTATTAAACGAAATGAACCACTAAGTAACGTGGCAAAATTATATTTATTGTTGAATGACAGCCGTGACAATAGACAGTCATAGCTGTTATTCAGTGTTGCCATCTTTTTGTCATCGAATTACAGAAGGAAATAATATATTATGTGCGCAAAAATATATTATAAAATATAAAATAAAGATATTCCGATGTCTTTTTTTTATTTAGGTACCTGTTCTGACAAAAAATGATTACCGGCAAATTCAATAAATGTCATTTAATATAAAATTAGTAGAAGGTTTGTTTTCTCGGTTGCCATTCTTCAATTGCAAAATTATTACTTATGATATTTTGCACCAATTTAAAGGGTGTACCTACCTACGAAAATATTGATATTTTAGTGCTTTTTGCATATTTTTTCTGATATTCAAAATTATAGTATTTTGCGGGTACTATACCGCTATATGGGACAACAAAGATGTCTATAGATGGATGTATATGAAGAACTTGTTCGCAGAGAAAAGGGTCTAGGATGATTTGGCGCCGGGACAACTGGACGCCATGGAAATCGAAAATAAATAGACGTTAGGTACTTATAGGTACTTTAAAAAAAATATTTTCTATTATTATTTATATTTAAATGATTATAATTATTATGATTAAATAATTGGTGAGAATGTAAATATGCAGACGTAAATAATGATTTAATCGTGCATATGTTTAAGTCCCAACGAAAAAAGAGTTTTTTAGTTTATTTATAAAGCCTTAGGCATGGTAATTCTCAATCCGCAATAAAGAATACATTATGGAGTAAAATGAATTAAAACTACTAAGTAATAGATAGAAACTGATTAAAATACCTCGTCTACGTTCTGTATACGTGTCTACGACAGTGCGGCGTCCAATTGTCCGGAGTCCAGTTGTCCCACTCCCCAGAGTAAAGCTAGACTGGAATGCTTGTGGCCGCCTGAATAATGTCTTCAAAGGTGACCTTCCACTGAGCCTATAAATAGCGCTAAAGTGTTCAACCAGTATGTGCTTCCCGTAATCACGTATACGTGTGGAACATTGACCCTAAGTAAAAGAGAGATCCAGAAACTTAGAGTAGCACAACGTGGTATGGAGAGGTGCATGCTGGGCATAACGCTAAAGGACAAAAAGAGGAATGAGTGGATAATGAAGCAGACAAGGGTTTGCGATGAAATAGAGTTTATTAAAAGCCTTAAATGGAGATGTGCTGGAGACATAGCTCGAAGAAGAGACAATCGTTGGACAAATCTAGTCATCCAGTGGTATCCAAGAAGTACAAAATGTCCGCAATGTAGACCTAGAGACCGCTGGGTCGATGAGATGATAAAGTACACAGGACAGAGAGAAGTGGAAGCAGCTTGAAGAGGCCTTCATACAGCAGTGGATAGATTCAGGCTGATACCGTTTTCGTACATCGTACCTAAGAGGACCAAAATTAATGTAGTAGGTACTATAATTTAATACTATAACAATTATAGTACGATTGGCAACATTGTAGGTACATAATATTATGATCTTTTCAATGTTGGCATTAAAATTATTAATACCAGGTGATTAGGTGACAATCTATTTAGGCAAGTATGTATCTACAAAGCTGTTAATGAAGGAAATCCTCCTTGTATAGAGAATAATAATTTATAATACCTATAGTCTAAACTAAATGTATAAAATCAGCCACAAGAACTTCACATTAGGTAAATTATTGGTACTGCTAAATATACCTAACATTATGATTTCCCAATATGCAGGTTGTATACAAAGACAATCCGTCACGACAAATAGACAACAGCATTGGTTGCAAAACCGTTTAAAACTGCACTCAAGTGAGTTCATCATCACAAAGTAATAAAATATGGCCGCTGTTAGCAAATGTACCTTTGTAAAAAAAATGGAACGGAAACAGCGATATTAATGTTTGTTTAGTTTACCAACTCCACCACGATCCATGCTTATTATTATGTACCTCGTATTATTTTACCTATGTTATGTTATAATAGAAATAACATAATATAATAATAGGTACTTTGATTTATTGTCATAATTCTTTGGGTACCTACCCACCTATCTATATTTTAATTTAAAATGGTTATTTTTTAATACTGGTGATCTTTTATTAGAATACCTATAAGTAATAAATTATCGTCGATATAGTGGCAGAAGACGATAAGTCAAAAATTGGCTGTTTTGAATTATGATTGCAGAATGATAAAGTTTAACACGCTCTATCGTCTGAAAACAAGCTCCGCCAAAGTCCATGTAGTTGTGACGTAATTCAAAGAATTCAATACGTATTAAGTCACTTTCGTTCGTACTTTGTAGTGGCAAATAACAATAAGTAACTAAACGCTTTTTGCTATACAGATTTTGTATTTTTATCTGTGGACAAATACGATAAGATGACTTAACATTATTTGGCTTCAATCTTCTAGTCACTTGTCCGTTATTTATATTGACTTATTATCAGCTATGCCACACACAGCTTGCAACCATTAATAATATCAGTAGCGAAGGGTAGAGGTAGGCTGTCAAGATCCGCCATAAATAGTGCACATGAAAACTTTGTCAGTCATACGTATTTGTTTTTATTGAACTAAGACTACAATTTATTTACAGCTGATGTTATTGTTTAGTTTTTAAAAATGAATTAAACCCTGTCTCACCAAACTATAATAGATTTGATATAATATTTTGGGCGATATGACACAATTGTGCACACCTTTTCATTCATGCTTATATTTTGTTTTGGTTGGATTAAGAATACATATTATTAACCACAATATTTTTGTATATTATATGACGCTTACTTTAATTCCTTTATTGTAATTAATTTGTTTGTAATACCTAGTGGATTTAAAAAAATCAGTCTCTGTTATTTTTGATCATTCCTATTTTTATAAAAATGTGTCCTTCAGAAATATAGGTTGCTCTGGCGCCCTCTTGTATGTTTCTTGAGGTAATATTTCTATAAACCTATGTGTCCGTTTTGGACATGGGGACATCTAAATAAGAAGGCATGAATCTACCCTTGGAGATTGAGGGTTGCCGGTTGTGCTAGACCGTGGCTATTCAAGCATTTAGGTTATTTTTCTAGATGTTAGATAGAGATGGTTAGTTATATAACCTCCAATTCCTAATTGCATTAAAAAATTATCGTTCCGTCTCGTGGACAAATTAATTATTAATTTGACTGTCTAAACAGGCAAACCATAATATACTATAGTAAAAGGCATACTTATTTTTTTATAAAATTAAAATTAGGTGAATAAGTATGTTAATCTTCTGGTAAATTATCAGGCGCTTCGCTTCGTGAATTTTTCCATTTCGAGCGCTGGCCAACCCTCAATGTATATTCCCCTACCAGACACTACACGTTGAGCTTAAAACTAAGGACAACTTACGAGCTATTATGAGTGATGAAATTCAATTCAGTTGAAGCGGAAAAGAAAATTGCAATTAAAAAGATAAAATATCTATCGATTGACACAGCAATGTTATCACTGTTGTACGGAGTATCGAAAATATCTATAAAGAGGACATAGACCTTAAGGCTATACCTCAGTTGAGGCATGGTCTAAAAAGATAGTGGCTAGGCGATGCACGGATTGTGCAAGTGACGCGTGCCGAACGAAATATAATTTGTTATATAAATCCAACATGCATCCATTTAATGTTCTGTTTATTGTTCTATTAGTAACAATAATAATATATGCATTGACATGTTTTCTTTTTCAAGTAAATGGGTAACGTTTTTTAGTCATCTTTACACGATTTAGGAATTAATACCCCCGTCACCATCACGAAACAAATTGACGTGTTCACAGCTTGACGTTCACTCTCCGATTGCCGGCGAGTCCAAAATTTCGTCGCACCTATAGTTGAAAATTATTTGCCGTTTCACTGAAGTACCATCTTAAGCTATAAATATAAAAAAGCCAGATTTAAAAAAAGTATAAATACTGACGCAAGAAATTATTCTGGATCTCACAAACTCTGCCACAATGTTCTGCATTAATGTTAATATCGTATATAGACCGCGCAATGAAAGCTGTGTAAACCTATTTTGGCCTCATCTTTGATACTTACAGACTCAGTGGCGCACCTAGGGGGGGGGGGCTGTGGGCCCTGGCACCCCCCAAAATAAAAATTATCAGAATGTAATTTAACACAAAAATTTCGAAAATGTCGGGGATTTTTAGAAACCCAATCCCTAATGGAAATGTCAAAAAATTCTCCGTGTCCACCCGAATTCCGGAGTGGTGTATGTCATAGCTTGGAAGGGCTGACAGGGCTCTAGCCTGGGAGCCCGGGTTATGGGGGGGCCCGGCGTGTCGGGTTGACCAGATAAGTGAGATAAACACACATCATAAAAAATTAACTTAGATAGTAAAAAAAGTCGCCTGCGGCGCTATTATACTTCATAGCCATGACCATTTTCAATTACTTATATAATTGTGCAATATATTTTTTGATTATTATGTGTCGATACTCGACAGCTCCATTATTAAAGTAGATGTATTAAAAATCGCCAATAATTCACCGTATAAGTACCCTTAATTTGAACTGAAACACAATTTGGAAAACGTTAATTTAGTGTTTCACACTGCCTTTAATCTTAGCGGTAGGTAGGTTGGCCGCCAAATATCCTAGCCTGAGGGCCCGTTTCAGGATGTGGGGACCATGGTGTAGGTACACCGAGTGCAATAGACAAAATACTGATAAACGAGAAATTACGCTGTAAAGATGAAAAAGAGTCTATGGGACTAATTTACATTCTCCTCCTTGGGCCCCCCCAATATTAAATCCTGGGTGCGCCACTGTTTACAGTTGCACGTCAAAGATTTCTGTTTTCCAGGGATGAAATAAAACCCAAAAATGTCACTATCTCTAGTATTTACCGGAATGAGTTATTTTGTGTTTTTTCAAGTTACGAGATTCTATACATGAATAATTACATTCATCGCATTTATATGGTTTTTTACCAGAATGAGTGACTTTGTGCAATTTCAAATTACTAGATGTTATACATGAGTAATTACATTCGTCGCACTTATATGGCTTTTCACCAGAATGTGTCATTTTGTGAGGTTTCATTGCGCCAGATGCTATACATGAGAAATTACACTCGTCGCATTTAAATGGCTTATCACGAGAATGAGTTCTTTTGTGTAATTTTAATCTGCTATTTGTTATACACGAGTAATTACATTCGTCACACTTGAATGGCTTTTCACCAGTATGTGTCATTTTGTGAGATTTCATTGCATTAGATGCAATACACGAATAACCACATTTTTTCACCAGAATGTGTCATTTTGTGTAATTTTAACCTACTAGATGCTATACAAGAGTAATTACATTCGTTACATTTGAACGGTTTTTCACCAGAATGTGTCATTTTATGCGATTTCATGTAATATGATTGTGTGCACGCATAGTCACATTTATTGCCTTTAAATGGTTTTTCACCGGAATGTGTCATCTTGTGTAATTTCGTCGTATCCGATCGTGCACATGAGAAATCGCAATCAACACATTTAAATGGCTTATCTTGAGAATGTGTCATTTTGTGTGATTTCATTCTGGAGGATTTACTGCATAAGTAGTTACACTCGACACATTTAAACTGTTGTACATCCATATTAGTAATTTTCTCCAATGATTTTTTCTCCAACTCTATAACAGCTTCTAATTCAGGGTTAGATTGTACGTCATAATGTTTATCGACGTCACGTATATTTTTAAACCTTTCATTAGAATCTTCGACTTCTTTTTTGATGTCTTGTTCATCTATATGTACGTCATCGTGTGATTCTTCTGTTTCTGGCATACAAGTTGATCTCTGATTCGCAGCATTAAGCATTACTGTGTTTGCAGCAATTACCTAAAGCCAACAAAGAAAATAAAATGGATATTTAATAGTTAATATTATCAAGGGAAAGTACACGTCACAATGTCCGGTGTATTACATATGGTAAACTTTTTCCAACCATGTCCGGTCGTAATAAGATCATATATGGGCCTCCACAGAGTGGAGGTTTGTATTAAGAGATTTTTGTTTTTACGAGAAATGGATGTCAGTCACTCGAACAACCTATTAGGTGCATACTCTGACTCATAGGTACTTTCCAGATCAATGATTCGAATCGGGGACTCACAACATTATAAGCCGACTCGTAAGGTGCTCCGCATCGTGGGCGTTATTACATAGTAATGGTAATATTGAGAATTATCATAATCTACGTCGAAAGGATACATCGATGATACCTAAATAAAATATAATATGGTCGTATATTGCATAAAATTTAAGATAAAATAATTACAAGATAATTATATACAACGTTTTTAAATTTTCTGTTGAATCATATAAACTTGACTTGATTAGCTTAAACGATCAAAAAAAGTTGTACTTGATAGAAATAATACTGAAATGTCATTTTGACATTCATATTGATTTCCATAGTAACACACGTATATATTAATAATTTAGTTGCTAGGACCCTAGCAACCAATAATGGTGTCGAAATAACTTTTCATACAAAACATAATTAACTGAAAATGAATTCAATTCTACTTAATGATGGCTAAAAGTATTAAAAAAATGCATTAGCATCGTGTCCTGATATATTCTAAAAATTTTCAAATGTCTAGCTAGTTGGGAAGTTCGAAAAATTGATTGCAAGATTTGTACTGGATAAACAACCACCGGAAAAATAAGAATACGACCTTATAAAAACGTTGTAATATATACCTGATTTTCTGGCCTACACTCCGAAAAGGTACAACCCGGTTGAGGTTCTTTATAATCCACTGTGGGAATTTTGTCCTCCTCTTCCTTGACGTCAACTTGGTAAGAATAATTCTCATATTTTACGTTGACCAAGTCCATTGAAGGATTATGCAAAAACATCAGGTAGGTAGTTATATGATGTTATAAGTAGTGGGTACCCGACAGATATATGAAAACTGAAAGCCTGCAGCTGGATTAACGGCAGGTATGGTAGGTATGGTACGGCCCCACGATGGCAGAGCGGCTTACGCATCGGCCTATAACATCGTGGATCTCGGGTTCAAATCCTGTGTCTGGCAAATACACATTGTTTTTCAATGTGTGTTTAGAGTCAGAGTATGGACGTAATAGGTTGAGTAAGTGGCTCACACTCATTCCTTGTAAAAACAGATATCTGTTTCAAACCTCCAACCTATGGAAGCCCATTATGATCTTATTAAGATTGGACATAGTCAATATAATATAAATATTTTAATGGAATCACATCTCACCGAAGAACCGGAAATAATGGAGAGATGTTGATGAAGCGTTCACACAGCAGTTGATTGAAATAGGTTAATGATGATAAATATGGTATAAATATAGGTAAAATGACCTATTTTCGCGCAAAACATCGCTGATCAAAAAATGGTTGGAACTGTCTGGTATCTGTTGGAATTTTCACTTTGTGGAGACCAATAGTATGCTCCACTTAAAAACGAATATGATACACGGCTGCCGTGTCCCCGTTAAACGGCCATTAGATGTATTAGCATGTTATTTAAATGTGGTAATCAAAAATTAATTAAAAGGTACACAGTGGTTGTGTTAAATTAACTTTACACCCGCACCAACGAACATCAACTTCAATATTAGGTACATGCCAAATTTATTAGGTACCTACACGATAATAAATGGTTGTCGCAATTAAATCCGTTAACCCCAACTGTGATGTAGGTACATCTGATTAATTGTTTTTTTTTTAATTTATCTGGTGTGCATGAAGACAAGATCAGCAAAAATTACGACCCTAATATATTATAAGGTAATCAACCTTAAAACCAAAACCTGGATCGTCGGCATTCTTTTGTTTTACATATACCTATATCGGACCCTGGATTATTTTTTTGATGTTTTATGGGTACATCAGACCAAGGCGGGCCTCCTGTATTAGATTCGAATCCATCTGGTTCACGTTTTACGTCCATCTTGCGTAAAGACTATCGAGACAACATATTAAAGCATGTAAGTACAAGTTTATCTCCTTCAGTCCTTCGGAGAGTGGTAGACAGGAGAGGAATACAATATCTGACAGCCGTGACGTGACAATAGGCATTTACCCATATAAGTACAAAAGATATTTTATAATACCTACAGAAAATAATATTTATCTTTGAATCCATAATAATATAATAATAATATGTACTTAAAATATTATACCTAGGTAGTACAGTGCGGCGATTAAAGGAAAACATAATTTATAATATATCACATTTTCTAGAGTAGTGGCAGGTTTTCCATAATAAAGCGAACGATATAAAAAAATCTAAAAAAAATAAATTGATGTAAGTACCTAGGTATTGTTATAGGTACTAATAATTAATAATTGTTATGGCCATTTATCGCACGGACAATGTTTTTACAAGGGTGCCACCAAACCTGTCAGTGCCTCAAACGTCCACGTAGATAGGTACCTACGTTAATGATTCACTGTTTGAGAGTTGGTTTAATGGAAATGCTCTAATTTTCAGTTTATCTTGTCTATTTTTATGTCAATTATTATTATTGAAGATAGGTACTTACTTATATTGTGTTTTGTTAATGACACCAAAAATAAATTAAAACTTAATAAAATCTTTTTCTGCTTCAGCCATATCCGCCCCGTATTTGGAGTACGCCATGCGGCGCATACAAGAATAATAATTATCTTGTTTCTTGCATCTTTTTAGATCCAGTAGCTTCACTAAATTCACTATACTTATATAATATCTGTACCTCAGAGGCAGACGGATGCAGGTGCCAAATACCCAATTGTTCAGGAGAGCCAAAAAACAATTTTTATTTTAAACGAATACTCATAACTTCCAAGAATAAAGATAATATTATTATTATAGTATTTAGCAGCCTTCCAGAACACTATAATTCGATGGCTTGATGAGCTAACGGACAAAATAGGCTGAGGCATCCGCAACACGTTAATTTGAACTGAAAATAAAAGTTGACAGCATATTTTAAATCAATCTAACCTCGCATGGTTTTGCCTGTCATCACCGAACTGTATTATTCTGTACTTATAATAATATGTTTTTGTATTTTATGATAATTTTATTTAAAAACTTGCAGTACCTACCTACCTAGTTCTCTGCATTGGAGATGGTGTGCTGACAAAATAGGTAGTTATAGTGCTCATTCATAGATGCTACTACCGTTAAATTATAATTTTATTATTATATTATTATTAAACATTAAAAATGTAATCGATTAGAAAATTTACATGCACCGATATTAATGATTTGCCGTCATTCATGCATTTAAGCCGGATTTCACATCAAATCTCGTCCGCCTTAAAACGAGTCGAATACGTCGATGTGATATCTCGATATTCAACACGAATAACAAAACACACGTTGCCAAAAATAATGGAGTTCCGCAGATTGGTCGATTGCGAATGTTTCGTTTGAAAAAAACATCTGGCTGTTGCAATCGACAAGTTGAATCCTTCTCGGGCTCCCAGTCGAAGGGTCGAAGTCACATGCAAATATCTACGAATTGGTCATACCTATGCCGGCTCGCCGATTACCGTATTCAAATATTATATTATATTCTATACGTTTCGAAGGCTACGAGCGAATGTCGCTAGGTAGATGTGCGCGGCATTCACAAGCAACACTGGATCTCAGTTCTCGGAAGGTTTGTTCGGCACATGAGATGAGATTTGATGTGAGATCCCGCTGGGGGTTAGAGGACGCACTTTCCCGAGGGACGTCACTGATATTTTTTTTTATTATACATATTTATCAGTTTTCAATATTATATTCGATTTTAAACAAATTATCATAGACAAGACAATGCTTTATGGAATTATTGTCAATGACAAAGCATTTATTTTCACGGCAAGCTATGTTCACGGCTGTCAGGTACCTACCTAGTAATAGGTGGTTGACGGCATTTTTATTTATATTCGTAACATGGATTTAAAAAGCGAACCAGACGAAATCAAACCGGACGCAGAAAGACAACATTGGTTTGATGTACCAATTGTTCATTCCAACAGCCCGGACTTACCCAGATATATAAAACAAGAAATTACCGAAGATGCCACTTATAATTCTGAGGTTAGTTTTTTTAATATGAAGTTAATTAGCTTATTTTTTACTATTTTGGTCGAACCCTGGATAGTTCACGCCAATAAAACCGTAAACTGACAGTTGGAGCATGTAAACAATTGATACCTATGATTAGGATTCACCTCTAGTTTGAGACAAGTCAAAAGTTACATTCTGAGATAACTGAATTTATTGATTGCAATTTTTTGAATTAGGAAAATCTAAAAATGTATGTATTAAACCGATTTTCTTTCTGAATGTGTATCAGGATTTGTCAGGATTATATTTTTTATTGAAATAATAATATATTGAAAAATCACAAAGAAAATGTGGGTACCTAAATGTGCCCAGGTGGCAATGGAGATTGAAATCTACTGTACATTTAATATACCACAACATAACGCATTTTGTACACACATAATATAAATGCCATAAAAAGACTTTGAAAGATATTTAATATGTGTTTAATTTTATAATAAAATAACACACCGTTTTTTTAGATCCATTCCGATCCAAATTCGGCTACTGTAAAACTTGAGACAGAGTTTGTTGACGACAAAATACGTGAAAAGAATTATGTGGAATCTCTACCTGGTTGTTCTTATTTGAACCGCAAACCTTTAAATCAGGTAGGTTTTTACACAACATTACATGATCTTTAATTATGTACTTATATAAGGGTCTAGGACGATTTGGCGTCGAGACAACTGGGCGCCACGCAATTCGAAAATAAATAGGCGTAAGGTATTTATAGGTAGGTAGGTACTTTTAAAAAATATATTAAATATTATTTATATTTAAATTATTATATTATGATTTAATAGTTGGTGACAATTTAAATATGCACACGTAAATAGTGATTTAATCGTGTATATGTTTACGTTCCTACGAAAAAAGAGTATTTTTATTTTATATAAAGCTTTAGGAATGGTAATTCTCAATCAGCATTAAAAAAACATTATGTTAAGAGTAAAATGAATTGAAACTACTAAGTAGTAGAAAAAACTGATTAAAATTCCTTGTCAACGTTCTGTATACGTGTCTACGGCGGTGCGGCGTTCAATTGTCCTGGCGTCCAGTTGTCCCATTCCCTTACATAATGATTTTAAAATAGTTTTGTTTTTTTCCTATATTACATATCCGTATAATATATCAGTGGCTAAGGGCTAAAGGAGGCTGTTTAGATCCGAGATAAATAGTGCACACAAAACTTTGTCAGACAAACGTATTTATTTACACTGAGCTACAACTACAATGTGTTAATAATGTTTGTTAGTTTTTAAAATTTAATTAAACCCAAAGACATTAATATGGACGAAGCATCTGAAAAATAAGTGACACTCACTTTTTTGTCGGGTCTGCCGAATGGCATAATCTGTTCTAACGCTACTACAATAAAGGTGATATTGCTATAAATTCCCGAACCTTTTTGTCGGGTCTGCCGAATGGTTCGGTTCGAACGGGTTCATTCAAATGAACATTGATACTAGAAACACTGTTCTAATGCCATTACAATAAAGGTGATATTGCTATAAATTCCCGATGCGTGATATTGCATAATGGAAATTGCGTGACGTCTACCTATACATGTGCAAATGTCGCTATGCGCGAATTTACTTGCTAGCTACTGTATTGAGTGCGTTGTCCATTAACAGTGTCATTCATTAAACCAGACTTAATCCAAGCCATAGTAGATATTAGTCGAAAAATATTCGTATATTTATAAAATATCTAAAATTATACTATTAAACCATACATAATGTTTGAGATTTTGTAGATAGGAGAATATTTTTTATCGATTATGGACTCGTATAGACAGGGTTTAATGAATGTAATTATTATATTCTTTATTCAACGAAAACAAATAATATTACTGAAAAACTATCCACTATTTATTTCGGATGCCCACGGTGACCGCGCGGCTTAAGCGTTGGACTATAACGCCGTGGGTCTCAGGTTTGAATCCTGGGTCTGGCAAGTACACATATTGTTTTCCAATTTGTGGGTGTCAGGGTATGGACCTAATAGGTTGAGCAAGTGGCTGACATCCATTTCTCATAAAAAACAAAATCTGTCAATACAAACCTCTACTCTGTGGAGTCCCATATGACCCTATTAGGATCAGACATGGTCGAAAGAAATTTTATATCGGATTTCTCATAGCATAGATAAGCTTTTATCGCGTTGTTGCCTGACATTGCCACGTTCCCGCAGGTTTTTTAGATGCCTAATTCGCACGTAATTGTATTTCTTTTCAACAAATTACTTTAGTTGTTTTTGTTTTATTTTAGTTTATTGAAGCCAACACTGCATTGCCTAAGATTGGGAGACTCGCACCATCAAGGATTACAACAGACCTACATCATTCTTTTGATGGTATACAGGTTGACAAATGCCACATAAAAAAAGAACTTGAGTTGTACGAAAGATTTTCTCATAAAAACTTGTTCTGCCATACTGGTAAACATACGATTAGTCAATCTATCGTTACAGATATTGAATTACTAGTAGCTGTTATAAAATTAGAAAAAACTTCATTTTTTAAAGAAAACTTTGTGTGCGGTATTTGTTTTGATTTTTTTGAATCGTTATACAAATTAAAGCTTCATAAATTGCTTCATAATGAAGAAAAAGTAAAAACACCCAAAGTCAGTGTGAAACAATATAAATGTGAAGTTTGTATTTACTCATCTAATTATGCGTGTGATTTAAAGAAACATAAAATGATTCATTCCGGTGAAACACCTTTTAAGTGTGACACATGTAATTACTCATCCACTAAATCTGGCACCTTGAAACAACACAAAATGACCCATTCTGGCGAAAAGCCGTTTAAATGTGACCACTGTAATTACTCATGTATAACATCGAGCAACATGAAATCACATAAAATGACACATTCTGGTGAAAAACCATTTAAATGTGACGAATGTCAATTCTCATGTATAGGATCCGGTAACATGAAATCACACAAAAGGACCCATTCCGGTGAAAAGCCATACAGATGTGATCAGTGTGATTACTCATGTATACTATCTAGTAACATGAAATCACATCAAAAGACTCATACTGGTGAAAAGCCATTTAAGTGTGATGAATGTAATTTCTCGTGTCGACGCCGATATAGCATGAAATTACATAAAATGGTTCACTCTGGTGAGAAGCCATTTAAATGTGGTGAATGCAATTTCTCATGTAGACAATCTGCGTACATGAAATCGCATAAAATTACTCATTCCGGTGTAAAATAATGTAGTTTCTCAAGTATAGTGATCACTCATATGTCGTAGAATTTGCCATAAATATTGCAGAAAACAAATGAAGCGAGTCCATTGATAAAAAAGAGTATTGCTGTGGATTACCATTTATTACACACCATATTACATTATTATTGTTTTACATGTAGAGTAGACATTTAAAACTTTTAGAATATATCAGAACACGATGCCAGTGCATTTTTTCAATACTTTTAGCCATGTTTAAGTAGACTTGAATTCATTTTCAGTTAATTCTGTTTTGTATGAAAAGTTATTTCGACATCATTATTGGTTGCAAGGGGTCTGGGGTCCTAGCAGTTAAATTATTAATATATACGTGCGTTACTAAGGAAATCAATATAACATTTCAGTATTATTTCTATAAAGTACAATTTTTTTGATCTTTTAAGCTAGTCAAGTCAAGTTTATATGATTCAACAGAAAATTTAAAAACGTTGTATATAAAGAGTTCTTTTTGTCTTGTAATTATTATATTTATGTTTATTTTCAACCATAGACAAACAGTAATTTTTGCCGAATTACTATGATTTCTTAGACCGCGTAATATAATTGGGAGACACAAAGATATCAACACTGACACTTCAATACATTATCTTTTGAGAATGCCCTCAGCGTAGATCCCCGAACACCGAGAAGAGAAAGAGGAAGAACAGTGACATCCAAAAAAATTGGTGCATTAAGTAAACTTGTTTTAACTCTGTATAGAAAAGCTTTTAACAATATAATAAAAACATTTTAACTTAAAAACTAAGCATTTCAATTAATTATTGTGAATATGTACAGTTCTCATAATATGTAACGATTGTAAAAAATATATTTATTATTTGTTCATAAATAAATTTTATTACTACTTAAATATATGTATTGATTTTTTTCCCTCTGTAGGTACCTATTTAATTAGTATAAATATAATAATATACACACAGCTTTTAATCAAGTAAAAATGTTAAATGCTTGATTCTATTTTTTTAATTTATAATAACATATACTGTACATTAACATATAAGAATTACCATTTTTAAAGGGGCTAAAATATTATAAAATAATTAATAGGGAGAACATACAACCGATGATCCCGATTTATTATTATAGTGACCAGGGATATGCACGTCAATGCCGCATATTATCACAATTTAGATACCTACTGATATATCTAGGAGTGTCTGGGCCAGCTCGAATGGTATTATTTAGAACTCCTGACAGCACAAAAGTGTTTATAAAAGTTTTTCAGAGGAGCGGTGCAAGTACATAAATGAAACACTTTGGAAGGTAAATGTCTTTCTTTTTATTTGCTTCCACCTTTACACTATATCCTTATTGTAGGTAATTTATTTTAAATTAATTGTATAAAATCTTAATTATATTTAATTAATTCGTAATATTTTTTTTTATTGACTTATGTGTATAAACTTATTTTAAACTATATTTATATTCGTAATATTTTTTTATTGACCTAAATGTATAAACTTATTATTACAATATTTAAATAATTAGTAATATTCTTTTTTATTGACTTAATTGTATAAACTTATTTAAATTATATTTAAATAATTCGTAACGATTAAAACTATACTGTCAGTGTGACAGGTGCTCATTTATTTGATTGTTTACTATGCGATTCAAAATGGCCGCCAATTAGTGGGCATATTAAATATTAATAATTATACATTTTTATACTTTTGACAACTTAATGAGAGGCAAAAGCCGAATATCATTGTTCACCTCGCATACTTTGTATTTTTTTCACATTATCTTACTCGAACCATGTTCCCAGCTTCAAGAACACAGATCGTGAGACTTATTTCTGAAAGAGAAACAGCCCCGCAGGATGGTCAAGAGCGTGGCCGTGTGTTTTTTTAAGTCCTGATTTGACTACAGGACCATGGGCCTTTCCACACTCCCAAAAGGTACTTCTGGTATAAGACCAAAAGTATGGGGTCATATCAGTACATACACCTGAAAAACATCGCAGGATAAAGCAAGGAATTAAACTAATAAAAATAAAATAAACATCTAATACTAACTAAAAGTAAATGTAAAATAAAAGTTTCGTAATCAAAATTACATCATCTACTTAACCTACTGTACCATTAGCTTTATTCAGTGTACCCACCGCGAGTTCAATTTACCGCGTTGTGATTAGCGAGAAGCTGTCACCTTGGTTACTCAATGCAACTTGAATCCATTAACATTGGTTTTTTTATTACAATCATGTAGGTCTAGGTACCCAATTAAATAAATGTTATTATATAATGGTAATAGATTTGAAGTTGACGGATAATTATTACAACTGTGATAATATCATCTCCAGATATTTCTCACCCTAAGAGCCTGTCCACATCATGCGTTTTCGCGCGAGTACCAAAAATGCGTTGCGCCCAAATGACGCGTTTTGCACGCGAGTAGCAAAAATGCTTTACGCTCAGTATTCAACATGGAAACCGAGGAAACTGTGGCTAGCGTACCTTCAATGGTCATAAAAGATGATCTAATGCAGCGGTCACCATTTTTTTTTTGAAAAGGGTCAACATGTAAATTTTAAAGGCCATCCGGCCCAAAAATCTAGGATATTTATGTATCTACCTCCCGAGCCTACTTAAATAACGAGTAAAAAATACACTGTCACCAATTTATTGAACAAACTGTTATTTTAATAATAATATAAATGTAAAATTTTATTGAAATACAGCTCTAGGTACTAAGAGTTACTGTAACTTTATAACTAACTATAATTCATTGTTAGAGCACCTAATTTTTTCTTAATAATAATTTCTCTTTTAGAATCACCAGGTTTACAAAATTTTCTATGAGCTCTTCCCTGATTGTGCGTTTTATATTTCTATTAAAATATTCAGAAAATTCCATGTCCCATATAGCCTTCTATTATTTCCATTTCATCAATAAACAATTCTGTATCGAAGTATTCACGCTCCATTGTGAAAAAAATTATGTGTGTTTTAAAACAAGCCGACAAATCACTTCCGCGCACGTTGGCAAACGCGCAATAATTGTCGGCATAGTACCTCGACTCATGCACAACACGCGCGAGGTAGAGAGTCCGGCGTCTGCCCGGCGCATTCCGCGCGAGAGTCGTCACGCGCGAGTAAAAACGCGCCATGTGGACAGGCTCTAAGATGTTAGTCAGAAGAAATATTTGTATAATTAGAATGATACCCACTGTAATAGAATGAAAATTAAAGAACATGCTTGAATCATTTGTCATTTAAAAAATAGCAAATTTAGGCGAAATATTCATGGCCATGCTTACAAATGTATATATAATGGAAAAGCACGGCAACTAGGAATGTCCTTTGGTTACCAGCATCAGACGGGTTTTTCCAATTACCTGGTCACATGGTAAGAATGGATCCGTACAGACTGGACGGAAAAGGAATCTCTAGTGGAGTCGAAGAGTGGATTAACCTTCAAGATGGAGTGACTGAATTAACAATGACTGAAGCCAGCGCAATATCGCTTAAGATGGAAGAAGAATGTTGACAATCTTTGTAATGTTGGTTTAACTATCTTTAATATTAAAGTGCTTAAAAAATATGATTAAAGACTATATGTTAAGTGCCACTGGCTCTTGACTAATATTATAAAAGATAATCAATGAAAATTATTTTAGTCACTTCAATGGAACTATTATAGTACTGTGCCTACTACTTAGTTGAAAAACTAGTTTTCCATTTCACTAATGCACATTTATTTAATGAATCAAAAACAACAAAAATCCATATGACTACAGGTTTGAATCGCTTCGCTTATTAAAAAGATATGGTATGAGTGAGAAATTTCATTTTAAAATTTTCAATGGTTTCGTACCGTGTGTAATTTTAAATGATTATATGTTATACACGAGAAGCTACATTCATTGCATTTAAATGGTTTTTCGCCAGAATGAGTCATTTTGTGTGTTTTCATAGCACCGGATTGCCTACATGAATAATTACATTGATTACATTTAAACGGCTTTTCACCAGAATGAGTCATTTTGTGTCTCTTCATCACACTTGCTCCAATGCTAGAGTAATCACATTCATTACATTTAAAAGGCTTTTCACTGGAGTGAGTCTTTTTGTGTAATTTCATATTCCAAGATTGTGCACAAGTAAAATCACATATATCACATATAAATGGCTTCTCGCCAGAGTGACGCCTTTTGTGATTCGCCATATTAGTATAATATATACACGAGTAGTCACACATATCACATTTAAGTGGTTTGTCACACGTATGTGTCTTTATATGTGCTTTCAGAATAGCAGATTGTGTACACGAGAAATCACATTCGGAACATTTAAATGGTTTCTCACCAGAATGAGTCAGAATATGTCTCTTCATGTCCGCAAATCTAACACACGAGTAATAACATTTATCGCATTTAAATGGTTTGTCATCAGAATGAATCATTTCATGTGTTTTCATAGAACTCGAAGTAGTGCACGAGTAATTGCAATGGTTACATTTAAATGGCTTTTCTCCAGAATGACTCATTTTATGTAATTTCATTTGAGAAGGATACAAGCATGAGTAATTGCATTCTCCACATTTTAACAGCTTTCTTATGGAGTGTTTATTTATTGGTTCTATTGTTTTGTTATGCATCGTTTTATGAATCTTCAGTGAGTCTAATGTTGCAAAAATATCAAAACAAATACTGCACACAAAATTTTCTTGGTAAAAGTCAGTTCTTACTACGTTTATGACAGCTACTAATAATTCAGACTGCGCAATGTTAGATTGATTTACGCTATGATTACCAGAGTGATAAATGACGTCTTCGTTATCGAACATTTCATATTGCTCGAGTTCTTTCTTAATATCTTGTTGATCAATATGAATGTCATCCTTGTGCATTAGTACTTTTGTCACCCTCTCTAATGATTTTAGTTTCGCAGCGTTTTCGATAACGATACTAGCTCCAATAACCTAAAAAAATAATTCGTGAGGAATATCAGATTATCATTAAGGGCGGACGTGCTCGGCTTGGGTCAAAATGGAGCTTTTTTTTCTATTTTCAAAGCATGATCCTGGACATACCTTTAACGTTGTAGATTTTCTATTTATATAATTTTGAAGCCTTATTATCCCTTATATTTATTTTTAACATTTGATGACTGCATAAAGTATTTTTATTACATAAAATAGTATTCTTTTAAACCTCTCGCTCTAGTGTTTTAGAATATAGTCATATTTCAGTACATAAATGTGCAGTGGTGTAAAGATTTTTTACATTTATTAATTTTTAAACGCATTTATAAAACCATCAGTATAATTTATATCGACATTATTATAGTGAAATATTTACGATAAAAAAATATGTTGATAATCTCTGTGATCCCAAATTTGTCAAGAATTAGGCATTTTATTATTCAAAAAATGGGCAAGATTAACAGATTTGAAGATAATTCTAAGGTTACTAATTATAAGCTATGTCTTTGACCATTCAAGTATGATAAACATTCTACGAATAATGATTGCTTTATAATAATTATTGACCTAAGAATAAGGTAGTGTTTTTTAGAAATACGCCATTTCTTTTAGCATTCCCCAGTGGTTAAGTTACAACATACGGCCGTAGCCATAAATTGACAAACTATAATTGAAGTAGGGAGTAAAATGATGTTAACACGCGTGTTTGAACATGTACCTAACCGATTTTTTTTTAAACGGTACATGTTCAAACATGCAGTCATCAAATGTTTAAAATAAATATAAAGGATAATAAGGCTTCAAAATTGTATAAATAGATTATCTAGAACGTTTAAGGTATGTCCAGGATCATGCTTTGAAAATAGAACAAAAGCTCCATTTTGACCTACGCTGAGCATGTCCCCCCTTTGAGGAATTTAAAAAATATATATACCTACAAAGGATATATTTTTTAGTGTAATGAGAGTGGGTCTATTGTTTGGGCACCGCATCAGTTGAAGAATGGACTTATGGTCAAGAGGGTTTAGAAAAAATTCTTGCGACTCTTTTATTTAAGGTTATATGGATACTATAAGTGGCTTTATCCAACTGACTTTTTCTCAGGTATGCTAATATACTACAGTCAGCAATTTAGAAGAGATGTTTATTTAGCTACGTATTTCTTTTGACTTATACGAGGTATAAATGAAAAATCTGCCATTCTCAACACCATTGACCTGTCAGTGAAAGTATTACATCTAATGGCCACGCGCCTAGCCATTGGCCGCGATTATAATTTAACACAGTCATCTTTATTAAAATATTATTGTATACTTGTAACAACAAATAAACTCTCCTATCGGCAACCAAGTAAACGCCCCTTTTATCTACTCCACCTCTTCATCTACTTCCAAATAATTATTGTAGATCAGCTTGTAACAGAAAAGTAGAATATAACTTATACAATCCTTCATTTGTTTCTAACTACATACATATTATAATGAAAAATAAAACAAAATACAGAGTCCGTATGTAGGTACACAGTTATAGATACAAATTGTGTATGTACCTGGTTTACTGGCCTGCATTCGGAATATGAGCATCCAGGTTGAGGGTCCGAATAAAAGCTTCGGCGGCTAGTGACTTCCGTATTTTCTTCCTTGATGTCTACCCGCTCAAAATTGGTCTCAGAATTTTCTGTAGTCACGTCTTTTGTACCGTTCTATGAAAAAAAACATTGATAGGTATGTTATAAAATAATAACAAGATAAAAAGAACTTTTAGTTAATAACCACGTTTTTAAATTTTCTGTTGAATCATATAAACTTGACAATTCTATGTAAGTACTAATAAATCCTTTTTTTTGTACTTGATAGAAATACTGAATATATATAGAATACTGAAATGTCATTTTGACATTTTATATCGATTTCCATAGTAACACACGTATATATTAATAATTTAGTTGCTAGGACCCCCTTAGCAACCAATAATAGTGTTTTACTTTTTACGATTTTTTTCCGAAATATCTTTCCATACAAAACAGAACTAACTGAAAATGAATTCAATTCTGCTTAAAGATGGCTTAAAGTATTAAAATATTGCATTGTCATCGTTTTGTGATATATTCTAAAGTTTCAAATGTCTAGATAGTCGGGAAGTTAGTTAAACAAGATTTGTATTGGACAAACAAGAAAAAATTTGTACTGGACAAACAAGAATACGGGCTAATAAAAACGTGGTAATAACACATATTAGAACACATCAGTAATTTCTCTATGCGTTTAGCAAAATATACGTGCGTATTTTATTACCGTTGTCTCAATTCTGACCAATTGGTTTGCAACCGATCAGTTTATGTTTCAACACTTGAATCGGAATCTACAATGTAACTAAAGGGGTAAGTGACGTAGGTACTTATAACGATAACAATAAATTATTTTTGGGTAAAGCGACAATACTTACTACGATGTAAAATAATATTTATTTATTTATTTATTTATAAAGAGTATTACGGCATTACAGCTATTGGCAAATGCGCCATAATACATAATAAATACAAATATCTTAATTACAAATAACAACTAATATAACAAGTGGAAAAAACAGCATGTGTAAATATTAAAGAAATATGATAATATATACAATTATAAATTTAACCTATTTAATACGTCCACAAACATTATATAGTTAATAAAAAACAAATCAACCTTTATGGTGCCATCAAATAAGCTAATTGCACGATACACAGCATCGTGAAACATAACATCTGTCCTGCGACGAGGTATCTTGAAGACCGTGGAGCTACGAGTGATATTGGTGGGAACATGAAAATTAATATTTGCCAGTATATACGGATTGTAAATGAACCCACGAAGAAGTAAAAAGAAATGCTTTAAAAGAACAATCACTCTTCGGGTAGACAGGGATTGCATTGATAGCATACCCAGAAGAAAACGAGTCGGGAAATTCATTTTATTGTCATTATCATAAGGAAAGAACCCGTATGTTCTTAAGGTTTACTATAAACATACTAGGTAAGTACATCAGTGTGAAGTTCTATAGTTTTTACAGATTATTTGATGTAGATAGAGCGACGTCGAGCGAGAGAAAATGATGTAGGTGTAGTGGGAAATAATAATGAGACAATAATTGAATATACCACATGTAATTCTTCCGCAGTAGAAGAACTCGCAATCTGCGCAATTTCGTAGTGAATTTTTTCCACTATATAGTTCGCACATTTGTAACTATCAACATACCTACCTACTTGCTTTTCCCTCCACTACGCGCCACGTCTACACACCTGTTATGCAGACGTATAACGTGGCCTAAATATCGTTATGAGGCATTCAAAGTTGTGCTGAGACAACTACCTAGCCGGGATTGGCGTGCATTAGAGTGTGCGTTACGTATCACCACACATACTTGATTCAGGCAATTTCCTTTAATAAATTTTTTTTTCGACCATGTCCGATCCTAATAGGATCATATGTGCCTCCACAGAGTAGAGGTTTGTATTAACAGATTTTGTTTTTTTACGAGAAATGGATGTCAGCCACTTTCTCAACCTATAAGTTCCATACCCTGACTCACGCACAAATTGAAAAACAATATGTGTACTTGCCAGACCCAGGATTCAAACCTGGGACCCACGGCGTGATAGTCCAACGCTTAAGCCGCTTAACCTCCTTCAAACAATCCTAATTATTCCTATCTATTGTATTATCAATTGCAAACAATTAAATTCAGCCAAACCAATAGGTAATCTTATTTTAAGTTTAAGGTTACATGCGATTGATAAACTCAACCCAACCGTATAAATATAACAAGACGTGTGCGAAACCAAGCCAGGAGTCCATGTCCAGCTACAAACTAAATAGTGTCAAACAGTGTCATGACCAAGTTATACATGCTAATGGGAGTTTTAATCACTTTGGTTCTGTAGGTTCCTAGGCAAACAATCAGTGACGTCCCTAGACAAAATGCCGCGCCTAGGCAGTGCCAAAATGCCGCCACATTTTTTTATACTTACAGTTCTTTTTATCATCCTTTCATGACTCCAATATCTATGAAATGTGTTGTATGGATACATTACTAACAAAACATTAATTAATCTAATTTAAATGCCATTTCTGCCTCAATAGACAATATTGCGAATCTACGATTTCACATTTAAAAATACACCTGACAACTTCCAAAACGAGTAACCAACAAACATATTTGGGAAAATTTAAAATTAATGTAAGTATGTACATACCTACAATTCAAATATTATTTGCAAATCTACACGTGTCACTGCTGTTCACTAAGGACGTGACGTCCAAGGAAAATGGAAGTAAACTAGACATCGCTAACCCGACAAAAAATAAGGTCTTTTTAAAACTTTTATAGTAATAATTAATATATTTTGTTTCGAGCCAGTGAGCTGAATTTTTTAATGGAAATATATTTCCGTTATTACTAAGTTTAGGTAGCTATTTCTACATATAAATAATGATTATCCACGATTTGCCGCCCTTCGGGAAAGTGCCGCCCCCAAGCGACGCTCAATCTGCCTACCCCCACGGGACGTCACTGCAAACAATTTACTAAAATGTTGAACCACTACAAATAGGAAGAAAGTGTTTCGATCTAATTAATGTTCTATCTTCCAGGACATTGTACCTACGCTTGAAATGCATCTTGTACAAAACACCAATAAGACCAGTTGTCAAATATTGCTCGGAGACCTGGTGCATGACTAAAAGCATGGAAAGAGTGTTGAGATCATTTGAGCGAAGCGTGCTGCATTGTATCTTTGACACAGTTGGGATGGAGACGAAGACACAATAATTATATATAATATTACAACAGTTCACCAAATTAACCAAGGATGGACGAGGTACGCAAAATAAAGAAACTGACATGTGGGAAGCCAGAAGGCAAAACAAAGAACTGGTCAACCTCGTACAAGATCTAATAATAGTATTGAGTTAGATTTAAAGACCTTGGACATCCTAAGCTGGGGGAAAGCGGCATTGGACATACCTGAATGGAAGCAGATGCTGGATGGGACCAAGATTCACACAGGGTTGTAGTGCCAAGAATAAGGAGGAAGACAAGACCTGAACGTTGTTCTACTTATTTGAAATGTGGTTCCCACTAATTAATAAATTGACAGTTTAGGTATTCTTGAACGACAAACATCGCACCGTGAGATCATGGCATAAGAATATAATTTATGCGACACTTGAACGATAGTCATTTACCATCCTGATAAAATAATTATGTTTTTACATGAACCTACGTTTATAGTATGCTGTCAATAGTTGTAGATGACGCTGTTAGCAACTTATATAAGTTTTAAAACTAACCTCAAACGTGCATATTGCATCGAAGGACCGTTGTTGCTTTATATCAGTGGATGCATCTGGGATGCTTGGTTGAACTATTGGCACATTAAACCAATGATGTCCTTCTGCGTCAGAATCATGGTCATCTGATTCGCGTTTTACTTCCATTTTACGCATGTACGTACAGTTCAAACGTGTTCAGATTGCGCTGTGACGTTTGACGTTTGGGTTTTACATTTGTCTATGGTTTTTACAATAGACATTATTTTATGATAGAAATATAAACATGCTTGACAAAAAACACTATACCTATTGTTTTAATTACTTACATACTAATATACTTACATAAAAATTGCGACAACAGATATTATCTATGTACAGCCACGTACTTATCTAGTAGATTTGTTATTAAATCAAGTTACCTACGCAACAGCTTATTTATTATTTTAATGTAGGTAATGTTTTGTGTGAAATATAACACGTCTTCTTTGACTACCTACGTAACATTATCATGTAGGTATTTACCTAATGTAATATAATATTATTATGCCTCTGCTCCACGGAACGCATTTTACGTATTGACTATTTTTACGATCGTCTGTAGCGTTGCTTTTCTTTTTAGCTCAGTGATGTTTATAAATCCTATTATCTAAATCCGGGATATTGAGCGTTTGGGTTAACCCCCATCGATTTTACATTTATTATAAAATATTCTTTATGTTTCATATTAATTGACCCCCCCCCACCCCGGTGGCCGCGTGGCTTAAGCGTTGGACTATAATGCCGTGGGTCCCAGGTTCGAATCCTGGGTCTGGCAAAAAAGTACACATTTTATTTCAATTTGTGTGTGTCAGGATATGGACCTAAAAGGTTGAGCAAGTGACATCCATTTCTCGTAAAAACAAAATCTGTTAATACAAACCTCTACTCTGTGGAGGCCCATATTATGATCTTATTAGGATCGGACATGGTCGGAAACATATCGAGGTTATACTGACAGAACGCATTATTTCAGTTTTTGCTGTTTTAAATGCCAAAATGTATAAGTATAATTTTACGCTCTACGTCCTGCTGAAACGCACAAAGGCATAAGTATGACATAATGGTGAGAAAATAGAAACATTATCATATTATTATTTTTTTATTCTAATAGAAAGCACGATAATGACCTAATGCGTTCTGCGTATACAAAATACAGGACTTGTAACATGTTGAATATTGTGTTTTCCATAAAGGTTAGTCTTTATAATCTAGAAAAAACGTTTTTAAATCATAATAAAAAATCTACGTGGGAGAACGCTTTGAAAAAAAAAGTCCTTTTTGCGATTATCTCAGAACTTGTTTTAATGAGTTAATGCTTTCTGTCAGTATACCCTCGATATTAATTGTGTACTTTTTTTATTTTTAGACTTTTTCCTTATTATGTGTTTGTTCTTAGCCTTTTTGGGCCGACTTCTTGTTCTCCCACAGCTTACCCTGGGTGGTCGCTGAAATCAGCCAGCATGAACTGTGGTACTCATTACATGATTTATTTTCGCCACGTTATGGATGGTTAACGTTCTTTTGAATAGTAGTAGAATTGAAACGTAAAAATTCCCTTTTATTAAAAATGCCAACTGAGGGTCAAAGTTTTGGGTCGTGCCTATGCAGTTTTATAATGTATTTAATATGCTATATAAACATGTACTTTCAGATACTCTCTCAATAGCATTTGTATTAACAACATCGCGTCACATCACTGTAACGTCACTCATCGACGTTTTCATAGTAAAAGAGAATCTGCTTGTTGTACTATGACTATCATATTTCTGTTATTTATTGTAATTTGATTCGCAGTCCTAGTAAAGTTTATAGTGAACTACATTTTTAATATATATATTTATGGTGGATTAAACTGGGTTTTATCTCAATTACACGCATCCTATCTGATCATCTCAATTCAACCTTACTACCCTCGTCCTTATTCCTATGCCATACATACGTGGGCATTGGTAGTAGCTACGTCATATTGTTTCAACACTACTTTAGGTAAGTTCACGAAATAAGATGCAGTGAGAGGTCACTTTTGAAGAATATACTTTTCGTTCGCCGAAAAGTGATCTATGATAGCTTCGTTCCGTGAGCAATACAAGGAAAAAATAAAGAGATGCATCATGTAAGTTAGGCGGCTCTCGTGGTGCAGTTGGTAAGGCGCTCGCCTTCCACCTGAGAGTTCCTGGGGTCGATTCCCGGTCATGACAAAAACATTTATGTGTTTTTCTCAAAGCCTGGGTGTTTGTGATTGTTCAAAATTACTAACAACCACCTTGTACGAAAAAGCAAGGAATGGTTATTAATAATTCTAAAAAAAAAAAAAAAAAATCATGTAAGTTAAGGCATGTTTACCTGAGGATATAGCCTGAAATTGAACCTTGGGATATAGTGGAAGGTAGCTTCAGGAGTCTGTGAGGTATCATAATTCACAAGAAAAAAATCAAAGGGTAGTGTAGTCAAAGACCTGTGATTTATTGAGTACAATTCAATTTACAACTTAAATTTTATATTTATTATAAGACAATTTTAACTAGTAGGTACTTGCTGCATGAAATGCTTATCAAAATGCGTTATAGTGTTGGCGTAGATAATTCCTTAATTACTAACCGACGTCGCGGATCACTCCATTATTTAGTTTGTATAACGCACTTGCTAATAAGTTTAATAAACTATTTCTTTTATTCAACGAATAAGTCTTAATAAGCTTAATTGGTAAAGCATATTGGCACGTTAGATATCGTTTTTTTACAAAGTGATTTTTTCTAGTGTGTATATGCATGAGATGATTTAAAGAATAATATTATATTTGAAAATATTGTGTCTTATTTGTTGAATAAAAGAAATAGTGTATTACTATTATTATACCTAATAATAATAATATAAATATGATAAAACATAAAATCAATTACCTATTTTACAAAAATCTTAAAATAAACTTAGGAAAGATTACACTTCTAACATGAATACCTATTACTTGTACAAAACTTATGCCATGTATACATATTTTTAAGAGAACTCTGATAACAGTTGCAACAAGTCAGTTCTGGACACTATCTCTTCACTTTGGAGATATCTTTAAGAGGTAACACAATGTGTTATAAAAAAAAACCTTGTTGCTAAGATAATAATATGTGTATACAATATAGTTTATCTACATTTTTATGTATTAAAATTTGACTTTTGTTATGAATACATTTATAATTATAAGAAGTTCCTCATTACTACGCATTTAAAGCAAAATAGTGTTTTAACACAATATCATACATATAATATTAAGGGTCAGAATAAGTAATACACCATTGCACCGAGATCTGTTGTATTCGTATATATAAATACAATTAAATATGAGTAGAAGCGACATTTTAAATATTAAATTTATTTAACAGCAGAATGAGAGAATAATAAATGTGTAATTTCATATCAGTAGAATGCTTGCACGAGTAAGTATATCTATCACATTTGAATGGGTTTTTACCAGTATGTGTCGTTTGATGTAATTTCATTCTACCCTCGGTACATGTAAAAAGAAGTGTGACGGAATGCGTCACTTTATGTAATTTCAAGCGACGAGATATTGTACATGAGTATTTACCCATCACAATTAAATTTCTTTTCCTCAAAATGACTCATTTTATGTATTTAACGTGGGTCCATATGAATGTATACTTGAATCGCTCCACTTATTACAAAGATAGTGAATGAATGAGAAATTTCATTTTAAAATTTCTTACCGTGTGTAATTTTGTGTAATTTCAAATGACTAGATGTTATACACGAGAAACTACATTCATCGCATTTAAATGGCTTTTCGCCAGAATGAGTCATTTTGTGTGATTTCATAGAACTAGATTGCCTACATGAATAATTGCAATGATTGCATTTAAACGGCTTTTCACCAGAATGAGTCATTTTGTGTCTCTTCATCACACTTGATCGAATGCTAGAGTAATCACATTCAATACATTTAAAAGGTTTTTCACTAGAGTGAGTCTTTTTGTGTAATGTCATATTACCAGATCGTGCACAAGTAAAGTCACATATATCACATATAAATGGCTTCTCACCAGAGTGACTCATTTTATGGTACGCCATATTACCATAATATATACACGAATAATCACATATATCACACTTAAGTGGTTTTTCACCAGTATGCGTTTTTATATGTGATTTAAGAGTCGTAGATTGTATACACGAGAAATCACATTCGGAACATTTAAATGGTTTCTCACCAGAATGTGTCATAATATGTCTCTTCATATTAGCAAATCTAATACATGAGTAATTACATTTATCGCATTTAAATGGTTTGTCATCAGAATGAATCATTTTATGTGTTTTCATAGAACTTGAAGTAATGCAAGAGTAATTGCATTGGTTGCATTTAAATGGCTTCTCTCCAGAATGAGTCATTTTATGTAATTTCATTTGACAAGCATACACGCATGAGTAAATACATTCATCGCATTTTAACAAATTCATTTCGGAATTAATATTTTTTATTTCTATTGTTTTATTGTGCAATGTTTTGTGAATCTTCAGTAAGTCTAACGATGCAAAAATATCGAAACAAACACAGCACACAAAATTTTCTTGGTAAAAATTAGTTCTTTCTACGTTTATGACAGCTACTAATAATTCTGACTGTACAACGTCAGACTGAATTACGCTATGTTTACCAGAGTGATAAATGACGTCTTTCTTAGCGAACGTTTTATATTGCTCCAGTTCTTTCTTTATGTCTTGTTCATCTATCTGAGTGTCACCGCAGTTCGTTTTTACTTTTGTCACCCTCTGTAATGATTTTAGATTCGCAATGTTTTCGAATACGGCATTCGCTCCAATAACCTAAAATAATTTGTGAAGAATATTAGATTATCATTAAGCATTTGAAAAAATATATATACAAAGGATATATTATTCTTAAGTAAGAAGCAGGCTTTAGAGTGGGTCACGGGATAAAGATGGCAGCACTGGCGTGTAGCAGAGACTCCCTCTTTAGAATGAGTGAGGCGCTGGCTTTGTGGCTGCTTCAGAGTTCAGTATGACCTTTGCGTCCGTTTGAGATGGACGCTCCGCTGTCGAATCCTGCCGCCTGCGAGGTGCGATCAATCATTCGGTTTCTCAACCAGGAGGAAGTCCATACAAACGATTTGTAGGGTAAAATTGGGAAATGCAAAGTTGTGTTCGTTGAGTGTCCAAAAAATACTGACGAAAACTCACAAACAAAATCGTGTGAAAAGCGGTTAGGTCTTTTTGAACATTTTGGACTCAATGAAATGGGATGTCCTCCATCATCCTGCTCATAGCCTCGACCTGGCGGCGAGTTATGTCCATCTTTTTCTTCACCAGAAGCAACAATTGGCAGGAAAATGCTTCGAGACCGACGATGACGTGGAGGAAGAGGTGAGAAAATTTTTGAGTAGGGCGGCGGCGGAGTTCTACGTCAATGGAATCATGGAGCTAGTACCACGGCTTACCAAGTGCTTCGATCGTGACGGAGACTACGTCGAAAAATAGTGGAGATATGTACCTAAAATTTCCTACTCTTTTTTTATAAAAATAAAATATTCCTAATTTTTTAAATATTAAAGGTCTTTAATTCTTGGACAACCCTCGTATATATATTGAAACAGAAAACGGAATTTTTATGTATACTGTTTTCTTAATTGAGTTAGCATTTACATGGTAGAATTCCATTTTACAAGAAATGAAAATAATTACCTATTATTAAATTCGATAGGTTTTTTAAGGGTTTTGTCGATATCTATTTCGGTTGTAATACCATTATCAAGACTATTCAGATAGGCCATTTGCTTTTGCTTAAATACTATACGAAGCACTCGAACATTGTACTTTCGATAAATTTTGATATCCATTAAAAACCCACTTAGGGTTTTTAAAGTATTAATAATATTACAAATAATAAAAAGGATACAAAGTCATAATATTATTGGAACGAATAAGAAAATGTATTCTGTCTCTACATATACGTATAGTTTTTAAGTAAAGGTAAACGGCCTATCTGAATAGTCTTGATAATGGTATTACAACCAAAATAGCTATCGACAAAACCTTTTAAAAACCTGTAGAATTTAATATTAATAATTTTCATTTCTTATACTGTTTTCGTTAGATATCGTATAGTTACCTGGTTTACTGGCCTGCATTCGGAATATGAGCATCCAGGTTGAGGGTCCGAATTAAAGCTTTGGCGGCTAGTAACTTCCGTATTTTCTTCCTTGATGTGTACCCGCTCAAAATTATTAGTCTCAGATTTTTCTGTAGTCACGTCTTTTGAAGAGTTCTATGAAAACAAGACATTGATAATATGTTATAAATTAAAACAGAATTATTTGAACACATCAGTGATATCTCTCTGCATTTAGCATGATAATATGCGTCCGTATTTTACACCCGTTGCCTCAACCCTGACCAATTGATTGGTAACCGAGCAGTTTGTGTTTCTAACTAACTAAATGGGTAAGTGACTTACTTATAATGACTACAAAATAATGTTTTTGGGTAAAGCGATAAAACTTACTACGATGTAAAATATTCTGAAGGTTTACTATAAACATAATAGGTAAGTACATCAGTGTGACGTTCTATAGTTTTGACAAAAAATTTGACGTAGTTAGAGCGACGTCGAGCGAGAGAAAGTTATATATCTAATGCATAAATGGACCCTGAAGGCAAAGGAACGGAAGGCAATTGATGCCTTTGAGATGTCGTATTGGCGCCGAATGCTTCGCATTTCTTGGACGGAGTACAGGGCAAACCAGTCAATCATCCAGAGACTGAAGATAAAGGAACGGCTCTCGACGATATGTCTAAGAATTCTGCAGTTTTTTGGACATATTGTCGTCAGGCGCGGAGCGGACAACCTGGAGAGACTGGTAGTTTTGGGTAGCCTCCAGGGAAGGCGAAGTAAAGGTAGAACGTCTGCGCGATGGAGCGACCAAGTGAAAGAGCTGACTGGAGGCACCATCCATTCTGCCCTGAGAGAAGCGGAAGATCGAGAAGGATGGAAAGTCTTGGTCGCTCAAAGGATGACGAAATTTAAATGTGGCCACAATCCTCAGCCATGAGTGCACGACCAAGAAGAAGAGAATGCATAAATAATGAGACATATAATGTTTGAGGCTTTCACGGTTGTTTTTTATCGTAGTATATTCTTGGGTTTTTACCGTGTCTCCTTCTTCCTTCTTTACTCGACGTTTCGGACTCGTTGCAGAGGCCATTATCGAGAAATGTAGTGTAGGTATGTGAATGTAAACGTTGCTCTAAGAATGTCAAAATGAATCCGATTATCTAAGAGCAAACGTTGCTCAGAGTAATCTGTCAATCATTACGACCGGGGATACTGACTCGACCACCACTCGCCACGTCTCCACACCCGTTATGCAGGTGTATACCGTTACGTAACTAACGTTATGAGGCTTTCAAACTACTTGATAATTGAGGCAATTTCCTTTAATATCTACCCCCTCTGTAATTATGCCCATATATCTTCTCCTCGGTACATTTAATTTAGAGCCAAATCGATCGCCATCATGTTAACATTAATTGGAAACAATTAAATTCAACCAAACCAATAGGTAACCTTTGTTGAAGCCTTGAAACCTTCAAGTTTAAAGTGACACGCCGCGCGATTGATAAACTCACCCCAACCATATATATGTATAACAAGTGTGCGAGTGAGTGATCCGGAAACCAGTCCATGTCCAGCTATGAACTAAAACAGTGTTAAAACAATGTCGTGACAAGTTTGACATGCTAAAGGGAGTTGTACTCACTTTGGTTAGGTGATACTTGCCTAGGCAACCAATTGACTAAAATGTTGAACTACATATAAATATTGCTCGTAGACCTGGTGCATGACTAAAAGCATGGAAAGAGTTTTGACCTCATTTGAGCGTACAATTATACCTATATAATATTACAACAGTTCACCAAATTATCCTAGGATGGACGAGGTACGCACGATAAAGAAACTGACATTTGTGAAGCCAGAAGGCAAAACGAAGAACTGGTCGAACTCGTACAAGATATATTTATAGTATTGAGTTTTATTTAAAGACAATAGACATCATAAACTGGGGGGGAGCGGCTTTGGACAGACCTGAATGGAGGCAGATGCTGGAGGAGACCAAGATTCACACAGGGTTGTAGTGCCAAGAATAAGTATGAAGACAATGCCTGTTGTTGTTCTACTTCTTTGAAATGTGGTTCCTACTAATTAATAAATTGATATAGTTTAGGTATTGTTGAACGACAAACATCGCACTGTGAGAACACGGCATAAGAAAATAATTCATGTGACACTTGAACGATGGCATTTACCATCCTGATAAAATAATTACCTTCGGCTAATATTTTTACACGAATCTACGTTTATATTATGCTGTCAATAGTTGTAGACGACACTGTTAACAATACTTATATAAGTTATGAAACTAACCTCAAAGGTGCATATTGTATTTAAGGACCTTTCTTGCTTTATGTGAGTGGATGCATCTGGGATGTTTGGTTGAACTATTGGCACATCAAACCAATGATGTCCTTCTGCGTCAGAATCATGGTCATCTGGTTCGCGCTTTACTTCCATTTTACGCATGTAGGTGAAGTGTAAACGTGTTCAGATTGCGCTGCGGCGTTTGACGTTTGGGTTTTACATTCGTCTATGGATTTTACAATAGACAATATCATGATCGTTTAAAAAGTTTAGCTTATCACCGCCATCTTAGATTAATGAAGCCTGAGCAAAACTTTTTGCACAAGCAATGGGTGGTCCACTGCCATACTATTTACTGATAACGTAATTGCATGCAGAGTTTGGTATTTTATAATGATTGAAGAGTATAAATAAGTTATTAGCAAGTTATTGTCGTTTAGAATCGACTGTCACATTGACAAACGTCCTAGTGTAGGGTAAGAGGTACAATCGTGGGCCACCCTCCAGTGATGGGCCACTCAGCAGTAAAACACAAAAAATTTTGTATTCAAAAACCTAAGTTATGGGCATTTGTTACTATATTATGTGACTCACAACATCATATACTTCGGTTCTAGCATATTATTTCCTGTATAGGTAGCAGGACTGACCCTATAAGTGACCATTTTGTATACCAAGTCACACGTTTTGCATTTTTTCTAACAATTGCTTAACTTTTTGTTAATGAAATAACATACTTTGGAAGGTAAGATCTCTTTTTATTTAATAATCGTTATGCTGGATATTCAAACATATAATTATGTTAAGTCTACGATAATTTTAAATTAAAATGACACATCTAGCTGGGTGGCCATTAACTGCACTAAATATATATAGCAGTTGTATGATGCGCCGGGCTGGCCCATGACTGAAAAAATGGTTTTTTACTTTTGGTTAACTTTTTTATGCTAAATACAATATTTATAATGCACTATGGTATCTGCCGTTTTTATTTTTATTTTATTTTAATTTTAGACAGTCGTTGGCCACGTGCACGATCACTGAATTTTTACTGGCCGATACAATAGATGATGCTGTTACATACGTTTATAAAAATGGGGGATCACTATGTGAAGTTGCAAAAAAAAAGTTCGGAGTGCCACAATACACAATACATTGGAAATATTTTCTATCCGAATCTGGTTACTCTGTGAATAGAGTTTCCTATATTATTTATCGAAAGGCATAAAGTCACATCTTATCGACCAAGTTAGTGAGCTTTGTCTAAAATTTTATTTGAAATACATCTTATAGCACTATAATACTAATGCATCTAGGATTCTTCAGCCTATAGATAACTGTTTTCCCTCCAGTTAAAGCTGCAAAATATCGCAAAATGCTGTTTTCATCCTTAAAGATTTAACGAATGTAGTGGGCAATTAAACAGAAGAAAAGCTTAAAAATATTCAAAATACTAGCTGAGGTAAACAAATAAAACATTTTTAT
Source organism: Rhyacophila brunnea (assembly GCF_057557595.1). Classification (NCBI taxonomy): domain Eukaryota; kingdom Metazoa; phylum Arthropoda; class Insecta; order Trichoptera; family Rhyacophilidae; genus Rhyacophila; species Rhyacophila brunnea. Next base: position 6,824,635 of record NW_028232785.1, read on the forward strand.
ACCTGTAACGTACAAACAAAAGACTGAAGGTTCTTTTGTTTATTATTACTTACATAAGGTAGGAAGGATTTGTCACATGAATGTAACATGAGCTTTACCTACATCAGACTTATACTTCTGAAGCCGCTCGTTCCGACCTCGCTCTCTCGTCCACCTAACTTTGCCACCTTCTGGTGTAGAACATGAGAATTTCTTATCAAAAGGAGTGGATCCGACCGCTATTTGGAGCAGCTAAACCCACGCCGGGAAGCAACTCCCTTGGCGTGGATTCCCAGACTCACCAGGAGTCTGGAGTTAGGCTTGCACGTTTCCTTCAACCTTTGAGGTACCCCCGTCCAACAGGGTTGGACGCCAGCTAGCTTTTCTTTGGGAGGGAAACAGCTGCAAAAGACCATGTGTTTACTGGGACTCTAGGTTGATAAGTGAAAGAGGTTTCAAAGTATATCGCTGAAATGCGGTTACATTTAATGAGAGATTATTTCAGCGAAGGTTTACAAAAGATTATATATAAAAGAAGTGGGACGGAGGTTCTCACAGGAGCGTCTCCGTCACCAGCAAATGGCACTAACCTAGACACAATTTATAATTACATATTTACATGCATCGAGCCCTCCTCAACGTCCTTCCATTTCCAAGTCCAAGGGGTGTATTCCCGGGTGAAGATGACACTAGCACTTTACCCTTCGACACTGGTATGGAAATATGCCATCCATTGTTGAAGCGTGTGCCCCTAACACGACCGCGTTGCGCGGCACGAGCGCGTCCGCCCCGTAGAACGTTTCGAACCAGAAGAAGGAAGTTGCCTCCCACGCACTTGTGTTCTCCCCCCGCCGCTACGTCCCCCCCACCTTGTCTGCTCCGGCCGTTGATTATTTGCAGCCAGCATGAGTTTGGTGTTGCCAGTTAAGAAAGTATATTTATGGTTTCTTTAGGTGACAAGTTCATCGCGTTACATCACCCGCTTGGTCAGGAAGAAATTGAGTCATGGGTGTCAATTTCCTGCCAGGGGCGTTCTCCGCTTCTTGGTGATGAGAAGTTGGTGCAGTCAGGTGGGACGGTCGGGGCAGGTGAGAAACTGCTGACGGCGGAGCTGCTGACGGCGATCCAGCGCAGACCCTCTTGTGTGCTGGTGAAATGCGCGCCAACGTCTCCTCGTCGCTCCTTGCTCCCTTCATCCATCCTTCTGGGGGGGTTACCTTGCATCACATAGAGGCCTTTTTAAGAAATATAGTTTTGCACAGTACAAATTTTACAAATTAAAGTATCTGTCAACAATATGACTATTGTTCGGTAATCAAATTACAGTTTTTGACGGAACTCATCCTTGATGAGGCCGTCGGCTACTTGGCTGATTACATTTCTTACAATCTTCTCCATTGAGAAGTTGTTTCCTAATTGACAGACAGTTGGACCTCTGTCTCCCCACGCGGGCCTTGCATGTAAGCATGTCGCAAGGGCAGGAATGATAGGTTTATCGGTGCTGTCTAGGCACGCTTACGACTATCTAGGGTGGTGGGGCTCTTCAGACCTCCTCCACTTCTATGGTATCCTGACCGATGCCAGACCTAGATGTAGCTTCAGTTTCCCATTCTAAAAGGAGTCTATCCTTCTTGAACTGGTACTTTTTGAGTTTGCCGCTGCTTCCTCCCACAGCTCAAAGCAAACCGATTGCTAATGCAACTTATTCTCAGCGCTTGAGAACCTAATTCTCAGCGCTCCTTCTTCCGCGTCTGAGGTATGCCATTTCGGGCTCCCTCATGTTGACGTCTAAATTGCTTCTGGAGTGACCAACGTACGATGTCGTGACGCGAGCTTCTCCAAGCTCATCTTGTTTACTATCTGAATCTGAAAATGGATGGTTTACTAGACCATCGGATGCTTATCGTGGCAACTAAGCGGTGACGATAAGTGTGGTATTCTGAAAGACATATGCACAAGTGATGCAGCTTGAAGGGGAACCGCGTGAAGCGGGCCCGGACCTCTCTCTGAAAATGAATTTATGATACAAGAAAATACCATTCATTGCCACGTTGGCTTATTGAACTACCATTAAAATAATAAATTTCTGTTTGGGCGCGCAGAAGTTTATATTTATCATGAATCTATAACCTACTAACTTTGTTCAGGGTTGACCGGCGGACGGGTCCATCCCGCCGAAGGCTCTGACTTCGAGACTACATTAATTTATACAATGACCACCGTCATCTGTATGTCATCGGGAGGTTCATACGCCGACGCTCAAACCCCTTGGTTTCGCAACTGCGGAGCTGCGCAGCACACATGGATCTCCCGAGGACGACCTTAATCATACTTATATCCTAGGCTGCTAACTACTCCTACTTCATTAGGGTAGACGTCCACCGAGCAACTCTGCCAGTTCCTCTTGTGCCTTCGTAGCAGTCGCTTCCCTGACGCTGCTTAAAAACTAACTTGCATACTTGATGCGGCAGGGTTGCGACGCACTAGAGCGATCTGATGCTGCAAGGAATTTACCCAGGGATCAGCCCGATGCACCACATCACCGCTCACCTCCAAACTTGCATTGCCTCTAATGTTAAATTTTGTGACGTGTTGAGTCACACATCTTGTTGACCGGTCTTTATGCCGAGTCGTTATTTCCGAAAATTATTAATTCTAAATGCTTCCAGCTCATGCGGAATGAGTGACCACAAGCGTTCATATGTATTAGACAATATGAATTATTAAGCTATTAAGAGTTGGTTCTTGAGGTCCCCACTTGAGTTTGCTTGGTCGCGCACCCTAAAAATTTGACAGAACGGACTTTTCCAGTACCTTCCTATCAACAGTCATATCACAGCGCCAGGACACACTGCTTTTCCCAGCTGGATTGACCCTCTCCCAATTACACGACTCACAACACAGAGTCCGGTGTGCAATTAGAGAATTGACCAAACAAACAGAGCAAGTGAGACTAGACCTCTCAGTTGTTTTTCTCACAGCTGCCAAGCTCTTATACTAAATGCTTTAATTAAGCTATATTTACAAGTTTACAACATCTTAGTGTCCTTCATAGCGATTTCATCTGTATCGTGAGATCGGGTGTACATCTCTGGTACAGATCTCGTTGCGTGTTCGCAACATCAAGGTTACATTGTTGGAAGAGACACACTCTTTCTACGGAGTTGTGTCGTAAATTCCATATGCATGACTTACATGCAAGCTCTACGTTTACAATATTTGGGAAACATTACAAAGAGGTCAACTTAACTTTCATCTGGTATTCACAGCACAGGCTGTGACGCAGCACGTCTCAGACCAGCAGGAGTTCAAGCGTATTTCATGGCCGCAATGGTGCTCATTACTTGCTGTCTATCCCCTGTGGATCTCTACGTTACTGCTAGCACACGAAATCATCGTCCAGATGTAACATTATGTTGAATACAGCAATTCTGAAATTGATAACAAACTTTTGTATGCAAAACAAACAACATTTCTTACATTAGTTAGGCTTATCTTGTTACGTAGAAACGCAACTATAGTATTTCTTAACAATAATATGAGAATTCATTTTTTATAAAAAATAGAATCTTATACATTTTCATCGTGCATACCGCACAATAATTTTCACATAGTGAGTACAGTTTTTCCATGGTATTCCCATCAGGTATGGATGTCTTTGAACAGACATATTTGTGCTCTTTCCATATTGAAAGAATTTGCATTTTGCTTATAAATTACTAGCAAGTATGATCATTTTGTGATTCAAGTGTACTTGTTAGGACATAAATATGGATTTTAACCATAGTTTGTGTGGCACAGACTGCTACATTATTTTTGTAAGTACCATGATCAGGTGATGATGGTACGTTTGCAGTTGCATTTTAACTACATTGTTAAATGCTAAATTATAGTAAATCTAAATCATATTGTTAAATACTAAGGGGACGGCACATGTTACCCTATGTAATAATAACTAAATCCCGGTAAGGTAGATCCTTCATCGATACGATGCAGAACGCCATATTGCGGGTGTCTCTCAGTGAAACATAATGAATGCCGTGTACCTTGGAGGGGTACATAACTTTGTAAGTTGCAAGACAACCATACGTGTCATTCATTCACTGATGTTCCAAGAGACGAGACAGCTTTGGTGCTATCATGTAAAACATGAAAGTTTGAACACTTATTTAACTATACTTATTATCGAAATGACAACACAGTACATAGAAGGCGCTTGATGTTACCATCCAGCTTGTGTCGAACGCAGAGGAAACTGTTGTTCGAATTCGGTACAGACATGTGTACTTAGTGCGAAGGATAGGTTATATGCTATCGCTGTACAATATGATCGTACGAGTACTTCGTTCACTATACTTATATTGAAGTGACAATAGAGTATGTAAACAAAGACCGCTAGATGTGTACATCTAGCATGTGTCAAACACAGAGGAATCTGTGGTATGACCATCACCCCTTTCGCCAAATGACGAAGAAGAGCATGAATGTCCTCCCTTGGAATTCGTGGGCACGGATATACATTGCTTGGAGCTTACAAGGCTACTTGAACAAATGCAATTTTCCAGGATTAGACGCAGAGCGACGTCCGTTGTCTGGGAATCATAGGTGATCCGAGGCAGTTGGGAGTGCAACCACAGAACTCTGCAAGGAACGGGGTGGTCAAACTAGACACATATGACATATCAGGGAAGAAGATAGACTGTAGAAAAGGGGTTCACATCCACCTACCATGTGAAGTGCCCGTGAAAATGCACAGACGGCTAACATGGAGACCTTATGTGTTATGACACGATAACGGTTCCGTTAGTATGTTACTTACAATGGTGCGATCAAAACGCACTTTACTTAATTTATGGATGTTTATGCCTATGGGACAACACACACAAAAACTTAAGTAAATAAACATGTAAGTAAAATTAATTCAGACTTTGAGACATCAAGAAGATTCTCTCAGTAGGTGGAATAATATCCTAGCAACATTTGATGTGCGCTTGGAAATATTATTAAGGACTACTTGCACTGAAACGACGTGCAAATTTGCATTTGTTAGTGGTTAGTAGTGATGTAACTAGTGACACTACTAGATTTTCATGCTTCCTGCATGTGAAATCTGTGTTACGCTAGAAATGAGGAATAGACAAGTCTTTTTGAAACAATGAAGACCAAATCGATGCTTGTTTATGTAAGGTCTCACCAGTTGTGCTGCTGGCTGTCTGCTTTTAGCACACTTGACTGGCTCGAGAAGACGAGTGGACAAAGTCAGCGACAAGTTAACGGGAATGTGTAATCATTAATTGCACATCCTGAACATTGTGTTTCGCGACGAGTGTCAACTTGAATGAGAAGTATTGGACTTGGGACTCGCATTGTCAATTACCATAAATGTTAAATCGATCCATGGTGAATTGACCTGAGTTACGTAAGTAAGAAGAAAGAGATTGAATTGCGCACTGTGACTTTGGTGATGTTCGCGCACACCGTAGGCAGGCACAAAGTGACGCAAGTCGAAACCACAAGTTGTATATATGAGACTGGTCCTCTGCAGCAAACAGAGAGCAGTAATACACCCCTTCAACACATTACTTCCCTTGGAATGTGATAGTGACCATGGAGCAAAAGATGAAAAATGAAAACTGCATTTAGTGAGATTTCCGTTTTCATCGAAATCTCACACAATTCCGCACCCTCACTTGAGCGAAAATTTGCTCACCTATCTAATTCCTTCCAACACAAACAACCACTACTTTGATTCTCCCTGTGAACGCAATGGTCAATGTAGTTGGACCAAGGTTTCACTGTACTTAACTTAACGACAAAGTCTTATGTTGAAAGACTTATGTCAAATTATACTAGACTTATGTATATGACAAGGCACAATATGAAGTAATACATCTAACGATGATGTTGGACGAGACAATTATTAACTAATATTTGGCGATGTCCTTTATATGAAATCGACCTAACGGCTTACCATTCAGATCACCTAATTCATAAACCAACGGAGAGATCTTAGTTAAAACTATATTTTCCACGTACCGTTGCGCGAGCTTGGTACTGAAATAATTTGCCGCATCTGAGATTCTAAAGTTCTTACGCCAGACCCTCTGGCCTATGACAAGTTCAGCATCTTTCCTTCGGAGATTATACCTTTTAGCGTTCGATTGAAAATTTTCCAAAAGCTGAGCTTGGACGATTTCAAAGACGAACGGCAAGTTCTGTATGCGATCAGCATACTGCGCACAGTCTGCTGCCGCGGGGAGAACTGAGTCTTTGGCCTTGAGATAGTCTTTTGGAAGATGAAAACGACCATCCAAGATTATCTCTCGACCATGCATGAGGAAAAAGGGGGAGTACTTGGTTGCTAAGTTTACAGATGCGTTTATCGCAGTCTGCACGCTTTGAAGATATTGCGACCAGAGTCTCTGATCCTTTCCTACTAGGATTGCCAGTGAGGTACCCACTGTCTGGTTATATCTCTCAACTGTGTTGCTTTGCGGAGAGTACACCGCATTAAGGAACAATTTGGGGATAGAATACTTCTTAATGAACGCCTTGAATTCTTTAGATATGAATTGACGACCATTGTCCGTTAGAATACTGTTGGGTACTCCATGTTTAAGAAAGATCTCCTGTTCAATGAATTTTATGATAGGTGTTGCTGTAGCTTTTCTAAGTGGGTGTAACCACACATATTTAGAAAAGACGTCGACAACTGAGAGAATATGCATGTATCCCTCCTTCGATTTTGGTAGAGGCCCTATCAAGTCAATCGACAATGATTGCATCGGGCGGTCGACTTCCTTCGGATTCGACATAAGTCCCGCCGGTGCATTAGTTGTGTGTTTATATGCTTTGCATATAGCACAACCCTTAATGAATAACTTCACATCTCTGTAAATCCCTGGCCAATAGAACAGTGAGGAAATGCGCTTGAAAGTTTTGAATGTGCCAAAATGCACAGAAGCGTTTCCACTATGAAACTCTGAGATCAGTTTTGTTCTATCCGCGCCCTTGACGCACTCTTTCCAATTAGAGTCATCAAGGGGCAGATCTCCTGCCTTCAACCTGAGTAATTTATCTCCCTCAAATTTGAATCTCGGGAATTTTTCTGGGTGAGACTTCACGTTATTGACTAAGTTCTCGAACCAAAGGTCCGGTGGGTCTGCAGTGTTGCTAGCACTAACAGATGAAATCACGACTGGATTTCTTGATAATACATCAGGGACGGTGTTAAGCCTTCCTGGACGATGTTTTATTGAGAAGTCATATTGTGAAAGTCTCGCTGCCCAGCGAGCGAGCCTACCCTGTGGGCTTTCAAGCGTCGTTAACCATTTTAAGCTGGCGTGATCAGTGATTACCGTAAACTTATTTCCCTCTAGGTATCTCCTAAAATGAAATATACTGTCCAAAATAGCTAGTAGTTCTAGTTCAGTGGTCGTGTAGTTGCGTTGAGGCTTTGTTAAGGTGCGAGAGTAAAATGCAATCGGGTGCTCGCCATCAGAAAATTCCTGCGTGAGGACCGATCCTAGCCCTAGGTTAGAAGCATCACAATGTAAAGTGAACGGACTAGCGAAATCAGGACATGCCAAGACTGGGGCTGAGGTCAGTGCGAGTTTGAGTGCCTCAAACGACGCCTGAGCCTCATCTGACCAAGTGAACGCGGAAGCTCCCTTGCGCACACTTGTCAAGCCTGTCAAAGGACTCGCTACCTTGGCAAAGTTGTCTATAAACCTCCTGTAATATGAACACAGTCCTAAAAACGATTTCACGTCCCGAGAATTCTTGGGAACGGGAAAGTTCCTGACGCTGTCAAGTTTCACTGGATCACAGTGTAATCCCTCCTCATTTACTACATAACCTAGGTATTTTAGTTCTTTTCTGCAAAATTCTGATTTAGAGAAATTTATAGTCATGCCTGATTGTTTAAACTTTTCAAAAACGCGATCTAGTAACTTCATGTGGCTATCAAAGTCTTCAGATACCACTATCACGTCGTCAATATAACAGAAAACCTTGGCCTCGAATTCCGGGCCGAACAAACTGTCAGACAACCTCTGTAATTCCGCGCTCGAGTTTTTGGTACCAAAAGGCACCTTGAGAAACTCAAACAAACCTCCGCGTGGAACCACAAAATTTTTGACGTCGTTAACGTTTGACCATACCATTTCGAGAAAGTAACATAAAACTAGCCAAGTCTTATATACTAAATGGAAAATGATGCGGATGTCTACATCCACACCATAAATTAATTGCTAGCTGTGTACTAGCTATCACATATCTTTTTACGGAATATGAGTATTATTTGTTGCTATACTAAAACGTAAATGCACCAAGCCACAACGAACAACCACCGACCTATACACTGATCGAAACTGAGTAAACAAACTGGCACACAATTTACAGAGAAATACGACAATGAATATCCTAAAATAATCTCACTTTAAAATTATTTTAATTATACTAAGACGTAAGTACAATTGGATCACTATATTCTTAACGGAATGTTCCGGAATGATTTTGCATTATAACAAAACACGGTACGGCACTGTGAAGTTTTGTGAAAAAGAAAAAAAACTTCACACAACTTACAGAGAAATACAATAATAATTATCCTGAAATAATTTCATTGTAAAATTATTCTAATCCTACCTATGACTAAACATAGCATGACGTAACTACAATGACATCACACAATTCTTAACCGAATATTCTGGAATGACGCGCACTACAAATATTGAAACACTCGAAATTAATTACGGCACGGCGCAAAGGAAAAAATCCTACGCGAGTCGGTGTGACTTCTGCCCTTTTCTGGCAAGAGGTGAGCGCTCGTGAATTTTGTAACAAAAAGTTGTTACGAAATTACGATCTCCACTGAAATTGTTATTTGGATCGAACCAAAAAATAAATTTTACCATTAATCTGAGGACGCACAAGATATGCTATGTGACCAAATGGAAACAATAGTCTGACTATCTTGTAAGTTTTCATTCAAGCTAATCTTTTTATAGACGAGAATTCATTTAAGTAATTGCAGGAAGACTTAGCTTTGATTGAGAACGTCGAACATCGTCGTGAACTGGAAGGCCACGTGACTTCTACGTCTTATCCAACATCCTTCAGAAGCGACTTCACGTTCCTCCAACGTGAAAAATCCTAGAGTGCCTCCTGGGTGTATGGCAGGGAATGAAAATAAAAACGTCCTCTCCGTCGTCTTTCACCATTAGTCTCAAGTTTCCTGACTTGATTATGATGATTGATATCCACGAACATGTGCTTTTCAATAAATTCTATAACAGTATATTGGAAGGCACAACATGTTAATTATACAAAAGCGCGTTAAATGATTAACGCAAAAGTTATAAGTGTGCATGGATTGCACAGATAAACGTGGATGTAATTCGGATGTTGGATTCTAACCAACCATCCTTGCGCGTAGAAAGCGGAAATGCTCCCTCAATAACTTCACACTCGTTCACAAAATCACGTGTCGTCATTTATTTGATCGTGTCAAATAAATAAAAATTAATTTCCACAATGCAGAAACATTTTCAAAACCACACTAATGTTACTATTATCAATACTAAAACTGAGTAAAGTTAACTAAGTTACTATGGCAGAGCGCAAGTAATGTGCGTCTTGCTATTGTGAATGTTCAACTAGAAGTCGCCCGCATTTTTTTTTAAGAATGCGCGCAGTCGCTCACTTCTGGTATACCCAACCACAAATGTTCCGTCATTATAGAACATTCCAGAACCGCTCGGTTAACTAGACAAAATGCACTACGGAAGAAATACATACAAATATAACATATAATATGATTGAATGCTGGTGACAAAAACTCTCGCAAGGCACAGGAAACATGAAACCAACTTCACCGTCCAAATCGCGTTGGAGGCGCAAATGTAACGTATAAAGAAAATGAATATTTTATCTACAGATATTTAACAAGAAATTTAGATCGGTACATATTTGGAATAGCTTAAACCCACGCCGGGAAGCAACTCCCTTGGCGTGGATTCCCAGACTCACCAGGAGTCTGGAGTTAGGCTTGCACGTTTCCTTCAACCTTTGAGGTACCCCCGTCCAACAGGGTTGAAAAAGATTATATATAAAAGAAGTGGGACGGAGGTTCTCACAGGAGCGTCTCCGTCACCAGCAAATGGCACTAACCTAGACACAATTTATAATTACATATTTACATGCATCGAGCCCTCCTCAACGTCCTTCCATTTCCAAGTCCAAGGGGTGTATTCCCGGGTGAAGATGACACTAGCACTTTACCCTTCGACACTGGTATGGAAATATGCCATCCATTGTTGAAGCGTGTGCCCCTAACACGACCGCGTTGCGCGGCACGAGCGCGTCCGCCCCGTAGAACGTTTCGAACCAGAAGAAGGAAGTTGCCTCCCACGCACTTGTGTTCTCCCCCCGCCGCTACGTCCCCCCCACCTTGTCTGCTCCGGCCGTTGATTATTTGCAGCCAGCATGAGTTTGGTGTTGCCAGTTAAGAAAGTATATTTATGGTTTCTTTAGGTGACAAGTTCATCGCGTTACATACCATACCTACCGATTGCGGAAAAACTTAATCAAATTAAGTCATTATCTGACAACAGCAAGAGCATAGAAAATATAACCCAATTAAATGTATCTAACGTGTCAGTGCCGTCAGAGAATGCAACATGTAAATAGATACTGAACGCATGGAAGAAATAAATGAACCAATGGTTAATATATCTACAGTTCTAATTCAAACATTATCATGGCCTCAGATACCAAAAATAAACGATAAACATGTTTTACAAAGAGTTCCATTCGCCATCACTTTGCAAAAATATAGAGATCTTTAAGATCAAAAAATGGAAAACAAGAAAAGTGCAGAGGAAGATAAAAAGAATAAAGGCAAAAACCACACATTTTAATGAGGCAATTGAAAGTACAGGCAATTAAAAATAATAATGTTTAAAAAATGGCGGCCAAAATCGTTGTGCGATTTGTGAAATAATAATAAAACATCTTATAAAATTAGAATTTTCAGTGTATAAAGATAGCTTCCATTCAAAATCTCAGCAGGTCCATGTCCCAATTGAGATTGATGTTTTATTTAGTGACTCAGGTGATGAAGTATTCAACAGATAGGTCGATAATTTTCTAAAACCTTAGAATACACTCTCTATGATACCCCTTAGAATAGACTCTATGACGATCGGTCATATTATACCTAAATGCCGAAAAACTCGTTTCTTATGTTGGCGTCCTGTGTCACAGGGTGTCACAGAGTGTAAATACGATGTGATAGCTGTCATACAATATGTATGTATAATATGTCGGAATGGCCTAGATATGATCATATTATTATTATACACTAAATCGCTCTTAGCATATAGCATATAGCAATATGTGCCCGATCGTTTGAATCTATTTGAACCTAACTTTGATCGTCACTTCCAATTATTAATAACACAGAACAACTAAATCAGATGAACTCCAAGATCTCCAAGATACGTTAAAATAATCTGAAAACTAACAATACTCCAACAAGTGATCACGACAGACGCGTCAATATGAGCACTCTATAGACAATGACAGGTCATCCATAGACAACAGGAGAGGCGGAAAGGTAGGACCTGTCATGAATGTTTCGGCTTACCTCTTCAGTCGGCAATGGCTTATCGCAACCGTATATTATTATTACCATAGGTACGTCATATAAATTATCATGACAGCTAACCGCAATTTCAAAACAGAAATAAGTAACATACCTATCTATGTATAGCCCCGTAGTAAATTTGTTATTAAACCAAGTTACGCAACAGCTGATTTATTATTTTAATAATGTTTTGTGTGAAATCAAACAGTTCAATAATTTATTGACTCACATTATCGTGACGTATTGTAATAGGTACTATAATATTGTGCCCCTGCTCCACGGCACGCATTTTACGATTTGAAGATATACGGTGTCATACCTATAACACGTTTGACATAGACGTCACAGACAAGGAACGAGTGTCACACAAAATTACCGAGGTGTTTACACTGAGCCGAAAAACTATGACTTTGAAGGCCGTCATAGATCGTTTGACATATTATATTTTATGACATCGTATTTACACTCTGTAATACAGGACGCCAACATAAGAAACGGGGTTTTCATTATATATATGACCGATCGTCATAGAGTCTATTTGATCCATTAGCTCTGTGATGTTTAAAAATCTTATAGGTAGGTCTGTTGCCAAACGTTGAGGCGATCATAGATAGGTACGAAAGATTGTGTAGATATTTGTGAAGAATACAATATTCTTTTACAGGCTGTTTCTTTTTTGATTACTTATTTCGATTTTTTTCCTAAATCAAAACAAAAAATCTCCTTTTTTAAAAGTCGATTTAAAAATTTGAAACACCTGTTTGTAAACAATACCTCTGTGTGAGTATTCTGGTCGCCTCAACTTTCGGTAACAGACCTATAGTTAGGTTTTTTCTTTCAACCATGTCCGATCCTAATAGGATCATATAGGCGTCCACAGCGTGGAGGTTTGTAATAACAGATTTTTGTTTTTATGAGAAATGGATGTCAGCCACTTGCTCAACCTATTAGGTCCATACTCTGACTAATACACAAATTGAAAAATAATATGTGTACTTGCCAGACCCAGGATTCGAACCTTGTACCCACGAAGCTATAGGCCGACGCTTAATCTGCGCGGCCATCTTGGAAGTTAGTTAGAATAGTTAGGTACCTACCTAAAAATATAGAGATGCATCAAATTTAAGTGAAAGCAACTCTAGCTACGATTACAGCCTGAAATGGAACCATGTGTATAGGGAAAGGTAGCTTCAGGGGTCCATGAGAATTCACCATTCACAAAAAAAAAATAAAATTCAAAGAGTAGTCAATGAAATGTGATTTATTGAGTACAATTACTAGTACAATATTATTATGGAGTGTTGTATACGTCATATTAATACGAAATAAATATATTAAATACAATGACAAAACTAATAGACAACGCACTCAGTACAGTAGCTAGCAAGTAAATTCGCGCATAGCGACATTCGCACATGTATAGGTAGATGTCACGTGACAAAATTTCGCAATTTCCATTATGCGATATCACGCTTCGGGAATTTATAGCAATATCACCTTTATTGTAATGGCGTTAGAACAGTGTTTCTAATGTTAATGTTTATTTGAGCGAGTGATATTGATATTAAAATATGAATTTTGCCATTCGGCAGACCCGACAAAAAGCATCGGGAATTTATAGCAATATCACCTTTATTGTATTGGCGTTAGAACAGATTATGCTATTCGGCAGACCCGACATAAAACGTGAGTCATTTTTTTCTTCCAGATGCTTCGTCCATATTAATATCGTCTCTGTTCTGACAGAACACACTAACTGGAGAATACTAGTTTTGAGTAATTTGACTTTGAAATTATTAATATGTTTGAAATGGTCTATCATGTGAGTTTATTAAGTAATCGTAAAAAGGATGACTTCAAAATAAAGACTGCTTTTTTATTAAGAAGGTTTCCAGACGGTAAAGTTTGAAATAAGGAACCTTTTTGTATAACTAACTCAATATGTAATTTTTTCGAATTAGTGTCTTCTGCAAGAACAGTGACGATATCATTGATTAAATACGATGAAATTAAACGAATTATTACGGCTCTCTATCGGTGTTTTGACATCTCGGATTTTTTATAACCATAAACATTCAGATACATACAACAACAAGACTTACAGTAATGATTCAAGCCTATACACTATTAGAATAAATATACATAATTTGAAAACATCGAATATAAACATATACATAGAAAGAAATACGACACCCGATGGGAATTGACTTGCATCTACTGGATTCGCGTCAGTATGCGTCACCAATTAAGCTACGGGAATCTTATTGAATCACGACAATTTTAACTAGTACTTGTTACATGAAATGCTTATTGAATTGCGTTATAATGTTGGCGTAATTAATTTCTTAATTACTAACCGACGTCGCGGATCACTCCATTGTTTAATTTTTATAACGCACTTAAACTTGTTAATAATTTTTATAAACTATTTCTTTTATTCAACGAATAAGACTTATTAAGCTTAATTGGTAAAGCATACTGGCGCGAATCCAGCAAATACAGGCTCAAGTTTCATCGAGTCATTTTTTTTACAAAATGATTTTTTCTAATGTGTATATGCATGGGATGATTTCAAAATAATATATATCGTCTCTGTTCTGGCAGAACACACTAACTGGAGAATACTAGTTTTGAGTAATTTGACTTTGAAGTTGTTAAAATGTTTGAAATGGTCTATCATGTGAGTTTATTAAGTAATTGTGAAAAGGATGACTTTACAATAAAGACTGTTTATTTATTAAGAAGGTTTCCAGACGGTAAAGTTTGAAATAAGGAACATTTTGGTATAACTAAATCAATATGTCATTTTTTCGAATTAGTGTCTTCTGCCAGAACAGTGACGATATTATATTCATTATATAGAATGTTACATTCTTAAAACTTGTCTTATTCGTTGAATAAAAGAAGTACTCTCCGACAAGAACATCTAGGCAATAACCGGAAGTCGCTGGTGCGGTTATAAGCATGATTAGCTTGTTAGTTCACAGTTTTAACAGGTGGACAACTCGTCGCTAACCGGAATTCGCTATAATCGAAGTGCGGTTAAAAATGGGAAGAGCTTGTTAATTCACAGTTTTAACACGTAGCCAAGAAGATTTTCTTGGACAGTAGTGTATTACTATTATAATAATAATATTAAATATGATAAAACATATAAGTTTCAATTATTTTACAAAAATCTTAATATAAACTTAGGAAAGATTACACTTCTAACATAAATACTTATTATTTGTACATAACTTATGCCATGTATACATATTTTTAAGAGAACTCTGATAACAGTTGCGAGAAGAAAATCAGAAGGTGGTTCTGGACACTATCTCTTTACTTTGGAGATATCTTTAAGAGGCAATACAGTTTGTAACAAAAAACCTTATTGCTAAGATAATAACGTGTGTATATACAATGTAGTAAATCTACATTTGTTATGAATATATTATTAGAATTATAAGATACTCATTAGTGCGTATTGCACCGAAATCGGTTGTATTCGTATATATAAATACAATTGAATATGACTAGAAGCGACATTTTAAATATAAAATTTACTTAACAGCAGAATGAGAGAATTTATGTAATTTCATATCAGTAGACCGTTTGCACGAGTAAGTACATCTATCACATTTGAATGGGTTTTCACCAGTATGTGTCGTTTTATGTAATTTCATCCTACCAGATGTTATACATGAATAATTACACTCGGTACATTTAAAAGGTTTCTCACCGGAATGCGTCATTTTATGTAATTTCAAGCGACGAGACGTTGTACATGAGTATGTACACTCATCGCAATTAAACTGCTTTTCTCCAGAATGAGTCATTTTATGTAATTTAAGATTACCAGATTTTATACTAGAGTAATTACATTCATCACAATGGAATGGTTTTTCGCCAGAATGGGTCATTTTGTGTAATTTAATATCAGCGGGACGAATGCAAGAATACGAACAGTCATCACATTTAAATGGCTTTTCATTAGAATGAGTCATTTTATGTAATTTCATTCGACCAGATGTTATAGACGAATAATCACATTCATTGCATTTAAATAGCTTTTCACCAGTATGCGTCATTTTGTGTAATTTCATGCTACGAACTGTTAAACATGAATAGTCACATTCATCACAGCTAAATTGCTTTACACCAGAATGAGTCAATTTATGTGATTTTAGGTTGCCGGATTTTATGCATGAATAATTGCACTTATCACATTTGAATGGCTTCTCTCCAGAATGAGTCATTTTGTGTAATTTTAAGTCAGTATTTCGAATGTACGAGAAAGAGCATTCATCGCATTTATATGGCTTTTCACCAGAATGATTCATTTTGTGTATTTTCATGCTACCAGATTGTATACAAGTATAATTGCATAATTCACATTTAAATGGTTTTTCACCTGAATGTGTCATCTTGTGTCTTTTCATGTTATTAGACTGTATACATGAGAAATCGCATTCGTCACATATAAAGGGTTTTTCAGCGTAATGTATCATTTTGTGTTTCTTTAAATTGCCTGAATTAGATGAATAATCACATATATCACATTGTTTTCGCTTTGTGCTGGTATTGGTTATTTCTAAACTGCCTTTCTTATGAACGGCTTTGTGAAGTTTTAATAAGTCTAATGACGCAAAAATGCCGGAACAGATGGAGCACACAAAATTTTCAAAGTGAAATAAAGACCGTTTGAGTATTATAATAGGTACTAATACGTCAGGACTTGTATTCGATTGGGTACTTTTACACTTGCCAGTAATACAATCATCATCTATATTAGGGTACCGTTCATGCAGGTTGAATTCTTTTTTTATTTTCTGTTGGTTTAACTGTATGATATCGTAAGGGGTTTGAATTTCCAATATGTTTCTTGATGATCTCTCAATGTTGGTCGATGGGTGAAAAGTTGCAGAAACACACTAGAAAAAAAAATTAAACATGATCTATTGTACAAATATAATTCGTAATATGAAGAAATACCATTGCCGACTGAAGAAGGAAGCCGATACATTATACGACTAGTCCTACTTTCCGCCCCTCCCGTTGTCTATGGATGACCTGTCATTGTCTATAGAGTGCTCATCATGGCCCTTATATCCTGACGCGGGCCCCCAGGCTAGGGTGTTTGACGCCCCCCCCTACCTATCGCTAAGGGTAAAGGCAGTGTGACGCACTGCAGTAGCGTTTTCCAAATGGTGTATGTGATAAAATTAGGTGTATTTTTAGCGATTGCCGTATTTTTAATATGTACCTACTAATACCGGGGGGGAAGATGAACTCACATGTCTTCGGGGTAGATGTCCCGATCCGGTATCAATTCGGGCTGCAGAGTATGTGTGACGTCGGGACAAACAGGATAAATTATAACACAGATTCTAGATTTAAAATCATGCGCAGGACAGCAATTTATTTAAGTTAAAACATGGGCAAACATCGATAATTTTACAATATAGGCTACAACAAGGGTCTTACATTAACACAACACTAGTGTTATATTTGGGATCGATTTATTATTGTCATCCCGCGCACGAACACTGGTTTGCTTTGATGGCAACTATATAGATTATTATTCACGCGACAACGATGAGGGGTGTCACTCTTTCTAAGATATGATAGCTTTTGATTGATTATTTTTAACGCGAGGATCCTAACTGAAACACGTGTTAAAGGCATCCGCCGCGCCGCGAACGGCGGGGGAATGTTTTTGCCAGCTTCACTGCCAGATCGGAACTGATCCTCACTTTTGAAAAATATCTAAAAATCTTCATGGCGAGGGGTACTTTCACGCCCTGAGGGCGCGATTTCCGAGGGGTACGGGGGGGTTGTTTGTCACAGCTTGGGGCTGTAAATTTTGGACGCGCCTCGGCTGGAGGGTCTTTCTTAGAAGTTATCGGTCAAGCCGGGACACTATCCCGCACGGCAGAAGAACCAAACTTTCGGTCGGGGTCCTGGTCTTCCTGACTTTGATTAAATTGCGGATTTGGAATTTGAAATTGTCGCGCCGGGGTCTTTCTTTCGTCTGGTAACACTACCTACATCCATTTCAATTATGTAGTTGTTGAGTATCAGCACACAGTTAAGAATTGCATCGTACAACCAAAAATTTTAATTATTAATATCATTGAAGTCAAATAGTCTCGCAGGCGACTTTTTTTACTATTATAGCAAATTTGTGATGTGTTTATCTCACTTATCTGGTTAACTCGTCACGCCGGGCCCTTCATGAGCCCGGGCCCCCAGGCTAGAGCCCTGTCAGTCCTCCCCTTGTGGGGGCCATGGTGCTCATACTGACGCATCTGTCGTGTTCACTTGTTGGAGTATTCTTAGTATCAGATTTCTTTCAGATTATTTTAACGTATCTTGGAGACCTTGGAGTTTATCTGATTTAGTGGTTCTGTGTTACTAATAATTAGAAGTGACGATCAAAGTAAGTAAACTTCTTCTGTGTATAATAATATCATTATAGGTACACTAGAATGTTTGTCAGTGTGACAGTTGATTCTAAATGACAACAACTAATAACTTATTTGAACTCTTCAGTCATTATAGAATACCAAACTCTGCTTGCAAGAACGTTATCAATAAATAATACTATGGCAGTGGACCACTCGTTGCTTGCGTTAAGTTATGCTCAGGCTTTATTAATCTACAGATAGCGGTGAGTAATACACATACCATGAGGACAAATTATTATTACATAATATTAATACTTTCGACCGAAGGTACTTGATGGAATTTGAATTTAAATTCTAATGGATTCAAGCTCTGTACTATTCCATTTAAGTCGTTTTTTGCGACACGGGTTTCGCCTTTCGGCATTTTCAGGCGTCGTGTACACTCACCAAAGGCAAATACACACTGACAACGAACACCCTTAACTCTACCTTATATAGTAAATCGGTACAATAAAGTAGGTAAAAACTCCATTACCTACCTATTTAGTCAGACATTACAACAAAAAATACAATAAAAAAATTATGAATAGCTGAAGAAAAAAACCTAATTAGTAAAAACCCTCTCTTATTAATAACAATACACTGGACAGCATATTATTATAATAAATCGTCAAACCTAATAATAGGTCAAAATTCTATTATAGTTAAAATTAAAGTTATATCCTATATGATGTATTACATATGAGACTATATATGGTCAATTGTATTGACACAAAATTTATATATGTTTGTATGAGAGTCTATGGATGAGAATTTAGGCATGTATATTTGTATAATATATATATATATATATTATATTAGGTGAGTTATATATTATATTAAGCGAGTTTATATGTATAGTTTTGTTTTTGTTAAAAAATAATGTTTTAAAAGTAGGTACCTTGTAAGAGTATTATTAAAGACTAATATCTCATAGTTAACTCGATTAATTATTTTTTCTTAGAATTGACGATTTACGCCTCTTGAGTGTAGTATTTTTATTGTTATAAAGAATTTTGACCTATTATTAGGTTTGACGATTTATTATAATAATATGCTGTCCAGTGTATTGTTATTAATAAGAGAGGGTTTTTACTAATTAGGTTTTTTTTCTTAAGCTATTCATAATTTGTTTATTGTATTTTTTGTTGTAATTTCTGACTAAATATGTAGGTAATGGAGTTTTTACCTACTTTATTGTATCGATTTACTATATAAGGTAGAGTTAAGGGTGTTCGTTGTCAAAGTGTATTTGCCTTTGGTGAGTGTACACGACGCCTGAAGATGCCGAAAGGCGAAACCCGGGTCGCAAACAACGACTTAAATGGAATAGTACAGAGCTTGAATCCATTAGAATTATTACATAAAATAGGAAACATATTTCTAAAGATATATATTGGAGTTCACTTTGGCAGTGAATAAGTGTTAGTTATTCGAGATTATAGAGAGAATTTATTTCATCATCAGCTTGTATCTATCCACTGCTGCATGAAGGCCTTTTCAAATTGATTCCACTTCTCTCGCTCCTGTGCGTTGCGATGCAATGCCCGGCGGCCTCTAGATCTACCTTGGGGACGTTTTGTACCTCTTAAGTACCTGTAGATGACTAGATTTGTCCAACGATTATTCTTCCTTGAGTTATATTTCCAGCCCATTTCCATTTGAGGCCTTTAACAAATTCTGATAACATCGCAAATTACAATTAAATAATTACAAGGCTACAATCTGTTAAATATAACACATACAATGACAATGCGGTGAAATGTGTTTTTACCGGGAAGTTATGTTAGAGTGGCATTCGAATTCAATTGTGCAGAATTGGCAGGCGTACTTATAATTAAAATAATATCTTGAGAATAATATTTGGGAAATAACTATTATAATTTTATTGGCTCAGGTATTTAAAATCGAGTTTGCGATATTTGGATATTGGCTTACTATATGGGAAACGGATATTAAGGAAATCAAAATTGCAGTCAGCAATATTAGCTATATAATCTTGCCGATCTATGGTTTCCAATCCTGGTGTCCTAATAAATTTGAATTTACATGCGCCTGCCAATTACCTACGTGCTCGCAGTCATGATTTATTCTGGATCGGAACCGTTTCCTCGTGTCAAGCCTATCAGGCACCATTAGCGAGAGGTGCAAGATTAGTAAATGCGCTCCCTAAAGACATAGACATTTTCAATGATGTACGAGATTTTGTTTTTGAAATTTTATTTTTCTGTGTAAAATTGTATGTTTTTTGTTTTAAAAAAAATATTTTTATGTGTTAAATTGTACTTAAGTATGTTTTGATTTAATGTGTTTTTATGTTATTATTATTATTAAATTCTTTATTCTCTTTTTCTCTCTTGTGAGGGTAATATTTGTTATATTGTAAATATCATGTTGTGTACGTCTTGAATATAGATTTGTTATGTCCACAATGTTTTGTATTCTTAAATAAATAAATAAGTATGCTGACACGGCTTGGGCTGTTGAATCCTATATATATACCTCCCATACACTGTTTAATTTATTGAACGAATAATTCATTTTTCACAATGAATGTATCATTATATATATTGAGCATACATAATTTGAAAATATTTCATGTATGTTCAATATACTCGTAATATAGAATGTTAACAGATATTAACGTTAATAGAGTTAATAAATATAAAGTATAATAGTTAATTAATCGTTAAGAGACGGAACGGAAAATAATTTTCAACAGTAGGTGGGACGAAATTTTTTACTCGTCGCCAATCGGAGACCTACAGTCGAGGTGTGAGTACGTCAAGTTGTTTTGTGATGGCGTCGGAGGAATATATTTTTAAATCGTGTAAAGATGACTAAAAAACGTTACATATGTACTTGAAAAAAAGAAAACATGTCAATAAATATACTATAGAGGTTTGTATTAACAGATTTTGTTTTTTACGAGAAATGTATGTCAGCCACTTGCTCAACCTATTAGGTCCATACCCTGACTCGCAAACAAATTGAAAAACAATATGTGTACTTGAAAGACCCAGGATTCGAACCTGGGACCCACGGCGTGATAGTCTAACGCTTAAGCAGCGCGGCCACCGTGAGTGTTAAATCTGTTAATACAAACCTCTACTCTGTGGAGGCCCATATGATCCTATTAGGATCAGACATGGTCAGAAATATACTATTATTATTACTAATATAACAATAACATAACATTAAATGAACGCATGTTGAATTTTTATGACAAATTATATTTCGTTCGGCTCGCGTCATTTGCACAATCCGCGCATCGCCTAGTCACGATATTTTTAGACCATGCCTCAGCTGAAGTATAGCCTTGTAGGGCGAATACCCTACTATCCAGCATGATTTGGCAGGAAACCATTAATTTATAACTACAATGTATCTTGCAACATAATATTGTTAAGATTCCAAAACAAGCAATTTATGTGAGTCAATCAAATTTTAACAGAAAGCTAATTTAGTAAAATAATATAATAATTCAATAATCAATAATATCGTAAACAAAAAAATAATGCTATGTGATATGCACAGAAGTTGTTTACATGAAAATCAATCTTACGCAATCATTAAAAGTGCATAATTGTTCAAATTAAAATCAATTGTTTATAATTTACGAAACAATCATGCATTACACAATAAACCTAATAAGCATGATTATCAAAAATATTCAAGTAGTTGATAGCAGCATTTTTCTATTGTATCAAATCTGTATAAAAGACTCAGTAGAAGAAAGCAACATCGTCAGTCAGCTATCAAAGATTTAACCGTAAGGTTATCGTTCTGCTTCGCCCGATCGAACTTCGCAATTTATCAGAATGCATACTCGTGATTTCACACAGTTAAATTATAATCTGTAAACTTATCTGTAATAATTAAATCAATATTTATTTGGAAGGAGGTAATAAAACCAGGGTTCATTTTATTCACGCACCAAATTCTGAGTTATTCATTTGGGAGTCAAACCAACATACCCTGCCTGCTCCTTATTTCATCTCCTAACAAAAGCTTTAATAGAGATATTAACACGAAAATTATTATGTATGTAAGTACTAAACGTATTCCGAAAACACATATCAAGATAGACATACAAAAATATACATGGTAACCACAAGATTGTAAATAAAAGTGATATTATTCTAAAATCATTAAATATAGTTTACCTGATTTACTTGTCCGTATTCCAAATAGGAACAGCTGGGCTGAGGTTCCTCACGATTGCTTTGACGGGTTGTCTTTTCAGAAAACTCATGATTGAATCCAACTTGCTGTAGGTCAGTCTCCGGGCTTACATTGGTCAGGTATGTTGAAGAGTTCTGTAAAACATATTTTTCACCGTATCAAAGATTTCAAATTTTCAAATTTCAAAAATTAGCAAATTTATTTATTTTACAAAATGAACATAACAGATTATAAATTTAAAGCATTAACGAAATGACATAAAATTAGTGTTACAAATAAAAATATAAAGCAATGTGAGTTATTTTACAATAAGATAATAAAATTAAAAATAAAATAGAATAACAAAAATAAAAGTAGAAGTAGATGGATTGCACACAAGTGAACAATTGATAGACCCTATCTTAAAAACTTATAAAACAACGTCCACCTAATTTCACCTCACGTAAGTGGAATATATCAATATCCGAAGCGATTTCATTAAACATGGTTATTGCTCTCCCAATTGGCATCACTAATGGCAGGTTAGTTCTGCATCTTGGGAGAACAAATAACGGATGCCCTCGATCATTTTGAAATGTGTACGCTGACTGCTTTAATCATTATTTTATTGATTCATTTATATAGTTCTTAGCTATATTATTTTGTTTGTGTATAGCATGTTTTATAATTTTCATTCATTACTTATTCATTGTGTTATGTATTAAACATTTTGAAAAAAAATGCATCCATGGCCAATTCTATCGTCTGCCCTTTCGATACATACCTACTTATCAATACTTTTTTTTTCCTATAAATTTTCTTTCCTGCACCTTGCTGATATAATTAAGTAATGCGATATTTACGAAAAAAAACATAAACCTACTTCAATTTTAACAGTGGTCACAAAAATGTTTGCGAAACATCACCGCTCGCGAAACCGCTGTTGGGTATCACTGCTCTAAGTGGATAATAATCTAGCACATAATATAGTAAGAATCCCTACTAGTAAAAGTCACAGAATACACATAAGAAAAGGTTGCCGATTACTAGCACGCCTATTAATTGTAGGCTTTCTTGTTTAGTTGAGGGCTACATCCCGTTTTCACCCGACTGTGTCCGGTATAACCGTAATGTACTAAAATAAATTTTCAGGTTGACCGATTTTCACTAGCTGTCAAATAGTATGAAATAGTACTATACGATGACAACATCGCGTCTCTCTCACTCTTAAAGAATGAATTGGAGAGACAGTCAGCACTTTTACCTGTAAACAGTCATTATCGTTGATAGTTTAAAACAATAGCGCCTGTACACATGCATGGATTTACTGGTGCTTATTTTAAACTATCGTGACAATAACTGTTTACACGTAAAAGTGTTGATTGTTTCCCCAATCTCATTCTTCAAGAGTAAGCGAGGCGCGATGTTGTCATTTTATAGTACTATTTGATAGCAGTACCTATTGAAAATCGGTTCACCTCAAAATGAGTAGTTCGTTTTTTTACCGGCAGGTTCACCATTATCGTTCAACTGCGCAGGCGCAGATCTTACTTGCGCATTAAAATTCAGAAGCTTCCAAACTTGTTGCGTAGCCTTGTTGTTTCATTCATGCACGCTATTTTGCCAACTGCATGATAATACATGTTTACCCATATATTTTCTGGTAATTGTGCTGCAGATGGCGTCATGAGCTTTTATCATTTTTTTTACGAAAACAGTTTATTCCATGTAGACAATTATAATAAATAGATAGGTAACTACCTTTTTCTGTCGGCGCGTAGGCTTTTCGATCCAATAATTGTTAATTTAAAATTTGAAATTTTCATACATTTTGATGCATCATTATCACAAACTAAGATTACCTATATTAGGTAATATTAGGTTGGGTTAGGCTATGTTAGGTTTGGTTTGGTCTAAAAAGAAAGTTATAAAATCTCATGACGGCATCTGCGGCACATTTACCCATTTTCTTACTGTGAACAGTAAATCTATGTCCATGAAGATGGGATATAAGCACTATTGCCGCCAGTAAATCCATGCACGTGTACAGGCGCTATTATGTTATGAAAAAATTACCTCAAAATTACGACAGGCATCGTTGACTGGGTTCTCTTGCTTTATAAAAGCTTGGATATCTGGGTTGTTGAACTGAATTATTGGTACATCAAACCATTGTTGCTCCTCTGCATCTGATTCGAAGTCTTTTGGTTCGCGCTTTACTTCCATGTTGTATATTTTATGGCTTAAATAATGGTCGCGAGTTTATTCGCGACTTAAACACGTCAATAAAATGACAGGATATTTTTGACATTAGCCGGCGTGACAATAGACGTTTTATTAGGGCCGTCAAAAAACTAACTAGGTAGGTATTGATACTTTGAAATAGGTATCAATACTTTCCTTTAGATACGATCTGCTTCTTCACAATATGTAGGTACCTTCTTCATAAATGAGGATTGTGGACCTGATGATTTGTCTTACGCATCATCCCGGTCTGCATTCTGCGGCATGCAGGGCCTTCGTTAGTGTGAAACGTGTCTGACTTTAGATTAATTAATTTGGTAGGTATTAGGAAATAGGTACCTACGTGACCATTATCAATACCATAATAGGTACAAAAATATTAACAGAATATTATAATACAGTATATATATAATATATATATAATAATATTATAGTCTTGCATATTATCTTCGCTTTCGTCACTTAATGTCCATGACAAATCTTCTTCCGATGACATGGGTTCGCAGGAACTGCAGGAAACTTTTGTAACAGTAGCATTTCTTTTAACTTTCGGTAACTTCTTTATTTGGTAATTGAACAACTTTGCAATCCAGAATTATAGGCTTAGAAGAACATTTTTGAGTCGAACAGTCCCCATACAAATTGACGATTTTTTTTTCTTCTTCAGAAAATTCGATTTATAGCGATTTTCGCGAATTCGAAATCAAATTTTCAGAGTCCCTTGGATTTCGAATTATCTAGGTTATACTAGTATACAAATTCTTACATATAAACATTCTATTTCAATTACGAACATTTTCGATCTTCGATCGATATAAATAATGCGTCACGTCCCATCACTAGTTAAAATATTGACTTCGCAAATTCATAGAAAATATATGGGTGAAGTGTGACACAATACAAAGGCACACTTACCCCACGTGTTTATTTTCGTGGGGGAAGTGTGTCTAGTTGATTAAAGGTTTCAAATGCTTATAATAATTCAGTAAAACGATAACACCACGTGAAGCAGCGTATCAAAACACATATAGGTACTCACCAATTTTTACTTCCACAATGTGCAGATTTTACGTGTTTAAAAAAATATTTTAGTAACAGCTACCATCTTACTCGTCGACTTCTAAATGTCGTCTGGAGAATAATCCATGTAGTCACCTCAAAAAACATAGTATCGACACCATTTCTGATTATTTTTATAAATCGGTGACTTTGCTATCACCTTTCGATAGATGGCATCATCCAATTTGTAGTAGATACTGAGATATCTTAGTAGCTACACTTACCCCGACTCACCTTACAAAAGAAATAAAATTTAAAAAAACGTTAAAGAGTTAATTGAATAGTCAAAGATAAAATGTTTTAGTTGAGTTGTATTACATTGGACTCTAATAATAATAAAAACTGGCCAACTTAATATGATAAAATATAAATTAAAACAGAGATACTATTAGGTAGGTATAGAAGTAATTTGATATTTAGTAATAATCTAGTTTCAAATTAAGATACTTTTCATCTTTATTAAGTTATTAAACTTAAAAATGTGTAGCTGAGGACTAGGTAAAAATAAAAAAAAGGAATAAATATTTATTTAATTTATTTATCAGAACATTGGATTAGAGGTGGATAAACGGTATGGGGATGATGATTACACAAAAAATAATTCATAAAAACAATTACCTTCCTTATAAAATAAATGAAGAAAACTTAAAATATAATTAAGAGATCATTTCCGCTTAATCATAGTGAACCGAGAAGGGTTCCGGAACAGTATTTAATTTATTTATTAAAACATTGGATAAATGCTATGGAGATGACAATAATTAGACAATAATAATAATTATAAAAGAAATAATTAACAATTAACCTTACAAAATTAATCAAGAAAATATAAAATAATGATATAATTTAGACATTATTCCTCTACTTCTTCATCAGAGTCAAGCTGTGATGGTTCGGGAACATTGTTACCCTAAGAAGTAGAGGTGGGTAAATTGTCATACCACGGGTGTAATTCTGGTGGTATTATATTGTTTTTACACATTGGAATTAAGTAAGTCTTTTTTTTTTTCTTCTGAAATACATAAATTCGAACGGTAAGCACACGGTATGTCTCGGGCAGTTGGCACATCGCTTCTTCTTCCTTGGCGATTACCGAACACATTTATTTTTTTTATAATTACTAGAATAGTCATATCTATAGGTAGGTAGTATAGCACTGATGGAGAATGTTTCTCATATCGAAAGCACTTTACTTTTAACCAATGCACTTTGTCTAGATTTTCATTGATTGTTTTATTTCTAATTGAAGACTTTGATAACGCTTTCAAGTCCAACATGTCACCAAAAGTCATTTGTTTGCCATGATATGGCGGCTTATTACTATTTTTAGATTTCCTTGACACGGCTCATCTTAAAAATGTTCAGCCAGTCTTGGAAACCAAAGACATTTAGAAATTTCTTTTTTTGCTCAATGGCACTAGCATACTGTCCACCTCCAAGTAAGTGTGCCCGCTTTCCAGAAATTTGTGCTTGATTACTTCTAAATTTGCCGTTTGAACTAGGTTCAAAAATAATGAAGCCACATGTATATTTCGGTTTTGGCCCCCACAAGTGTCCGAATATAGAATTAAACAAGCCAAACATGAGCCGATCTCGCATGCTTCTTGCTTTCCATCAACCTCAAACCACGCGTAACAAAACCCTCTGTTTGGGTGAGCACTTTCATAAACAGTCAAATTATACATATTGAGTTTTTTTAAATAGTATACAAATGACGCTTGTGACGTGGGAATCTGTAGTACCTTCTGCAAATCAAACGTTACCGTGAGACACTTGTCGCTTTCAATGAGTGCAATATTTTTGTCAGCATTTTTTGATTCTTCCGCTGCATCCTTTCTTTCGATATGCTTACCGTATGTAGATTCCAAGGCTAGTTTTTCTTGGGCTGATGCTTTTAAATATTGCATGCACACCATACATTGGTCCTTTTTTGGTCGAAAGAAGCTAAGGTTATAGTTTTCACAAAATACTTTTCTATAAATAAATGCACTTGCGGGAATCTTGTAATTTTCTTCACAATAAATATTGTACTGATCATACATTTTCGCAAATGATAAGCTACTGTCCATCCATCGTCGGATATGTTTCGATGTGGTTTTTTATAAAATCCACATCGTCTGAACTTGTTTTGTTCACAGACCTTTTGCGACCTCTCATATCCTTTCTATGAAATCCACCTTGCTTATTGTTACTCTGGAAAGCATTCATTACCACAGTATTTGAAATAGAAAGGGTTTTAATAAAGAAGTTTTGGCATACCCTTTCTTTTGATTCATTTCTATAAAAGTGGTATGACTTTGAGTCCTTGCATAGTTTGCCGTCAGCAATTCGTACCCTTCGGGTTTTTGGAGCAGCACTGTCTACATTCCGAAAAATAAAATCCCTTTTGCGCTCGAAGCTCTTTAATACCCAGTAAATTTGACAAATCTGTCTTCGATCTTCCTGACTTAAGTGTGTACTACATTTAAACCGACATGAAGGCAATCAATTATTTTTGGCAATTTTGCAGATTTTACATTGCCACTTCTGTTTTCATAGGGTACACATGTATCCCTTTTCTCCTTTTGTATATTTCGCAGAGTATTATTGGCAGATTGATGAACTGAACATTGAGGTTGAGGTTTTTCTGTGACGAATGGTTCAGGCGAAGTCACATTTAGAAATAAACTTTCATCGCATAGGATGCCTTCGACTTCATTGACAACCTTCATTTGCTCCTCATCGAAATCGTTCTCTTCCATATCTTCATCGAGCCCTTTCTGGATGATTTCTGTAACATAATAAACATACTTTGATTAAGCCATTAAAAATATAAACACATGTTAATTATGAATCAATTTCATTTATGTTATTTAACTTTTATAGTGCATGGCAAAATATTGTTTGTATAAGAAATAACATTGCATGCACATAGGTCACATAAAAATATATTAAATACAGCAATTTATAATAATCAAAAGACTGCTAAGCAGGATAATTATTAGGAGTGGGCGGATGATGAAACAAGATTAATAATCGCACGTGGGGAGACCATTACCGGTGGCTAGATGTAGTAGAAAATACTTACAATGCATCCGACTGGCGATTCAAGACAAACAAGAGGAGATGAGCCCACCCGGGTTATGGTGATTAAACTATCTTTACCGATATTATTTCCATTTGATTTATTATTTTTCTGTCCGTTGTCACCGTAAGTATTAGGTTCTTCAGCGCATATGATTATCGGCATATTCTCAAAGTCAACCTCATTATTTATCGATCCGGCTTCTGTAATCAAATGCAATAATATTATAATGTTATCATTATAAAGATGAAAGTAAATCAATGGTAAAGTACACCCTTTTTCATCTACAACTTATATTATACTACTAAAACCTTCCTGAGGCTATAATATCAATTTGTAAGTAATGAACGAGCTAAAAAAACTTAACTTTAGTCATACCTACAAACCTGTTGCAATAGAAGTAGTAGGTAGGGTTATTAGTAGTATTGTCTCCATCCACAACATCACTGTGGTGTGCTTCATCTAAAATATAAATAAAACATATGTGTTAGTAAGGATGTCTTTTAGATGACATAAAAATACGCCATAGTAACGTGATATCAGTACACAAATAATCAATTGTAGAGCAAACTTCATTTTGAGGTTAAGTTGAATTATGTTGCTTACCTTTAACGTGCTCCCTTATTTTATTCTGTTGCCCACACATAAACATAATCTTATCCAATCGTGAATTATGCTTCAATTACATTGAGCTTCTATACGAGCTGTTTGTTGGCGAATTTATAATCTGCGTGTAAAGTCGCCCAGTGTAATCATCGAACAAGCTAACATTTCGATGATTACACTGGACGATTTTGCAGGCAGATTATAAATTCGCCAACAAACAGCTCGTAAAGAAGCTCAATGTAATTGACGCTTTATACATGTTAATAAAAACGATTAAACAATAAACAAGCACAATTGCACAAAATAATAAGATATATAAATACGCGTGAAACGTCAACATGGTTGCAAGCTGCGGGTGGCATAGACAATATGTCAATAGCACAGAAAAGAAATGAGTTCCCTGGTCAATAGACTTAATTAATAACGGACAGGTGACTTGAAGCTTGAAGCCAAATAACGTTAAGTCATCTTATCGTCTGTGGATAGATAAAAATACAAAATCTGTATAGCAAAAAGCGTTTAGTTACCTACTTATTGTTACTTGCCACTACGAAGTGACTTAAGGGCGGACGTGCTCAGCGTGGGTCAAAATGGAGCTTTTTTCTATGTTCAAAGCATGATCCTGGACATACCTTAAACGTTGTAGACAATCGATTTAAATAATTTTGAAGCGTTATATCATTTATATTTATTTTAAACATTTCACCTTAAAACATTAACACATTAATACAAACATTAAACATTACCTAACCGATTTTTTTTTCAACGGTTCATGTTTAAACACGCGCGTTAACATCATTTTACTCCCTACTTCAGTCTTAGTTTGTCAATTTATGGCTACGGCCGTATGTTGTACCTTAACCACAGAGGAATGCCAAAAGAAATGGCGTATTTCAAAAAAACACTACTTTATTCATAGGTCAATAATTATTATAAAGCAATCATTATTCGTAGGATGTTTATCACACTTGAATAGTCAAAGACATAGCTTATTATTAGTACCATTAAAATTATCTTCAAAAGTGTTAATTTTGCCCATTTTTTGAAAAAT
Organism: Rhyacophila brunnea; assembly: GCF_057557595.1. Lineage (NCBI taxonomy): Eukaryota > Metazoa > Arthropoda > Insecta > Trichoptera > Rhyacophilidae > Rhyacophila > Rhyacophila brunnea. The sequence continues at coordinate 6,854,883 of NW_028232785.1, forward strand.
AAAATACCTAATTCTTGTCAAATTTGGGATCACAGAGATTATCAAAATAATTTTTTATCGTAAATATTTCACTATAATAATGTCGACATAAATTATACTGATGGTTTTAAAATGAGTTTAAAAATTAATAAATCTAAAAAATTCTAACATCACTGCACTTTATGTAATGAAATATGACTATATTCTATAACATTAGAGCGAGAGTTTTAAAAGAACACTATTTTATGTAATAAAAATACTTTATGCAGTCATCAAATGCTTAAAATAAATATAAAGGATACTAAGACTTCAAAATTATATAAATAGATTATCTCCAACGTATAAGGTTTGTCCAGGATCATGCTTTGAAAATAGAACAAAGGCTCCATTTTGACCTACGCTGAGCATGTACCCCCTTAATACGTATTGGATTCTTTAAATGTCGTCACAACTGCATGGACTTTGGCGGAGATTGTTTTTTCAGACGATAGAATCGTCTTCTGCCACTATAATGACGTTAGAATAATATTGGCTGTGTTCAATGGAATTGCATGCTGATGAAAAAAACAACGATCCAGCGTATCTGTGGTAAGGTGCAGTTACACGGCTCCGTTGCGTTGACAACAGCTGCTTGTTCACTGTCTGTATGTCGATCCTGGTCGATCCAAATTGACATTATATAACTTTTTGCAAATTTTATTAGCTCTAGGAAATGTTCATAGGATAATGAACGCCAGAAATAAATTATGTCAGAAGCATTTTGGTCTTAAAAAAGTTTATTCTAGAAAAATAAAAAGCATAAAATTTCATTTTCAATAAAGAATTCTTTTTTAAATCAATCAGTTCCATTTGTATGTTACTAGGCATCTGCATAACATTTTTTTCACTAATTGAAAATGGGTTTATAAATATGCGAGCATGCAGTAGCAAAATCATGAAAACTACTTTCAAATTAACCTTGCAATATCTTTATTTTTTCAATATATTTTGTCAAATTTCTATAATCTGCAGCACATTCATTCTGCTCTTTCAAGTGTGGAAATTGACTCAAATCCTCATTTTTTAACTAAGAGATGAACATTTTTCATTTCATTTCATTTTTAGAACTGATGCTTTGAGAGCACTCAGGAGTTGAAAATATGAAAATGGATTCAGTTATGGTGCGTACTCAGTGACGTCCTGTGGGGGTAGGCAGATTAAGCGTCGCTTGGGGCGGCAGTTAATCGAACTGCGGCAAATCGAGGAGAATCATTAGGTATATATAGAAATAGCTACCTTAACTCAGTACCTAATAACATGAATATCTTTCCATTAAAAAAATTTTTAATTAAAAAAAAAAAATAGTCAATACCATTATGTACGGACGATGTCCATTTAAAATGGTAAACCTACATAAAATAAACTAATTTTACGGACATGGGTATAGAGAAATATTGCAGTGGCGAAGGGTGGAGGTAAACTGTTGAGATCCGAAAAAATAGTGCACACTACACTTTGTCAGTCATACGTATTTGTTTTAATTGAACAAAAATTACAATTATTTACAGATGATCTGGTTAGTTTTAAAAATTCAATTAAGCCCTGCGCAAGCCTAGCCTTAACAGATATTCAATATCTATATTATTAAAAAAATACTGGTCTATCTATAAAATATTTCATTAAATCATACATCATTTTTGATATTTTATAGATGGAATGATATTTTTATCAGATTATTGGGTTAAGGTGACTTCATGAATTAACAACATGACGTGTTATAGGTATTCTCTATTCCACGAAAAGAAATAAGTATGAATGAAAAAGTGTGCACAAAATTGTCGGATCGCCCGAAGCATAGGTACCAAAGATATTATGGTGTGGTTCGGCAAGGTTTAGTTGAATTTAAAAAAATATCCATAACCGTATGTAAACTATTTTACCTAGTATTATTTCAATTAAAACAAGAACGTGTGACTCACAAACAACATTAATATGCATTATTTATGTCAGATCTTAGCAGCCTACCTCCAACCCTCACTACTGAGAAAAAATATAATTGTACATTATTATGTGTATGCCTTCTTACATCAGATCGATTATGATCACATTTATTTATATAATATTACTATTTGATACCTACTTATGAAATAAGAAGCAAAATGATTTTCTGGTACCTACATACAATTCACCGATTTTATGGACATACATAGTGTTACTTTAATACTATAATAGGTACCTGTAAAGGCAATAGGTTCACTGTAATTATTTATTTGCATTGATACCTACTTTATAATTATTGGTATAAAATGAAAAGATAAGAATAAAATATAAGTTATTGTTCATTGTTCCTACTAAAAAATATTATACCGGTTTGTCCGACGAGAAAGTTTGAATATAACTGAAAACACTATAAAACATTTACTACATTAATGTGTACTTCATAAACAAAAGGCCCACGTTTACTGTGGCATTTGAATTGCATTTCCCGACTCAATATTATTTTCGGGTGAAAGCTATTATTAGTTATTTACGACTACCTCCAATATGATTTATTATTGAGATTACATTTAGAATCATTTTTTAATTCTTGGTAAAATTAATATAGAAAGGTATCATTTACAGTAATATCGACAAAAAGGGTTATTTTAGAATAACGTATTAAAAACCAAGGAGTGCTCGGTAAGTTACAAAACCTTAATTAACTATAGAATTATAAATATATTATTGGTACTTTAGTCATTAGGACATACGTTTTATGTAGCTATCTGATTTCAATGAAGAGTATTTATTAAAATAGGTTTGAATACAACATTTGGAACACATAGAATGGGTAGGTAGGTACAACAATATTATGAAATTCATCGGATACCATTACAAATTTCTAAAAAAATAAGTGCTATTTTTTATTAAGATACAATTTGTTTTTGCATTTATACATTATTACCGAATACTTTGAAACTGTTAGAAGTAAGGAGGACCTCAGATAATATCTAAGTACACATTATATGACTAAGGCCCCAATTTATAGAAAGTATTAAAAGTAAAAAATTGTTCATTAACATTTTTCATGTATCTGTAATATAACAGAAAATGAATAGTGAAAATAAAATTTTCATATCGTTTTTAAGTTTTGAGATAAAAGCCGTGTCTATATAGACACGCGTGAAACTTATGTTATCATTTTTTTTTGGATTGTTTGATTTATTAGTAGAATTATTATAAAGTATGATAGTTTTTAATACACATTACGTACAAGTTAATATTGCATTTTCTTCACTGCGTTCTGATTTCAGATGTTTTTTCTTCTTTCAAAAAATATGCAGCGTCACAGCGTCGATTTTTTCTATTTTTCTGAATAAAATAATTTAACCCATTAAATCGTATATCTGCTAGAATCATTGATTTTAATGTACATAGTATGAATGTCTATCCTACTAAGATCCAACAGCATTCTTATTTTCCACATTTTTCTAGTAAAATTGATATTTTGTGCAGCTAGATGTAATTGCGTGTAGAATCTCCAGTTGCAGTATAAAATATTAAATGACAGAAATATTATTCTTTGAAAGAATATAATCAGAAAATCACGGTTACCTTTAACATACGTCCATCTTTTTGTGATTATAAAACAAATAGCCACTTTGACACTGATATAATTTTAATATGTCAGCTAGATCATTCAAATGGGGAACAATTGAAACAGTGTACTTATAACTGACTAACGTTTATAAACCAAATTATTATTTTAAAATAATAATTAAGCGAAGTAATCTGTACTACAATAATTGCATGTCCATATAGACACGAGTGACACTAACGTGAGCAATTGGGTCTGCCACTATAGAGTTAAGATGACTACTTTGCGAGCATCTAAATGAGTACAAATTGCATTTATCAGTTTTTCACCAATATGTGTTATTTGATGTTTTTTAAGATGATTAAGTAGCGTGAGTTTATTTGAGCACACATTGCATTTATGGGGTTTTTCACCAGTATGTGTCATTTCATGGTTTAAAACTACTAATTCGCAAGCATTTATGTCGACACAAAATGCATTTACAAGGTTATTCAGCAGTAGGCATAATTTTTTGTTAATTTAAGACGAGTTAGTCGCAAGCATATATATGAACATCCATTGCATTTATAGGGTTTTTACCAGTAAGACAGTAAGAGAAATGACAAAGGGATCCTCATGAATGGAGAATACCTGAATTATCTGCGCTTTGCCAATGACATAGTAATTTTCTCGCAAGACTTAGAAGACCTCCAAAGCAGAATGCAGGAACTCAGAATGCAGGAGGTTGAAAAATAAATGTAACACAGAAGAAAGTCATGTTCAATTGCTTTGCGGGCCAAAAATAGATTCTCGTCAATAGCGCTCACCTCAAACAGGTGAAAAGCTACATCTAACCGGGACAATGGTCTATAGATGTATGTATATTTGATGAAATTGTTCGAGAGTAAAGCAAGGCTGGAGTGCTTTTGGTCACATGAATACACTGTGCCTGATGCGCAAAGTGTTCAACAGTTCAACCTTAGTAACAGAGAGATCCGAAAACTTAGAGTAGCACAACGTGGTATGGAGAGGTGCATGCTGGGCATTACGCGAAAGGACAAAAAGAGGAATGCGTGGATAAGGAAGCAGACAAGGGTTTGCGATGTAATAGAGTTTATTAAAAGCCTTAATTAGAGTTGAGCTGGACACATAGGTCGAAAAAAGACAATCGTTGGACAAATCTAGTCATCCAGTGGTATCCAAGAAAAACAAAACGTTTGCAAGGTAGATCTATAGGACGCTGGATCAATAAAATGATAAAGTTCTGCGGAAGTACGTGGCAATGCAATACACAGGACCGAGAGAAGTGGAAGCAGCTTGAAGAGGCCTTCACTCAGCAGTAGATAGATTCAGGCTGATGATGATGATGATGAAGTATGTGTAATTTGATGTTTTTTAAGATTACCAGGATGCGAGCATCTATATGTGCACATGTTGCATTTAAAAAAATTTTCACCTGTATGTACGTTTTTATGTATTTTAAGACTACCCATTTGCGTGCATCTATATGGGCACACATTGCATTTGTAAGGTTTTTCACCAGAATGTGTGAATTCATGTCTTTTAAGACTACTTATTAGCAAGCATCTATATGAGCACACTGTGCATTTATAAGGTTTTTCACCAGTATTTGTCATTTCATGTCTTTTAAGAATACCAGATTCCTTGCATCTATATGAGCATACATTGCATTTATAAGGTTTTACACCAGTATGTGTCACTTCATGTCTTTTAAGACTACTAGATTCCGAGCATTATTAAGAACAAACATTGCATTTAAAAGGTTTTTCACCAGTATGTGTCATTTTATGTCTTTTAAGATCACTAGATGGCGAGCATATATATAGGCACACATTGCATTTATAGGGTTTCTCACCAGTATGTGTCATTTCATGTTTTTTAAGACTACCAGGTTCCGAGATTTTATCAGAGCACACATTGCATTTATAAGGTTTTTCACCAGTATGTGTCATTTCATGTCTTTTAAGATTACTAATATGCGAGCATCTATATGAGCACAAATTGCATTTATAAGGTTTTTCACCAATATGTGTCATTTCATGCATTTTAAGATGAATTAGTTGCGAGCATCTATATGAGCACAATTCACATTTATAAGGTTTTTACCTTTATGTAGGTTTTTATGTCTTTTAAGATTACTCAATTGCGTGCATCTGTATGGGCACACATTGCATTTATAAGGTTTTTCACCAGCATGTATGAATTCATGTTTTTTAAGACTACATATTTGCGAGCATCTATATGAGCATACATTGCATTTATAAGGTTTTTCACTAGTGTGTGTCATTTTATGCACTTTAAGATGACCTAGTTGCGAGCATCTACAAACAAGGTTTAACAAGACTGTATTTTTTGTCGGGTTCGCGATGTCTAGTTTACTTCCATTGTCCTTGGAGGCTACGATTATGTAAGTACGTATCTACCTATATACCTTTAGGTAAATACATACTTGCCGAATTAAAATGTATCCAAATATTTTTGCCGCTCATTTGCGAGTTTTGGAAGTTGTGTATTTTTAAATGTATCTGAATTAACATTTGAAAAATTTAATAAAAATAATAAATGAAACTAGATTTATTAGTAGTTATATATTTTGTAGGTAATGTATCTATACAACACATTTCATAAATATTTTAGTCATGAAAGGATGATAAAAAATACTGTATAAAAAATAAGGCGGCATTTTAAGTCGCGTTTGCGCAAGCGCTACGGTTTGGCCACCGCTGCTATAGACTATAAATAGACCAAGTCTCCAAATTAGAAATTAGGCATTTTAAAAGATCGGTTCAAAAGTTTAAATATGTGTTTTTAAATACATTTAAGTCCTCGTTTTACATTTTATACTGTGTACATCTCATACAATTACCGTTTAATCGTGTATAATAATCGGACAACAATAAATATAGGTATGTGATATTGGTGACCGGACAAAACAGAACATGACAAAACAAAACAGTGACAAAACAGAACATGACAAAACAAAACAGTGACAAAACAGAACATGACAAAACAGAACAGCCAGGGGAAAAATGAAATATTCATTTTTGTGGAATCTATTTATTAATTAAATTTTAAACGAAATACATATAGGTACTTATATAATACATATTTAATATTAAAAAAAAATATTTTTTTAGTGAAATCATGAAGGTATAATAATAATATAATATATACTTTCATTTTTTTTACAATACCGTTATTTTGAAAATAATGCATATTTTTATATATTGAGTATATAAAATTGTATAATGTAATCACTGCATGTTTGCCATTCGGCGTAAATAACTCAATTTATCTGTACGATTTTGAAAATCATGCACGACTATTGCCACTCGATTACTAAGGGTCTCATACTTTTTCTTTATAACTTCAAGGCGTGCAGCTGCTAGATTTACCGTAGGTTGACACCATTTATTGTAAAACCATTTAAATGATTAAATTAGGGAAAATACAAGGAAATATGGAACGGATTATAAAATGCATTTATTTTATGGCGCTTTGGAAATAATTTGTCTCCGAAAACTATGTATAATTGTATACAATTATCTTGTTTGTCCATATTCAACGGTAATAGATAGCTATGCTAATAGATAGATTACAATACTATACTATCGATGCTAATAGATAGATTATAATACATATTCAATTAGCTAAAATTCCGTTTTTTATCTCTGCAGAATTATTAAACTGATTATTTCGCTGTACCTAGACACCCAATCATTTTAACATATTATATTGATTAAGATTGGATATCCTAAGCTTGCCGGCAACACCGAGTTAAGTTTATTTGAGGCTTTCTAGAGATTAGTAATGCAGAAATTAGGTATATAATTTTGATTTATTATGGCGTATTGAAAATCTGTGCTTTTAAAACCTATCAACATACTAATAGATATAGGACAATTTCAATATTAAATTTATATTTTTCCTGAAAGGTCATAGTTATATTTATCGTTGTTTGTTTTGTCATGGAACCGTCATAATATAACTAAACCACGCGTGTCACGATCTGTATTAAATGGAATTTGCAACACAGGCTGTCAGTGCACGAAAAGCAGGGATGGCTCTTTCATGCAAAGTGAACGAGGGATGTTGTAAGGTAGAATAACACATGTGCAGACGTGTGTTATTACGTTAGTTACATAAAATAATAGATACTTAGTATTTAAATAATACTGCCTTCGATATACTAATTTTATGAAAATACAAAGTAGTTGTTTTGCTTACTTAGTATCTACAATATTAATAAAACGTATAATAGGCGTGAAAATACCACTTAAATAATACAACTACCAAACATTACAATATTTCTAAGTATATAACTCTGAAAAGCGAAAAATTAAGAAAACACATAAAGTACATAATATCATAAAAATACAAAATACAATAAAACATTGTGTGCAGGTAATTGAGGTTTTTTGGCTATTTAAATTAAATTTAGTCTATACCATCACTATTAATAATCTACATAACATAAACTAATTTTACGGACATGGGTACAAAAAAATATTGCTTTGGCGAAGGGTGGAGGTAAGCTGCTGAGATCCGATTCGAAAATCAGAAAAACTACAATTTAATTATTTACAGATGTTGCCAGTTAGTTTATAAAATTCAATTAATACTGTGGACGCGGAAGACGCACCCGGCGCGTAATGACCAGGCGGCCGATCGATGTAATTAACGTGCATTTTAAAGATGCTAATTAAAAAATCATTATCTACTCAGCAGCGAATGAGTTAAGCCCAGCGCAAGCCAAGCCTTAATAGACATTCAATATCTATATAAGTAAAAAATATACTGGTCTAACTCGAAAATATTTTATTAAATCATACATCATCTTTGATATTTTATAGATAGAAAGATATGTTGTATCAGATTATGATGCCTTACCCCACCAAGATAGAAGAAAACAATTACTTATTAATTGATAGTTATGTTTTGTTGTTGCTAGGACTGATTAAATTGATTTCAATTTAAGATTAAAATGTTAATTTCTTTTTTAAACGCCCACTTTAAATTTAAATTCTTTTAATTTTGAATATTCACAGATAATCATAAAAAAAACAAGTTTAATTAAAGATTATAACAGATTATTCAATAAATTACCATTTACAATGTAAATGTAAATGTTATTTTAAGAACAAAATAATATCTCCAAAGTAACAACGTTAATTTTATTACCAAAAATACACATTAAAACATCAATGACTGTTGTTATTAAGATAAATAAAGCTAATTAGAGGCTTACAAAAAAATTGGAAGTCTATTAATACACAAACACTTTACGTCGCGAGATCAGCTGTGTGGTTATTAAAGATTAAAGTAAAAAAATATATAAATATCTGTATTATGAGTGTTATTGGGGTTGAAGTAGGTACACAGTATGGCATAATAATTAAAGAGCTGATTTTTTTTGTGCACGAGCGCAGTTATATATTGTTCCTTGTTTTGTTTATAATTATATTACTAGAGTATTCTTATAATGAATGCAAAGAGAGCCGACGCGATTTTAGTGTAAAAGTTATTATTTTTATTAATTACGCTGCCGGGCGTGTTCCGTACTTATTAAATTTTTCGACATCTCCCGATGGAGGGCTATTGATGATTTGACCAAATGCCCGCCAGCGACTAGTCGTAAGTCGCTCGGTTTTTTTTTTATATATATCGCGTGACAACGCTTACGACTCTCCTCGTATAATTTGTACGTGTATGCATTGCTTACAAGAACAATTTCTTAATATTTAAGCCTTCCAAATATTACATATAAATATTCTTTATTCTAATGTCGAGTAGGTAATCATTTTAACTAATCAAGGAATTAGGACATACGGTTCGTTTACCCAAGTGACTATTCAGGATCAAGTGACATGCTTAGGCCGTTAAAATGTTCTAGAGTAGACGCCAGTAGACGACCAACGTCCCAAGGTTATGCCACTATCTTTATTTTTGTGCTTATAAAGTAGTTTTTCACCCTCCTGTAAAATTTCAATCATGTCACATCGGAGGTTTGAACAGACTAACGACGATGTGTGATTTTATGTCTTTTAAGACTACTCATTTGCTAGCGTCTTTAGGAGGGCTCACATTGCATTTATAAGATTTTTCACCTGTATGCTTAATTTCATGTATTCTAAGACTACTTCTTTGAGAGTATCTATATGGACACACATTGCAATTATAAGGTTTTCAACCATTTCATGGCTTTAAAGACTACTACGTTGCCTGTAACTATAAGAACACACATTGCATTTATAAGGTTTTTCACTTGTATTTGTGATTTCATGTATTTTGAGGCTACTCATTTGCGAGCATATTAATGAGTACATATTGCATTTATCAGTTTTTCACCAATATGTGTTATTTGATGTTTTTTAAGATGATCAAGTAGCGAGAGTCTATATGGGCACACTTTTCATTTATAGGCTATTTCACCAGCAAAATTCATTTCATGGTTGAAGACTACTAGCTCGCGAGCATCTATATGGGCAAATAATGCAATTATAAGGTTAATCAGCAGTTGGCAGTTGGTATGTGTAATTTTTTATGTTTTTTAAGTCGTGTTAGTCGCAAGCATCTATATGAACGTACATTGCATTTATAGGGTTCTTTACCAGTAAGTATGCGTAATTTGATGTTTTTTAAGATTACCGCGATGCGAGCATCTATATGGGCACACATTGCATTTATAGGGTTTTTCACCAGTATGTGTCATTTTATGTATTTTAAGACAACTTTTTTGCGTGCATCTATAAGAGCACGTATTGCATTTAAAAGGTTTTTCACCAGTATGTGTCATTACATGTTTTTTAAGATCACAGAATTGCGAAAATATATATGGGCACACATCGCATTTATAAGGTTTTTCACCTGTATGTGTCATTTCATGTCTTTTAAGACTACCAGGTTCCGAGCATCTATATAGGCACACATTGCATTTATAAGGTTTTTCACCAGTATGTGTCCTTTCATGTCTTTTAAGATCACCAGATTGAAGGCATATATATGGGCACACATTGCATTTATAGGGTTTTTCACCAGTATGTGTCATTTTATGTATTTTAAGAGAACTTTTTTGCGTGCATCTATAAGAGCACGTATTGCATTTAAAAGGTTTTTCACCAGTATGGTTCCTTTCATGCCTTTTAAGATTACTCGGTTCTGAGCAACTATATGAGCACACATTGCATTTATAAGGTTTTTCACCAGTATGTGTCATTTTATGTCTTTTAAGAATACCAGGTTTCGAGCATCTATATGAGCACACATTGCATTTATAAGGTTTTTCACCAGTATGTGTCATCTCATGTCTTTTAAGATCACTTGATCGCGAGCATGTATATAGGCACACATTGCATTTATAGGGTTTTTCCCCAGTATGTGCGATTTTATGCATTCTAAGATGACTTTGTCGCGAGCATCTATATGAGCACACATCGCATTTATAAGGTTTTTCACCAGGATGTTTCATTTTACGTGTTTTAAGACAACTAAGTTGGGAACATCTGTTTGGGCCCACATTGTATTTATTGGGTGCATGACTTTGGTAATCAGTCACATCCGTGTGAGCCAATTTGTGACTATTGAGAGTACATCCGCATCCAAATACTGCATTACAAATGCTACAAATCAAATTTCGTGAGAAATGTTTTACTCTTCTCAGAATAAGTCGAAGTTCTTTCGGGGTATCTAGTTCTAAGATTTCTTTTTTAATATTTTGCTGATCTATTGTCACTTCGGAATACTGTATCATTCCATCAGGCGAGGATTGTTGACTCTTACTTGTATCGTGATGCCTTGTGCAAATTTCCTTTGTAGAAACCTGGAAAAACAATAATATTCGAACTTTATATTATAAATTCTAAATTATGTTGTTTACTCATCAATGTGAGTCATTTTATTCGAGGTTTTTGCCTTTTGACATCTTCAGACAGTGTTCGGTAATGCCGGCGCTCCATTGGCGAGCCAGAATTCCGAGTTCAATAAATCGTCCAATTTGTCTATGCCAAGGAACGAATAACAAAGTCGAGTTGTCAAAAGTAAAAAGTTGCGATTATCGTAATGTATTTCGATTATCCTACAATTTTGTGTTATTGATATGTACTAGCTAAGCCAGCTGGCGGTCGCCAGTCTGTATCGCTAGGTTTTGCAGACGGCTTGGCGATGTTGGATTTTAATATAATTGTGAAGTATGCATAGATGGCGCCATAGTTTTCCCTTCGGGATGGGTTTTTTATTCACGTCAGACAGTTTGACGTTTCGCTGATTTCTCAGTTTTACGATTTGCAAATAGTCACTGCCAATATAAATTTGGGCTCATATGCGTAGTCTAATCAGGAGTCTGGCCTTTACAATATCGTCTTACACCACCTTAGGCTGCTATGCCTAGCAGAACTGCTGGCAATCGCCAATTGCTACCACTGATATTTTAATTTTAATACAATATATGTGTAGGTATATGCAGTGAAATATGATAAATAATTAAACATCTCAATCATTCCAATATAAAGCAATTTGATATGTGATTATCATAATAGCGATCCAATATAACGTGATATTAATCTCCTTCGGGTCTCATTGAGATAATAGAAGAAAGTTAGCAGTGTAAAAAATAAATTTAAACATTATTTTTTTTCATTGTCTATAAAAAATAAATGCTTGCAGCCATAGAATCAGGCTAGGGAGGCCTTTATCCAACAGTGGATAGGTTCAGGTCAATGATGATAAGGTTGATAGAAATAGGTATAATATCACAAATTTGTTTAACCGCTAGTAGAAGAATCAGGTGTCGGAACTCTTCATCCAGCAGTGGATTGATCCTGGTTGATGATGATGATAACGATATGAATATGTAGATGAATATAATATCACCGATTTTGAGAAATATAGCAATTCATATGACAGAAAGGAATATAATCAGGCTAGGGAGGCCTTTATCCAGCAGTGGATTGGTTCAGGTCGATGTTGATAAGGATGATAGAAATATCACAAATTCGTTTAGCCGCTAGTAGTAGAATCAGGTTGCGGAACTCTTCATCCAGCAGTGGATTGATCCTGGTTGATAATGATTTAAATAATATGTATATTATAACACCAATTATTGTTGAATACATTTTAAATATTTTTGGGTTTAATGAGCTAATTAAATGTATATAAGTTTCATTGGTTCAAAAAAAATATCATATAACAGTCATACAAAAAAAAAATGTAACGTTATCAAATTTTGAAATATTATTCTATGGTTGATCGTGAAAATGCTGAAAAATTGCCCGCGGATAAAATGAAATAAATAGTTTTAATGGGAATTCGTATAAAATGTTATTGTTTATTTGAATAATTATAGTTATATATACGTACTTGCTATAAATGTGAGTTTTTATAGTGCTGTACATCGATAAAATATTATAAGACGTAAATAATATCAGATATCAGCTATAATTTTTTACATAAACAACAACGAATTGTAGCTACTCAAATGCATCCAGTAAGTAAATATGTGGTGAGTAAAGTAAAATAATGTTATTTAGTATACATAGCGTAATAAATACATTTTGTCACAAGACTTTCTTTCCGTCAGAGGTGGAGAAACTTAACTTAAAACAAAGAATTTATTTCATAAAAATATAAATAAATCAGTTCTTATATGATTATCGGTTAAGATTAACCGATTGAGAATGATGAAGAGAACGAGATGATTAGTGTGTGAAAATTGATTGTATATCGGTTAAAACGCATTTTAAATTTAAAGCGGCCAACTTTGTGAGTTTTGCAAACATTGTGAAAAAATAAATTCCCCGATATAATATCAGTTGTCAATAAAGTCACGTGTCGATCGAAAATATATTGAGAAATGAACAAAAATTACTGAATTGGTATGGAAACTAATGATGCGGGTGTCAAATATGAAATAACCATTTTAAACGATCCGAGAACCGATTATTTTTTTGAACCCATCGAACATGGCGAATAAGGCACACAATCGCTAGCCAAAACGGGAGAAGCTGTAGGATAATAATATATAAAGATACTTGCATAAAATAATATTGCAGTAAAAACAATACAAGATTTACGTTTTCTTTTATGAATCTAATAAATATAAATAAAAAAAAATTGATAAATCTTTCATTTTGTAATGTGTAAAGTAACAAATTAATCAATAAAAATGTTTAAAATAATTACAGATTTTTATTCGGTCCGAATGATTGCGAATTAATGTTAAATCAATATTACGTGGTGATCGACGGACGTAGTCTGGCATCTCGGAGAGTAAAATATCCAACATGTTTGAAATCCAACGAGCCTGGTCTGCGGATTTAAGAGTCATCTGCGGTGCTCCACGCGAAAAATAGTTATGAAAACAAAACACTGTAGACATAATAAATCAAAATCCAAGACGTACACAACATGAGATATACATTATTATCAAATATTACATTCACAAGACAGAAGAAGAGAATACTAATATAAAATATTAATAAAAAAAATATAAAAATTGAACACATTTGATATACCTTTGAATGCAAAATCGCAAAGAGATAAAGTAATTGACTGATCTGAATAGAATTGATTAAACCTGCAACTGTAGGTACTATTGACACAAACCGAAAATACTGAACTTCAGTTGGCATTCGTGAAATTAACTTTGACGACGCAATCATTTACTCAGGCCTCCCAGTCAATTTCACCACAAGATAACAGAACGCCAACCTTACGCCAGAGCAAAAATAAAATGTATACAAGTCCCATAGTTCAAACTGATAAGTCTAAACAACTTCTTAGAGTGAGCTTTGGATGGATATATAAGTCGGCCAACCGGCCATGAATGAGTAATACGTAAGTATAATCACTTAGTTCCTATACAAGAATAAATATTATGTTAGTATTAATTATATTAATAATGTAAAAATAGCCGATTAAAATATTAAAGTAATATTATTATATCAAGCCAACACGTAATAAATATTTTCTGAACACAGTGATCATATCCACTCATAACGTAGGTACATAAGGAAAACAATGCTTATTAAAAATATTCACGTATAAAAGATTGCGTTAAATCGAGACATGGAAAATGTTTTCCGAATGCAGTGATTACATTATAATATCAATCATGACACTGAAAAGCATCATCAAGCTAAAGCGAGTGAGATAGTGTAGAGTGATTTAATGAACAGAATGTGCGATAAAGACACACTTATATGAGATTCAATAAGTGTAGATGAAACAGAAAATTTATAATCTCGAAATTACGGATTAATAAACTTAATTTTATTATGACTATTTATAATGCGTTGGTTTGTATACTAATAAAGAAAGGAAACATTATTATGTCAATGTAATTAGGTTAAGATAATTTTACGACACCATTATGGATAGTGATAGTGAGTAAATGGCGGTCAGTGTTAAACAAAGGTGTTGCTAGATTAAAAAAATACATATTTATAATTGCAATTTTTCGCAGCCATGCTAAAATTGTGGTAAAGGAATTTGGAATACCACTTTTTAAAATATGGAACACTTTAAACGTGATTTTTTTCAATATTGGTCCAAATTTACGGAAAAAGTGTATATTTTCAAAAAATATATAATGTAAGCTATTGAAGACACTAAAATTTAATCTTACACACTCAAAATTAATGACGAAATCAGACTTTGTTTATTTGAATTTAGAGGTGAGACATGGTAAAAACACACTACCTTTCGAACTAAATAATCAATTAAAATATATATACAGGTTAGACAGTTGCATTCAACTTAGGGATTGCAATACCGAATCAAAATGTCAATACCGGTTTTTCGGTAATTCTTATTGAATACCGGTATTTTTTATAGATTAAAAAAAAGTATGTGCTTATCAATAAAAATATAGATAGTAAAGTCTCTTTTAAATATTATTTCATAGCAAAAACCTACACATGTACATTTATTATGTTGAGATTTAAAAGTATGTATTAATTAATTATTGTAGAACTATTGATTTCTACAAATAATTTAAATATAATGATAATTTTAATTAAAGCGCTCAAAAGTTCATCAAGTGCAAATAAGTCCGGCTGCAGAAAAAGCTTCTTATATTTAAAACCTTACAGTCCTCAATATAGAATTATTGAACATTTTCGTCACGGATGTTTTCTATTTCGAAATAATATTATGATAATTCATCGCGACAATTACTTATTTCACTTTTGTTGCAGCACACAACTTATAATTCATTTTCAAAAACGTAAACGGGTGTGCTTTTGTAATACCGAAAATTCCGGTATTTTAGAATAAAAAAATCAGTATTGATAAATACTGGAATACCGGTTTTAAAATACCGGTATTGTAATCCCTAATTCAAATGATTAAAAAAATTAAATTATTAAATTCGCATGTTAAAAATACATAACTTTCTAATATTCTATAATATATAACTATGAAAAAATCAATTGAAGTCATGGGACATTAAAAAAACGCAATGTACAAACTTTGGCGAAAATTCCCAGTTATTATATGAAACATTAAAATAATATGTTATCCCTTTACCCTGTATTTATTCCGAAATGTACCCTCTAATATAGGCCTGGGCAAAAATTTTGTCTTTGCTAAGCACATGGTGAAACGGATGGTATGCAAATTAATACTTCCCGAAGAGAATTAAAAAAAAATATTGCTTGCCTTCTTACTCCAATTCATAAACAAGGCATGTGTGTTAAAAATAATGCAATAGACATACTTGTCTATCTAGGGTTTTCAATAATAGGTAGGTACTGATATAAAAATGTATAGCATACATTTTTTTGTATGGTTTTTTTTGTTTGAAATTCAGGAAACTAGCAATTATTACACTAAAAGTTAATCTTGTTTTATTTTCATAACTTTTTTAAATTCCTACAGATATGTAGGTACAGCATTATTCAGTTGAAAGCTACCTAAAATAAACATACAATAGAGAAAAATACTTTGTAATTATGTTAATTAAATATGCATTTTATTTAAAGTACTATAAGAAAGTGTATAAGTAAAGTAAAATTAATAGGCAGGAATATCTGATCAATATTTTTAATTGCACACTAGACGAACTTAATTGATTTAACGTATGCGTAATATAAATTAAACACATTTTACAGAAACACACGAGAATTCTATTTAAATAAAAGTAAATCACCATTTTTGCCCCTAAGTTAACGGTATGAGACCGCTACAGAGTGGAGGTACACTATACAAAATATTACGAGGAATGGTTGTTAGCCATTCGCCCACTCTATAAGATCCTTGCACTGATCCAACATTAAAAAAACACAATGCTATACCAGACTTGGGATCGAACCCGGGGCCTACAAGAGACAGGCGCTATACTAACAAGGCCACGGTGGGCGCCATACATAAATATATATCTATATAAGAATGGAAATAACCATATCCACCCCTACGCATATGGGCTGTCACAGACATGAAATTATATTAACAATGTCTTTAAGAGGGATGGTTAGCCATTCACCCATCCCAATGGGTCCGTCGAACGGTGAAGCTGAATTGTGTAGGTAACGCCGCCATTGCCATAACTATAGTAAACTTATGAAAGTTGGTGTTTTAATTTTTGTATTTTACGGAAGTTACAAGTTATTGCAATCCAACTATACCTATACTATACTAATACCAAAATATTGTGTTATTACTAAAAAATGAATAAAGAAAATAGACCTCCAATTGAACAATATTTATCAAATAGTTGTCACATACTTACGTGTGGTCACCCGAGCGACCCTTATTTTTCAAACAATTTGTTTTCTTTAAAGACAGCTTGCTATAAAATCACTCAACAATCCTCTGTGTCTACGAAACATATCTACATGACCATCCCAGCTCTAAAAGGTACGATTTTCTTATACATGGTTGAATAAATTTTAATGACAGATGTAGTTGACTGATCGCAAGTGGAGAACTACAAGGTTCTAAGTGTTTGTCCTTGGCGAAACAAAAGTAACAATGAGGCAGTTTAGAATACTATTTCATTGTAGGCTTTGTTTCCTCAAAAGTTAGAACTTTGCAGTATTGGCTGGCGCGATGTAAGTTAGTCAGTGATGTAACAATAAAATTTGCCCCTCCCGTTACTTCTACTAAACTGACTCTAATTAGTCATTCATTACAATATCATTGGAAGAAAGATATTTTTGAGACTTTTCTATAGAGGTCATATATGGTTTGCTCAGTCTGTTATTTACGAGAGTCGTATTTGCGACTTAACGAAAAATAGACAATTAAGTATTAATTATGAAGCGTTATCTAAGGACTTGGAAGTGTCTCTCAACATATTAGAGTTAGCGACGGATCATTGATTTTAATAAACTGAATAATATTATAATAAAAGAAAAAATATTCGGCAATTCATAAATTCATGAAATCGCCGCCCTTTGTCTAACTGCCGCCCCTATGCCGCGCATTATATTTTTACAATACAATAATTAATCTGTAAGGTAGGTACCCACCTGTGAATCATTATTAATCAACGACCCAGTCGAGCAAACACCGAATTCTTCAATCGTTTGACAGTTTCCATAGACGTCAGCTTTGATATCAACCTACAAACAAACAAATAAGTAGGTAGGTAGGTATACGTTTTTAATAGAACGTTTTGAAGACAGGGAATGATTGCAGAAAATTCTTCATAACGCAACATTAATTAAACATTATCAAAATAACCTTAATTGTGGTATCGTCAACAAGTTCTGGTGATGAAAGACCTTTCGGGCTAAGCTGGTGCATATTTGGTATAATTTTATATTCTATAACACTGCGCTGTGTTTCACCATCTGACTCAACGTCCAGCGGTTCACTTTTAATATGCATTTTTACAATAATCTAATTACAGTACGCTGAAATACAACACAAAACACGTGTCACTATTTTTATGTTATGCAAGAATGTCAATCGCTGTCAGTATTGATATAAGAGCAGTTTTACAAACGGTAATTACTATTATATTGAAATGAAATGATTAACACTGGTCAATGTGTTCAAATTATTATACTTATATTGAACGAGAATAAGTGTTGCAGCGTTGGCGGAACGGTAACAAAAATAACGAGGAAAACAGAGGGACACAAGATGGCGTCCCATTGTTCAATTCAATTGGTGACGTCAAAAAGTATTGACATGTTAGATACTGGTATCGTTACTTTTGTTAATAACTAAATATCATTCGATGTCGATTTACTTTTCCCTACGTAGTTGAAATAATATTTAAACGCCAATAATAATTAGTGTTTGTCAAAATTCTAGATAAATTCAAACTATTTTCAGCATGTATGACGTAGGAACGACATTTTTGAACATTACAATAAGACGACACACCACAAAAAAATTATTCATTAATTATTATTGTCATCCATTTTAATACTAATGTCACTTGATACAAAACGGCACTTAATGCATATTTTTAAAAAAATATTAATCATTGTAGGTGCCTCTTACACCCAGAGCAATTTTTGAATATATTCTTTAGCACATACATATTATTTTATTAACAATAATTTGCGATGGCACATAGAGCATTTTTGTAATCTCACCTTTTTATCGGGAACTCAGTAGGTATTCATTTTATTGCATATCGCTAATAGGAACGTCATGTTTCTTTATCGTTACTACTCTTTTCATGTTGTTTTGGTTTTTCAGTTAGGTACTTACTTATTTTTTTTGGAAGGTATTGCAAATCGAGCCGCCTCACACCACTCTCGGTCTTAATCGAGCGTATATGATTCTAATGATGTTACCCTAATACCATGTCGTCGCTTTAGGATTTGTTTCCCGAATAGACCAAATGTCAATTTTTCAGGAGACGAAAAACAAATTTCATTGTCGTATATTGAAATATCAGTAGATGTATCAATCATTCTTTCTACACTGTATGATTGCAACATTATCTAAGAATAGATTCCAAGAATAATATACTGGTATAAATCAGTAAATGCACAGAAAATGCGTTTTATTTACAAGTACTCGTTGTGGATATTCGGGAAATTTTTAGCGCTCTCTCAGAATAATGGATATTCGGGACAAAACAAGGACGTTCGGGACTTAAGACCGTAGCGTATTGCTGCACGGCCCACGGATTACTGAGTGGTCAAAAAGTACGCACCTCAAATGTTATATTTATTTACACGATAATTGTTAATGATTACTTTTACTATTTAAATACCTAATGATCGTAATAACCCAAGTTCATAGGTAATAATAACATGCGGCATTCGCTTTTTTCGGTTTTTTTCGTAATAAGTAATAAAATAGTTTTTAATAATTTTTTATTATTCAACGAATAATTCACAAGATTTAAGAATGTACCATTCTAATCATTGAACATACATTATTTTGAAAATCACTTATGAGAAAATATATTATAACCAATAGAAAAAATCTTTTTGAAAAAAGTAAGACACCCGGCAGGAATCGTCCCTGCATCTCCTGGGTTTACGATCCAGTCCACGAATTATCCACTATGCTACGAGGTGACATACTTATGACGACAAACTTTAACTATTGGCCTTTTAATACCTGCTCATCAGTATTCTTCAAAAGCAAGCGACTATCGGCGATCGGTTTTTGTTTATTAAATAAAAGTAGGTATCTACTACTTCAATTACTAACCGACGTCACGGATTTCTCCAATATTTTATGATGGTACTTACTCGTACTTGCTAACAATTTTATATTAATACTTTTTCCAAAAAAAAAAAAAAACTATGTATATAATATATCTGTATATTATTATATCTATATATTTCTATAATTAACAATTAAACTTATTACAAACCACCAAATAAATATTATATACCTATTTACTATTGGAATGACAACACAAAATAATAGCATCTATAAATTAATTACCATTGGCTGCTAATATTAGGTAGATACCAATATCCTAAGTATATAATATTCACCAAATAAATAATTACTAACATACATATTAAATTAAATTAACTATCAGCGCATTCAAAAATAAATAATAGCATCGCCTTTATTTTCATAGAAATACCTAGATTAAAAGTAAAATAAAGATAAACAATGTTTGATTAAAAATAATTTGAAATAATAATTATTTTTTACGTCATAGTAGTTGCCGGGTCATACTGTAGAATTCATATAACCGTTGGGATTTTGTGTCATTTATCAAAACAAAATGCAGTTATTTAGGTTAAAATACTCACTTCCATAACTCTACTGTAAGTTCAGGGCGAACTGGTGATGTATCAGCTATGAATGATCTCTTCAAATTTGATGAATTCACTATTAAAACAATAGTAACTTTAAAAACAATATCAATAAGACGAAATTTGAAAGAAGTCTCCAGACGGCCGAAAAATATGAAAGTGGGCGTGATTGTTTTAGAGCTAGACAGCGTGAATGTGGGAGCGAGATGCAAGGCGTCAGCGCGGTTTGATTGGCTAAAAGTCATATTCGGGAAATAAAAACTCAGCCAGAGATTTATTTCGACCGAAATTAACTTGGATATTCAGGTACGAATAGTTGGACATTCGGGAGAACAACACGGAGTAATTGTAACTTAACATGGCGTATTCGGGTTTTTCAAAAAAATATCTCTGTTCCTTGATAAAAATATATTGTTTTTATAAATGATTTCGGTAGAGTTCGATAAAAGAAATTGAACTGCATTAAAATGTCGATTTCGACAAAATGGATATTCGGGAAACAAATCCTATAGCGACGATGTGCCGTGGTAGAGAAAGGTACCTACGGAGAATTAAAAAATAGAAAAAGAATTTAATAATAATATATTAAAAGACCAAGCTATACAATTCGGACAGCAAAATGTATGTGAAGGAATCTTAGCGCCCGCAGTAAGATGCCATTTATTTAAAAGCATAAAAAATTAGAGTCTGTATTCTATAAACTGACGTACCTATACGTCACACGGAAAGCATGGTGCTATCACGTTCCACTGTTTAAGTTTTCAATGGGTGTGAACGAGATTGACGGTGAAGTGGGGGATGGGGACAACCGGCACGCTAGCTTATAGAAGACAGACTCTAGCATTTGTGGCACCCATGTCGGACGGCTCCATGACGTGTCTAACAAGAAGTTGGAGCCATCCAATACATTAAGACGTCGATATAGTCGCAAAAGGCGTTAAGTCAAAAAACCTTGTTTTGAGATAATCGTCTTTTTCTAAATTCAAGAAATTGAAACCTCTCTACTTAAAATACTTTAACCTTTCCCTTACCATGATAAAAAAATTACGCCCGTTCCCATGCCGTCCACTCAGTGTCCCGATAGAAATTTGGCATTTTAAGGCATTTTAAAAGCTAATTGATTGCTTCAAAAGGTAAAGTATGTTTTTAAATACTGTTTAGTCATCGTTTAACATTTTATTCTGTGTATATTACATGCAATTATCTTATAATCGTGTATAATATCGGACATCGATAAAAGTACGTCATATCTAAGCCACGGCGTGTCTCGGTCTGTTTTAAATGGAACAACCAACATACGCTGCCATTTCACGGAGAGTGGGGGTGGCTAATTCATCCGAAGCGAACGAGGGATGTTATTAGGTAGGATAACATCTGTGTGGACTTGCGTTATCACGTTCACCACATAAAATAATAGTTATAATTTTGCAATATCGATTCCCTATATAATTTTAAAACAC
This sequence comes from Rhyacophila brunnea, assembly GCF_057557595.1. Lineage (NCBI taxonomy): Eukaryota > Metazoa > Arthropoda > Insecta > Trichoptera > Rhyacophilidae > Rhyacophila > Rhyacophila brunnea. Next base: position 6,877,061 of record NW_028232785.1, read on the forward strand.
TGTGATCTTATTGTATCATGTTATTAAGTATTTTTAAAAATCGTATTTTAAAACACATTAAAATAATATACTTACATAAGAACAATTAATCAAGAAAAATACTCCGATTGATCGTATAGTTTCCACTAAATATATTTTAATATCATGTTTCTTATGCTGAAATAATACACATTAATAAATATAAATAACTACGCTACTTGAACTTATACGCACGTATTAAGTCTATACCCTAAGACTTTAGATATATCTTACCTACTTTTAGATAATTTCCCTAGTATATAAAAAAAATACTTATAATTTTGCAATATCGATTCCCTGATTATAATCTATAATATAAAAATGAATATTTGTTAGTTTGTTTGTTCGTTTTTTTATGCGCTGCCATACCGTTCATCCGATTGCGATAAAACTTTGTCAACTTATTGCTTGCACTTGCGCGCAGATTATAGACTATATCTTATACATACAAATGAAAGTCTGTCTGACCTATGCGTTCCTATACCATTCATCCGATTGCGACGAAATTTTGGTGAATTGATGTGTGCACTACGGGTGCGAGTCATAGACGCTAAATGTAAAAGCAGCTGAAATGGTGGATTGCTTTGAGAGAAAGATCCTTAAGCGGATATACGGACCCATGAATGATGATGGGGAGTGGAGAATTAGGTACAACACGGAACTATACCGCTTATACCAAGATTCAAAACTCTCCAACTTCATAAAACTCCAGAGGCTAAACTGGGCAGGCCATGTCCAGCGCATGCCTGAGTCACGGATACCGAAGAAGATCCTCGAAGGAAACCCAGGAGGAAAAAGGCCAGTGGGAAAGCCACGCACACGATGGCGTGATAATGTTACAAAAGATGCCAACCAGATACTAAAAATCAGGAACTGGAAAAGACGTGCGGAGGACCGTTCCGGCTGGAGGACAGCGGTGGAGGAGGCCAGGGCTCGACTTGAGCTGTAGCGTCATCGAAGAAGAAGAAGATGTGTGCACACCCACAAAGGTTTCTGAATTAGAAAAACTATCTTCTTCTTCTTCATTATATCTTCTTTTATTCATATGGTTCCTATACCATTCATCGGATTGCGATGAAACCTTCGCCAGTTGTTGTGGCAACACCCGCAAAGGTTTCTGAATCAGTACAACCATCTTCTTCTTCTTCGTGGTCTTCATTCTATATTCTTTTATTCTTATGATTCCTATACCATTCGTCCGATTGCAATGAAACTTGCGTCAGTTGTTGTGCCGACACCTGCGAATGTTTCTGAATTAGTACAACAATTTTCTTCAACCTTTTTTTCTATTCTATCTTCTTCTATTCGTATGCGTTCTTATACCATTCATCCGATTGCGATGAAATTTTGATCAGTTGTTGTGCGCATGCCCGCGAAGATTACTGAATTAGAAAAACCATCTTCTTCGTTATATCTTCTTTTATTCGCATGGTTCCCATACCATTCATCGGATTGCGATGAAACCTTCGTCAGTTGTTGTGGTAACACCTGCAAAGGTTTATGATTTAGTACAACTATTTTCTTCCTCTTCTATTCATATGCGTTCTTATACCATTCATCCGAATGCGATGAAATTTTGATCAGTTGTTGTGCGCATGCCCGCGAAGATCTCTGAACTAGAAAAATCATCTTCTTCTTCTTCATCATATCTTCTTTTATTCATATGGTTCCTATACCATTCATCCGATTGCGATAAAACCTTCGTTAGTTGTTGTGTTAACACCTGAAAAGGTTTCTTAATTAGAACAACCATTTTCTTTTTCTTCTTCATTCTATCTTCATTTATTTTATATAGTTCCTATACCATTCATCCGATTGCGATTAAATTTTGGTGAGTTGTTGTGTGCACACCCGCAAAGGTTTCTGAATTAGAAAAACTATCTCTTCTTCTTCATTATATCTTCTTTTATTCATATGGTTCCTATACCATTCATCGGATTGCGATGAAACCTTCGTCAGTTGTTGTGCTAACACACGCAAAGGTTTCTGAATTAGTACAACCATCTTCTTCTTCTTCATCGTCTTTATTCTATATCCTTTTATTCGTATGATTCCTATACCATTCGTCCGATTGGAATGAAACTTTCGTCAATTGTTGTGCCCACACCTACAAAGGTTTCTGAATTAGTACAACAATATTTTTCCTCTTCTTCTATTCGTATGCGTACCTATTCCATTCATCCGATTTTAATAAAACTTTCGTCAGTAATTGTGCCAACACCCGCGAAGGTTTCTAAATTAGTACAATTATCTTCTTCTTCTTCTTCTTCTATTCGTATGCGTTCTTATAACATTCATCAGATTGCGATGAAATTTTTCTCAGTTGTTGTTCGCACACCTGGGATGGTTAGTATTATATAAAATACAAAGTTTGTTGTTTGTTTGTTCCATCCAATTTTGAATTTTTTACTACATATTAATACTATTAATAACGTTTGCATATTTTGGATTCGATTTTAATTTACTGTTCTTTTGTTTGACCTTTACTCCTATTAGAATTACTTTCATATTGTATTACACAGATATTTTAATATTAAAAAGATAATTTCATTATTATTTTTTAAATATCTAAGGTAAATGTATCCACTAAGCGACCCTGTGCGAAGCCGGGTATCTCACCTATAATATAATTTGAAAACACTGATCTTATTGTATCATGTAATTAAGTATTCCTAAAAATCGGATTTCAAAACACGTTAAATATTTATATAAGAATAATTAAAAACAAAAATAATTCAATCTTATAGTTTCCACTAAAATTATTTAATGTTATGTTTATTATGCTGAAATAATTACACATAATAAAAATTAAATCACTATGCTATGTGTACCTATACGCATGTACCTAGTAAGTCTATAATATACCCACCTTTCGAGAATTTCATAACAAGAGGTTTTCTAGTCTATGTTAAAATAAATATATTGTATCTCCATAAAAATGTACTTTCATACATATTATATATTGCCAAACTGGTAGGTGCGCAGTGTTGCGAAGGTAGGCACGAAAAGTTTTACACAAATAAAGCCACGTCATGATTGCAGTTTGCAAATAAAGTTTATAAAACAGCCGCTAGTTATAAACTACATAAAAACAGTCCTAAAAAACGTTGTTTGTTAAACTGTCTGAAGATAATATGTAGACTAATTTTTTAATACCTCACTTCTATACTATTGTTGAGTGTGCTGGCTATCTCGTGAAAAAATGATATACAAGGATCAAATCATAATATTGAAATTTGAGGCAAATTTGTTAACGAATGATAACTGTTGTTAAATTTGTCTATTTAGTTAAAATTAAAAAAAAGTGAATAAATCAATGCAAGGACCACTAATGCATTGACTGATTTAAAAAGACAAAGTGAAGGCATACATAAAAAATTGGAGCTTTGGAAATCAAAATTTAAAAAAAAAATCGTCATGTTTCCACTTTTAAATGATTTTGCGCCAGATATATTGAAGCAAACAAAAATCTATTTACTGAGCGTTATGATAGTTTGCTAATGCACTTTCCCCATTATTTATTTCACAAATTTACTCTAATAGTAAAAAAATCATTTGATTTCAAAACTATGATATATTAAATATGTAGGTAGTTGTACGTTTGATGTGATACCTATATCATGAGTGATATATGTAATGATAACTCCCGTGTATGTGTATAATTTAGGAAACACTACATTATAGTACCACACTGCCCTTAACCTCAGAGATAGGTAGGTGGGCCCGACAAATATCCTGGCCTAGGGGCTCGCTTTTCGCAAAATCTTTTTTAAACATCCATCGCATGAAAAATAAATAAATTTAAATAAGTATAAGTAGTAATATAAGTAGTAAAACCTTGTTTATTATTTATATATTTAAGTTTTCTTTATTTTTGTATTAGTGCCTACATTTTTGACTATTTAAAAAGGTGTCTGAATTATTTAATGAAATAAAGGGGGGAGGCGGCAAGTTTCATTTTTTTTTAAAAAGGAGGCGTAATAACATTAAGTTTGGAAATTACTGATGTATTTGATAGGAACCGTAATTTAATACTTGTGTATTTTTGTAGATACTAAACATTATACTTACCTACATATAATAAAACAATCATTAGATTTACTTAGGTGGAAGATAACGGTGTGAAAGACCCCTTACTTCAAAAATTGTACTGAATTCCACACCACCGTGGAGGTACAGTTAAATTGCGAGTTTTTTTAAATCTGTGGTTTTCCCATTACGACTATTTCATTGTACTACGTTTTAACTTAATTTTCTAAGCATAACATATTATACAAACTACAAATGAATATATCTACATAATATTATCTAATTAAAATTTAAATGGTGACTCATAACTTTATATTATAATATAAAACAATCGAAATAATAAAACTACCTACTATTATATTTCTAAGAAAAATACTCACTTTCTGAAATGCAAAATATTAAGAATAACATTACCTACATAATATATACAAAATACATAAAAACATTTTATACATGTGATAGAGGTATTTTTTGCAATTTACATTAAATTTAGTCAATACCATTATGTACGGACTATGTCCAAAATGGTATACCAACATAAAATGAATTGATTTTACAGACATGGGGTGCAGAGAAATAATATTATATTATGTTTATACCTACATCAGATTGAGTATGATAACATTTTTATAATAAAATAATATTATTTGGTACTTATGACATTAAAAGCAAAATTAATAATTAGTAGGTAATCTTAAATGTATTAGTCCTACCTAAATAAATTCACTGATTTCAGGGACATAATAACATGGAGTTAATGTTATAGTATAATAACTACATGTAAATGCAACAGTTTCAATATAATTAATTATTTAGACATGTACCTACTCACTAATATTATTTTTTTTAAATAAAAAAGATAAAAATAAATATCAGTAAGCACTTATTCATTAGACGTAACCAACTGAAAGAAAGCATAGTGGTTCGTACCACGAGAATGTCGTGTATACTATACTATTGAAAATACTAAAAATACTTTCTGCGACTATTGTATACCTACATACTTCATAAACAAAAGAATATCTAGTTGTATTTGAAATGCATGTCCTGACTAAATAATATTCTTTTCGGGCATAAGTTATTATTAGTAATTTATAACTACAATATAATTTATTATAGAGGTAGAATATGCAAGTACTCATATGCACAAAGGAAAACCGACCGCTTGCTGTGCGTTTTTGTGCAGGTCACTCGAGGTAGGTATATTTTCAAATGCACATGTTCCACAAACTGATGTAAACTTTACAGACCTTGTAATAAGGGTTGGTATTCTTCTAAATCTGGGTAAAAAGGTTTTTATGACATGCCCGAGATACCGGGAATTTAAGGTAAGTGTTTAGGAATAAACGTCATATGAAGCAAAGTTAACATGATAAAATAAACACTAATAACATTACATTAAGGGTTAGTTTGGCATTTATCGTCAGATGCACGGAACATTTTAAATTTCAAGGTTCGTTATATTATGGGAGGATTTATACGAGCCATCAGTCATATAATTAAATTGAACAAACACATAAATTGGTCTCGCTGTTCTAACAAATAACATTTTATAATAGTGTCTCACTTTACAAAATTATTATGTGGGTTTCTCTAACGTATATCTTTTTACATAGCCCTATCACTGTCTTATCAAAATATCGATCAGACTTTGGAAAATGATTAATTTTATATAGAAAACATTCAATTAAACTACTTGTGCATTTTTATTTTTACGCATAAGCATTTTATCTACAAATAGCTAAAAGTAGATTTTTTTGTATATAATAATAAATGGGGTATCCATGATTTAAGGGCCTAAATAAAGTGCGAGTTCTTCATGGCAACGGGAGTGTTAAACAGTTTTACCTTAACTTGTTACTTAATGATATTCGGTAATCATTTATGAATTCGATTTGAGTATTGTCAAGGCTTTTTTATAGTATTAATAATATTAGTTTTTGAGTTTATTTACAAAAAGGTGAATTAACGTTTTTTGCCACAATGATTTTGAGTTTATTTATTTATTTGAAAAAGACACGTTGAGTACATAACAAATTATTAATTCAGGACGTTCACAACATGACATTTAGAATAAAAATTACAAGTAATCAGTTCGGAAAATCAGAAAAAACAAAGTGGAGGCAAAAAAGAAAGCAAAAATAGTTTTATAAGGTGAGTCGAAGTAAGTGTGACATAGAATTTAATGAGATGAATTTCAACCTGGTTCATGATGAATAGGTATGTTTTAAACAGTTGAAAACTTTACCACATGATCGACAATACCTATCATTACAATTAATATGTACAGAAGGAACCCACTGTAGGTATATCTTACTATAATACGACATTTTATTATTTTTTGATTACTAGTCAGTTTGTTACACTTACCCCAATATTCACCATTATTCCAAAAGTTCTTCAAAACCATAACGTATTACATGCATAGAAAGGTAATATATCATTTAATGGATATTGATTCTTAAATTAAAACTTTTGTATAGATTTTCAACAAAATGATCTCTATCATTTTTTTTGGGGTAAGTGTGTCATACTAATGTATGTAGAGCTAGTGATGTCCCGAAACAAAAATTACGTTTTTTATTAGGTAGGTACTTAATTATTTAATGTGGTTATCTCAGCAACAGGAGTGGTAGGTAAATCAATCAACGGCTTTTGAAGATTAACTTATAATTTTATTCGTCTCGAAAGAGCACAAATACAATGTATACAATACAGGAATGCAGAGTAACCCTAAAAATAGTCAGTACTTACATGACAAAGTTGTAAGCACTTACTGTAAAATCAAAACGATAAAGAGGTTTGTCGATTGTGTGCGGCATGAGAAAGAGTGTACAAAAGAATGAGTTAAATTTGAAATGTTATAATAGCTTCACCAAGAATTAACAGGGTAAAACATTATTTTTTTAGCTCGAAACAGTAAGCATTAACAAACAGTTGATGAAATTAAATATACCTAACATGATTATTTTCGTATTATTATAAAATTAAATAAAAATCAGCAAAAATAAAATGTGTAGGTATACAAATAGAGAGTAAGATATAAAAGAAAAAATAATAATTAATACACAAAAACATTAAATCTCTAGTAACGTTTTGGGTCTCATTCTCGAATCATTCTTTCGTTTTTACTGTACTTACAATTCAAGTTAAGTGCTTTACTTACAAAACTATTTATTCTTACTTAATTAATTCGAATTGCAATATTTGAAATTGCATGACTAGGTACTTACTGAATATTGTAACTAGAGATTTTTGTTTTGAAAATTATTTCGCCTCTTCGTCCAGTTGATGGTTGAGGCAATATGCAAATGACATCCTCTTCTTTCACTTCGTAAATGTCTTCTACTCTTGGAAATGAAAACATAGTTTCGTTTTCTTTTTTAATCGTCTTAAGTTTTCGAGAAAACTTGGTCAGAATTCTGTCATCTTGCTCAAGTTTTATTATAACTCCGACAAAATGTTTCACAGTTTTTTTTTGTAGCAAATTGTACTACAATCCATTTTTTCAATCTCTAACATTTCTGAATTAGATGCAACTGCAGTATCATCAAACTGATCAAACATTGTTATATTAAGCATATTAATTGAAGGATCGTTTTCCTCATCGCCGAGCAAATCATTAATAATACATCTATTATGTATATATATATCTATGATTGTATTATCTACTTATTTTCTAGTTTATATAGGTAAGTACCTAATATTAATTTTTTTTTTTTTTATATTTTTGTATAATACATAATATTATATATAGGTATTAAGATTTTTTATTTTGTATATAATACTATGAGATAATGTTTATAAATTAAACAATGATAATAATATGTAATTAGTTTGTTTGGTTTGTAAGAACCACTCTTCGGGTGAAGGCCTTCTCCAAAGAGTCCCACTTACTAGACTCTGTTTTTGACTATTTGTAGCCAATTTGGGCCCGCTGTCTTTATGATATTGTCGTCTTGCCATCTCGCATGGGGTCTTCCTCTATAGCGTTTCCCTTTTGGGCCGTTCCGTGAAGTAATTTAATATTTTTGTCCATCTCTCATCTTGTAGTCGCGCTACATGACCCGCACATTTCCATTTAAGTCTTTGAGCATGGATTAGAGCGTCTGTGGCTTTTGAAATATTTATTATTTTTGTCTTATTTTTTGTCTTTTGTTGATATTTAGCATACTGCGTTCCATACCTACTTTTCGTTCGTCGTAGGCTCGGCAACATAATATTATATAAGTAGGTACTTATCTAATAATAAATAACTAGGTAGGTATTCAGCGAATAGCATAAATAACATAAAATCTCAAGTTCAATTCAATCGATTGCTCTATGGCTTCTTTTGTTACGACAGTATTATATTAGTCTATGGTTACGACTGTCATTCCATATTGACGTGTCGATCTGACGTGACATATTTTTGTTTTAAATTCGTAAAATGGACTTAAAACGCGATCCGGATGAGTGCATATCTGCCGAAGAAGAACAGCACTGGTTTGATGTACCACTATTGCATCCAATCAGCTTGAACACCAGCCCTTCTATAAAAAAAGAGATATTTGAAGATGATTATAGCACTTTTGAGGTTAGTTTTCAATATATCTTTACTTGGGCCCTCCGCCCACGGAGCACCTGAAATCCAACGGAACTGAAACTAAAACTCCAACCAGTATCTAGCTAATGTATTTCAATGGCGGCTCTCTGACGGCGAGACTGGAATCTCTCGGTTTCAAAACGGTCGCGAAGAGACGCGACATGCTAGTCGCGCGGTCTCTCAAGTTTTCAGTCACCGTAAAACAGTAGTACCAATATTAGTAGATTCGGTGAAAAAATCATATTTTCTTACCAACATTGGTAATACTGCGTAACAAGCGTCATGCTATAAAAACCATAACAACCCAAGACGTCAAAAGTACAAGATAAGCAAAATTGAAATAACCTAATTGTATTCGAGTAAACGCAGCAGCGTGCGTGTTGTCAGTTTTTGCACAAAACAGCTGATGGTCCAGTTTGACAGTTTGAGGTTATGTGATTATTATTTCAAGTGGGTTTCAGTAGCGCCGTGTGCGAAGCATCACATTGGTCAGTTTATGTGTTCCATCATTGACCAGTTCCGTCATATTTCAGTTGCGCCGTGGGAGGAGGGCCTTATAGTGAATTTCGGTTTATTTATAGCTTAAACGATTAGATTTGTCTACTCATTTAGACGTATCTCATGATGTATAATAAATTACGATAATATTACGACTCAGAGACTAGATTTGGAGCAAATTCTTACAAATTCCATTGATGGTCACATTAGGTATAGTTGCGCATACAGAAGCGATATTTTTTGACGCATAAGATGCAATCGATGCGACAAAAGATTTTAATGGGGCTTAAGCCCCGCACTACACTCGGTCTTAATCGTGCACATTACGACGCCCTAGGTTTGGCAGTTTTTTACACCTGGGAATGTCCAGGAGAAGAAACCCAAGACAACAGTCGCTACTCGCTACCAGCTTAAGTGTGCTTTGACTGAGTTCATATATACCTACTTACTTTTATAAAAGTGCCCATGGCAGAGAGGAGCACAGTGAACTATTAAAAACAAAGGATTCAATTAAAAAATATTTAGTGCAAAAAACAAAGCTAAAACAATGCGGACTAACAAAACTATGTGAAGAGATCTTCATGTCCGCAATAAGACGCCGATTTTTTAAACATGTATGTATATGTTTTACCGCTCGCCGTGACATTAAAATACAATTCTGTGCACCAAACTCAAGTGTAACGCAAAATGTTACCGTGATACTCATTTTATTATAATTCTTCACAATATCGCGACGAGCACGGTGGCCGAGCGGTCTAAGGCTAAAGTAATTGTATAATAATTGAATTGAAGTTCTGTTGGCGTGGGTTCGAAACCAACTTCCGACAAATATTTTTATATTTTATTTTATTACTTATATGTATGTCTATTTTTTACCTTAGTAAGACAATTATACGTTAATAAGTGAATACTAGACCAAACAAATTGACGATAAAAAATATTCTTCTATTTATATAATATCTAAAATTGTGTACGGCTTAATGGCATAATTTTAGATATTTAATAAATAAACTTATGTTTATTGGCTATTATCTAATATGACTTGGATTTAGGGTTTAATTTAATTTTAAAAAGTAACAAACACTATCTATATCAATGGTCGGTAACCTTTTGAGGGACTGGGTGAAAAAATCAATTTTGAAAACAATATTTGGTTAGTGGGTAAATGCCGAGTACCTCCGCTACATGGAAGTACATTGGAATGTAAATATGTATCTTCAATCGCTCTCAGCCTTGTAAATGTTCCAATGTACTTCCGTGTAGCGGAGGTACTCATCATCAGGCTACTGATGTTTAGTTTGTTTCTGAATTTAATACATCTTGAATTATGGAATTGTCAAGTATTAACATACAATTAAAAAAAAATTGAACACCAAAAGAGGCTTCCATTATTGTATTGTTTACTAGTATAAAAACAGGAATTGCAGAAAACAAATCCTATACACCTGCGAATCGCCCATGGTGCCTCTTTATAATACCTGTGCCACTTATTTGATTCCTTGATTTAAAATACAAAAATAACCCAATTTGATAAACATTTCTTGTAAAAACTACTTGTTAATTTAATCGTAGTTTGATGGGATGCTCGTAGCTTGATTGGTAAAATACCTTAGCGTGAATTCAGTGGTTACAGGTTCATGTCCCGTTTTAGCTAGTAAGGTTATATCTGAGGTTTTTGTACAAAATAACATACGTAGGTGTTTTAATTATTTAAATTATTAAGTTAATATTGTGTGTCCATTTAGAGCAGTAATTCCCAACCTTCTAAAATTGACGCAGCTCTTGTTAAATGTTTGTTACATTTTATAGAATTTATTTCTGAATGGTTGACTCACCATTTGGTCAATATTAAGCAGGAACGAGCTTTTGACATAAAACTACGTTTAGTAACTCTCAATGGGTACATGTTAGTTTAGGCATGTACCAATAAAATCTTGTCCGATTTTAAATGCCAATAATTATATGGCAACATTTGACTATAATGAGCGCTTGATCGAGTGACGTAGGACCAGTCCACAGCAGGACCGAGAAATCGTTGTATCATTCTTCACCACTCGATTGTTTTTTTCAGAACCCTGTAACAGACCTAGTCAATATAACTTCTGAGATTGATTCTGAACGAGTTGGCTTCAAGACCGAGTTTGAGGAAGAAAGTACACTCCCATTTAATTATGACGATGCTAAACCTGGCTGCTCATATTCAGAATCGTTGCCAAAAAATCAGGTACCTTTCAAGCATTATTTTAATTTTGACCATGTTTATTTTTACTATTACAACCAAAATGTACAACATAAGAAATTCCAATTCTTAACAAGTATTCAAATTTATAGCTATTGCTGGAGTAGTAGCAATACGGGACATTATTATTCAACCCATTTTAAATCAGTTGAAAACTCTTTCTTTATTTATGTCTGGTTGCGCTTTTTATAATGGACTGTAATTGATTAGAATGACTGTGAATTGTTGATGTGGATGCTGGGGGGTCGGTCATGTTTGGATGCCAGGTACTGAACCTATTGCTGTTGAGGCTGGCTCCATGGTCTAGTTGCACAATTACTCGCGCGGTATTTGTTTGTTAGGTTACTCACGGTACACTTTCGATGAATGATTTGATAAATGAGGTTGATGAATCACAAAACCCGGTGTCACGGCTTACCAGGTGTTCAGAATTATCGCGAATTATCATTTCAACGACGGTTATACTATATCGAGTTGACCCGGTCGTGATGTACTAATGATTTTTGAATCAGCCCGGATGCACTTGTGATTACATCTAGGTCTAGCTGTCAGTGGCGAAGGCTCCATACTAAGCGATTATTTAAAGCTTATCTTATATTTTCAAGTATTTAATTTACATAAATAAATATTTATATTGTCTAGGACTAGGTAATATAATAAAAATATTGATTGTCATCTATCGTCGGTATTTAGAAGTAGAGCGTTTAATTTAGTCAAGTTTCGAATCAAAAATAAATAACGGAACGTCAACGCGTGAGTGCTATTTTTAGAATTATGTTGAACATAATCGAAGCCGAATTTTCTACCGCAATTCCGTTGCCAACTTCATACATGTCTGCTATTTGTTCCAGACTTGTAAGCGTTATAGGACAAGCTTACGCTCTATGTTGATTTGTTTATTGTCGATGTCTATCTTTTAAAGCAAATAATAAATAATAAGGATGATTAAAAAAAATATATCTATTGTGTTCGATCACATATAATTTATAAATTGTTATTAAAAATAAATATTGTATTTCGCGATTATTATTTAGGTTACTTCAGTCATAGACAAACATAACATGCTATTAACAGTTCATGTCATATTGACATTTCAAAGACGGTGATAAAGTTTTATTTTATAATACAAAATTCAGTGTATTACTGTGTTTTGAATGTGGACCGAGATCATTCGTCAGTGCTTTAAATATATAAGTATTTATTAAATTGTCTAGTGTCCCGATCGAAGATGTGCGAACGATTGCATTTAAAAAAAATCATTTCCGAGTTTGACGTTTCTTCAAAAATTGAAAATTATCAAAGCTTGACCTTCCAATGGTTCATTTAGATTTGAATACAGCAAAAAAACTTATATTAGACATTTTCACAACAATTTATATGATAAATATTTGTTTTTAACTGGCAGTAATACATTAAACAAACTTTTTTGTTGGCCATGCGTATTGTTTGCTAAAGAAAAGTCTGCGTGGAATTCAACTGCCATAAGTGATTAAAATAATTTGACAAATTCAGCGGTGAAGCCTATGACCAGTGTGTCGTTGTCATTAGTGTGTATCATCATCATCATCATATCATCATCATCAGTAGTAATATCGTAAGCATTGTCTTCTAATTTCCCGTAAGCTACCTGAAAAGTGTGATCTTTTTCTCTGATCTCCACAGCTTACCTCTTTCCAAACGTCACCCTTCGCCACTGCTAGCTGTAACAAGTCTAGAACTCGCCCCCTGTTTTGAGTAACTTTAGGCAACTAAGTGTCATTCAATCACGGTTGATGACCCGTAATTGCTGGTCGCGACAATAACTATAGATTTATAGTAGGAGCGATAAAAGCGATCATAATTGGCCCAACCAATGTTTTTTTTTGATAAACTGGAGATATTTATTAAATATATAGTATTTTGAGTCTCAGACATCTAATTTAATTGTTCATGTTTGTTTTGTGTAGTTGATCCCTGCGGGCACGGCGAATGAGGCGAATGTCACATCGTTTTGGAGGGTGTCAGATGTACAAATGCCTTATGGTGGCATGAAGATAGACAAGGAGGACATTAAAACTGAAACTGGGGAACTTAATGTCTGTGCAACGCACACGGTCGACTTTTGTCACACTGGTAAAACAAATAGAATGCAATCTAGTGTCACAACGCCCGTAGCTGTTTTAAAGATTAAAAAAAATATTTTTCATATAAAAAATTTTGTGTGCTGTATTTGTTTTGATTTTTTTGCATCATCAGACTTACTCAAGCTTCACAAAGCGTCTCATAAAAAAGCAATCGCGAAAAAGACTCTTACTGATAAAAATAAATTTAAATGTGCACAATGTAATTTTTCATCTTTAAAATCCAATGACTTAAAGAGACATAAAATGATCCATTCTAACGAAAAGCCATTTAAATGTGGAGAATGTAATTACACATCCTATTATGACAGAGCTTTACAACTCCACAAACTGAATCATTCTGGGGAAAAACCCTTTAAATGTGATGAGTGTAATTTTTCATCTTTACATTCTTTTCAGTTGAAAAGACATAAATTAACCCATACTGGTGAAAAGCCATTTAAATGTGACAAATGTGAGTACTCATGTAGAACATCTGGTTATTTTAAATTACACAAAATGATTCATTCTGCTGAAAAACGATTCAAATGCGAGGAATGTAATTATGTCTGTAATCATACAGGTTCGTTAAAACTGCATAAAATGACGCATACTGGTGAAAAACCATTTAAATGTGATGAATGTAATTTCTCTTGTATTCGGTCCAGTGTTTTAAAATTTCACAAAATGACCCATACTGGTGAAAAGCCATTTAAATGTGATCAGTGTGATTTCTCATGTATACGATCTGCTGATCTAAAAATACATAAAATGAATCATTCTGGTGAAAACCTATTGAAGTGTGAAGAATGTAGTTATACTTGTTTTAAATCTGGTAACATGAAAAGACACAAAATGACTCATTTTAGTGCAAAACCATTTAATTGTAATGAATGTTTGTTCTCTTGTGTACAAGCTAATAACATGAAATCACACAAAATGACTCATTCCGGTGAAAAGCCATTTAAATGTGATCAATGTGATTTTTCATGTACCCGAGCTGCCGGTATTAAAACACATAAAATGACTCATTCTGATGAAAAACCATTTAAATGTGATACATGTGATTATTCATGTATAACCTCTAGTAACATGAATTCACACAAAATAACTCATTCCGGTGAAAAGCCATTAAAATGTGATAAATGCGATTATTCGTGTATACGTCCTGGTAGAATGAAATTACACAAAAAGAATCATTCCGTAGAAAAATAATAAGGATAGTTGCTAGATTTAGTGATAACATTACTTCTTATTAACACGGTACACAAGTGAAATATAAAATTGTATATTTTCTAGACACTGACTTAAACAAACATGTGTGCGGATTTATCTAATTTTCAGATGATCTTTTATAACCCAATACAAAAACACTGTTTCGAAATGTTGAAGAAATAAAAGTAGCAATTCTTCGGTTTTTTTTAATACTTTTTTATTTATGATTTTACCGAGGCTATGACTGCGACTCGCTGTCATATCGCCTCTTCTCTTCTAGAAGGGGATCCGTCGATCAGGTCCTCACTCCTATTCTGTTAAATAGCTTTATAATTATTTTGCCTAGCTCTTCAGTCTTTCTTTCTTTCTTCTTTAGACGCCAGTATTTTATGCACCAGAATCGCTCTCCGTATCCATCCTCTCTGTATTTTCGATACATCGTGTAATCATTGAATTTCAGATAGTCTAATTCAGACCTCAGCCAAGTCTCTGAGATTAATGCTATTGTTATTTTTTGTCATATTGAGTAAAGTTCTATATCATTCTTTTTTTGCTTCATACTTCTGGTATTCCATTGTAGAATCCTATTGTGTTTTTAACTATACATTTTGTTGCAGAACCTCCCCTAGAATTTCTTCTAAATTTCCTTCTTTGAAGTTTTTGCATACCCAGTGCACTGCTTTAATTATTAGTTGTTTAATGATCTGCTGCCAGTCTCCCCCTTTCATTTAGAGTTTCATAATTTCTCCCATCGCATTAACCTCTGTTTTCCCCTTTGAGTTTTTCTTATTTTGTAGGCTTTACGCTACTACCTGTTGCTGTTATTGTTGAGCATGAAGCTTCTACAACCACTTCTTCTTTCTTTTTGTTTTCCTTTATTTTTTGAATTATTTCACTTTCATCTCTTCCCACGATTTTTTTTTTGTTTTAATATGTCTGCATAGCTGTTACTTAACATATTTTTTTTTGCTTCCTTGAAAGATATGTTCATTTTTATCATTGCTTCTTTGCAATTCTTTTCTTCTTGCCACTTTGGGCATTTTTGGCTGTTTGCCGCGTGGTTACCTCTGCAATTGATGTACGTAATTTCCTCATTTTTTCGCAAGTTTTGTGGTTTTCACCGCACTTGGGGCACGTTTCTACTTTACTGCCGCAATTGTTCGCGATGTGCCCATATCGCCAGCATTTGTAGCATTGCATTACCCTGAATACGTACGGTTCTACAGCAAACGAGACGCCATATATGTGAATTGTACTCGGCAATATTTTCTCCCCAAATTTAATACTGACTGACGAGGTCTTCGTAAGCTCTCCTGTGTCACCCTTTCTTGTCAACCTCTTAAGGTTGGTCACTTTTGCATCACTTTTGATTTCCATTTTCAGTTCTTGGAGGTCCATAGCAATGTCGACTTTTCTTATTACTCCATAAGAGCATGAGTCATTCTCTTTAATCACATAACCGAGATCTTTGAGTTCTCCAGCTTGTTTCACTTTATCTGCTTCTTTTTCGTCTTTTACTTGGATGTACGTCTTAAAATTTTTGTTAAAACTCCTGCCTTATGGAGCATCTGCGCTATTTTCAACTTTAATGGTATTTTATTTCCCGTCGCTATCATGACGATGTTTTCATTTCTCTTTGAAGCGACCCCTGAGTCTCTTCTGGGTTTTTTTCCAGAGGTCACAGTCTGCAATTCTTCTTCTTTTTCTCCAATCACTTCCTCTTTATCATCGTTTCTTTTCTTCTTCGTATTTTTGGTTTCATTCACGTCCACAGTAGTGTTATCCATTTTAATATTTTTGCCTTTCACGCGGACTTTAAAATCGCGTAATCAGTTGCACTTGAGCATTTGAGTAGAACGCTCGTGTCGAATAGAAAGTAAAATTGTTGTTACCAGAATTTAATATAAATAAGTGAAGTCTGAAAGAAAGATTATTAGGTGAAAACAGACAGCCGGGATTTACAGTGTATATTTTATTTAGTGCATACATACTGCAGAAATTAATATATTATTAATATTAACAGTGAGCAAGAGTGAATAATAAAGATTTATTTTTTTAAATTATAGTTGCACGGGAGCAATTAGTGAGCCAAACGTTGTGAAGCGAGGAGTTGTCCACACTGTTATTTGTTCACACTGTTACGCGATTTTTTAAATACTATTGTTGTAATATTTAAAACTCGACAGATAAAAGTACCTTTTGCCGACGACGAGACAATTTTCATATGAATCATTACTCTGTGAATCAATATAATATACATAATGTCCAATCATATATCAAATTCATCAATCATGCGATACCTCAGTAAGTGGCATGACATTAATTCCACGTCACTCATTTTCGCTCGTCGGAGAGTCCTTTACTCTTGCACTTGAAATAAATCAATTCAATGTACTTATACTATTTATCCTGGTTCTAAAGTGGTAATAAAATACCACAAGATTTATATTGTATTTTGTTTGTCGAAAAATCAAGATAATAAATATTGCATTTTTACTACGCGTACATTTGCAATGCTGGGTAATGATTTTGAATCATGGTAAATAAATGTAGTTTTTTGTGACACAATATAGTTTTCATTCGACTCCTTCCACCTTACCAAAAGCAAAACAAACTAAACATATAATCGTACCATATAATCCCCGATCATGTCCGATCCTAATAGGATCATATGGACCTCCACGGAGTGGAGGTTTTTATTGACAGATTTTGTTTTTACGATAAATGGAAGTCACCCACTTGATCAACCTATTAGGTCCATACCCTGACTCATACACAAATTGAAAAACAATATGTGTACTTGCCAGACCCAGGATTCAAACGTGGGACCCACGGCGTAATAAACCAACGCTTAAGGGGAGACATGCTCAGCGTTGGTCAAAATAGAGCTTTTATTGCATTGTCAAAGGATGATCCTGGACATTCCTTAAACGTTGTGGATTATCTATTTATATAATTTTGAAGCCTTATTATCCATTTTATTTATTTTAAACATTTGATGACTGCATAAAGTATTTTTATTACATAAAATAGTATTCTTTTAAACGTCTCGCTCTAATGTTTTAGAATTTAGTCATATTTCACTACATGCATGTGCAGTGTTGTTAAGATTTTCTACATTTATTAATGTACCGTTAAAAAAAATTCGGTAAGGTACATGTTCAAACACGCGCGTTAACATGATCTTACTCCCTACTTCAGTTTTTGCTTGTCAATTTATGGCTTCGTCCGTATGTTGTAGCTTAATCACTGCGGAATGCCAAAAGAAATGTGCGTATTTCAAAAAAACACTACCTTATTCTTAGGTCAATAATTATTATAAAGCAATCTTTATTAGTTGGATGTTTATCACACTTGAATGGTCAAGGAGAATTATATCTTATCTTCAAATGTGTTAATCTTGCCCATTTTTTGAATAATAAAATGCCTAATTCTTGTCAAATTTGGGATCACAGAGATTATCAATATAATATTTTATCGTAAATATTTCACTATAATAATGTCGACATAAATTATCCCAATGGTTTTATAAATGCGTTAAAAAATTAATAAATGTAAAAAATCTTAACACCACTGCACATCCATGGACTGAAATATGACTAAGTATATTCTAAAACATGAGAGCGAGAGGTTTAAAAGAGTACTATTTTATGTAATAAAAATACTTTATGCAGTCATCAAATGTATAAAATAAATATAAAAGATAGTAAGGCTTCAAAATTATATAAATAGATTATCTACAACGTTTAAGGAATGTCCAAGATCATGTTTTGAAAATACAATAAAACCTCGTTCTCCAAATGTAAGTCCGCTTATTTTTAATGATTTCTGTATTTTTAAAATAATAATTCCACATGAATTATTTAATTGTCAACACTGAGCACTAAATTAACATGAAGCATTGATGATGACCCGTTTTTGGTAATCAAGTAACATGCGCTCTTCGCCATATTGAATAAATAGCCATTTATTATTAAATGAAATAAACTAAAATTAATTATAGGCAGCACGTTTTAGTGGACTGTATGAAGAGAATTATTCAAATGTGGTGGGGTTATACATGGTTTAATTTAGGCACTAACCTTTGATGCTGAGGTGGCGGGGCAGCTGAGTTGCTTCTGTATTCAAGCACTCATACAACTAGTACGACCACTCTCACGGTTACACTGTACTTGTGACGGATGGGTGGGTAATGAGTTTATAAATTACGGTGATTGACGCGGCATTGGTCGAACCACAAAATGCGTATGAATATGGGCCTGGTAGGGTTGGTCAAGTAGCTAACATTGATTTCTCATAAAAACAAACATCTTTTAGTACAACCTTAACCCCGTGATTTTCCATAATAATATGATCCTTTTAGTATCAGCCATGGTGATTTTCAGAATATTAATTGAGAAATCTTGTGATTTATTCGTTGAATATAGAAAAACTTTATTCAATAATTAGTGGGTAGGTAATTAATAGCGTGTTATAACTAGATTTTTTCAGAGAATTCTATTAGTTATTGAAATTCATCGTAATTTGATAGATTGCAGGTGGCTAAATTAATTATGCTCATTGGCCGGTATCCTACTAATACAAATTTAATTTTTGTTTGGCATTGTATTTGTTTCAAGATTTCATTCAAATTATTTGATATTTAAGATTTTACTACTTTCAATCAACCATTTATGTTATGCAATGAATAATTCGCAAGATTTGAGAATGTAACATTCCATATATTGAGAAAAAATTGTGAAAAAAATCACATTTGAAAATAATACGACGGCTAACGGGATTTGAACCCGTATATCTGTTACGCCGAATGTGCGAAATTGAATATTACATGAAATGGGCAAAATTATGCCTAAATCATGAAAAATGCAAGCCCGTTGTCTTATTCATGAATTAGACAAAATATCTGGAGAGTGCGTGAAATTGGCAGTAATTTTTCTGCCTACTTCATGTCTTGGACAAATTAGATACTAGCGCTACGGTGGTATTTTTTGCAACTAAACTAAATGTGTGAAATGCTCGTCGATTGGTCAAAATACACGTATATTGTCTATGGTCGAAATAGGTGGTCGCGCTCCGGTGGTATTTTTTGCAACTAACCAAATTTGTGTCAAATGTCATTGATTATAATATAAAAATATACCAATCAATAACTAAAATGACGTTCATGTCCATTTACTATGCGCAAAAGAACTAGAACTATAATATGATAACGGATGAATTTTATTTAAAGGTATTTTCGCGATTTGATTCGTGCTTGGGTATCGTACATGCAATGGTCGATTGTATTGTTGACACTTGTTAGCTAACCTCAAAATGGACATTCAGTTGAATAATTCAGAATTTTAAAACCTAATCTAACCTAACCTAACCTAACCTAACCTAACCTAACCTAACCTAAGCCAACCTAACCTAATAATATTATATTATGTCCAATTATAACTAATAAAATCATCCGTATTATATTTACTTTTTCTGCTGTCATGTTGACAGTTTAAGAATTCCATGCCCTGGCGACTTCATGTACTCGGCAGAAAATTTACCTTATTCATGAATAAGGCAACAGGCTTGACTATTACATTAATTAGCCAAAATTTAGCCCATTTCATGTAATAGTCAATTTCGCACATTCGGTGTAACATATCCACTGGTATCGCGCCAATACGCTTTACCCAATAAATTTCAATTGTGATTTTTCGGGTAAGTATATTATATCTCAGGTGTTTTCAGTAAGTAGGTAGTAAATTTATTACTTTCATTTAGCAGAAAAAATGAGAAATGACGTTGAAAGTAAATGTTGAGTAGGTATCGTATAATAAAAAAAAATATTAAAACTTAAATTTAATAAGATATGGCTACTTCACATACGTTAATATGTTGTTTATAATATAATGTCCATAGATTAATACAGTTTATAATAATTATATTATATAAGTTGTCTTTATAATAAGTATATATATGGTATTTAAAATAATTATTTTGAAATACACATAAATGGGTAAAATATATTTAACAACCTGTTGAAACATATTTGTAAATTGTAAGTACCTACGTAAAACATTTCACCGTGGCACAGTAAGCCGTGAGCTTTCTTATCGGAAAGAGATGACCGTATACCTACAATACGGTCTCAAATTTTATTAGATTCAATATGAACAATAATTAATTCAAGTTTCACAGCTGATTTTGGCAAAATTCATGAATTCTAGCGATAAAACTTAACCTAACCTAACAAATAATCCAGTATATCGGCTATTTTCAAAATATGTTTGCTGCCGGCTTCCTGTAAAGTGTAAACACTAAACCGATAAGAACCGTGTTTTATTGAGACATGATTTTTATGTCTGTAGGTACTATACGACCCAAAAAGGTTGGACCGTCTTTAATATACGGCCATATAGGTACTTATTATATTCCGTTAAGTAGGTATAATATTTTGCGGTGAAGTGACACTTCACTGTATTACGGCGCACTACATACGTACAAGTTTCCGGACACGACTTGATTCCGCCATACGTTGAGACAATTATGCCAGTTCACAGCATAAGAGCTCAAATTTTGTTTATATTAATAATTGGTTAAAGATACTCGCAAATTATTAGTAGATATTGAGAATATTGATCCATTTTTTATTAGATATGATTGATACCTAGCCTTAAGCTGTGTCCACATTAGCAACAAGTTACTGTTAACCTCATTAAATTTTGTTTAAAATAATTTTTGGTCAATCAAATTTTCATAGGTAATTATCGTGAAATTTAATGAGGTTTCAGGAAATTGCCAGTGTGGACACGGCATTCCGTTTCAGACAAAATCATATTTTCGGCAACATAATATTATATACGTACATATCTAATAATAAAAATCTAGGTAGGTATTCTATTTTTCCAAGCGAACAGCATAATAACATAAAAATTCGTAAGTCAAGTTCAATGCAATCGATTGCTCTATGGCTTCTTTTAATACGACTACAGTGTTGCCAACCGTACCATAATAAAATTATAGTATTTGTACTATAATTTTGGTCCGCGTACTATGTACGATATAAAATAAGTACAGTACGCCCAAAATACTATAATTTTTATTATTCGAATTTGACTTTGAAGTCCTTGAGATAGGGTTTGCTCTTTCTTCTTCGCGTGAGGATATATTCTACTAATTTATTTTCCCTTTTCCTTGTCGTTGGTCGTTCCTGTTTTTATTTACTGGTCATACCCGCCCGTAAATTTTTTATGTATGTAATTTGGGATTCTTTTGTCTTCATTATGGATTTGCCTTTTGACAGTTTCAGATGTAGCCTATGATTTGACGTTTCTAATTATCAAAAAAAATTATCTTGGACGCACGTTAAGTGATAGTTAAGTGAACGTTAAGTGATCAGTGATTATGGCGCAACATCTGAATTACCGTGAGGAGGATATTCTAAAAGCATGGACAACAGACGCGAAGCAGAACTGCTACAGGAGGAAAAGTTCAACGTACGAGCGTCGATTAAGATGCTAATGTTTGAGGTATCCTCGTTACGTACCTTATTTCAGCAGGGGGACCAGCAAGGAGTGGCACAACGCCCAAAAACAATTCTTGCCCCTACGGTCGTAGAGTTAGGTCTAAATGACAAGTTGCGTCGGTGCGACCACTCGTCATCAGCTAACCATCTGACGAAGAGGACCATCGCGGCCCTCCAGAATGCGATGTTTTCCCATCGGGACAGCTTCTGAAAGGGTATGCAAGGGTTAGTGGATTGGGCAACCAATCCTCAAAAAATCTTAACAGCGATGAGCCTGTACCAAAAAATCGAAGGGGGTTTTGGGGACAACACATAATAAAATTTGCGAGAACATGACTCAGATCCTTACCGGAAGGATACCTTCACTCGGGAGGCACTATCAAGGATTCCTCCGAGCATAATGTCTCGGAAGGCCCTCGAACTCAAATTATGGCCGGGGTACTCCCAAGGGGCGACGTCCTGTGGGAAGGGAGTTCTCCATCGGAGGTACGGGCTCCACCAGGGATCCGTACTCTAAGCGAAGGTGACCGCATCTGGACGACCAACAACATTGGGGACCGCCTAAGAGACTTTCGGGGAGTCTGGATGGCGTAGTGTACCCCCCCCCCCAACATTGGTAAAAAATAATAGCCGTAGCCCGCATACCTTTTGTGCGGATACCACTATTGGTAAGTCCTTCTTTACTTTACGGATAGATTTTAAAACGCAACAATCAGCAGAGGTCACTCTCGAGATCGAGGACTTAAAGAACTCAGGGGTTCTAGAAGAAGCGGGTCAAACCCCCAGTTTTTCTCTCAACCCTGTTTCTGATCAAGAAAAAAGACGGAGCTCTATGCCCTGTTTTCAACCGAAAGCGTTTGAATGCGTTCCTACAGCCAAAGCCATTCAAACTAATTCACCATTACGAGGTTGCAGCCGTCTTACAAACAGAAGACTGGCTAGTAATAATAGATCTAAGCCAGGCGTCCCTCCAGGTACCAATGGTTTCTCAACATCCTCGATTTGTTCGACTAGCCTACCAAGGGGAGCTCCTACAATTCACGTGACTCCCGTTCGTGCTGCCAACCGCTCCGATTATGTTGGCATCCCTGACCAATTGGGTCGCCGAACGCCTACGAAAGAATGGCTGAGAATATTCACTTACCTAGACGACTTCTTAGTAGCCAACCAATACGAGAAACAGTCTCGGTTCAGGTGGAATACAGGATAACCTTCCTACAGTCTTTAGGGTGGTTAATAAATATTAAAAGATCCTGTCTGAACCCAAGCCAACAATAAGGGTCCCTGGACATCACGTAGGACACACACACCAAGCGGAGGTTCCTGTCGCCGGAGAATTGTGTAGCACTCCGTCACCATCTGCTAATGCAGGTACAAAAAGGCAGTTGGTCCCTCAGACAGGCACATATCCAATCCCTTCTGGGGCGACTCAACTTCACATCCTACCTCCACGAGGAAGGTTGCATTGCCGACGGCTACAACGCTCCAGTCATCAATATGGCCGAGGTCCCATCCTCGCCAATTGATGACAATCCCACCACAGGCCCAACGGGACATCACGTGGTGGCTCTAGGCGATAGGATCCTCAGAGTTGACATAACGCAGGTACAAAAAGGCAGTTGGTCCCTCAGACAGGCACATATCCAATTCCTTCTGGGGCGACTCAACTTCACATCCTACCTCCACGAGGAAGGTTGTATTGCCGACGGCTACAACGCTCCAGTCATCAATATGGCCGAGGTCCCATCCTCGCTAATTGATAATAATCCCACCACAGGCCCAACAGGACATCATGTGGTGGCCCTAGGCGAAAGGATCCTCAGATTTGACACAACGCAGGTACAAAAAGGCAGTTGGTCTCTCAGGCAGACACATGTTCAATCCCTTCTGGGGCGACTTAACTTCGCATCCTACCTCCACCTGGAAGGTTGCATTGCCGACGGCTACAAAGCTCCAGTCATTAATATTGTCGAGGTCCCATTCTCGCCAATAGACGACAATCCCACCACAGGCCTAACAGGACATCATGTGGTGGCTCCAGGTGATAGGCTCCTCAGAGTTGACACACATCAATCACTTCCTGATGACAGACGCAGCTGACACAGGCTAGGGAGCCCAACTGAATGAACACCACCTATCAGGTACGTGGGAACAAGACCAGTTACCATGGCATGGCATTCCAACAGGAAGGAAATGTTTGCAATTCAATCTCAGGTACAATCAATCATAGGATCAGATCTGCTTCTGCAGACAGACAACAAAACAGTGGTGCCATACATCAACAACGAGGGTGGCACAAAATCTGTCACCCTCCTAAACCTATGCCGACAGATACTAGTATTTACCAGTCTAGCCAACATCATGTTTACTACATTATACACAACTGCGTGGCAGATCATCTCTCCCGCAGACAACTCATTCCCGAATGGCACCTCATCAACACCGCAACCACCCCCCTGTTTCTGTTCCCGAGGTGAATTTATTCGCAAGCGAAACAGCACATGTCATTGCAACGTATGTGTCACGAGACCTTACAGACAGTGGCGCGCTGTTTCACGACGCCTTCAGCCGAGTGTAGGGCTTCAGATTGGCGTGGATATTTCCCCCACCAAACTTAATTTCACGAGTCCTAGCGCACCTGAACTCAGAAAAAGGGAAGTACTTACTAGTGGCACCGAGCTGGAAATAATGCTTTTGGGGAGTGGACTTACGAAAAAGGGCGATAGTACCTCCTTATACAATGCCGCACCTACATACGACACTAGTAGGTATGGAGACCAACCGTCCACCTCCAAGGACCCAGGACCTGTTCCTTTAACTATGGCTAATTTCGGGTGGGGTGGAAATAACATCAAATTGAATGGTGGAAGAAAGGGCACTCCTTACTTTCAGATGGCGGCCTTCGACTCTAAAAACTTACAAACCAGCTTGGAACAAATGGAAGACAATGACATGAGTAACAAGAACCTAATGGATCATAATAGCCCTCAACGAATGGAATTGGCCAGATACCTAGGCAACATGCACAACAAAGAGGGTTTGTCGTACAACACCATCCTGGTGCATAAGTCAGCCATAACCACTTTTTGCAAACCGATTATCATTGTAGATATCAGCATCAACGTGGTAGTACAACACAATATGTTACAGGCAATTTCGGTACATAAAACGAAACCCGTCAAACCACCGGTTTGGGATCCAGGACGAGTGGTAGATCATCTTAGGAAAACAACACCGGTGGAGTACAACCTATTCGAAACCTCTCGCAGGACAGCTACCTACTCGGCTGCTTCTCGCATCGGGACGAAGGGTTCATGGCCTCACACTACTCAGTAATAGTAGACAATGGATTGGTGGAAAAACGTGACTACATAATTGTATGGCCAATGTTTGGCGCAAATACAAATACCGCCAAGCATCGTCAATCGGAATGGAAGCTAAGCGCTTCCACGTGTCAAAACATCGACCCAGTATTATTCTGGTTACGGAAACTCGTCTGCATGTCAAACCCTAGGAGAGGGGAAGGTAGGGATATTTCGGAATTATTTATATCTTCAAGAGGATCACCAAAACCAGCCACCAGGACAGTTATAGGGAATTGGATAAGGTCAGTACTGTTGGAAGCAGGGGTACAAGAACCACCAGGCAGTGTCCGATCAGTGGTGACTTCCTTAAACTGTACATATACCCAATGATAATCTTAAAGAGAGGTATGTGGCGTAGTGAGTCAACATTTCACGACAACTACCAGAGAACGATGGATACACCACCATCAGAAGGGGAAAAGAACCCATTAACTTCTCTATTCAACCATATACATGGAAAGTCACGATGGTCTTTTACCTCGTCAATGAATCATTGTCACATACAGTAATTTGGCATACCCAACACCAGGTGATAAGAAACAGATATCTCAAGGACTTCAAAGTCAAATTCGAATAATGAAAGGAGTTTTACCTACCAATAAAACTCTTATTATTCATGTTGACTTTGAAGTCCAGGTAACTTCTACCTGGTTCCTTGAGTCATATCATAATGAAGACAAAAGAATCCCAAATTACATACATAAAAAAATTACGGGCGGGTATGACCAGTAAATAAAAACAGGAACGACCAACGACAAGGAAAAGGGAAAATAAATTAGTAGAATATATCCTCACGCGAAGAAGAAAGAGCAAACCCTATCTCAAGGACTTCAAAGTCAACATGAATAATAAGAGTTTTATTGGTAGGTAAAACTCCTTTCAATATCAGAAAAAATATGTAAAAAGTACTAAAACTTTAATATTTTCGTTTGATAAATTGGTGCATTGTAGGTACTATAATTTCGCAATATAAGAAAATTTGGAAAACTTGGAAAAAATATGCTCGAAAAACGTAAAAAAAATCCCTTGAATTCTTCGGTAAGCA
The DNA here is from genome assembly GCF_057557595.1 of Rhyacophila brunnea. NCBI lineage: Eukaryota > Metazoa > Arthropoda > Insecta > Trichoptera > Rhyacophilidae > Rhyacophila > Rhyacophila brunnea. The sequence goes on from NW_028232785.1 coordinate 6,903,658, forward strand.
TTTTTGGTTGAAAGAGGTACCTAAATAAATAGGGGCCTCGGAGTTTCTCAAATTCTCCGTTATTTTTTTCTGAGAAACAAAAAAACTATACATTTTCGACAGATGACAACGCGTACTATATTTTTTCCCACAAATACTATAATTTTGGAGGCTCTGTACTATAATTCCACTTTGGAAATATGGCAACACTGTTACGACAGTATATCGGTCTATGGTTACGACTGTCATTCGATATTGACGTGTCGATCTGACGTGGCATATTTTTGTTTAAATACGTAAAATGGATGTAAAACCCGATCCGGATGAGTGCATATCTGCCCCAGAAGAACATCACCAGTTCGATGTACCACTATTGTATCCAATCAGCTCGAACGCCGGCCTTTCTATAAAAAAAGAGATATTTGAAGATGATTGTAACACTTTTGAGGTTAGTTTTCAATATACCTTTATAGTGAATTTCAGTTTATTTATAGTTTAAACGATTATGCCGGCGCTCCATTGGCACGCAAGTCAGACGATTTACAGTCTTCGGACATATTTTCGCGTAGAGCACCCCTGGTCTGCAGACTTTTTAATCCGCAGCCCAGGCTCGTTGGCTTTCAAACATGTTCGATATTTTTTTACCCTCACTGTGCAAATTCGGTTTGACATGAATACATTCACTGCTGAGCTACTAATTACCCCTTGATTATTCCTATTGGATAACATGATAATGACCTTTAATGGCCTTGGGCCAGGCGCGGTGAGCCATTGCCCACTAAAGGTGGCGGTGGGTAAGCGCACTGAACGAGATATTATTACGCAGTCATTCGGACCGAAAAAAATCTTTAATTGTTTTAAACATTTTCATTGATTAATTTGTTAATTTACACATTAGTAAATGAGAGATTTATCAATTATATTTTTATTTGTATTTATGGGAAACTATATTGTTTAAAGTAAAATTTTAAGTCATAATTTGATTTTTTTAATATTATTCTACGGCTGCCAGCATTTATTTTTATAGACAATGAAACAAAATAATGTTTAAATTTATTTTTTATTTTGATAATCTTCTTCTATTATCTATATGCGACCCGTTATATTGGATCGATATTTATAATAATCACATATTATATTGCTTTATAATCGAACGATTGAGATGTATAATTATTTATCATATTTAAATGCACATGATTTCACTAAACATTTATAATTTTTATGGGAAATTTAATTATTTATTATAATTTATGGGAAACTATATTGTTTAAAGTAAAATTTTAAGTCATAATTTGATTTTTTTAATATTATTCTACGGCTGCCAGCATTTATTTTTATAGACAATGAAACAAAATAATGTTTAAATTTATTTTTTATTTTGATAATCTTCTTCTATTATCTAAATGCGACCCGTTATATTGGATCGATATTTATAATAATCACATATTATATTGCTTTATAATCGAATGATTGAGATGTATAATTATTTATCATATTTAAATGCACGTGATTTCACTAAACATTTATAATATACCTACACATATATTGTATTAAAATGTCAGTAGTAGCAATCGACGATTTCCAGCTGTTCTGCTAAGCCTAGCAGCCTGAGGTGGCGTCAGAAGACACGACAAGAATTCTGAAGACCAGACTCTATAGACTACGCATATAACCCCAAATTTATATTGGTAGCGACGACATGCAAATCGTAAAACTGACAAATCAGCGAAATGTCAAACTGTCTGAGGTGAATGAAAATCCATCTCGAAGGGAAAACTATGGCGCCGTCTATTATATTAAAATCCAACAACATGATATTAGGACGCAAAGCCGTCTGCAAGACCTAGCGAGACAGACTGGCGGCCGTCAGCTGGCTCTGCAAGTCTAGTGATAATGCGCTCTTGATCAGGTGACGTAAGAGCAGCCCACAGCTGGACCGTGAAATCGTTGTATCATTCTTCACCACTCGTAGATATATTGTTTTTTTCAGAACCCAGTAACAGACCTAGTCAATATAACTTCTGAGATTGATTCTGAACGAGTTAGCTTCAAGACCGAGTTTGAGGAAGAAAGAACACTCCCATTTAATTATGACGATGCTAAACCTGGCTGCTCATATTCAGAAGCGTTGCCAAAAAATCAGGTACCTTTCAAGCATTATTTTAATTATGACCATGTTTATTTTTACTATTACAACCAAAATGCACAACATAAGAAATTCCAATTCTGAACAAGTATTCAAAATATAGCTATTGCTGGAGTAGTAGCAATACGGGACATTATTATTCAACTCATTTGAAATCAAATATGGGACATTATTATTCAACTCATTTGAAATCAGTTGGAAACTTTTTGTTTAATTATGTCTGGTTGCGCCTTTTATAATGGACTGTAATTGATTAGAATGATTGTGAAGGTGGGTGTGGATGCAAGGAGGGTTTTGTTTGGATGCCGGGTACTGAACCTATTGCTGTTGAGGCTGGCTCCATGGTCTGGTTGCACTATCACTCGCGCGGTCTTGTTTATTGGGTTACCCATGGCACTTGACGGTACACTTGCGATGAATGATATGATAAATAAGGTTGATGAATACCAAGACCCTATTTCACGGCTAATCAGGTGTTCAGAATTATCGCTTGGATGACGGTCACACTTTATTTACACAAGTTGACCCGGCCGTGATCTACAAATAATTTTTGAATCAGTCTGTATGCACTTTAGATTACATCTAGGTCTAGCTGTAACAAGCCTAGAACGGGCCCGCTGTTTTGAGGTAACTTTAGGTAACTAAGTGTTATTCAATCACGGTCGATGACCCGTAATAGCTGGTCGCCTGTCCTGCAACAATAACTGGGAATTTATGATAGGAGCGATGAAAGCGGTCATAATTGGCCCAACCAATGTCTTTTTTTGATAAACTAGAGATATTTATTAAGTAGGTATATAGTATTTTGAGTCAGACATCTAATTTAATTGTTCATGTTTGTTTTGTGCAGTTGTTCCCCGCGGGCACGGCGAATGAGGCGAGTCTCACATCGTTTTGGAGCATGTCAGATGTACAAATGCCTTATAGTGGCATAACGATAGACACGGAGGACATTAAACCTGAAACTGGGGAACTTAATGTCTATGCAACGCATACGGACGACTTGTGTCACACTGGTAAAACAAATATAATGCAATCTAGTGTCACAACGCCCGTAGCTGTTTTAAAGATTAAAAAAAATATTTTTTATATAAAAAATTTTGTGTGCTGTATTTGTTTTGATTTTTTTGCATCATCAGACATACTAAAGCTTCACAAAGCGTTTCATAAAAAAGCAATCGCGAAAAAGCCTTTTACTGATAAAAATAAATTTAAATGTGCACAATGTAATTTTTCATCTTTAAAATCCAATGACTTAAAGAGACATAAAATGATCCATTCTAACGAAAAGCCATTTAAATGTGGAGAATGTAATTACGCATCTTATTATGACAGAGCTTTACAACTTCACAAACTGAATCATACTGGGGAAAAACCCTTTAAATGTGATGAGTGTAATTTTTCATCTTTACATTCTTTTCAGTTGAAAAGACATAAATTAACCCACACTGGTGAAAAGCCATTTAAATGTGACGAATGTGAGTACTCGTGTAGAACATCTGGTTATTTTAAATTACACAAAATGATCCATTCTGCTGAAAAACGATTCAAATGCGAGGAATGTAATTATGTTTGTAATCATACTGGTTCGTTAAAACTGCATAAAATGACGCATACTGGTGAAAAACCATTTAAATGTGACGAATGTAATTTCTCATGTATTCGGGCTAGTGTTTTTAAATTTCACAAAATGACCCATACTGGTGAAAAACCATTTAAATGTGATCAGTGTGATTTCTCATGTAGACGGTCTGCTGATCTAAAAATACATAAAAAGAATCATTCTAGTGAAAACCTGTTGAAGTGTGAAGAATGTAATTATTCTTGTTTTAAATCTGGTAAAATGAAAATACACAAAATGACTCATTCCGGTGAAAGGCCATTTAAATGTGATCAATGTGATTTTTCATGTACCCGAGCTTCCAACATGAAATCACATAGAATGACTCATTCTGATGAAAAGCCATTTAAATGTGATACATGTCATTATTCATGTATAACCCCTAGCAACATGAAATCACACAAAATGACTCATTCCGATGAAAAGCCATTTAAATGTGATAAGTGCGATTATTCATGTATACGTCCTGGTAGAATGAAATTACACAAAAAGAATCATTCCGTAGAAAAATAATACTGATAGTTATATGGCTAGATTTAGTGATAACATTACTTATTTTTAGCACGTTACACAAGTGAAATATAAAATTGTATTTTTTCAAGACACTGTTTTTTGAAACAAACATGTGTGCGGATTTATCTAATTTTCAGACGTTCTTTTATAACCCAATACAAGAACACTTTCGAAATGTCGAAGAAATAAAAATAGCAATTCTTTGGTTTTTTTTTTAAATACAATTGTTGTAATATTTAAAACTCGACAGATAAAAGTACCTTTTGCATACGACGAGACAATTTTCATATAAATCATTACCCAGTAAATCAATATAATAAACATAACATTAATATATTGTCCAATCATGTATCAATTTCATTAATCATGCGATTCCTCAATAAGTGGCATGACGTTAATTCCGCGTCAGTCATTTTCACTCGTCGGAGAGTCCTTTAAGCGTCAATGACATTGAGCTAGTTTACGAGCTGCTTATAGCCGAATTTACAATCTGCCTGTAAAGTCGCCCATTGTCATCATCGAACAAGCTAACAAGCAGATTGTAAACAATCTACCGAGAAAAGTTGCAAGCCGGTCAACTTTACACGCTACACGCCGGCGTGTAAGCCTACTGTAGTGGCGACCTCTCGGTAAAAAAACGAACTACCTTCTGTCAAAATAGTCACTAGCTTGTTGGCTTCTCAGCGAATGGAAAGTTTTGTGTGTCATCACTCATCATCACAATCACAGTAGCAGAATCGCCCGCTTTTAAATTCGCCAACAAACAGCTTGTAAAGTAGCTCAATGTCATTGAGGCATTACTCTTGCATTTGAAATAAATCATTTCAACATATATTATTTATCCGTGCACTAAAATGGTAATAAAAAACCATAAAATTGATGTATTTTGTTTGTTGAAAAATTAAGATAATAAATATCGCATTTTTCTACGCGTACGTTTGCAATGCTGGGTGATTAATTTGTATCATTAATGACATGTTTTACAAGTATAATGAATGACTCCCACTAACTCGGGTCACTACTGTTAAATAATAAATCTACTGACTAATGTAGATATTGTGTAAATGAATTAATAATTAGTAAATAAATGTAGTTGTTTGTGACACAATATAATTTTCATTCAACTCCTTCCACCTTACCAAAAGCAAAACAAACTAAATATATAAACGTACCATATAATACTTCAATTATGTCAAGGTTTATCTGGAAATTCTTCCCCTATATGAGACGCTTAGTATATTATATGCATAATGCTAGTGCATAGTTATAACATCTTAGCATGTCACCCACACACTACAGCGGGTCCTTTTATCTATACATAGGTTAAGACGTATAGTGTTATATTCAGGGAACACAAATTTAATGGGAACTGGCTTACTCTACTGGGTGTAGTATAACTAATGTGACCAGACCAGAGAATGTAACATTCCATATATTGAACATGCATAACTTGTAAACATGAGATATATTATATTATTCACTCGAAAAAAACACATTTGAAAATATTACGACGGCAAACGGGATTTGAACCCGTATATCCACTGGTTTCGCGCCAATATGCTTTACCTAATAAATATCAATTGTTTCGGGTATAAAACTCATTTGTTTTTAGGTTATTTGTAGATTTACTACTTTCATTTAACAGAAAAAAATGAGAAATGACATTGGAATCAAATATGGAGTATCGTATAATAAAAAAAATATAATTTAATAAGATATTGCTACTTCACATACATTAATATGTTGTTTATAATATATTGTCCATAGACTAATACAGTTTATAATGTTATAAAAGTTACACTTATCTTTATAATAAGTAAGTATATTGTATTTAAAATATTTTTTTTTTAAATACGCATAAATGGGAAAAAATATATTTAACAACCTGTTGAAATGCATGCAACTGCCATATTCTGGGGGTACCGAATTGGAAAGCGGCCACACTGGATAGGGACAGGTGGGGGGAGCTGTTGGAGGAGGCCAGGGGCCTTATGTTCTAACTTGCGAGTTGAAGTCGCACGGTCGACATGACGTCATATGACATCATTGTGACGTACAACCGGAGTGATTAAAAGCATTCGAGAAATTAACGCTACTCAAATACTGCCTTTATCCATTGTCCCCATACACAAATAGGTGTTTCAGCATAATTATATCTATGGTGAGCCGTGTGCGTTGGGCGGATTGCCTCGAGCGTGTATTGGCTTACGTTACAATTACGTCATGTCGTCGGGTGACTTCATGTCACAAGTAATAACAAAGGACTGCATAACCCACACCGGGTTGTCGCGCCCATGATGATGATGATGTTGAAATGCATTAGGCTAAACATTTTTATTCTTTTAGTAGCATCTGTGTATGTAACCAAATTGTAGCCGGCTCTCACAATAAAACTCGTCCATCTGCAACGTGTCGAATACGTCGATGTGACGTCATCGTTATTTACAAAACACACGTTACGTTGCCAAATAGAGCCCCACAGATTGGACGAATTCGACTTTTTAGTTTGAAAAAAAAACATCTACTGTTGCAATCAAGAAGTTACATGCTTCTCGGGCTGTGAATCGAAGACGTCAGGACGCATATTGACACCTATGAATTATTGGTCATTCCTATACCCGATCGCCGCATCCAAATATCTATACGTTTCGAAGGTTACGTGCGACTGTCGCTAGGTAGATGTGCGCGGTCTTCATATGCAACACAGGATCGACGATCTTGGAAGGTTCGGCAGATGAGGAGAGTTTAGATGTGAGAGCCGGCGGAGAACAACATTCTATCTAGGGCCAGTTTTACCAAACCCCAAGCACCTTGAACATTGAGCCATTTTCGGAAACTGACGTGGCTGGACCAAGTCACAGGATAAATAATATTTTTAAAAATATCCAGCCAAAGAAAATGGACGGGAAGGTTGGGCATCAAATCATATGGCTCATAATCATTAGTCATTAGGCCCTGACGAAACAGAAAGGTACCTACGTGGAGTCTGTATTCTATAAGCTGGCGTTCACTAACGTGTCTTTAGTAAAACGTGAGTGTGTGCCCTGGGAATAATTAGTTTTATTAAAAATCAACAAATTCATAATTATGTGGCATTCCTATCATTGTCTTGAGATAATCACTTCAATTTTGATTTCTACATATTATTATAGATCAATTTTAGATAGACACGTTTATAATAAAAATAATAACCTACCTATATTGGTTTACAACATAGAACATGGAAACAGTACACACAAGAGGAAAAAATATTAGCTAAAATATTACTGATATTTCTAATCGATTATTATCGCGAATCAGATTGTAAATTATAACCAAATTAGCAAAAAAAAATATTAAGGGGGAGACGCATGCCAGCAGAGAACCTAGCGGAAATATACGAAGCTAGCAATTTGGGATTTTTTTTGATAATTTACAATTTCAACTGTATTATTTAATAAATATGTATCCGAAAACAATAAAAAGATTTTTTATTTTTTTTTAAACTTAAAGATAAACTTACAATTGTAAAAAAATGTAATAAAATGTGAATTCGTTGCAGGGTCAAATCTTATTATTGCATTATATTTTATGGTCATAATTATCTTTAAAATTTAGTTTATAAAGTTTTAGATTTTATGTAATGTAGATTTTTGACTAATTCATCGTTTTAATAATTTTTATATATATTTTAAAAAACATCGATTTTTATAAAAATATAAATGTGTATAACTTGAAATCCTTTTTATTTATATCAACTCGAGCTTCAATATGCCTAAAATAAAATTTGATATACATAAAAAGGATTTCAAGTTATACATATTTATATATTTTTTTAAATCGATGTGTTTTAAAATATATATAAAAAATATTAAAACGATGAATTAGTCAAAAATCTACACCACATAAAATCTAAAACTTAATAAACTAAATTTTAATAATAAATATGCCCATAAAATATAATGTAATAATAAGATTTGACCCTGCAACGAATTCACATTTTATTACATTTTTTTACAATTGTAAGTTTATCTTTAAGTTTAAAAAAAATATAAAATCTTTTTAATGTTTTCGGATACATATTTATTAAATAATAGAGTTGAAATTGTAAATTATCAAAAAAATCTCAAATTGCAAGCTTCGTATTTTTCCGTTAGGTGCCTCTTTTCGCCTCTGATAGTATAAGCATCCCCCTTAAGAGCATACTTCAGTGAAACGGCAAATAATTTTCAACTATAGGTGCGATGAAATTTCGGACTCGCTACCAATCGGAAAGTGAAAGTCGAGCTGTGAACACGTCAATTTGTTTTGTGATGGCGTCTGGAGAATTAATTCTTAAATCGTGTAAATATGACTAAAAAACGTTGCCCATTTACTTGAAAAAGAAAATATGTCAATGAATATATTATTATTATTACTAGATATTACTAATAGAACAATAAACATAACATTAAATGGACGAATGTTGAATTTTTATGACAAATTATGTTTTGTTCTGCACGCGTCGATCGCACAATCTTCGCATCGCGTAGTCACGATCGTTTTAGACCGTACCCTAGTATGCTGCCCTTCTAAGGAAGAAGACAGTAACCTACTCTCACACACTTTCGAGATAAATGACATACCTAATGTATTTTTCTGTGAATTAATAAAAAACGCTGATAATTTTTATTAACAGGATGTTAACATACAAACAAAGTAATAATAAACGAGCAGTAACTGCAGTGAAGGTGCAATTACTGCCTTTTTGCTAAACAAAATATTATTTTAGAAGATGTCTATTTTTTCACTAAGGATTTTAACGGTATTTTAGTGATTATACTGATTTTAAAGTGAACAGAATAATATATAGCTTGCAAAATTAAGTAACGGATGGCATTCATAACTCAATTTCACAATTTTTGCGAGTTACCTACTGCCTTCTTCCTTGGAAGGGCAGTATAGCAATGGCATTATTAATGGACAACGCACTCAGTACAGTAGCTAACAAGTAAATTCGCGCATAGCGACATTCGCACATGCATAGGTAGACGCACGTCACAAAATTTCGTAATTTCCATTATGCGATATCACCCATCGGAAATTTATAGCAATATCGCCTTTATTGTAATGGCGTTAGAACAGTGTTTCTAGTGTCAATGTTTATTTGAGCGAACGATATTGCTATTAAAATATGAATTATGCTATTCGGCAGACCCGACCAAAAGCATCGGGAATTTATAGCAATATCACCGTTATTGTAATGGCGTTAGAACAGATTATGTCATTCGGCAGACCGACAAAAAGTGAGTGTCATTTTTTTTCCATATGCTTCATCCATATTGACGTCATTGCAGTATAGCCTTAAGTAACCTACCGGGAAAAAAGTATTGAAGTATCGATCAAAAAATTATAGATACTATTTTGACCGCCCTAGCCTTAGTAAGAAAATACTGGCGCACGGCCTATAGTCACATACCTACTTAAAATGGACGTTAAGCGCGAAGTAGAAGAATTAGAAATTGATGCAGAAGGGCAACATAGGATTGAGGTGCCCGTTGGTAATCAAAAGAGCTCGGAGCCTCCTGCTCCTAAAGTCCAAAAGCAAGAGAACGCCGACGTTGCAAGTTGCACTTTTGAGGTTAGTTTTTTTTATAATTTGGTACTGATTGTAAATTCTAGTAGGTATGTGGTGCACATTTCTACATGATGCATCTTTAATAGGTAATTACTTCCTGTTTGTTTACATTCAAATATGCTCTTGAATTGATATTAATAATTATATTCAAGCCGTTAACGCTCACGTCTTTTCATATGCCTAGGTATGATTATTGAATGGGACATAATATCGTGGTGTTGCTGCCAAAAGTTGGTAAGTCGACAATTTAGGTATTAACAGGAAACAACGGATTATGTATCTACATATTATAAATATGTGGGTATAGGTACTAGAAAAAAAACAGGGTCATCCGATATATAAACATGTACATATAGCACAAAAGAATTACCTAGCATTATAAGTGCTTTTAGAAGGCATGTCAAACTTCAAATTGCAATTTCTCTATATCAGAAGTTTACAGAGTGTGTCACGCGAGATTTAGGTATGTCAAATCTGTGGGTCCTATTTTACAACGTTTTTATTAGGTCGTATTCTTACTTGTCCGGTGGTTGTTAGTCCGGAACAAATCTTGCAATCGATTTTTAACTAACTTCGTGACTAGCTAGACATTCGAAACTTTTTGAATATATCAGAACACGATGCCGATGCATTTTTTTAATACTCTTAGCCATTTTTAAGTAGAATTAAATTCATATTCAGTTAATTCTGTTTTGTATGAAAAGTTATTTCGGAAGAAATCCGTAATCCTATCCACTATTACTGGTTGCTAGGGTCCTAACAACGAAATATTCCTAACCGATTTTTTTTTAACGGTACATGTTCAAACACTCGCGTTAACATCATTTTACTCCCTACTTTATTTATCGTTTGTCAATTTATGGCTACGGCCGTATGTTGTAGATAAGCCATTGGGAAATGCCAATAGAAATGGCGTATTTTAAAAAAATACTACCTTATTCTTAGGTCAATACCATTATTATAAAGCAAACATTATTCGTAGAATGTTTATCACAGTTGAATGGTCAAAGACATAGCTTATAATCAGTATCTTTTATGTGTAAATCTTGCCCATTTTTTGAATAATAATATGCCTAATTCTTGTCAAATTTGGGATCACAGAGATTATCAATATATTTTTTTATTGTAAATATTTAATAATGTCGACATAAATTTTACTCGTTAATGATTTTATAAATGCTTTTAAAAATAAATAAATGTAAAAAATTTTAACACCACTTCACATGGACGTACTGAAATATAACTATATTCTAAAACATTAGAGCGAGAGGTTTCAAAGAATACTATTTTATGTAATAAAAATACTTTATGCAGTCATCAAATGCTTAAAATAAATATAAAGGATAATAAGGCTTCAAAATTATACAAATAGATTATCTACAACGTTTAAGGTATGTCCAGGATCATGCTTTGAAAATAGAAAAAAGCTCCATTTTGACCCACGCTGAGCACGTCCGCCGTTAAGCTAATCAAGTCAAGTTTATATGATTCAACAACGCCTATGTTTGAAATGGTATATGAATTTTTCTACTTCGTTAGCGCTTGGGAAATACCTACTAAGAGAATCAAAGATCTATGAAATTGTATTTTATTATAAACATTAATTTTTACATAATGTATTGATTTTATAGATTTCTGCAAAAAACCAGGTAAAAATAAAATCTGAAACCAGTTTCAAGCCAGTTAACATCAAAGATGAATTTCCAATGAGCTCAATGAATTATGAAGAACCTCAACCCTGTTGTTCGTATTCTGATAGAATACCAAAAAAACAGGTAAATTAAATTTTAATCATTCCTATTTAATTATGTGAAATCGTCAATATTTATCATCTGTTTAGTTTGTATATTATAACTATTATAACTTCGGGCCTAATCATTGCCGACTCAAGTAGAAAGTCGATACATTCACGACAGGTCTTACTTTTTCCGCCCCTCCCGTTGTTGTCTATGGATGACCTGTCATTGTTCTATAGAGTGCTTATACTGTCGTGTTCACACAGGGAATGTTTTGATTTGGATAGATGAGTTACATGATAAATAATACACTAGCATTAACATATTGTCTACAAAAATGTAATGCATAGATCAATGCTACTTATTTTTTGGAAATCGAAATAACCACCGGTTTTTGTGTGAAGGACTAGTTCGACTTTGATAGCTGAGGAATAACAGGAATGTAAACCTGTGTTTGTGATTGTTTCAATTATATTCTACTACTAAATTCACTACTGTTATTAGGCTTCTAGGCAGTGTTGAAAAGAATATCTGTATATTTATTTTCTATAAGTAATTCATTTTATTATAACATTTGTTTTTCATTTAAAATTGATTCGTTTTTGTTTTTTTAGGTAATCTCTGCTAGCAACGTATTGACAAATGCAGCTGATATCAAATCGACTTGTTGCATGCCACAAGTCAAAAAAACTTACGATAACATACGCATTGATGAAAAATACATCAAAAAGGAACTCGACATGTGTAATGAAACACATTTAGATGTTAAAAGCGATCTCATTCAATCTAACCGCGAATTAGTAGCTGTTGTAAATATTGAAAAGATATATATTTATGATAATTACTTTGTATGTAATATTTGTTATTTTTTCTTTGGATCGGTTCACTTACTAAAGCTTCATAAATCGTTACATGGTAAAGTCATTACTATCAAGAGTAAAAAGAGATTTAGATGTAATGTATGTAATTTCTCATGTAAACAATCTTCTACCATTAAATCACACGAGATGACTCATTCTGGCAAAAAACCATATAAATGTGAGATATGTAATTTCACATCTATACAATATGGCAACATGAAATCTCACAAAATGACTCATTCTGGTGAAAAGCTATTCAAATGTAGTGAATGTCCTTACACATGTATACAGTTGAGTAACATGAAATCGCATAGAATGACTCATTCCGGTGAGAAACCATTTAAATGCGACGAATGTAATTATTCATGTGTCACTTCTGGTAATCTTAAAACGCATAAATTTACTCATTCCGGAGAAAAGCCTTTTAAATGTAATATATGTAATTTCTCATGTGCACAAACTGGTAACATGAAAAAACATAAAATGTCTCATTCAGATGATAAGCCGTTTAAATGTGATCAATGTGATATCACATGCATACAATATAGTGATATGAAAAAACACATCATGATTCATTCTGGTGAAAAACCATTTAAATGTGAAATTTGTAATTATTCTTGTAGAACTTCTAGTAACATAAAAGCACATAAAATGACTCATTCTGGAGAAAAACCATTTAAATGTGACATTTGTGATTACTCGTGCATAACTTTTAGTAAGATGAAAATACACAAAATGATTCATTCTGGGAAAAAGCCGTTTCAATGTGATATTTGTGATTACTCATGCATACAATCTAGTGCCATGAAATCACACAAAATGACTCATTCTGGTGAAAAGCCATTTATATGTGCCGAATGCAATTTCTCATGTATACAATCAGGCACAATGAAGAAACACAAAGCTACTCATTCTGGAGAAAAATCTTCAACATATGATTAGTTATTTTATTAGTAAGTTATTTGCTCATATTAATCATATTATTTATCATATTATTGTGATTATTGACATATTATGAAAGTACTATTTAAGGATACAGTTTAGAATTACATCACAAATAATCTCGAGAAATGAATTGGGTATCAGAAGTTAATAATCAATATTAAAAAAGAAAAACGTTTATTATATAGAACCATTATTTTCAATATTAAATTTATCAAGAACTCTTAAAGCCTCAATTATATTGAGCTTCTTTACGAGCTGTTTATTGGCGAATTTGAAATCTGCCTGTAAAGTCGCCCAGTGTAATCATCGAATAAGCTAATAAGCAGGTTGTAAACACTCTACTGAGAAAAGTTGGCCGGCTTTCAACTTTTCTCGGAAGAGTGTTTACAACCTGCTTGTTAGTTTGTTCGATGAATACGCTAAGCGACTTTACATGCAGATTATAAATTCGCCAACAGCTCGTAAAGAAGCTCAATGTAATTGACGCTATAGACGTATTCGTATTCTATTGTTTTCCCTTAATTACTGTATACTATTTTTAATGTATTTTTATTTTTAAAAATCAGAACCACACTTATTTAAAAGTAGTCACAACAAAATTTTATTTAGTACGAGTGCAACGTAATTGAATGATTCTAAGGTTTATAAAAATTGAATTTAATAAAATATAATCTTATATTTTTGTAAAACTATTTGTTTTGTTTAAAAAATAATTTCAATTATTATTGTTGTATATCGAATAAGCGACACTTGTTTTATAGTTTAACTATAATATTACAGAGCTATATACGTGTAATTTATGAAATGCAAACAAATGAATCACAAAATAAAAATTTTTGACTTGAAAGGCATAGATATAATTATTTTCGTTAACATTTTTATGGATATTACCTATAATGGTAAAAATATGTTCACCACTCGAAAATGAAAGTAAGAGTAAGTTCCACTTTATAGAATGACGTGTTCCGTACCCATGGGTTGTGATCTGGTCTCGAAATGGACCGGAGAGCCGTTCCGGTTAATACAATCGCCAAAATTATCGCTCCGTCTCGTGGAAACAACTATGTGAGTATAGTATAGTATAACAATTAAACCGAAATACATATTTTTGTAAAATACACATAAAAAGGTATGTTAATATTTTCGTAAAGTATCGAGCGCTCCGGTTTGTATTTTTTTTTATTTCGAGCGCTGGTTGTGATGTGATTCATAGGACTAATAGCCAGCTACTTTTCGATTATTAAAAGAATGTTCTTATAAATATTCATTGTAAAATTGTTCTGTGTAATATTGTAATATGCATGCTTGCCTTTTCTTCAAGCCGACCTAATACCTGCGTCCTGGAAAGCAGCTAAATACTATATTCTATAGAGTGTATCCAGTGGAGATATGCAATTCTGGTTTGACCTGGAACACTGACAGGGATTCTTGGAGTCGCCGCGTGGTGTCTTTATGTTCCAACTAATGGGCGGATATGGCCAAAGAAGAAGTTAAACAACTAGCTAATACCCATTTCTCGTAAAAAAAAAACCGTTTAAACACCATCCACTCTGTGGAGGCCCATATGAACCTCTTAGGATTGAATTAAGTATCTTACTTAATTTAATAACGACTACATAAGCCATTCTCAACCGAAACATAGTACCTATAATAATATATTCCTACAGACATTATAACAATTAATTTATCATCATCATCAGGGTCGCGACAACCCCGTGTGGGTCCTGGCCTCCTCCAACAGCTCCCTCCACCTGTCCCTATCCAGTGTGGCCGCTTTCCAATTTGGAACCCCCAGAATACGGCAGTCACTGGCAGCTCCATCTAACCAGCGAATCTTTGGCCTCCCTCTTCTTCTACGTCCTATTGGATTGCTGGACATCACTCTCTTTGCCGGTTCATTGTCATTCATACGTTGCACATGACCTAGCCATCGCAGTCTCCCAATCTTAATTGATTGAACTGCGCTGCAATCTTCGTACAGCCCGTGGAGCTCAGCATTATATCTTCTCCTCCAATTGGTGCCATCCCTGATCGGTCAATAGGAAAAGTTATTAATTAGGTATGTAATTGAATTGTAATAATAAGAATTTCTCTGTTTATAAACAAGTCGATTAAATCTTACTTATTTATCCATAAAATAAATTTAATTTATTAATGTATCATTGCTAAGTGGTCGGTATAAAATCAGTTCAAGCGATCAACACAAATGCAACAGTTACATAGTATAATAGTAATTATATATGTCAATGATAAAGAAATTTGGGACATTTGTATGAAGTGTCCATTTTAATTACCTATTCTTGTAGGTAAACTTAGTTTGATTTATCAAAAAATTATACCTACAGCTCTCAGCATTTTCAGAAGTCACTTCAAGAAATCATCATCATCAGCCTGTATCTATCCACTGCTGGACGAAGGCCTCTTCAAGCTGCGTACACTTCTCTCAATCCTGTGCGTTGCGTTGCCACATATTTCCGCAGAACTTTATCATTTCGTCGACCCAGCGGCCTCTAGGTCTACCTTGCGGACGTTTTGTATCTCTTGGATACAACTGGATGACTAAATTTGTCCAACGATTGTCTCTTTTTCGAGATATGTGTCCAGCCTTCTCCATTTGAGGTTTTTAATGAACTCTATCACATCGCAAACTCTTGTCTGCTTCCTTAGCTACTCTCGATACCAAGTTGTGCTACTCTAAGTTTCTTAATCTCTTCAAGAAATAATCATTGTCAATGTCTCATTTAGACATAATTTCAGTTTGAGACTTTATTTATAAGTACATCAATCATAATATGATGCCTGTTTCTGTTTAATTTTGGCAGTTTTGAACTAATTATACAACAGTGATCTACAATACATTGCCTCTGTTTTGGCATATTTATTTTTATGATCTAGCTCTTTGACACGAGAATTTTTATTAACCCTACGGATGAAAAAAAACTTGGGAATTCAGGAGAGGCCTTTTAATTGTACATAAATACTTTTGTACTTTTTTTTTTTAATTTGTACTTTTCAACAAAAGAGTTTTATTTGATTATCTCAAAATTCCCAAAAATGTAACATAGATCATTATTATATTGTTGTTTAATTTAATAAAACAACAATACAATTCAGTTACACCATGAATTGACAGGTAACAAAATAAAAGAAATTAGATTATTATTGAGTGGGAGGCTTTATATTTGAATATTGTTAATGACAATGAAACAAAATAATTCGAATTGTATGTAACCGCGTGGGTGTATATTATTTTAAGACAGTAAAACATAGGAAATTTGTTCAAACTATCATTCCTACATATAGATATTAGGAAGCAGTCTAGTAAACTAAGACGACAGTCATGGGTTTCGTTGGTGAGAAATGTCTTTTTGGTTCCCTCCAGATACAAAAAACTACACTTCTTGGTATTATTATTCACTATGCACTACGGAACTTTATTTTCTATTTAATTACGTACTTTTTCTTAAACAACACTTCAATATAATTAATAAAAATAACGCTTGATTGTCTTTGTTTTGTCGACGTAATAAAGCTATCAAATACTCGACCATTTGACCTTAAATTCTGAACTGGGTATTTAAACTTTTTTAAAACACAACACTTTACTCTAGTTTAAAAAAGTTTTTATCTAACACAAGACAATTTTCAGTTTCAATTCTTATGTTATATCGAAAAAAGTTAACTAAGTACATAATACTGTAACCGCAGGCATTCGGATATTATAAGGGTCGTGTAAGAGTATCGTATCATTTATAAATTTATAACTCACACGGACCACCAACTGCAGTCGGTTCCGACTGCTGTAACAATAAAACAACAAAATTATATCACACAGTAGTCCAGCGCAATTACAGTAAATGTGGGACATTTATCAGTTATAAAACTTATAGTTGTGTCATTTTACTGACAGTCATAAATATTTAAAAATATATACACTTTCAACGAAACAACTGCATAAAATATGACGTGAATCAGATCTTCTTTTTTCTATAATATGATGAACATAATCCTAAAAGCATACTGTTAGGACCTTAGAGTAATAATATAAACAGAGTGGCTATTATTCTGCAAAATGAAGCCGTGTTTCATGCATATAACTCACAGTAGAACATCAATTTTATTATTATTAACTAAACAATGAAATGTTATACCATCGTGATGCTTCTCAGTAAAGCTACCAAATTACAACAACACGCCATAGTTAAATATAAAATTTTTCACTAAATTAATTAAAAATAGTTACCATTAACTTTATATTTAACACTAAAACAATAAATTTCAGCAACATATGCTCGCATTTTTTGAATCATTGCATTCATTCAAATCAATATTTACGGGCGACGCGATAAAACATATTTAATTCAGCTGTAGAAATTCTATTTTACTCTAACGCACATTGCGGAGAAATAAACGTCACGAATGCTTTCTCACTTATTTTACATTTTTATTCAGGCCTTGGATAGGATGATTGCTTGGATGGATGGATGGATGATCATTGATGACAGATAGATACTTAGAGGATAGATCATTGATGGATGCTTATTTACTCTGACGTAATAAAAGCAACAACAGTATTACATCTTCAAAATGATTTATTACTACCCTTGTGATGTGTCGTTGATATGGGCTGTAATCTATAAAATATGTTTCACGTCTATAGTAGTTCCTGTCAACAGCGCAACCACACACCACATACCTGTGGTACATGAGAGTTTAGCGTTAATGATACGGTTTTATGTGCCTATCTGCTCAAATCCGTTAAAATCATTAAAATTATTGTATTACACGTCTTTTCCAAGAAACGGGATACATCAATATGACTATCACTTACTTTGTGTTTTTACTTCTTATATTAAAATCCATGTTCACCAGGATGAGTCTTTTTGTGTCTTTTCATGTCAGTAGATCGTGTGCTTGAGTAATTGCATTCATCGCATTTAAATGGCTTTTCACCAGAATGAGTCATTTTATGTGCTTTCATGTGTATGGGTTGTATGCACGAGTAATTGCACTGGTCACATTTAAATGGCTTTTCCGCGGAATGAGTAATTTTGTGTAATTTCATTTTACCGGATCGTGCACATGCATAATTACATTCATCACATTTAAATGGCTTTTCACCAGAATGAGTCATTCTGTGTAATTTCATATGTCCAGATCGTATGCATGAAAAACTACATACGTCACATTTAAATGGCTTTTCACCAGAGTGAGTCATTTTGTGTAATATTAAGTCTCCAGATTGAATACAAGAGAAGTTGCATTCACTACATTTGAATGGCTTTTCACCAGAATGAATCATTTTGTGTGTTTTCAACTTGTCGGATCTTACACATGAGAAAAGACATTGGTCACATTTAAAAGGCTTTTCACCAGAATGAGTCATTTTGTGTGTTTTTAACTTATCAGGTCGTACACACGAATAAGTACATTCATCACATTTAAATGGCCTATCGCCAGAATGCGTACTTATATGTAGTTTCATATCTCCAGCTTCCACGCATGAGAAATTACAGTCTTCACATTTAGATAGCTCCTCTCCGGAATGAGTAATCTTGTTTGATACCGTGCTAATAGATGCTTCACCTAAGGAATCAGATCGGTCACACGTTAATGTCTTGCCACTAGAATTCTGTTCGTCCCATTTTAAAGGCTTTTCACCGGAATGACAGTAATTTTCTAATTTCATATATTCAATTTCAAAGTCATAAGTCTGTTGTATTTCTGACAATTTCTCTGATGATGTGATAGTCGCATCTTTCGTCATTGCAGTGATTACAGCTTTACACTGAAAAAAAAACAATGAATGATAAACCCAGTTTTATATAATAGACACATGAGCACAATGAAACATTGATCCAAAATAATGACCATCCATGAAAAATCAACATCCAAATTCTAATTAATTTCACTTTACACACAGTGAACATTACAAATTGTAATTTTAAGACGTTTACATGACATTTAAAAGAAAATAAAAGTATTAAAACAGTGTAAAGAAGAATGATATATATTATACACTATCACAAAAACAGTATACAAAATATGTACAAAAATTGTAAACCATGGAAGCACACCGAATGGGTGGACCCATTTATAAAACTTTTATAATTTATATTTATATTTAAAAAAGAATTTATAAAACAACGCCCACCTATACTCATCCTCACGTAGAAGCAATATATCAATTCTGACCATGTCCGATCCTAATAGGATCATATGGGCCTCCACAGAGTAGAGGTTTGTATTAACAGATTTTGTTTTTCACGATAAATTGATGTAACCCACTCGCTCAACCTAATAGGTCCATACCCTGACTCACACACAAATTGAAAAACAAAATGTGTACTTGCCAGACCCAGGATTCGAACCTGAGACCCATGGCGTGATAGTCCAACGCTTAAGCCGCTCAGCCACCGTGAGTGTCGTTTACATGACATTTAAAAGAAAATATAGTATACGTATAATAAGTATTAAAACAGTGTAAAGAAGAATGATATATATGCACTATCACAAAAACAGTATAAAAAATATGTACACAACTTATAAAAATTATAAAGCATGGAAGCACACCGAATGGGTGGACCCTATTTTAAGAATGTATAAAACAACGCCCACCTATACTCATCCTCACGTAAGTGGAACATATCAACTAATTGTATAAAACTATTGTACAGACTTTTCTACTTTCAAATTAAAAGAATTTTATGTGAACATTCAAAATAATAAATATGAAAGCGCTTCAGAGAGTATTGTAAAAACTGTTAATTAAATTTGTCACGATTAGATAAGAAACACATAGCATATTGGTCAGGGCACATGGGTCATGTCATGAAATGACCCCTGAGCACAGAGCACAGGTTCGAATTTTGATTTTTTTACGATTTTTTCTAGTGGTTATATATTTCTGAGATGTGTTTTCAAATTATGTATGTTCAATAAAAAATCGTGGGAAATATTTGTTGAATTAAAAATAGTAATTTTTAACTGTAATTCAATAATAATAAATAAAACAATTTTAGTTTTTACGTACTAGCAATTATTTTATAGTTGGGCATTGTATATTCGTTGACTTTAAACATTTAAGAATTTAAACATACATGATATATTACGTAACATATTTCTGAAGAAGATATCCGAAATATGTAGGTATATTAATTAACAAATGCTATGTTTTAAAATATTGTGTATTTATTCATCGAATAACTAGTTTAGTTTAGAAAATTACCTATAAATATAAGTCGACTTCCCGCTCATCGTTGCTTGGGCTCGCCCACCTCTCCTTCCTCCGGCTCTGCTCACTACACAGTTCCACTAACGTTCGAAAGTAAATTCTATCATCAACCGATAATTGTTGGTAGTACAGAAACTATCGTACCAGAGACAATAATTGTTTACAACGTAAATCGTTACAAAATATACCTGACTGTCTGGTCTCCATTCTGAATTCGAACATTCGG
This sequence comes from Rhyacophila brunnea, assembly GCF_057557595.1. Lineage (NCBI taxonomy): Eukaryota > Metazoa > Arthropoda > Insecta > Trichoptera > Rhyacophilidae > Rhyacophila > Rhyacophila brunnea. The sequence continues at coordinate 6,924,514 of NW_028232785.1, forward strand.
GTTGTGCATCTCCATAACTGTAAGTAGCCATTGTGTCTTCATTAATCTCATCCTTGACGACAATTTGCTGAGAATCAATATCCGATTTAACGTCAGTGCCGACCGTTACAGGGTCCTGAAAAAACAGATATTTGAAGATGGCGTACGGTGTCTTTTCTTAATATATCTTCTTATAATTATATGCTCTTCAAAAGCAAGGGGTATTTTGAGATACAGCCCACCGCCATCTTTAGATTAATGAAGTCTGAGTATAACTTTTTGCACAAACAACGAGTGGTCCACTTTTCAGCTGTCACAATCAAATCCCAGATTGCTTGACATATTGATTAGCCCATTTTTGTTTCAAATTGATTATAAAAAAATCTCAAATCAAATATATTAACTACCAGTGTTATTTATAAATAATATGCATTCCTTTTATTCTTCAGATGTCAAAATCAGACTAGTCTTACTGGCTGTTAAGATCCAAAATAAATAGTGCACATTTTAGTTAGTCAAGCGTATTTGTTTTCATTGAACAAAGATCACAATGTATAGATATCATATCCAGTATTTGCTAGTTTTTGAATATCAATTAACACAATCACTGGTGACTACTTATTAATTACCACATTCAAATATCATGCTAATTAGATCTAATGGCCAACTAATCCAAATGGGCCAGTCGTGTTGTCAGCACTAAAAGAGTTATTTAACTCTGTCTAATCCAAACCATACTAGATAATAGTCAAAAAATATTCTTGTATGTATCTAAAATTATGCCATTAAATCATACCTACATAATTGAGATATGTTATAGGTTTTATTAATGCAGCGAAAACAAATAAGTATGACTGAAAAGATGTACAATGTTTTTGTCGAATCGCCCATAGCATGCCTCAACAATAATAATTGTGGTTTGGTAATAGTTGTGGTACGGCTGACAAAGTTTAGTGTGCACTATTTATGACGAATCTTACCAGCCTACCTCCACCACTCGCTTCTGGGTAAAACACTAGGTAATTCTCGTGATACTCTAACAATGATCATAAAATGAAATGTATCTATACGAATTGGTTGAAAGCCTAGCCTTATTGGTACAAGTGTCGATATTTGCATTCACCACACATTCCTTTTTATGTTCCGTTTTTGCGTAGTGTTATATAGAAGAGTCCCTATTCGGATTTAGTCATTCAAACGTTCTAAAATTTTTATACGTAAACACAATAATAATAATATGTACATTCGTAAAAACTAACCTCTAAAGTGAAGTTGGCATCATCGGTATTTTCTTGTTTAATATAAAAATTGGCGTCCGGACAGTTTGGATGCAGTATTGGCACTTCGAACCATTGATGTCCTTCAGCATCAGTTTTGAATTCATTTGGTTCGCGTTTTACATCCATTTTAGGTATTTAAATCAAATGTTTTACGGTGTAGGGTTGAAAATAATATGTAAATTGACAGGCGTAACAATAGCATGGTAATAGACAAAACCATAGATAATATACTACAGGTATGTTTCATTGAAACAAACCAAACAAATCGAACCACACGTTGTATTTTGGACCGATTTGGCAGAATTTCCACGCGAACGTGATTTCTGACTACTGATTAGTGTTGCCAAAACTTTAAATTAATCCAATAACTTATAGATGTTTGTATGTCATGTTGTTTTGTGTAAGAATACAACATATTTTATTACCCACGTTTTACACAAGGTTTTTCGGTAACGTAAAGGAAAACACAAATTTTTGTTAGATTGTATTATGTCGCATATTAGTGACAACGAATTCACCTAACATTACAATGTTTCACATTATATATTATTTCCGTAATATTATGTCAGACAGTCTAACGGGAGAGGATAATTCGTGAGCTGTCATTCAGCGTATCCGTTTCTACTGTTGTTGTCTATGCCCCAGATATGAGCATCGACAACCGTACGACAATTGTTTTTGATAAAACCTCTACAAACTCATTTGTCTCTAAAACAGCAATATATTTAATGAAAATGTCAACTGGTTATGAAATTTTAACCTCGTATAGCTCGTTGTCTACAATAACAAAAACTTAACTGTCGCATTCATTTATTTTTAAATGTACTTACCTATGAATATGTAGGTAGCCATTTATTAGTTCATTATTATAAGATTTATAGGTAAGTATGACAAAGGTTTTTAAAAAATACTTTTGCCCAAAGCTTTTCATAATTGCCTACATGTTTGATTGTTTTCACGTCGACATGATATTGTGACTTCAGACGACAATCGAACACAAATTGATAAATTTAGTTAGATAATAATAATGTAAAACCTGATCATTCCTGACCTGAAATTAAAGCTAAGCCTAAATATGTTGTATTAAGTACAGCGCTCGAAGTGGATAAGTTTACGAACCGGAGCGCTCGATAGTTTTCTGAAGATATTTACATAGTTATCAAATTTTATGTGTATGTACATAAAAGTAAGAGTTTTAGATTTTCTATTATATTGCCTATCTAGTTTAGTCAAATTATTTTTTCCACGAAACGGAGCTATAATTTTACTGATTTAACGAACAGGAACGGCGCTCCGGTCCATTTCGAGCCCTAATTAAGTACCTACCTACCTATTTTAAACATTTACTTTTAGTCATTAAAAATTATAATTATGTTTAGTAGTAACAAAATCTCCATTTATATCTACGTTGTATTTAGTTATGTGAATATCAGTATCAGAATCTACCCTGACATCACTACATAATAGAGTTAATTTTAAAAACCTCTAAATAATGATTCTATATCATGTTCTGTAAATTCTTAATATTCTTGTTCTCCTTTCTGGTTCCACAACAATAAATTATTCAAATATGTGCAGGACAATGTCTCATTAATTTTAAAATAAGTCAATTTACATTTCTTTTATTTTGTTAACTGTCAATAATTCATGGTGGAACTGCATTGTATTGTTGTTTAATTTAATAAAACGCACTTTTTTTACTACTTATTCCACTTTTAATCAATAAATTAGGACCGGTTTCGTCCGCCTCAGAGGGACATTTTCAACTATTATTAGTACTACAAAAATATAACTAGTGCTACCAAAAAAATGTGTTTTATTAAATTAAGCAACAATTCAATTTACATTAATAACAAATGAATGGTATAAACATATATTTTCTGTATGTATTGTAAATCGAACCAAATTTGCTACACTTTTTATTTTTACCAAATTGTTTCAACACTAAAATAATTTATGAAAGAATAAATTAATTCATTCACGATGTTTTATTCAATTTTCGACGTTACGAGTAATTTAGTGACATTTTAACTTACAATACATTCTATCCTGACCAGCTAAATATTTATTAATTACCACATTTAAATAACATCTTAATTATATCTAATGGCCAACTACTGCAAACGCGCCAGTCTCGTTGTTAGCACTAAATGAGTGAAACTATACGTGAGCAATTAATGCTTTTGTTACATGAAAATGGCTTTTCACCATAATGTATCATTTTGAATCAGAATGAGTGATTTCATATCATTAGGCTGTGCACATGAATAGTAATATTAACACAATTGAAATGGTTTTTCCCTCTATTAAGTCACGTGATCACATCTGTATTATTTTTCTCTTTATGAGTCGTTTTATGTCTTTTCATGCTACTAGATGTTATACATGAGTAATTACATGTATCACATTTATATGGTTTCTCGCCAGAATGAGTCATTTTGTGTATATTCATTGTACCAACCCGTATGCATGAGTAATTGCATTCACTACATTTAAATGGTTTTTCTCCAGAGTGAGTCATTTTATGTATTCTTATGTCAGTTGATCGTATGCATGTGAAACTACATTTATCACATTTAAATGGCTTTTCACTTGAATGAGTCATTTTGATAAATTTGATGTTAGTAGGTGTTATGCATGAGTAGTCACACATATCGCATTTATATGGTTTCTCACCAGAATGGGTCATTTTGTGTAATTTCATCGCACCAGCCCGTATGCTGGAGTAATTGCATTCATTACATTTGAACCGCTTTTCTCCAGAATGAGTCATTTTGTGTAATTTCATGTCAGCGGATCGTAAGCATGAGAAGTCACAACTATCACATTTATTTGGCTTCTCGCCAGAATGAATCATTTTGTGTATTTTCATGTGACTAGGTTTTATAGATGAGAAATTACATTTCTCACATTTTATCACATGTAACTTCAACTCACTCGCATTGTTATAATTACTTAATTTTACATTAGAATAATTCGCTTTCACCTCTTGGCTTTTATGAATTACTTTGTGAATTTTCAGTAAATCAATTGTTTCAAAAAATTCGTAACAAATGCTGCACGCAAAATTATAATTATAAAAATGACTTTTTTCAACTATTATAACTGCGACTAACTCTGGGTTAAATTGAATGACATCTCGGTTAATAGTATCCAGTGTATTCGTAACCACTTTATTACATTTATCGAATTCTTTTTTAATGTCTTTTTCATCAATATTTACTATGTCAATGCAAGTTTCGTCTGCTTCCGACACACACCAGTTCGATTTGGGATTCGCTGAATTAACCTCCACAGTATCAGTAACGATGATCTAAAAAATAATGAAAGAAAGAAGATTTTATTTTAAATAGCAACGATCTTAAAAGCAAATTATTAATTGTAAATAAAATATGAAGAAATGTGATAACGTAATTTTATACATGTATTTATTTTATTAAGTTAAGCGTCAATTACATTGAGCTTCTTTACGAGCTGTTTGTTGGCGAATTTAAAAACATGTGATTCAGTTACTGCGATTTGATGATTACACACAAAACTTTCCATTCGCTGAGAAGCCACAAGCCAGCGACTATTTTGACAGAACGTAGTTAGTTTTTTTACCGGGAGGTTGCTACTGCGCTCTACTGCGCAGACGCAGTAGGCCCACACGCCGCTTTTAAATTCTCCAATAAACAGCTCGTAAAGAAGCTCAATGTAATTGACGCATAACATAACTTTATAGATTGTACATTATTTATTATTTAATTTTGACATATATTTTCGTTTATATTCGTACTTTTTATTCGTTTGTCCATTAATACTTTGGACATGGAAGACGCACACGGCGCGTAATGTCCAGGCGGCCGATCGATGTAATTAACGTGCATTTTAAAGGGGGCAATTAAAATCTTATTATATAGTCAGCAGCGAATGCGTTAAGTGGTACCTAATATTATGAATAAACATTTTTAAGATAGGTATGCGAAAATATCAAATAACCTTTGGTTCATTATTATGGTGTACAAAGAGCAGACAATTAAATACTTCTTCAGTCTAAAGTAGGTACCTGATTATTGAATGCTCCGCATTGTGAATTAGAGGAAGTTGGTTTAGGATCTTCATAATTGATTTGGCGTACTGCGTCAGCAATTTTCTTGTGCTTGAAGTCATCTTGAAAATCGGTTTCCGATTTAACAGTGGTCACGTTTGTTGAAATATTCTGAAAAAAAATTGATCATATTAGTTGTAAAATCAACCATGTTTTATTATTTAGCGGTTAAATTTGTTGAGTTGTATCACAGCCTACTACATATTAAATACTGTATCTCAAGATGGACCTGGTTTATTAGCTAGTTTTCTTAAGGTTTTACCCAACTCTGCAAACTGACATGTTATTGTCTATGCTCATTTTTAGAGCATATACAATAACGAGACGGAAACGACACAATTGTCAAAGAGAGCTTCAAAAATGTAGATGTTATGAGACGCTCGTCATTTCCTAAAAATATTCAAATCATAGACCTGTACATGTACCTAAATCTTTGATTAATATATTATGTTTGTGTTATCCTGCCATGTGTTATTACCTGTATAATTGTGCTTTATACAAGATACAAAACGATATAAATACACACGCGTGTTTCCTTAATTAATACTTTGGACGCTGAAGACGCGTAATGACCAGGCGGCCGATCGATGTAATTAACGTGCATTTTAAAGGTGGTAATTAAAAAGTCATTATCTAGTCAGCAGTGAATGAGTTTATAGAGACCCCTATAATATCACATAACACATCCAAATGCAACCGTCTGAATATAATATATTAATGGGGGTAAGATGACAACTCCAAACAACCCCCAATAAATGCTAACTAATTGAAAATGGTGTCCGAATTCTTTTTAACACTATACTAAGCCATGAAATCTAAGAACAGTTAGTATTATAATTAGTTTAAAGAAGAGAAACAATTATGAACACTCAGGCTTTGAGAAAATCACATAAATATATTTTTTTCTCACTGAAAATCAAACCCGCAGCCCGTGGATGGAAAGCCAGCGTCTTCCACACTGGACTACGAGGGAAAATTTAGTGAGTAAGACACTGCAATCATTTTTGAAACCGGAACCGGTCTCTGGGTACTGGGATTTCAAATTTGGAATTTATCGAACAGCTTGGATTTCTCAGTTTGGTGTATATTCAGCCACGATTGGCTGCATCAGTAAAAGATTTCTCAACAGATTTTTTACAAGAAATGGATGCAATACGTAAAAAAAAACCGCTGAAAAAAGGAAAAGACATAAGAAAATAGGTCGGTAAGTAAATAAGAAATACAATCATATCGTATATGTATGTATATACATAACATTGTATATGAAAGAGACTAAAGTCATGTTCAACTGATTTGCGGTCAAAAAAGAGATCCTCATCAATGGTACGCAGCTCGAACAAGTCAAGTGAAAAACTACATCTATCTGGGACAAGAAGTGTAGTAGTGTCATATGTACCTATATTTGATATTCGATACAATGATTTCCATGATAAAACAGAACCGTGATAAAAGAGAACTATGACAATTTAGAACAGGGAAAAATATAACAGTAATATTTAAAATTGTATCTCTATAATATTAATTAAAAATGTTGTATAGGTTTGCAATAAAATCAATTTATACCTATAGTTTGTGCATTGCTAATTGATCTGAAACTCATAATTAAACGGGACTTAATTCGGTGTTACCGGCAAGCTATATCTCGTCTTAAACAATATAATATTATGGTAATTACTTAACAAATTGAGCAGGTGAAAAACTACATAATATATCTGGGACAAGACAAGTGTCTATAGTTGGACGTATATTTGATTAAATAAAATTGTTCGCAGAGTAAAGCTAGGCTAGTGTTTTGGCCGCCTGAATAATGTCTTCAAAAGTTACTTCCCACTGTGCCTAAAAAGCAGAGAAATTCCACGACGTCGGTTAGTAATCGAAGTAATAGTAAATAGTTACCTACTTTGATTTAAGAAACAAAAATCGATTGCCAAAGTAGCTTGATTTCAAAGAGCGCTTATGAGTAGGTATTAAAAATGACCAATAGTCTTGTTTGTTTATATATAGTTTGTCGCAATTAGTATGTCACGACGTAGCATATTGGATAAATGCAACGTTTGGGGCGTTTACCCGTGGAGATGCAGGGTTCGATTCCAGGCCGGGGTGGCTTACTTTTTTCAAAAAAGATTTTTTCTATTGGTTATAATAAATACTCTCTCAGAAAGTGTTTTTCTAAATTATATATGTTCAATAATCAGAATGATATATTCTTAAATCTTGTGAATTATTCGTTTGAATAAAAGAAATAGTTAATTATAAATAATATTTTGGTTGAGAATCAAGAATCAAGTCGTAGGTACCTGTCAAATATCAGATATTTGATACCAATATTTAATATTTAAAAAATTGGAACACTACTGTCTGCAATATTCCACGAATAAACCGTATTTTACAACGGTTTTATTAGGTCGCATTCTTATTTGTCCGGTGGTTGTTTATCAGGTACAAATCTTACAAATGATTTTTAACTAACTTCCCGACTATCTAGACATTTGAAACTTTAAAATATATCAGAACACGATGCCAATGCATTTTTTAAATATTTTTGGCCATTTTTAAGTAGAATTGAATTAATTTTCAGTTAATTATATTTTGTATGAAAATTTATTTTGATACCATTATTGGTTGCTAGGGGGGTCCTAGCAACTAAATTATTAAATAAAATATACGTGCGTCACTATGGAAATCAATATGAAATGACATTTCATTATTCAGTATTTCTATCAAGTACAAATTTTTTTGATCGTTAAAGCTAGTCAAGTCAAGTTCATTTGATTCAACAGAAAATTTAAAAACGTTTTATGTAAAAAGTTCTTTTTATCTTGTAATTATTTTATGTCAATTCTTTCTCAACATCTTTCCGATTTTAAAATGTACAATTTTCACTAACCCCTAAGAAGCAGCGGCTTGCTCTATATGAGTGTTACTACCTACAATAAATAATTGTTCGATTATATCTAATAATAGTAGGATTATCGTCTACCAATAATATGTATTCGATAAGACCACCATCTAGATCTAGCAAAATGCTTGGTTTTGTTATGAGGGTTTCAAAATCATTCGAAAACGTCTGAGTGCTACGTACATTATAAGTATCATTTGTGTTCAGTATTCTTGAATATGCCAGCATTATTTGGAGTCCTAATAGGTCCATCCACACAATTAAGTTGGATCGAGTCCACAATAGATTTCTTAGATTTCTCTACTTAAGAACATACGGGTTCTTACCTTATGATAATGATAATAAAATGAATTTCCCGACTCGTTTTCTTCTGGGTATGCTATCAATGCAATCCCTGTCTACCCGAAGAGTGATTGTTCCTTTAAAGCATTTGTATTTACTTCTTCGTGGGTTCATTTACAATCCGTATATACTGGCAAATATTAATTTTCATATTCCTACCAATATCACTCGTAACTCTACGGTCTTCATGATACCTCGTCGCAGGACAGATGTTATGTTTCATGATGCTGTGTATAGTGCAATTAGCATATTTGATGGCACCATAAAGGTTGATTTATTTTTTATTAACTATATAATGTTTGTGGACGTGTTAAATAGGTTAAATTTATAATTGTATATATTATCAAGTTTCTTTAATATTTACATTTACACATGCTGTCTTTTCTACTTTCTTGTTATATTAGTTGTTAATTGTAATTAAGATATTTTTATAATTTTGTATTTATTATGTATTATGGCGCATTGGCTAATCACTGTAATGCCGTTAATACTGTTTTTCTAAATAAATAAATCATTGTTTAACTATCCTACAGTAAATTTGTTTTGAACAACTAACCTCAAAAGAGTAACTGACATCGTCGGCTACCTCTTCCTTTATATTAAACAAGCTGGCGTTCGGACAGTTTGGCAATATTGGCACATCATACCAATGATGTCCTTCTGCATCAGGTTCGGATTCATCTGGTTCGCGTTTAACATCCATTGTCCTTATTAAAAATAAAACTGTGACACGAATTATCGTGGAGGACGACTGTATAATGGCAACCATAGACCAATAATAGTAGCAACCGCGACAATAGACAATAAGCATCATAGACAACAGTTAAAAATCTCTGTGTGACAGTAGACGATAATGCTATGACATGAATCCCCTGGCAAGCCAAAAGTCCTAGGACATTAAATCGTACGATTTGTCTAAGCTCTTCTACTGATAAACGAACGAATAAAAAAATTGAGAGTAAATACATATTGTATGAGAGCTATGACATCGTATTTACACTCTGTGATACCCTGTGACACAGGACGCCAACATAAGAAACGGGTTTTTCGACATATATATGACCGATCGTCAAAGAGTGTATTTGTAGCATTACGATAATCGCAACTTCGGACTTTTGACAGCTCGACTTTTTCATTCGTTCATTGATCAGTAGCAGAGCATAGACAAATCGGACGATTTATTGTCCTCGGACTTTTCGCTCGCCAATGGAGCGCTGGCAAAACACATTTGAAATCCAACGAGCCTCGTCTGCGGATTAAAAAGTCCGCAGATCTGGGGTGCTCCACGCGAAAAAAAAGTCCGAAGACTGTAAATCATCTGACTTGAGTGCCAATGGAACGCCAGCTTGCGACACTCGACACTTGTGCGTGCTTGTGTGAGTGCACTCTCGGCCGCTTCACCATGCGCGTAAAGTCCATTTATCTGGATCACCCAATGTTAAAACACCAACTTTTATTGGGTGCGTTTGTTTGGGCATAATTTTTTTTGTTTGTGCACCTATAATAACCGAAAAATTCCAATTTCAAATTTTTTGTTCCAGCAAAACGTTGAGTCACCCAATGTTAAATTTTCAACTTTTTTTGAGTGCGTTCGTTTGTGCATCGCTATTGCACGTTGGTGCACGCGTTTTTTTCGTTTATGCACGCACATTAAGGGGTTATCCGAATTTCAATTTGGGTGACCCAGCTAAATGCTGGATACTTGTGTCACTAAACTTAGGTTTTTTCTTGAATCTTAATTATAAGCACTTGTGCGTTCGTTGTGAACGTTATTGCACGATTTTGTTTTGTTTTTTTACCTTTATTCAGAGCGCTAATTATTTTTTTAAGTTTGTATGTAAAACCTGACTGCGTGGTTTTAAAAAAAAATGTTAGTGAAATCTCTTGTCGCAAAGCGAGTGTGCGATTCTGCTTACTTTGTTATTTTTTTCTCATATGGTGCGTGAGTTATTCGACATTAAATATTTTGATGAACAATAAACAGAACCACCCAACAAACTTTTTTAACTTCTTATTAGGTCATCAATTTGTCTATTATTGGCTTACGTTTGTGCATGTGCTTTTTTTGTTTTCAAGTAAATTATAGAGATATTATTTTTTTTTTAAATTTAGTGACTTGATACTCGAACCATTAAATTTGCCTTACATTAAAGTGCATACGATTATGTATATTTATGTAAACTTTCAGCACGATTTTTTATATTTTTTCTCTTATATTCAGCTAGTAATTATTTGATTTTGAGTGGCCGTCAAGTTTTAACACCAAACATTTTTTTCCACATTTTTTAAATTACATGACACACCTTTGAGTAATTTAATTACATGATTTTTTTTATTGTTTTCCATTCAAATTACGCGAAAAAATCTCATTTTTCCATTTTCACTAAGTACCCCGTCAAAATATCCCAAACAAAAAACACCGCATCCGTTCGGAACATCCGGTCAAAAGATTCTACACAAAATAGCCAAAACGGTGTAATGCTCACTATATTTTGATTAAACAAAAATGTCAAAATTACCTACAAAAACATTCAACCTTCTTAACATTATTATCTTTTTATTTATGATTTTGAATGGATCAAAGGCAGTTTCATAAGGAAAGAAGCAGTAAATAATAATTATACTTACCTACTATTTTGTGACATGATCCGTAATAAAAATAAATAAGTTATAAGAATACAATTGAAGAGTGACATTCCAAACCGGCCTAAGTCTAAAAATCTGATTTTGAGATAATCATATTTTGTGATTTGCAATTAATTTACCTCTTAATTTTTCGATACTATAATGTTTGGCAATTTCATAGAAAATTCAAAGACTCGAAAACATATTATATAAATAACATTAAAAAGTATAGTAAACTTTTTTTTCAAAATGGCCCTAAGTCTGTACTAAATACAGTTTGGGACACAATAAAGTAAAGTTGAGTGTATTTTGTGTATACAATTATGATTGTATAATAGAATGTGGTCATGGACAGGTATGTTGGGATGATTAATTTATAAAAATTATATAAAATTTCTTTCACTTTATTGCATTTTTTGATAAAAAGGTATACATTGTAACTTTTATAACATAATAATAAATATTATATAATAATACTACAATGAAGGATCATTTTCAATAAAAAAATAGTTTACTGATGTGCACATGGACTTATAAAACAAAAATTCTCTAATATTTCGTCTGACATTTCTAATCTGACGTGTTACAATATTATATTATGGCCGCTTGGAGCGTAAATGTAGCAAAAAGAGTTCAACTGCGCATGCGCATATATCCTTAGGCCCGTTTGGAAAGAATCAACAGTTTCCTTAGTGCTGTTTTGAGAAAAAAAGGCACATTTCGACATCAAATTTAAGAGACTTTTTGTAAAATATAAGTTTTAGTGAGAATATAGATCTCAGCACACTCTATCGGATTCCATCAAAACATGAAAAATTGTAATTTTGGACTAAGGCCGGTTTGGAATGTCAATCTTCAATTAGGTATGCATATTTTTGAAAAATGCAATATATTTTTATACAACGATATTTTATTCAAAAGATAATCTTGGAATTTCATTTATATTTTTTTATATATAGGAGGTACTTTGCAGGCACTTAACCCTTCCTAATAATATTTGAATATTATGAATTTCTTCTTTTTTCTGTTTCTCCAGATGGTGCAACGTATGCTTGTAGTTCTGATAGGTATTATATTATAAGGAGAGAAGTTTTAGTCAAAAACTTCAAATCATGCTCTTCAGAATCAATATCAAATAAAGTTTTGTATGCACTTTAAAAAGTTATTGCCTCTAACGGCTTTGACAAAAATTGTTTCACGCAAATAGTTTTCTTCTAAATGTGTAAGTATATGAGTTCGTAAACAACGTACCTGCCTACATATCTGTTTACATTTTTATTTAAATTCATTACGTTTTTAAATGACATATTTGTTTAAATTTGAAATGAAATTCATTACACGCAAATGGTTTTTCTCCTGTTTCGTTTTATGAGCTTTAAGATAATGTTGTGCCGAGCCTCCGTATAAGTAGTCAATTTATTTAAAAGGTTATTCACCATTAAGTATCTTTACATGTGTTTGAAGATTACTCCATCGCGAGCATCCAAATGAACATATATTGCATTTATAAGATTTTTCACGAGTAGTTCTATATACGTATATTATATTCATTTCATGTCTTTTAATAGAACTAAGTCGCACGCATTTGTATGAATATACATTCCATTTATTAGGGTTTTTACCAGAATTTGTCATTTTATGGCTTTTAAGATGACTAAGTTGCGAGCATCTATATGAGCATACATTGCATTTATAAGGTTTTTCACCAGTCACTGAAAATGGCCGCGCGGCTTAAGCGTTGGCCTATTGCGTCAAGGGTCCCAGGTTCTAAACCTGGGTCTGGCAAGTACGCATATTATTGCTTTTCAATTTTTGTTGAAGTCAGAGTATGGACCTAATAGGTTGACCAAGTGGCTGACATCCATTTCTCGGATAAGCTAAATCTGTTAAAACAAACCTTCACTCTGTGGGGGCCAATAATATGATCTTATAAATAATGGACATGGTCGAAAACAAAATGTGTCATAATATGTAGGTATTTTAATACTACCACTTCGCGAGAATCTATATGAACATACATTGCATTTGTTAGATTTTTCATCAGAATATGTCATTGTATGTCTTTTAGAACATTAATTCGCGAGCATCTTTATGAACACAAATCGCGTTTGTGAGGGTGTACCCCGTTATGTTTCATTTTATAGATTTTAACCCTTAGAATGCTACGCAACGATATATCGTTGTTTTTGATAATGGCCAGAAATGCATATGTAACGCCGAATGTGCGAAATTGAATATTACATGAAATGGGCAAATTTTGCCTAAATCATGAAAAATGCAAGCCCGTTGTCTTATTCATGAATTAGACAAAATATCTGGAGAGTTCGTGAAATCGGCAGTAATTTTTCTGCCTACTTCATGTCTTGGACAAATTAGATACTAGCGCTACGGTGGTATTTTTTGCACTAAATGTGTGAAATGCTCGTGGATTGGTCAAAATATACGTATATTGTCTATGGTCGAAATAGGTGGTCGCGCTCCGGTGGTATTTTTTGCAACTAACCAAATTTGTGTCAAATGTCATTGATTATAATATAAAAATATACCAATCAATAACTAAAATGACGTTCATGTCCATTTACTATGCGCAAAAAAACTAGAACTATAATATGATAACGGATGAATTTTATTTAAAGGTATTTTCGCGATTTGATTCGTGCTTGGGTATCGTACATGCAATGGTCGATTGTATTGTTGACACTTGTTAGCTAACCTCAAAATGGACATTCAGTTGAATAATTCAGAATTTCAAAACCTAACCTAACCTAACCTAACCCAACCTAACCTAATAATATTATATTATGTCCAATTATAACTAATAAAATCATCCGTATTAAATTTACTTTTTCTGCTGTCATGTTGACAGTTTAAGAATTCCGTGCCCTGGCGACTTCATGTACTCGGCAGAAAATTTACCTTATTCATGAATAAGGCAACAGGCTTGACTATTACATGAATTAGCCAAAATTTAGCCCATTTCATGTAATAGTCGATTTCGCACATTTGGCTATTGTATTTTTTTTCATCGCATCAGCATTTTTATAATAAAAGCAATAATTCCAAATACAAATTTCAGTTTACAATATAAACGAATTTTGTGTTTTATTTGTTTACAGTCAAATTCTGGGTGGAATGACAATTTTTTATTTAATTTTATATATTTGAAACAGTGGGAAAAGTATTTTAGAGCAGTGTTTCCCTAAAAATACTAAAGATAATACTTACTTAATTAATACTAACTTACTTACTAATTTCTAATTTACTAAATTGGTAAAGTGGTATATAAGTATTATAGGCAAAATCTTCATCCAAAATTTTTCAATTTCTTCGATTTCAGGTTTACTATCAGAAGGAATTAAAATTGTAATCCAAATGAGGAATTATTTTCTCAATAAGATGTTATGGGGAGTACGTGTTCTTAGCTAACGCAATCGAATGGAATTAAAATTATATTTTGAAGTAACCGATTGTTGCCAATAGCTTTTAAAAATCAAACCTCGATAGTTCGTTTCGCTCGCACACGTGATCGTCAGTATGATAGAGCGACAAAGAGAAGTTCAATTAATTTAACGGCAAATGAAGCGGGGGACATCTAATTGCCTCGATATCTATTCAAAACGATAAATTAATTATGAAACGTGTTTTCATAATACTCCGTTTCGTAGAATCAATTAGAGTGGTAAGGTGTCTAAAAATAATACAATACTTTTATTTATCGACAATTATTCGTAACAATCATTACATTAGGTGCCTACAGCCGATACTTACAATATATGATCATTAGATTTTTATTACAACATTATCAGATATCATATTTCAATTATTTGAGATATTTTCGTGAATTAATTCCATCCCGATGAGCGTCTCGCTCAGTCGTATGTGCCTATTTATTAAAGAGGCCTCTCTTTCTATCTCAATATTGCGCGCCGAAATTCAAATTTTTACGTATGCAAAAAGTGATTTTACATAATGCAAAGAAGATTAATTATAAATTAGCTTTTAGTTTACAGCATTTAGCTAATGATATCGCATAAGTTGTTTACATAATATTGTTTACTTTTAACCTTAAATTCAGGACATTTTAATTACTTACATTTTTCTTATAAGACTATTATTGGTCTGCCTGAAAAAAAATATCCATAGTTCACTTCGAGTGGCTGTAAGTCACTCAGACTGAACTATGGGAATTATGACATGTTTCTTTTAGCTTTGTCTCGATGTAGGCCGCTACGTCGATGTGGAACCGATATTCACGATCGGACCAAAATAGTTGTGACGTCATAAAATCGTCGCAAGAAATGCTAGCTGAAGGCGCGCATTTTGTGGTCGTGTCAATAGACTAATAACTCAGTATTCAAATTTTATTTATTGTATATAGTGTTTATCCTTTCCCTTACCATGGCAAAAAAATTACGCGCGTTCCCATGCAGTCCACTCAGTGGACCGATAGAAAATTGGCATTTTAGGGCATTTTAAAAGCTAATTGATTGCTTCAAAAGGTAAAGTATGTTTTTAAATACTGTTTAGTCATCGTTTAACATTTTATTATGTGTATATTACATGCAATTATCTTATAATCGTGTATAATATCGGACATCGATAAAAGTACGTCATATCTAAGCCACGGCGTGTCTCGGTCTGTTTTAAATGGAACAACCAACATACGCTGCCATTTCACGGAAAGTGGGGGTGGCTAATTCATCCGAAGCGAACGAGGGATGTTATTAGGTAGGATAACATCTGTGTGGACTTGCGTCATCACGTTAACCACATAAAATAATAGTTATAATTTTGCAATATCGATTCCCTATATAATTTTAAAACACTGTGATCTTATTGTATCATGTTATTAAGTATTTTTAAAAATCGTATTTTAAAACACATTAAAATAATATACTTACATAAGAACAATTAAACAAGAAAAATACTCCGATTGATCGTATAGTTTCCACTAAATATATTTTAATATCATGTTTCTTATGCTGAAATAATACACATTAATAAATATAAATCACTACGCTACTTGAACTTATACGCACGTATTAAGTCTGTACCTCTAAGACTATAGATATATCTTACCTACTTTTAGATAATTTCCCTAGTATAACCTAGTATATAAAAAAAAATACTTATAATTTTGCAATATCGATTCCCTGATTATCTAATATATAAAAAATAATATTTGTTTGTGGGTTTGTTTGTTTGTTCGTTTTGAATGCACTGCCATACCGTTCATCCGATTGCGATAAAACTTTGTCAACTTATTGCTTGCACTTTCGCGAAGAGTATAGGCTATACTAATATATAAAAATGAATGTCTGTCTGTCTGTCTGTGTGTCTGTCCCGTATGCGTTCCTATACCATTCATCCGATTGCGATGTAATTTTGGTAAGTGGTTGTATGCATACCCATGAAGGTTTCTGAATTAGAAAAATCATCATCTTCTTCTTCATTCTATTTACTTTTATTCGTATGGTTCCTATACCATTCATCCGATTGCGATGAAATTTTGGTAAGTGGTTGTATGTACACCCATGAAGGTTTCTAAATTAGAAAAATCATTATTTTCTTCTTCTTCTTCATTCTATCTTCTTTTATTCGTATTGTTCCTATACCATTCATTCGATTGCGATGAAACTTTCATCGGTTGTTGTGGTAACACCCGTAAAGGTTTCTGAATTAGTACAACCATCTTCTTCTTTTTCTTCATTATATCTTCTTTTATTCGTATGGTTCCTATATCATTCATCCGATTGCTATGAAACCTTCATAAGTTGTTGTGGTAACACCCGTAAAGGTTTCTGAATTAGTACAACCATCTTCTTCTTCTTCTTCATTATATCTTCTTTTATTCGTATGGTCCCTATATCATTCATCCGATTCCGATCGTCAGTGGTTGTGCCAACACCCGCGAAGGTTTCTGAATTTGTACAACCATCTTCTTCTTCTTCTTTATTATATATGTATTCTTTTATTCGTATGGTTCCTATATCATTCATCCGATTGCGATGAAACCTTCATCAGTTTTTGTGGTAACACCCGTAAAGGTTTCTGAATTAGTACAACCATCTTCTTCTTCTTCTTTATTATATATGTATTCTTTTATTCGTATAGTCCCTATATCATTCATCCGATTGCGATGAAACTTTCGTCAGTGGTTGTGCCAACACCCGCAAAGGTTTCTTAATTAGAACAACCATTTTCTTTTTCTTCTTCATTTTATCTTCATTTATTTATATAGTTCCTATACCATTCATCCGATTGCGATGAAATTTTGGTGAGTTGTTATGTGCACACCCGCAAAGGTTTCTGAATTAGAAAAACTATCTCTGCTTCTTCATTATATCTTCTTTTATTCATATGGTTCCTATACCATTCATCGGATTGCGATGAAACCATCGTCAGTTGTTGTGCTAACACACGCAAAGGTTTCTGAATTAGTGCAACCATCTTCTTCTTCTTCATCGTCTTTATTCTATAATCTTTTATTCGTATGATTCCTATACCATTCGTCCGATTGCAATGAAACTTTCGACAATTGTTGTGCCCACACGTACAAAGATTTCTGAATTAGTACAACAATATTTTTCCTCTTCTTCTATTCGTATGCGTTCCTATTCCATTCGTCCGATTTCAATAAAACTTTCGTACAACCATCTTCTTCTTATATTCTATCTTCTTCTATTCGTATGCGTTCCTATACCATTCATCTGATTGCAATGAAATTTTGATCAAGTGTTGTGCTCACGCCCGCAAAGGTTAATGAATTGATAAAACTATTTTCTTCATCTTTTTCTTCAATTCTATCTTCTTCTATTCGTGTGCGTTCTTATACTATTTATCCGATTGCGATGACATTTTGACCAGTTGTTGTGCGCACGCCCGCAAAGGTTTTTGAATTAGTACAACCATCTTCTTCTTCTTCTATTCGTATGCGTTCCTATACCATTCATCCGATTGCAATGAAATTTTGATCAAGTATTGTGCTCACGCCCGCCAAGGTTTCTGAATTGAGGCAACCATTTCTTCTTCTTTTTCATCTATTCTATCTTCTTCTATTCGTATGCGTTCTTATACCATTCATCTGATTGCGATGAAATTTTTGTAAGTTGTTGTGCGCACACCTGCAAAGGTTTCTAAATTAGTATTATATAAAATACAAAGTTCGTTTAATCCAATTTTGGTTTGTTACATAGTGCATATTAATAGCATTAATAACGTTTGCGTATTTTGGATTCGATTTTAATTTAGTGTTCTTTTGTTTGACCTTTACTCCTATTAGAATTATTTTCATATTGATATATTGTATTACACAGATATTTTAATATTAAAAAAATAATTACCTCTTATTATTTTTTAAATATCTAAGATAAATATAACCACGAAGCGACCCTGTGCGAAGCCGGGTACTTCAGCTAGTAATCTATAATATAAAAATCAATATTTGTTAGTTTGTTTGTTCGTATTTTATGCGCTGCCATACCGTTCATCCGATTGCGATAAAACTTTGTCAACTTATTGCTTGCACTTGCGCGCAGATTATAGACTATATCTTATACATAAAAATGAAAGTCTGTCTGTCTGTCTGACCTATGCGTGCCTATACCATTCATCCGATTGCGATGAAATTTTGGTGAATTGATGTGTGCACTACGGGTGCGAGTCATGGACGCTAAATGTGAAAGCAGCTAAAATGGTGGATTGCTTTGAGAGAAAGATCCTTAGGCGGATATACGGACCCATGAATGATGATGGGGAGTGGAGAATTAGGTACAACACGGAACTATACCGCTTATACAAAGATTCAAAACTCTCCAACTTCATAAAACTCCAGAGGCTAAACTGGGCAGGCCATGTCCAGCGCATGCCTGAGTCACGGATACCGAAGAAGATCCTCGAAGGAAACCCAGGAGGGAAAAGGCCAGTGGGAAAGCCACGCACACGATGGGGTGATAATGTTACAAAAGATGCCAACCAGATACTAAAAATCAGGAACTGGAAAAGACGTGCGAAGGACCGTTCCGGCTGGAGGACAGCGGTGGAGGAGGCCAGGGCTCGACTTGAGCTGTAGCGCCATCGAATAAGAAGAAGATGTGTGCACACCCGCAAAAGTTTCTGAATTAGAAAAACTATCTGCTTCTTCTTCATTATATCTTCTTTTATTCATATGGTTCCTATACCATTCATCGGATGGCGATGAAACCTTCGCCAGTTGTTGTGGCAATACCCGCAAAGGTTTCTGAATTAGTACAACCATCTTCTTCTTCTTCGTCGTCTTCATTCTATTTTCTTTTATTCGTATGATTCCTATGACATTCGTCCGATTGCAATGAAACTTTCGTCAGTTGTTGTGCCCAAACCTGCGAAGGTTTCTGAATTAGTACAACAATTTTCTTCAACCTTTTCTTCTAATCTATCTTCTTTTATTCGTATGCGTTCTTATACCATTCATCCGATTGCGATGAAATGTTGATCAGTTGTTGTGCGCATGTCCGCGAAGATAACTGAATTAGAAAAACCATCTTCTTCGTTATATCTTCTTTTATTCGCATGGTTCCTATACCATTCATCGGATTGCAATGAAACTTTCGTCAGTTGTTGTGCCCACACCTGCAAAGGTTTCTGAATTAGTACAACCATCTTCTTCTTCTTCTTTATTATATATGTATTCTTTTATTCGTATAGTCCCTATATCATTCATCCGATTGCGATGAAACTTTCGTCAGTGGTTGTGCCAACACCCGCAAAGGTTTCTTAATTAGAACAACATTAGAAGGTTTCTGAATTAGTACAACAATTTTCTTCAACCTTTTCTTCTAATCTATCTTCTTTTATTCGTATGCGTTCTTATACCATTCATCCGATTGCGATGAAATGTTGATCAGTTGTTGTGCGCATGTCCGCGAAGATAACTGAATTAGAAAAACCATCTTCTTCGTTATATCTTCTTTTATTCGCATGGTTCCTATACCATTCATCGGATTGCAATGAAACTTTCGTCAGTTGTTGTGCCCACACCTGCAAAGGTTTCTGAATTAGTACAACCATTTTCTTCCTCTTTTATTCGTATGCGTTCTTATACCATTCATCCGATTGCGATGAAATTTTGATCAGTTGTTGTGCGCATGCCCGCAAAGACTTCTGAACTAGAAAAATCATCTTCTTCTTCTTCATTATATCTTCTTTTATTCATATGGTTCCTATACCATTCATCCGATTGCGATAAAACCTTCGTTAGTTGTTGTGATAACACCCGAAAAGGTTTCTTAATTAGAACAACCATTTTCTTTTTCTTCTTCATTTTATCTTCATTTATTTATATAGTTCCTATACCATTCATCCGATTGCGATGAAATTTTGGTGAGTTGTTATGTGCACACCCGCAAAGGTTCCTGAATTAGAAAAACTCTCTCTTCTTCTTCATTATATCTTCTTTTATTCATATGGTTCCTATACCATTCATCGGATTGCGATGAAACCATCGTCAGTTGTTGTGCTAACACACGCAAAAGTTTCTGAATTAGTGCAACCATCTTCTTCTTATTCATCGTTTTTATTCTATATTCTTTTATTCGTATGATTCCTATACCATTCGTCCGATTGCAATGAAACTTACGACAAATTGTTGTGCCCACACGTACAAAGATTTCTGAATTAGTACAACAATATTTTTCCTCTTCTTCTATTCGTATGCGTTCCTATTCCATTCGTCCGATTTCAATAAAACTATCGTCAGTAATTGTGCCAACACCCGCAAAGGTTTCTAAATTAGTAAAATTATCTTCTTCTTCTTCTTCTATTCGTATGCGTTCTTATAACATTCATCAGATTGCGATGAAATTGTTCTCAGTTGTTGTTCGCACACCTGGGATGGTTAGTATTATATAAAATACAAAGTTTGTTGTTTGTTTGTTCCTTCCAATTTTAATTTTTTTACTACATATTAATAATATTAATAACGTTTGCATATTTTGGATTCTATTTTAATTTACTGTTTTTTTGTTTGACCTTTACTCCTATTAGAATTACTTTCATATTGTCATATTGTATTACACAGATATTTTAATATTAAAAAGATAATTTCATTATTATTTTTTAAATATCTAAGGTAAATGTATCCACTAAGCGACCCTGTGCGAAGCCGGGTATCTCACCTATAATATAGTTTGAAAACACTGATCTTATTGTATCATGTAATAAAGTATTCCTAAAAATCGGATTTCAAAACACGTTAAGGGGGTACATGCTCGTCGAAGGTCAAAATTTAGTTTTTATTGTATTTTCAAACCATGATCCTGGACATTCCTTAAACGTTGTAGATAATCTATTTATATAATTTTGAAGCCTTATTATTCTTTATAGTTATTTTAAACATTTTATGACTGCATAAAGTATTTTTGTTACATAAAATAGTATTCTTTTAAACCTCTCGCTCTAATGTTTCAGAATATAGTCATATTTCGGTACATAACTGTGCAGTAGTGTAAAGATTTTTTACGTTTATTAATTTTTAAACGCATTTATGAAACCATTAGTATAATTTATTACGAGATAATTTTTGTAAAATATTCACGATACAAAATTATATTGATAATCTCTGTGATACCAAATTTTACAAGAATTAGGCATTTTATTATTCAAAAAATCGGCAAGATTTGAAGAAGTGAAAGAAGTGAAAGAAGTGATTTGGCAAGAAGTGAATAAATCAATGCAAGGACCACTAATGCATTGACTGATTTAAAAAGACAAAGTGAAGGCATACATAAAAAATTGGAGCTTTGGAAATCAAAATTTAAAAAAAAATCGTCATGTTTCCACTTTTAAATGATTTTGCGCCAGATATATTGAAGCAAACAAAATCTATTTACTGAGCGCTTTGATAGTTTGCTAATGCACTTTCCCCATTATTTATTTCACAAATTTACTCTAATAGTAAAAACAATCATTTGATTTCAAAACTATGATATATTAAATATGTAGGTAGTTGTACGTTTGATGTGATACCTATATCATGATTGATATATGTAATGATAACTCCCGTGTATGTGTATAATTTAGGAAACACTACATTATAGTACCACACTGCCCTTAACCTCAGAGATAGGTAGGTGGGCCCGACAAATATCCTGGCCTAGGGGCTCGCTTTTCGTAAAATCTTTTTTACACATCCATCGCATGAAAAACAAATTAATTTAAAAATGAATAAATATAATATAAGTAGTAAAAGCTTGTTTATTATTTATATATTTAAATTTTCTTCATTTTTGTATTAGTGCCTACATTTTTGACTATTTAAAAAGGTGTCTGAATTATTTAATGAAATAAAGGGGGGAGGCGCCAAGTTTCGATTTTTTTAAAAAAGGAGGCGTAATAACATTATGTTTGGAAATCACTGATGTATTTGATAAGAACCGTAATTTAATACTTGTGTATTTTTGTAGATACTAAACATTATACTTACCTACATATAATAAACAATCTTTAGATTTACTTAGGTGGAAGATAACGGTGTGAAAGACCCCTTACTTCAAAAATTGTACTGAATTCCACACCACCGTGGAGGTACAGTTAAATTGCGGGTTTTTTTAAATCTGTGGTTTTCCCATTGCGCCTATTTCATTGTACTACGTTTTAACTTAATTTTCTAAGCATAACATATTATACAAACTACAAATGAATATATCTACATAATATTATCTAATTAAAATTTAAATGGTGACTCATAACTTTATATTATAATATAAAACAACCGAAATAATAAAACTACCTACTATTATATTTCTAAGAAAAATACTCACTTTCTGAAATGCAAAATATTAAGAATAACATTACCTACATAATAGGTATATACAAAATACATAAAAACATTTTATGCATGTGATAGAGGTATTTTTTGCAATTTACATTAAATTTAGTCAATACCATTATGTACGGCCTATGTCCAAAATGGTATACCAACATAAAATGAATTGATTTTACAGACATGGGGTGCAGAGAAATAATATTATATTATGTTTATACCTATATCAGATTGAGTATGATAACATTTTTATAATAAAATAATATTATTTCGTACTTATGACATTAAAAGCAAAATTAATAATTAGTAGGTAATCTTAAATGTATTAGTCCTACCTAACTAAAATTCAATGATTTCAGGGACATAATAACATGGAGTTAATGTTATAGTATAATAACTACATGTAAATGCAACAGTTTCAATATAATTAATTATTTAGACATGTACCTACCTACTCACTAATATTATTTTGTATAAAATAAAAAAGATAAAAATAAATATCAGTAAGCAATTATTCATTAGACGTAACCAACTGAAAGAAAGCATAGTGGTTCGTACCACGAGAAAGTCGTGTATACTATTGAAAATACTAAAAATTCTTTCTGCGACTATTGTATACCTACATACTTCATAAACAAAATAATATCTAGTTGTATTTGAAATGCATGCCCTGACTAAATATTCTTTTCGGGCATAAGTTATTATTAGTAATTTATAACTACAATATAATTTATTATATAGGTAGAATATGCAAGTACTCATAGGCACAAAGCAAACCGACCGCTTGCTGTGCGTTTTTGTGCAGGTCACTCGAGGTAGGTATATTTTCAAATGCACATGTTCCACAAACTGATGTAAACTTTACAGACCTTGTAATAAGGGTTTGTATTCTTCTAAATCTGGGTAAAAAGGTTTTTATGACCTGCCCGACATACCGGGAATTTCCGGTAAGTGTTGAGAAATAAACGTTATATAAAGCGAAGTTAACATGATAAAATGAACACTAATAACATTACATTAAGGGTTAGTTTGGCATTTATCGTCAGATGCAGTAAACATTTTAAACTTCAAGGTTCGTTATATTATGGGAGGTTTTATACGAGCGCATCAGTCATATAATTAAATTGAACAAACACATCAATTGTTCTTGCTGTTCTAACAAATAACATTTTATAATAGTGTCTCACTTTACAAAATTATGATGTGGGTTTCTCTAACGTATATCTTTTTACATAGCCCTATAACTGTCTTATCAAAATATCGATCAGACTTTGGAAATTGATTAATTTTATATAGAAAACATTCAATTAAACTACTTGTGCATTTTTATTTTTACGCATAAGCATTTTATTTACAAATAGCTAAACGTAGATTTTTCTGTATATAATAATAAATGGGGTATCCATGATTTAAGGGCCTAAATAAAGTGTGAGTCCTTCATGGCAACGGGAGTGTTATTACAAATTATTAATTTAAGACGATCACAACATAAAGTATTATGCCTAATTGTAAATCGGTAAATCTAAATAAAATGTGCGTACCTAATTAACCTTTTAATAATAACATAGTACTCAATTATTATACTCATGATTGATGAAACATAATTTTGTGGCATGCTTAAATTTATTGTATATAAAATCAGTACCTAATATATATAATAAATATTACCGTATTCTAAAAATATGACCAAATAGATAAATACTGACTCATAAGTCCATTAAAGGGAATAATTTATTTAAAAGAAAAGATTATAGTTCATACTTTATATTTACACGAATGTGTATAATATTGTTTCGGTGAATCGATAAAATACACAATCGACTAGCAAAATTATGATTTATTTTACCAACGTCATTGGTGTGTATTTTATGTCAATTTGTTTCTAATAGAAACAATTATAATCATAAAAAATTCAAAGTAAACTTATTCGAGTATCAATATCGTTATAAGTATACCTTACTTAAAACTAATTTAAACACTACCCCTTTGTATCATCATCATCAGCCGGGGTCAATTCACTGCCGGATGAAGGCCTCCCCAAGCTTTCTCCAACTCTCTCGGTCCTGTGTCGTTCGCTGCCGCGATTTTAACCTCATTATTTTTTTTTGTCCATATCAGACAATAATTGTACGTATGTGGGCACATCTGTTGACAGTTCGACAGATTTAAATGGGGTAGTTAAACTGACCTGTTGTGTGCCCACTAACATACAGTTGTTGTACAGTTATTGTCTGTGCCAGGTTCAACCTGCTACTCAAACTGTACGTCTATGGCCAGCAATTGTTTTGGTGAATCGATAAAATACACTAAAATAAATTCAAAGTAAAATTATTCATTAATTTCATTCATTAAAACTAATTTAAACATTACCCCTGTGTATTATATCCGCGAACCTAACCTCCATAGTTTTTGACACTTTTCTGCCACAGACAATAACTGTACGTATATGGGCACGTCTGTTGACAGTTCGATATATAAATGGGGTAGTTTGAACTGATCTGTGGTTTGCGTGCCACATTCAACCTGCTACTCAAACTATACGTGTATGGCCACCATATGTCAAGACTGCCGCACTAGATAGAGGTCTCCTGAACTGGATGCCCCGGAGGTCACAAGTTGTATCATCCTTTTTCATCTTTAGTATAGGGCCACCGAACTCGCGCTCAATTCATTTGTTAACTCTGTTTGTAAAATCATGTATATAATTTAAAAAATTCGTTATCCTTACTGTTCATTAAATTTCGTTCATTCTAGCTCCTTTGGAATTTGTAAGCATACTGTCTTTATATATAATATACTTGTTGAATTGAAAGAATCAACTTTCATTTCTTAATAATATTTGCCCTCTTCTCATCTCTTAAAATCACTAGATCTCGAGCATATCAATGGGCACACGTTGCATTGCATTTTTTACCAGAATGTTTCATTATTTATTACATAAGTATTTTAAAACTACTAACTGTGCATCATTTTTTGTTTTTTATGGCTAGGAGTATTTGTCGATTTATTTTCTTTAAAACGGGTTAGTTGCGAGCATCTATATAAACATACATAGCATTTCTAGGGTTTTTCACCAGCATGTATCATTTGATGTTTTTTAAGATTACAAAGTCTAGAGCATCTAAATGAACACACTTTGCATTTAAAAGGTTTTTCACCTGTATGTTTCATTTGATGTTGTTTAAGAAGAATTTTTTGCCTGCATCTATATGAGCACACATTGCATTTATAAGGTTTTTCACCAGTATGTACCATTTGATGACTGTTAAGACTACCCTTTTGCGAGCATCTATATGTGCATACATTGCATTTATAAGGTTTTTCACCAGTATGTGTCATTTCATGTATTTTAAGATTACAAATTAGCGAACATCTATATGGACACACATTGCATTTATAAGGTTTTTCACCAGTATTTATCATTTCATGTATTTTAAGAATACTAATTTTCGAGCTTCTATATGAACACACATTGCATTTATAGGGTTTTTCACCAGTATGTTTCATTTCGTGTTTTTTAAGACGAATAATTTTCGAGCATCTATATGAACACACATTGCATTTATAAGGTTTTTCACGAGTATGTGTCATTTTGTGGCGATTAAGACAAGTAGATCTCAAGGATCTATATGAACACACATTGCATTTATAAGGTTTTTCACCAGTATGTGTCATTTCATGAATTTTAAGATTATAAGGTACCTTGCATCTATATGAGCATACATTGCATTTATGAGGTTTTTCACCAGTATGTGTCATGTTATGGCGTTTAAGACTACTAACTCGCGAGCATCTAAAAGAACACACATTGCATTTATAAGGTTTTTCACCAGTATGTGTCATTTCATGTATTTTTAGAATACTAATTTTCGAGCATCTATATGAACACACATTGCTTTTATAGGGTTTTTCACCGGTTTGTGTCAATTTATTTGCTTCAAGATCACTAAGCTCCGAAAATGCATTGTCTTGACTTTGATCAGCAATTAAGTCCATGTGAATTATTTTGTGACTTTTTAGAGCCCTTCCGCATTCAAAAACTGCGTTACAAATGCTACAAATCAAATTACGTGAGAAATGTGTTACTCTTTTCAGAATAAGTCGAAGTTCCTTTGGAGTACCTCGTTCTAAGATTAATCTTTTGATGTTTTGCTCATCTATCGTCACTTCTGAATACTGTATCATTCCATCAGGCGAGGATTCTTGACTATTACTTGTATCGCGATGCCTTGTGAAAATTCCCTTTGTAGAAACCTAGAAAAACCATAATATTAGAACTTTTTATTATAAATTCTAAATTATGTTTTATACTCATCAATGAGAGTCATTTTATTCGACGCTTTTGCTTTTTGATACCTTCAGACATTATTAAGCAAAGTGGTGAGAGCAAAAATGACGATAATAAATGATAATAGTACCTACCTAGGTATTAAATACAAATCAAATAATGTTACGGTTGCATATATATTATGTAACATTAAAAACCAAACAGCTACATAAAACAATTTGAAAAAATATCGTCACCTTAATCAGTAGATCTCGAAAGTCCACTTATGGCCCTTTTAATGATTTAAATGCCATCTGTTAGTAAATTTTTTGTTACATTTTCTAGGCAACTTTTGTATATCCGTGATAATCATAAATGCATCAAAAATGCACTTTTTTTTAAATCTTGTAAGTCCATTTAGTAAAAACACAAAAGAGAAAATGGTCATTTTGGCTGTAGAATATCAGTCGAGTCGTGTTGTGGTTGCTGCTCGCGTTTAAACTTAGAGACATATTTTAGAATACTTCTTGCGTAAAGTTAAACAAATATCATAAAGGTATGTATATTGTGTACTATAATAATATAAATTTTAATTTTTTAATGCATAATATATGCCTAAATTGTTGATTTCGGATGATTGAAATAATTGAACGGATATGGAAGATTTTAAAATTCCTAAATGAAAAGCTGAAGTCTTATTATATTGTAGATCAATACCTCCAGCCGCAGTGGACATGAAAAGCAGAGCTGTATAGGTTTTATGTGAACATTTGGAGTAGAGACCAGGTACCACGCCATGTTCTATCAATTGCATCTTCCCACAAAGCTTTGGATAAGGAAAATATTTCCTTGTATCATAGGATAAAAGAATGAATGCAAGGTTTGCGTTGCTTTAGTGGTAGGCACTAATATAACTCAATTACAATATGACCTCCGTATTCAAATGAAACAGGAGGCAGGAGATGAGAAAATAAAGGAGAAAATCAAGGAGAAGTAGGTATGTGTTTAAAATGGACCTGCAGGCGGTATTACTCTACCATAAAAGTATGGTTTCTAGCCTGTATTATAATACAAAGTTGGTGGTCCATATTCTTTGTCTTTGATTTTAAAAAATCCGATGGATTTTGCTTCATGTGGAATGACACAGAGGGTGTATTACATGGAGAAGAACTTGCAAGAATATTTTTTTTAAATTATTCAGAAGAAAAGTCAACTGATGCCATAGTACCTATGTAAAAATAAATAAATTTGAAATGGGAAAATTCATTATAAGTTAAGATTTATCAACGATTGGACGATATTTCCACAGAGGAGAAACAAAAACATTTCACCATTAGCTTTATGCGATTTGCCAATCCCATTACCCATTGAGATTGAAAATAAAGAAAAGAAAATACACAGATCTTCAAGAACCTAAAAAACCATGCCTGTTGATTTAAACAATTACTACGACAATATACCATAATATACTTATGATGTAAAGGCAAATGCCATTATTATTACCTTTTATCATTTTCTGTACCTACTAGGTTTTATTCTTTTTAGTTTTAATAATTTTGTGTTTTGTTTTTAAATCATAAAAATCATAAATGCTTCCAAAATATATTTCATACTCTAATGCGGCGGCTACACGGCAGCGACTTGCCTGTGCAAAAAAAGACGGAACACTCTCGCGAGGCCACACGGCACAAGCATGAACATGAAAAAACTATCTATAAAAATTCTAATATTGGTTGCCCATTACAAAATAATTTGCATGATAATATGTTATATAGTTACAATATTTCTATTTAAAATTTAAAGTATCGGTTACAGAAATAAAAATAATCTACGAAATAAACAATATACTAAGTCTTACGTCATGCAATATTTTAGCAATCGAATGTTTAAAAATATTTTCGGCGCCTTCACCGCGCAAACCAAGAAGTGCGGCCTGCGTAAAATTAAACTTGCTTGAAATTTCAGACGAAAAATAATAAAAATGTCAATAAATTAACACGAGACGAAATTCTGATGTAAGTAGGTATAGAAATTTGGTGAAGGCGCCGAAAATATTTTTAAACATTCGATTGTTAAAATATCGCATGACGTAAGACTTAGTATATTGTTTAATTCGTAGATTATTTTTATTTCTGTAACCGATACTTTAAATTTTAAATAGAAATGTTGTAACTATATGACATAATATTATCATGCAAATTATTTTGTTAATGGGCAACCGATATTGGAATTTTCATAGATAGTTTTTTCATTAATTTGGTTAGTTTTATTTTTCAATAATGGTTTTAGGGGATTTAAGTTTAATTTGCTAAGACTTCAATATCTGAGAAATACATTATTAACAAAATATAATAACTAAAATTTAATTTAAATGTTATCTCTACTTCAATAGACGATATTGCGAGTCCACGGTTTCAGATACATTTAAAAATACACCTAACAACTTTCAAATCTTGCGAATGACTGGCAAACATATTTGGATAGATTAATTTGGTGCCTACATCGAGATATTAAATAAAAATAGGGGCAAAGAATTGGTTTTTTCACAAACCTGAATGAAGCAGGCCAATAATAGCCGACAACTTACGAGAAACAGCGACGCAATAAAAAAAATCAGGGCATCACGGAGGATTTATTTTGGTCATTATAACATACCCATAAAATATTATGTTAACGTGGAAATTTTACCGCAACTTGATTATCAGTCCGCCTCACCATACTTTCATATAACATGCCGCCCCTAGGGTGCCTACCTAAGTATGTAAGTAGGCAACAGTGTGGTGAAGCGTGAGCGTACTATACACCGCGCAAACCAAGAAGTGCGGCCTGCGTAAAATTAAACTTGCTTGAAATTTTAGACGAAAAATAATAAAAATGACAATAAATTAACACGAGACAAAAATTTTGATGTAAGTAGGTATAGGAATTTGGTAAAGCCGCCGAAAATATTTTTAAACATTCGATTGTTAAAATATCGTATAATTAAAATTACAAATAAAAGTAATTGTATATAAACAAAAAAATATTGATTTACTTACAAACGTCGTCTACAGAACCTTAGCTTCCGTGATAAGATCTTGGTAATTTTGTGTTACATAGGTAGGTACCTACTACTTAATTTGGGTATCACAGTGTTTGGTTGATCACTATGTTTTGTTTTGTATTATAATATTATCAATCAAGTAAATATTTTATGAACTATAAGAGCTTTTCAATAAAATAATAAAAAAATACATTGTTTTAATATTAAAAACCATAAAATTTATTTATTTTCCAACAATGGATAGACTTAGTAGAGAAACTATTAAAATAAATAATCGATATATTAATTTTCGAATATACAGCGGTGGATAATATTATTGCTTTATTAAGAAATCAAAATAATTAATAAAAAACTAAAAATCGTAAGATTTACATAAAAAATCGAAATAAAAAGAAAAATGTATTTCACTGATTTTTCTCGGCAAATTTTTAAAAGAATCTTTCTTGAGCCAATAAACCCCACCATGAATAACTAAATACCACCGCATTAGAAATATTCAACAATTATTGGAATAAAAACAGTGACGTCCCATGGAGGTAGGCAGATAGAGCGTTGCTTGGGGGCGACAGTTTCTCGAAGGGCGGCAAATCGAGGAGAATCATTTCGTATACATAGAAATAGCTACCTAAACTTAGTAATAACGAAAATATCTTTTCATTAATAAATTTAGCACACTGGCTGGAAACAAAATGTACTAATTAATAACTAAAATGTATTTTTTGTCGAGTTCGCGATGTTTAGTTTACTTCCGCTGCCCTTTGACGTCCATGGTGACAAGAAACGACACCGTGCATGGATGATACAAAATACTGTAGAAAAAAATAGGGCGAGATTTTGGCGCTGCCCAGAGGCGGCATTTTGTATAGGGACGTCATTGATTAGTGGCGAAGGGTGGAGGTACGCTGTTAAGATCTGTCAAAAGTGGTGCACACTAAACTTTGTCAGTCATACGTATTTGTTTTCATTGACATAAGACTACAATTTACAGATGGTGTTGGTTAGTTTTTTAAATTCAATTAAACCCTGCGAAAACCAAGTCATAATAGATAATAGTCAAAAAATACTAGTCTATCTATAAAATATCAAAAATTTTGAAATTAAATCGTACATAAATATGAATATTTTATAGATATAATAATTTTTTTATCTATTGTGATTTTGTTTAGGCAGAGTTTAATAAATTTGAAAAAAACGTACCAACAATAATATGTGTAATATTATGTATTCTTAATCGAACGAAAACAAATAAGTATGAATGAAAAAAGAACGTAACCGTCGACAAACTGAGCGCGGCTTGTTAAACTCGGTTTGCGCAGTTAAAATTTCAAGCAAGTTGAATTTTACGCAGGCCGCACTTTTTGGTTTGCGCGGTGTACAATTTTGCCGTCCACACGCACGGGTTTGCGCAGGCAAAAACATTGTGGTGAAGCATGAGCGTGTGGCCGGCCTTCTCTATCTCCTTGATATATATTTCTAAAATGAAATGTAAATCTCGTAACTCCGAATATATACTATAACTATTATGGGTATAATTAAAACACTATTTTAGAGCACATAAATTAGTTTCTCACAAAACATACTTCCGAAAAGTATTACAAAATCTTAAAATTAATACTAGTTTAAAAATTAAACAGTTTTTTGTCTCTCCTGGAAAGTTGGCAAAAGTGGACTTAAGAGTTTAACTAAAATTAAGGTGCCGATATTGTGGTTCAACTCAAATAAATAATGTTAGGTAGGTAATATCTAAAAGTAGGTAAAACAAATGCACATATAATATATGTAACATCCAAAAGCAAATACATAAAACAGACTTTCATACAATATTGTGGTACTTACAACTTTTGGTGAACAAATTTATTATAGATTTGAATTCAAACCCGCAAAGGGGTAAAGTTATTGACAGATGTGAATATGATTGGTTAACTCTGACATGTAGCTACTATTTTATAACTAATCTTTCTTGATTAAATATTTTATGATCAACAGAATTACGAAATGTGAATCGGTTTTGCACCCTTTTTCCATACCTAGCACTAATCAATATTGTTTTATTAGTATATTTGCGTCTGTACGAAATATGGACTCAATGTTAAATCATTATGATCTTTGATTTGTGAACGTCTTTTAACATTTGGTTGGACAGAGATCACTATTGCGTCAATGACATTGAGCTACTTTACGAGTTGTTTGTTGGCGAATTTAAAAGCGGGCGATTCAGTTACTGCGATTGTCATGATGACACAGAAAACATTCGATTCGCTGAGAAGCCAACAAGCTAGCGACTATTTTGACAAAACGTAGTACGTTTTTTTTAGCGGGAGGTCGCTACTGCGCTTTAGAACTCACGCCGGCGTGTAGCGTGTAAAGCTGACCGGTTTTCAACTTTTCTCGGTAGATTGTTTACAATCTGCTTGTTAGCATGTTCGATGATGACACTGGATGACTTTACAGGCACATTGTAAATTTGCAAAACAAGCAGCTCATCAAGTAGCTCAATGTCATTGACGCTTAACGTCAGTTGAACTGAATTTACTACGCGAAAACATATTTATTTGAAAATGCCGGCCTCTTTATAACTGCCGCCTAGTTTTACAATGTAATTAATTATTAGTCAGGTACCCACTTGTGAATCATTATTAGACATCGGCCCAGTGGAGCAAACGCCGAAGCCTTCAATCGGAAGACAGTTTCCATCGATGTCAGGTTTAATATCAACCTACAAACAAACAAATAGGTAAGTAGTTTACGGTTTCAATATAACGTTTCGAAGACAGAGAATGAGTGTTAAAAACATTTTCTAATCAAACAATATCAAAATAACCTTTATCGTGGTATCGTCAACAAGTTCCGGTGAAGATAGACCTTTCGGGCTAAGCTGATCGATATCTGGTACAATTTTATAATATTCTATAACACTTCGTTGTGTTTCACCATCTGACTCAACGTCCAGCGGTTCACTTTTAATGTCCATTTTTAAAATAATCTGATTACAGAAATCTGAAATACAACACGTGTCACAATTTTTAGGTTATGCAAGAATGTCAATCGCTGTCAGTATTGATATAAGAGCAGTTTTGCAAACAGTAATTACTGTTGTATTAAAATAAAATGAATAACACTGGTCAATGTGTTTAAATAATTATACTTCTATTGAACGAGAATAAGTGTTGCAGAGTTGGCGGAACGTTAACAAATGAAAAAAACAGAAGTAAACAAGATGGCGTCGCAACGCACAATGCAATTAGGGACGTCAAAAAAGTATTGACACGTTAGATACTGGTATCGTTAGTTTTGTCAATATCGAAATGTCATTCGATGTCAGGTCCATTTACCTGGATCACCCAATGTTAAAACTCCAACTTTTTTTGGGTGCGAGGTCCATTTACCTGGATCACCCAATGTTAAAACTCTAACTTTTTTTGGGTGCATTTGTTTGTGCATCGTTAGTGCACGTTTGTGCACGATTTTTTTTCGTTTGTGCACATATAATAACAGAAAAATTCCAATTTCAAATTGGGTGTTCCAGCTAAACGTTTGGTCTCTAGTGACTTGATACTTGAACCAATAAATTAGCCTTAAATTTTTTTTGTTAAATGCATCTGATTAGGTATATTTATGTCAACTTTAAACACGATTTTTTAAATTTTTATCTCTTATATTAAGCTAGTAATTTAATTTTGAGCGGCCGTCAAGTTTAAAAACCAAACATTTTTTTCGACATTTTTTAATTACACACCTTTGAGTAATTTAAATACATGATTTTTCATTAAGTTTTTCTGGTTTTTCCATTTAAATTACGTGAAAAATTCGCATTTTTCCATTTTCACTAAGTACCCCGTGAAAATATCCCGAACAAAAAAGACCGCATCCGTTTGGAAAATCCAGTCAAAAGAGTCTATACAAAATAGTCAAAACGGTGTAATGCTCACTAAATATGTCCGTTTATACTACCTAAAACTTAAAATTACTACCTTTAAATTGATATTTTGATTACACAAAAGTGTCAAAATTACAAAAACATTCAACATTCTTAACATTTATCTTTTTATTTATGATTTTGAATAGATCAATGTCAGTTGCATACGGGAAAAGCAGTAATTAATAATTATTCTTAGGTACCTACTGTTTTTTAACAATATGATCCGTAATAAAAATAAATAAGTTATTAGAATACAATTATTAGGTATGCATATTTTTGAAAAATGCAATATATTTTATGCAACGATATTTTCTTCAAAAGATAATATTGGAATGACATTTATATTTATTTTGTATATAGGAGTTACCTTGCAGGCACTTAACTCTTCCTAATAATATTTGCATAGGTATTATGATTTTTTTCTTTTTCTCTGTTTCTCCAGATGGTGCAACGTATGCTTGTAGTTCTGGTAGGTATTATGTTAGGAGAGAAGTGTTAGACAAAAACTTCATATTATGCTCTTCAGAATCGATACCTATCAAATGAAGTTTTGTAGGTACTTTAAAAAGTTATTGCCTGAGTTCTTAAACAACGTACCGACCTACATATCTGTTTACATTTATATTTAAATTCATCACGTTTATGAGTTTTTAAATGACATTTGTTTACATTTAAAATGAAATAGATCACACGCAAATGGTTTTTCTCCTGTTTCGTTTTATAAACTCTAAGATAATGTTGTGCCGTGGCTCCGTATAGGTAGTCAATTTATTTAAAAGGTTATTCACCATTAAGTATCTTTACATGTGTTTAAAGATTACTCCGTCGCGAGCATCCAAGTGAACATACATTGCATTTATAAGATTTTTCACGAGTATGTTCTATATATTATGTATATATTCATTTCATGTGTTTTAAGACAACTAAGTCGCACGCATTTATATGAATATATATCGCATTTTAAAGGTTTTTCACCAGAATTGGTCATTTGTTTGTTTTTAAGATGACTAAGTTGCGAGCATCTATATGAGCATACATTGCATTTATAAGGTTTTTCACCAGTCACCAAAAATGCCAGCGCAGCTTAAGAGTTGGTCTATTGCGTCGAGGGTCTCAGGTTCTAATCCTCGGTCTGGCAAGTATGCATATTATTCGCGAGAATCTATATGAACATACATTGCATTTATTAGATTTTCTTCAAAATGCGTCATTGTGTCTTTTTAAAATATTAATTCGCGAGCATCTATATGAACATAAATCGCATTTGTGAGGGTGTGCACCAGTATTAATTGTCATTCAACATATTTTAAGACTACAAGGTGTTTTTAAATGACATATTTGATTACATTTCAAATCACAATCATCACACGCAACTGGTTTTTCTCCTGAATGTGTAAGTTTATGAGTTCTTAAACAACGTATTCAATACGTTGCTGCCAAAAGTTGGTTAGTCGATAGTTTAGGTATTTTGAGCTTACCACGGATAAGATGTCTATACTTAAATACGTTTGCTAGAAAAAAAAATCAAGGTCATCCGATTTTTAGAACATTGTATTTTTAGCTATTCATTATCTTGATAAAAATACGTAACTCTTGATTTTTCAATTTCCCAACATCAAAAGACTGTAGAGATGTTTACAGTATTAATCTAGAATAATGTAATTACATTATTTTCAACAGAAGGTATATCGAATAAATATCAGAAACATTATCAAATTACATAAACTTATTCAATGAAAGAACTTAAAGTTCTAATGTGTAAGTTCATAATATGAACTTACACATTCAGGAGAAAACCCATTTGCGTGTGGTGAATGTGATTTCCAAGATAATCAAATATGTAATTTAAAAATACCTAGTAATCTTAAAACATATTATGGAATGGCAATACTGATAAAAAAAACCTTATAAATGCGATGAATGTTCATATAGATGCTCGCAAATTAGTTGTCTTCTGCTCTCTTCTTGGTTGTATACTCATGGCTACCATGTCCATTACTTATAAGATCTTATAATCCCTAGTCCCATATGATCTTATAAGTTATGGCCATTATCAAAAACAAAATGTGTCATAATATGTAGGTATTTAAAGACTACCACGTCGCGAGAATCTATATGAACATAGATTGAATTTATAACATTTTTCATTAGAATGTGTCATTGTATGTCTCTTAAAACATAAATTTGCGAGCATCTATATAAACACAAATCACATTTATGAGGGTGTGCTCCGTTATGTTTTATTTTATTGATTTTAAGGTTTCTAGGTTGCGAGCATCTTTATGAACATATATTGCATTTTTAAGGTTTTTGAACACTATTTTTTGTCATCCTTTGTATTTTTAAACTAGCAAGCATCTATATGTACACTGATTCCATTTAGGTTCTTCGTCACAATGTGTTATTTCATGTTTTTTACGAATACTGCTGGCACCATTCATTCTGCTTTGAGAGAAGCAGAAGCTCGAGAAGGATTGAAAGTCTTGGTTGCTCAAAGGATGACAAAATTAAAAAGTGGTAAAGATCCTCAGCCATGAGTATACAACAAAGAAGAAATTAGAAGACAACTAATTTGCGAGCATCTATATGAACATTCATCGCATTTATAAGGTTTTTTTTATCAGTATTGCCATTCCATAATATGTTTTAAGCTTATTAGGTATTTTTAAATTACATATTTGATTATCTTGGAAATCACATTCATCACACGCAAATGGGTTTTCTCCTGAATGTGTAAGTTCATATTATGAACTTACACATTAGAACTTTAAGTTCTTTCATTGAATAAGTTTATGTAATTTGATAATGTTTCTGATATTTCTTCGATATACCTTCTGTTGAAAATAATGTAATTACATTATTCTAGATTAATACTGTAAACATCTCTACAGTCTTTTGATGTTGGGAAATTGAAAAATCAAGAGTTACGTATTTTTATCAAGATAATGAATAGCTAAAAATGCAATGTTCTAAAAATCGGATGACTTTGATTTTTTTTTCTAGCAAACGTATTTAAGTATAGACATCTTATCCGTGGTAAGCTCAAAATACCTTAACTATCGACTAACCAACTTTTGGCAGCAACGTATTGAATACGTTGTTTAAGAACTCATAAACTTACACATTCAGGAGAAAAACCAGTTGCGTGTGATGATTGTGATTTGAAATGTAATCAAATATGTCATTTAAAAACACCTTGTAGTCTTAAAATATCGTCGGTATACTGCCAAATGTTGGTAAGTCTCGAAATCATGTTATGGAGTAATCGCAATTTGAAAGTTTGACATGCCCTCTAAAATCAGGCATAATGCTAATTTATTTGTGCCTTATTTATTTAGATGAATTGAAGTATTAACAGTTATCCCTGCATGTTAAAAAACTCAAAAATTAAATTAATCATACAAAATAATCGCATTTTGTAAGATGAGGTGGGACTTACAAACCTTTGGCAGAAATGAATCAGCTCTTTTGAGAGTTATCTTGCATAGCATTGTGTTAGGATTGAAGAAAGGGAAGGTTTATAGGTTAAAGAAATAAATTTGAAAGCAATTTTATATTATCAATGATCAATTTCAATGCATTTATAAATATTTTAATGGACATACGGCTGTTCATATTACAAATACACATAATATAAGTAATACTTAACATACAAATTTCGAAATTTATAATAGTAAAATGTCATAGGAATTACATTATTTTCAACAGTATACATTGGAAAAGTCAGGAAAATAATAAAATTACATAAACTTTAATTATTTTAATAATTAATTACCCACATGACATAATAAAGAGAAAAATCTTAAAATAAATCGTATTAATTAATCTGGGTACACCAAAATAGCATACAAACTTATGGGTATGATACAATTATAAAATGTATTAATTTATTAATGGACAATCAATAGTTGATTTTAAAAACATTCTTAATACAAGACACTCTTAATATGAAAATATTGATATTAATTAGTAAAAAATACAAATAAATTTATAATACTTACAAAAGTTTACAGTTCCAAAATTGAGGACATAATAAAAATATACAAACTTATATTGAAATAACACATGAATAAAGAGATAAATTTACAAATAATTGGTTTTAACATGATTCTATTCACTATTTCCGTTCTTTTTTAACACAATTGAATGATTATTATAATAAACACTACACTACACCGTCTTCTTCGATTTCATTATCACTTATGGAAGGTTCGGGAATAATGTTTCTACATGATGCACTTGTAGGTAGGTAGTCCTTTTTATCATGAATTTAGTTCTTATGGAATTATTCCAGCACGACACATTTTTTCTTTTCTTTTCTTTAGTTATCACAACATTTTAGTATAATATCCATTCTTTAATTCACTAAACACATTGATAACAGGCCGCCCTCTCATATATGACTAATAAAAAATTAGTATAATGTCCGGTATGGGCAATGATTTTGGTGATCCTTGATTTCTTCCGTAGGAGTTGATAACAGCATAGGATCCTGGAACAATTATTATTGTGTCAATAAATCTTATTCATCATTGTTATTATAAAAAACTAATGATAACCGAGCCACTGACATTAAAGCTAGGTAGACATTCTAAATTATTACTCTTGAAACGCAACACGTCACAAAGCCATAACTTGGCTATTATGATTCTATATTAGTTAAGAAATAGGTCAGAGGACTTGGCTGTTAATGTTATATAAGATAAGTTATATTATTATTAGAAGTAATACAACTTACAAACAAAACTAAAACGAAGTTATTTATTGATATTCAAATTGATGCACCGTGCATTGTGACACGTCACGAATCTATAATCTATTATTTTTATTAGTAATTATTACACGTTTATAAACACGTGGACTTTTGTAATATTATAATATCATAATCAATATACTTATTATCAAAACATTGAGAAATATAACAATTATTAATCGCCAAACAACGAAAGTAAAGACAAATGAATCAACAAAATGTAGTTACCTGATCAGTATGACATCGGACATCAGTTTGTTTTACAGCCATCGGTTGTATTTTTATAAACTGATTATAAAATCCTCACAGCTCTAGATGACAAGCACTTTGGGAATGGTTTACTATCCATTTTATATTAACACTAAATAACGTTCCACAAATAATTACGATCACGCACCAACCTGCTCTGACAGTTGTAGGAGAAAGAATGATAATTCTGGCTAGAGTTACCGCAAAATGGCCAAAACCATAGGCAAATGCGCGCTGTAACTGAAGTTACAAATATTTGGCAGTACTAGTACATTGAATTTGACTCGACTGCGGCTTAAGAGAATACTGTAAATGTTATTACAAACTTATTTCAGAAGAAGTTTTAACTTTTAGCTCAAGTATTGAACTAAAATAAATCGGTTAGTGCCATTACAAAGATTTGACTACCGCGTTTCATTGACATTTGGTTCGATTTTTATCTAGATTAATACTGTAAGCATTTTTACAGTTTTTTTGATGTTGGATAATCGAAAAAACGGGAGTTACGTATTTTTATTAAAATAATGAATAGCTAAAAAACTATGTTCTATATATCGGATGACCTTGATTTTTTTTTCTAGCATACATATTTATATATAGACACATAATCCGTTGTTAACTCTAAATACCTAAACTATCGACTTACCAACTTTTGGCACTAACCCGACGATATGTTGAATGACAATTAATACTGGTGCACACCCTCACAAATGCGATTTATGTTCATATAGATGCTCGCGAATTAATATTTTAAAAAGACACAATGACGCATTCTGAAGAAAATCTAATAAATGCAATGTATGTTCATATAGATTCTCGCGAATAATATGCATACTTGCCAGAACGAGGATTAGAACCTGAGACCCTCGACGCAATAGGCTAACTCTTAAGCTGCGCCGGCATTTTTGGTGACTGGTGAAAAACCTTATAAATGCAATGTATGCTCATATAGATGCTCGCAACTTAGTCATCTTAAAAACAAACAAATGACCAATTCTGGTGAAAAACCTTTAAAATGCGATGTATATTCATATAAATGCGTGCGACTTAGTTGTCTTGAAACACATGAAATGAATATATACATAATATATAGAACATACTCGTGAAAAATCTTATAAATGCAATGTATGTTCATTTGGATGCTCGCGACGGAGTAATCTTTAAACACAAGTAAAGATACTTAATGGTGAATAACCTTTTAAATAAATTGACTACCTATACGGAGCCACGGCACAACATTATCTTAGAGTTCATAAAACGAAACAGGAGAAAAACCATTTGCGTGTGATCTATTTCATTTTAAATGTAAACAAATGTCATTTAAAAACTCATAAACGTGATGAATTTAAATATAAATGTAAACAGATATGTAGGTCGGTACGTTGTTTAAGAACTCATAAACTCACACATTCGGAAGAAAACCATTTGCGTGAAACAATTGTCGAAGCCGTCAGAGGCAATAACTCTTTAAAATACCTACAAAACTTCATTTGATATCGATTCTGAAGAGCATAATATGAAGTTTTTGTCTAACACTTCTCTCCTAACATAATACCTACCAGAACTACAAGCATACGTTGCACCATCTGGAGAAACAGAGAAAAAGAAAAAAATCATAATACCTATGCAAATATTATTAGGAAGAGTTAAGTGCCTGCAAGGT
This sequence comes from Rhyacophila brunnea, assembly GCF_057557595.1. Taxonomy (NCBI): domain Eukaryota; kingdom Metazoa; phylum Arthropoda; class Insecta; order Trichoptera; family Rhyacophilidae; genus Rhyacophila; species Rhyacophila brunnea. The sequence goes on from NW_028232785.1 coordinate 6,965,423, forward strand.
AACTCCTATATACAAAATAAATATAAATGTCATTCCAATATTATCTTTTGAAGAAAATATCGTTGCATAAAATATATTGCATTTTTCAAAAATATGCATACCTAATAATTGTATTCTAATAACTTATTTATTTTTATAACGGATCATATTGTTAAAAAACAGTAGGTACCTAAGAATAATTATTAATTACTGCTTTTCCCGTATGCAACTGACATTGATCTATTCAAAATCATAAATAAAAAGATAAATGTTAAGAATGTTGAATGTTTTTGTAATTTTGACACTTTTGTGTAATCAAAATATCAATTTAAAGGTAGTAATTTTAAGTTTTAGGTAGTATAAACGGACATATTTAGTGAGCTTTACACCGTTTTGGCTATTTTGTATAGACTCTTTTGACTGGATTTTCCAAACGGATGCGGTCTTTTTTGTTCGGGATATTTTCACGGGGTACTTAGTGAAAATGGAAAAATGCGAATTTTTCGCGTAATTTAAATGAAAAAACAATAAAAACTTCATGAAAAATCATGTAATTAAATTACTCAAAGGTGTGTAATTAAAAAATGTGGAAAAAAAATGTTTGGTTTTAAAACTTGACGGCCGCTCAAAATTAAATTACTAGCTTAATATAAGAGATAAAAATTTAAAAAATCGTGTTTAAAGTTTACATAAATATACCTAATCAGATGCATTTAACAAAAAAATTTTAAGGCTAATTTATTGGTTCAAGTATCAAGTCACTAGAGACCAAACGTTTAGCTGGAACACCCAATTTGAAATTGGAATTTTTCTGTTATTATATGTGCACAAACGAAAAAAAATCGTGCACAAACAAATGCACCCAAAAAAAGTTGGAGTTTTAACATTGGGTGATCCAGGTAAATGGACCTGCCTTATAGGGTGTTCATCCAAAATTTTCGAATGCGATTTTACGCCAGGTATATAATACGCCCGTATAATTGCGTTCATCCAAATTTTGTATATAAGCATCTCGCCGAATCCGTACACCGAATGCCCCTCTACCATAAGTTGAGCGAACCGATTGCTAAATTTGTCAGAGTCGATGTTTGACTGATCAACTGACAGCCCGCGTTTGTTGATAATTGTCATACCTAGGTACTTGTTTTCTTCCGTATTTCATTATGATTCAGTGAATTATTTTGATTATTGTCTAATGGTATTATCTATTTTACAATTGATCCTATAATTGGTGCTTCATTTTATTCAATCATGAATGCTTTATTTATAGGTACTAAACTTTGCTTTCGTAGATGAAGCTAATCTAGCGCAGATTCATGAAAATCAAATAAATATAATACAATATTTTTAACAACACAATTCACATCATGCTGGAATCGATTTATGCATAATAATTATAGGGTAGGTAGGCATACTATCACGATAGGTAACCATTTCCTTTCATTTGTTTATATTGTAATGATTATATTTATTTTTAATAACGTTTATTCGGCATTCGGATTATCCGGCCATAATGTACATAGTATTAATCGAAAAATAAAAGAAATAATATAAAATTATGTAATAGCGACAATGACATTAATGTCATTGAATAGCGAGTTCAAAATATGTGGACTACTAGGGCTACCTAGCGGCAAAATGTGAAAAAATATCGTTTGTTTGACAGTTAAGTGCACATAGACATCAAAAACTGACCATAGAGAAAAAATATGTTTCTGTTTTAATATAAGGAATACTTGTTTTACATAGACGTGCATATACAAACACCGTTATTTGAATGCAGCATACTGTGAGCATAATAGAACACCGCGGCAACCGAGTATACAAAGCCGAAGACAAGTCAGTGAACACTCGACAAGTTTTATTGCGTCAATAAACGGTTCCGGCGTAAGGTGAGACCGTCATAAACCATTCGGTTTTGCTAATTCCATGGATAGCCTATTACACCACACTCGGTGAAGCCCTATTACGAAGTGCCGTGGTACAGAAAGGGACAGAGAATTAAAGAAACGAAAATAATTTTATAATATTTATAATATAAGTAACAAAAAATCGGTGTGTGTACTTATGGTCGCGCGTTAGAAGTTATACTTCTTTGGCGAAACAAAACAAAAACAAAACTTGTGATAAACTAGATTTTTTGACTAGCTCTTAATTATCTTGTTAAATTACACACTCAAGAAAAAGGACCGCTTATTGGAACGCCGTCGGTTTATTTCTATACACGTTAATTTATATTACTAGCTGACGCTTATTCGTCTGTTTACGTAAGGAATTACAAATGGCCGACAATAATAAATTCGCTGCCTAGGCAACGGAACAATTCTAAACCATAACATTAAACTGTATAATCGTCACGATTGCAGTATCATTTACTGTGGCGTAAAGGTAGTGCGTTCGGCTGATAACCAAACAATCAATCGGTGGTTCGAATCCAATCGAGTGCGTTTTTTTTGTGTGAAAAAATAAATTATGTGTTAAGCCTCATTTACATCGAGCTTCTTTACGAGCTGTTTATTGGCGTATTTACAATCTGCCTGTAAAGTCGCCTAGTGGTATCATCGAATAAGCTAATAAGCAGGTTGTAAACACTCTACCGAGAAAAGTTGAAAGCCGGTCAACTTTACACGCTATACGCCGACGTGTGGGCCTACTGCGTCTGCGCAGTAGAGCGCAGTCCCAACCTCCCGGTAAAAAAACGAACTACGTTCTGTCAAAATAGTCACTAGCTTGTGGCTTCTCAGCGAATGGAAAGTTTTGTGTGTAATCATCAAATCGCAGTAGCTATCAGACGTTTTTTTACCGGGATGTTGCTACTGCGCTCTACTGCGCAGACGCAGTAGGCCCACACGCCGGCGTGTAGCGTGTAAAGCTGACCGGCATTCAACTTTTCTCGGTAGAGTGTTTACAACCTGCTTGTTAGCTTATTCGATGATTACACTGGACGACTTTACAGGCAGATTATAAATTCGCCAGCAAACAGTTCGTAAAGAAGCTCAATGTAATTGACGCTTTCACGCCAAAAATACGCTCTGATCTGATTTCCCAAACGCGCCAAAAGAAGTATAACTTCACAAAAAATTAGGTAGGTACTTACCTACTACAAAAATACAACACGACACTGGTAGGTACCTATTGAGGTAGGTATGTTAGTATTTTTTGTCAAACAATAAATTTCATTAAAAAGAAACTTACCTATTCAAAAAATGTAAGCAATGCCCTCGATTTTGATTTGAAGTGGAATTTCTTAAATTCATAGTACTTATATTATTCTTTCGTGAGAAACTAAAAACCTACCTATACATCGACGGCCCCAGGAAAAACCGGTGTAAGTCTAAAATCACAAATGTTCAGGAGAGCAAAAAAACTAAAATATTTACGCTATTAAATTCATCATATAAAATGAGTGAGTTTTTTCCTATCTTTTTTAAGTAAATCAGATAGACCAATTTATGGTCTATATTCCTATCAAAATTTAATGTTGATTAATTAATAAACAGCTGAGATAATGTCAAAAAATCGTTTTTATTTGGAATAATATTACGCGCTTGGTGCTTTGACTTGATTCAACATGCTTTTGCGCGGACGAAATAGATTACAGACTGCGCGTAACAGACTCATACTCTGAGATGTAACCTTGTTTTATGTCGCGTTTTTCTTACTCTATACGATTTTATTTAGTACAACTATATTTATAATGCTCTTTCATGAAGAACCATCATTGCGCAATGTTTAACTCGAAATAATACAGCGTGTCTATAAAGTTTTAACAAAGAGTATGAGGATATATTTACATATATAATTTTTTATACGGAGTTTTTATAATTTAAAAGTATTTAAGTATGATTTTTTAAATTTTTTTGTAAATTATTATTGATATTTTTGTAAATAATGAGAATATGTACATAACGAAACAATAAACATTCAGGAAAAATGTTAATAATGGAATAATAAAGAAGTTGTATAAGAAATTAGTACATAACACTAGTAACTATTAGATTTAAAAAATAGCTAAAAGAAATGTTTTTTTATTCTTTACAACACAATTTTCATTAAAACTGTTGAAAAAACATAATGTCAATCGCCATGTAAATCAATAAGACAATTTTAATTTATTAATAGTAATTGACTTAATTATGAAAACTAGGGAACTAATTACTTATATACTTATTTTATTAACTGCATCATTGTATTTCTTAGGGAATGAATTTTATTTAAATAAGTAATTACCATTTTAGAAAAAATATATGTACGGTTTAATACAATAATATAAATTACTAACCGCTTTGCTTATTAGAACATAATAATGTAGGTAGTAAACAACTACTGAAATATATTCTTGAACATTTGGCACAGATATACCTATCTAAACATCATACTATTTGCAAAAATATAGATTTTCTAGTTTGAAAATTATAACTACGTATTAACAAAATAACTAATGTTATGTATACCTAACAATTATAAATGAAAGAGAAATTTATTACGTTCGTTCTCAGATGAGACCGAAGTCAACTGTTCATCATCAGAAATCTTTGTAAAAAATTATAATCAATATAATTATTAGGCTTGTATTACAAGCCCATTTGATAATTATGATTAGGTACCTATCTAAAATGATATTCATACAGTATCTGTATAAAAAAGAGAAATTCCTTTGTCAGTACCTACCTTCTATTTTTTTTAATTGTATCCTTATTTGTGCATATAATTTTATAATACCTTTCTATAATTAAACAAGTAGGGACACGTACTTATTAGATTATAAAATTTCATATAAATTATGACCATATTAATTATCGTTTGTATTTTTTAATATCTATCGTTAATATGAATGTTATTGCCAATTATAATTAAATATAGATTGATTATATTCTATTGTCAACATAAACTTCAGTAAGTATATTTCTTAATTGAGCTCAGTTACGTTAATTAATATGATGTTTTATGATTTTTATTATTTATTTAAAAGGTTGAAATAAATGTGTACTAATGTTTCAAATTTAAATAATCAAATTTATTTTGTTGGTGTGGATTTGCATTTTTTTTATAAACTGAAAAAAATTAAATAATTTGCATTCAAGTAGGTAGTATGTTCTTGAAATGTTATATTGTTATTTAATCGATTGCGTAGAGTTTTAATACAAATTTTCTGAAAGAAACACAGTTTACTATATCATTTGTCCATTCATAACTATTTATTTTGATAGTTTTACAAAATGTATAATTCAGACCGATTTAAATTGGATGAAATAATAATTAGGTAGTTACTATTTAAAGTGGTTTTCATAATTTATAAAAATCATAGTCAATAGGTGAATAGGAGGTAAGTATATGAATTTAAGTACATACTTACCATTACAGACTTTTCAAATCCAATTGATATTTTAATTAAAATCTACGAGATACCGTGTACGATATCACCATTTGACATGGTTTATTTGAGTTTTTCACAAACTATAGATACATAATATTTATGTACTTATCTATAGTGTTAAAACTCAAATAAACCATGTCAAATTGTGATGGAAATATTATATAAATGTTATTGTTTGTTAAAAGCAACACTGTATATTTATTTTGAACAAATTTAAATAACATCGAAAATTATGTCACCACTCACCAATGCTAAGATTATAATATATGTCTTTAATTAGTAGGTAATATTAAAAATTCCCAATCACCAGCGATGCGTTTGTTTTCAGAATACCTACACATAATTTTGTTTACTTTACTTCATCGTTTTTTCCAAAATATATCTACTTAGATAAGCATAAAATGCTTTAGCAATTATTGACCATTAAAATTTTATTGCTACTTTCAAATTGTATTGTAAACAATTACACGTTTTCAAAAATCCCAGCCGCTTAATCCCTTTCGGCGAATGGCATGTAATAAAATAATATAATCCTTTGGGTAATTTATATCTTTGAGGAATATTCAAAATACAAAATTATGCATAATATACTTAATGTGTACACTTTTATATTTTCAAAAATACTAAGAACTGACGCACGTGTTAATGATATTTAAACGAAGTTCATTACTATTATACTATTTCCAAAGCAAGCCATTCATAAATAATTCCATTTCAAAATGCAATGAAAAGGATTATTTAACTTGGTTGGATCATAAAAAATTAGTCAGCAATTAGTAATGTTTTCAAACTGAACCATGATAATAGTGATTTTTTATTATCTTTGTGCAAAATTAATTTAACCTAAATAATATGTAATGTCATTTTCTACTAATGATAAAATAACATTTTGAAGTCAAAACATAATATTTTAGGTAGTTACCTTTTTAGGTCCAAAATATTTGATTTTATAGTGATAGTAATATTTAATTAAAATATGTATTTTTCTACTGGGTATTTATGTAAATTAAATTTAAATATTAGAATATTACAAACTAATTTTAAGTTAAGTAGGTAACTGCAAAGTAATTAAATATAATTATATATAAATAACGTTTTATATATGATATTATTTTTCTATTAAATAATATAATATTTTCAAATTGAAACTTTACTTCATTGTTTTGTTGATTATCTATATGGGAGAGTAATCAACCGAAAAGAGTAAGAGAGAGCTTGAAGAGGTCTTTATCATGCAGTGAATTATTTAAATAAGCGAATCAAAATTAATATAAGTACTTAAAATTTTAAGATAATATTAATTACTGAGAAGTTTTTTAAAGTAGCTATGCAAGTGAAAATTAATTCCGTTTCTTGTATTGGTTTTATATTAAATAATATATTAACTTAACTTTCTGACACAATAATATTGACTAACTTTTAAACTAATAATGCAAATACTTACTGCAAATACCAATATTTTTTGGAGATAAACCAATATGTTTTTTTAAATTATTGTGATACGTCAATATAAATCATGCCGTATATTTAGATCTCCGTAAAAGAATGTTATAGCAAGTATAACAACCTTCTTATTTGTAAAATAAAGCGCAGTGCACTTTTGTTATCGAGGTATGACTATACTCCTCGGATATTTCTGTGAACACAAATTTGGTCGATGCGATATGTAGATATAGAGCACCATTGTCAAAAACCTAACTTCGTCAATTTTTATGCTAGAGACCTGATTTTTTTACAGGACATGCATAAAAAATTAAATATTATAAAAAGCGAATAAAACCGGAAACGCTATTTTCAGATTTACAATGGTTTTTCCTGGGGCCGTCGACATTTTCAATCGAAAACTATAATTTTTTCATAGACCACGGATGTACTATAAATTCGGTGTCAAAAGGTGGCAACACAGGTCTATGGTAGGTAGGTCATACTGTCAGAATTTAATGTCCCTTGCTCATAATAATTATGATATTACTGCATACTAGTGTTGCATATTTTATAGGCATTCAAATACAATATAATAACATTTAATAATCGACAGAGTTATAGATAATATTATGAGTAAAATGGATATGAAACGTGAACCAAATGTAAGCGGATCTGCTGCAGAAGGGCAGCACAATTTTGAGGTACCATTAAAATATCAAAATGACAATATTATGCACTCCAGTATAAAGCAAGAAAACCCATATGATGAATATTGCAGTTTTGAGGTTAGTTTTACAGCACTCGACTTATATTCAACCAAGTCAATGCACTTGTGCAATTACAACTATTGGTAGGTACAAGTCTGTTTACTGAAAGCCAGGCGGAAACAGTGGCAATTTTCATAGACGATTTCGGCAAAATTCATCAATAATTCAAGAGTAATAACTTAACCTAACCTAACAAATAATCCAGTAGGTATATCAGTAAATTTGTTTGCCGCTGGCTTTCACTAAACAGGCAAGAACCCATCTATTGTACGACATCTTGTTGGCTACGCTTCTAGGCGCTGTTTTCTACTAAATGGGAGGAGTTTGTTAGTTTATAATGGAAGTGCAGTCAAAAATGGGCGGAGCATGTTAGTTCAAAGTTTTAACACGTAGCCAAAAAGATGTTGTCGTACTATACCTACCTATTTAATGACATTACAAGGCAAACTAAAATGCCAATCATTTTTCAAATTCTTTATATGCCATTTTGTGATATTAAGATGACGCATCACGTGACAGGCTGGCTGAATATCATCATCATCATCAGCCGGAGTCAATCCACTGCTGGATGAAGGCCTCCCCAAGGCGTAGGAGGAGGCCGGAGGAGGTAGGAGCAAGGGCTTAGGAGGGGCCCGGCGTGATGGGTCGATCAAATGAAAGTTAGATAAACGTGCTAATACGTACGTAATACGAAAGTTAGATAAACGTGATAAAATACTAATATTTTAAAATATGTGGTTATGCGATACAATTTTTGATTATTGTGTATCAATACTCGACAACTTCATAATTCAAGTAGGTACCAGGTGTTTTCAAAAATACAAAAACCAAAAAGTTTTAACATTGAAAACCGATTTAAATACTGTATACCATGGCCCCCACAAATGAGGGGGCTGACAGGGCTCTAGCCTGGGGGCCCGGGCTCAGGAAGCGCCCGGCGTGGGAGTCGACCAGATAAGTAATATAAACACACATCACAAACTGTCTCTAATAGTAATAAAAAAATATATTTTTCTTTTATACTGTTAATATTTAAAATTATGTGGTTGTACGACACAATTTTTAATTGTATATCGATACTTGACAACTCCATAATTCAAATGAATGTATTAAAATATACAACAATACACTAAATATAAACATTAATTTTACCTCGTACACCATTTGAAATACGCTACTGTAGAGCGTCACACTGCCATTATCTATAGCGATAGGTAGGGGGGCCTGCTTCAGGATGTGGGGGCCATGCAGTTTACTGTGATATAGGTTTATCATGTAGCAGTGGCGAGGGGTGGAGGTAGGCTGTTAAGATTTGACAAAGATAGTGTACACTGAACTTTGTCAGTCTTACTTATTTGTGTACTTTGAAATAATAAGACTACAATTTGCAGATGGTGCTGTTTAGTTTTTAAAATTAAATTAACCCTGCCTAAACCAAACCATTATAGTATAGGTATGCTATGGATGATCCGACACAATAGTGCACACGATTAAGGCATAAGTACTTATTTGTTTTCGTTGAATTGAGAATACATATTACGGATGGTGTTGGTTAGTTTTTTTAATTCCTGTCTAAACCAAAATACAATCGATAAAAAATATTATTCTTTATAAAATATATCAAATTATGCATATTATTTTATAGATAAACGAATAGTTTTTGACTAATATCTACTATGGCTTGGATTAGGCAGGGTTTAATTGAATTTTAAAAACTAACAAACACTATCTACTCATTGTAGTCTTAGTTCATTGAAAACAAATACGTTTGACTGACGAAGTTTAGGGTCCACTATTTATATCGAATCTGAACAGCCTACCTCCACCCTTCGACACTATCATGTAGTTTGACCACTTGGAAATATTAAAATGTTTTATATTGACGATATATAACTTACATGCGATAGTTGTACCTACATATAAAATACAAAGTTTTGAACATAAAAGAAGAAGACACGATTTTAGATGTTTATATTCAAAATCACCGATATAACACACTTTTCAGAATCCTGCAATGGACCTGACCATCGTAAAGTCAGAGCCTGATTTTCAGCAAGCCGACTTGAAGGTGGAATTTGTTGAAGGGAACAATAGCTTGATTAATTCTGATGAACCTCAACCAGGATGCTCAAATCCAGAGTGGAAGCCGGACATTAAGGTATATTAATGAATTTTAATCATCTAGGTATGATTATCAGAAGGTTTATCCGCTTAAAATATACATTATATGTACGTTTTTAAAACCTTAACATAGTAGACATCAGTAGCAAAGGGTGGAGGCACCTAGGCTATTAACACTTTATGGTTAACACTAAATGGAAAGCGTTATGCATTAATACACTAAGTGAAATTCTCACCGAACCCTTGAATACGTATGCAATGATCTAATGATCAATCCGATGTAGTAAGAACATAGCAGTGGCGAAGGGTGGAGGTAGGCTGTTAAGATCCACCATAAATACTGCACATTAAACTAGTAATCATACGTATTTGTTTTTATTGAACTAAGACTACAATTTACAGATGTTGATTCATTTTTTATAATCAATTAAGCCTGCCTAACCAAACCATAATAGTTTTGGTATATTTTGGGCGATACGATAAAATTGTGCACAGTTTTTCATTCATACTTATTTGTTTCGTTGGATTAAGAATACATATTACACATATTGTTGGTTCATTTTTCCTTAATTGCTTTTAGAAATAAAATTTAATAGCCAATAGAAAAAATCTTTTTGAAAAAAGTAAGAAACCCAGCAGGAATCGAACCTGCGTCTATTGGGTATCGCGCCCTGTGAATAACCTCTATACTATGACATTTGCGACAAATTTTAACTATTGGCCTTTTTAATACCTGCTCATAAGCGCTCTCCAAATTGAGTTACGGTAGGCGATCGGTTTTTGTTTTATTAATAAAAGTGTTTATTACTTTAATTACTAACCGTCGTCACGAATCATTCCATTATTTTCTGTTGTAACTTACTTGAACTTGCTAATATTTTTAATTAACTATTTATATTATTCAACTAATAATTCAGAAGATTTTAAGAATGTTACATTCAATTTGGAGAGCGCTTATGAGCAGGTATTAAAAAGGCCAATAGTTAAAATTTATCGCAAATGTCGTAGCAGAGAGGTAATGCACAGGGCGCGATACCCAAGAGACGCAGGTTTGATTCCTGCTAAGTGTCTTACTTTTTTCAAAAAAGATTTTTTTCTATTGGCTATATTTGCTCATGAGTGTTTTCAAAATTATGTATGTTGATTTTTGGTAATAATCTGTATTTAATTTAATGTTACTTTATTTTCAGGATATCTTCATTGACAGCAACAATTTAGCCGCTGATGAAAGGATTTCTGAGAGTCCTTTGTCTCCTGATCATATTAATAATGCATCTTGCGATAAAGAAATTAAAACAGAATTCGGGAAACACTCTCCTTTTCATAAAATCAGCGTATCCAATCAAAATAGAAACAATAATATAAATGTACTTTTAAATCACTATACGGTACCTTATAAAATCTCTAATGTGGAACCCTTGCTGCCGTGTGATGAAAGAAAAATGAATGAACATTACGTTAAAAACGAAGTTGTTATTTATCCGGAAAAAGAAATCTGTTTAATCGTGGATAAAGCATTGTTTTATGAGAGAAATTTTGTATGCAGTTTTTGCTTTGCATTTTTCTCAGATGTTAACATTTTGAATAATCACAAACTTAAACATGATACTGCGCCACTGTCTAGTAATGTTACAAAGAAAAGTAAAGCAAAAAAGTTTGCCTGTAACGAATGCAGCTATATATCTTCAAATTCTTCTTATATAAAAATACACAAAATGGTGCATAGTGGAGAAAAACCTTATAAATGTACTGAATGTAATTACTGTTGTAGACAATCAAGTGACTTTAACAAACATAAAATGATACACAGTGGCGAAAAACCGTTTCAGTGTAAATTATGTGATTACAAATGTAACAGAGCTACTCACTTGAAAATACATAATAAGATTCATAGTGGTGAAAAACCACTGAAGTGCACTGAATGCAGTTATAGTTGTATACAAACTAGTGATCTTACCAAACACAAAACAGTGCATAGTGGCGAAAAGCCGTTTATATGCACAGTATGCGATTTCAGATGCGCACGATCCTCTGCGATGTTATTGCATAAACGGCTCCACGGTGGAGAAAAACGCTTCAAGTGCACATTGTGTGATTACAAAAGTCTTAGACGCAGTAATTTGATCATGCACAAACTAATTCACAGCGGTGAAAAGCCGTTTAAGTGCGATATTTGTGAGTTTAAATGTGCACGTGCTAGTACTTTGAATGTACACACAATGGTTCATACTGGAGAAAAACCTTTTAAGTGCACGCAATGTGATTATGCATGCACGCGACCTAGTATTCTGAAGAACCACACAATGATTCATAGTGGTGAAAAACCATTTAAGTGCAACTTTTGTGACTACAAGTCTTATTATTCAAGTAACCTGAAAAAACACCAATCGGTTCATCGTGCTGTACTAAATCTTTAATATTAATGCAATTATAATATTATATATATACAATACAAACAAACATTGCCTACTTAGTTTTATATATATAGGTACAAGTGGCGAAGTGTGGAGGTAGGCTGATAAGACCCTACATAAATAATGCACACCTAACTTTGTCAGTCAGACTTATTTGGTTTCATTGAACTAACACTATAAATTGCAGTCAAAAAAAATTCTCTATAGAATACATCTAAATTTATACCTTTAAATAAAACATAATTTGAGATACTTTATACATAGAGGATTTTTTTTCTCGATTATAGTTTGGTATAAGCAGGAAGGGCACAATGAATTTTAAAAAAATAACCATCACCATACGTAATATGTATTCTGAATTCAACGAAAACAAATAAGAATGACTAAGAGTGTGCATTATTTTTGTCGAATCTATTATGAAAAAACTATTATGATTTATAATAACTACTAAAGAAATATTCTAATAATAACGCAATTTGATAAGGATTTCATGTTGGACCTGCTAGTTTAATTTTTCGTAATTAATTAGGAGGGCTGTAGCTTAATTGGTTAAAGCATATTGCCGCAATACCAGTTTATACACGGGCCCAAATCCCGTCAGGCGTTGATTTTTTTTCAAATATGATTTTTTCTAGAAGGTATATTATATGAATACGGGTATTAATTAAGGCGCTAAGTACCAAAAAAAATAAAAACTGACATTTTTATAGAAAAATGTTCTACATACCAAGTCCAATAACTTCAACTATGGTCTAAGTGCCTCAAGCAAGTCAAAAAAATACGGAACAATATTTAAACCAGTCGACGTTGTAAGTCCGTAAGCGTGTTTTAGTTATAATGGTGTAAGTACCACTGCAGTGGTCAACGGCATTCAATATAAAATGGCTGAAGATGGTGTGTTGACACTTGTGAGTTCTTGATACCTAAAATTATAGAAGCTGCCGTGATTGCTTCACACTGTGAAACCACATTTTTCAAAAGGTCTACTTCATGCAAATTTACTGCAATGACTCGGTATTTTTTAACTACAGGCAATACTACGTTTTGGTACTTAGAGCCTTAATTAATACACGTATTCATATATGTATATCGGAGGTGTTTTCAAGTTCTGTATGTTCAATTATGATGATTTAGTTTTTTTTCCGCCATGTCCGATCCTAATAGGATCATATGGGCCTCCACAGAGTGGAAGTTTTGTATTGACAGATTTTATTTTTACGAGGAATGGATGTCAGCCACTTGCTCAAACTATTAAGTCCATACTCATACACAAACAAAAACAAAACAGACCCAGGATTCGAACCTGGGACCCACAACGCAATAGGTTAACGCTTAAGCCGCGCGGCCATCGTGGGTGTTAGTTAAAATTAAATTGGTTTTTAAAAACCAACCAGCCTTATCTGAAATTTGTAGTGTAATGAAAACAAATACATTTGACTGACAACTTTTGTGTAGGTACACTATTGATGTCAGATCTTAACTACCTACATCCACCTTTCGCCACTGATACGTACTAGGCAAATCTTTTACGACGCAATAATTAAATAATATACACATCAAAATACACTATATGCACATAGTATAATATAGTTTTCGAATCTGTTCTGATTATAGGTATTTATAACAATATATACAACCCTGCTTAATAAAAAGACAGTGTTTTTAGTTTTAGTGTAATGAGAACCCGAGTGTTAAACTACTTTTTCTCTTATATTATATAAAATTATTAGATTGTTTTGACATAATCTGTAAATAGATAGTATATAGGTACTGATGTAACAATCGCTTAATTTTGACCCATGGTATAATATTGTGAATATGGGACTATTTTTTTAGACCATGTCTCTCCGCATCTATTCTATACACAAGAATGCTATCGATGACTATCGATGGTGGTTTATCATAAATGTATGTATTGTTGTTTTTATTTAATAAAACGCAATTTTTTTTGTAGTACTTATACCACTTTTAATCAATCTCTCAGCGTGATTAGAGGCTACTCAGTGCATTCTCTTATCACCTCGTTACTCCTAAATTCGTACAACTGTACACCCGGTATCTGTCGCAAACATCTGTTTTCGAAGCTCAGTTTACGGTTGCTCTGAACCTTCGTAAAGTGCCATGATTCGCCAAGTCATATCGTCGCACACATCTGTTTTCGAAGTTCGTGTACAGCAAGTGGTTATTATGCACGTGGCTTAAGGCTATACCGCAGTTGAGGCATGGTCTAAAAAGATCGTGGCTAGGCGATGCGTAGATTGCGGGTCGCGGGTGCAAATGACGCATGCCGAACGAAATATAATTTGTCATATATATCCAACATGAGTTCATTTAATGTTCTGTTTATTGTTCTATTACTAACGATAATAATATATTCATTGACATGTTTTCTTTTTCAAGTAAATGGGTAACGTTTTTAGTCATCTTTACACGATTTAAGAATAATTAATACCCTCGTCGCTATACGAAACAAATTGACGTATTCACACCTCGACGTTTCGTCGTGCCTTTAGTTGAAAATTATTTGCCGTTTCACTGATGTATCGTCTTACGTAGGTACGTTATAATTATTAGGATCGTCAGTGTCCGTTTGTGTCTGCCTTTCTGTCTTATCTTTCAGACATGCCACATCGGAATATTGAAGCACACTTTAGATGCTCTATTAAGAAGGCGTTCGACTGCCAAACTACCCGTGTCACAAAACTCACCCACGAGAGCGTGGCGTAGAAGAAAAAAATAGTATTATTACACGCATTTCACCCTTCTTTATTAGCTACAGGTAGGCTATACTGACCTAAGACTCTATTATTACCCAGAGACGCCGTGTGGAGGCTAGAACTGATAGGTTTTGTTGGTGTCAATAATTATATTGCATCTCAACATTTTTTCAAAGTATAGGTTCATATTGTCATGAATATACTTCATTGAGAACGTAACCAACCATTCATCAAAGTGACCACCCGCTCTACTCTCAAAAGTTTGTAAGAGGCGTATGTTCAATTTATTGAAATGGACCCTTAATATCATGGCCTCCACAAGGGGGGGGCTGACACGGCTTCTGCCTGGGGCCCGGGCTCTCGGGGGGTGGCGTGACGGGACGACCTGATAAGTGAGATAAACACACATCACAAATTTCCTCTAAGGGGGAAATAGTCGCCTGCGGCGCAATTATATTTGTATAGTCTTAACATTTTAAAATGTTTTTTTGTGTGAAAAACTTCGAAAAATCCAACGAATACCCGTTATTTTCCACGGAACCTTGGAGTTCCTGTTGTAGAACATTATACTGCCCTTAACCTTATTGATAGGTTGAGGGGGCCGCCAAACCTCGTGGCTTGGGGGCCCGCTTCAGGATATGGAGGCCATGGGTAGATATGTTGGTTGGCGAGAGGATAAACGCTTCCGGCAAAATTCCGGAATACAGCGGTAACAAAGGGGTCGCCTACACGGACGCCCTAAAACCTGCTGAATATAAATCTCTATTCATAAAGTTCGGTGGATGTAAGTATCAGCGAATGCTTATGGAACTATGGGAGGCCTTCATCCATCAGAGGATCGACCCTGACAGATGATGAAGACTATTACATTATTTTCAAGAAAATTAAGGCTAATTCCAAGAACTGACAATGCTGAACATAATGGGCTATTATATTGGACCTACTATTTTTTTAAAGAGACGTATAGAATTCAACGTATGCAAACTACACCCTCTTAAAATATTCTCCAAAGAGGAAGAGAAAATAAATAGTGATGCTCAAGTCGGTCCGACCAGCTGTTGGGCTAATCGGGCCGTCCAACGTGATCGCTACAACATGGGTCAACTTTAATGCTTTAAAAAAATGGCCGCATCTTTTTGCGGACGTGAAGATCTCATAAAATAGTTGATATCCGTACTTACTGTTTTAACATGTTATATGTAAATTAATTAAACATTAGGTAGGTATTATATTAATTTGGTAATTCTCCATGGTCCTCTCTCCCATGGGCACTTTTTATTAAATTAAGTAACAGTAAACTCAGTGAAAACATGTTTTAATATGTAGGTACGTAGCGACCTCAGTTTTGGGCATCTGCTTTTGAGACATTCCCAGGTGGAAATATATGATAATGATTTACACAAATTTAATGTAGGGCCTCATGTTCGGAGCGGTTTGATTTGGAAGTAAATATGAAATTTGATAGATACTTACATAATTATTTTAATATTATGTTGCTGGCTTTCTTCATATAAAGTTTCCTTCAATTCTTTTGTTCATGGTTAGGTATATTTAAATTAAGTATTAGGAGATTTTTTTGTGTAGGTTAATGTTTCTACTTATTTATTGAATTATGGCTATACTTCAGCTGAGGTATAGTCCAAAAAGATCGTGACGACGCGACGCGCAGATTGTGCTAACGTGCGTGCGGAACAAAACATTATTTGTCATAAAAATTCAACATGCGTCCATTTAATGTAATATTCGTAATAATATTTTATTATATTCATTGACATGTTATCTTTTTCGAGTAAATGCATGACGTTTTTTAATCATCTTTACACGATTTAAGAATATATTCCTCCGACGTCATCACAAAACAAATTGACGTGCTCACATCTCTATTAACTTCATCTCTCCGATTGGCAACGAGTGCGAAATTTCGTTTCACCTATTGTTGAAAATTATTTGCCGTTTCACTGATGTATGCTCTTAATATTTTTTTCTAGAATTCGATTTTATTTTACTGGTTTCCTTTTTAATTTTTAGTGTTTACTATAGTGGCAATACTACAGAAATGTTGTCTATGGTAATAAGGCTATTATCACGGCTGCCACGTACTTTTACGTATTTTATTTAATTGAATTTCAATTCTGTAAGCAGGACAAATTCTGATTTGTAATGATAGCAAAATGGACGTGAAAGAAGAACCAGAAAGTGGTGAATCAGATTCAGAAAAGCAGAATTGGTTTGATGTACCCATAATACATCCGAATAGCCCAGACGTTCACACATATATAAAACAAGCACATACAGATGAACCTGGTTGCACTTTTGAGGTTAGTTTTTTTACAAATTCCGAAAATGGCGCGTTGCCACGATCCAAGTTGACTTGGACCGAGCGCACTCGTATGAGACATCTTCATACTAATTACTCATATCCAAGCTAAATTGGATGAGTATGACCATTGCCGACTCAAGTAGAAAGCCAATACATTCACAAGGAGTGGTCCTACTTTTTCCGCCCCTCCCGTTGTTGTCTATTGATGACCTGTCATTGTTCTATAGAGTGCTTTTACTGACGCGTTTGTCGTGTTCACACAGGGAATGGTTTGATTTGGATAGATGAGTTACATGATAAATAATACACTAGCATTAACACACCTTCTACAAATAATGTAATGCATAGATCAATGCTACATATTTTTTGGAAATCGATATTACCACCGGTTTTTGTGTGAAGGACTAGTCTGACTTTGACAGCTTATGAATAACAGAAATGTATATTTTTTATTAATAAGACTGATAGTTAATATATTTGATGTCAGATTTTTTTATACTTCAATTTGAAACGAGAAAGGGCGAAGCAATGTGTCAAGCCATCTGGGATCTGATTTTGACTAGGTACTGAAAAGTGGACCACTCGTTGCTTGTGCAAAAAGTTATGCTCAGGCTTTATTAATCTAAAGATAGCGGTGAGCTGTCTCGTATGAGTGCGCTCGGATGGCGCTCGGTCCAAATATACTTGGATCGTGGCAACGCGACTTTAGATAGGTAGTAAAAGCAAGCAAATGATTTTAAATTATATTATACACTAGGTAGGTAACTATTCAATAATTTGGTAAATGTGCCGCAGATGTCATGAGATTTTAAAACTTTCTTTTTAGACCAAACCAAACCTAACTTAATCTACCCCAACCTAATATTACCTAATATAATCTTAGTTTGTGATAATGATGCATCAAAATGTATGAAAATTATTATTAGGTATTCGATCGAAAGGCCTAAGCGCCGACAGAAAAGGGTATTTATTATAATTGTCTATATTGTTTATTCCATAAACTGATTTCGTAGGCACAATTACCCCGACTTTTTTGTAGATATCAACTTCACCTACTAAAATGGATACCTAGGTACCTACCGATAAAAATAACTTGCCTTGTCACGTTGTCTTCTGAGTGTGTTTGTAAGACTGTATGATTCTTGAGTGTGGATAAATATCAGATTAACACATCTCATTTTTTCAAAACCACCTAAAATCGTTTTTCTCATTTTTCTCAGAACTACCAAAAACCGTTTTAGGAGCATTTGAAACTAGGCGCTTCATGTATTTAATACATGAAGCGCCTAGTTTCAAATGCCCCTAAAACGGTTTTTGGTAGTTCTGAGAAAAATGAGAAAAACGATTTTAGGTGGTTTTGAAAAAATGAGAAAAAATCATATCTATTAAATCTGTGAACTTTATGTATTTATTTTTTAATTCGTTACATTCTAAAGAGTATTTTAGCTTGCATTTTAGGGGTATTTTTGAAAAGGACACCCACCCATTTTAGCGGGTTTTGAAATTTACCCTAATTTTCGATCACACGTATTAACGGTATTTTATAAAGGGCGTTTTATAATGTTCAATATTTGGCCATAATATAGGTAACAGAAATATCCATCTAAATACATATCTAATTTAAAAAAATTCAAAAACTGTTATAGGGGCTTTTGAAACTAGGCACTTCACATGTTAAAAGAATAATATATTTTGTTAAATTTATTTATAATGCCAATGGCGAGCTGTAGGAACTTGTTTTAATGTTTTTGTCATAAAATAAGTGAGTTACCGACCGGGCGTGGCTGTAAGAAGCCACAAATCTCGGGTGTGGATAAATATGAGATAAACTTAAACATCTTACACACGTCATATCGATCATTTTGTTTTCAATATTTGAACATGAATCATAATATACTTCAGGTGAAGTTTTTCATGTAAACGAAGCGCGCATACAATATTGGTAATAATGGCACATACCAAAACTGGTTTCAAAATCTTGCTCTATAAGTCTATAGCGACCTGCTTTCGCAATGGAACTCATTTCTACGTTTTTACTGCAGCTAGGTATTTGGGATTTATCACAAGACAAACTTAGCTATTTTACAATCAAAACGTATTTATGACACTATGTTTTATTAGTATGCAGTATTCTTGAATATGTGTTTTAGGTCCCAGTTCGAATCCTATGTCTGTCAAATACACATGTCGTTTTTCAAAGTGTGTTTGGAGTCAGAGTATGAACTTAATTGGTTGAGCAAGTGGCTAACTTTCATTTCTCGAACAAAAATCTGATAATACAACTGAGTTTGCATCTAGTATCTACCCTGAAGCATTGCTATTTACTTTGAAAAATAAGCAAAAGTCAACATTTATGTTTGACCACTTGACCTAATCGATTAGTTATGGATACGTCTATAGACACATGATTCAAGAAAGGCGAGAGAATGGATGGCTTAAGCTGTATCTACTCGTAGTATAAAATGTTGGGATCATCGGCGAAATTAGACGCAATAAAAAAAATACCCTTTAGGATTCATAGAATCAAATTGAAATAAAAAGCCTAAACAAAAACTAACCACAAGTGCGAATGAAAAAGCATTTGGCATGCGCATAATTTCCGCATTATGTGTTTGAGTAAGATAGACGATATATGAATTATCGACTTAGTGAAACTAGACGTGAAGCCGGTAAATATTGAGTGCATGTGGACACCTCAATGAAGTCACCTGTACCTCGACGGTGCAATACGGCTCAATAAGGTCACATATACCTGGAATGCGCGCGGGTTAAAACGCTTCACGTGGACAAGGTCTTAGGATCGGACTTAGTACAAAAAAGTGTAGTAATCACCTGTCAATACCCTTTTCAGAGACGGGGATATTTTCAGTGATGTGCTGTGTATGAAATTTGTATTATATTTATATATTTACAAGTTCACAGATAAACTATTTTTCTTTTTCAGGACTCCTCAATTGATCTGACCTTTGTTAAATCCGAGAACAATTTTCAGCGAGTTAATTTCAAGAGAAATGTCGAAGATAGAGTATGCCTGACTAAATATGAGGATTCACTGCCAGGTTGCTCATCTTCAGAACGCCCACCCATCAATCAGGTATCTTTTGACAATTTTATTTATATTGTCTCTATCATCATGATCCGTGGTCGGTTCACTGCTGAATGAAGGCCTGTCCATAGCCATTTTACTCTTTTCAACAGGGGCTCTTTTTGACGCCTTGGCGGCTCTCGTGGTGCAGTTTGCAGGGCGCTGGCTTTACACCCAAGTGCTCCCGGTTCGAGCCGGTGAGATTAAAATATATTTACATAATCTAATATGTAAATTTCTCAAACTTGGGATTTTTGCCACTTTAATTGGGTTTTACGGCCTGTTATGGTGTTTCACAAAGAAACAATTAATACATAAGTAAATGACGCAATTGATTTGTCAGAAGATTTTAAAGGGTACTGTATGAAACGGTTCAAACCGATCATGTGGTTGAAAACGTATGGCTACATTTAAGAAAACAATTACCCAAAGCATAACAAATTCTTTGCAAAATATCATCAAAGAACCTTTTTTATGATGAAGAGGCTCAGTCGAGTTCTCAGAAGAGAATCAGTCGGTGCATTGGGCCTATCCATCCCTAATCCAGCCACTGTTTTCCGGTCCTAGTTCTTCGCTGCCACGTAAATCCACTGAAATGAGTGCAGTTTTCCAAGATGTTTTTTTCTTTTGCTAAAACAGGATAGTTTCGAACATTTCATTTTTCTGATTCGTAAATAAGATTTCAACTGTTTTTGTGGTCCATAATAAAGCCTACTTGATGCTAGGTATTTAAGTGTATGGTATTCTTTCTCATTACAGATTGGCGTCATAGATTATCGGAGTAAACAGTCTGAGGACAATACTCGATACAAAATTCTGCCACATTACAGTGAGGACGCTAATGCACGGCGCTTTATAAAAACAAAAACATTGGATGATGACCAATTAAAAAATATTCCCACCTCTTCCATCTGCAATATTATTCATTCTGATTACCTGAATCCGTCAATTTTAAAATTAGCAAATAAACATTTGGATAAATTTAGCATATCTAATAAAGGAAAGAATAATATCGAAATATATCAATATCAGAAAAGACCAGATAAAAATTCTGAGACACTATCGAAAGATGCATTTGGTAAAATTGATATTAGCGAAAATTATATTAAACGAGAAATTATGCACGTATTTGATAAAGAAATCCGTTTAAAATTAAGTAGAGATTCATTTTATGATAGAAATTTTGTGTGTGATGTGTGCTTCGCTTTTTTTTCATCTGAAAACTTTTTAAAGGTCCACAAATTAATGCACAACGGATCTTCATCAGGTAATGATAGCAAAAAATGTAAAGTAAAAAACATTGCTTGCGACGAATGCAGTTATACAACTGGATATCCTTCGTGCTTGAAAAAACATAAAATGATTCATAACGGTATAAAACCATTCAAATGCAGTGTGTGCGACTACAGATGTGCACAATCCGGTACTCTAAAAACACACTTAATGTCTCACAGTGGCGAAAAACCCTACAAGTGCACGCTGTGTGATTTTGTATGTAACAGATCAAGTTATTTAAAAGTGCATAAAATGGTGCATACGGGAGAGAAGCCGCTGAAGTGCAATGTGTGTGATTACAAATGCAACCGAACTTCTAGCTTAAAGTTGCATAAAATGTTTCATAGTGGAGAAAAACGTTTCCAATGCCTTCAATGTGATTATACTTGCGTACAATCTAATCATTTGAAACAACACGAAAAGGTTCATCGCGATGAAAAACCATTTAAATGTGAACAGTGTGATTACAGGTGTAAATTTGCAGGTAACTTGAAAAAGCACAAAGTTGTTCATAGTGGCGAGCGATTTAAAGTGAATTAAACTGGTGTCCAGGTTCAAATACTTAGATGCCAAATTTGCCAACGATGGTGGTATTTTTAGTGAGCTTGGAATCCGCATGGGTATGGCGGGCTGCATTCAACCAACTTGGAGTTGCATAGAGGTCAAGGCTGTATTCTGTGAAGACCAAATATCGTCTGATTAATGCGTGCTTGCTACCTGTGCTCCTGTATGGTTGTGAAACATGGCATCTTACTATGCTTCAAGAGTCTCGGCTTTTGAGCTTTGACAATCGATGTCTCCGCCGAATCTTCGGGGTACATTTGTACGACCGCGTTGCAAATACCCGAGTTCGTGAGAAGACGCAGCAGCCTTTGGTGATTGAGGTTATCACGAAGAAACGCTTAACGTGACTAGTACATATTCAGCATGCCGCCAAAGAGTGCGACTCTTCTTTCCCTTGTGGCACAGCCTCAAGGGTTCCGTCGCCGTGGCCGGCCCTCCCTCACCCTGCAGCGGTGATACAAAAGCGACCTACATGCTGCATGTCTGACATGGCGGGAGGCGCAAGAGTTGGTGATTGACCGAGGGAAGTGGCGCGAACTTGTGCTTGCCTTATTCCCCAAGCTGGGTCGTGACAAACAGACCAAAGGTTGGTATGACTTCAGTGAGGTATGCCTTGATGCCAGATCAGGTGTGCTTCCATTTGAAATGCTGAGTATTTCGACTATCCATGATAGCTCTGCCAACAAATCCTACCTCTAACCTCTCCGTGGGGGTCCCTAGGCAATGCAGCATGCTGTAGCAGATAGAGGAGGGTGCAAGGCGAATCACCAGCGCCTAAAAACTGGTACATTCTGGCTACGGGAAGGAAAACCCCTACAGAAAACCAGGGCATGTTCACGGGCCCTAAGGTGGCAGCCCCACCAGTGAACTCGGGTGCTGTGGGATGATCACCTGCACACCCTAAAACAACAGATTAATCCAAGCACAGGGAAGCCTCGGACCCCCGTTTCCATCTTGACGACCTCGCCTGAATTCGGTAAACGATTTTGTTTTGGAACCTACAATATCCGTACTCTAAATGTCCCTGGAAAGGCCGAGCATCTAACAGAAATACTTTCTCAATACAAGTTAGATGTTCTCGGGATCAGTGAGTGTCGACTCACTGGCATTGGCGAGAAGTTTATTCGTGGGTTTCGTCTATTGTACTCCGGACACGCCACATTGCGACGTAGTGGAGTCGGATTGCTGATGTCCAAGGAAGCTTGCAAGTGCCTCACCAGCTGGGAACCTATCTCCGAACGTCTACTCCGCGCTACTTTCAAGACCAAGTCGGGCTCCATCACTTTTCTGCAGTGCTATGCTCCCACAGAGGCTGCTAGCGATGCAGATAAGGATACATTCTACGAAAGTTTGGCGGAAGCCGCTGGAAATATCCCCAGCTGTGATCATGCAGTTATCCTTGGTGATCTTAATGCCAAAGTAGGATCTGACCCCTCGCGTGGACCCTTTGTGCTGGGAAAACATGGCCTTGGCCAAATGAACGATAATGGTTCCCGTCTGGTAGATTTTGCCTCAATGAATGGTCTTGTGATTGGTGGTAGTCTTTTCCCTCATAAGACCATCCACAAATATACATGGACATCGCCAGACGGTAATACAAGAAACCAGATCGACCACATTTTGGTCAAAGCGAAATACCGGCATGAACTGCTAGACGTGCGGACATATAGAGGTGCAGACATCCACAGTGACCACGAACTCTTGGTCGGGAAATCCCGTATAGACCTCAAACGAGTCCCAAAACCCAAAAGGACGGTCAGACTCGATGTGGAAAAACTGAAAAGTACCCGTGTGCGTGCAACCTATGAGCTGGAGCTGCAGAAGCGCTTATATGATGCTAGAACTATCACGTCTTCCATCGACTCGGATCCCTTGGAAGGAAAATGGATATTATTCCGGGATGCTATAATGAGCTCCGCAACTACTGCATTAGGAGAGCGGCATACGCACAGACCGGACTGGATGTCACCTCATACATGGGAGATGATTGAGAAGAGGAAGCTCCTGAAAGAATTGCGAGACAATGGTACATACGACCCACAGCGCAGCGCGGAATACCAGACAATGGACCGCGTGGTAAAGCGTTCTGCCCGCCGCGAAAAATCAATTAGTAATAAAGATAAAATGGAAAAATATACTGGAATGATGGAATGAAAGGAATTGAAACAGCTCGGTGAGACCTTCGTCAATGCATTGGATAGATATTTGGATGATTAATAGGTACATTTACAATGAAGTGAATATTATTGTTCATGTTTGCTCACTATCATGTCAAAATTTATCATTTAAAATAAAAAATCTTTTTACTTCCTACCTATCTTATAACATTTTTTCTAGATATATCTTAAATATAAAAATATCTCTAGACTAGCCGCTTGTGGATGTAACAAGGCGCAGAGTCTTGAGGTGAGAGTGGTTTAAGCTGAGGGCCAAGAGCTCATTATACTGAGTATATTATGTTCTTGATAATAATTGAAAAAAAAAATGAAATCGCAACACAAATATAGACTCCTGCAACCCATGTAGTCTTGGATCACATCCAGTTTTACCCAAGCGTATCACAGGGCTCTGTGGTTGTGTAACATCACCGGTGGTTTATGCCTGGGAATACCTAAGGAGGAGTTATCCATGACAGAGGTCACCACGCACTTGAGTGTACTTACCTACCACGTCTCCACACCGATTATGCAGGCGTATACCGTGATGTAATTAACGTAAGACACACTTCAAAGTTGTGCTGAGAGTGTCTCAGAAGCAACTTTCTAAGACCTTTATTGGTGTGCACGAGTGTGCTGATTGCTATTTTGATATTATTTTATTTCGGTTAATTCTTGATAAGAAAAGACTTTTTACTTGCCGCAAAATTTTTGAAAGCTGAGAAATTTTCCCTCAAAGATACCAAGTCGACCAGTCAAACTGAGGGTCGGACCGACTTGGGAAGCTCTTCTCTTTCATCCGACATATGGGAACATACCAGACGTTGTGAATGGCATCTTGTAGATTAGGGTTTCCCAAACTTTTTCTGCAACGGAACACTTCGCAAACCCGGAAATTTTAACGGAACACTTAGTTTATTTTTTAGGTTATTTTACATTTTTTTTACCATTAGTGCATGTTTGTAATGTGTGTTTTTTCTCACTTGGCTGGTCAATCTCTCACGCTGGGCCCCCTGTTAGCCTAGGCCCCCAGGCTAGAGGCCTGTCAGCCCCCCGCTTGTGGGAGCCATGACCTATCTATGTACTTGACGTCATAAACATCAGCGGAGATTGAGCGATGGTGCCCACAGACGCGTCGGGCGCGCGAAGTCGGCGAATGCAGTGTTTATTCATAACCATAATCACACGTCTCTTCCCGCGCATTACCCTTCACCTATGTTATAAGCGGCCCAAGCAGCACAAAATAAATATTATTACAGCGCCTCTCATAACAAAGCAATAAAAATATTATATTATTTCGGGGCTTGTAATTAAAATTTACGATGACATTATTCAACCAGCGATAAACTGAACACGCAATAAAATAAAACAATGACTTCTCTGTAATTAAATAATTGCTTTCCGCCCGTCGATCGACGATGCCTCGCGCAGCATGTTTTTGCTCGCTGTGTTCAATGAATGGACTCATTGTATTTTCTTTCATTCGTATCGCCGAGAAGCGGTGATTCGCGAAAAAACGATGATTCATGCGGCGCGCGCGTATAATGCGTCGCCATATCCAGTGGGCGCTGGCGTATTTGATTACGTTGTATTTTCAATGATTTATGCGCCACTTGTAGAAATTTTGCGCGAGTGCGGCGCCCGACGCGTTCTGTGAGCACCATCGCTGATAATCACTCGCCTTTCAATATGAAGTAGATTCTTTTAGTTTTACTTATTTTACTTCTACTTAGTAGAAGATCTAATGTGTTGCAGTGTATAAACCTTTCCAAATGGTCGCGGGAACACCTATTCAGGTTCGGCGGAATACAGTATAATATGCTTCATATCTTTGCACTCCGACACTAGGAGGAAAATGATGTACTTAATATGTTTTAAAAATATTTTTGAACATATTATGTTTTAATTATATTTTTGTTTATCAGTGTAGAAAATAGTTCAAAGCTATAAAACTTATAATAAGCAACACATAAGCAAGTTGGAGATTCTATTAGCCCTCGCTGAGGAAGAGATAATCTTCAAATTTATGTGCAGAATAACGCCGCATTTTTTTAACTAATAAAATTGATTTTTGTGGGATGGGCTCTACAGCTCATTAGAACGAATTGAGCAGCTCTCCCCTTTCAGTAGGTTCACATTTAAGGGCATTACCAGAGAATACTATGATGTGCATCTACTTCCTGCCAGTTGAACTTGTCCATCGAGCAACAAAACCAAACTCATAGAGTTTGCCAGCGAAGCCACGATGTCATGTCAAAAATTACCTACCTACCTAAATGGTGCATACCTACGTCATTGTACAGATTTTTAATGTACCTATTTGTCTGTTTAACATAGCGGAAAATAAAAAGAAATGTAGGTAACTAGATTGTAATACATTCTTGGATTTCCACCGCGTGTCCTTCCTTCTTTCATATAGGTATTATCACTTCCCTCCATTTTGGTAAGAGATTTTCTCAACTGTCACTTTGTGTTTTGTTTTCTTTTTTATCGTCTGTATTTGGGATGAAGGTGGATAATTAAGGCACCGGAATTGTGATGGAAAACGGCGAGTTTATTTACGTTAATATTATACTATATGGTTACATTTTGAATAATTTATTTTATCCGTACGAAATCGGCGTGCTCGCGATTTTTCTGTTTGTCGCGATCTCCGCGCCATCTTGTGATTTTTTCCAACGAAACCGTCGTCGAAAAGAAAGCGACGTTGCAAATCTCCAACGGTTAACAAAATTTACGGCATTGCCGGCTGGGCTCTTTTATTATTATTTATTTTCGTAATCAGCGCTTTATTATTTGTTGGCTTTGAAACCGATTCGGGCGTCTCCAGATACACAAAGACATCCCCAAATGGGGACCATACGGGGGTGTCACAGTATATTATCATATTTCTTGATAATGGCCTTTGCAACGATCCCGAAACATCGAAGAGAGAAGGAAGAATTTTATTACATGCGGTGGAAACCCAAGAATATAATATTATTAGGTACTTACGATAAAAAAACAACCGTGAAAGTAAACAGGCAAATAGATAGGTAGGTACATACCTAGGGGCGGCAGGTTATATAAAAGTATGATGAAGCAGGCAAGTATGGGGGAAAAGTATGGTGAGGCAGGCTGGTAATCAATTTGCGGCAAGATTTCCACATTAACATTATATCATATGATTACGTTATAATGACCAAAGTAAATCCTCCGTGATGCCCTGCATT
This sequence comes from Rhyacophila brunnea, assembly GCF_057557595.1. Lineage (NCBI taxonomy): Eukaryota > Metazoa > Arthropoda > Insecta > Trichoptera > Rhyacophilidae > Rhyacophila > Rhyacophila brunnea. The sequence goes on from NW_028232785.1 coordinate 6,992,835, forward strand.
TTTTTTTATCGAGTCTCTATTTCTCGTAAATTGTTGGCCTGCTTCATTCGGTTGTATGAGAAAGCCGATTTCTTGCTCTCTTTATATTTATTTAATACCTCTATGGTACATACCCAACGAATTGGCACTTTGCCTATGCACGTCTCCCCTAATATTCAAATAATATATTTAGCAAAAATATGGCAGCACTGCTTTCAATATAATTTTGTATAATGGCAGCACCATTGCTTAATCGATGTTTGACGTTCGTCAACATGGTATTTATTAGTTAATAATAAACATTGTAATCATGGATAAACAAGAATCAGACCTAAATGACCCTGATACAAGACACGTGAGTATTTAATATGAATATTGCATACCTACTTAATATTGTATTGCCGTTTTATTGGGAATAAAATGTTGCTGAAATGACGTTGACAGCTGTCAGATTACCTATAGGTCAGCGATGGGCATACATGAAGTCAACGAGAGTCACATTCTGGATTTTCATAATATATTATAAAGAGCCACACCATAGTCACGTTCTCACGCAGTATTAAATACACAAATTCAAATTTAATTACATGTCTACACAAATCTTGTCATCTAGGCATCTCGCACATCGGAACTCGTCTCGCCTAAAAACGTGTCGAATAGGTACGTCGATGTGACGTCATCGTTGTTTAACGAAACAACATAACACGCGTTGCCAAATGGAGCTTCGAAGATTGATCGAATGCAACTGTTTCGTCTGAAAAAACATCTGGCTATTTCATTCGACATGTTGCATCCTTCTCGTTCTCCGAGTCGGAGGGTCGAAGTCACAAAGAAACACCTACGAATTTGTCAGCCCCACAGAACAGATAATAAATAGAATACCGATAGGCTATATTCAATACGCCGCACGTTGAAGCAGGGTTTTTGAATGTGTGAGTGTCCTACAAAAATGAAACACGCATTATGCACGTGCAATAGTGTATGTAATAAACTAACATTAAATGAGCGTAAATGCATAAACCGAGAGCAGTTTTCAGTATTCGACGTACAACGTACTTGACACGTGTGTAAGTTTAACCCGGCTTCTTCCTTACTCGAGACGGTTACCTGCTATCGCCTTACCCTTTGGGTATTTCAGTTCCCATTATTTCTGAGTTCCCTGGTCATTCCTATACCGGCTCGCCGATCACCACATTGCAATATTATCAGTACGTTTCGAAGGCTACGCGCGACTGTCGCCAGATAGGTGGCCGCCCGTTCTCGGAAGTCTTGATTTATGGCGGTCAGGCACACGAGGCGAGTTGTGATGTAAATGTAAAAGAAAAACTCGCGGAAATACAAGTATAATTGGGAAAGAATATATCTATATTTTTACCAAGCGATGTTGGAAGCCACACTTAGGCTAACGAAGGGCCACATTATATGCACACGTCTGGTATAGGTATTCATACGTCATGACGTGTTTATAACATTGATTTAAAATATTGATCCATGCATATTATGTATCGGTATTCTAATACCTACTACTTCTTTTTCTCGTAACATCGTGTACCTAGTAAAAGTAGAATAGACGAATAGTAGCTTGCTCTTCGATGTTGTTATCATATGTCAATTATTGTAGGCATGGCCCCCACATACCTGCCGCTAAGGTTAATGGCAGTGTTATGCTCTACAGCAGGGGGGGGCAAACTTTTTGGATGGAGGGCCAAATTCAAGAATTCGAAATGAGCGGCGGGCCGCAAGTAAAATACCATTTTTAGATATACACTATTTGAAAATAAAGAATTTTGTTGAGGTTCATGATCGAAAATGTTTGTTCACATATAGATATAGGTAGATCCAAAAATAACGAACATTTTTTGCATAATCTTTAAGTTGGTCGAATTTGTCTGAATTAAGGGCATTGTAAAATTTGGAGATTTCTTCACGACGATGCAATTCTCTTAAATCAGTGTCACACTGCAGATCAATAATCTCAAATTGTAGCTTTGTCGGTACACTATCAATATCTATTGAAAATGAATCGCGTACTATTGCTAAACTTGTCTCAATGTTTCGGAAGTCACCAAATCTTTGTGAAAAATCGTCATTCAGAGCTTTAATAATTTTACCATACTCTTCAAATTTATATTCTGGTATATTCAGCAACTTCAAAGTTGGAAAGTGGTCCATGTTGTTATTCGATATTTTTCGAAGGAATAACTTGTGTTTTAATTGAAATCCATTCAAACTTTTTACCATATCATGGGCATATATTTTTTTTCCTTGCAACGCGGAGTTAAAAGTATTTAAATGTGTCACGATGTTCAACGTAGAAAATAGTGCTTACACAGTGTAAGACGAGACGCAAGGAAGACGTCTTGAGACAATACATTTACGAAACAACAAATTCTTCAAATTTTAATTTATTGTCAATATTTTTTAAAGAATTATAAAAAAAGTATTCGTAATCAGAAGTACAATTAATGATCGGGGGCCGCAAAAAATACCCGGCGGGCCACATGCGGCCCGCGGGCCGCATTTTGCCCTCCCCTGCTCTACAGTATTGTTTCCCGAATTCTACACGGTAATTATCATTTTTAGTATATCAAACATCGCATCACATCAAATTGCAACGCACAATCGCATATTATTTAACAGTATTGTGTATTTATTATATATAAACACACAACACGGCTATCGACGGTAGTTTATCATATGTATGTATTGAGGGGTTAATTGTTACAATAAGTTAATGTCATTTCCCTCCATTTTCGAAAGCGACAAGCACGCTGTCACTTTTTTTCGTCTGGATTCTGGATTTGGAGGTGGACAAATAACACACCGGAATTGTGATCAGAAACGGCGGGGTTATTTAAGTTAATTATATACTCAACGGTTTCATTTTTAATAATTTATTTTTCGGAGGACGAAATGTACGTGTTAACTGTTTGGCTGTTTGCAGCGTATTACCCGCCATCTTGTGTTCCGCTTTCAACGAGAGCGTTGTCGAAAAACGGCGACGTTGCAAATATTTTTCAACGGTCATAATCTACGGCATTGCCGGCTCTATTATTATTATTTATTTTCGTAATCAGCGCTTACTATTTGTTGGATTTGATACCGACTCGGGCTTCTCCAGATACACAGAGACATCCCCAAATGGAGACCATTCGGGGGTGTAACATTAACCGTCTAAACTGCCAGAAAGTACTACCTATTTTTAACAGCCCCTCTCTTGACTGTGTTAACTTTTAGAGCGAGATAAACAGTTTATAAGGTTAGCTTATTGTCACAATTGTAATATCCACCTCAATACATAAATATGATAAACTACTGTCGATAGCCGCCTTGTGTATAGATTAGAGTGATAAGATCCACTGAATTAAAGTAGGGCCACTTTTTTACTATTTGAGTAAATTTGTTTTGTGTGTTAATCTCGCTTACCTAGTCGGCCCGCCACATCAGGACCCTCCTATGGACGGACCGCCAGACTAAAACGCTGTCAGCTCTTTCCCCCGCTTGTGGGGGGCATGATTGTAGGTAGATACGAAAACGCTTCGACCGTGTTTAAGAAAAGGTGCGTAACCCTCACAGAACAAATTTTACAGGAGGTGTAAAATATGTTTTTTTGAATGATTTTGGTTCAATATTTAAAAAAAAAATAAGCACGGACATTGGGTACATGATGATTGATGATTTGGTGTAATATCTTTTCCGTCTAATAATAATTAAAGAAGTTATTACAGAAAAATGATTACATTTGAGGGTAAATGCTTTTTTTCTTAAATTAAAACTTAATTAAAGCTCAATTAAACCATGAATTTAAATAATAATTCGGCATTTGCGGCTTACTTCCTTTTTACAGAACGTGTATTTAGTTGCATGCATTGTTAATATCTAATAAAAGCACTTTTCGAAAAATCGAGGGTTACGACCTTTTTCCCCAGTCGACTTGTAGAAATAAATTACCTACCTATTGCCGAAAACATTTAGGTAGGTATACATTTATTTCAGGAGCAGGGTTGCCAACGTAGGATTGCTATTGCTAGATAAACCATATTATATTCCTCAGAGTAATGATATAATATATTCACAAAACGTTCAGGTTTCACGATAGCTCCACGTAGCCATATCGTTATAGCATCTTAGATTATAGAAAAATATATAGCATGTAATAATTATTATTAACATGTAATAAAAACTAGAATTGAGATCGCAAGGAGCGCCTTTCTTAAAATGAGACGCCTCCTTAGCAATCGAGATCTTAACCTAGGTCTGAGACTGCATATGGTACGTTGTTATGTGCTCTCAATTCATTTCTATGGTATGGAAGTATGGACGCTAAACCAAGAGATGTCACGGAGACTTGAAGCTTCCGAGATGTGGCTGTATAGACGCATCCTCAAAATTCCTTGGACTGCCCGGATGACAAATGTTGAAGTTCCCAATCGAATGGGGAAGAACCGAGAAGTTCTACGTAGTATCAAAACCAGGAAACTACAATACCTCGGCCACATTATGAGAGGACAAAAATACAGCATTCCCCAACTCGTCATTCAAGGAAAGATCAATGGGAAGCGTAGCAGAGGACGGCGCCGCATTTCGTGGCTTAAGAACCTCCGTGATTGGTACGAATGCAGCTCCACCGAACTGTTCCGGGTAGCAGACGACAAAGATAAGATCGCCTTTATGGTGGCCGACCTCCGCTAGGGGATGGCACAATAAGAAGAAGAATATTTATTTATGCATTTATTGTTGCACCCACGGTGGCCGCGCGGCTTAAGCGTTGGACTATAACGCAGTGGGTTCCAGGTTCGAAACCTGGGGCTGGCAAGTACACATATTGTTTTTCAACTTGTGTGTGTCAGGGTATGGACCTAATAGGTTGAGAAAGTGGCTGACATCCATTTCTCGGAAAAAACAAAATCTGTTAATACAAACCTCTACTCTGTGGAGCCCCATATGATCCTATTAGGATTGGACATGGTCGAAGAGAATTATTTATGAAATTGACTGTTTTGATGTTTGATTGATCGTTTGGCACTGGCGGCTTTTGACAGAAGCAGGGAAGATTGTGTTCCAATTATTTTGCTCCAACCAGTAACGTCCTTGGGAAAACTTAAAATCCCGTAATCTTACCGTAAACCACAAATTGTTTGCAAATTTACTTCCCTACATATTACAACGTACTTCTTGACTTTTGTACTACAACTAGATAACTCTGATTTAGTCATTGTTCGGAAATTGAAAGGTAAACTTTACTTGATTACCATAAATCTAGGCTTTAATTATTATTTAAAATAAAATTGTAAAATTGTGATCATCTAATTATTCTAATTGGAAACAATTATGGGGTTTGAAGGCCCTCTTGTGAAAATTTTACCTACTTATAAATTAATACAACTATAGTAATGATAACATGCTTTTTCATTCTTCGATTATTTTTTTTAACTATTTTCTAACAAAGAGACCGCGATGTTTGCGTCATGGAAAACAGCTATTGCTTTCAATAGTTGCAATCGTATTCGTTCCTTCATTTGCCGCCCTTAAGCAACGCATGACCTGCCTACCCTCACAAAACGTCACTGACTTCAACTTCATCTAAATTAATGCGTAATAAACACGTGTTATAAACAATCTTTCGTCTTTATTTCATTTTCATATTATCTTTTATATTTTCTTTGACCATGACAGATCCTAATAAGATCCATAATAATACGAGAAATGGATGTTAGCCACTTGCTCAACCTATTAGTCCGTACTCTGACTCATCCACAAATTAAAACACGACGTTATAGGCTAACGCTTAAGCCGCTCGGCCATCGTGGGCGATTTATTTTTCGACTATAGAAGAATTTTCATCAATGTCTTTATTTCTAATGTTTTTTACAGGATATTTCTGTAGATTTAGAGAAAATAAAAGCTGAAGTTGATTTACAAGATGGCGGCTGTAATGATGATATTCATGAAGAAACATTTTCTGATACAAAATATGACTATTCTCATTTATTCAGTGAACAAATAAAATATCAGGTGAGTTTCTCTTCTTAAGTAATTATAGCGAAAGGTGTCGCTCAAATTGCAGTGTCTTTCTTTCAGATAACCAACAATTTGGACATTGAAATACTTTAGAGGTTCAGAATCTCTTTGTTGTGTATAGGTATATTATTAACTAAAAAGGAAAAAGGACATAACCCTCAGTTTTAAAAAAAATAGGTTTTATTGGATAAAAACGTTGTACACGACTAAATACACAGTTTCCAAAGAATATAAGCTGCAAATACCGATTCATTATCTAAATTTAGCTAGCAATTAAAAAAAAAGGAATTGACATCGGAAAAACGATCTAACCATAACTTTTGTTGTTTTTTTTTAATTACTTAACTTAATAATTAATATCAGATTAGAAATATAAAAACAAAATTACTAATTGAATACGTGTATTAAATAAGGCTCTAAGTACCAAAAAGTAGTATAGCTTGTAGTTACAAAATACCGAGTCATTGCAGTAAAATTTCATGAAACAGACCTTTTGAAAAATGTCGTTTTACAGTGTTAAGCAATCACGGCAGCTTCTATAATTTTAAGTATGAAGAACTCGCAAGAGTCAACACACCATCGTCAGCTATTTTATATTGAATGCCGTTGACCACTCCAGTGCTACTTACACCATTATAAATAAAACACGCCAATGGACTTACAACGTCGACAGGTTTACTTATTTTGCTGTATTTTTTTGACTTGCTTGAGGCACTTAGACTATAGTTGAAGTTATTGGCGTTGGTATATAGAACATTTTTCTAAAAAAATGTCAGTTTTTATGTTTTTGGTACTTAGCGCCTTAATTAATACACGTATTCAATTATCATCATGCCCATGCATTTCTATTTTGTAATTTAACTTTGACCGAAAACCATAACAAATAGGTTTATATGCCTCCTGTAAAATTTGATTTGTGTAGATTACGTCCTTTTTCTTTACAGTCGGTATTATACTGCCCTGCTGCTTTCTTTCCTCCTTAATAAGTTGAAGTGAATCATATTTCTTATTTCGAAATATATGAGGGAAATATAATTATATATATAATATATTCTGCAATAATTGCTTGTAGCTTTGACGCATGACTTATTACTTATTGAGTCATTGTACTATAACTATATCATGTTGCTTAGACTGGCTACTTTATATCTTCCCTGAAGGACTATTTTCAATACCCACCTAGTTAACACGTTTCCGCTATTTTTATTGCTCCAAAATAACATCTAATTTTCTCCCTCAGATACGCAGGTATATAATATGTCTCCACTCTTTCAGCATTTATATAAATATTCTAACTTGTCTTTGAGTATCAGTGACGTCCCATGGGGGTAGGCAGGTTGAGCGTTGCTTGGGGGCTGCAGTTACTCGAAGGGCGGCAAATCGAGGAGAATCATTTGGAATATATAAAAATAGCTATCTAAACTTAGTAATAATGAAAATATCTTTCCATTAAAAAAATCAGCTCACTGGTTTTATCGATTTCGCGATGTATTGTTTACTTCTGTTGCCCTTCGACGTCCTTGGTGACCAGAAACGACACGAGCAGATTTGCGAACAATTAGTCTGATATTTTGTTAATAAAGTATCCCTACAACACATTTCTTAGATATTGGACTCATGAAAGGATAATAAAAATACTGTATAAAAAAATGAGGCAGCATTTTGGCGCTAGCTAGGGGCGGCATTTTATCTATGGACGTCACTGTTGAGTACAATGGCGAAAATCATGAATAATATTTGCTCTACGTTTTTTTTTTCTATAAATTTATGTTTATATTTTTTATAGGTCGATGGAAAAGATTCAGTTGCTGTAAAATCTGAAGATAACTTCTCTCAGGACTCCAAGGAACATGATTCCAGGAGTCAAGTAAAAATAGAAAAAAACGAACATGGTGAATGCTCCTACTCTCTCTATGGAAATACGGACAAGGTATTCATTCACCTGTATAAAATTATATTCTCAGTTAAAATTTTATTGTGATTAAGACAGTATAAAATATTATAAATTACGAAATAATGAATTTTGAAATCAAATATTATGTTCACACATTTAATATTATCTCAAAGAAGTGTACCATTCTGATTATTGAACATAACTAATTTTGAACATACATAAATCTTGTGAATTATTCGTTGAATAAAAGAAATAGTTAATTATAAATTATTAGCAAGTTCAAGTAAGTTACATCATAAAAAATATTGGAGAAATCCACGACGTCGGTTAGTAGTTGAAGTAATAGATATCTACTTTGATTTAATAAAAACAAAAAACGATTGCCAAAGTAGCTTGATTTAGAAGAACGCTGATGAGTAGGTATTAAAAAGGCCAATAGTTAAAATTTGTCGTAATTAGTATGTCACTGCGTAGCATAGAGGTAGATGCGACGGACGGGGCGTAAACCCAGGAGATGCAGGGTTCGATTCCCTGCCGGGGTGGCTTACTTTTTTTAAAAAGATTTTTTCTATTGGTTATAATATATTTTCTCAGAAAGTGTTTTTCAAAATTATGTATGTTCAATTTTCACATGGTATAAAGTAATTTTTGATACCCAACTAATTTTCTTTATATAGATTAATGCCTTGGTATATTTAACTCAAAATAGACATAATTGCAAAATGTGAGTTATTACATAAATTATGTCCAATCTATTTGGTTTTATCGAATCCGCGACTTCTGCCTTCAGAGACGACTGGTCTGCCAATCAAGCCACAAGGGGATCTTTTTACATATTTTGTCAATAAATTTTGAACAAATTTAATTTATTTTAAAATATGAATATTTATGTTCTTTCACAGACGACTGCCTCAAAGAATGTTTATAAAACGAGAACTTCGAACAGCGGCTGTTCAAAAGATACAACTCATTCAATTAAAATTGAAACAACGAGTAATAATTGTATACAATCAAGAATAAAATATCAGGAAGAAAATATTGATTATGTTGTTGAAAATAATATCGAGACACTGGGTAGCTCAATGAAAGAAGTGCAAATAAAATTAATAAAAAATCCACAGTTCAAAAAAAGTTTTGTTTGCAATATATGCTATAAAATTTTTGAAAATTTTGATGGACTTAAGAACCACAAAATTTTGCACAATGTATCCACTACAAATCATGGAAAAAATGAAAAACTATCTAAAATACGTGTGAAAGTATCAAAAATACATACATGCGACATATGCCCATACGAAACAACCAGGATAGGCCTTCTTAAGATTCACCGAATGGCTCATACTGGCGAGAAGCCTTACACGTGTGAAATATGTTCATATAAATACGCAACAACGTCCCTACTTAGGAGACATATTCTCATTCATAGTACAGAAAAACCGTTTGAGTGCGATATTTGTCATGTTAAATTCACATACGCCAGTAACCTTAAGCAGCACAAAGCGATTCATAGTGACGAAAAGCAGTACGCGTGCGATGTATGCTCTTACAAAAGTACATCGACTAAGCTTCTAAAACAGCATAGCATGGTCCACAATGAAGAAAAGACTTTTAAATGTGATGTGTGTCCGTCTGCATTCGCAAGCTATAAATATCTCAGCAGACACAAAATGATACACAGCTCAGATAAACCGTACAAATGCGATAACTGTTCTTACGCCTGCAAGTCATATAGCAGTTTTAAAAAACATAAAATGATTCACACTGGCGAGAAGCCGTTTATTTGTAATATATGTCGTTTTAAATGTGCGTCGTCTTCGTATCTTAAGAAACATAAAATGATACATACCGGAGAGAAGCCGTTTGAGTGTGATATTTGCCCCTACAAATCCAGGTCGACTACTGGTCTTAAAACTCATAAATTGACTCACAGTGGGGAAAGGCCGTACGAATGCGATGTATGCCAATTCAAATCTGCATCGTCAGGCAATCTAAAAAAGCATAAAGCTACTCATTTGAAATAAAGACCAAATTTTTTTTTTTTTAAAAACACAATGTTTTCAAAATTTGGGTGTATCGATATTATTTGTAGATAGCAGTGGCGAGGGGTGGAGGTAGGCTGTTAAGATTTGACATAAATAATGCCTAATTGAATACCGTTAGGTACTCTCAAAAGTTGTAATTTTCGTTCTTTCGTTCAACGTGTGACGGATGACCCGCCCACCCAAAAAACGTTAATGTTTGCTTGTTACCATTTTTCACATTACGCGTACACATTTTAAGGCATTCCCAGAGGATATAGTTTGCATCTTATAATTCTCTGCTACATGAAAATTTTGAACGGGTAACAAAACAAGTTCATAAGCTAGCAAAGCCACCATACCATGCCAACTCAAAAATTGACTGATGTAATAATCTGGAGTCAAAGCGGTCATCTCCATTCACCATTTGATAATTTGGAGGGAAAAAAACATGAAATATGTGCACCTGGAAGCATTCCATGTTCTATGCCAGGCCTTCAACGCCACATCCAGCGTCATTACACGAATTGTCCGCTTCCTCGTGAATACACTATCAAAGCAATGAGGCGACGTTAGTTGAAAGTCACTGAAATGATGGACAACTCCAACAACCGCCATTAACGAAAAACAAAATAGACATATCATATCCTAAAAGCCCTATGTTTGTCATGAAGTATCGCTAGTTATTTTGGCTACTTGGGAATGTCTCAAAAACAGTTACTCAAAACAAAAGTGGTCACACACTCAAGACAATGTGCTTTAACTGAGTTTATAGGACTTTAAGCATATACAATATAAATCAACGCTAAACTGCCAAATTATGAATTATCTCAGTGAAGATAATATTATCTTTTGATATGATTTTCTTCGGCTTTTCGATACACGTTTCAGAGCGTTCCCAGGTATAAAAGACGCCTTGCACTATATTATCAATACAAATTTATGTTTTGTCATTTTCGCGTCACGTATTTTAATACGATTTATATATATATATGTTCACACTAGCAATGATACCATGCTAACAGTGTAGCCAACCGTACTAAAATTATAGAATTAAATTTTAATTTTGGTCCAAGTATTATGTACGACAATAAATAGTTATAGGAAGTACACCCAAATACTATAACTTTGAATATCAAAAAAAATGTATTTTTATCTCAAAGAGTTAATTTAGACTTATCCATACCCAAGGCCTGAACAAAAACGATGCATAAGTGCGAATGAGAAAGTATTCGGCACCCTTATAATCATTGCGACACGCGCTACAGTAAGATAAAAGGTTTACAGATGTGTGAGATGATTTGCTGTGGTGTCGCCGCCAAATCTTAGTTTGTTGCTTAACTAAGCGTCGATAACCTGCGAGCGCGTGTTGCTAAAATTGATATTTTTTGTGTTAAACATAAAGTCAGTGGTAAATATTGTTGGTTAATTAAGTAGAAAAGATGGTTCTGTGTGTTGTATTAAAATGTGGTGCCGTACTGATATGCAAGAAGATAGTAGGTATACGTTTCATAGGTAGTTGATACATGTTCGTGATAATTTATTTTTATATTATTATATATTTTAATATCAGTGACCTAGTGTTTCTTCAAAATAACTTAAATTATGGATATCTTTACCTAATCGTTGCATTTTGACCGCTTAAAAATACTATATAACGTAAAAAAATAGAAAATTATATTTTAATTCTGAGCGTCTAGTGCGAGCACATTGGGCGAGCACTAGCGTAATGATTTATGGTCTCAAACATTTGTGTACGAATGCGTTCGCTCGCCCACAAACCAAATGCACGGCACGCAGCTTCATTTAGCAATGCAACGGGTGGCGTCTAGATGTATCTATATTCTAATTCCCTTAGTATACATTCTTGCAATACCTATTTTTACTTGCAGTCCTCTATAATTAATTTCATTATAGAAGAAAATTTGACGGGTTGTGAAAAAAAGTTTTTCGAGAGAACTAAAAAAGCCCTTGTATTTGATTTTAACTGGAATTTCTTGGCAAGCATTTTTTGTCGTTGAAGATACCTACCTAAATAAAAAAGTGTCTCATCAAATAATTTGAATTTATTTGTTACCTACTTGTTTTGTAAGCCACAATGAACCTATACATTTATTAACTCGTAGAGTAGGTGTACCTATACATTTTATACTGTTTTGCGCGTCGGATGTCTAATTAATAAATGTTATTCTTAATCACGGTCGACCCATGACCTGTAACCGCTGGTCGCCTGGTCTTGTGACAATAATAAGGGATTTGGAGGTAGGTGGGAAAAAATAAATGAGAGCTACTATGATTGGCCCAACCGCTAGTTATACATACTGACATCCAATGACATTAATATGGACGAATCATCTGGAAAAGAAAATGACACTCACTTTATTGTCAGGTCTGCCGAATGGCATAATCTGTTCTAACGCCATTACAATAAAGGTGATATTGCTATAATAAATTCCTGATGCTTTTTGTTGGGTCTGCCGAATGGCTCGGTTCGAACGGGTTCGCTCAAATGAACATTGACATTAGAAACACTGCTCTAACGCTATTACAATAAAGGTCATATTGCTATAAATTCCCGATGCGTGATATCGCTTAATGGAAATTGCTATGATGTCTACCTATACATGCGAATGCGCGAATTTACTTGCTAGCTACTATATTGAGTGCGTCGTCCATTAATAATGTCATTGCTGACATCACTATTTTAATGCTTCTGTGAGGCCTGTTAACTGTTGTAATATTTCATTTAGATTAAATTAACATAAAAATACTTCCTGATTTTTTTTTACAAATTTTTAATTAGTGGGTGTCGAATGGTTCGAAAAACCAACCAATAGGTGCCGCTTCATCGCGGAACATTACCTGTAATAACCATACCGCGAGTCTCCCAACTTACCATGCTTGTGTGATAGATAGATTTAAGTGGTAGATACATATTAAATAAATTATAACAAAAATCTACATTTTATTATTATATGGAGGTTAAGGTACTTCATGTATTCTGCCCTTCTAAGGAGAAGGCAGTAACTGACTCTCACACACTTTCAATCTTTAGTACTGTGAATTAATAAAAAACGGTGGTAATTTTTATTAGTAGGATGTTAAAATATAAACAAAGTAATAATAAACAAGCAGTAACTGCAATGAATATGTGCAAGTACTGCCTTTTTGCTAAAAAATGCATTATTTTTGAAGATGTCTATATTTTCACTAAGGATTTTAACGGTATTTTAGTGATAATACTGATTTTAAAGTGAAAAAAATATATAGCTTTCAAAATTACCTAACGGATGACATTCATAACTCAATTTCACGAATTTTGCTAGTTACTGCCTTCTTCCTTAGAATGGCAGTATTGTCTTAGCATGCTATTTGGCCCCCTTCTTAAAATGTATAATCATGTAAAAACATGTTTACAATACTATTAAATTGTAAAAGCTATACATACATAAATAAAAATATTATATTAACCTCGTTTTTTTTTTTAATAAATATAGTTTTCCTTTTATTCAACAAATAATTCAAAAGATTTGAGAATGTAACATTATATTTATTCTTTTATTTGAAGCTGTATGGATACTAACCGTGGTTTTGTCCAACTGACTTTCTCTTAGGCATGCTTACATACTGCAGTCTGCAAATTAGCAGAAATCTTTATTTAGCTACGTATTTTTTTCGACTTATACGAGGTATAAATGAGAACTCTGCCATGCTGGGCAGTGTTGACTTGTGTGTACCTGATAACTATTTTAGAAATAGAGACCATCAGTTATTTATCTCCCAAGGTGCAGAACCAACATGCCACTGCTAATGCCAATTGGGAGGGCGATAACTATGTTCAACGAAATTGCTTCGGGTGTTGATATATTCCACCTTCGTGAGAATGAGTAAAAGTGGATGTTGTTTTATAAATTCTTAAAATAGGGTCTGCTTAACTCATCTGGTGTACTTCCTTGTACTTATCTAATTTATATTTTTTATATTTAGTACACATTTCTACTCTTTAATAACATACTATCTATCTCTTTTTTATGTAATACTATTTTATAATTCTTTGTTTTTAAATGTCATGTCGTGAACGTCTTAAACTTATAATTTGAAATGTCCATAATTTGTTAAAAATAAATAAATGTACATAATTTTAAACATCTCCTGCATATTATACTCACTAGAAAAAATCTTTTTATAGTAAAATACGATGCCGGTCAGGACTTGAACCTGAAACCGCTAGGTTCGCGCTAGATCTTGTGAATTATTCGTTAAATAATCATCCGCAAAAGCAAGTACGTACATAAACAAATTATTGATGTAATCCATGACGTCGGTTGGTAATTAAGCCATTTATTTGATACCTACCTTAATTTAATATACAACAACCGATAGCCAACAATATAACGCAATTTTCGTAATTAAATGGAATTCCCGTACATTTATTATAAAAGCACACTGGCGTGAATCCAGCGGTTACTGGTTCAACTCACATCGTGTGTCGTATATCGAGGACTATCCAAAATATAATCCCCATGACGTGTAATATGTACCCCCAGCCAAGAGATTGGACTCCTTCAATTTCTTTGACCCCCAGGTATTTTAAGCACATGTAATTTATTTATGTGCTTATTTTAATTGATACTATTATGTATGAGATACTGTTGGTTTAAAAATGAGACACTATTGTATTAGTTTTATATTTTCATTTATTAAATATTAAAATTATTATGTTATTGTACAAGTAGGTACAAACTTACATTACAAAACAAACACATTAGTAATAATTATAGGAAACAACGTGCTTAATTATTTTTTTCGACTTATACGTGGTGTGAATGAGAACTCTGCCATTATTGGTAGTATTGACTTGTGTGTTCCTGGTAACTATCTTAGAAATCAGGATCATCAGTTGTTTGTTCTCCCGAGGAGCAGAACTAACCTGCCATTGGTGATGCCAATTGGGAGGGCAATAACTCTGTTCAACCAAATCGCTTCGGATGTTGATATATTCCATCTACGTGAGGATGAGTATAGGTGGACGTTATTTTATAAATTCTTAAAATAGGGTCTGCTTAACTCATCCGGTGTACTTCCTTGTACTTATATACTTCATATTTTTTGTATTTACACATTTATACTGTAGAATAACTTAATATTACATAATTACATAATACTGTTTTAATAATACTTCTTTGTTTCTAAATGTCATGTTGTAAACGTCTTAAACTTATAATTTTTAATGTCCACAATATGTAAAATAAATTGAAAATTGAAATAAACTTTAAAAGCTTACAAACTATTGATACATCCCCGGATATTGGTCCTATGACGGTGTCCGTCTTGGTACATTTCGAGAAGCTTAAACATGTCAATGGCCTCATATTTAACAGGCTTTAAATAAAATTACCTAGAAGATTTATTTTATCGTAATTTTTAATTTATTTCTTACGGTGTCCAGCGACCTTGACCTTCGATAAAAATCGTGTACACCGCTTAGTACACAGATTTAAACGAGAGGTCAGCATATCTGATGCGGAACCTGCATCTAATGACCCTGGACCCTTGTGACAGTGCTCTAAATCTGTAATACGATTCCATCGTCTCAATGCAGCGCAATAACCAACTTAACACTAGTAAAACTTATTTATACTACGAAGTTAACTTAGGTAATACCAGTGGCGAAGGGTGGAGGTAGGCTGTTAAGATTCGCTATAAATAGTGCACACTAAACTTTGTTAGTCATATGTATTTGTTTTTATTGAACTAAGACTACAATTTACAGATGGTGTTAGTTAGTTTTTAAAAATCAATTAAACCCTGCCTAAACGAAACCATAATAGTTTTGGTCTAATTTGGGCGATACGACAAAATTGTGCACACTTTTTCATTCATAGTTATTTGTTTTCGTTGGATTAAAAATACATATTACACATATTGTTGGTTCATTTTTTTATTTCATTAAGCCCTGTCTAAACCAAACTATAATAAATAAAAAATATTATTCTATCTATAAAACATTCAAAGTTATGTATGATTTAATTGCATATTTTTAGATATTTTATAGATAGACATGTATTTTTTGACTATTATCTATTATGGCTTGGTTTCTTAGGGTTTAATTGAATTTTAAAAACTTACCAACACTTTCTGTAAATTGTAGTCTTATTTCAATGAAAACAAATATGTATGTCTGAAAAAGTTTAATGTGCACTATTTATGGCGGATCTTAACAGCCTACCTCCATCCTTCGCCACTGGGTAATACGAAATTACCCTAACTGAAATGGTTCACAGTGTTCAGTCTGAATTCCATAACCATGAGAAAGTTATATAAAATAATATGACAATTATGAAATATTTCCCAATTTCATTTTTCGCAATCGCCCCCCATGCATAATGCGTCAATTGAGTCGCTAGATTTCAAAATCAGCCAAGTCCATAATAGATGAATAGGAGAAAAACAGCTTTTTGTTTTCTCGAGTACACAGTCACAAGGGTGAAAGTTTATATTATTTCGCGTATAGAATATTTAAAATTAATAAGTTCTACGTTTCGATAATGCAGAAATGTTAGAAACTTAGTTAGAAGTTAGTTATTCAGGAATTCGCAAAAAAGTAAAAAATACCTAAAGGTGGATTTGGCCGATTTTGAAATCTAGCGACACAATTACATTGAGCTACTTTATGAGCTGTTTATTGGCGAATTTAAAAGCGGGCGATTCAGCTACTGCGACTGTGATGATGACACAAAACTTTCCATTCGCTGAGAACCCAACAAGCTAGTGACTATTTTGACAGAACGTAGTTCGTTTTTTACCGGGAAGTCCCTACTACGCTCTACTGCGCACACGCAGTAGGCCCACACGCCGGCGTGCAGCGTGTAAAGTTGGCCGGCTTTCAACTTTCTCGGTAGAGTGTTTACAATCCGCTTGTTAGCTTGTTCGATGATGACACTGGGCGACTTTACAGGCAGATTGTAAATTCACCAACAAGCTGCTCGTAAAATAGCTCAATGTAATTGACGCATTACGTATCATGAAGGTATATTGTGTTTGAGATTTTCTCCATGACAAATTATGCTCTAAAACGAAAGAAATCATCCAATATTTTGAGTGTAATGTCACCAGCATTCATTATTCAACTTATTGATATTCAGGTCATTATAGTAATACACAACCTTTAATACCAATTAACAGAATGTTATTGTTGAATAATGATAACGTGTGTACGGTCTATGGAGTACATAATAATATTACTGACAATGATAAAGTCTTACGTACTATTTGCTTACATAATATAAGGTAGGTATTATAATATTATAGGGTAATTTATTAACACATAACTACGAGTCTTCATACTAATTTTCCTAAGCTTTCGTCTCTACTCAGGCTACAGTACAACCAAGCATTCTTCCTATTCATTTTATATTATTTATTTACAACAAATACTAGGTACATTTTTAATATTCTTATATCTATTTTATACAAATTTTCAACAGTATGAATTAATTCTTTTTCTATCAGGCCAGTATACCAAATTACATCCACACCTTATGTACCAGCTTCAATACATACGACGCGGGACTTTCTTCTGAATTAAATTCTGACAGTCAATCAAGGAATTCGACCATATTATGCTTTTTAGGCCTGTTGATTAGAAAGCCGGATGCCATTTTTGAGCCTACTAACGTTTGCAAGGTCAAACATTGGTACTAGATCCCCTCCTCTCGTGTTTCAGTACTTAGTGCTCGTCCGTAGTGGTTTCGCGGGCGCGGTGCGGTGGCGTCTTGCGAAACCCAAACGTATAACCGTGTGTATTATGCCCCAAAAAAGACACTGTCTACGAACATTTCACACACGGTTATACGTTTGAGTTTCGCAAGACGCCGCCGCGCCGCGCACGCCAAACCACTAGGGCTGAGCACTTACAATACTTCGAAATCGAAAACCATAAACAAGATAGAAGACGAGCGCCGCCGCCAGGTCTCACGTTAAAGATTTCGCAGTCTATAGGACTCATGTCTGTGGGGGGGGGGGGGTATCATTATAGTACTGATGTTTTGCAACACTACACAAAGAATTTTTAAAATGGCCGTAACTTATTAAATTTTAACCTTTTCCATACCATCGTAAAAATTCCGTGCATTACCCACCATGGCATAGACTCGGTCTACAATAATTTAAAAATTAGGTAAGTATTTTAAAAGCTAAATGATCGGTTCAAATGTTGAAATATGTATTTTTAAATACAGCTAAGTCGTCGCTTTACATTTTATTCTGTGTACATCTCATGCAATTACCATATAATCGTGTATAATAATCGGACATCAATAAATGTAGGTCTATCATATTATAACCAAACCACGCGTGTCTCGATCTGTATTAAATGGAATTTGCAACATAGGCTATCATTGCACGAAAAGTGGGGATGGCAAATTCATCCGAAGTGAACGAGGGATGTTGTAATGTAGAATAAAACATGTGCAGTCGTGTGTTATTACGTTCGCCACGTAAAATAATAGATATCTAGTATTTTAAATAATACTCCAATCGATATATTAATTTTATCAACATGCAAAGAAGTGGTTTTGCTTACATAGTATCTACAATATTAAGAAAACGTATAATACACGTGAATATACCACTAAAATAATACAACTACCAAACTTTAAAATATTTCCAGGAATTTTACTCACTCTATGAATAGCTACAAATTAAGAAAAATCATAAAGTATATTATATTATAATACAAAATCACATTAAAAAATTGTGTGCAGATGATTGAGGTTTTTTTTTCTATTTATATTAAATTTAGTCAATACCATTATGTACGGACGATGTCCATATAAAATGGTAAACGTACATAACATAAACTGATTTTACGGACATGGGTACAGGTAAATATTGCAGTGGCGAGCATCTATATTACGAAAAAACAAGTTTTTAATTCTTTTTTCGGGCACAGGTGTTCATTATATTTTGTCAGTCTTTTCTTCTTCAGTTCTTGTCCTTTTTTGCAAGATGTAAACCCAGATTGAATTCTCGCTTAAAAATACTTCTTAAACTCTCCAAATGAGTTTCGGCCAAACAGTGCTTTTTTATAAATTATATATTATAGAAAGGAAGCGTTTCGCAAATCTGAGAGTTTCCATTTGTTCAACTTCCTACAACAAAATGTGAATTGACCGCTGAAACTTTTTTCATTAATGTATGAGTACTTTAAATCTTATATAACTAATAAAAACTAAATTATGCTAAAAACTAATTTAAACAATTATTATTGCGGTAGCAATTCACAAGTATTGACAGAGGTTATGTTCAACTATACATAACTAACCTCATTCTGCCAGCCAGAAAGTGGCGACACTTTTTAGGTTTTTGCTCGGCAGAAGGACGGTGCCAGTGTGGAAGGGGAATAGTTTTAAATTTCCGGCGCGGGTGAAGGGCTGTTTGTTTTAGGAGAAAGACTTGCTCTTCGTCCTGACTTCCGCCCGAAATGAACGTCCCGCTCTCTAGGTCCTGACTGCTGCACGAGACGGAGATCTCCTGACTGGATGCCCCCGAGGCAACAAGTTGTATCATCCTTTTTTATCTTTAGTATTAGTCTATTAACTTTTGTTAATTGTCTGTTCGTAGAATCAAGTATAATACTTTAATAATTTCGTTATTTTTACAGTTCAAATTTCGTACGTTATATCTCCTTTGTAATTTGTTAGCAAACTGTGATTAGTATATACTTAACTTGTTGAATTTCAATAATCGTTTCATTTCTTAACAAGCATTGCTATCTTCTCATCTATTAAGACCTAGTGGGTAAGAAATAGTTTTTCACTATATCTTTCATTTTTTGTATTTTAAGCCTACTAACTCGCGAGCATCTTTATGGGCACACAATGCAATTATAAGGTTATTCAGCAGTATGCATCATTATTTGCTTTTTACATGATCTTTTAAGATGACTAATTTGAGTGCATCTATATGATCACACATTGTATTTATAAGGTTTTTCACCTGTATGTGTGATTTCACTTATTTTAAGACTACTGTTTCGCGAGCATCTATATGAGCATACATTGTATTTTTAAGGTTTTTCACCAGTATGTTTCATTTCATGGAGTTTAAGATGACTAAATTGCGTGCATCTATATGAGCATACATTGCATTTATAAGGTTTTTCACCAGTATGTTTCATTTGATGTTGTTAGAGCTGATTTTTTAGCGAGCATCTATATGAGCACACATTGCATTTATAAGGTTTTTCACCAGTATGTGTCATTTGATGGCTTTTAAGACTACTTTTATGCGAGCATCTATATGAGCACACATTGCATTTATAAGGTTTTTCACCAGTATGTGTCATTTGATGGATTTTAAGACTACCTTTTTGCGAGCATCTATATGAGCATACATTGCATTTATAAGGTGTTTCACCGGTATGTGTCATTTGATGTTGTTTAAGATAACTAAGATGCGAGCATCTATACGAGCATTCATTGCATTTATAAGGTTTTTCACCAGTATGTGTCATTTCATGGATTTTAAGACTATTTATATGCGAGAAACTATATGAGCATACATTGCATTTATAAGATTTTTCACCAGTATGTTTCATTTCATGGATTTTAAGATGACTAATTTGCGAGCATCTATATGAGCATACATTGCATTTATAAGGTTTTTCACCAGTATGTTTCATTTGATGTTGTTTAAGATGAATTTTTTGCGAGCATCTATATGAGCACACATTGCATTTAAAAGGTTTTTCACCAGTATGTGTCATTTGATGGCTTTTAAGATTACCCTTTTGCGTGCATCTATATGAGCACACATTGCATTTGTAAGGTTTTTCACCAGGATTTGTTATTTTACGTATTTTAAGACGACTAAGTTGGGAGCATCCATATGGGCACACATTGTATTTATTAGAGGCATGACTTTGGTAATCAATCACATCCGCGTGAACCAATTTGTGACTTTTGAGAGCACATCCGCATCCAAATACTGCGTCACAAATGGTACAAATCAAATTTCGTGAGAAATGTGTTACTCTTTTCAGAATAAGCCGAAGTTCCTTTAGAGTGTCTCGTTCTAAGATTTCTTTTTTAATGTTTTGCTGATCTATTGTCACTTCTGAATACTGTACCATTTCATCAGGCGAGGATTGTTGACCCTTACTTGTATCGTGATGCCTTGTGAAAATTCCTTTTGTAAAAACCTAGAAAAATCATAATAATATAAATTATGTTTTATACTCATCAATGTGAGTCATTTTATTCGACATTTTTTCCTTTTGACATCTTCAGACATTATTAAGTAAAGTGGTGAGAGCAAAAATGACGAACGAGAAATAATATTAGTACCTACTAATACCGAGGAGAAAAGGAACTCACGGGCATCTGGGTAGATGTTCTGATCCGGTACTACTTCAGGTTGGCGGTTTTGTGCGACATCATGACAAACAAGATAAATTATAACACAGAAACTTTTGATTTGATAGTTTCTTCACGCGTAGACATTTAATTACTTAAAATTATACAAGTTTGGAATACAATGGTTCAGCATGACTGAGATAAAGTAACGTTAAATTGACGGAGGTTACGCAATGCATGTCGATGGCTAGCGGGCCCACGGCATTCAACTGGATCACATTTCATTTTGCATTTTTTATTTAACGTGGACGTGTTCACACAATGGCAAGATCGACGTCGGAGCATTTTGTCGGAGACGCGGCGCGCGTTCCGGGATAATTATGGGAATTAATATTAACATATTATCGGTAAAAGAGATATACTGATTACAAATTAGGGAACGTATTATCCGGCTTATCTTGACAATCACGCCGCTGCCCGCAGAAGCGGCGCGTCCCTTTAGGAACGATTTCCCCGCCTCCGGTATATTTAGGGGTCAGTTGCCAACTAAATATTTTTTTCCAAAAAGCCTGTTGGTTGGTAAGGAGACGGGGGATGGACCACAACGGCTGTGGGGTGAGGGGAAGCCGTGCGACCGAGTCGAAACCTAACGGTGATTTTTTTTGTCGTTTCGCCGGCGGGCACAATTTGTTTTTGCCCATCGAGGGTGTTATAATTTACTTAGCCTTGTCAGAGGTTATAAACTTTCTTTAGGGGAGCCGGATAATTTTGTTGTTGAATTGTTGATTTGGAATTTAAAAATTGTCGCGCACCAGGGATTTTCTTCGTTTGGTAACACTACCTAGGTATTAAATACAAATCAAATAATGTTATAGTTGCACACATATGTAACATTAAAAAGCAAATACATTAAACAAATTTTGAAATAATATTGTGATACAACCCTTGGTACAGTAAAAATTAAAGAATGATTCGATTTGTCAACGGTGAGCGTGCCGATGTGGTAAAGGAAGACCCAAAACGTTACTAGAGATTTATTGTTTTTTTTGCGTATGATTTAATTATTTATTATTCTATTTCCTTTTATATCTTACTGTATATTTGTATTCACATTTTATTTTTGCTGGTTGCTATTTAAATTTGTAATAATATGAAAATAAGTATGTTAAGTATTGACGACACCCCGGTCCTGGTGTTAACGCAGGGGGGTTAACATTCTGAACCGGCCCTGTCCCAAACTAGGTTGAGAACCTCTGCCTTCGGCAAGCTCAGCAAGGGGGCGCAGAGGGTGGTTAAGTAAAGAGTTTTAATGATTTTTGGAAACACTATACAATAGTACACTACTTTATTTAGTTTTCGATCGTCACCTAGTATTAGGATGACGTCAAAAAGAATAAATATTATTATATTTAATTTTCACGGTCACTGTATAAGATGTCAGGACCAGCCATGTGGGTTCAAGTTCTCTGTCACTCGATCGATTTAATTAGATTGTGGGGAAATTAAATCAAAGTCCGGTATCAAATTTAGTTAATTTATTTATTTATTTAAATTCTATGATTATAATAAACCCTATAATTATTTTTATTTAGATAAATTTATCTTTAGAATTCCTCTTACACACCTCTCTACACAATTATTTTTATCCATAATTAATAAATTCGAAGATATTTATTTATTTAATTCACTTATAATTATTCACAACTATTCTTAAATTTATTCTTATTTATTTGTGACGGTTGCATGAATCTTCGTTACGCAGCACTTTATACTAAAGTTGGAGACCGATAGCACTTTCTTAAATGTACCTTGAGGTACTGGATAACTATATATTTATTATTAACTGATATGTCATCTACTTGATGAGTAAATCTCGGTGACGTCATATACCGATGACGTACGTACGCGACGACGTACTTGATATATGTTACTAATCTTTTTCTGGAAGATTTCCATACGAAGAGTCTGCAGAAATTTCTGCGACTGTCGCGGGGTAGGAGTATAGAGCTCGAAACGGAGAAATCTACTCCTGCGTGAAATCCTTTCGGAAGATTTCCATACGGAAAGTCTACAGAACTTTGCTGCGACTATCGCGAAGTGAGGGTATACAGCCCGACTCTAGTTTCCGAGCATGATATATCTGTGACTTCTTTAATTGCACTGGCTGAGATATTGCGAAATCACTTTTGTTAGCCATATAATAGAACAGTCAAACATGTTAGTGAATAACGTAGCAGCGATTGTGGATGAAGCAGGCTGAGATATATAAATACTATTTTCATCAGACAGTTTCATAAAGGAATCTGTCACAGTGCAAGACAACATTAAGTCATCATCAGTAATTTCTATACTGTCTTCTATGTACTCAACTACGACTTTTTTAGGCATCTGAACTTCAGTGGTGTTGCTAACTTGTGAATTGTTAACTGAATTTTTACTTTTAATACTTCTTGGGGGTAGGCTCTTATTAAATGCTTCAGCATTCTTTCGTGTCCGAAAAGTGAGTTTGATTGGTGAAAGCAATCACAACGGCGTCTCCTGTGCAAAAACAACTCAGTGCTCGGCGATATATTTCGTTCCGCGCATTTGAAATAATTTGGCGTATTTGCATTGTACTAGCTATTGTTTGTCAATTATCAATTGAGTGATGTTGGCAACATCAACCTCTGCCACATAAATACATTTGACTGACTTCGTACAAACTGTTAAAAAATCGAATGCCGCACAAGCACTTGTGATATCATTGCCATAGGCAAATTGCTTATCGAGTGCTCTTTTCACAGCCCTCCAATGCCATCGGCAACACCTTTGCCGTGACCGCTCTCAGACAATGACCAAGTGGCAGAATTTAATTTTAGTTCTGTCTATACTGCGAGCTTGGCTCGTCTGAAAAAAAAAATATTGTATTGACTTGGTGTGTTGTTTTTTATAAGTTTGATGACAGAACACAGGTGCGCCCAAATTGCAGATGGTTCATGGGATTTACTTTCAGATATTGTGCAGAACGATTGAGAGCCTTTATCACAGTATATCACCCCGCAATGAAGGGTTATCTGATTTTGAGACGCATCGAAATGCAGTGACTGTATATCATGACTCATCTACATCTTAAATCTTCAGACCTAAACCATTGATGCATTCCTGATACTTGCGCTGATGATATTTCCAGTTGAAGTAATATTTTTTGAAAGATATTACAATTTTTTCGAAGATCTTGTTCTTCAATCAATGCAGAAGAGCCCCTTTTAATTTGGTTCACAGTCTTTTTCGTAATCGTAGATTTCACTGCACTATTTTCAGTTTTTACATACTCGCTCCCATTGCAGTCACTCGATGTTCGCATCAGTACCTCCCTCTTCCAATTTGCAGTTGAATACATGAGATTTGCACTTAGCACACATTCCGTACATGCATCGGTACGAGGTAATGTCACAAGACAGGCCTAATAAAGCATCTGCCATGTTTTTGTATTCAGATAACAAACCTATTTTTAATGCAAGGAACAAAAAATCCATATTACTGTATTTAATGCACAGACAAGTTTCTCTATTTGTTACATTCGGCGATAAAACAAAAAAAGGTTAATATTTGTAAAACGATGTAAAATTATATATGCCACCTTCTTCTTTATATAATTTAAATAAATTAAACAATGCGTCCGTCATATATATTTTTTGCTGTTTGTTTTTCTTTATGTCCGGCACTCTTTTGCCGGCAGTGCTGCGGCTGATATCATCGCGAAGGAAAAACTTTTCCATTTCCTTTTTGAGTTTTCGACATGTCTTTGGAATGTCGTAGTTTTTGCCGAATTCTTCCGCGTAATCCCAAGAGTTTAGTTACATAGGCTTTAGACTTATTTCTTCTAACTGTTTCGTGTAGGTACAGTCAAACTCTTCAAGATGCTTTTTTCTTTGAAGGTTTTACACTTCTTGTAGGTGCTGCGAAGTGTAGCTTCTAACATCTCATCTTCATCTTTGTAAAGGTCTGTTCTAATAATTCTTCAATTTTTTTAGAAGTAGTCTTTTTGAAGCAATAATATTTCTTCCTCAAAGCTTAGTGAGATGTGTTCAAATCATTTCTGTGTTGTATGGCTTTATTGTATTTTTCTTATAAAGATTTTGGTTTGAAGCTGCTTATTGTGTAACTTTCTCTATGGTTCTGCTGAAGCCAATGCCTGTCTCGCAGTTTCAGTCTGCTGTTTTTTCTTTTCCTTCTGTTTTCTTTTTTGATGTCTCCATACTTTTCTCTGCGCTATTTTTGCATTTTCAGACATATCACATACTTTTTTAATCTTGGGTTTCATTCTTTCTAAATCTTTTTTCTTATATCGGTCATATTTTTCTAGATCGCATTTTAATTTCTCCCTATATCTTCTCATTTTCTCAGCCGGAGTGAGCGGCACCTAAAAAATGAATTGGTACAACTAAAACAAATAATCATTTCAAGAGAAAATAATGCATTATTTTAATTATTTCTAATTAAATGAAACACGATTGTAGAGTACTTATTACACTTTTTAATTAAATTCTGTACCGGTTTCGTCTTCTTCAAGGGGACATTATCAACTGAAGGGGACGAAACCGTAACAGAATTTAATTAAAAAGTGAAATAAGTACTATACAATTGTGTTTAATGTAATTACAAATAATTAATCAAATAATACAATGCAGTTCCACCATGAATTGACAGTTAACATAATAATAGAAAATATTGCAATAGACGGGGAAAATATAGAAAGAGAAAATACTGCATATATTTTATATCGCCAGGTTATTTGCCATTTTTTTTAAATGAAAATATTTTGTTTTTCGTACGGACACACAAAATAAAAGTTTTTATAACCTATGAAGATCTAAAACACTATGTAAACCCAACTTTATGCATTCCATTCCGTTACTTTCACATTCTACATATTATAAGTTAGCACCAATATTGTTTCGGAATGGAAGTAACGGATTCTATTTCAGAAGTGTATGAAGCCAAAATTTAGCTTAGTTTTATCGTAAACCTGTGTTACGTTTTATTATTTCTATGAAATGAAAGATAAGCTCTATATTTATAGTATGTGAAATAGAAATGTGTGATTTCTTACCTTACAAATCTTGGTCAGAGTAGTGGAACTTCTTAAACGAACAATCCAGAAATCAACCTGAAGCGATACCGACACACACTAATAATTTAAATTGTAAATGGCGATCAGTGTTATACAAAAGTTTTAGATTAAAAAAATACATATTTATAGATGTTTCGCAGTCATGCTAAAATTGTGGTAATGGAATGTGGAATTCCACTTTTTCAAATATCCTGCGACACGCTTTAAACGTGATTTTTTCAATATTGGTCCGAATTTACGGAAAAATTGTATATTTTCCAAAAATATATATTGTAAGCTATTGAAGACACAAAATTTAATCTTACACACTCAAAATTAATGACGAAATCAGACTTTGTTTATTTAAATTTAGATGTGGGACATGGTAAAAACAAACTACCTTTTGAACTAACTAACCAATTAAAAATATATACATGTTAGACATTTTCATTCAACCGACTAAATAAAGTAAATTAATAAATTTTCATGTTAAAAATACATAACTTTATAATATTCTATAATATATAACTATGAAAAAATCAATTAAAATCATGGGAAATGACAAAAACGCAATGGCAAAATGCCCAGTTATTATATTAAAAATTTAAATAACATGTTACTCCTTTTCCCCGAAAAAAAAATGTATTTATTCCGAAATGTACCCTCTGATATAGAAGACCTGGGCAAAATTTTTATCTTTGCCAAGCACTTATAAACAGATAGTATGCAAATTAATACTTCTCGAAGAGAATATAAAAAAATATCGCTTGCCCTCTTACTCCAATTCATAAACATGGCATGTGTGTTAAAAATAATATAATAGATATACTTGTCTATCTAGGGTTTTCAATAATAGGTACTGCAATAAAAAGGTGTAACTTAAATTTTTTTGTATGATTTTTTGTTTGGAAATCAGGTAACTAGCAATTATTATACTAAAAGTTAATCTTGTTTTATTTTAATAACTTTTTTTAAATTTCTAAAGATATGTAGGTACAGCATTCTTCAGTTGATAGCTACCTAAAATAAACATACAGTACAGAAAAATACTTTGGATGGTTATTAAATATGCATCAAATTTAAAGTACTTAAACAGTGTGTTGACAGTCAAATTAATAGGCAGGAATATCTCATCAATATTTTTAATTGCACACTATACAAACTTAATTGATTTAACGTATGCGTAATATAAATTAAACACATTTTACAGAACCACGCGAGAATTATATTTGAGTAAAAGTAAATCACAACTTTTGCCCCTAAGTGAACGGTGTGAGACCGCTACAAAATTGGTGTTTTAATTTCTGTTTTTTACGGAAGTTACAAGTTATTGCAATCCAATTAATTATATGTATTTAAATATGGTGTTTACACTATAAAATGAATAAAGAAAATAGACCTACAATTGAACAATAATTATCAAAAAAAAATTTCGACCATGTCCGATCCTAATAGGATTATATGGGCCTCCACAGAGTAGAGGTTTGTATTAACAGATTTTGTTTTTACGAGAAATGAATGTCAGCCACTTGCTCAACCTATTAGGTCCATACCCTGACAGACACAAATTGAAAAACAATATGTGTACTTGCCAGACCCAGGATTCGAACCTGAGACCCGCGGCGTGATAGTCCAACGCTTAAGCCGAGCGGCCACCGTGGGCATTGTCAAATATCATTGTAAAATATGTCATATTATCAAATGGTTGAAGCATATGTACTTTTGTGTGGTCACCCGAGAGACCATTTTTTTTCAAACCAATTATTTCATTTGAAGGAAGCAAGCTAGAAAATCCTGAACTATGTTCTATGTCTACGAAAAATGTCTACATGCCCATACCACCTCTAATAGGTACGATTTTCGTATACATAGCTGAATCAATTTTAATGACAGATTTAGGTGACTGGTCGGAAGTGGAGAACTACAAAGTTCTAAGTGTTTGTCCTTGGCGAAAAAAAGTAACAATGAGGCATTTTAGAATACTACTTCATCGTTGGGTTTGTTTTCTCAAGGACGAACACTTAGAACCATGTAGTATTGGCTGGCGCGATGTAAGTTAGTCAGTCATGTAACAATAAAATTTTCCCCTCCCGTTACTTCTACTAAACTGACTCTAATTAGTCATTCATTACAATATCATTGGCAGAAAGATATTTTTGAGACTTTTCTATAATAGCAGTCATATTTGGTTTTATTAGTCTGTTATTTACCAGAGTCGTATTTGCGACTGAACGAAAAATAGACTATTAAGCGTTATTTAAGGCCTTGGAAGTGTCTCTCAACATAATATAGTTGGCGACGGATCATTGATGTAAACTGAATAATATTATATTAAACGAAAAATTATTCAGCAATAATTCATACATTCATAAAATCGCCGCCCTTTGTCTAACTGCCGCCCCTATGCCGCGCATGATAGTTTTACAATACAATAAATAATCTGTACGGTAGGTACCCACCTGTGAATCATTATTAACCATTGCATCAGTCGAGGAATCACCGAATTCTTCAATCGGAAGACAACTTCCATCGACGTCAGGTTTGATATCAACCTACAAACAAACAATTACGTAGGTACGTTAACGGTTTCCATAGAAGATTTCTAATGCGTCAATTACATTGAGCTACTTTACGAGCTGTTTGTTGGCTAATTTAAAAGCGGGCGATTCAGCTACTGCGATTGTGTTGATGACACACAAAACTTTCCATTCGCTGAGAAGCAAACAAGTTTGCGACTATTTTGACAGAACGTATAATATTTGAGGCTTTCACGGTTGTTTTTTATCGTAGTATATTCTTGGGTTTTCATCGTGTCTCCTTCTTCCTTCTTTACTCGGCGTTTCAGGCTCGTTGCAGAGGCCATTATCAAGAGATGATATGTTTTATGATGAAAATGTAGTGTAGGTATGTGAATGTAAACGTTGCTACTTACTACGTTGACACTTAAACATTACACGATGTCGGCAATTGCCGAGCACTCGATGGATACAGGACACAAATTTGACTTTGAAACCAAGATATTGGGTCGGAATAAAGGATATTTCACACGATTGGTAAAGAAGGCCATTGAAATCCATAGAAACCCTGAAAATATTAATAGGGATGATGGATTACGGTTAAAAACGTCATGGCTTCCGGCACTATTAGCAAAATCTAATATTCGAGCCGGTATCCCTGGATTACTCTGAGCAACGTTTGCTCTTAGCTAATCGGATTCCTTTTGAAATTCTTAGAGCAACGTTTACATTCACATACCTACACAGTGTTGCCAACCGTACTATAATTATAGTATTTGTACTATAATTTTGGTCCGCGTACTATGTACGATATAAAATAGGTATAGTACGCCCAAAATACTATAATTTTGAAAATCGTACTATACTTTTACATAAAAGTACTATAATTTTGCACTTCGAACGAGTGGTCTTACGACGACGCGCAAACGAGTGGTCTTCGGAAATTTGCGGTCCGCGGCGAAATATTTTTCCTAAAAAAAACAAGCCGACCATGAAAAATTGGGAACCTGCGGCCCGCGACGAAATATTTTTCCTAAAAAAACAAGCCGACTATGAAAAATTGGAAACCTGCGGCCCGCGACGAAATATTTCACCTAATAAAAACGAGTCGACTGTAAAATATTGGGAAAATTTTCATTTTCAACAGATGACAACGCGTACTATATTTTATCCCCAAATACTATAATTTTGGAGGCTTTGTACTATAATTCCACTTTCAAAATATGGCAACACTGTACCTACACTACATTTTCATCATAACACATATCATCTATTGACAGAACGTAGTTCGTTTTTTACCAGGAGGTCTCTACCGCGCAGACGCAATAGGCCCACACGCCGGCGTGTAAAGTTGACCGGCTTTCAACTTTTCTCGGTAGAGTGTTTACAACCTGCTTGTTCGATGATGACACTGGACGACTTTACATGCAGATTGTAAATTCGGCAACAAACAGCTCGTGAAGTAGCTCAATGTCATTGACGCTTAAGACAGAGAATGAGTGTAAAACATGTTATTGTGCAACATTAATTATTATCAAAGAACCCGAACTGTGATAATATCGTCAAGAAGTTCTGGTGACGATCGACTTTTCGGGCTAAGCGAATGGATATGTACCTACTACATGAATATAATATGTCATTCATAATGACTAAGTTGCAAGCATTTTATATGGGGAGATATTGCATAGACGTAAGTATCTTAAAAAACACTGCATTCATATATTATTACTTTTTCTTTTTAAGCAATTTAAGATTACTAATTTGCGAACCTCTATAATATGAACTTACCTTGTATTTATTAAATTCCTGACTTTGATCAGCAATCACTTCCGTGTGAAGCATTTTGTGACTTTTTAGAGCACTGCCGCATTCAAAAACTGCGTAACAAATGCTACAAATCAAATAACGTGAGAAATTTGTTACTCTTCTCAGAATAAGTCGAAGTTCCTTCGGAGAATCTCGTTCGAAGATTTCTCTTTTGATGTTTTGCTCATCTATTATCACTTTTGAATACTTTATCACTCCCTCAGGCGAGGATTGTTGACTCATACTTGTATCGTGATGCCTTGCGAAAATTCCCTTTGTAGTAACCTAGAAAAACCATTATATTCGAACTTAATATTATACATTCTAAATTATGTTGTATTCTCATCAATGTAAGTCAATTTTTTAGACGCTTTTTGATACCTTCAGACTTAAGTAAAGTTGTTAGAGCGAAACTGACGATAAGAAATGATAAAAGTACCTACCTAGGTATCAAATACAAATTAAATAATGTTACGGTTGCATCTATACTATATAATATTAAAAAGCAAATACATAAAACAAACTTGGAAATAATATTGTGGTACAACTCAAATATATAATGTTACGTTAATATCCAAAGTAAGCAGGTAAAATAAATGCAGTTCTATATTATGTAACATCCAAAAGCAAGTACCTACATAAAACAGACTTTCTACTACCTACAACTTTTGGTGTACAATTTTATTATAGTTTTGAATGATAAATCGCAAAGGGGTAAAGTAATTGACAGATGTGAATAGGGTTGGTTAACTCTGCAACTGTACTATGTTTATTACTAATATTTCGTGATAAAATAATTTATGATCACCAAAATTACGAAGCATGATTCGGTTTTGCACCCTTTTTTCCATAGCAGTAATAATAATATTGTTTTATTAGACTGGTATTTACAGGAATATTTGCGTCTGAACCAAGGCCTGAACAAAAACGATGCATGAGTGCGAGTGAGAAAGTATTCGGCACCCTTACAATCTCTGCGACACGCGCTAGAGTAAAATAAAAGGTCTACATATCTGTGAGCTAGTTTCCAAAAGTATCGCCATCAAATCGGGGCGAAACGCTTCACATTGCGTCGATAACTTGCGAGCTCGAGTTGCTCAAATTGATATTTTTTGTGTTAAACATAAAGTCAATGGTAAATATTTTTAGTTAATTAAGTAGAAAATATGGTTCTGTGCGTTGTCTTAAAATGTGGTAGCCTGATAAGCAAGAAGATGGTATTACGTTTTATATGTAAGTTGATACAAGTTCGTGATAATTTATTTGTATTTTATTATATATTTTAATATCCGTGACCTAGTGTTTCTTTAAAATAACTTAAATTATGGATATCTTTACATAATGGTTGCATTTTGACCGCTTAAAAGTACTATATAACGTAAAAAAATAGATATTTATATTTTAATTCTGAGCGTCTAGCGCGAGCACTTTGGGCGAGCACTAGCGAAATGGTCTATGGTCTCGAACATTATTGTAGACAAATGCGTTCGCTCGCACACAAATCAAACGCAAGGCACGCGGCTTCATTTAGCAATGCATCGGGTGGCGTATAGATGTATATATAGTCTAAGGTCTGAACGAACAGTCGACTCGTTATTAAATCATTATTGGTTATATTAGGATTTGTGATCGTCTTTTAACATTTGGCTGGAGAGAGGTCAGTGACGTCAGTGAACTAAATTTACTGCGCGAAAACATAATTCTTTGAAAATGCCGGCCTCTGAATAACTTACTGTGCCAAGTTATACATTACAATTAATTATTAGTCAGGTACCCACCTGTGAATCATTATTAGACGTCGACCCAGTGGAGCAAACGCCGAATTCTTCAATCGGAAGACAGTTTGCATCGACGTCAGGTTTTATATCATCCTACAAACAAACAAATAAGTAGGTCGGTTAACGTTTTTAATAGAACGTTTCGAAAACAGGGAATAAGTGTAAAATGCATTGGTAAATGTGCCGCAGCTGCCGTCATGAGATTTTATAACTTTAAGTGCAAAAACGCAGTGGTCGCGCGGGGGCGGCGCGGCGGCGTCTTGCGAAACTCAAATGTATAACCGTTTGTAAAATGTTCGTAGACAGTGTGTTTTTTGGGGCATAATACACACGGTTATACGTTTGAGTTTCGCAAGACGCCGCCGCACCGCGCCCGCCAAATGACTACGGACGAGCACTAAGATCAAACCAAACCTAACCTCACCTCTCCCAACCTGATATTACCTAATATAATCTTAGTTTGTGATAATGATGCATCAAAATGTGTCAATTTTTTTTATTTTAAATTAACAATTATTGGATCGAAAAGCCTATGCGCCGACAGAAAAGGGTATTTATTATAATTTTCTACGTGGAATAAACTGTTTTCGTAAAAAAAATAATCATAAAAGCTCATGACGGCGTCTGCGGCACAATTGACAAAAAAATATATAGGTAACGCAACATTAATCAAACATTATCAAAATAACCTTAATTGTGGTATCGTCAACAATTTCTGGTGATGAAGGACCTTTCGGGCTAAACTGGTGGATATTTGGTATAATTTTATATTCTATAACACTGCGTTGTGTTTCACCATCTGACTCAACGTCCAGCGGTTCACTTTTAATGTCCATTTTTACAATAATCTGATTACAGAAATCTGAAATACAACACAAGACACGTGTCACAATTTTTAGGTTTAACAAGAATGTCAATCGCTGTCAGTATTGATATAAGAACAGTTTTGCAAACAGTAATTATTATTATATTGAAATAAAATGATTAACACAAGTCAATGTGTTTAAATGATTCTTCTTTTGAACGAGAATAAGTGCTGCAGCGTCGACGGAACGGTTACAAATAACAATGAGAAAAACAGAAGGTATCAAGATGGCGTCCCATCGTTCAATTCAATTAGGGACGTCAAAAAGTATTGACATGTTAGATAGTGGTATCGTTACTTTTGTCAATATCTCGATATTTCTATATGTAGTCGAGTCGTGGATCCTGATGGCAAGAGAACGGAAGGCAATTGATGCTTTTGAGATGTGGTATTGGCGCCGAATGCTTCGCATTTCTTGCACGGAGTACAGGACGAACCAGTCAATCATCCAGAGACTGAAGATAAAGGAACGGCTCTCGACGATATGTCTGAGAAGAATTCTGCAGTTTTTTTGACATATTGTCAGGCGCGGACCGGACAACCTGGAGAGACTGGTAGTTTTAGGTAGCCTCCAGGGAAGGCGAATCAGAGGAAGAGCGTCTGCGCGCTGGAGCGACCAAGTGAAAGACGTGACTGGGGGCACCATCCATTCTGCCCTGAGAGAAGCGGAAAATCAAGAAGGATGGAAAGTCTTGGTTGCTCAAAGGATGTTTACGAACGAAATTTAAATGAGGTCACGATCCTCAGCCATGAGTGCATGACCCAGAAGAAGAAGACAATATAATTATGACAAAATACTAATATTTAAATAATTATTAATAATTTTACGCTGTCATTCAAAACGATAAGGTGGATAATAACTACTTATAATTGTGTTTATCGGTTGTCTTATTATTAAACGTACTTAAAATTGAGATTTTTATAGTAACTAGCGTTGCTTAGAAAGCTTGCTTGTCATAATAATTCATGCAACACGAAACATTTATGAACGCACGAGGTCTAAAGATATAAGTTATCGGACATTAGGAAAGAACAAATTACCTAATTTTTATTTGTATTGATTTTTACTTGTATTATCATAATGTCAATACTTTCATTTTGTCTATGGCAATTGTCCAACTCATAGACTAAGACTAATATATGGTCCAACTTCTGTCCATTGTCACGGCTGTCATCAGTTTGTTACGGTAAACCGTTTCGCATTTGTGTCTAAATATGCCAACATGGATATTAAACGCGAACTGGATGAATTAGAATCTTATCCAGAAGGCCATCATTGGATTGATGTAAGTACCAATAATATTATATCCAAGCAGTGCAGATGCCACCACTTGCAATATAAAGAAAGAGTCGGTACCTACATGATGACGGGTATAGTCTCGAGGTTAGTTTTCCAAATTAATAAACTAAACCTTTTAAATTACAACTCATCGTGTGAAAAATATATCTACTTAATCTCCTATATATTATTATCCTAAGAGATTTTGGAAAATACGTCAACTTTGCTATTTAAACACCGATTTGTTGATTATTAAAGGAATTCACTTCAATTTTTAGAGTCCCGAATCTACTTCCATTTGAATCGGGCACAAATTTGATATAACTCGACACAGTCACAGATAATATCGTTTTTAAATCGCGTTTTACATCCGTCACCATACATTTTCGCATCTTGCTAGCCATCTACGGCAAATTGATTATATTGTCACTTAATACTTTTTATATAATCGATATTTCACAAATCAGAATTAATATTCCCCCAAACTATTCAAATCTGTAAGTAGCACATTAGCGTGCTACAAGAAATAAATACAATATCTTTCCTCACTAATTACTACGAAAATATAATCTAAAACCATGTCACTGCTTTTTATCTGTCAAACTAATAGACTTCGATTGTCATTTGTTTTCTTTCGCAAAACAGTTCATTTGACGTGTCAGAATTCAAATTTAGAATTTGCAGAATTAATCGAAAAATGTGACATTTCTATTAGCATGTTAAATAATCAATTTCAATCAAGACATTTTTATTGTAAGATGAGTTTTCTATTAATTAATAACAAATTTGATTTTTTTAAATACTTCTTTGTGGCTGTTCACGAACTCTTTTTATTGAATAATTAGGCTACTAATTTTGATAGATTACCATATAGTCATATTAAGTTGCCATTGCAAACAATGAAATAAATTAATACGAATTTTTATAGTTAACAAAATTTGTGATATTGTATAATATCTACCTATTTTTACCATCCTAATCATCATCAATCTGGACCTATCCACTGCTGGATGAAGGCCTCCTCAGCCTTATTCTACTCCTTACTTACACATGAATTATTATATTTATCAAAATCAGTGATATTATACTATTTACCCATCTATATTTATAATGCCATTATTATCACGAGCCTTAATAAATCCACTGCTGGATGACGGCCTCTCTACGTTGATTGTATTCTTGATAGTCTTGAATTTCATCATCATCATCAATCCACTGCTGGATGAAGGGTTCGCTTTAACAGATTTGTGATATTATACCTATTTCTATCGTCCTTATCATCATCGATCTGAACCAATCCACTGCTGGATAAAGCCCTCCCTAGCCTGATTCTACTCCTTTATGTCATTTGAATTGCTGTATTTATCAAAATTGGTGATATTATATTATATCTATTTATATTATATCATGAGCCTGAACCAATCCACTGATGGATGAAGGCCTTTCTAATTTGTTTGTTTTTTTGTCGGACATATGAATTGCTATATTTATCAAAATTGCTGATATTATATTTACCCATTCATAATATTGTCATTATCATCATCAACCAAGATCAATCCACTGCTGGATGAAGGTTATCCCAACCTAATTCTACTCTTCTTAGTCAGATAAACTGCTACATTTTTTTAAATTTGTGATTTTATATACCTACTCATTTATATTGTCATTATCGTCATCAACCTGTATCAATCCACTGCTGGATGAAGGCCTCTTTAAGCTGGTTCCACATTTTTAGGTTTCATAAATTCCTGTTTTTATAAGAATTGGTCTATTCCTCTCAGATATAATATGTATTGCTTTATTATTTATTAACATTTGTCTCAATATGAATGTCCCGCACCGGGAAACTATATTGGTTAAGGTTAATTTTGAATTAAAAATTTGATTTTTAAATATTATTCTATGGCTGCAAGCATTTATTTTTTATAGACAATGAAACTAAACAATGTTTAAATTTGTTTTTAATGCTACTAACCTTTTTCTATTATGTAAACGGGACCCGAAAGAGATTAATCTTTGGATATTATATTGGATCGCTTTTAATGATAATCACATAATATTGCTGTATATTCGAATGAATGAGGTGTATAATTATTTATCATATTTAAATGCACATACCTACACATATATTGTATTAAAATTAATATGACAGTGGTAGCAATCGGCGATTGCCAGCTGTTCTGCTAGGCCTAGCAGCCTGAAGCGGTGTCAGGTGATATTGCGAAGGCCTGACTTCAGAATAGACTACGCATATGACTCCAAATTTGTATTGGCAGTGACGACATGCAAATCATAAAACTGACAAATTAGCTAAATGTTCAACTATCTGACGTGGATAAAAATCCACCCCGAAAGGAAAATTATGGCGCCGTCTATACATACTTTACAATTATATTAAAATCCAACACCAAGTCATTATGACGAAAAGCTGTCTGCAAGACCTAGTGAGACAGACTGGCGAGAGCCAGCTGGCTCAGCTAGTATAATATAAATACAAACAAATTATTTACTCGACGGTGGCTAGTTAGGTTAGGTAAGGTTCTCCATTTTGCGCGGACATAAGATATGTTGTATCGATTAGATTGGTACCAGTGAAACACGTAAAGCGCGAAATATATTATGGTGCATGTCGCGGACTATCACGTGACGTAAAGTAAGCTGCCGGTACGGGAAACAAGAGTGTCATGTCGTTTTCCTTGGTGTTTAAAATATTATCAGACTGATGATTCCATCCCATAGCATATTTTGAACCTTTTAACGAACATTGTCAGTTGGCACCAGTCGACACCTGCATGACGTTTTGAACGTTTTTTTTTTCATATTCTAGATCAGTGGTTCTCACGTGAAATTTAACTGTGGCTGTATAGTTGACATTGACAGTTCTATTAAAACGTCTGGTGGCCGCACCAAATTTCGCTTTTGTTGTGATTAAAGCTAAATTGTATTTGCTAAAAAAGTCCATTGAATAAACCGCGACTGCATATACATGGCGGGTGGAGATGTGGAAACTCAAATCAAGTCCATTTAATAAAAGACATTGAACATTTTATAACATATATTTATTTAAAAAATAATGCAAGTGGAAATTCTGCAATACTCCTTTTTTCCAATGTGAGCCGAATGGCTGCTTTTATTAAGTTTAAATTCTATCAACTTGCTTCGATATTTGTTTTTTTATGAAGTGCATTACATACCCTGAATATAATACTACGTGTATTCATTCCTTTCGCCATTTTTAACCGATTTACATATTATATGAATCTGAAATTGTAGATATTAAAAAGTTTATGGTTTTTGACAGATGTATAGGTACCTACTTGCCCCTTTGTAGTGACGAATCCAGTCCTGTCTTATATTAAAATAAATGTAATTAGTACCTACTACATGTGTCATTGGCGTAAGGTTTTTCGACTTCTGACATAATCCAGATGGATTTGATATTCACAGCGTTGGTCATTCGGTACTGTCTCGATACCTAACTTAAAAAATGGCTGCCAAAAGCTTAGTTTTGGCTAGTTTTAGGAGGGCACCAAAAATGTAGCTTTCACTGCCTCTATTATTTCATAAAAACTGGTAACTTACTTTTTGTTTTACAGAACGCACTAATCCACGACTGTCCCATAAAAAACGAGACTAATTTTCAACCAGGTGACGACGTATGCGAGTTTGGTAAAGATCCAATACCCACATACAGTTATGAAAGTCCTCAAGGTGAATCCTCCTATTCAGAAAATACAGCACTATGTGAGGTTTGTACATAAAATTTCATTAATTTATAACTTAGTGTAACAACACCACACGCGCATGAATTGTGTGCTTGAATCAACGTACTTATGTCGAAAACAATTGGTACTTAGTTTGTTCAACCACCGGCCGTTGGGATGTATTGTACCTACCTGCCGTAGTGGCTGAAAACACATGGATTAACACTGCGAATTACAGTGGCGAAAGGTGACTTTTTGAAAGAGGTAGGCTGTGGGAGTAACCATGCTTGTCAGATATATTTGCGGGAAATAAGAAGATAACCCAATATTACTACTGGTAAATAGGTACACTAAAACGAAGAAATTTCAAAAGCTTAATTGGTTTGTTATAATTAGTTCATAAAAATAAGCAATTAGTTTGAATTACTTATGTAGTTTCCTAAACATTTATAAACGTAACATACGCTCAAAATATATTACCTATCATCTTTGAAAATATTCGTTGTTGTATATATATTATGTTCCATAACAATTTATAATTTAACCCGTAAAACTAGACATTGTAAAATACTTCTAACGAAACAACTTGTAAATTTGTATGCAGGATGCCAGGCATTTTGAAATAATGAGAAAAATACTTCATACTGGAAAACCAGTCGATTCACTTGAAAATAATCCTATACCATATGTGAAGCGAAACGCGGTGTGTTCTTTTTTTTATAAACTTTCGAGAGATGCCATAGATGGTGCTTATTGAAATATGTGAAAAGATCGTAAAATTATGACAATTATACGATAGATGTCTTTGGGCATATTGAATATATTATTATTTGTGATTATATAAATACGTCAATATGAAAATAAAAATTATTTTTCTTAAGAAGGTAGGCTTTCAATATTCGCCTAGTATGGAGTCTTCGCCACTGGTGAATTATATATAAAGCAAGAACCATAAAGCCAGTCGCCATAGATTCAAGCCAATTTAGACGTATGACTTGACGGCCAGGGAGTAAAACGCAAAAAAACAAATAGCAATATCGCATGAGCATTTTATTTATGTGTGAAACGTGAATACATATTATGTAATATAACTCTGATACGTGTTTAAGTTTCTCCAATCTGGAAATTTTTAGAGCCAAACCCAGAAGGTAATCCATTTTTCTTATTTTTGTGTTCCCTGGCAACAATAATATAAACAAAATGTACAACAGACATAGACAGGACAAAAGCTTCAAAAAAAATTGCTGGACAAATCTAATTTACCATTACTTCCCGAGAAGTAGTAAACGTCTGAAGGCTAATTTATTAACATCGTCAATATTAATGTTATGTCAGATCAGGACGCATAGTTATTAGTTAATTTCGGCACAGTTCATACAGTATAAACCAGAATTAAATAGATGAAAGTGAGTCCCACACAATACAAATATTTTTCTAATATGTCCAAAATGATGCACCTACCTACTTAATTTTTTCGTGATTTTCTTTACAGACAAAGTTGATACATCGTGGTGTATCTTCCTATGTGGGTGCTGGTCAGAGTATAGGCCGTCTCCAACATGCTGGTAATGCATTACATGAAATTGAAGTCCACGAACTTGACATTGAAAGAGAAATCACAATAATACCTCAAAAAGAGGCCTGTCTAAAGTTGTATAAAGCTTCTTTTTTTAAAAGAAATTTTGTATGTACTCTTTGTTTTGTTTATTACTCAAATAGGCAGACTTTGAAGACCCACAATTTTTTGCACGACGTGTTTTTATCTGGTAATTTTCATATTAAATACTCTACGAAACTATTTAACGATAAAAGCAAAGTAAAAAATAATTCCAATTTGAATAAATGTAAAACAGTTCGCAGTAACGATAAACCGTTTATGTGTCAATTATGTAATTTCAAATGCAAATATTTATGTAATTTGAAGAGACATGAAATGGTACATACTGGTGAGAAGCCGTATGCTTGCACATTATGTGATTACAAATGTAACCAACATAGCGCCCTAAAACGATATATAATGTTTCATAATGGTGAAAAACCATTGAAGTGTAATATGTGCGATTATAGATGCACACAATCCAGTACATTAAAGCTACATCAAATGATTCATAAGGGTGAAAAAGCCTTCAAGTGTACAATATGTGATTATACATCTACACAATTTAGTATATTGAAAAGGCATTACATGGTACATACTGGTGAGAAACCTTTTATGTGCGACTTATGTGATTATAAATGTACGCAATCAAATACTCTGAAGAGGCATAAATTCGCACACAGTGGTGAAAAACCATTTAATTGTGACAACTGCGAATTTAAATGTAACCTGGCTGGTGACTTGAGGAAACACAAAATGATTCATAGTGGTGAGAAACCGTTCGAATGTAATCTATGTGATTATAAAAGTAACCGATACGGTACGTTGAAGAGACATAAACTAGTTCACAGCAAAGAATAATTATTATTCATTTATTGACAGGTATAAATTACTAGAGATATCACATTGACACGAGAACTCACTATTCGAATAGGAATATTTATAACAACGTTCAATTATATGTGGAATATTTAGGGATCTTGTTTACTATGTGACAACTAAACGCCGTATGCGCAATCTAAACCAAACCACCTCTCACCACACTCTGTCTTAATCGGGTATACAATCAAATGTGCTTTGAATGGATTTACAGAGACTTTATAATAAAAACTACCCGTGGAAAAGAGGAGCATGGTGAACTTACAAAGATAATTACTGCACTTAATCACTTCAATATAATCAGTGAACTTCAATATAATCACTACTTAAATAGCTTTTAAGGTTAGGTAAAAAATAAATTAATATAATGCTTTATGTATACTTTTATTCATACTATACTTATGTAACCCACATTGATGTCACACGCCAGCAATCGATCCAATGACCCTCCATTCACATTAAACTGTTTTGACTGTACGGAAAAAAATCGAACGGTAAAAATCCAAATCGGCAACAAGTTCACGCTCTTTTCTCACTATACGGTTTTTTCCGTCACTAGCTCAGTTTGTGGTTAAGTCAGTGACGTCCCGTGGGGGTAGGCAGATTGAGCGTCGCTCGGGGGCGGCAGTTACTGGAAGGGCGGCAAATCGAAAATCAACGTTTGGAATATATAGACATAGCTAAACTTAGTAATAGGTAACGAAAATATCTTTTCATTAAAAAATTCAACCTACTGGTTTTATCGGGTTTGCCATATCTAGTTTACTTCCGTTGCCCTTCGACGTTCTTGGTGACCAAAAACGACACATGCAGATTTGCGAATAATTAGTCTTGAATGATTATTATTTACATTTAATGTATCCATAAAACACATTTCTTAGATATTAGAAAGGACGATAAAAATAATGTATAAAAAAATGAGGCGGCATTTTGGCGCTGCCTAGGGGCGGTATTTTATTTAGGGACGTCACTGGGTTAAGTGTTGTGTTATACGATTTAAAACCGTGTATACGATTTAAAGCCGTCTTATATAAAAGCATGCGTTAGGTCCAGATAAGGAACAAATACCCAAAACTAATGTCACAACACACTAAAGTGTGTGCTTTGAATGCGTTTACAGAGACTTTAAAATAAAAACTACCCGTGGAAAAGAGAAGCACGGTGAACTTACAAAGATAAATGATTCTGATTAATAAATAGAACACAATACGGAGAAAAAAATAAGTGAAGACACATCCGCAGTTAGAACGCGCAGTTTTTTTTTAAACGCAACAAGATTGGCCTTTGTGGCGACCAGATTGGACGGCCCAATGTTCCAAACAGCTGGTTGAACCGCCTTAATACTTTGGACGCTGAAGACGCACCTGGCACGTAATGACCATCGGGCCGATCGATGTAATTAACGTGCATTTCAAAGGTGGTATTTAAAAAATCATTATCTAGTCAGCAGCGAATGAGTTAAGCATCTCTTCCCTTTCGAAGCACATTCTCAGTGCGCATTAAGACAATGCTGCTAGTGAAGTTTATACTATTTACCGAAAAATTTTATTCGTATATGAAAAGATCATACTGATATTCTACTTCCTGCATCCATGTTGTTCCAGTTGCTATAGCGTTCTACCTTGAAGCCATGGGTCGCTTACTTGGTACTACGACGGGCAAAATGTGTGATGTATTATTCACTCTTTGTCTATTCCAGTGCAAAATCTTAAAAAAAAGACTAACAAAAATTCCTCGTAAATAAACTATTTGACATCCACTTAAGGCTATACTTCAGCTAGGGCACGGTCTAAAACGATCGTGACTACGCGACGCGAAGATTGTGCAAATGACGCATGCAGAACAAAACATAATTTGTCATAAAAAGTCAACATGCGTCCATTTAATGTTATGTTCTATTACTAATAATAATAATATATTCATTGACATGTTTTCTTTTTCAAGTAAATGGGTAACGTTTTTTAGTCACCTTTACACGATTTAAGAATTCATTCCCCCGTCGCCATCACAAAACAAAAATTGACGTGTTCACAACTCGACTTTCGCTCTACGATTGCTAGCCAGTCCAAAATTTCGTCGCACTTATAGTTAAAAACTACCTGCCGTTTCACTGAAGTACCGTCTTAAGATTGAACAATCCATATTTTACTAATATTATTTTATCATGAAATTTGATATTTTGACATTAAAAAAACTATTTTTTAATACCTACATAACTTAGATCAATATTAGAAACGAATCTGTATAAATCAAACCAGTGGGTTTATTCCATACACAATGCGGCTATCGACGGTAGTTTATCATATTTGTGTACTGATACGGTTAATTGTTACAATAAGTTAACCGTCTAAACACTCGAAACTCTCAAAAAGTGCTATGTTTTAACAGCCCCTCTCTTGGCTGTGTTAACTTTTAGAACGAGATAGACGGTTTGGACGGCTAACTTATTGTAACAATAAATTATAATACCCATCTCAATACATAAATATGATAAACTACCGTCGATAGCCGCCTGTATATAGAATAGACCCGCTGTTTCGTGTGATATACGAATACATAACTTTGGATTTACATTGGAGTGCTTTATGCAATAAACTAATGAGCCAAGTATACTATTATAAAACGAATGCTTCATTCTTAAATCCTGTATATTATATTTAGTATGTACCTACTAACTATTAATTATAATCATTATTAAAGTTAATTTGTCATGCAGTGCGATGTGAATAAAGTTGTGATAATATTGATGTGCACGTCGCGTACTATCACGTGACATCACAGTAAGCTGGAGCTGCGAAAAAAGGTGTCGTTTTTATGTGTGTTTAAAATGTTATCAGACTGATGCTCCCATTCCGTACTACATTTTGAACCTTTAAACAAACATTGTCAATTAGCAAAAACTGCCGAAATCACCAGAAACACAATTCGGTCACCTCACGTTGTACCGCACTGCATCGACACCTGCATGACGTTTTGAAAGTTTTTTTCATATTCTAGATCAATGGTTCTCACGTGAAATTTAACTTTGGCTGCACAGTTGACATTGACAGTTCTATTGAAACGTCTGGTGGCCGCACCAAATTTCGCTTTTGTTGTGATTAAAGCTAAATTTTATTTGCTAAAAAAATGTATCAATTTATTTATAGACAAGTCCATTTAATTAACCGCGACTGCATATACATGGCGGGTGGAGATGTGGAAACTCAAATCAAGTCCATTTAATAAAAGACATTTGAACATTTTATAACACATCTATTTATTTAAAAAATAATGCAAATGGAAATTCCGCAATAGGTACATACTCTTTTTTCACGCTCACCTCACGTTGTACCGCACTGCATTGACAACTGCATGACTCAATGAACGTTTTTTATGATTTTCTACATGCATACACATTTTCGACTCAT
Organism: Rhyacophila brunnea; assembly: GCF_057557595.1. Taxonomy (NCBI): domain Eukaryota; kingdom Metazoa; phylum Arthropoda; class Insecta; order Trichoptera; family Rhyacophilidae; genus Rhyacophila; species Rhyacophila brunnea. Next base: position 7,037,027 of record NW_028232785.1, read on the forward strand.
GTCAAAATCGCGTGTTTTTTGTTTTTAACGGTTGGCACTATGTATTTTCTATAAGAATGATGTCCATTATCTAAGTTCTGCAGGTTGCGTTCTATTCAAAATATTAGCTATGTATGTAATATCGAGAGTATTTTTAACGTAGAAACTGTTCAATTAGCATGAATAATGAATAATAATTCAAAATACTAATACATCAGCGTTGGCACCATCTATCATTGAATTTAGAGAGATTTTCATCGTTCAAAATATTCTGCAAAATGACGAAACCATAGATTTAATTTATCGCCGTGATAATGATAGCATGCGACGTCCACTTCAATAGAATCACTACTTAAATAGCTTTAAGGTTAGGTAAAAATAAATTAATATATTGCTTTATGTATATTTGTATTCATATTATGCTTATGTAACCCGAATAGATGTCACATGCCAGCAATCGATCCCAAAATCCTCCTTTCACATTAGACTGTACGGAAAAAAATCTAACGGTGAAAATCCGAATCGGCAACATATTCACGCCCTTCCTCAGTATACGGTTTTTTTTCCGTCACTAGCTCAGTTTGTGGTTCAGTGTTGCGTTAGGTCACGTACACCAATGAGTCATCGGTCACCATCCAGCCGCCGTGTATACATTGGAATGGACGTCTTTTATACGGCGCCGTTTCGATTTTTAACCGTCGCCGTGTAATGTGAAACGGGCCATGCTCTTCTTCACGCCACTAAAAATATGTCGGCGCTCGATTTTTTGCCGTACGGGCAAAACCATATAACATGAAAGAAGCGATGTCAAAAATATCATGACTAAGTGCGAAATCTTTACGGTGATAGGCGGCGGCTCGGAGAAATACATCCCCTCCTCTCGCGTTTCAGTACTTTCAATAGGTACTTCGAAATCGACAACATAGGTATCACGTTAAAGATTTCGCAGCCAGGTGTATTTTTTCGGCCTATAGTGTTACCTTCATAGAGGTATTAAATAAAAAGAGGGGCAAAGAATCGGCTTTCTCATATAACTGAATGAAGCAGGCCAACAATAGCCGAAAACTTACGATAAATAGCGACGCGATAAGACAAATGTAGGACATCACGGAGAATTTACTTTGGTCATTATAACGTACCTATATAATATAATATTAACGTGGAAATTTTTCCGCAAATTGATTACCAGCCTGCCTCACCATACTTGCCTGCTTCACCATACTTTCATATAACCTGCCAATCCTAGGTTACCTTACAATGGACGACCGAAAGCTCTAAGTTGGGATTTTATTTCAAGGGGGGTGGAATATTCATCGAGTATAACTATTTCGTTTTCGGATAAGATCTTGCGTGACGCATTTATGATATATTAACAGGAACATAATTCAGAAGATGGGCTAGGGTACCATTGAACTGTTTGCTGGCCGCTAACAAAATGTCATATCTGATATATTTTTCACAAGATTCTCCGTAGTTTTTACTACCAATCATAAGGTAAGGTACCTATTATTCAAAATACAAAAACTCAGAGAAGGCATGCCTTTTAGAATGCATTAAGTATATCAATGGTTGTTTTTATTTTATCAACGAAAATTTTGCAAACTTGTTTTTAGCAAAACATTAATGAGTAGGTACTGTCATTTCCCTCCATTTTCGAAATTAAAAACACACTGTCACTTTTATTCTTTGTGGTTTTCGTCTGGATTCGGGACTTGGAGGTGGACAAATAACACACCGGAATTGTGATCAGAAACGACGAGTTTTATTTAGGTTAATATAAATACTAATGGTTACATTTTTAATAATTTATTTTATGCGGAGTACGAAACGTGCGTGTCTACGATTTGGCTGTTTGCAACGTTCTGACGTGCCAAAAAATAACGGCCGCCTACAAAGCGATACAATGCGGCGCTGCCAATATGAAATTTTGCCGGCAACCATGTACAACGTGACCGATTTATTATTACTTATTTTCTTAATCGAACCTTACTATTTGTAGGCTTGATACCGAGTAGGGTCTCTCCAGATTCACAGAGACATCCCCAAATAGGGGCCATTTGGGAATGTAACAGTACTTACTAGTTAATTCCTTTTTTTATTCAACGAATAATTCACATGATTTAAGAAAAATTAAAATTAGTAAAATTCTAATTACCTATTGAACATACACAATTTTTGAAAACACTTCTGAGAAGATAATGAATCAAACCTTCATCTCTCGGGTTTTGCGACTACACACATAGACCACTGCGCTAAAGGTACCATACTCAATTACGACAAATTTTAACTAATGGCTCTACAAGGACGTACAAGGGCAGATGTTGGGAAGCCAAAGTAACATCACAGCGCTAGCATTGAGATTGTATCGTATCTTCATCAGATACGTAGGATTCACTTCCCCGCAAGAAGTATAATTTATAGAGCAATTGGAGTCCAGCACCCAATAAACCATATATGGCCATGAATTGAACTCTTCAGCTCAGCATCATTCGTCTTATTAGGCTCAGCGTACTGAAACAATAGAAAATACAATACTATGAATTAATCGATACATTTATTCCTATTTATTAAGTATTCAACACCAGGAATATAAATACTAATGGCCAATAGTATTAATCACTAGGTATATTAAGTATATTAATTATTCTGTTCATCGAATCCTCAATATGGAGATCACAAAGCCCTTTCATCACAAACTGTATCAATTTAATTGGTACTTAATTGATGTTTTAGCAGTGCATGGAATTGCCTAATAAAATGATAAGTTTGATATTATGTATGACTAAATGATAAAGTAATATAATATGAGCATTGATACCTTATGGTTTCATAAGCCAGGATAGGATCCTGGATTGTGATTTTGGAGGATGTATCTCAGCCTCTAGCAGTGAGCAAAGTTCACTGGTTCTCCAGGATAAAGTCATCATCTGGCCCCAGGAGATGAATGTGAACATCATTACTATCGTCAGGGTTATATCCTCCACCAACTTCAATATCATTATCATTCAAAATATCACCAATATGCTGGCTATTCAAGGATTCGTCTAAATGTAAACAAAAAACATAACCTCAATAAATCAGATATACTAATGTCAAAATATATCACTCTAGACCTGAGTTACACATGTGTGTACCGAATTTTGAAACTATGATTATAATATTATACAAAAGTGTAAAAATAATTTAAAGTATACGGAATATTACTGTGATTCATTGTGAAACTAAATACATCATTGGTTTTTAATAGAAATAAATATTAATATTTAATTAAAAGCACTTACTTGTCAGAGTTGACTTTTTAGCCGCCATTTTTGTCTTGTGCAAATATCCATAACTTCAAAGTCAAAATAACAATTTATTTTAAAACTACATAGGCTAGTGTTTTGCTCTAGTGGTAGAAAAATATACTATCTATACCACTGTAGTCAAATGCGGTTCAAGTATCCATTCAAATCATTACTAAAAAATATTTAAATAACGTCCACATATGTGTACCTCAGGACGCAAGAGGATAATAGGTACTACCTACCCGAAAGTGAAAATCAGCCACTATCTGGCAGGAAGAGTGTTGCCAGAAGGATAAATAATCAAGGTAATAATAATTATGGGAAAAGGGGGTTAAAATTACATGCCAAGAAGAACAAAAGGCGAAAAATACGGTCTTCATTTCAAGGGACTTCAGAGTCAATAGCGAATAATTATTATATTTTGTCAAAAACTAAAGTAGGTACAAATTGTCTTTGATTGAAAATGTATGGGTATTTTGTTTGTCACAAAAATCATAGATATATTTTGTAAATACCTCTTTAAAGGACATCAGAGAATATCTGTTTCGTTTCGAGGACTATTTTTAACTGTCAAAAAACCTTTTTTTTTCTCGGCTTGCCAAATTTTTCTCCGTCACGTAATAATTATTAGCATAGGTACTTCGCACACATAATGGTACGCAAAAAACGTCACCTGCCATAAAAAATAATACTGAGAATTTTTAAAATCCCTTTTTCGTTTGAATGGCAGAAAACAAAACTTATACATTTTCAACAGGGGACATACCTAGCTTATTATAATTCGATGACAAAAAATGGCAACACTGAGTCAAAAAGACATCTCACGGCGGCCGAGGACTTGTTTGAAAGAACACGTGTTTAGTGTGTCACGATTCTTTTTGAGAACGGACGCTTCCAATGCGTAAAATGGACGTCAAACGTGAAGTAATTGACTTCGAACCTGATGCAGATGAGCAGCATTCGTTCGATGTGTCTTTACATGGAAATAACATACAGTCAAACACTTTTATCAAACAAGAGTATGCTGATGTTCCCGGCCATGCTGCTGAGGTAAGTTTTGAAATGTCATTTATTATAAAAACACGTCAATCGATGACATATGTGTAAGAAATTATTTTTTAATATTCTTAAGAGAGTTGATTCTCAGAGAAAATCCAACGATATAGGTAAACAGGAAGCAAGTGTGTTTCCGAAAGACATACTAGGTATCTGGTCACTTGGGAAGGCTGTGGAAGGAAACTTTATATCACTTCACCAATCATAATTACTGTAAATGATTCGCCAGCAATAGTACCTACGCCCTATTGATTTAGATAAGATAAGTTTGGAACGTTTGTTTGAATTAAAACTATCAAAACGTTCTTGTGATTAGAGCTAAAACAATTTAGTACTTACCTATTTTAATTTGTCCGCATAATTGTCAAACGACCGGTTTCGTTCGCTTTGAGAACATTTTTACCAAACTACATTCCTAATATAATATTAAGTACTAATACCTACCGACAGTGACGTCCCTAGACAAAATGCAGCCCCTAGGCAGTAGGTACCAGAATGCCGCCATATTTTTTTATGTCAAGATTTTCATCATTCTTTCATGACTCCAATATCTAAGAAATGTGTTGTATGGATACATTACTAACAATATATATATATACACCACTAAACCTAATATAAATGCCATCTTTGCTTCAATAGACAATATTGCGAGTCAGCGGTTTCAAATGGGTGCATTTAAAAATACACTTGACAACTTCCAAAACTCACGAGTGACTGGGAAACATATTTGGATAAATTTTAAAGTAGGTATGCACGTGTCATTGCTGTTCACCAAGAACGTGACGTTCAAGGACAATGGAAGTGAACTAGATATCGCGAACCCGACAAAAAAATAAAGTCCTGTTAAAACTATTATAGTAGGTGTAGGTACCTAATTAATATATTTTGTTTCCAACCAGTGAGCTGAATTTTTTAATGGAAATATATTTCCGTTATTACTAAGTTTAGGTAGCTTTATATGTATACCTAATGATTCTCCTCGATTTGGCGCCCTTTGGGAAACTGCCGCCCCCAAGCGACGCTCAATCTGCCTACCCCCACGGGACGTCACTGCTTACCGAAGAACTCACGTGGGATGATTGGCTTTGTTTATGGTACCGTTGATGAGAGAGAGAGACATTTCATATGTGGTAGGGATTTGCGTAACATTATGGGTCAACAAAGATATCTTATTAACACATTAATTAAGTTAGTAAGCGGTCTGCACAGACGCATTTATTAATTGAAAAACACATTTAAGATGGGAAATAGACATAGGTTCAATATAACTGAGGTAAACTCAGCGCTCGAAATGGAAAAGTTTACGAACCGGAGCGCTCGACAAATTTTCTGAAGATATTTACATAGTCATCAAATCGTATGTGTATTTTATAAAAATAAGTGTGTCAGATTTTCTATTATATGACCTATCTAGCTCAGATGGTCAACATATTTTTTCCACGAAACGGAGCGATAATTTTACAAATTTCACGAGCCGGAACGGCGCTCCGGTGCGTTCCGTTCCATTTCGAGCCCTGGGTAAACTATGATTATTAGAAGACACATTTTTGTCCTAAAAAGTATTTGATTGTCGCGAATTATGGAGGTTGATTAATTATGGGCACATAATAATTAGGTTTGCACTGCACTTGCAAGTTTTTTCAACGTGATTATGTTAACACATCATTAACGATTACACTCTTGTACGGGTTGAAACAAGCATTGTCCTGTTTCGGACGTCAGCCGAGCCGCGGGGCGGGCTTTTTTTTTATGTGCCTTATAAGATACCTCGCATTTACTATCGAGGCTTCTTAAAAACTTTCGCACGCAAACTACTCTACTTGATGCTAGCCTAATGAAAATGTGTCGGCTGAGAGAATATGCCTAAACTATTCTTCTACCCTCATCGGGTATTGCTAATTTGAATTCGGCCAGAGCCTATAAAACCGCCTTGCAAAATCCTTTGTTAGCTCAAGGCGGTGGTGATTATGATGAATATTTTGTCGTATTCATTGGGAACTGACAATGACATTAATATGGACGAAGCATCTAGAAAATAAAATGACACTCACTTTGTGTCGGGTCTGCCGGATGGCGAAATTCATATTTTAATATCGGTATCCTACGCTCAAATGAACATTCTGCTTGTAAGCGGTGTAGCGACACCGCTGGGTCTGCCCATACAAAATTTCTGACTGTCAGGTTTCGACTCCACCGTTATTATTGTGTTACAAAATGCCAATGTGCCTAGTTAAAAATTGTAAAAAAATCTACTAAACACTCCAAGAAAGATGGTATATCACTTTTCATGTGTTAGTATTATTTATTATTTATAAAATGCCATTTTAAGATATTGATGAATGTTTATTCAATGCAATTGAATGACAGGAACCATTGGGCAGTCAGTCGCCTGTGATTCGCTGAGCTCACTTGCGTCTAATCTCCGAGAAGTCGTAAGTAACCGAGAATCTGTTTCTAACGCAATGAGTCATGACACTAATACGCCATTACAATAAAGGTTATATTACTATAAATTCTCGAAGCTTGTATCGCATAATGGAAACGGATTCGTCATATGGTCACGTTACATCTACCTATACATCTGTGAATGACTTTCATGTACAATTTCTCGTGCGCGCCGGGTATGAAGTGAGTTGTCCATTTAATATTTAATATGTCATTGGGAACTGAGGACTGCGATTTGTAGCCGAGTTTTTTCCCGTCGTAAAAGAAATGTCGCATAGGACTAATATTCCGAGCATATACTTATCCTATCTTATATAACTGTAGTCACTGGATCTGGAAGGCATGAATCATCATTACATGTCACCATTAATTATTTTTATTACATCAATACAGAAATTAAGAAATTCATCTCTTCCGGCCTCGTTTGCCATAGTCATCGGAAGGTCTCGAATATCCGCCGTCTGTAATAAAAAGTTCAGGTTGTGCCGCTCCTTGCTAAAGATTTGACAATCTAGGAGTAAATGTAGGACGTCCTGGTCTCTTCCGTCGTCGCATGGACACTTTCCATCAGATGTTATTTTAAACGGGTGGAAGTATGCTCGCACGACTCCGCGGGGCGGGCTAGGGGTTGTTTATCTCGACTTGGCTGCTATCTGATTATGAAAGTACGTTTTCAAGTTTGAAGGTTATTTGCTACCGCGGAGTGGGCAGGTACCTAAAGATTCAGTTCGAAAGGACACTGAAGGAGCGCGTTCGTTTTGCAAAGTATTTGTTTGTTGTAAGGCAGTGCTGGTCAACTTTTGTCAGGGATATGTTGATATTGAAATTAAATTTTCGACATTTTTATGGATTTTATTTGGTAATAGTACCTATGAATTGACGTGTGATTAGGGTAGATTCATATTGTTTGCATTGTTCTTGTTGTTATTATATTTTAAAATATGTACTCCTCGTGATTACTGTTGTAGAGTACCTACCTACCTAAATGATGTTTAAGAATGATCAATGCAATAACTCAATTTTTCTAAACATTAAATCATTCACTGATTTAATGGCGGATCACACTTTCTCCGATACCACTCGGGATGGACCGAGCATGAGAGTGTGGTAGGTCCGCTCGACTCGAGTTTATATTCCTTGTCAGCACTTGAATCTGTGGCAGTTCTTTGTGCCTAGCTGCAGTAGCGCTAGGCATAGTAAAACCATAATGACGTATACAATTTGACGGCGATAAAAATTTCACCCTAATTAATAATAACAATTCCAATAGAAGTCACACAGCACACCTATTCTATTTGCTTCCCAGGCAATTTCTTCTTTGTCGATTATCCAGTCCAGCGAAGTCCACTTTAAAAAAAAATTAGAGACGCGATATCCTCTCAGTTTCCGGTCACCCATAAAACAGTGATCCCAATATCAGTAGATTCGATGAAAAATCGTATTTTCTTACCAAAATTGGTAGCACTGAACTGAAATGGACAAGAAACAACAAGCCATGACATCAAAAGTTAAAGATAGGCGAATCGATTTTTAATTTAAAATATGCGACGGATGTTGAGTAATACTCCTGCCTGTATAATTACAGACTGCCAGAATATTCCCGTAAAGATATTACGGAAAATGCTTAGAATTAAGTAGGAAAGACAATGGGTTTGAGGTTATGAGACTATTAGGTTTCAGTAGCTCCGTGTGCGAAGCATCGGTCACTGTGCAGTTTATGAGTTCCATCACCAACCAGTTCGTCAGATTTTAGTTTCTGCGTGAGCGGATGGCCAAAGATTGAAATAAATTTCGGACAATGGCTTCCTCAAACGGTCGGTGATGCTGTAACTTCGTGACCTCGTGGCTCCAGGAACAGTTTACTATTAAATATTATACCCATTAAAAAATAATTATGTCACCTCGCTTTCCGATGTGAAAATGCATAGTACAACGAATATATCTTGTCAATCTAGCGTACCTATTTAAAAACTACTCAAAAAACCCTCCAAATAAATTGTCCACTACATCGAATACTTACTTATTTTCAGGGAGTAGTTTTCAACGCAGAGAATGTTAAAGACACAATAAACCAAACTTTTCACGAGGATCCTCAACCCAGTTACTGTTCTTCAAAACCAGAAAATCAGGTATGTCCACCACAAAACTCTATGAAAATTCAACAATGCCTACTTACTGTCATAGTGATAATTAGTTATATTTTTTTAAGTATTAAAATATTAAATGTTAATTGTTGAAATCATTGATTATAATGTTATCAGGGAACCAATAATTTGTAAGGTTTATATTAAAATGAGTGAAATACATGACATATATAAATAGTTTCATAGTAGGCACCTAGGTACTTGTTTAAATAAAATATAACCGCACTGCATCGACACCTGCATGACGTTTTAAACATTTTTACTTTTTTTACATGTCTACACTTTTTCAAATCATGTCAAAATCACGTTTTTTGTTTTAAATGGTTGGCACTATGTATTTTCAATAAGAATATTGTCTATTATCTATGGTTTATAGGTTAGGTTCTGTTCAAAATAGTATTGATTGATAAAATATCGCAGGTAATTTTAACGTACCTACGCACACGTTGAAACTGTTAAAATTGATTAAAAATAACATGAATAAGTAATAATAATTCAAAATAATAATACAATATCGTTGGCACTGTCTTTAACTAAATTTAGAGAGGTGATGATCATTCAAAATATTCTGCAAAATGACGAAACCATTGACTAAGTTTGTCGCCGTGACAGCGTGACAGTGACGTGACATGTATCCCAATTCGATCACAACTTAAGCCTCACCTAAGTCTACATTAGCAACAGAAAATTTCTTATGGTTATGGGTTTATTACGAGTTCACCTTCCTGAAATCTTTAGCCCCCGTGCGTACATTAGACATCATAAGCAAATTTGGTGGTGAATGATTAGCAATCGTCTGAAATAATATAATATAGTATTTAAGTTCCATGCTTAGTCTATAGATACATCTAGACGCCACCCATTCCATTGCTAAATGAAACTGCGTGCCATGCGTTTGGTTTGTAGGCGAGCGAACGCATTCGTATGCAAATTTTCGAGACCATAGACTATTTCGCTAGTGCTCGCCCAGAATTAAAATATATTTTTCTATTTTTTTACGTTACATAGTATTTTTAACCGGTCATAACGCAACCATTAGGTAAAAATATTCATAATTTAAACTATTTTTAAGAAACACGGTCACTTGAAATTAAAATATATAATAATATACAAATAAATTATCACGAACATGTATCAACTTACCTATGAAACGTAATACTATCTTCATGCTTATCAGTATGGCTACCACATTTTAATACACACAGAAACATCTTTTCTACTTAATTAACTAAAAATATTAACCACTGACTTTATGTTTAACACAAAAAAAAAAAATTTTAGCAACACGCGCTTGCAGGTTATCGACGCATAGTTAAGCAAAAAACTAAGATATGGTGGCTACGCCAACAACAAAATCTTCTACACATCTGTAAACCTTTTATCTTACTCTATCGCGTGTCGTAGAGATTATGAAGGTGCCGAATACTTTCTTACTCGCACTTATGCATCGTTTTTGTTCAGGCCTTGGTTCCATGCGTATTCATTTTTTATAACATCAACATATCCGTTGTCTTAATACATTCTTTACTATTCACTTTGATGTAATATGTCATGTTCTTTTAGTTGATTCCTGCAACTTCTGCATTGACCGACATGGCTAGTCTCGGATCGTCAAAGAAAATCTCTGAATTACAAGAGCCATACGATGAAATACAGATTGATGAACAAGACATCAAGCAAGAACTCGTGACATATTATCAAATGATTACTAATACAGACGTCGTCAGTCATTCTGCTGAAAAGTCATTTAAATGTAGCGAATGCAATTACTTATCTAAATATGAAGGTCAAATGAGGCGTCATCAGATGACTCATTTTGTTGAAAAGCCATTTAAATGTGACCAATGTAATTACTCATGTATAAGATCTGCTTATATGAAAACTCACAAAATGACTCACTCTACTGAAAAGCCATTTAAATGTGACCGTTGTGATTACTCTTGTAAACAATCTGGTTACATGAAATTACACAAAATGACACATTCTGGAGATAAACCATTTAAATGTAATCAATGTGATTACTCTTGTATACAATCTAATCAGCTGAAAATACACAATGCATCGCATTCAGATGAGAAACCATTTAAATGTAATGAGTGTAATGTTTCGTCTGCGCGATCTGATAAACTTAAATTCCACAAAATGACACATTCTGGAGAAAAACCATTTAAATGTAATCAATGTGATTACTCATGTATAAAATCTGATCAGCTGAAAATACACAAAATGAGTCATTCTGGTGAAAAGCCATTTAAATGTGATCAATGTCATTTCTCATGTGCGCAATCTTATAATCTGAAATTACACAAACTGACACATTCTGGAGAAAAACCATTTAAATGTAATCAATGTGATTACTCATGTATACAATCTAATCAGCTGAAAATGCACAAAAGAAGTCATTCTGGTGAAAAGCCATTTAAATGTGATCAATGTAATTTCTCATGTGCGAAATCTTCTAATCTTAAATTACACAAAATGACACATTCTGGAGACAAACCATTTAAGTGTAAGCAATGTGATTACTCGTGTATACGATCTAATCAGCTGAAAATACACAAATCGTCGCATTCAGATGAGAAACCATTTAAATGTAATGTGTGTGATTTTTCCTATGCGCGATCTGATAAACTTAAATCACACAAAATGACACATTCTGGAGAAAAACCATTCAAATGTAATCAATGTGATTACTCATGTATACAATCCAGTCAGCTGACAATACACAAAAGGAGTCATTCTGGTGAAAAGCCATTTAAATGTGACCGTTGTGATTACTTTTGTAAACAATCTGGTTACATGAAAATCCACAAAATGACTCATTCTGGTAAAAAGTCATTTAAATGTGACCAATGTAATGTCTCATGTGCGCAATCTTATAATCTTAAATTACACAAAATGAAACATTCTGGAGATAAACCATTTAAATGTAATCAATGTGATTACTCTTGTATACAATCTAATCAGCTGAAAATACACAATGCATCGCATTCAGATGAGAAACCATTTAAATGTAATGAGTGTAATTTTTCGTCTGCGCGATCTGATCATCTTAAATCACACAAAATGACACATTCTGGAGAAAAACCATTGAAATGTAATCAATGTGATTTCTCGTGTACACAATCTTATCAGCTGAAAAGACACAAAATGAGTCATTCTGGTGAAAAGCCATTTAAATGTGATCAATGTCATTTCTCATGTGCGCTATCTTATAATCTTAAATTACACAAAATGACACATTCTGGAGAAAAACCATTTAAATGTAATCAATGTGATTACTCATGTATACAATCTGATCAGCTGAAAAGACACAAAATGAGTCATTCTGGTGAAAAGCCATTTAAATGTGATCAATGTCATTTCTCATGTGCGCTATCTTATAATCTTAAATTACACAAACTGACACATTCTGGAGAAAAACCATTTAAATGTAATCAATGTGATTACTCATGTATACAATCTAGTCAGCTGAAAATGCACAAAAGAAGTCATTCTGGTGAAAAGCCATTTAAATGTGATCAATGTAATTTCTCATGTGTGAAATCATCTAATCTTAAATTACACAAAATGACACATTCTGGAGAAAAACCATTTAAATGTAAGCAATGTGATTACTCGTGTATACGATCTAATCAGCTGAAAATACACAAATCGTCGCATTCAGATGAGAAACCATTTAAATGTAATGAGTGTAATTTTTCGTATGCGCGATCTGATAAACTTAAATCACACAAAATGACACATTCTGGAGAAAAACCATTCAAATGTAATCAATGTGATTACTCATGTATACAATCCAGTCAGCTAACAATACACAAAAGGAGTCATTCTGGTGAAAAGCCATTTAAATGTGATCAATGTAATTTCTCATGTGCGAAATCTTATAATCTTAAATTACACAAAATGACACATTCTGGAGAAAAACCATTTAAATGTAATCAATGTGATTACTCGTGTATACAATCTATTCAGCTGAAAATACACAATGCGTCGCATTCAGATGAGAAACCATTTAAATGTAATGAGTGTAATTTTTCGTGTGTGCGATCTGATCATCTTAAATCACACAAAATGACACATTCTGGAGAAAAACCATTGAAATGCAATCAATAAAATTTATCGTGTATACGATCTTATCAGCTGAAAAGACACAAAATGACTCATTCTGGTGAAAAGCCATTTAATTGTAATCAATGTAATTTCTCGTCTGCGCGATCTGATCATCTTAAATCACACAAAATGACACATTCTGGTGATAAACCATCAAAATGTGATAAGATTAAAAACCCATGTATTACATGTCGTGATTTAAAGATACAAGAAATGATTCATTCTGCTGAAAAGACATTTAAATGTAGCGAATGCAATTACTTATCTAAATATGAGAGTCAAATGCGGCGTCATCAGATGATTCATTCTGGTGAAAAGGCATTTAAATGTGACCAATGTGATTACTCATGTATAAGATCTGCTTATATGAAAACTCACAAAATGTCTCACTCTACTGAAAAGCCATTTAAATGTGACCGTTGTGATTACTCTGGTAACATGAAAATCCACAAAATGACTCATTCTGATGAAAAGCCATTTAAATGTAATCAATGTAATTTTTCGTGTGCGCGATCTGATCATCTTAAATCACACAAAATGACTCATTCTGGGGAAAACCATTTAAATGTAATCAATGTGATTACTCGTGTATGTAATCTAATCAGCTGAAAAGACACAATGCGTCGCATTAAGGTGAGAAACCATTTAAATGTAATGAGTGTAATTATTCGTGTGCGCGATCTGATAAGCTTAAATCATACAAAATGTCACATTCTAGTAAAAAAAAAACATATAAATGTGACAAATACAATTTTTCTTGAACTAACTATTTGAAATCGCACAAAAATTCACATTTTATGTAAGTTTGCGTTTACACAACTATTTAGAAACGTATGTCGATTTGAATCGATTCATTTGTTCGTTATAACATACTTAGTTCAGTAATTATTAATTATGTTTATGTAGTTTCCTAGTTATACTAAGATCTGTACACTTTTCTCAAATGATAACTCCAGATCAATCGTAATGAGTCATCGCGGTGCCGTATATTTTATAAATATTTTGAAAGAGAAGCGATAGATGCTCTTCGAACAAGGTGTATGAAGGTAGAATACTGAGGTATATAACTTAAACAGATTAAATTAAATAAATAATCGTGGGGTCATGTACCGCACAGAAGTTGGAATGTCTGGAATTCATGTTATGATAGAGTAATTATTGCAATTTAAAAGTTTGACATGTTCTCTAAAATCTGGCTCAGTGCTAATTTATTTGTGCTTGATAGATAGAGATATGAATGTTTTTTTTTAGAATTATTATTAACCATGTCCTTGCTTTTTCGTACAAGGTGGTTGTTAGTAATTTCGAAAAATCACAAACACCCAGGTTTTGAGAAAAACACATAAATATTTTTTTCATGGTCGGGAATCGAACACAGAACTCTAGGGTGGAAGGCCAGCGCCTTACCCACTGCACCACGAGAGCCGCCTAGATATGCATGTTCTATATATCGGATGATCTTGATTTTTTTCTAGTATTCATATTTATATAATATATATATATATATAGACACCAGCAGGGAAAGCTGGAGGTAGACTGTTAGGATCCGCCATAAAAAGTCCACATTAAATAGAGTACAGTTTACTGATGGTGTTGGTTAGTTTTTTTTTTAAATTCAATTAAACCCTGCGAAAACCAAGCCATAATAGATAATAGTCAAAAAATACTCATCTGCTATAAAATATCTAAAATTACGCAATTAAATCATACTTCACCTTGAATATTTTTTGTAGATAGAAAATATTTATTATCTATTACCTATAGTTTGTTTTAGGCAGGGCTTAGTAATAAAATGAAGCAGTATTAATTATGTGTAATATATATTCTAAATCCAACGAGAAAAAAAATGTATGAATGAAAAAGTGTGCACAATTTTGTCGTATCGCCGAAAATATACCAAAACTATTATGGTTTGGTTGGGTAGGGTTCATTAATATTGACAAACTAACCAACACCATCTGTAAATTACCGTCTTATTTCAATAAAAATTAATACGTATGACTAACAAAGTTTAATGAGCATTATTTATGGCGCATCTTAACAGTCAACCTCCTGACATACTCCTGGACTTCCCGTCTTCAATGGGAGCCGGAATTAAGTTTTGTAGGCCTAAAAGTGCAGCTTGGCGACATAGTCAATTAACAGAATAGCAAAGACTTAGAACGTATCATTTGGCTATCTGGATTAAAAAGGAAAATGTTAAATTTAGAATGCTAATTGAGCGTAGTTATACGCAAAGCAGCCACGCCACACAAATCTCAAACAAGATAGAAGCACTTTTATGTAAAGTGTGTTTCTTTAAATCCACAAAGTCACTATTTATACCTTTAAAATGATAGATATTATATATTTATATGATTTTGTGTAACTTATTAAGAGATAAAAGTATAAAATCTATGAAATTTAGTGTTTTAGCAGTCTAAGCTGTTTTGTGCAAAACGGGTTTTTTTAGAATGTTCATTCTTCTTGCATTTATTTGCTTAAAAAAACCTTTTAAGTTATTCAAGTATTATGGGAATTTCAAAATTCGACAAACTTTTAAATTATACATTAAAATTTAGCTGCCTGGCACTGTTTTTTATATCAAAAATCTATATATTATATATAATAAAATGATAAACATATAATATAATTGAAAAAATAATGTTTATTAATTGTATGTAGAAAAACACACGTTATAGTCAGGATTTTAATAATTAAGTAAGTACATAATATTATCATTTGGCTGCTTTTTGCAGAAGGAATATGGCATATTTTTAGAACTTGGTTGCTTTATGCAAATCGAAAATGTCATATTCTGCGATTTGCAAAACCTTTAAAACGCTTTTATATGAGATTTTTGTATGATAGCAGCTTGGTTGATTTGTGCAGAACGTAAAACAAACGTGTGAGATTATGAAAATCACAATAACTCATTTTTTTTCAAAATTGTGGCTTGTATGCTTTGTGTATAACTACGCTCAATTATAATATGTACCTAGATATAAAATTTCAAACCAGTAGCTTTAAGTATTATATTAAGATTCATAGCATTCAAATTGTTATTAATTTTGTACTAGGAATAGCTTGTAAATCTATGTAAGATTTTTTATGAGTTTAAAAGAGATAGATGTAAAAGATGCAAGAGTGGAAGCGAGTTAGCATGAGAGTTCTCTTGCGATAACTGTACACGCTGAATAGTCAGACGAAAAAAATACGAGTCGTGAGCGGATGCGAAATTGAGTCCTCTCGCGCCAAAAATAAAACGAATGTCGGCCATTAATAATTAGAATATAAGTGATATTAAGATACAGTTAATTAAGGAATTATAGAAACGATAATAATAAACACCTATGTCACTGCTTAATTGTAAACAAATAACCATTAAAAATACAAAGCCACGTGCTCACCAAAAAACAATTTATTTTATTTTATTTATTTTTGTAAATCCTGAGTTCTCGGGATATCTCACTCCACACAATTAATTGGTCTAAGTACCCAAATTATAGACTTACCAACCCCACGAGATATTATATTCATGAAAAAAATAAATGGTAATAAGAACAGCCTGTTACTACATACTATTTGATTTATAAAGCCCCAAGGGAAGATCTAACAAAATATTTGTACCACCAAAAAAGTTTAATAAAAACTGATTTGCGCTATCAAATACTATTAATATTCTAAGAGATTTTGGAAAACGCACTATTTCCTCAATTAAACGACACTATTGGTATTTTAACATTTACACTTCGATCGTTGTGCCACCAAAATATCTACCTACCTATTGAATTGAGACATATCAAAATTGTCCTGAAGATTTTACAGGTACGTAACGTTTATATCCGATATTTCCTTACTGTATACGTTCGCCATATTTACTGTTCACGTCTAACAAAATGACATTTTCATCGCTTAAGACCTTCTAATCCTTTATTGACAGATAGAACTAATTATTGTAATTCAAATATCGAATGTACGCATTGTCGCACATTTTTTTCTGGTGAGAAAGCTATAATTTTGGTACAATTCACAATGCTAAAGAAGCTCGTAAACGAGCAACTTGTGACGACAATTGTGTTGCTGTTAAAAGTTCTCAAAATACGAAAATAGTAGTCTACGTTGCCGAAACTTTCCATCTATTGCCATTGCTTTCTGGCAGCATGGTTGGTCGATATATCGAATAGCGAACTCAATCGAAAATACGGCAATAATTGCTAGTAAATCTATTTCATTCTCGCTCTGCTCCATATGTGCGTCTCTGTTTGACCTCACCATCTTACGATGACATCATTCATCATCAGCCGCGCATAACAACCGGTTTCCAGTACCTCTACGAAGACTCAAGTACTTTAACCAGTAGTCACCAATCTTAGGAGGACAGTGACTCTCACCTCTTTGAATTTGCGTGGCGTGTGTAATTAAATAAATAAGTTTTATATACTTACGTAATTTTCCATAAAATTAGTTTTAATGAACAAGTTAATAAATAATAAACTTTACGAACTCTGTAAAATTTATTATACGAAATAATAGACTTGTAATCTGTGTAATAAATGAGTTTAATGAATAATAAATTTTATAAACTAAATAAATCTGTTTTTTATAAATTAATAAACTACCTATTCAAACTTTTAGTAAGGATGTTTCATGAAGAAGCTTCCATTATAAACGACCTTAAGGTTTATAAATAAATCAACTACAGAACTTTCATAGACATTTTTTGGTAAGAACCTTAATTATATAGAACTCCCTACGGGTATAATTATAAAACTGTTTGTGAATAAAGAAGATATTGAACATCGATACACTAACAGCGAGATTTATTTTTTTGGAAGTCAATTAAAGAAAGTGTGACTACTGCACTACTACAACACAATCCGAATCCTCAAGTTAGACCTCCGGATTCAGAGATGGAGCTACCCAGAGACCGGATAAAGTCACAGCGAAGAAATGCAAATCGTAAAACTGACAAATAAACGAAATGTCAAACTGTCTGAGGTGAACGAAAATCCATCCCGAAGGGAAAACTATGGCGCCGTCTATGCATATTTCACACGTATATTAAAATCCAACACCATGACGCCAAGCCGTCTACAAGACCAGCGAGACAGACCGGCGACCGCCAGATGGCTCTGCTAGTCAAAATAATTAAATTTAATGTGGGTTAATATTTCATTTTAAAAATGACGACACGACGTTTATGTTAATTTTATTATTGATGGTTTCAAGGGTCACATTCTCCTCACCTCACCTCGTAATAAAAACATGTCCACAATTTGTTTTTATTAAAAATAAAAACTGATCCCAGATTTTGAACCCCTTATGGCTACCCAAACCATAATACAATAATTACCAGTCCTCTTCGGAAACCAAACATACAAGGACAATACAATTGTACTTATCAGAACATGATCAATATTCAGAATGCAATCCTCGGCGAATCATGTTTTGGTGAGGTTGCTGCCTCGTCACCGTCATACCTACTGCCCTGCTAAGTAAAAGAACAGTGTGTTTAGATCTTTAGTTTCATTATTTGATTTTGAGTTTGAATTTCTTGAAAATTCTGTTGGCTGTCGCCTGATGCTGTGAATGCCAAATGCATGTATGTGACAATGACCCATTGCGGGGGTTAAGTTCCACGTTGCTTTATCTTGTACCTACTAAGCTGAATAAGAACGACTGGGTGTCCATCAATGGCTTCAATAGAAGTTATATTATACCTACCTCATGTAGCCATACCTTCTTACAGTGCAGTAGGTGCTGGTTTATTGGACATTGGTCTGATTATTGTCAGATGTAACCAGTGCAGTTTATGAATACCTACTACATCAAAAATATTACCTAATTTATCAAATGATTGAGTACTGGTAAAATGGGGTGAAGTGGTGCCAACTTTTGACGTTTTTTTCAAATACATTATTTAAATGCATTATTCTAGAGCAAGATTGTAATTCTAAATAGGTATATAATAAATGTGTCTTCGAACCTAATAGAACGAACCTAAAGACATTCTAATTCTCATTCTAATGGAAAGTAAATAAGTACCTACATAATTCCAATACTGCGGAAAAGTTATGGTCGATTAAAAACTGGCCCACATCACCGGTATTTTGTGGTGAAATAAAATTTCAAACCAATTCACTTCACCACGTAAAATCGATCAGTTTTATAAAAATATAGGTAGGAAGCCTAAAAATTTAGAAAAAAAGCTTAACTTAATTTAGCATCGTACCTACTAAATATCCTTTCTGGAGTCAAATTTTGCATGGATCATGATTTTTAGTTAAAGAGTCAAATTTAGTGCCAAAATATCATTTAATTATAATAATTATTATTATTGTGGTGTCAACTTCATGCACATTGATCATAGTATTTTCTCAGCACTGCACTAAAATACCTATGTACACAAGCAATAACAAGTCGACACGTCAATATTTAAAAATGGGCGAACGGATTTTTAATTTAAAATATGTGGGAGATGTTGAGTTTTACTCCTGCCTGGATAATAATTATAGGCTGCCAGAATATTCCCGTAAAGATATTGCGGAAAAATCTTCGAATAAAGGAGG
This sequence comes from Rhyacophila brunnea, assembly GCF_057557595.1. Taxonomy (NCBI): domain Eukaryota; kingdom Metazoa; phylum Arthropoda; class Insecta; order Trichoptera; family Rhyacophilidae; genus Rhyacophila; species Rhyacophila brunnea. Next base: position 7,056,602 of record NW_028232785.1, read on the forward strand.
AAAGACAATGGGTTTGACAGTTCGAGATTATTAGGTTTCAGTAGCCCCGTGTGCGAAGCAACAGTCACTAACCAGTAAGTATATGAGTTCCATCACCAACCATTTCGTCAGATTTTAGTTTCTGCGTGAGAGACGATGCCAGCGCTCCGCTCCATTGGCGAGCCAAAAGTCCGACGACAATAAATCGTCCGATATGCTATTCCCTATTAGGTACTGATCAACGAACGAATAAAAAAGTCGAGCTGTCAAAAGTCAAATATTGCGATTATCGTAATGTCTTCCGATAATCCTATAATGTTGTGTTATTTATATGTAGACTTGCATAAAATGATATTGCAGTGAAAACAACACAAGTTTTACGTTTTCTTTTATGAATTTCATAAATACAAATAAAAAAAATATTTATAAATCTCTCATTTCCTAATGTGTAAATTAATTAATAAAAATGTTTAAAACAATTACAGATTTTTTCGGTCCGAATGATTGAGTAGGTACCTACATATTTATCAAATCGAATTTCCGTAGAGATCGACGAACGAAGTCTGGCAACTCAGTAAGTAAAATAATTCAAACATGTTTGAAATCTATAGGTTCGTTTCTTTCAACCTGTACGAAACAAATCCAATTAAACCATAGACAATATACATACAAATTGTATGAGACCGGAAATGGTTTGAGATTTGACGTTTGGTTCAGTGTATCATTGAAAATCAAACCGTTCTCGGATCATCAGAAATGGTTTGACATGAAACTTCAAACCAATTCGGACGATTCATAGACTAAGACGATCTGTCAAACGGGAAATCATTAAAAAGTATACATAACCTGAAAACTATATCGATCTAATATTTTCTACAAATATTTCGTTTGTTATTTTCTCGACATTTGACTTTTAATATAATATTTTGTAGGATTAAGGAAAATCGACATGCCTCAAAACAGCATTCTCTGGCATGTGTAAGATCATCGTGATATGTTAATATTAATATTTTAGATTTAGTACTTTGTATTTTTGGTTTTCAATACAATGGATTTATTTCAATGTATCCCATTATTTTTTGAATCGTCGTCGGAAGATTCGTCTGATGATGATTTTTTCATGCTGGAAGACTTTCAGCCCATTGCCAATAAGAAAAATGAAAATTATTGCGAAGATACTGTTGTAGAGTACACGGACAGGCAGTTCATGATGCATTTTCGCGTTTCTAGAGATGTGCATGCAGATCTCACGGAACGATTTCAAAATTCTTCTCATTTTCCAACCCAGAACAGAGGCGGCAATGATAGAATCATTGCCACTAACCATTTACTGATATTCCTTTGGTTTGCTGGACATAAAACTGCGTCATTTCGAGATGTGGCTGATAGATTTAATATCACTATCGGTTCTCTCTCCAGAGTCATCAAAAGTGTGACTGTGTTTATTAGTAATTTATCCCCAGAAATAATACAATGGCCAACGAATTCTGAGAAAGCAGTTATAGAGATGGCTTTTAGGGAGAACGGGTTTCCGGGAGTCATCGGTGTCATTGATGGTGGTCATATAAAAATAGATAAGCCAGAAGATGATCCATTGTCATACATCAATAGGAAATCATATTATTCAATGCAGGTAAGACAAGATATTTTTCTATGATATTTCTTTGTTTTAGATATATTTGTGTTTTAAAATAATAAAAAAGACTCGCCTTAGATTAAAGAATAAATAATCTCACATAAATTTAATCATAGCACTGGTTCAAAGAATGTTATTTAATAAGTTTTCCAAGTACCTAGCTGAAAATCACAAATCTCATTCGTGCCATACTTGTTTGCAGAATTTTATTGCTTTCTGTATGACTAACTATCCTTTAATTTAGTTGCAGGCTGTGTGTGATGATAATCTCAAATTTCGAAATATCTATGTTGGATATCCAGGCTCAGTGCATGATAATCGAGTATATCTAAATTCTTCACTGTATAGACAACTACCAAGTAAATGTAACGACAAATATATACTTGGCAACAGTGGATATCTCTGCCTCAGGAATTTGCTGACACCTTATAAAGCCAGGGGAGTACTAAATCAAACTCAAATTAATTATAATACCAAACTCAGTAAAATTAGAATAAAAATTGAGCACGCATTTGGTCTACTGAAACAAAAATTTAGACAACTCTACCACTTAAAACATTGTTTTAATTACTCACTTTATTCGAGTATGTTGTGTTTTACACAATATGTCTTTAAATGACCAGTTGGAGTGGGATATTGATTCACCTACTGGAAATAGTGTTGAAGCAGGTTCATCCTATTTATCCCGCAATAATAGTACAGCTGGCGCAGATAGACAAAATGAGATAGCTCAACTTCTTGCATCCAGGAACTTTCCATAAAATTTTTAATGCTTTTAGTATGTGTATAGGCAGAGTTCAATATTTCAGTTAAGTACCTACCTATCATGTTTTTATCTGTAACTTGTTTCTATGGTATCTATTTGTTGTTCGCCGGTACTTAGTAGGTATAATTTGTTACTTCATCAAATATAGATTTTGTGGGAGCAAAAAGTATCAACTGAATGGAGTCCTACCTGGTATTCTCAAAGTACCTCTTACCTAGTGTAATTTGTCTTTAATATTTTGTTTAATGGTTAGATATAGGTTATTAGTTTTAGTTAGTCTAGTTTTTTCAATTTTATTTAGGTACCTACCTAGTCTTTATTAGTTACTATATTTGTTTCCACACTTCACTATAAATATGTTTTCTATTTTATTTAATGGTTAGATATAGGTTGGTAGTTATATTTACATACATTGTATATACTTATTTTTGCTTAAGTTAGCAATAGTTTCAACATAATAAGTATAACACAAGTATTACTTCTTCTTCTTCGGCCATATCCATCCCTTAGTTGGAGCATATAGACACCACGAGGCGCGCCCAAGAATCCCTGTCGTTTGCCAGTTTTCTTGCATCGTTCCAGGTCAAACCAGCATCCCGTAGCCCCGCCATACATACTCTATAGATAGTATTTAGCGGCCTTCTAGGACGCCGGAATCCAGTTGACTTGAAGAACAGGCTAGCCAGGTTGAAATTCTCTTCTGGCATCCGCAGCACGTGGCTGAGCCAGGTCCAATGTCGCCTCTTCACTCTCAGTGCGATGAGAGGCTGCTTGGTGCGTTATACCTCCTCGTTGCTCCTACAGTCATACCAGTATCCATCGCAAACATCTGTTTTCGAAGCTCAGTCAACTTTATATTGAGCTTCGAAAAATATGTAGAAGGCTTCTTTTTCTGTGTACATATATATTACTAATATTGACCATAATGAAGAGACTTTTAAATATAAAACGCAGTGGAATATGCCTCCTGGGGAAACCACAAAGTAAAAAAAAAACGCACCATAGCACTATACCTCCAGGGTGGTGTGGAAATCAGTACCTACATAATATTTGTTTTGGTGTTGTAAGTGCCTATTATTTAACGAATATAATATCATATAAAAATAATTCACTGGAATACAGCCACACAATTCAGGTTCAAAATCCCACAAAGCCGGGTGTGATTTCAGCCACTGGCATAGTGCCATATACGCTAAAAACTGCTGGAGAAGGGACTCGTGGAATTAAGAAGAAAAAGAATATGCTATGAATATAAATAAAACAATATCTATCAGAAATGGTCGAGGAAGATGCAATGATAGACTTAGCCACGCCTTACAGGTACTTACCCACTGGCTGATCTGGAAAGATATAGAAGATTCGCGTTGTATCTCAGGATACCATTGTGATATAACAATAAAACTAGACTGCTCTTTTAAAATTACATAGGTATTACTTTATTGAAATAAAATCATAATATGTTAAAACTTGTTTTTTTTTACAATTTTCCATAAGTACCATTCCGTAGGTTACCATCCGGCACCACCAGATTTTCTAGTGCTAGTTTACTGAGATTACATCATGATGTTGGGCATAAATTCTAATTCTGAGACTAGTTTTCATAAATTCTGAAACTGATTCAATTAGTTTTAATTTCAAATCTTGCCAATACAGTTCAATCAAATTTTAAAATAAAGTGAATTAATGATGGAAAGTATATTGTCATAGTAATGCTTAAAAAAGAAAATGTAGAATGTTTTTAATATTTTTATTAGATTAAAAATGGGCATTGGAATTTTAATTACAATAATGGAAAAGGTCACATAAGTATTTAACAAATCAACTTAACTATCACAAAAACTATACCACAGATCAAAAGTAAACACTTGATGTTAATGGAAATATTATTTTTAAATATAAAATAGCAAAGGAACATTATGTGACACATTACTGTCGGACAAATACAACCATACATAGGAAATATAAAAAATCAGTTGGTAAAGCCGCGTTCACACGGTCCAAGTACACTTGGACCGAGTGCCATCCAAGCGCATTCGTATGAGACAGCTTTATACTAATTATTCCTATCCAAGCTACTCGGACCGCGTCCTACTCATCCAAGTTAGCTTGGATAGGAGTAATTTGTATAAAGCTGTCTCATACGAGTGCGCTTGGATGGCACTCGGTCGGAGTCAACGCGGCTCAAATGATCACAAGCATAAGATTGTCAATTGCACAATGGTGCTGCGGAACTCCAATACGCAACCCTGGCTCCGCACAAAGGTATTTCTGAAACAAAATGTATACACATTAATAATCAGTATGAAGGTAGCCATTCAAAGATGCGTTTTATACATGAAAGCAAAATAGGGTAGATTGTTTATCATTGCTGTGTAAACTGAATATTTTGTAATGTTATTAGGCAGCTGAAATTTTGTGAGTATTAACTATAATGTTTGAGACATTCATGGTTGTCACTTTTATAAGGACAGACAGTGTGTGAAAATCGATTCTGCGTATTTAAAGGTTGTGAAAATACCAAGCACTTTGTAAACACCAACCCATGCTATGTTTAGTAGGGAACGAGATGCTGCAAGAAATCCACGTGGTGTCCATAACATCTCACTCATGAATATTGATTATCTTGGGATGAGTAAGAGATAAACATCGATATAGTATTAGCCAAAGATATCAGTAACACCGCGACCAAGCCTAATTTTATTTTACCAAACTATTTATTATTACGACAATATGGACAGTTCCGCAGAACTGACTTCTATACGCGTGGGTACAACACTTTGGTATTTGGTCTTAAACAACTTACCTTGTTCCATTTTGAATCTACGTAAAGTTCGTCTCAATTTCTGTTTGATCGCGTTAACTGTTGTTAGGCTTCGTTGTAGTGTTGTACAATAATTATTTTTCGGACGCGCTGAAGACTGCCGGTTGACGTTTCAAAGTTCGTTTTTGACAGGTTTTTGTTTTGTTTGGTAATATTAGTCTATGGTAATGGTGTTGTGACGTAGGAGTTGCCGTTTTATGGAAATAAATGATTGAATTAATTTTAAGCATTGGCAACACTAATTGGTTGTCAGAAAAGCGTTTCCGTGGACATTTACCAAACGGTTCCAAACCATCCCAAACCCAACCGCCCGATTTCGTTTGTTTGATGCACGTTGAATGATACATACTTCAAAGAACCGGTCTGCGGATAAAAAAAGTTCGCAGATCTGTGGTGCTCCACGCGAAAAAAAATCCGAAGATCGTCTGATTTGCGTGCTAGTAGAGCGCGGCCTTTATTATATACATAGCTTTTTTTAGGTATACATATAGCTTTATTCCAAAAATAGCTGGCCTACATCTAGTAAATATTGGCTGGCAGTGAAATAATATCGGTTACTTGATTAAACCAACTTATCAACAAACAAGGTACCTACCTATGAACTGTGTTGGATCACCAAAGACAATTAATGTAATGTCATACATTATTGTCTATTATCACGGCGAACAATTAATATTAGTCTATGGCGGCGGCCAAGTACTTGTTTGACAGTTTGCTTACACGTGTTTAGCGTGACACGATTCTTTTTGAGAACGGAATCTTTCAATGCGTAAAATGGACGTCAAACGCGAAGCAGTTGACTTCGAACCTGATGCCGACGAGCAACATTCGTTCGATATGTCTTTACATGGAAATAACCCACAGTCAATTAACACTTTCATCAAACAAGAGTATGTTGATGATCCCGACCACGCTGCTAAGGTTGGTTTTCAAATGGTATTTATTATAAAAACACCTCAATCGACAATATTTCTATAGAAAGTTATATTGTAATATTCTAAGACAGTTGATTCTCAGAGAGCGCGTGTGTTTCCGAAAGAAATATGTGATCACTTGGGAATTTTTCAAAGGCTGTGGAATGAAACTTTGTAAAACTTAACCGATTATAATTACTGTATATGAGTCGCCAGCAATAGTATTTTGAACGTTCGTTCTGAATTAAATCTATCAAAACGTTCTTGTGATAAGAGCTATAAAACAATGTAGTATTTTAATTTATTCGCATTATTGTCTAACGACCGGTTTCGTTATTAACAAATCTACATAATATAGGTATTGTTTTATTTTTAATTCTATTATTATAAGTACCTATGAATTGACATGTGACATTGTTAATTTGGGTAGATTATATTGTTTGCGCTGTGCTCGTTATTATATTTTTAATGGGTAGGTACCCCTCGTGATTACTGCTGTAGAGTACCTATATATTGGATGTTTTAAGAATAATCAATGCAATGAATGAATTTTTCCAAACAAATGACACACCGATTTAATGCCGAATCACACTTTCACCGAGACAACAATTTGACAGTGTTAAAAATGTCACCATAATAAATTACAATGCCAATAGAAGTCACACTGAGGTGTTTTGTGTACTGGTAAATTACCTGCCTATGAGATAATAGCAGACTAAACGTAGATATCCTATATGATGACATTTTATTATTCGCATACCTATTCGCTTCCCAAGCAATTTCTTCTTTGGCGATTATCCGAAGTCGAGTTTTAGGAATGGTAGGTACCTAGTACGTCGCGACTATAATGCCCGTTTCATATGGGACACCGGTTTAATAAACATAATAAACAGGCCACTTTATTCGAATACAAATGTCTCCTATATTATATACGAGCGCGACACCAGTGTCCCGTCTGAAACGGGCGTAAGACCAATAAGACCATCCGCTCACGTGAATACTCAAAAAAGACGAGACTGAAACTCCGGTATCTAGCTAATGTATTTCAATGACGGCTCGCTGATGGCAAGACTGGAATCTGTCAGTTTCAAAACGTTCGCGACCGAAACCGAAGAGAAGCGATTTAATCTCAGTTTGAGGTCACTCCATAAAACAGTGGTCCCAATATCAGTAGATTCGATGAAATATCATATTTCCTTACCAAAATTGGTAGCACAGAACTGAACTGAACACGAAACAACAAGCCATGGCGTCAAAAGTCAAAGATGTCGAGAAATATTCCTGCCTGTATAATAACAGACTGCCAGAATATTCGCGTAAAGATATTACGGAAAATGCTTTGAATTAAGTAGGAAAGTCAATGGGTTTGACAGTTTGAGATTATGAGACTATTAGGTTTCAGTAGCGCCGTGTGCGAAGCATCGATCACTGTGCAGTTTATGAGTTCCATCACCAACCAGTTCGTCAGATTGTAGTTTTTGGATGAGCGGATGGCCAAAGATTGCAATAAATTTCGGACAACGGCTTCCTCAAACGGTCGGTGATGCTGTAACTTCATGACCTTGCGGCTCTAGGAACAGTTGACTAATAATTATTATGCCCATTCAAAAATTAATTATGTCACCTCGCTTTCCGATGTGAAAATGCATAGTACAACGAATATATCTTGTCAGTCTAGTGTCACCCATTTAATCTCAAAAAACCCTCCAAATGAATTGTCAACTACAAACTCGAATACTTATTTTCAGGGAGTAGATTTAAACGCAGAGAATGTTGAAGACACAATAAACCAAACCGTTCACGAGGATCCTCTACCCAGTTACTGTTCTTCAAAATGCAAACCAGCATATCAGGTATGTCCACCACAAAACTCTATGAAAATTCAACGATGCCTACTTACTGTCATAGTGAGTATTAGTGATATTTTTTGACATGTAAAATATTATTATGTTGAAATCATTGATTATAATGTTATCAAGGAACCAATAATTTGTAAGGTTTATATAAAATGAGTGAAATACATGACATATATAAATAGTTTCATAGTAGGCACCTAGGTACTTGATTAAATAAAATATAACCGCACTGCATCGACACCTGCATGACGTTTTGAACATTTTTATCTTTTTTACATGACCACTTTTTCAGTCAAAATCACGTTTTTTGTTTTAAATGGTTGGCACTATGTATTTTCAAAAAGAATATTGTCTATTATCTATGGTTTGTAGGTTAGGTTCTGTTCAAAATAGTATTTAATGATAAAATATCGCAAGTAATTTTAACGTACGCACACGTTGAAACTGTTAAAATTGATTAAAAATAACATGAATAAGTAATAATAATTCAAAATAATAATACTATATCGTTGGCACTGTCTTTAATGAAATTTAGAGACGTAATGATCGTTCAAAATATTCTGCAAAATGACGAAACCATTGACTAAGTTTGTCGCCGTGACAGCGTGACAGTGACGTGACATGTATCCCAATTCGATCACAACTTAAGCCTCACCTAAGTCTACATTAGCAACAGAAAATTTCGTATGGTTATGGGTTTATCTGTAGCCGAGTTCGCCTTCCTGAAATCTTTAGCCCCCGTGCGTACATTAGACATCATAAGCAAATTCGGTGGTGAATGATTAGCAATCATCTGAAATAATATAACATATTATTTAAGTTCCATGCTTAGTCTATAGATACATCTAGACGCCACCCATTCCATTGCTAAATAAAGCTGCGTGCCATGCGTTTGGTTTGTGGGCGAGCGAACGCATTCGTATGCAAATTTTCGAGACCATAGACCATTTCGCTAGTGCTCGCCCAAAGTGCTTGCACTAGACGCTCAGAATTAAAATATATTTTTCTATTTTTTTACGTTACATAGTATTTTTAACCGTTCAAAACGCAACCATTAGGTAAAAATATTCATAATTTAAATTATTTTTAAGAAACACGGTCACTTGATATTAAAATATATAATAACATACAAATAAATTATCACGAACATGTATCAACTTACCTATGAAAAGTAATACCATCTTCATGCTTATCAGTACGGCTACCACATTTTAATACAGCACACAGAACCATCTTTTCTACTTAACTAAAAATATTTACCACTGACTTTATGTTTATCACAAAAAATATCAATTTTAGCAACACGTGCTTGTAGGTTATCGACGCTTAGTTAAGCAAAAACTAAGATTTGGCGGCTACGCCAACAACAAAACCTTCTACACATCTGTAAACCTTTTATCTTACTCTAGCGCGTGTCGTAGAGATATCGTAGGAGAGAAGGTGCCGAATACTTTCTCACTCGCACTTATGCATCGTTTTTGTTCAGGCCTTGGTCCCATGCGTATTCATTTATTATAACATCAGCATATGCGTTTTTTTAATACATTCTTTACTATTCACTTTGATGTAATATTTCATGTTCTTTTAGTTGATTCCTGCAACTTCTGCATTGACCGACACGGCTAGTCTCGGATCGTCAAAGAAAATCTCAGAATTACAAGAGCCATACGATGAAATACAGATTGATGAACAAGACATCAAGCAAGAACTCGTGACATATTATCAAATGATAACTAATACAGACGTCGTCAGTCATTCTGCTGAAAAGCCATTTAAATGTAGCGAATGCAATTACTTATCTAAATATGAAGGTCAAATGAGGCGTCATCAGATGACTCATTCTGGTGAAAAGCCATTTAAATGTGACCAATGTAATTTCTCATGTTCGAAATCTTCTAATCTTAAATTACACAAAATGACACATTCTGGAGAAAAACCATTGAAGTGTAATCAATGTGATTTCTCGTGTACACGATCTAATCAGCTGAAAAGACACAATACGTCGCATTCAGATGAGAAACCATTTAAATGTAATGAGTGTAATTTTTCGTGTGCGCGATCTGATCGTCTTAAATCACACAAAATGACACATTCTGGAGAAAAACCATTTAAATGTAAGCAATGTGATTACTCATGTATACAATCTAGTCAGCTGAAAATGCACAAAAGGAGTCATTCTGGTGAAAAGCCATTTAATTGTGATCAATGTAATTTCTCATGTGCGAATTCTTCTTATCTTAAATCACACAAAATGACACATTCTGGAGAAAAACCATTTAAATGTAAGCAATGTGATTACTCGTGTATACAATCCAGTCAGCTGACAATACACAAAAGGAGTCATTCTGGTGAAAAGCCATTTAAATGTGATCAATGTAATTTCTCATGTGCGAAATCTTCTAATCTTAAATTACACAAAATGACACATTCTGGAGAAAAACCATTTAAATGTAAGCAATGTGATTACTCGTGTATACAATCTAATCAGCTGAAAATACACAAATTGAGTCATTCTGGTGAAAAGCCATTTAAATGTGATCAATGTCATTTCTCATGTGCGCAATCTTATAATCTTAAATTACACAAAACGACACATTCTGGAGAAAAACCATTTAAATGTAATCAATGTGATTACTCATGTATACAATCTAGTCGGCTGAAAATGCACAAAAGGAGTCATTCTGGTGAAAAGCCATTTAAATGTGATCAATGTAATTTCTCATGTGCGAATTCTTCTTATCTTACATCACACAAAATGACACATTCTGGAGAAAAACCATTTAAATGTAAGCAATGTGATTACTCGTGTATACAATCTAATCAGCTGAAAATACACAAAATGAGTCATTCTGGTGAAAAGCCATTTAAATGTGATCAATGTCATTTCTCATGTGCGAATTCTTATTATCTTAAATTACACAAAATGACACATTCTGGAGAAAAACCATTTAAATGTAATCAATGTGATTACTCGTGTATACAATCTAATCAGCTGAAAATACACAATGCGTCGCATTCAGATGAGAAACCATTTAAATGTAATGAGTGTAATTTTTCCAATGCGTGATCTGATATACTTTTTTTTTTTTTTTTTGTGATTTTACCGAGGCTTTGACTGCGACTCGCTGTCATATCGCCTCTTCTCTTCTAGAAGGGGATCCTTAAACTTAAATTCCACAAAATGACACATTCTGGAGAAAAACCATTTAAATGTAATCAATGTGATTACTCATGTATAAAATCTGATCAGCTGAAAATACACAAAATGAGTCATTCTGGTGAAAGCCATTTAAATGTGATCAATGTCATTTCTCATGTGCGCAATCTTATAATCTTAAATTACACAAAACGACACATTCTGGAGAAAAACCATTTAAATGTAATCAATGTGATTACTCATGTATACAATCTAATCAGCTGACAATACACAATGCGTCCTATTGAATTGAGACATTTCAAAATTGTCCTGAAGATTTTACAGATACGTGATGTTTATATCCGATATTTCCTTACTGTATACGTACGCCATATTTACTGTTCACGTCTAACAAAATGACATTTTCATCGCTTAAGACCTTCTAACCCTTTATTGACAGATAGAACTAATTATTTTAATTCAAATAACGAATGTACGCATTGTCGCACATTTTTTTCTAGTGAGAAAGCTATAATTTTGGTACAATTCGCAACGCTAAAGAAGCTCGTAAACGAGCAACTTGTGATGGCAATAATTGTGTTGCTGTTAAAAGTTTCCCAAAATATGAAAATAGTAGTCTACGTTGCCAAAACTTTCCTTCTCTTGCCTTTGCTTTCGGGCAGCATGGTTGGTCGTATATCGAATAGCGAACTCAATCGAAAACAAGGCAATAATTGCTAGTTAAATCTATTTCATTCTCGCTCTGCTCCATGTGTGCGTCTCTGTTTGACCTCACCATCTTACGATGACAGCATTCATCATCAGCTGCGCATAACTACCAGTTTCCATTACCTCTACGAAGACTCAAGTACTTTTACCAGTAGTCCCCAATCTTAGGAGGACAGTGACTCTCACCACTTTGAATTTGCGTGGCGTGTGTAATTAAATAAATAAGTTTTATATACTTACATAATTAACCATAAAATTAGTTTTAATGAACAAGTTAATAAATAATAAACTTTACGAACTCTGTAAAATTTATTATACGAAATAATAAACTTGTAATCTGTGTAATAAATGAGTTTAATGAATAATAAATTTTATAAACTAAATAAACCTGTTTTTATAAATTAATAAACTACTACCTATTCAAACTTTTAGTAAGGATGTTTCATGAAGAAGCTTCCATTATAAGCGACCTTAAGGTTTATAAATAAATCAACTACAGAACTTTTATAGACATTTGATAAGAACCTTAAATATATAGAACCCCCTACGGGTATAATTATAAAACTGTTTGTGAATAAAGGAGATTACTAGGTACTGCACTACTACAACGTAATCCAAATACTCAATTTAGACGTACTGATTCAGGGTTGGAGCTACCCAGAGCCCGGATAAAGTCACAGTGAAGAAATGCAAATCGTAAAACTGATAAATCAGCGAAATGTCAAACTGTCTGAGGTGAATGAAAATCCATTCCGAAGGGAAAACTATGGCGCCGTCTATGCATACTTTACAAGTATATTAAAATCCAAAACCATGACGCCAAGCCGTCTACAAGACCAGCGAGACAGACTGGCGACCGCCAGATGGCTCTGCTAGTCAAGATGATTAAATTTAATGTGGGATAATATTTTATTATTGATGGCTTCAAGGGTCACATTCACCTCACATTTTGTAATGTTATTTCTGTAATAAAAACGTGACCACAATTTGTTTTTATTAAAAATAAAAACTGATCCCAGATTTTGAACCCCTTATGCCTACCCAAACCATAATACAATAATTACCTGTCCTCTTCGGAAACCAAACATACAAGGACAATAGAACATGATCAATATTCAGGAAGCAATCCTCGCCCAATCATGTTTTGGTGAGGTTGCTGCCTCGTCACCATTATACCTACTGCCCTGCTAAGTAAAAAGACAGTGTGTTTAGCTTTATTAAAATTAAAACCCAACCTTTAAAGTACTTATCTTTTGTCGTACTTATATAACACCTTTGCGGTGGGCATTGCTTTCCGGACCCAAGTAAATTATTTAATCTTTAGTTTCAATATTTGATTTTGAATTTGAATTTCTTGAAAATTCTGTTGGCTATCGCCTGTTACTGTGAATGCCAAGTTTATGCATGACGTGACAATGATTGCTGGTGTTAAGTTCCACGTTGCTTTATCTTGTACCTACTAAGCTGAATAAGAACGACTGGGTGTCCATCAATGGCTTCAATAGAAGTTATATTATTATACCTACCTCATGTAGCCATACCTTCTTACAGTGCATTAGGTGGTGGTTTATTGGACATTGGTCTGATTATTGTCAGATGTAACCAGTGCAGTTTATGAATACCTACTGCATCAAAAATATTACCTAATTTATCAAATGATTGAGTACTGGTAAAATGGGGTGAAGTGGTGCCAACTTTTGACGTTTTTTTCAAATACATTATTTAAATGCATTATTCTAGAGCAAGATTGTAATTCTAAATAGGTATATAATAAATGTGTCTTCGAACCTAATAGAACGAACCTAAAGTCATTCTAATTCTCATTCTAATGGAAAGTAAATAAGTACATAATTCCAATACTGCGGAAAAGTTATGGTCGATTAAAAACTGGCCCACATCACCGGTATTTTGTGGTGAAATAAAATTTCAAACCAATTCACTTCACCACGTAAAATCGATCAGTTTTATAAAAATATAGGTAGGAAGCCTAAAAATTTAGAAAAAAAGCTTAACTTAATTTAGCATCGTACCTACTAAATATCCTTTCTGGAGTCAAATTTTGCATGGATCATGATTTTTAGTTAAAGAGTCAAATTTAGTGCCAAATTATCATTTAATTATAATAATTATTATTATTGTGGTTACAACGTCATGCACATTTATCATAGTATTTTCTCAGCACTGCACTAAAATACCTAGGTACACAAGCAATAACAAGTCGAGACGTCAATATTTAAAAATGGGCGAACGGATTTTTAATTTAAAATATCTGAGAGATGTTGAGAAATACTCCTGCCTGGATAATAATTATAGGCTGCCAGAATATTTCCGTAAAGATATTGCGGAAAAAGCTTCAAATAAAGTAGGAAAGACAATGGGTTTGACAGTTCGAGATTATTAGGTTTCAGTAGCCCCGTGTGCGAAGCAAGTCACTAACGTGTAAGTATAAGGCCCTCCTCCCACGGCGCAACTGAAATCTGACGGAACTGGTTTGTGAAGAAACTCATAAACTGGCCAATGTGATGCTTCGCACACGGCGCTACTGAAACCACTTGAAATAATAATCACATAACCTCAAACTGTCAAACTGAACCATCAGCTGTTTTGTACAAAAACCGACAACACGCACGCTGCTGCGTTTATTCGATTAGAATTAAGCTATTTCAATTTTACTTATCTTGTACTTTTTACGTTTTGGGTTGTTAATGATTTTTATAGCATGACACATGTTCGCAGTGTGACCAATTTTGGTAAAAAATATGATTTTTCACCGAATCTAATGACATTCTAATTCTCATTCTAATGGAAAGTAAATAAGTACATAATTCCAATACTGCGGAAAAGTTATGGTCGATTAAAAACTGGCCCACATCACCGGTATTTTGTGGTGAAATAAAATTTCAAACCAATTCACTTCACCACGTAAAATCGATCAGTTTTATAAAAATATAGGTAGGAAGCCTAAAAATTTAGAAAAAAAGCTTAACTTAATTTAGCATCGTACCTACTAAATATCCTTTCTGGAGTCAAATTTTGCATGGATCATGATTTTTAGTTAAAGAGTCAAATTTAGTGCCAAATTATCATTTAATTATAATAATTATTATTATTGTGGTTACAACGTCATGCACATTTATCATAGTATTTTCTCAGCACTGCACTAAAATACCTAGGTACACAAGCAATAACAAGTCGAGACGTCAATATTTAAAAATGGGCGAACGGATTTTTAATTTAAAATATCTGAGAGATGTTGAGAAATACTCCTGCCTGGATAATAATTATAGGCTGCCAGAATATTTCCGTAAAGATATTGCGGAAAAAGCTTCAAATAAAGTAGGAAAGACAATGGGTTTGACAGTTCGAGATTGTGACAGATCGATGTGGAAAAACTGAAAAGTACCCGTGTGCGTGCAACCTATGAGCTGGAGCTGCAGAAGCGCTTATATGATGCTAGAACTCTCACGTCTTCCATCGACTCGGATCCCTTGGAAGGAAAATGGATATTATTCTGGGATGCTATAATGAGCTCCGCAACTACTGCATTAGGAGAGCGGCATACGCACAGACCGGACTGGATGTCACCTCATACATGGGAGATGATTGAGAAGAGGAAGCTCCTGAAAGAATTGCGAGACAATGGTACATACGACCCACAGCGCAGCGCGGAATACCAGACAATGGACCGCGTGGTAAAGCGTTCTGCCCGCCGCGATAAGCGCCGACGCCTGGATGACCTCATTCGGGATGCGGAATCTGCTGCCTGCAAGAATAATCCAAGTGCTCTCTTCCGCATCACCAGAGCAATTTGCGGTAAGAAACGTCCAGTGGTCACTGCATTACGCAACTCTGACGGAGTGACAGTCACCGAACCTGCAAAGGTCCAGGAGCTATGGCGCCAACATTTCAGTGATGTCCTGAATCGCCCACCTCCATTGCATCCCTTCGATATTCCGTCGGAGATCACCGCCCTCGGAATCACTACTGCATCGGGATTCTGCGAAGATCCTCTGACAACTGCTGAAGTTAAAGAGGCTGTCAAAAGACTGAAGCGCAGGAAAGCTCCTGGAGATGATGGCATCCATTCAGAATTTCTGCTCTGCGGACTGAGCGCTGTATTGCCGTCCTTGTGTGACCTTCTGCACGAGGTGTGGGAAAGGGAGCAGTGCCCCAAAGGCTGGAGGGATGGTACCGTTGTTACTCTGCACAAAAAGGGTAACCCACAAGACTGTAATAATAAATTACAGAGGAATCACTCTCCTCAGCGTTCCCGGGAAGGTGTTGGCGCAGATTCTCCTGTACAGGATTAGAATTCCCATGCTGGACGTTTTGCGTGCGCAGCAGAGTGGATTTGTCCCGGGGAAGTCCTGCTCAGAGCATATTTCAACTCTCCGAAGCCTTCTGCAACAGTACCAAGAGATGAATATACCTGTCGCCTGCTGCTTCGTGGACTATGAAAAGGCATTTGACAGTCCTCATCGTGAATCTCTGTGGCAAATTCTGCTAGGATATGGTGTCCCACGGAAACTGGTCGCCGTGATAAGTGCTCTCTACACCAATACAGAGTGTCGCGTGAGAGCAGCCGGAACATCCTCTGACCTCTTTGAAATCACGTCAGGAGTCAAGCAAGGATGTGTACTTGCGCCCTTTCTTTTTATCATCATGATGGATTTCATAATGCGTAAGACGGTTTGCCCCGACAGTGGGATACGCTTACATCATGATGACACAAGCGATCTATGCGAAGAAAGACTGTGCGACTTGGAGTATGCAGACGACGCAGTCGTGTTTGACTCGACGATCGAGAGGTTGGAGGTGACCGTGAACAGGCTAGCCGCGAACTCGATGCGTGTGGGTCTTCATCTGAATGCCGCTAAGACCAAATCCATGTGCAGTGCTGCTTGCATCGACGCCGACACTCCTCTGCGGGTTTCTGGTCTGCCCGTCGAGCTGGTGTCCAGATTCAAGTACTTGGGTGCCACGGTTGCCGATGATGGTGGTATTTCTAGTGAGCTTGGAATCCGCATGGGTGTGGCGGGCTCTGCGTTCAACCAACTTGGAGTCGCATGGAGGTCAAGGCTGTATTCTGTGAGGACCAAATGTCGTTTGTTTAACGCGTGCGTGCTACCTGTGCTCCTGTATGGCTGTGAGACATGGCATCTTACTAAGCTTCAAGAGTCACGGCTTTTGAGCTTTGAGAATCGATGTCTCCGCAGAATCTTAGGGGTACATTGGTACGACCGCGTTACAAATATCCGAGTTCGTGAGCAGACACAACAGCCTTCGGTGATTGAAGTTATCACGAAGAGACGATTCACGTGGCTGGGACATGTATTCCGGATGCCGCCAAAGAGTGCGGCACTTCGTACCCTTGTGGCACAGCCTCAAGGGTTCCGTCGCCGTGGCCGGCCCTCCCTCACCCTGCAGCGATGCTACAAAAGCGACCTACGTGCTGCAGGTCTGACATGGCGGGAGGCACAGGAGTTGGCGATAGACCGAGGGAAGTGGCGCCAACTTGTGCTTGCCCTATGCCCCAATGTTGGGACGTGACAGGGTGAAAGAAGAAGAAGAAGAATGATGTTGGTACCACTGTTTTACGGTGACTGGAAACTTCAAAGAACGCGCGACTAGCATGTCGCGTCTCTTCGCGACCGTTTTGAAGCTGAGAGATTCCAGTCTCGCCGTCAGCGAGCCGCCATTGAAATACATTAGCTAGATACTGGCTGGAATTTTAGTTTCAGTTCCGACGGACATAAGTTGCGCCGTGGGAGGATGGCCTATGAGTTCCATCACCAACCATTTCGACAGATTTTAGTTTCTGCGTGAGAGACGATGCCAGCGCGCCGCTCCATTGGCGAGCCAAAAGTCCGACGACAATAAATCGTCCGATTTGCTATGCCCTACTAGGTACTGATCAACGAACGAATAAAAAAGTCGAGCATGTCTCTGGCGCTGATCCAGGAACCGTACCACTGGGGCTCTGAAAAGGGCCCCAAAGTCACTGAAAAGGGACTTGGGTGCGCGGGCCTTGTCGTCAGTGCCAGATGTGCAGAGCCAAAGGCATGTGTATTCGCTCTTGACCCCCGCCTTGGCGTGCTGTCGCTCTTGCACCTATCAACTGAGCTAGTCGCGTGCGCGGATATAAGCTTTCCCGGAGGAGGCAGCGTGGTGGTTATCTCCGCCTACTTCAGCTTTAAGAGCACAAAGGAACACGTGGCATCAGTGCTCGACGGCATTCTACGCCCAGTTGGTGACAGGGATGTCATCATCTGTGCGGATGCCAACTCGCAATCCCCCCTCTGGGCGCCCGTGGATATCCCCATGTGCGACGCAGACGTCATCGAGGAGCTGGTGCACCAGCACAACCTGGTCGTCCTCAACGACCCCAACAGCATGCCGACTTTTGTGTCGCACGCAAACCGCGGAAGCACCCACATCGACATCACCCTGGCCACTGAGTCCGTCGCGAGACGAATCAGCGGCTGGAGAGTCCATGAGAGCGCTTCCATGAGTGATCACCGGTTGATCACTTTTGAGCTGGCCGCTGACTCCTCGCACAATGGCGTCTCTGACGTATCCCCACCCCCGCCTACGCGATTTAGAACGCGTGACGGGAATTGGGAAAAGTTTGAAGAGGTGCTTTCCAAAAAGCTTGACAGGACATCTAGAACCCGTTTTCCGGACCTACACTCGGCCGCCTCACGACTGACTGCAGACATCACCGGATCAGCCGAAGCTTCACTCGGACGCTGCAAGCCCAAGCCACCATGCCAGTCGCCGTGGTGGACGCAGCATGTTTCGCGCCTGCGTGACCTTTTCAGAAAAGCACGCAAGGCCCACCAACGTGCACGCCTGCGCAAGCAACCACCTGCCTCCATCGATCCCCTTGCAACCATGGCCAAATCCACCCGAATGGAATACAAGAAAGCAATCACTCAAGCCAAGAAAGACTACTGGCGTAACTTCGTCACCGTCGAGGGAGGTTCGGACCCCTGGGGTCCTCCATACCGCGCATTGAGGCTGGGACTCAGACCGACGAGCCTCTTGTGCGGTATCGAGAAACCGGGTGGCGGATTCACCAGTACTGAGTCTGAAACGGCTGCGGTCCTACTCGAGGCTCTCATCCCCCTGGATGATGTATCCAGGGATGATGACGCCATGAGGATGGCCCGCTTCGAGGCTTCTCTTCCCATCGACACGGATCACTCATCGTTGCCTTACGAACAGGAGATCAACCACATCGTACGCACGTTGATTGTTGGCAAAGCCCCAGGCCCGGACTGCATTGACAATTTACTTGTCAAACGCACATGGGCCATCGCCGCGCCAGAGATTACAGCCCTCTTCAGTGACTGCATCAGGAGCGGCACGTTCCCCGACTGCTGGAAGAGGGGCTTACTTAAGGTAATCCCCAAAGCTGGCAGCCGAGAACCATCTAGTCCCAAAGCCTACCGCCCTCTAACACTTCTGCCCGCTCTGGGCAAAGTGCTGGAGAAGCTACTGTGCCGCAGGATTGAAGCCCACCTGGAGACACACTCGCCGCTTTCCGATAAACAATTTGGATTCAGAAGAGGCAAATCAACAGTCGACGCCATAAGGAATGTGATTGCCATTGCTGAAAATTCCCGCCGTAAATACGTCCTAGGAGTTTTCCTGGACATTGCAGGTGCGTTTGATAGTGCATCCTGGCCTCTTATACTTCAAAAGCTCCGGCTGAAGAGACTACCAGGAAATTTGTTCGGGTCAATTCAAAGTTATTTCACCAATAGATCGATCGAGTTTCGAGTTGGATCAACCACAATAGAGAGGAACACCAGCATGGGATGTCCCCAGGGCTCAGTCCTCGGGCCCCTTCTCTGGAACGTACTCTTCGACGATCTCCTTAGAATTCCGCTTCCAACCGACTGTACTGTCATCGCTTACGCAGACGATGCGCTGCTGCTGGTCCAGGCCGACAGCAGGGCGAAGATTGAGAGCACCGTTGGCGAAGCCTTAGCATCAATTGAGGCTTGGGGTAGATTAACTAGACTATCATTCGCACCTTCCAAGACAGAAGCCATTGTCCTCAAAGGACCGAGACGTCTTAGCTGTTCGAGACTACCCACAGTCCGATTCGGTGACACGAGAGTGAAAGTGTCGAAGATCGTCACCTATCTAGGCGTCAAAATGGACACAATGCTAAATTTCCTACACCATGCAGAAACCCAAGTCCACAAGGCTGGGGTGGCCTTCCAGAGGATCGGCCGTATGGCTGGTGAAGGATGGGGCTTAAAAGTAAGGGCGCTCAAGATCGCCTATGGCGCCATTTTTATGGGAATCGCGGCTTATGCCGCCAGTGCTTGGTGCCCGCGCATTCCCAAAAGTGTCAAACTTAGAATCTCTCTTTTAAGAGGACAGCGCATCGCGCTCCTGTCCATTACCAAGGCCTACCGTACTACCTCAACTGACGCGCTCCAGGTCCTGGCCGGCATTCTCCCACTTGACCTGCACATTCAGGTCAGCGGCGCTTCAATATTGCTCCTCAAGGGCGAGGAGGCCGACGTTGGTGATTTTCACCTCGTCCCCCCCCCCTCGGCTAGCTGGCGAAGGAGTAGCATTATTGAGGCGCAGAATTAGACTCATGTCGCTCGATGCGGCCTTTAAGACCTGGCAGCGAAAGTGGAACGAATCGACCAAGGGCCGGCACACATATACGTTTTTTCCAGATATACAGTGGCGAATGGAGATAACCAAATACCTGACTCCAGACCATTACACCAGTCAATTTGTGACTGGTCATGGTGGATTCGCTGGCAAGCTCTTCGAGCTTGGACTTGCAAACCGTCCGACATGTCCATGCGGAGGGGAAATACAGGATGCCAACCACATCCTATGGGAGTGTCTGAGTATGTGCTCCGAACGGGAGGAAATGCTCAGGTCGGTCCAACCAGCTGTTGGACCCATCGGCCCGTCCGACCTGGTTGCTACTAAGGCCAACTATCTTGCTTTCAAAAAATTTGCGGCGTCTTACTACGGGCGTGAAGATCTCTTCACATAAATTTTGCTGCCTGTATGATTAGCTTCGTTCTTTAATTTAATAAACAAGTAGCTTCTTTTTCTTTTTAGTAATTTCCATGTGCTTTTTCTCTCCCTGGCACTTTGCATTAGAGTAAACTCAGTAAACTCAGTCAGAGCTCACTTTGAGCGTAGCAATCTAAGTCTTGGGCATCTTCTCCCAGGCCAATTCTTAGATGCTTCACATCACCAATTGATGGGTCCCGTGATACTCTCGATTAAGACCGAGGGTGGTACGGGGCGGGTTTGGTGGAGGGACTTTAACTTCAATGTCAAAAGTCAAATAATGCGATTATCGTAATGTCTTCCGATAATCCTATAATTTAGTGTTATTTATATGTAGACTTGCATAAAATGATATAGCAGTGAAAACAACACAAGTTTTACGTTTTCTTTTATGAATTTCATAAATACAAATAAAAAAAATATTTATAAATCTCTAATTTCCTAATGTGTAAATTAATTAATAAAAATGTTTATAACAATTACAGATTTTTTCGGTCAGAATGGTTGAGTAGGTACCTACCTATTTATCAAATCGAATTTACGTAGTGATCGACGGACGAAGTGAGTAAAATAATTCAAACATGTTTGAAATCCAAAGAACCTGTCTGCTGATTAAAAAGTACGCAGATCTGGGGTGCTCCACGCGAAAAAAATCCGAAGATCGTCTGATTTGCGTGCCAGTGGAGCGCGTGCTTTATTATATACCTAGCTTTTTTTAGGTATACATATAGCTTTATTCCAAAAATAGCTGGCCTATACCTAGTAAATATTGGATGGCAGTGAAATAATATCGGTTACTTAAATAAACGAACATATCAACAAACTAGGTACCTATGAACTGTGTTGGATCACCAAAGACGATTAATGTAATGTCATACATTATTGTCTATTATCACGGCGACCAATTAATATTAGTCTATGACGGCGGCCAAGTACTTGTTTGACAGTTTACTTACACGTGCTTAGCGTGACACGATTCTTTTTGAGAACGGACACTTTCAATGCGTAAAATGGACGTCAAACGCGAAGCAATTGACTTCGAACCTGATGCAGACGAGCAACATTCGTTCGATATGTCTTTACATGGAAATAACCCACAGTCAATTAACACTTTCATCAAACAAGAGTATGTTGATGATCCCGACCACGTTGCTAAGGTTAGTTTTCAAATGTTATTCATTATAAAAACACTTCAATCGACAATATTTGTATAAAAAAGTTATATTGTAATATTCTAAGACAGTTGTTCTCAGATGATGACACCAACGATAAACCTAAGTAAACAGGAAGCAAGTGTGTTCCCGAAAGAAATATGTGGTCACTTGGGAATTTTTCAAAGGCTGTGGAAGGAAACTTTTTAAAACTTAACCGATTATAATTACTGTATATGAGTCGCCAGCAGTAGTAGTACCTACGCTCTATTGATTTAGATAAGTTTTGAGCGGTTCGTTCTGAATTTAATCTATCAAAACGTTCTTGTGATTAAAGCTATAAAACAATGTACCTAGCACTTATTTTAATTTGTTCGCATAATTGTCTAACGACCGGTTTTGTTCGCTTTGAGAACATTATTACCAAATTTACATAACATATTATTTTATTTTTAATTCTATTATTATAAGTAGGTACCTATGAATTATCACGTGACATTGTTAATTTGGGTAGATTATATTGTTTGCACTGTGCTTGTTATTATATTTTTAATGGGTAGGTACCCCTCGTGATTACTGTTGTAGAGTACCTATCTAATGGATGTTTGAAGAATGATCAATGCAATGATTGAATTTTACCAAACAACAAATCACACATCGATTTAATGCCGAATCGCATTTTCACCGAGACCACTCGGGGTGGACCGAGCGTGAGAGTGTGGTAGGTCCGCTCGACTCGAGTTTGTATTCCTCGTCAGCACTCGCATCTGTTGCAGTTCTTTGTGCCTAGCTGCTGAAGTACTGGGCATATTAAAACCATAATGACGTATACAATTTGACAGCGCTAAAAATGTCACCATAATAAATTACAATACCAATAGAAGTGACACTGAGGTGTATTGTGTACTGGTAAATTACCTACCTATGAGATAATAGCAGACTAAACGTAGATATCCAATATGATGTCATTTTATTATTCGCATACCTATTCGCTTCCCCAGCAATTTCTTCTTTGGCGATTATCCGAAGTCGTGTTTTAAGAATGGTACCTAGTACGTCGCGACTGTAAGGTCAGTTTCAGACGGGACACCGGTGTCGCGCTTGCATATATTATTGGAGGCCTTTGTATTCGAATAAAGGGGCCTTTGTATTATGTTTATGAACGCCCCAGAGCTTATGAGTAAACGCGTGTCCGGTGCTCTTTTCCGTCGGCTGGTGCATTCTCAAGACGCCGATACACTTTTTTTTATTACCGCAGGCAGTTTTATGTTCTAATTCATAACGCAAAATTATGCGTTGACTCTGGGGCACTCATAACATAATACATGGGCCACTTTATTCGAATACAAGGGTCTCCTATATTATATACGAGCGCGACACCAGTGTCCCGTTAGAAACGGGCCTAAGACTATCCGCTCACGTGAATACTCAAAAAAGACGAGACTGAAACTCCGGTATCTAGCTAATGTATTTCAATGACGGCAAGACTGGAATCTGTCAGTTTCAAAACGTTCGCGATCGAAACTGAAGAGACGCGATTTACTCTCAGTTTGCGGTCACTTCATAAAACAGTGGTCCCAATATTAGTACATTCGATGAAAAATCATATTTCCTTACCAAAATTGGTAGCACAGAACTGAACTGAACACGAAACAACAAGCCATGACGTCAATATTCCCGTAAAGATATTACGGAAAATACTTTGAATAAGTAGGAAAGACAATAGGTTTGACAGTTTGAGGTTATGAGACTATTAGGTTTCAGTAGCACCGTGTGCGAAGCATCGGTCACTGTGCAGTTTATGAGTTCCATCACCAACCAGTTCGTCAGATTGTAGTTTCTGCGTGAGCGGATGGCCTAAGATTGCAATAAATTTCGGACAATGGCTTCGTCAGACGGTCGGTGATGCTGTAACTTCGTGTCGTCGTGGCTCCAGGAACAGTTAACTATTAATTATTATACGCATTCTAAAAATAATTATGTCACCTCGCATTCCGATGTGAAAATGCATAGTACGACGAATATATCTTGTCAGTCTAGCGTCACCTATTAATTCTCAAAAAAACCTCTAAATGAATTGTCCACCACAAACTCAAATACTTATTTTCAGGGAGTAGATTTAAACGCAGAGAATGTTGAAGACACAATAAACCAAACCGTTCACGAGGATCCTCTACCCAGTCACTGTTCTTCAAAATGCAAACCAGCAAATCAGGTATGTCCACCACAAAACTCTATGAAAATTCAACAATGCCTACTTACTGTCATAGTGATTATTAG
The DNA here is from genome assembly GCF_057557595.1 of Rhyacophila brunnea. Classification (NCBI taxonomy): domain Eukaryota; kingdom Metazoa; phylum Arthropoda; class Insecta; order Trichoptera; family Rhyacophilidae; genus Rhyacophila; species Rhyacophila brunnea. Next base: position 7,080,930 of record NW_028232785.1, read on the forward strand.
TGATATTTTTTGACGTGTTAAAATATTATTATGTTGAAATCATTGATTATAATGTTATCAGTGAACCAATAATTTTGTAAGGTTTATATTAAAATGAGTGAAATACATGGCATATATATACAGTTTCATAGTACGCACCTAGGTACTTGTTTGAATAAAATATAACCACACTGCATCGACACCTGCATGACGTTTTGAACATTTTTATCTTTTTTACATGTCTACACTTTTCAAATCATGTCAAAATCACGTTTTTTGTTTTAAACCGTTGGCACTATGTATTCTCAATATGAATATTGTCTATTATCTATCGTTTGTAGGTTGGGTTATGTTCAAAATAGTATCTATGGATATAATATCGCAAGTCATTTTAACGTACGCACACGTAGAAACTGTTAAAATTGATTAAAATTAACATGAATAAATATTAATAATTAAAAATAATAATACAATAACGTTGCACTCTCATCAATTGACTTTAGAGAGGTGGTAATCGTTCAAAATATTGTGCAAAATGTCGAAACCATTGACTAAGTTTGTCGCCATGACAGCGTGACAGTGACGTGACATGTATCTCAATTCGATCACAACTTAAGGCCGTACATCAGTTGAGGCACGGTCTAAAAAGATCGTGGATAGGCGATGCGCGGATTACGGGTCGCGGGTGCAAATGACGCCTGTCAAACGAAATATAATTTGTCATATAAATCCAACATACTTCCATTTTAGGTTCTGTTTATTGTTCTATTAGTAACAATATTAATATATTCATTGACATGTTTTCTTTTTATAGTAAATGGGTAACTTTTTTAGTCATCTTTGCACGATTTAAGAATTAATTGGCCCGTTGCCATCACGAAGCAAAGTTACGTGTTTCCAACTCGGCGTTCTCTCACTGAATGCGAGCGAGTCCAAAATTTCGTCGCGCCTATAGTTGAAAATTATTTGCCGTTTCACTAATGTGTCACCTTAAGCCTCACCTGTTAAAGTCTACATTAGCAACAAAAAAATTCTTATAGCCATGGTATCTCAGGAACGGTCACATACTAATCTGCTGCTCGGAGATATGGAGATCGTCAACGAATATGTTTAACTCGGATTAACTAATCATCTTAAAGATGAATTCTAGACTAGCTTATTTGGTATCCCCACAGGGTTATGGTTTATCTGTAGCCGAGTTTCGCATTCCTGCAATCTTTAGCCCCCATGCGTACATAATACATCATAAGCAAATCCGGTGGTGAATGATTAGCAATCGTCTGAAATAATATAATATATTATTTAAGTTCCATGCGTATTCATTTGTTATAACATCAACATATCCGTTTTTTTAATACATTCTTTACTATTCACTTTGATGTTATATTCCATGTTCTTTTAGTTCATTCCTGCAACTTCTGCATTGACCGACACCGCTAGTGTCGCATTGTCAAAGAAAATCTCAGAATTACAAGAGCCATATGATGAAATACAGATTGATGAACAAGACATCAAGCAAGAACTCGTGACATATTATCAAACAATTACTAATACAGACGTCGTCAGTCACACTGTTAAATGTAATCAATTGCAATCTACTGTCACAGATCCAGAATTATTAGTAGCTGTTATAAAGATTGAGAAGAAATCATTTCATTACGAAAATTTTGTATGCAGTATTTGTTTTGATTTTTTTGCATCGTTATATTTATTAAAACTTCACAAAGCAGTTCATAAAACAGCAACAACTAAAAAGATAGATAAGGGTGTAGGTCTATTAAAACCTACCAGTTACTCCAGTGTTAAATCTAATTCCAAGAACATACACAAAATGGTGCATTCTGGTGAAAACCCGTTTAAATATGATCAATGTGAATACTCGTGTATGCAATATGTTCATCTGAAAATGCATAAAATGACTCATTCTGGTGATAAACCATCAAAAAGTGATAATAATGAATACTCATGTATTACATCTGGTGATTTAAAGATATACAAATTGATTCATTCTGCTGAAAAGCCATTTAAATGTAGCGAATGCAATTACTTATCTAAATATGAAGGTCAAATGAGGCGTCATCAGATGACTCATTCTGGTATAAAGCCATTTAAATGTGACCAATGTAATTACTCATGTATAAGCTCTGCTTACATGAAAACTCACAAAATGACTCACTCTACTGAAAAGCCATTTAAATGTGAGCATTGTGATTACTCTTGTAAACAATCTGGTAACCTGAAAATCCACAAAATGACTCATTCTGGTAAAAAGCCATTTAAATGTGACCAATGTTATTTCTCATGTGCGCAATCTTTTAATCTTAAATTACACAAAATGACACATTCTGGGGATAAACGATTTAAATGTAATCAATGTGATTACTCTTGTATACAATATAATCAGCTGAAAATACACAAAATGAGTCATTCTGGTGAAAAGCCATTACAATGTGACCAGTGTAATTACGCTTGTATATTATCTAGTAAGATGAAAAGACACAAAATGACTCATTCTGGGGAAAAGCCATTCAAATGCAGCCAATGTGATTACTCATCTAAAACATCTGATCATCTTAAATTACACAAAATGACACATTCTGGAGAAAAACCATTTAAATGTAAGCAATGTGATTACTCGTGTATACAATCCAATCAGCTGAAAATACACAATGCATCGCATTCAGATGAGAAACCATTTAAATGCAATGAGTGTAATTTTGCATTTGCGCGATCTGATAAACTTAAATTACACAAAATGACACATTCTGGAGAAAAACCATTAAAATGTAATCAATGTGATTACTCATGTATACAATATGAACAGCTGAAAATACACAAAATGCGTCATTCTGGTGAAAAGCCATTTAAATGTGATCAATGTCATTTCTCATGTGCGAAATCTTATAATCTTAAATTACACAAAATGACACATTCTGGAGAAAAACCATTTAAATGTAATCAATGTGATTACTCATGTATACAATCTAGTCATCTGAAAATACACAAAAGGAGTCATTCTGGTGAAAAGCCATTTAAATGTGATCAATGTCATTTCTCATGTGCGAAATCTTATAATCTTAAATTACACAAAATGACACATTCTGGAGAAAAACCATATAAATGTAAGCAATGTGATTACTCGTGTATCCAATCTAATCAGCTGAAAATACACAATGCGTCGCATTCAGATGAGAAACCATTTAAATGTAATGAGTGTAATTTTTCGTATACGCGATCTGATAAACTTAAATCACACAAAATGACACATTCTGGAGAAAAACCATTTAAATGTAATCAATGTGATTACTCATGTATACAATCTAATCAGCTGACAATACACAATGCGTCGCATTCAGATGAGAAACCATTTAAATGTAATAAATGTAATTTTTCGTGTGCGCGATCTGATCATCTTAAATCACACAAAATGTCACATTCTGAAGAAAAACCATTTAAATGCAATCAATGTGATTTATCGTGTATACGATCTTATCAGCTAAAAAGACACAAAATGACTCATTCTGGTGAAAAGCCATTTAAATGTAATCAATGTAATTTCTCGTGTGCGCGATCTGATCATCTTAAATCACACAAAATGACACATTCTGGAGAAAAACCATTGAAATGTAATCAATGTGATTTCTCGTGTACACGATCTAATCAACTGAAAATACACAATGCGTCGCATTCAGGTGAGAAACCATTTAAATGTAATGAGAATTATTTTTCGTGTGCGTGATCTGATAAGCTTAAATCACACAAAATGTCACATTCTAGTACAATTTTTCTTCAATGACACATCTATTTGAAATCGCACAAAAATTCACATCTTATGTTAATTGACGTACACACAACTACTTAGAAACGTATGTCGATTTGAATCGATTCATTTATTTGGTATTACATACTTAGGTCAGTAATTAATAATTATGTTTATGTAGTTTCCTAGTTATACTAAGATCTGCACACTTTTCTCAAATGATAACTCCAGATCAATCGTAATGAGTCATCGCGGTGCCGTATATTTTATAATTATTTTGAAAGAAAAGCGATAGATGCTCTTCGAACAAGGTGTATGAAGGTAGAATACTGAGGTATATAACTTAAACAGATTAAATTAAATAAATAATCGTGGGAGTATGTACCGCACAGAAGTTGGAATGTCTCGAATTCATGTTATGATAGATTAATTATTGCAATTTAAAAGTTTGACATGTTCTCTAAAATCTGGCTCAGTGCTAATTTATTTGTGCTTCATAGAGATATGCATGTTTTTTTTTAGAATTATTATTAACCATGTCCTTGCTTTTTCGTACAAGGTGGTTGTTAGTAATTGTGAACAATCACAAACGCCCAGGCTTTGAGAAAAACACATAAATATTTTTTTCATGGCCGGGAATCGAACCCAGAACTCTCGGGTGGAAGGCCAGCGCCTGACCCACTGCACCACGAGAGCCGCCTAGATATGCATGTTCTATATATCGGATAATCTTGATTTTTTTCTAGCATACATATTTATATATACACCAGCAGGGAAAGGTGGAGTTAGACTGTTAGGATCCGCCATAAAAAGTCCACATTAAATAGAGTACAGTTTACTGATGGTGTTGGCTAGTTTTTTTTTAAATTCAATTATACCCTGCGAAAACCAAGCCATAATAAATAATAGTAAAAAAATACTCATCTGCTATAAAATATCTAAAATTACGCAATTAAATCATACATCACATATAGTTTGTTTTAGGCTGGGCTTAATAATAAAATGAAGCAGTAATAATAATGTTTAATATTTATATTCTTAATCCAACGGAAAAAAAAATGTTTGAATGAAAAAGTGTGCACATTTTGGTCGTATCGCCGAAAATATACCAAAACTATTATGGTTTGGTTAGGTAGGGTTCAATTGATATTGAAAAACTAACCAACACCATCTGTAAATTACCGTCTTATTTCAATAAAAATAAATACGTATGACTTATAAATTTTAATAAGCATTATTTATGGCGGATCTTATCAGTCTACCTCCTGACATACTCCTGGACTTCCCGTCTTCAATGGGAGCTGGAACTAAGTGTTGTAGGCCTAAAAGTGCAGCTTGGCCACATAGTCAATTAATAGAATAGCAAAGACTTATGTCGTATCACTTGGCTATCTGGATAAAAAGGAAAATGTTAAATTGAGAATGCTAATTATAATATGTACCTAGATATAAAATTTCAAACCAATAGTTTTACGTATTATATTAAGATTGAAAGCATTTAAATTGTTATTAATTTTGTAATAGGACTAGCTTGTAAATCTATGTAAGATTATTTTATGAGTTTAAAAGAGATGGATGTAAAAGATGCAAGAGTGGAAGACAGTTAGCATGAGAGTTCTCATGCGATAACTGTATACGCTGAATAGACAGTCGAAAAAAATACGAGTCGTGAGCGGATGCGAAATTGAGACCTCGCGCCAAAAATAAAACGAATGTTGCCATTAATAATTAGAATATAAGTGATATTAAGATACAGTTAATTAAGGAATTATAGAAACGATAATAATAAACACCTATGTCACTGTTTAAAATAAGTTTGTAAACTAAAAACCATTGAAAATACAAAGCCACGTGCTCACTAAAAAACAATTTATTTTATTTTATTTATTTTTGTTAACCCTGAGTTCTCGGGATATCTCACTCCACACAATTAATTGCTCTGAATACCCAAATTATCGACTAACCAACCCTACGAGATATTATATTCTTGGAAAAAAATAAATGGTTATTAGAACAGCTTGTAACTACATACTATTTGATTAATAAAGCCCCAAGGGAAGATCTAACAAAATATTCGTACCGCCAAAAAAGTTAAATAAAAACTAATTTGCAGAACCAAATACTATTAATATCTAAAGAGATTTTAGAAAACGCACTAATTTCTCAATCAAACGACACTTTATTGGTATTTTAACATTTTTACTTCGACATGTGTGCCACCAAAATATCTACCTATTGAATTGAGACATTTTAAAATTGTCCTGAAGATTTTACAGATACGTAATGTTTATATCCGATATTTCCTTACCGTATACGTTCGCCATATTTACTGTTCACGTCTAACAAAATGACATTTTCATCGCTTAAGACCTTCTAACCCTTTATTGACAGATAGAACTAATTATTTTAATTCAAATAACGAATGTACGCATTGTCGCACATTTTTTTCTGGTGAGATAGCTATAATTTTGGTACAATTCGCAACGCTAAAGAAGCTCGTAAACGAGCAACTTGTGACGGCAATTGTGTTGCTGTTAAAAGTTCCCCAAATACGAAAATAGTACCTAGTCTACGTTGCCGTAAACTTTCCATCTCTTGCCATTGCTTTCGGGCAGCATGGTTGGTCGATATATCGAATATCGAGCTCAATCGAAAATACGGCAATAATTGCTAGTTAAATCTATTTCATTCTCGCTCTGCTCCATATGTGCGTCTCTGTTTGACTTCACCATCTTACGATGATATCATTAATTATCAACCGCGCATAGCAACTGCTTTGCAGTACCTCTACGAAGACTCAAGTACTTTAACCAATAGTCCCCAATCTTAGGAGGACAGCGACTCTCACCTCTTTGAATTTGCGTGGCGTGTGTAATTAAATAAATAAGTTTTATATGCTTAAATAATTAACCATAAAATTAGTTTTAATGAACTAGTTAATAAATAATAAACTTGTAATCTATATTGTAATAAATGAGTTTAATGAATAATAAATTTTATAAACTAAATAAATCTGTTTTTTATAAATTAATAAACTACCTATTTAAACTTTTAGTAAGGATGTTTTATGAAGAAGCTTCCATTATAAGCGACCTTAAGGTTTATAAATAAATCAACTACAGAACTTTTATAGACATTATTTGATAAGAACCTTAAATATATAGAACCCCCTACGGGTATAATTATAAAACTGTTTGTGAATAAAGGAGATTACTACTGCACTACTACAACGTAATCCAAATCCACAATTTAGACCTCCGGATTCAGGGTTGGAGCTACCCAGAGCCCGGAAAAATTCACAGTGAAGAAATGCAAATCGTAAAACTGACAAATCAGCGAAATGTCAAACTGTCTGAGGTGAATGAAAATCCATCCCGAAAGGAAAACTATGGCGCCGTCTATGCATAGGTACTTCACAAGTATATTAAAATCCAACACCATGACGCCAAGCCGTCTACAAGACCAGCGAGACAGACTGGCGACCGCCAGATGGCTCTGCTAGTCAAGATAATTAAATTTAATGTGGGTTAATATTTCATTTTAAAAATGACAACACGACGTTTATGTTTATTTTATTATTGATGGCTTCAAGGGTCACATTCACCTCACATTTTGTTATGTTATTTCTGTAATAAAAACGTGTCCACAATTTGTTTTTATTAAAAATAAAAACTGATCCCAGATTTTGAACCTCTTATGGCTACCCCAAACCATAATACAATAATAATTACCTTTCCTCTTCTGAAACCAAACATACAAGGACAATACAATAAATTGTACTTATCAGAACATGATCAATATTCAGAATGCAATCCTCGCCCAATCATGTTTTGGTGAGGTTGCTGCCTCGTCACCATTATACCTACTGCCCTGCTAAGTAAAAAGACAGTGTGTTTAGCTTTATTGAAATTAAAACCCAAGCTTTAAAGTACTTATCTTTTGTCGCACTTATATAACACCTTTGCGGTGGGCATTGCTTTCCGGACCCAAGTAAATTAAGTTAATCTTTAGTTTCATTATTTGATTTTGAGTTTGAATTTCTTGAAAATTCTGTTGGCTGTCGCCTGATGCTGTGAATGCCAAATGCATGGATGTGACAATGACCCATTGCGGGGGTTAAGTTCCACGTTGCTTTATCCTGTACCTACTAAGCTGAATAAGAACGACTGGGTGTCCATCAATGGCTTCAATAGAAGTTATATACCTAGGGACCTCATGTAGCCCTACCTTCAAGCTGATTTTGTCAGTGCAGTAGGCGCTGGTTTATTGGACATTGGTCTGATTATTGTCAGATGTAACCAGTGCAGTTTAGGAATACCAACTACATCGAAAATATTACCTAATTTATCAAATGATTGAGTACCCTACTGGTAAAATGGGGTGATGTAGTGCCAACTTTTGACGTTTTTTTCAAATACCTCTGCCATTTATTTTAGAGCTAGATTTTTATTCTAAATAGGTATATAATAAATGTGTCTTCGAACCAAAGACATTCTAATTCTCATTCTAATGGCAAGTAAATAAGTACATAATTCCAATACTGGGGAATAGTTATGGTCGATTAAAACTGGCCCACATCACCCATATTTTGTGGTGAACTTGTCTACCCCTTAAAGCTTATAAAATATCAAACCAATTCACTTCACCACGTAAAATCGATCAATTGTATTAAGATATAGGTAGGTAGCCTCAAAATTTAGAAAAAAAGCTTTAATGGTTCAAATACACTATATGACGATCGGTCACATATATGTCGAAAAACCCGTTTCTTATGTTGGCGTCCTGTGTCATAGAGTGTAAATACGATGTCATAGACTGTCACATATATGTCAAACGATCTATGACGGCCTTCTATGTCATAGATTTTCGGCTCAGTGTAAACACCTCGGTAATTTTGTGTGACACTAGTTTATGTCTGTGACATCTATGCCGGACATGTTGTCATATATTATTGTTTATGGGTCATAGATCGCGCGGGAAGTGTTTTTCTGTCTTTGATTTCAAACGCCATCTTAACAATCTTGACTACTAAACGAAACAATACCTAGTAAAAAATGGACAGAAGAAGTCGCAAAAGCGTGTTGGAGTGGACGGATGAAATAATCATTAATTTAATCGGATTGGTAGAAGGTAATCCACTATTGTGGGACTGTACACTGACTGATTATAAAAACAGGGTCCAAATCGTACAAGATTTGGGCCTTGAAAGCAGTTCTCAGTACTCGGTGGATGATGCCACGCGTAAATGGCAGAGTTTTCGGTGCCAATACAAAGACTATAAAAATAAGGAAAAGGCGACAAAGAGTGGCCAAGGGACCAGCGACAGGTGCCACGTGAGATGAAAGTTTTTCGGCCTCCTGAAGTTCCTTGGCTGTGACTCGATAGCTGTCGTCACTACTTCAAATTTAGCAAGTAGGTATCGCAACGATTTTTATTAGACATTCCACATCGAGTTAAGTGTTTCTCTAGCGGCTAGCTATTCCAATTCAGATAACGAGCTCTCTTTGCAAAGTATTTATAGTATATTATTATTCTATGAAATGTATAAAGGTACCTAGGTACCTATCCACAAAAGTGTAGACAGCCTTGAGGTAGTTCCTTCCTGAAACTTGGTATTATATTAGGCAGATGCTCTGTGAAATTAAACACAATAATATTATCCTATGACCATTCAGTCTCAGTTCTCTTTTCAATTGATGACTTGTTTAGGCTATTAAGCTAGGTAAAGATACTCTACTCCATATCGTTGTGATCTCAAATCTTGATTCCTGATGTTTTTTTCGTGTGTATCTTTAACAACAATGCATCGAAATCTTCCAGCGACAAGCGTACAAAATTTTTATACATTGCCGTATCCTCAGCTCTTAGCTCTCTTATTAAATTACTGTAGCATCCGAGAGTTTCCCGTCTTGCAATGAATCCACTCACGAACCCAAACTCGTCTGCGTCTTGGTTTTTTATTGTCTACCAACAATAAATATGCCACGATTGCCGCGGCAGAAGCTCCATCCGCCGGCATTATAATATGATATGGACAGGAACCAAATAGATAAATAAATTTAAAATCTCACTAACAAGCCTAGGTAGGTACTGATTTATTTCGTTTTATAATTATTATCTGTTTGACGTTTATGAAGGCGTACCAACCATAAAGTTTGTCAAGCGTCATGTTGGTAGTATTTATCAGTGGCAAATATGTGACACAATAGATTTTACGGCATCGTGTGTAAACGGATTGGCACATACGGGTGTCATAGAATCTATGCCCACGCCTCTGTCATAGATTTTTTTGACATATATTGGCTCATGTGTAAACGGAATGGCATAGATATGATCATAGACACTAAAACGCTCTTGTCACATATGTGCCCAATCGTCATATAGTCTATTTGAACCTTAACTCAATTTTGCATCGTACCTACTAAATATCCTTTTCTGGAGTCAAATTTTGCATGGATCATGATTTTTAGTCAAAGAGTCAAATTTAGTGCCAAATTGTCATTCAATTATAATAATTGTGGTTACAACTTCATGCACATTGAACATGGAAAGTATTTTCTCAGCACTGCACTAAAATACACAAGCAATAACAAGTGGAGACGTCAATGGGCATTTTCGCCAAAGTTTGTACATGTTTGAAATTTGGGTAATATTATTTTTTCACTCAAATTAACCATTTTTATATAGCTAGCAGATCTCTTGTTCTATTGCTGAATTGGTGATAGCAATTTTTCAGCAAAATATTGATTAATACAATATTTATATCATTTTTTTATGACATTGGGCATGATAAGTTTCCGTTCCGTGACTACGAAACTAAGCTTATAAAACATGAATGAGACACTTTTTATCAATTAAAAGAGCTCTATTAGATTAAATAAACCATACACTTAAAAATAAAAGTACAAATAGTCAAAAAATATTATTGAATTTTAATTCATGGGCACATTTTGTTCCACTCCGTTACCCTATGTCTATAATGGCAGAGCATTTTTCCTTTAGTATTTGAAAAAACCAATCAATATTTGTTCTGCTATTTTTTTAAAGACAGTAATCACTTTTACTAAATTTTATTGGAAAAATATATATATTTCGTTATTTAATAATCAAATGAAAAATAGTTAACGTTCAACTTTTTTGGGGACATTTTCGGAATGGAACGAAATGGTAACGGAGTGTAATTTGTAAAGCTAAAGTTACATGTTACCATAAAAACAAATTTTTGTTTTATGAAATTTATTTGAATTTTTTGATAGTCATATAAATATACAATAACAGAACAAATCAAACTTAATCACTAAAATAGACATATTTTACAATAAATTTCACAATACTAGTAAAATAAGGTAGGTAATAATTTTGACACACTATACATTACCATAACTTTTATTTGGCATTTATATTATTTGTAACTCAGATAAAAAATATTTTAAAGCAAATTAACAATATATGAAAAAAATTAAATCAGCAAGGGATTCGGACGCGAGTTTCTAGCGCGGCACGGAGTATATAACTTTTACGAAAATAATTACAGTCGAACCCGGTTATTACGATCTTGGACATAGCGAGATCTCGGATGTAATAAGGAAACATTTGTTGACATTTGGTTTATGATTTTCGCTATACATTTAATTTATTCACTGTTATAACGAGCAACTTATCGGATATACTGAGCTAAAATACTGTTAATGTGTCGATCGTTTTAAAACATTTCGACCCTAAGCAATAAAATCCGATTGGACAGGATGCCGCCGGGGTCGGATTACGTTTATGACACTAGTAAAGTGTCTAAGTACCTACCTTATTGGTGTTTCACCGACAATAATAAAAAAGTATTCACGCATATGGTTGAAAAATCCAAGGTTTGTGAATTTCGTAGGTACCTACCAGAGTTCATTACAATAAACAACTTCTTTTTTGCCATGCTCGTTTCGGGGATTTTTACGATGGTTTCCAAATTTTTTATTTTCGACTTTTTGTGTAATGTGACATGCTCATTTAAATATACATATTCTCTGATATAACGAGTAACGCTTATAAAAAGCAAATTCAGTCGGTCCCATCTTACTCGTAATAACCAAGTTCGACTGTATGTTGTCTTGAAATTTACTTGTATTCATCAACATAAAATGTAGCTATACAGGTTGATTGTAATCAAGACGTACTTTTCTGACATTTCGCGAATACCTACAGTTCCAGGTATTAAATCTAATAGGGTGCACATTTCTGTTAAACGTGACAAAAAAAATACTTTTTCATACAATTTTATAAATTTCTATGCCTAAAATGTATGGAAATAAAATTTTGGTGGCGTATAACAGAGCCAGTGCTTGTCTCGCAATTATTTCAGTCTGGTGTTTTTTCTTTTCCTTGTGTTGTTTTTTTATCTCTCCATACTTTTATCTGCGCTAGTTTTGCGTATTCAGACATATCACATACTTTTTTAATCTTTTTTAATCTTTATTATATAGTCAGGTTATTTTCTATATTTTTTAATGAAAATATTTTTGTTTTTCATACGAACAGACAAAATAAAACTTTTAAAATCTATGAAGAACTAAACACACAATGTAAACCCAACTTTATGCATTCCATTTCGTTACTTTTACATTCCACATATACGTTACCACCAATATAGTTTCGGAGTGGAAGTAACGGATTCTATTTTAGAAGTGGTTGAAGCCTCAATTAAGCTTAGTTTTATTGTTAAACCTGCGATATGTTTTATTATATCTGTAGTATAAAAGATAAGCTCCATATGTATAGTATGTGAAATAGAAATATGTGATTTCTTACCTTACAAATCGTGGTAACAGTAGTGGAACTTCTTAAATAACCAACCCAAAAAGCAACCTGTTCCGATAGCGATACCGACACACACCTACAATTTAAATTGTAAATGGCTATCAGTGTTATACAAAAATGTTGCTACATTAAAAAAATACATATTTATAGTGGAAATTTTTCGCCTTCATGTTAAAATCATGGTAACGGAATGTGGAATTCCACTTTTTCAAATATCCTGGGACACACTTTAAACGTGATTTTTTTCAATATTTCTCAAAATTTACGGAAAAACTGTATATTTTCCAAAAATATATAATGTAAGCTGTTGAAGACACTACGAATTTAATTTTACACACTCAGAATTAATGACGAAATCAGACTTTGTTTATTTGAATTTAGGAGTGGGACATGGTAAAAACACACTACCTTTCAATCTAAATAATCAATTACAATATATACAGGTCAGACAGTTGTATTAAACTGATCGAATAAAGTAAATTAATAAATTTGCATGTTAAAAATACATAACTTTCCAATATTCTATAATATAATAACTATGAAAAAATCAATCAAAGTCATGGGACATGCCAAAAATGCAATGTACAAACTTTGGCGAAAATGCCCCAATATTATATAAAAATGGGCGAAACGATTTTTAATTTAAAAATGTGGGAGATGTTAAGAAATACTCCTGTCTGTATAATAATTTCAGGCTGCCAGAATATCCCCGTAAAGATATTGCGGAAAAAGCTTCGAATAAAGTAGGAAAGACAAATGGTTTGACAGTTTGAGATTATTAGGTTTCAGTAGCCCCGTGTGCAAAGCATCAGTCACTGGCCAGTATATGAGTTCTATCACCAACCAGTTCGTCAGATTTTAGTTTCTGCGTGAGAGAAGATGCCAGCGCTCCGCTCCATTGGCGAGCCAACAGTCCGACGACAATAAAACGTCTTATTTGCTATGCTTTACTAGGTATTGATCATCGAACGAATATAAAAGTCGAGCTGTCAAAAGTCAAATATTGCGATTATCGTAATGTCTTCCGATAATTCTATAATTTTGTGTTATCTATTTATATGTAGACTTGCATAAAATAATATAGCAGTGAAAACAACACAAGTTTTACGTTTTCTTTTATGAATTTCATAAATACGAATAAAAAAATTATTTATAAATCTCTCATTTCCTAATGTGTAAATTTATTAATAAAAATGTTTAAAATAATTACAGGTTTTGTACCTACCTATTTATCATATCGAATTTACGTAGTGATGGACGGACGAAATCTGGCAACTCAGTGAATAAAATAATTCAAACATGTTTGAAATCCAAACAACCGGTCTGCGGATTAAAAGTTCGCAGATCTGGGGTGCTCCACGCGAAAAAAATTCGAAGATCGTCTGATTTGCGTTCCAGTGGAGCGCGTGCTTTATTATATACCTAGCTTTTTTTAGGTATACATATAGCTTTATTCCAAAAATAGCTGGGCTACACCTAGTAAATATTGGATGGCAGTGAAATAATATCGGTTACTTAAATAAACCAACTTATTAACAAACTAGGTACCTATGAACTGTGTTGGATCACCAAAGACGATTAATGTATTGTCATACATTATTGTCTATTATCACGGCGACCAATTAATATTAGTCTATGACGGCGGCCAAGTACTTGTTTGACAGTTTACTTACACGTGCTTAGCGTGACACGATTCTTTTTGAGAACGGACACTTTCAATGCGTAAAATGGACGTCAAACGCGAAGCAATTGACTTCGAACCTGATGCAGACGAGCAACATTCGTTCGATATGTCTTTACATGGAAATAACCCACAGTCAATTAACACTTTCATCAAACAAGAGTATGTTGATGATCCCGACCACGTTGCTAAGGTTAGTTTTCAAATGTTATTCATTATAAAAACACTTCAATCGACAATATTTGTATAAAAAAGTTATATTGTAATATTCTAAGACAGTTGTTCTCAGATGATGACACCAACGATAAACCTAAGTAAACAGGAAGCAAGTGTGTTCCCGAAAGAAATATGTGGTCACTTGGGAATTTTTCAAAGGCTGTGGAAGGAAACTTTTTAAAACTTAACCGATTATAATTACTGTATATGAGTCGCCAGCAGTAGTAGTACCTACGCTCTATTGATTTAGATAAGTTTTGAGCGGTTCGTTCTGAATTTAATCTATCAAAACGTTCTTGTGATTAAAGCTATAAAACAATGTACCTAGCACTTATTTTAATTTGTTCGCATAATTGTCTAACGACCGGTTTTGTTCGCTTTGAGAACATTATTACCAAATTTACATAACATATTATTTTATTTTTAATTCTATTATTATAAGTAGGTACCTATGAATTATCACGTGACATTGTTAATTTGGGTAGATTATATTGTTTGCACTGTGCTTGTTATTATATTTTTAATGGGTAGGTACCCCTCGTGATTACTGTTGTAGAGTACCTATCTAATGGATGTTTGAAGAATGATCAATGCAATGATTGAATTTTACCAAACAACAAATCACACATCGATTTAATGCCGAATCGCATTTTCACCGAGACCACTCGGGGTGGACCGAGCGTGAGAGTGTGGTAGGTCCGCTCGACTCGAGTTTGTATTCCTCGTCAGCACTCGCATCTGTTGCAGTTCTTTGTGCCTAGCTGCTGAAGTACTGGGCATATTAAAACCATAATGACGTATACAATTTGACAGCGCTAAAAATGTCACCATAATAAATTACAATACCAATAGAAGTGACACTGAGGTGTATTGTGTACTGGTAAATTACCTACCTATGAGATAATAGCAGACTAAACGTAGATATCCAATATGATGTCATTTTATTATTCGCATACCTATTCGCTTCCCCAGCAATTTCTTCTTTGGCGATTATCCGAAGTCGTGTTTTAAGAATGGTACCTAGTACGTCGCGACTGTAAGGTCAGTTTCAGACGGGACACCGGTGTCGCGCTTGCATATATTATTGGAGGCCTTTGTATTCGAATAAAGGGGCCTTTGTATTATGTTTATGAACGCCCCAGAGCTTATGAGTCAACGCGTGTCCGGTGCTCTTTTCCATCGGCTGGTGCATTCTCAAGACGCCGATACATTTTTTTTTATTACCGCAGGCAGTTTTATGTTCTAATTCATAACGCAAAATTATGCGTTGACTCTGGGGCACTCATAACATAATACATGGGCCACTTTATTCGAATACAAAGGTTTCCTATATTATATACGAGCGCGACACCAGTGTCCCGTCTTAAACGGGCCTAAGACTATCCGCTCACGTGAATACTCAAAAAAGACGAGACTGAAACTCCGGTATCTAGCTAATGTATTTCAATGACGGCAAGACTGGAATTTGTCAGTTTCAAAACGTTCGCGACCGAAACTGAAGAGACGCGATTTACTCTCAGTTTGCGGTCACTTCATAAAACAGTGGTCCCAATATTAGTACATTCGATGAAAAATCATATTTCCTTACCAAAATTGGTAGCACAGAACTGAACTGAACACGAAACAACAAACCATGACGTCAATATTCCCGTAAAGATATTACGGAAAATACTTTGAATTAAGTAGGAAAGACAATGGGTTTGACAATTTGAGGTTATGACACTATTAGGTTTCAGTAGCACCGTGTGCGAAGCATCGGTCACTGTGCAGTTTATGAGTTCCATCACCAACCAGTTCGTCAGATTGTAGTTTCTGCGTGAGCGGATGGCCTAAGATTGCAATAAATTTCGGACAATGGCTTCCTCAAACGGTCGGTGATGCTGTAACTTCGTGTCCTCGTGGCTCCATGAACAGTTAACTATTAATTATTATACGCATTCAAAAAATAATTATGTCACCTCGCATTCCGATGTGAAAATGCATAGTACGACGAATATATCTTGTCAGTCTAGCGTCACCTATTAATTCTCAAAAAAAACCTCTAAATGAATTGTCCACTACAAACTCAAATACTTATTTTCAGGGAGTAGATTTAAACGCAGAGAATGTTGAAGACACAATAAACCAAACCGTTCACGAGGATCCTCTACCCAGTTACTGTTCTTCAAAATGCAAACCAGCAAATCAGGTATGTCCACCACAAAACTCTATGAAAATTCAACAATGCCTACTTACTGTCATAGTGATTATTAGTGATATTTTTTGACGTGTTAAAATATTATTATGTTGAAATCATTGATTATAATGTTATCAGTGAACCAATAATTTTGTAAGGTTTATATTAAAATGAGTGAAATACATGGCATATATAAACAGTTTCATAGTACGCACCTAGGTACTTGTTTGAATAAAATATAACCGCACTGCATCGACACCTGCATGACGTTTTGAACATTTTTATCTTTTTTACATGTCTACACTTTTCAAATCATGACAAAATCACGTTTTTTGTTTTAAACGGTTGGCACTATGTATTCTCAATAAGAATATTGTCTATTATCTATCGTTTGTAGGTTGGGTTATGTTCAAAATAGTATCTATGGATATAATATCGCAAGTCATTTTAACGTACGCACACGTAGAAACTGTTAAAATTGATTAAAATTAACATGAATAAATATTAATAATTAAAAATAATAATACAATAACGTTGCACTCTCATCAATTGACTTTAGAGAGGTGGTAA
This sequence comes from Rhyacophila brunnea, assembly GCF_057557595.1. NCBI lineage: Eukaryota > Metazoa > Arthropoda > Insecta > Trichoptera > Rhyacophilidae > Rhyacophila > Rhyacophila brunnea. The sequence continues at coordinate 7,098,117 of NW_028232785.1, forward strand.
TCGTTCAAAATATTGTGCAAAATTACGAAACCAATGACTAAGTTTGTCGCCATGACAGCGTGACAGTGACGTGGCATGTATCTCAATTCGATCACAACTTAAGGCAGTACATCAGTTGAGGCACGGTCTAAAAAGACCGTGGATAGGCTATGCGCGGATTACGGGTCGCGGCTGCAAATGACGCCTGTCAAACGAAATATAATTTGTCATATCAATCCAACATATGTCCATTTTATGTTTTGTTTATTGTTCTATTAGTAACAATAATAATATATTCATTGACATGTTTTCTTTTTAAAGTAAATGGGTAACGTTTTTAGTCATCTTTGCACGATTTAAGAATTAATTGGCTGTCGCCATCACGAAGCAAAGTGACGTGTTTCCAGCTCGGCGTTCTCTCACAGAATGCGAGCGAGACCAAAATTTCGTCGCGCCTATAGTTGAAAATTATTTGCCGTTTCACTGATGTGTCACCTTAAGCCTCACCTGTTAAAGTCTACATTAGCAACAGAAAATTTCTTATAGCCATGGTATCTCAGGAACGGTCACATACTAATCTGCTGCTCGGAGATATGGAGATCGTCAACGAATATGTTTAACTCGGATTAACTAATCATCTTAAAGATGAATTCTAGACTGGCTTATTTGGTATCCCCACAGGGTTATGGGTATATCTGTAGCCGAGTTTCGCATTCCTGCAATCTTTAGCCCCCATGCGTACATCCGGTGGTGAATGATTAGCAATCGTCTGAAATAATATAATATATTATTTAAGTTCCATGCGTATTCATTTGTTATAACATCAACATATCCGTTTTTTTAATACATTCTTTACTATTCACTTTGATGTTATATTCCATGTTCTTTTAGTTGATTCCTGCAACTTCTGCATTGACCGACACCGCTAGTGTCGCATTGTCAAAGAAAATCTCAGAATTACAAGAGCCACATGATGAAATACAGATTGATGAACAAGACATCAAGCAAGAACTCGTGACATATTATCAAACAATTACTAATACAGACGTCGTCAGTCACACTGCTAAATGTAATCAATTGCAATCTACTGTCACAGATCCAGAATTATTAGTAGCTGTTATAAAGATTGAGAAGAAATCATTTCATTACGAAAATTTTGTATGCAGTATTTGTTTTGATTTTTTTGCATCGTTATATTTATTAAAACTTCACAAAGCAGTTCATAAAACAGCAACAACTAAAAAGATAGATAAGGGTGTAGGTCTATTAAAACCTACCAGTTACTCCAGTGTTAAATCTAATTCAAAGAACATACACAAAATGGTGCTTTCTGGTGAAAACCCGTTTAAATGTGATCAATGTGAATACTCGTGTATGCAATATGTTCATCTGAAAATGCATAAAGTTACTCATTCTAACGATAAACCATCAAAATGTGATAATAATGACTACTCATGTATTACATCTGGTGATTTAAAGATATTCAAATTGATTCATTCTGCTGAAAAGCCATTTAAATGTAGCGAATGCAATTACTTATCTAAATATGAGAGTCAAATGCGGCTTCACCAGATGATTCATTCTGGTGAAAAGGCATTTAAATGTAGCGAATGCAATTACTTATCTAAATATAAAGTTCAAATGAGGCGTCATCAGATGACTCATTCTGGTGAAAAGCCATTTAAATGTGACCAATGTAATTACTCATGTATAACATCTGCTAATATGAAAACTCACAAAATGACTCATTCTACTGAAAAGCCATTTAAATGTGACCGTTGTGATTACTCTTGTAAACAATCTGGTTACATGAAATTCCACAAAATTACTCATTCTAGTGAAAAGCCATTTAAATGTGACCAATGTAATTACTCGTGTATAATGTCTACTGAAATGAAAATACACAACATGGCTCATTCTGGTGAAAAGCCATTCAAATGTAATCAGTGTAGTTACTCATGTGCGCGATCTTATAAACTTAAAACACACAAAATGACACATTCTGGAGAAAAACCATTTAAATGTAATCAATGTGATTACTCGTGTATACGATCTAATCAGCTGAAAATACACAAAATGAGTCATTCTGGCGAAAAACCATTACAATGTGACCAGTGTAATTACGCTTGTATAGTATCTGGTAAGATGAAAAGACACAAAATGACTCATTCTGGGGAGAAGCCATTCAAATGCAGCCAATGTGATTACTCATCTTCTGATCATCTTAAATTACACAAAATGGCACATTCTGGAGAGAAACCGTTAAAATGTAATCTATGTGACTTCTTGTGTATACGATCTAATCAGCTGAAAAGACACAAAATGACTCATTCTGGTGAAAATCCATTTAAATGTGATCAATGTAATTTTAAGTGTGCGCGATCTGATCATCTTAATTCACACAAAATGACACATTCTGGTAAAAAAAAAACATATAAATGTGACAAATACAATTTTTCTTGAACTATCTATTTGAATTCGCACAAAAATTCACATCCTATGTAAATTGGCGTACACACAACTACTTAAAAAAGTATGTTGATTTGATTCGGTTCATTTATTTGGTATAACATACTTAGGTCAGTATATTTTATAATTATTTTGAAAGAAAAGCGATAGATGCTCGTCGAACAAGGTGTATGAAGGTAGAATACTGAGGTATATAACTTAAACAGATTAAATAAAATAAATGATCGTGGGGTTCTGTACCGCACAAAAGTTGGAATGTCTCGAATTCATGTTATGATAGAGTAATTATTGCAATTTAGAAGTTTTACATGTTCTCTAAAATCTGGCTTAGAGCTAATTTATTTGTGCTTGATAGATATTCATGTTTTTTTTAGAATTATCACTAACCATGTCCTTCTTTTTTCGTACAAGGTGGTTGTTACTAATTTTGAACAATCACAAACACCCAGGCTTTGAGAAAAACACATAAATATTTTTTTCATGGCCGGGATTCGAACCCAGAACTCTCGGGTGGAAGGCCAGCGCCTTTGCAATTTGTAACACTGGTTGTGTGATTTTGCAATGCATAGTGTAGTTACTGATAATACACACCACGCTAGTTGAAAGCGTCACCGCCTAATGTTCATTTCCCATGCGAATCAAGCATACGTAAAATATGTTTTTTTTTGTAGATTCTACAGATAAAAACACCACAATTATTTATCTCTCTATAAAGCTGATTCGTGGAGTTGGACGCAATGTAACTGACATTGAGTATTGCAAAAGTATTCATTTACTTAGTATATGCCCAAGCTAGATATTTTGTTTTATGATTCAACTAGATTGCTAAAGCACAAATTATTGCATTTTTCAGAACTATTTGGAAAATACATAATTAAAATATTACTCCACGAGTGTCTATTTCATCTATCTAGACGCCCCGTTTGATTTTAAATATTAAATTAAAAAATGAAGACATTATTGCATTATGAATAATTATTCTAGCACTAGCAAATTATTAAGTTGATGAAAAAGCCAGATAATATTTATCATATTATATTATTAAATACACAGTCAGTACGTCTGCAACACGGGTCACTTTGTGACTAATGAAATATTGATTTAAGCACCTCATTATCTATTTTTTTTTAAATTAATATTGATAACATATAATGTTAAAATATTTACGCACAAAATAATAATTATAATTACCATAGATTGGAAACATATGGTAGGTATTATAAGGAATAATAGGCCTCGCCTCATCAAAAATAGCCCTTACAAAGGAAAAATAATAACACATAAAAACTAGATTAAAATTGAACTATACCCATAAAACTGAATTAATTATTATTTCTTTTTAAACTTGATGTATCGAATTCTGGCGGCAAGTTTAACAGGATCATCGATAATATCACTGTTATTTTTACCACTCAGGATTTGACAGACATCTTTGCACCAACTATGGATAACTGTTTTAATGGATAAAGTACAAAATTTCCTAATAAATTCAGTCTTATGGATATCACAATTTATAAAATTAAAAATAACATCTTTATCTACCTGATCATGAATTTTCTTTTGCAAACCTAATGTGTGGCAATCATGTCTTAAATAACGGCAAGTTATTTCTTTAATACGGTTGAATGCAGTTATTACATCAACAGATGGATAACCAAGTGAGTGATGTTTAGTGTTATATTCGCGGGAATCAATGACCTGCATGCCGGGTGCATTAGGATTGCCGAAAGAAAAGGCATTGCACAGGGAACATTTTTTAAATAAGGTATTTTGTAACTTCTTAGCTACATAGCCAGCAACATAATTTGCTGCGCCAGCCTGTATAGAAGTCATATTGTCAGATACTGTACTTTCAGAAAATAATATATTGTTTTCCAAATCTGTACTTATATCTTGCTCAGGGGTAATGTCTTCATCACGCAAAAATATTCGCAGTGAATCTAGACATTTCCCTGAGTCATCCTCCTCACAATTAGAACCTACAGAGTGGGAGGAAGTCATATTATTTATAAGGAGCGTCTTGTACGCGGCTTCAAATCCTGAGCATGTCGGCATAACATTCCGAACCCCTTGGCTTCGAATAGATCCGAAGAAATTTTCCAGGGAGTCTTGATTGAAATGCCGAAGAAGCAAGGATTTGACGCCACGACCTTTCATATCCCTAGAAATGTCTTTGAAACCTCTCAGTGTTCTCCCCCAGTTCCCCAAGGTAGGTGGCTTGCTACACTTACCATTGCCATCGACAAAACATGCAGTCTCGAGTGTGGAGATGGCCTCTGACCAAAATTCCCAATGGAAAGAGTTTTCAGTCAGAGGTGCTCGGAATATTTTCCCTCCGACAAGAGTGGAGCTGCAATTGCAAGAGTCAAACAGCTTGTCGAAGAAGAGCAATATTCGAGCAGTCTCACATGCTTTACTCGGGATTAGGTTGACATCTGAAAATGAAAGAGATGATCACAATAAATTTCATCATGCTAATAAATCATATAGGCACATACTCAGGACTATTTCAATTTTTATACCTCTTCAGAACATATTTATTATGTATTTATATTATCAGACATTTACTTACATCGTTACTAATCGTTTGTTAACTAAATTAGCAAAAAAAAGGTTTAAATTCAATGCACACTAAGTACATAAAATAATGGGGCACTTGTTTTTATGCTGAAAAATCAGAATAAATACCTATAATATACTATATTCAGAAACAAATTGTATAATATACGTACTGGCAAAGAGTAGCATGTTCGCGCCCACTCCATGACTAAAAATCTGACTGGCATATTTCACCTTCATTTTTGGGATTTTATCTGGTACTACATGGAGCTCTGACAATTTTGGTAACACCCTAATCTCATTCATTGTAGTATCAGCATGATACACTTGTACCACATGATCCCATTTTCCAACTAATTGTTTTCCGTCAATTGTGCATTTTAAGTGTTTTGTCAATAAATTGTTTCTCATTCCTTTTATTAAATGGGGAATATCAAATAGTGGTATTACTTTGTGCCCATTTACTTCAAAGAAATTATCCTCACTCTTATACAGATGAGCTCGTTTCTCGTCGCTCAAATACGATCTTTTTGTCTGCTGGATGAGTTGCTTGATGGCAGCCTCATTACTCTTGCCTTGATCGCATACTGTTGCTACAACCCTTAGTCCAGTTGAGTTGACAGCTTCTATAACGGCTTTCAACTGAAACATGAGTTCAGGTGTTTTTGTTGACCCTGTACAGAATGTGTAAGCAACCGGTTGTTTAAATTTACGACGTATGCCTCTTATCATAAAAACAAGCACATGATCAGCAATTATGTTGGTCCTTCGATTATTGCCATAGTCTTCGAAGCCTTCGATTCTGTCCTTCCTTTCATCATATTGTAAACGGGGACTCAGAGCCATTTCATCAAAGAGTAATGTGCAATATCTTTGTTCTTGTGGTATTCTACGCACAATCTGTTTGAGGTGAATAAATATATGCTCATTAATGCCAGCAGTCAATGGTACTCTCTGAAGAACTTTCAGCAATGTTCGTGGAGCAGGCAAAACAAACACCTTAGATAAAAATCTATAAGCTTTTGGGCTCTGTTTGTATAATGATAGCGAAAGTATTTTTTCATCCTCCGTAAAGCGTCTTCCTCTAGCCTTCTTGCCAGACTGTTTTGCTTGAAGAGAGGTAAAGATTTTTGCAGAAGCTGTCATATTATCCGTTACCTGCATCAATGCCTCATCTTTTGAAAATACCTCCGCTGCATGAAGTCTACTTCGAAAACTTCTGCATTTCTTTAATGCCCTTTTCATCTGCCTTCGAACATTAACCGCTGTTCTATGGAGTATTCTTGCCTTGGGGGTGAGTTGTTCAACACGAGGGACTCCAACACGAGCTAAAATGCTGTCATATCTTTTACCTGAAACATCATAAAACAATGTATTATTTACTTATAATTATAACAATAAATCTTTTATTTTTCAGTTTTGTATAGTTGGCCATATATTTAATTTAAAACAAAAGCTACGATGTTTTTGAGAACACCATGTGTAATATGTATACATTATAATTTAATTATTATTCTTGCAAGTCGGATTTTTATAGTCCCAGTAAATTTAGCATCTTGTGAACCTGCCAATTTTAGTATTTTTTAGTTGTGTGGATATGATTGATTTCTGTCAAACAGCCCTAGTTTTGTGCTTCAAGGCACCTAAAAAAATATTACTCACATTTCTCTTGCCGAACAGCAGAAGTGCTAGGCCTCTCCAACTGAGGCTGTTGCTGCAACGATAAGTGCACTGGCGATTCTACACGTTCAGCTGAAATCGTACAATATTGACCATCATCAATAGTCGTTGAAGAACAGTTTATCCTACCGGCTAACAAATCAAGCAGTATTGAAATAAAGTTACTATCGTGATAATAACTGTTCACACGTAAAAGTTCTGACTGCCTCGCCAAACTCATTCTTCAAGCGTAAGCGAGATGCGATGTTGTCCAATGTATGGTGCTATTTGACAGGTTGTGAAAATTGGGAAACGTCAAATAAGCTCCGCACTGACGTGTACTGCGTATTATTTCCAAAAGGTTCGCTTCTATCGCTCAACTGCGCATGCATATCCGCCAAGCAAGTCCCGACTACTGCGTTTGGAAGGTATGTTATTTAAAAATATTACTCACTTTCCTCTTGCCGAACAGCAGAAGTGCTAGGCTGCACCAACTGACGCTGTTGCTGCAACGACAAGTGCACTGGCGATTCTACACGTTCAGCTGAAATCGTACAATATTGACCATCATTAACAGTCGTTGAGGAACAGTTTATCCTACCGGCTAACAAATCAAGCAGTATTGAAATAAAGTTACTATCGTGATAATAACTGTTCACACGTAAAAATTCTGACTGCCTCGCCAAACTCATTCTTCAAGTGTTAGCGAGACGCGATGTTGTCAATGTATGGTGCTATTTGACAGGTTGTGAAAATTGGGAAACGGCAAATAAGCTCCGCACTGACGTGTACTGCGTATTATTTCCTAAAGGATCGCTTCTATCGCTCCGCTCAACTGCGCATGCATATCCGCCAAGCAAGTCCCGACTACTGCGTTTGGAAGGTATGTTATTTAAAAATATTACTCACTTTCCTCTTGCCGAACAGCAGAAGTGCTAGGCCTCTCCAACTGACGCTGTTGCTGCAACGACAAGTGCACTGGCGATTCTACACGTTCAGCTGAAATCGTACAATATTGACCATCATTAATAGTCGTTGAGGAACAGTTTATCCTACCGGCTAACACATCAAGCAGTATTGAAATAAAGTTACTATCATGATAATAACTGTTCACACGTAAAAGTTCTGACTTCCTCGCCAAACTCATTCTTCAAGTGTTAGCGAGACGCGATGTTGTCAATGTATGGTGCTATTTGACAGGTTGTGAAAATTGGGAAACGTCAAATAAGCTCCGCACTGACGTGTACTGCGTATTATTTCCAAAAGGTTCGCTTCTATCGCTCAACTGCGCATGCATATCCGCCAAGCAAGTCCCGACTACTGCGTTTGGAAGGTATGTTATTTAAAAATATTACTCACTTTCCTCTTGCCGAACAGCAGAAGTGCTAGGCCTCTCCAACTGACGCTGTTGCTGCAACGACAAGTGCACTGGCGATTCTACACGTTCAGCTGAAATCGTACAATATTGACCATCATTAATAGTCGTTGAGGAACAGTTTATCCTACCGGCTAACAAATCAAGCAGTATTGAAATAAAGTTACTATCGTGATAATAACTGTTCACACGTAAAAGTTCTGACTGCCTCGCCAAACTCATTCTTCAAGCGTAAGCAAGATGCGATGTTGTCCAATGTATGGTGCTATTTGACAGGTTGTGAAAATTGGGAAACGTCAAATAAGCTCCGCACTGACGTGTACTTCGTATTATTTTCAAAAGGTTCGCTTTTATCGCTCAACTGCGCATGCATATCTGCCAAGCAAGTCCTGACTACTGCATTTGGTAGGTACGTTACTTAAAAATATTACTTACGTTCTTCTTCCCAAATAACAGTAGTTCTAGGCTGCACCAACTGAGGCTGTTGCCCTATCGTCAAGGATGATTCTGCACCTGAAATCGTGCAATGTTCGCCATAATTAGTAATCGTTGAAGAAGAGTTTACCACACCTTCTTCTTTGGTAGTCTGCAGTATGAATTGTACAGTATATTTATTGATTTGATGTTTATAGTGGAACAAATGTAAATCAAATAGCTTAAAGAAGCATGATACATAACTGATAAATTTACTCTTACCTGGAATATGTAGCGTTGGTATTGCCAATATGCTGAGTCTATTATTACGCATTCGATACTTATACTCAAAGTGAGCATCACATATCCGTCGGTGCTTACGTATAAAAGTCGCATCTAATTGTTTTATATGGACGCCGCTGACTCGTGCCCATTCTAAAAATCTATCTGCTTCTTTCTCTGGGTGTGGATAACTGTGAAGGACCACTCCAGCTGAAATATAAAATAATACCAAATTACTGCAGCGGTGCTACAAGAGCGACCTACGTGCTGCAGGTCTGACATGGCGGGAGGCGCAAGAGTTGGCGATGGATCAAGGGAAGTGGCGCCAACTTGTGCTTGCCCTATGTCCCAATGTTGGGACGTGACAGGGTGGAAGAAGAAGACTACATATTTTTCAGACAACATGGAGCGGAGCTTATACAGACTTTTCTACAGGTCTTTGAGTAATATTCATATTTGAGAGAAAGTTTGACATATTATTGTATGTAGAAATGTTTTTTGGGACCGCGAAGTCTCACATTGAAATTAGTGCAGATGTTTTAATACTAATATTGATAACTTACGTCTAAAAATAACACATCCATCAACAGCACATTTTTTGTTTGACATTTTACAGCTATGGATACTTAACACAAGAATATAGAGTATAATATTATTGTTTGCTGGACAGACAATTATATTAGGCTAGTATTCTGGACACAAGAATAGACTAAGACACAAGGATTTCTCCTTAATTTTATAAAAATCAAGCAACTATAAACATAAGTCGAAAAAAATACGAGTCGTGAGCGGATGCGAAATTGAGACCTCGCGCCAAAAATAAAACGAATGTTGCCATTAATAATTAGAATATAAGTGATATTAAGATACAGTTAATTAAGGAATTATAGAAACGATAATAATAAACACCTATGTCACTGTTTAAAATAAGTTTGTAAACAAATAACCATTGAAAATACAAAGCCACGTGCTCACCAAAAAACAATTTATTTTATTTTATTTATTTTTGTAAACCCTGAGTTCTCGGGATATCTCACTCCACACAATTGCTCTGAATACGCAAATTATCGACTGACCAACCCTACGAGATATTATATTCTAGGAAAAAATATATGGTAATTAGAACAGCTTGTAACTACATACTGTTTGATTTATAAAGCCCCAAGGGAAGATCTAACAAAATATTCGTAGGTGCCGCCAAAAAAGTTTAGTAAAAACTGATTTGCAGAATCAAATACTATTAATATTCTAAGAGATTATGGAAAACGCACTAATTTCTCAATTAAACGACACTTTATTGGTATTTTAACATTTTTACTTCGATCTGTGAACCACCAAAATATCTACCTACCTATTGAATTGAGACATTTCAAAATTGTCCTGAAGATTTTACAGGTATTTACGTCACGTTTATATCCGATATTTCCTTACTGTATACGTTCGCCATATTTACTGTTCACGTCTAACAAAATGACATTTTCATCGCTTAAGACCTTCTAATCCTTTATTGACAGATAGAACTAATTATTTTAATTCAAATAACGAATGTACGCATTGCCGCACATTTTTTTCTGGTGAGAAAGCTATACAACTTGTGACGGCAATTGTATTGCTGTTAAAAGTTCCCCAAAATACGAAAATAGTAGTCTACGTTGCCGAAACTTTTCATCTATTGCCTCTGCATTCTGGCAGCATGGTTGGTCGATATATCGAATAGCGAACTCACTCGAATATACCTACGGCAATAATTGCTAGTTAAATGTATTTCATTCTCGCTCTGCTCCATATGTGCATCTCTGTTTGACCTCACCATCATGTGATGATGACATCATTCATCATCAGCCGCGCATAACAACCGGTTTCCAGTACCTCTACGAAGACTCAAGTACTTTAACCAGTAGTCCCCAATCTTAGGAGGACAGTGACTCTCACCTCTTTGAATTTGCGTGGCGTGTGTAATTAAAATACTTAGTTTATAATCCTAATAAATCAGTTTCATAAATATAAAATTAGTTTTAATGAACAAGTTAATAAATAATAACTTTACAAACTCTGTAAAATTTGTTTTACGAAATAATAATCTTGTGATCTGTGTAATAAATGAGTTTAATGAATAGTAAATTTTATAAACTAAATAAAACTGTTTTTTATAAATTAATAAACTACCTATTCAAACTTTTAGTAAGGATGTTTCATGAAGAAGCTTCCATTATAAACGACCTTAAGGTTTATAAATAAATCAACTACAGAACATTTAGAGACATTTTTTGGTAAGAACCTTAAATATATATAACCCCCTACGGGTATAATTATAAAACTGTTTGTGAATAAAGAAGATAATATTAAACATCGATACACTAACAGCGAGATTTTTTTTTTTGAAAGTCAATTAAAGAAAGTGTGACTACTGCACTACTACAGCACAATTTAAATCCTCAATTTAGACCTCCGGATTCAGGGTTGGAGCTAGCCAGAGCCCGAATATGGTCAAAGTGAAGACATGCAAATCGTAAAACTGGCAAATTAGCGAAATGTCAAACTATCTGAGGTGAATGAAAATCCATCCCGAAGGAAGAACTATGGCGCCGTCTACCTATCCATACTATAAATCCAACACCATGTCATTAAGATGCCAAGCCGTCTACAAGACCAGCGAGACAGACTGGCGACCGCTAGTCAAGTTAATTAAATTTAATGTGGGTTAATATTTCATTTAAAAAATGACGACACGACGTTTATGTTAATTTTATTATTGATAGTGTCAATGGTCACATTCACCTCACATTTTTGTAATGTTATTTCTGTAATAAAAATCGTGTCCAAAATTTGATGTTTAATAAAAATAAAACTGATCCCAGATTTTTAACCCTTTATGTCTACCCAAACCATAATACAATAATAAGTATTGTCATAAATGTTCGGTGACCGTAGCCCTGACCAAGGACATCTGCATAATAAATGAACAATGTTACCTGTCCTCTTCGGAAACCAAACATGCAAGGACAATAAAATTGTACATATTAGAACATGTTCGATATTCGGAATGCAATTCTCGCCAATCATGTTTGGGGAGCTTGCTGCCTCGTCACCATTATACATACTGCCTTGCTAACTTAGATTAGCCTGCTAAGTAAAAAACAGTAGGTACCTACTGTGTTTAGCTTTAGTGAAATTAAAACCCAAGCTTTAAAGTATCTCTTCTCGTATAATGCGTCAATTACATTGAGCTACTTAACGAGCTTTTGGCGAATATTAATAGCGGGCGATTGTGATGATAACACACAAAACTTTCCATTCGCTGAGAAGCCACACGCCAGCGACTATTTTGACAGAACGTAGCTCGTTTTTTTACCGGACGTTGCTACTGCGCAGACGCAGTAGGCCCACACGCCGGCGTGTAGCGTGTAAAGTTGACCGGCTTTCAACTTTTCTCGGTAGATTGCTTACAATCTGCTTGTTAGCGTGTTCAACGATGACGCTGGGCGACTTTGCGGGCAGATTGTAAATTCGCCAACAAGCAGCTCGTAAAGTAATTCAATGTAAATGACGCATTAAACACCTTTGCGGTAGGAGTTCTTTCCGGACCCTAGTAAATTAATTTAATCTTTAGTTTCATTATTTGATTTTGAGTTTGAATTTCTTGAAAAATCTGTTGGCTATCGCCTGATGCTGTGAATGCCAAAGCAATGGATGTGACAATGATCCATTGCTGGGGTTAGGTTCCACGTTGCTTTATACTGTACCTACTGAGCTGAATAAGAACGACTGGGTGTCCATCAATGGCTTCAATAGAAGTTATATACCTACCTCATGTAGCCATACTTTCTTACTGATTTTACCAATGCAGTAGGTGCTGGTTTATTGGACATTGGTCTGATTATTGTCAGATGTAACCAGTGCAGTTTAGAAATACTTACTGCATCAAAAATATTAATTTATCAAATGATTGAGTACCTACCTAGTGGTAAAATGGGATGAAGTGGTGCCAACTTTTGACGTTTTTTTTCAAATACCTCTGCCATTTATTCTCGATCTAGATTGTAATTCTAAATAGGTATATAATGAATGTGTCTTCGAACTCATTCTAATGTAAAATAAGTAAAAAAAAAAAAGTACATAATTCCAATACTGGGGAAAAGTTATGGTCGATTAAAAACTGGCCCATACCACCCATATTTTGTGGTGAAATTGTCTACCCCTTAAAGCTAATATAATTTCAAACCAATTCACTTCACCACGTATAATCAATTAGTTGTATAAAGATATAGGTAGGTAGCCTCAAAATTTAGAAAAAAAGCTTAACTTAATTTATCATCGTACCTACCTACTAAATATCCTTTTCTGGAGTCAAATTTTGCATGGATCATGATTTTTAGTCAAATAGTCAAATTTAGTGCCAAATTGTCATTCAATTATAATAACCTCCTATATATTATTATCGTAAGAGATTTTGGAAAACGCACCGACTTTTTTATTTAAATACCACTTTGTTGATTATTAAAGGAATTCACTTCAATTTTTGGAGTCCCGAATCTACTTCCATTTGAATCGGGCACAATCTGATATAACTCGACACAATCACAGCTAAAATCATTTTTAAATCGCGTTTTACATCCGTCACCATACATTTTCGCTACTCTGTCTATCTACCGCAAATTGATTATAATGTCGCTTAATACTTTCTTTTTAATCGAAATTTCAGAAATCAGAATTAATATTCCATAAATCTATTAAAATCTGTAAGCAGCACATTGGCGTACGATGGGTTTTAACACAAAATAAATACATATTTCCTCACTAATTACGAACTACGAAAATATAATCTAAAACCATGTCACTGCTTTTTATGAGTCAAACTAATAGACTTAGATTGTCATTTGTTTTCTTTCGCAAAACAAGTTCATTTGAAGTGTCAGAATTCAAATTTAGAATTTGCAGAATTAATCAAAAAATGTGACATTTCTATTAGCATGTTAAATAATCAATATCAATCAAGACATTTTTATTGTAAGATGAGTTTTCTATTACTTAATAACAAATTTGATTTTTTTTAAATACTTCTTTGTGGCTGTTTACGCACTATTTTTTTATTGAATAATTACCAAGGCTACTAATTTCCATAGATACGGTCATATTAAGTTGCCATTGCAAACAATGAAAGAAATTAATAGGTACGAATTGTTATAGTTAACAAAATGTGTGATATTATATAAAATCTACATATTTTTATCATCCTTATCATCAATCTTGACCTATCCACTGCTGGATGAAGGTCTCCTTAGCCTTATTCTACTCCTTACTTACTCATGAATTATTATATTCATCAAAATCAGTGATATTATACTATCTACCTATCTATATTTATAATGCCATTATTATCACGAGCCTAATTAAATCCACTGCTGGATGAAGGCCTCTCTATGTTGATTGTATTCTTGACAGTTAGTATTGAATTTCATCATCATCATCATCAATGGGTTCCGCAACGTGATTCTACGACTATCGGTTTAACGAATTTGTGATATTATACCTATTTCTATCATCTTTATCATCATCGACCTGAACCAATACACTGCTGGATAAAGGCCTCCCATAGCCTGATTATACTCGTTTCTGTCATATGAATTGCTGTATTTATCAAAATCGGTGATATTACATTTATCGACATATTCATATCGTCACCATCATCAATCACAATCAATCCACTGCTGGATGAAGGGTTCCGCAACCTGATCCTACTACTATAGGTTTAACGAATTTTTGATATTATACCTATTTATATCGCCCTTATCATCATCGACCTGAACCAATCCACTGCTGGATAAAGGCCTCCCATGTCTGATTCTACTCCTTTATGTCATTTGAATTGCTGTATGTATCAAAATTGGTGATATTATATCTATTTATATTGCCGTTAGCATCATGAGCCTGAATCAATCCACTGATGGGTGAAGGCCTTTCTAATTTGTTTGTATTTCTGTCGATCATATGAATTGCTATATTTATCAAAATTGCTGATATTATATTTACCCATTCATAATATCGTCATTATCATCATCAACCAAGATCAAACCACTGCTGGATGAAGGTTATGCCAACCTAATTCTACTCTTCCTAGTCATATAAACTGCTATATTTTTTTTAAATTTGTGATTTTATATACCTACCTATTTATATCGTCATTATCGTCATCAATCCACTGCTGGATGAAGGCCTCTTAAAGTTGATTCCACATTTTTAGGTTTTATATATTCCTATTATTATCAAAATTGGTCTATTCCTCTCAGATATAATATGTACTGTTTTCTTATTTGTCAACATTTGTCTCGATATAAATGTCCCGAACAGACAAACTATATTAGTTAAGGTTAATTTTGAATTAAAAATTTGATTTTGAAATATTATTCTATGGCTGCAAGCATTTATTTTTTATTGACAATGAAACAAAACAATGTTTAAATTTGTTTTTAGTGCTACTAACCTTTTTCTATTATGTAAATGGGACCTGAAAGAGATTAATATTTTGATATATTGGATCGCTTTTAATAATAATCACATAATATTGCTGTATATTCGAATGAATGAGAATTCTGATATATAATTATTTATCATATATAAATGCACATACCTACACAATAATATATATTTTGTATTAAAATTAAAATGTCATTAGTAGCAATCGGCGATTGCCAGGTGTTCTGCTAGGTCTAGCAGCCTGAAGTGATATCAGGTGATATTGTGAAAGCCTGACTCCAGAATAGACTACGCATATGAATCCAAATTTGTATTGGCAGTGACGATATGCAAATCGTAAAACTGACAAATCAGCGAAATGTCTGACGTAAATGAAAATCCATCCCAAAGGGAAAACAATGGCGCCGTCTACACATACTTTACCATTATATTAAAATCCAACACCATGTCAGCGAGACAGACTGGCGAGAGCCAGCTGGCTCAGCTAGTAATTATTATTGTGGTTACAACTTCATACACATTGAACATGGTAAGTATTTTCTCAGCACTGCACTAAAATACACAAGCAATAACAAGTCGAGACGTCAATATTATATAAAAATGGGTGAACGGATTTTTAATTTAAAAATGTGGGAGATGTTGAGAAATACTTCTGTCTGTATAATAATTTCAGGCTGCCAGAATATTCCCGTAAAAATATTGCGGAAAAAGCTTCGAATAAAGTAGGAAAGACAATAGTTTTGACAGTTCGAGATTATTAGGTTACAGTAGCCCCGTGTGCGAAGCATCAGTCACTGACCAGTAGGTATATGAGTTCCATCACCAACCATTTCGACAGATTTTAGTTTCTGCGTGAGAGACGATGCCAGCGCTCCGCTCCATTGGCGAGCCAAAAGTCCGACGACAATAAATCGTCCGATTTGCTATTCTCTACTAGGTACTGATCAACGAACGAATAAAAAGGTCGAGCTGTCATAAGTCAAATATTGCGATTATCGTAATGTTTTCCGATAATCCTATAATTTTGTGTTATTTATATGTAGACTTGCATAAAATGATATAGCAGTGAAAACAACATAAGTTTTACGTTTTCTTTTATGAATTTCATAAATACAAATTAAAAAAATATAAGTATATAAATCTCTCATTTCCTAATGTGTAAATTAATTAATAAAAATGTTTAAAACAATTACAGATTTTTTCGGTCCGAATGGTTGAGTAGGTACCTACCTATTTATCAAATCGAATCTACGTAGTGATCGACGGACGAAGTCTGGCAACTCAGTGAGTAAAATAATTTAAACATGTTTGAAATCCAAAGAACCGGTCTGCGGATTAGAAAGTTCCCAGATCTGGGGTGCTCCACGTGAAAAAAATCCGAAAATCGTACGATTTGCGTGCCAGTGGAGCGCGGGTTTTATTATATGCCTAGCTTTTTTTACTATACCTATAGCTATATTCCAAAAATAGCTGGCCTACACCTAGTAAATATTAGCTGGCAGTGAAATAATATCGGTTACTTAAATAAACCAACTTATCAACAAACTAGGTACCTATGAACTGTGTTGGATCACCAAAGACGATTTATGTAATTTCATACATTATTTTCTATTATCACGGCGAACAATTAATATTAGTCTATGACGGCGGCCAAGTACTTGTTTGACAGTTTGCTTACACGTGTTTAGCGTGACACGATTCTTTTTTAGAACGGACACATTCAATGCGTAAAATGGACGTCAAACGCGAAGCAGTTGACTTCGAACCTGATGCAAACGAGCAACATTCGTTCGATATGTCTTTACATGGAAATAACCCAAAGTCAATTAATACTTTCATCAAACAAGAGTATGTTGATGATCCCGACGACGTTGCTAAGGTTAGTTTTCAAATGTCATTCATTAAAAACACTCCAATCGATAATATTTGTATAAAAAAGTTATATTGTAATATTCTAAGACAGTTGATTCTCAGATGACACCAACGATAAACCTAAGTAGACAGGAAGCAAGTGTGTTCCCGAAAGAAATATGTAGTCACTTGGGAATTTTTCAAAGGCTGTAGAAGGAAACTTTTTAAAACTTTAGTTGATTATAATTACTATAAATATGAGTCACCAGCAATGGTCCCCTCTATTGATTTAGATAAAATAAGTTTGGAACGTTCGTTCAAAATTAAACCTATCAAAATGTTCTTGTGATTAAAGCTATAAAACAATGTAGTACTTATTTTAATTTGTTCGCATAATAGTCTAACGACCGGTTTCGTTCACTTTGAGAACATTATTAACAAATCTACATAATATATTATTTTATTTTTAATTCTATTACTATAAGTACCTATGAATTGACACGTGACATTGTTAATTTGGGTAGATTATATTATTTGCACTGTGCTTGTTATTATATTTTTGAATGGGTAGGTACCCCTCGTGATTACTTTTGTAGAGTATCTATCTAATGGATGTTTGAAGAATAATCAATTCAATGAATGAATTTTACCAAACAACAAATCACACATCGATGTAATGCCAAATCACACTTTGACCGAGACCACTCAGGGTGGACCGAGCGTGAGAGTGTGGTAGGTCCACTCGACTCGAGCTTATATTTCTCGTCAGCACTCGCATCTGTGGCAGTTCTTTGTGCCTAGCTGCAGTAGCGCTGGGCATAGTAAAACCATAATGACGTATACAATTTGACGGCGATAAAAATTTCACCCTAATTAATAATTACAATGCCAATAGAAGTCAGACAGCACACCTATTCTATTTGCTTCCCAGGCAATTTCTTCTTTGTCGATTATCCAGTCCGGCGAAGTCCAGTTTAAAAAAAATTTAGAGACGCGATATCCTCTCAGTTTCCGGTCACCCATAAAACAGTGATCCCAATATCAGTAGATTCGATGAAAAATCATATTTTCTTACCAAAATTGGTAGCACTGAACTGAAATGGACAAGAAACAACAAGGCATGACATCAAAAGTTAAAGATAGGCGAACCGATTTTTAATTTAAAATATGCGACGGAAGTTGAGAAATACTCCTGCCTGTATAATTACAGACTGCCAGAATATTCCCGTAAAGATATTACGGAAAATGCTTAGAATTAAGTAGGAAAGACAATGGGTTTGAGGTTATGAGACTATTGGGTTTCAGTAGCACCGTGTGGTGCGAAGCATCGATCGCTGTGCAGTTTATGAGTTCCATCACCAACCAGTTCGTCAGATTGTAGTTTCTGCATGAGCGGATGGCCTAAGATTGCAATAAATTTCGGACAACGGCTTCCTCAAACGGTCGGTGATGCTGTAACTTAGTGACCTCGTGGCTCCAGGAACAGTTAACTATTAATTATTCACCCATACAAAAAATAATTATGTCACCTCGCTTTCCGATGAAAAAATGCATAGTAGGTACAACGAATATGTCGTGTCAGTCTAGCGTCACCTATTTAATCTCAAAAAACCCTCCAAATGAATTGTCTACTACATCGAATACTAACTTATTTTCAGGGAGTAGTTTTCAACGCAGAGAATGTAAAAGACACAATAAACCAAACCTTTCACGAGGATCCTCAACCCAGTTACTGTTCTTCAAAACCAGCAAATCAGGTATGTCCACCACAAAACTCTATGAAAATTCAACAATGCCTACTTACTGTCATAGTGATAATTAGTGATATTTTTCGACGTATTAAAATATTAAATGTTAATTGTTGAAATCATTGATTATAATGTTATCAGGGAACCAATAATTTGTAAGGTTTATATTAAAATGAGTGAAATACATGACATATATAAATAGTTTCATAGTAGGCACCTAGGTACTTGTTTAAATAGAATATAACCGCACTGCATCGACACCTGCATGACGTTTTGAACATTTTTATCTTTTTTACATGACTACACTTTTTCAGTCAAAATCACGTTTTTTGTTTTAAATGGTTGGCACTATGTATTTTCAATAAGAATATTGTCTATTATCTATGGTTTGTAGGTTAGGTTCTGTTCAAAATAGTATTTAATGATAAAATATCGCAAGTAATTTTAACGTACGCACACGTTGAAACTGTTAAAATTGATTAAAAATAACAGGAATAAGAAATAATAATTCAAAATGATAATACTATATCGTTGGCACTGTCTTTAATGAAATTTAAAGAGGTGATGATCGTTCAAAATATTCTGCAAAATGACGAAACCATTGACTAAGTTTGTCGCCGTGACAGCGTGACAGTGACGTGACATGTATCCCAATTCGATCACAACTTAAGCCTCACCTAAGTCTACATTAGCAACAGAAAATTTCGTATGGTTATGGGTTTATCTGTAGCCGAGTTCGCCTTCCTGAAATCTTTAGCCCCCGTGCGTACATTAGACATCATAAGCAAATTCGGTGGTGAATGATTAGCAATCGTCTGAAATAATACAACATATTATTTAAGTTCCATGCTTAGTCTATAGATACATCTAGACGCCACCCATTCCATTGCTAAATGAAGCTGCCACATGCGTTTGGTTTGTGGGCGAGCGAACGCATTCGTATGCAAATTTTCGAGACCATAGACCATTTCGCTAGTGCTCGCCCAAAGTGCTTGCACTAGACGATCAGAAATAAAATATATTTTTCTATTTTTTTACGTTACATAGTATTTTTAACCGGTCAAAACGCAACCATTAGGTAAAAATATTCATAATTTAAATTATTTTTAAGAAACACGGTCACTTGATATTACAATATATAATAATATACAAATAAATTATCACGAACATGTATCAACTTACCTATGAAACGTAATACCATCTTCATGCTTATCAGTACGGCTACCACATTTTAATACAGCACACAGAACCATCTTTTCTACTTAACTAAAAATATTTACCACTGACTTTATGTTTATCACAAAAAATATCAATTTTAGCAACACGTGCTTACAGGTTATCGACGCTTAGTTAAGCAAAAAACTAAGATTTGGCGGCTACGCCAACAACAAAACCTTCTACACATCTGTAAACCTTTTATCTTACTCTAGCGCGTGTCGTAGAGATTTTGAAGGTGCCGAATACTTTCTTAATCGCACTTATGCATCGTTTTTGTTCAGACTTTGGTTCCATGCGTATTCATATGTTATAACATCAGCATATGCGTTTTTTTAATACATTCTTTACTATTCACTTTGATGTAATATTTCATGTTCTTTTAGTTCTTCCTGCAACTTCTGCATTGACCGACACGGCTAGTCTCGGATCGTCAAAGAAAATCTCAGAATTACAAGAGCCATACGATGAAATACAGATTGATGAACAAGACATCAAGCAAGAACTCGTGACATATTATCAAATGATAACTAATACAGACGTCGTCAGTCATTCTGCTGAAAAGCCATTTAAATGTTGCGAATGCAATTACTTATCTAAATATGAAGGTCAACAGAGGCGTCATCAGATGACTCATTCTGGTGAAAATCCATTTAAATGTGACCAATGTAATTACTCATGTATAAGATCTGCTTATATGAAAACTCACAAAATGACTCACTCTACTGAAAAGCCACTTAAATGTGACCGTTGTGATTACTCTTGTAAACAATCTGGTTACATGAAAATCCACAAAATGACTCATTCTGGTAAAAAGTCAATTAAATGTGACCAATGTAATTTCTCATGTGCGCAATCTTATAATCTTAAATTACACAAAATTACACATTCTGGAGATAAACCATTTAAATGTAATCAATGAGATTACTCTTGTATACAATCTAATCAGCTGAAAATACACAATGCATCGCATTCAGATGAGAAACCATTTAAATGTAATGAGTGTAAATTTTCGTTTGAGCGATCTGATAAACTTAAATTCCACAAAATGACACATTCTGGAGAAAAACCATTTAAATGTAATCAATGTGATTACTCATGTATACAATCTGATCAGCTGAAAATACACCAATTGAGTCATTCTGGTGAAAAGCCATTTAAATGTGATCAATGTCATTTCTCATGTGCGCAATCTTATAATCTTAATATACACAAACTGACACATTCTGGAGAAAAACCATTTAAATGTAATCAATGTGATTACTCATGTATACAATCTAGTCAGCTGAAAATGCACAAAAGGAGTCATTCTGGTGAAAAGCCATTTAAATGTGATCAATGTAATTTCTCATGTGCGAAATCTTCTAATCTTAAATCACACAAAATGACACATTCTGGAGAAAAACCATTTAAATGTAAGCAATGTGATTACTCATGTATACGATCTAATCAGCTGAAAATACACAAATCGTCGCATTCAGATGAGAAACCATTTAAATGTAATGTGTGTAATTTTTCGTGTGCGCGATCTGATAAACTTAAATCACACAAAATGACACATTCTGGAGAAAAACCATTCAAATGTAATCAATGTGATTACTCATGTATACAATCCAGTCAGCTGACAATACACAAAAGGAGTCGTTCTGGTGAAAAGCCATTTAAATGTGATCAATGTAATTTCGCATGTGCGAAATCTTATAATCTTAAATTACACAAAATGACACATTCTGGAGAAAAACCATTGAAATGTAATCAATGTGATTTCTCGTGTACACGATCTAATCAGCTGAAAATACACAATGCGTCGCATTCAGGTGAGAAACCATTTAAATGTTATGAGATGTAAATGTAATCTGATAAGCTTAAAGCACACAAAATGTCACATTCTAGTACAATTTTTCTTCAATGACACATTTATTTGAAATCGCACAAAAATTCACATCTTATGTAAATTGACGTACACACAACTACTTAGAAACGTATGTCGATTTGAATCGATTCATTTATTCGGTATTACATACTTAGGTCAGTAATTAATAAGTATGTTTATGTAGTTTCCTAGTTATACTAAGATACAAAGAAAATCTGTACACTGTTCTCAAATGATAACTCCACATCAATCGTAATGAGTCATCGCGCTGCGGTATATTTTATAATTATTTTGAAAGAAAAGCGATAAATGCTCTTCGAACAAGGTGTATGAAGGTAGAATACTGAGGTATATAACTTAAACAGATTAAATTAAATAAATAATCGTGGAATTATGTAACGCACAGAAGTTGGAATGTCTCGAATTCATGTTATGATAGAGTAATTATTGCAATTTAAAAGTTTGACATGTTCTCTAAAATCTGGCTCAGTGCTAATTTATTTGTGCTTGATAGATAGAGATATGCATGTTTTTTTTTAGAATTATTATTAACCATGTCCTTGCTTTTTCGTACAAGGTGGTTGTTAGTAATTTCGAACAATCACAAACACCCAGGCTTTGAGAAAAACACATAAATATTTTTTTCATGGCCGGGATCGAACCCAGAACTCTCGGGTGGAAGGCCAGCGCCTTAACCACTGCACCACGAGAGCCGCCCAGATATGCATGTTCTATATTTTGGATAATCTTGATTTTTTCTAGAATACATATTTATATATACACCAGCAGGGAAAGGTGGAGTTAGACTGTTAGGATCCGCCATAAAAAGTCCACATTAAATAGAGTACAGTTTACTCATGGTGTTGGTTAGTTTTTTTTTTTAATTCAATTATACCCTGCGAAAACCAAGCCATAATAAATAATAGACAAAAAATACTCATCTGCTATAAAATATCTAAAATTGCACAATTAAATCATACATCACCTATAGTTTGTTTTTGTTTGGGCTTAATAATAAAATGAAGCAGTAATAATAATGTTTAATATTTATATTCTTAATCCAAAGAAAAAAAAGTTTGAATGAAAAAGTGTGCACATTTTGGTCGTATCGCCGAAAATATACCAAAACTATTATGGTTTGGTTAGGTAGGGTTCAATTGATATTGAAAAACTAACCAACACCATCTGTAAATTACCGTCTTATTTCAATAAAAATAAATACCTATGACTAACAAAGTTTAATGAGCATTATTTATGGCGGATCTTATCAGTCTACCTTGAAACGTAATTAGATTCAACTACATCTACCATGGCTAAAATAGATATTAATCGTACGTTTAACACATCCGGAATAGCTCAATACAAAACAGCGGTAAAAACATGAGGATCCTATCCCCGCAGGTTTATAATTCCTACAAACAGTGGATCGTGGGCTTCCAAGCGGTCTTTTGGTTATAAATCTTCCAGCGTTCAGCACTTAGGATTAAGAGAAAATAATCAATTAATTACAAATTATTATAGGGCGCCACCTGGCCTGACTCCTCTCCTGGCATATTACTATATAAGGAACAAATCAGGTCAAGAAAAATAATAAACTCATTTGAGGATGGTCCAAAATGGACACTAAGCAATTTATTGGTACTAGTAAAACCACGCGGCCATCGCCGAGGTCACATTATAAAAGTTACAAAATTAGGTTCGTAACCAATGCCAAAATCCCTAACCACACTACCAGAGTTACCGGGGGAAGGTTAATACAATTTTAAGAGACAGGAATCTAGTCCTTTAAACATAATTCGATACAATAAATACCGTAGAATCTTGTCGCCATCTTGTTGACGAGCTCGCCGAGCAGCCCGTCCGAAGTACGTCGTTCCTTGCTCGTATCTCACTATAAACTATGTTCAGAGTAAAGCGTACGCCTTTCAATTACGCGTAGCCAAGCTGCCAACTTAAAAGTCGCTGCGCAGTATCGCCAATCTAACGACGTCTCAAAAATCCTCATTGAATGTTGCAAGTGTTTAAAACGTATATTATACACAAGCCTGTGGATAATAACGTTACAACCTCCTGACATACTCCTGGACTTCCCTTCTTCAATGGGAGCCGGAATTAAGTTTTGTTGGCCTAAAAGTGCAGCTTGGCCACATAGTCAATTAACAGAATAGCAAAGACTTATGTCGTATCACTTGGCTATCTGGATAAAAAGGAAAATGTTAAATTGAGAATGCTTATTATAATATGTACCTAGATATAAAATTTCAAACCAATAGTTTTAAGTATTATATTAAGATTCATAGCATTAAAATTATTATTAATTTTGTAATAGAAATAACTTGTAAATAAATCTATGTAAGATTTTTTATGAGTTAAAAAGAGATGGATGTAAAAGATGCACGAGTGGAAGAGAGTTAGCACTAGAGTTCTTTTGCGATAACTGTACACGCTGAATAGTCAGTCGAAAAATATACGAGTCGTGAGCGGATGCGAAATAGAGTCCTCTCGCGCCAAAAATAAAACGAATGTCGGCCATTAATAATTAGAATATAAGTGATATTAAGATACAGTTAATTAAGGAACTATGTTTAAGGAACTATAGAAACGATAATAATAAACATCTATGTCACTGTTTAAAATAAGTTTGTAAACAAATAACCATTGAAAATACAAAACCACGTGCTCACCAAAAAACAATTTATTTCATTTTATTTATTTTTGTGAATCCTGAGTTCTCGGTTTTCTCACACAATTAATTGCTCTGAATACCCGAATTATCGACTTACCATCCCTACGAGATATTATACTCTTGGAAAAAATATATGGTAATTAGAACAGCTTGTTACTACATACTATTTTATTAATAAAGCCCCAAGGGAAGATCTAACAAAATTTTCGTACCACCAAAAAAGTTTAGTAAAAACTGATTTGCAGAATCAAATACTATTAATATCCTAAGAGATTATGTAAAACGCACTATTTTGTCAATTAAACGACACTTTATTGGTATTTTAACATTTTTACTTCGACATGTGTGCCACCAAAATATCTACCTATTGAATTGAGACATTTTAAAATTGTCCTGAAGATTTTACAGATACGTAATGTTTATATCCGATATTTCCTTACTGTATACGTTCGCCATATTTACTGTTCACGTCTTACAAAATGACATTTTCATCGCTTAAGACCTTCTAACCCTTTATTGACAGATAGAACTAATTATTTTAATTCAAATAACGAATGTACGCATTGTCGCACATTTTTTTCTGGTGCGAAAGCTATAATTTTGGTACAATTCGCAACGCTAAAGAAGCTCGTAAACGAGCAACTTGTGACGGCAATTGTGTTGCTGTTAAAAGTCCCCCAAAATACAAAAATAGTAGTCTACGTTGCCGAAACTTTCCATCTCTTGCCTTTGCTTTCGGGCAGCATGGTTGGTCGATATATCGAATATCGAGCTCAATCGAAAATACGGCAATAATTGCTAGTTAAATCTATTTCATTCTCGCTCTGCTCCATATGTGCGTCTCTGTTTGACTTCACCATCTTACGATGACATCATTCATTATCAACCGCGCATAGCAACCGCTTTGCAGTAGGTACCTCTACGAAGACTCAAGTACTTTAACCAATAGTCCCCAATCTTAGGAGGACAGCGACTCTCACCTCTTTGAATTTGCGTGGCGTGTGTAATTAAATAAATAAGTTTTATATGCTTAAATAATTAACCATAAAATTAGTTTTAATGAACAAGTTAATAAATAATAAACTTGACGAACTCTGTAAAAAATGTTTTGCGAAATAATAAACTTGTAATCTATGTAATAAATGAGTTTAATGAATAATAAATTTTATAAACTAAATAATTCTGTTTTTTATAAATTAATAAACTACCTATTTAAACTTTTAGTAAGGATGTTTTATAAAGAAGCTTCCATTATAAGCGACCTTAAGGTTTATAAATAAATCAACTACAGAACTTTTATAGACATTATTTGATAAGAACCTTAAATATATAAAACCCCCTACGGGTATAATTATAAAACTGTTTGTGAATAAAGGAGATTACTACTGCACTACTACAACGTAATCCAAATCCACAATTTAGACCTCCGGTTTCAGGGTTGGAGCTACCCAGAGCCCGGAAAAATTCACAGTGAAGAAATGCAAATCGTAAAACTGACAAATCAGCGAAATGTCAAACTGTCTGAGGTGAATGAAAATCCATCCCGAAGGGAAAACTATGGCGCCGTCTATGTATACTTCACAAGTATATTAAAATCCAACACCATGACGCCAAGCCGTCTACAAGACCAGCGAGACAGACTGGCGACCGCCAGATGGCTCTGCTAGTCAAGATAATTAAATTTAATGTGGGTTAATATTTCATTTTAAAAATGACGACACGACGTTTATGTTTATTTTATTATTGGTGGCTTCAAGGGTCACATTCACCTCACATTTTGTTATGTTATTTCTGTAATAAAAACGTGTCCACAATTTGTTTTTATTAAAAATAAAGATTTTCCAAGTCCCAGATTTTGAACCCCTTATGGCTACCCCAAACCATAATACAATAATAATTACCTGTCCTCTTCTGAAACCAAACATACAAGGACAATACAATAAATTGTACTTATCAGAACATGATCAATATTCAGAAATCAATCCTCGCCCAATCATGTTTTGGTGAGGTTGCTGCCTCGTCATCGTTATACCTACAGCCCTGCTAAGCAAAAAGACAGTTTGTTTAGATCTTTAGTTTCATTATTTGATATTGAGTTTGAATTTCTTGAAAAACCTGTTGTAAAAAGACAGTGTGTTTAGCTTTATTGAAATTAAAACCCAAGCTTTAAAGTACTTATCTTTTGTCGTACTTATATAACACCTTTGCGGTGGGCATTGCTATCCGAACCCAAGTAAATTAATTTAATTTCATTATTTGATTTTGAGTTTGAATTTCTTGAAAATTCTGTTGGCTGTCGCCTGATGCTGTGAATGCCAAATGCATGGATGTGACAATGACCCATTGCGGGGGTTAAGTTCCACGTTGCTTTATCCTGTACCTACTAAGCTGAATAAGAACGACTGGGTGTCCATCAATGGCTTCAATAGAAGTTATATACCTAGGGACCTCATGTAGCCCTACCTTCTAGCTGATTTTACCAGTGCAGTAGGCGCTGGTTTATTGGACATTGGTCTGATTAATGTCAGATGTAACCAGTGCAGTTTAGTAATACCGACTACATCGAAAATATTACCTAATTTATCAAATGATTGAGTACCCTACTGGTAAAATGGGGTGATGTAGTGCCAACTTTTGACGTTTTTTTCAAATACCTCTGCCATTTATTTTAGAGCTAGATTTTTATTCTAAATAGGTATATAATAAATGTGTCTTCGAACCAAAGACATTCTAATTCTCATTCTAATGGCAAGTAAATAAGTACATAATTCCAATACTGGGGAAAAGTTATGGTCGATTAAAACTGGCCCACATCACCCGTATTTTGTGGTGAACTTGTCTACCCCTTAAAGGTTATAAAATTTCAAACCAATTCACTTCACCACGTAAAATCGATCAGTTTTATAAAAATATAGGTAGGAAGCCTCAAAATTAAGAAAAAAAGCTTAACTTAATTTAGCATCGTACCTACCTACTAATATCCTTTTCTGGAGTCAAATTTTGCATGGATCATGATTTTTAGTCAAATAGACAAATTTAGTGCCAAATTGTCATTCAATTGTAATAATAATTATTATTGTGGTTACAATTTCATGCACATTCAACACGGTAAGTATTTTCTCAGCACTGCACAAAAATACACAAGCAATAACAAGTCGAGACGTCAATATTTAAAAATGGGCGAACGGATTTTTCATTTAAAATATGTGGCAGATGTTGAAAAATACTCCTGCCTGGATAATAATTATAGGCTGCCAGAATATTCCCGTAAAGCTATTGCGGAAAAAGCTTCGAATAAAGTAGATGAGACAATGGGTTTGGCAGTTTGAGGTCATTAGGTTTCAGTAGCGACGTGTGCGAAGCATCAGTCACTGGCCAGTTTATGAGTTCCATCAGATTTTAGTTTCTGCGTGAGAGGATGATGACGTATTTTATGCCAAAAATAGCTGGCCCATACCTAATAAATATTGGCTGGCAGTGAAAGGGCTGTAAATATCGGTTAGGTACTTAAATAAACCAACTTATCAAAAAAATACCTATCATCTGTGTTGGATCACCAAAGACGATTAATTTAATGTCATTCATTATTGTCTATTATCACGGCGGCCAATATTAGTCTATGGCGGCGCCCAAGAACTTGTTTGACAGCATTGGTTACACGTGTGTGGTGTGACAAGATTCTTTTTAAGAACGGACGCCATTCAATGCGTAAAATGGACGTAAAACGTGAAACAGTTGACTTCGAACCTGATGCAGACGAGGAACATTCGTTCGATGTGTCTTCACATGGAAATAACTTCCAGTCAAATACTTACATCAAACAAGAGTATGCTGATGATCCCGACCACGTTGCTAAGGTTAGTTGTCAAATGTTATTCATTATAAAACACTTGAATCGATAATATTTGTAAAAGAAGTTATATTGTAATATTCTAAGACAGTTGATTCTCAGAGAGAATCAACAGATGACCCCAACGATATACCTAAGTAAACTGGAAACAAGCGTGCTCCCTAAAGAAATATTATGTGGTCACTTGGGAAGTTTTCAAAGGCTGTACTTTTTAATACCTACTTTAGATGATTATAATGACTATATATGAGTCACCAGCAATGGTCCGCTCTATTGATTTAGATAAGATAAGTTTGGAACGTTCTTTGTGCCTAGCTGCAGAAGCGCTGGGCATATTAAAACCATAACGACGTATACAATTTGATAGCGGTAAAAATGTCACCCCAATTAATAATTACAATGCCAATAGAAGTCACACTGGGGTGTATTGTGTACTTGTAATTATGAAATGCTAGCAGACTAAACGTGTCAAACATGATATCATTTTATTATTCGCACACCTATTCTATTTGCTTCCCACGCAATTTCTTCTTTGGAGATTATCATAAATCGAGTTTTAAGAACGGTACCTAGTACGTCGCGACTATAAGGCCATCCGCTCACGTGAATACTCAAAAAAGACGAGACTGAAACTCCAGTATCTAGCTAATGTATTTCAATGACAGCTAGCTCACGGCAAGACTGAAATCTCTCAGATTCAAAACGTTTGCGACCTGAACCGAAGAGACGCGACATGCTAGTCTCCCGGTCACTCAGTTTCCAGTCACCCATAAAACGGTGGTACCAATATCAGTAGATGCGATGAAAAATCATATTTTCTTACCAAAATTGGTAGCATTGAACTGAAATGGACAAGAAACAACAAGCCATGACGCAGTGGCGCACCCAGGATTTGATATTGGGTGGGGAGCAAGAAGAAGAATGTTAATTAGTCCCATAGGCTTTTTTTTCTTCTTCACAGCCTAATTAATCGTTTATCGGCCTTTTGTCTATTGCACTCAGTGCACCTACACCATGGTCCCCACATCCTGAAACGGGCCCTCAGGCTAGGATATTTGGCGGGACCCTTACCTACCGCTAAGATTTAAGGCAGTGTAAAACACTATAATAACGTTTTTCTAATTGTGTTTAAGTTCAAATTAAGGGTAATTATAAGTGAATTATTGACGATTTTTAATACATCTACTTTATTTATTTATTTATTTATTTAAGAATACAAAACATTGTGGACATAACAAATTTAAATTCAAGACGTACTCAACATGAGATTTACATTATAAGTCAAACATTACCCTCACAAGAGAGAAGAGAATACAGAAAAAGAAATATATATACATATATAACAAAAAAAAAAAATCAAAACATACTTAAGTACAATTTAATACAGAAAAATATAATTTTTGAGAACGAAAAATATACAATTTTATACAGAAAAATACAGTTTAAAAAATAAAATGCAAAGTACATCATTGAAAATGTCCATGTCTTTAGGGAGCGCATTTATTAGTCTTGCCCCCCTCGCTAATGGTGCCTGATAGGCTTACTACGTAGGTAATTGACAGGCGCATGGAAATTCAAATTCATTAGGACACTAGGATTGGAAACCATCCCTCGCAATAACAGGCAAAAGTGTTTCAACAGCAGAAGAGACCGACGAGATTCAAGAGAGTGAAAAGTAAGCATGCCTTGTAGAAAGGCAGTTGGAAAATAATCATCTGACGAATTATCGAAAGAAAAATAGTTAAATGTTTTAAAATAAAGACATTGAAGATATTTCTTCTGGACGCGTTCTAAAATAAGCTTATAGGAAACCTCATAAGGACACCAGATAATCGACCCATATTCAAGAATGCTACGCACTAATGAGACGTAGAGTGTGCGCAATACATTAGGATTCTTGAATGGTTTGGATGGTCGCATGATGAATCCTGGAAGCTTACTCGCACGTAGAGCCGTGGAAGTTATATGCAAGTGAAAGGATAATGAAGAATCAAAAATTATCCCAAGATCTTTCGCCTCAGATTGACGTTTTAACGATTTTTTGACATAATATAATTATATTTAATCAGGGTTCTTGAAAAAGTAATACAAAAGCATTTGTCAGTATTAAATTCTAATTTATTCTTTTTTGACCAACTTTCAATTGAGCAGAAATTTCTCTGTAACATGCAACAGTCCAACTCATTGCGAATTGGTGCATATAATTTCAAATCATCCGCAAAAAAGTAAAAGTTCTACTCCATCCATGGCTTTAACTATATCATTGACAAATATGAGGAACATAATTGGTCCAAGATTTGATCCTTGGGGAACACCTGAAAGAGTTTGAAAGACTTCAGATGCACACCCAGCGTACTCGACATATTGACAACGATGCGAAAAATAAGATTTGAAAAAATTTATAAAATTAATAGATCCGCCTACTGCACTCAGTTTAGTTAAAAGAATATCATGATCCACTCGATCGAAAGCCTTTGACATATCTGTATAAATTGCATCAACTTGACAATGATTGTCTAGTGAACGAGATATGTATTCAGTGTACTCCATGAGGTTGGTAACTGTTGATCGAGTAGATCGAAAACCATGTTGAGCGTCAGTCAGCTGACCATCCACATGTGTATATATATATTTATGTAAAATGGACTCAAATAGTTTGACCGGTGCAGAGAGAACAGCCACTGGTCGGAAGTTAGTTATTTCAGATACCGAGCCATTTTTATACACCGGTCGTATACGAGTTAAGCTCCAACATTCATGGAAGGTAGATTTACTTAAACATAGATTGAAAATATACAACAAAGGATCGCTTAAAAGTTTTTTGGATCCTTTCAATAGCCATGGAGGAATGCCATCTGGACCTACTGAGGATTTCGGATATAGTCTAGAGAAAGCATATTTCATATCTGACTCATCCAGAGGACCAATATTTAGTATGGGCCAAGAAGACGAAAGTATTCAGGTTGAGGTTGAAGTGTTGGTGGAGTCGTGGAATAAACTGACCTAAAATATTCAGCAAAACCGTCAGCGATGGATTTATACCCATTCAATACACTAGCCCTAAAAGACATAGACGATAGCTGTGCAGAAGAGTTACGCAAACTCCTAACATGCGTCCAAAAAGTTTTCGGGTCTGAGGTTAAATTTAAAGAAATTTTCTCAATGTACGCTTTGTGAGCAGCGTCAATGGCGCGATGAACTCTTCTGCGCATATCAGAGAAAGCACCATAATCATTCAGGCACTTCGAACGCTTCCATCGTTTATGACAGATGGCTTTCAAGTCAATGGATTTAATAATGCTATGAGTGAACCATTTAGGGTAGCTGCGCAAAGTATCCGAAGACTTCTTAATGGGAAAAGACTTGGAAAATACACTATAAATATTTACATAGAAAACATCAATTGCAACATTATAATGGAGCTGTCGAGTATCGACACATAATAATCAAAAAATATATTGCACAATTATATAATTGAAAATGTTCATGGCCATGAAGTATAATAGCGCCTACCTTTTTTTTACTATAAAAGCTATTTTATGATGTGTGTTTATTTCACTTATCTGTTCAACCCGACATGCCGGGCCCCAAGGCTAGTGCCCTGTCAGCCCTCCCCAGTCATGACCTACACCACTCCGGAATTCAGATGGACACCGAAAGTTTTTCGACAGCTCCATTGGAGATTTGGTTTCTAAAAAAACCAAATTTTTGTGTTAGAAATTAAAATCGAAGAAATTTTTCTTAAAAGGGTGCTGGAGAATTACAAATCATTTATTGCCGTGTTTTTATTTGTCTAAGCCCAAAGGTATAGTTTATTGGCTTTCAATTTCAATGTTTAAAATCATTCTGATAATTTTCATGTTTGCGGGGTGCCAAGGCCCCTTGCGCACCCCCCCCCCCCATCCCCTGGGTGTGCCACTGCCATGACGTAAATAGTTAAAGATGGACGAACCGATTTTTATATTAGAATATGCGGCAGATGTCGAGAAATACTACTGCCTGTATAATAACAGGCTGCCAGAATATGGCCTAAGATTGCAGTAAATTTCGGACAACGGCTTTCTCGAACGGTCGGTGATGCTGTAACTTCATGACCTTGCGGCTCCAGGAACAGTCGACTATTAATTATTATGCCCATTCAAAAATTAATTATGTCACCTCGCTTTCCGATGTGAAAATGCATAGTACAACGAATATATCTTGTCAGTCTAGCGTCACCTATTTAATCTCATAAAACCCTCCAAATGAATTGTCCACTACATCGAATACTAACTTATTTTCAGGGAGTAGTTTTCAACGCAGAGAATGTTAAAGACACAATAAACCAAACCTTTCACGAGGATCCTCAACCCAGTGACTGTTCTTCAAAACCAGCAAATCAGGTATGTCCACCACAAAACTCTATGAAAATTCAACAATGCCTACTTACTGTCATAGTGATAATTAGTGATATTTTTCGACGTATTAAAATATTAAATGTTAATTGTTGAAATCATTGATTATAATGTTATCAGGGAACCAATAATTTGTAAGGTTTATATTAAAATGAGTGAAATACATGACATATATAAATAGTGAAATACATGACATATATAAATAGTTTCATAGTAGGCACCTAGGTACTTGTTTAAATAGAATATAACCGCACTGCATCGACACCTGCATGACGTTTTGAACATTTTTATCTTTTTTACATGTCTACACTTTTTAAAATCATGTCAAAATCACGTTTTTTTGTTTTAAACTGTTGGCACTATGTATTTTCAATAAGAATATTGTCTATTATCTATGGTTTGTAGGTTAGGTTCTGTTTAAAATTGTATTTATGGATATAATATCTCAAGTAATTTTAACGTACGCACACGTAGAAACTGTTAAAATTCATTAAAAATAACATGTAAAACAAATAATAATTCAAAGTAATAATACAGTAACGTTGGCAATGTCTTTAATTGAATTTAGAGAGGTGGTAATCGTTCAAAATATTCTGCAAAATGACGAAACCATTGACTAAGTTTGTCGCCGTGACAGCGTGACAGTGACGTGACATGTATCCCAATTCGATCACAACTTAAGCCTCACCTAAGTCTACATTAGCAACAGAAAATTTCGTATGGTTATGGGTTTATCTGTAGCCGAGTTCGCCTTCCTGAAATCTTTAGCCCCCGTGCGTACATTAGACATCATAAGCAAATTCGGTGGTGAATGATTAGCAATCGTCTGAAATAATATAACATATTATTTAAGTTCCATGCTTAGTCTATAGATACATCTAGACGCCACCCATTCCATTGCTAAATAAAGCTGCCACATGCGTTTGGTTTGTGGGCGAGCGAACGCATTCGTATGCAAATTTTCGAGACCATAGACCATTTCGCTAGTGCTCGCCCAAAGTGCTTGCACTAGACGCTCAGAATTAAAATATATTTTTCTATTTTTTTACGTTACATAGTATTTTTAACCGGTCAAAACGCAACCATTAGGTAAAAATATTCATAATTTAAATTATTTTTAAGAAACACGGTCACTTGATATTAAAATATATAATAATATACAAATAAATTATCACGAACGTGTATCAACTTACCTATGAAACGTAATACCATCTTCATGCTTATCAGTACGGCTACCACATTTTAATACAGCACACAGAACCATCTTTTCTACTTAACTAAAAATATTTACCACTGACTTTATGTTTATCACAAAAAATATCAATTTTAGCAACACGTGCTTGCATGTTATCGACGCTTAGTTAACCAAAAAACTAAGATTTGGCGGCTACGCCAACAACAAAACCTTCTACACATCTGTTAACCTTTTATCTTACTCTAGCGCGTGTCGTAGAGATTTTGAAGGTGCCGAATACTCTCTCACTCGCACTTATGCATCGTTTTTGTTCAGACTTTGGTTCCATGCGTATTCATTTGTTATAACATTATAACATTTGTTATAACAATCTGCTGTTCAAAGATATGGAGATCGTCAACGAATATGTTTAACTCGGATTAACCAATCCTCTTAAAGATAAATTCTAGACTAGCTTATTTGGTATCCTCACAGGGTTATGGGTTTATCTGTAGCCGAGTTTTTCCTTCCTGCAATCTTAAGCCCACGTGCGTATATTAGACATCATAAGCAAATCCGGTAGTGAATGATTAGCAATCATCTGAAATAATATAATATATTATTTAAGTTCCGTGTGTATTCATTTGTTATAACATCAACATATCCGTTTTTTTAATACATTATTTACTATTCACTTTGATGTAATATTTCATGTTCTTTTAGTTGATTCCTGCAACTTCTGCATTGACCGACACGGCTAGTCTCGGATCGTCAAAGAAAATCTCAGAATTACAAGAGCCATACGATGAAATACAGATTGATGAACAAGACATCAAGCAAGAACTCGTGACATATTATCAAATGATAACTAATACAGACGTCGTCAGTCATTCTGCTGAAAAGCCATTTAAATGTAGCGAATGCAATTACTTATCTAAATATGAAGGTCAAATGAGGCGTCATCAGATGACTCATTCTGGTGAAAAGCCATTTAAATGTGACCAATGTAATTTCTCATGTGCGAAATCTTCTAATCTTAAATTACACAAAATGACACATTCTGGAGAAAAACCATTGAAGTGTAATAATCAATGTAATTTCTCGTGTACACGATCTAATCAGCTGAAAAGACATAATACGTCGCATTCAGATGAGAAACCATTTAAATGTAATGAGTGTAATTTTTCGTGTGCGCGATCTGATCATCTTAAATCACACAAAATGACACATTCTGGAGAAAAACCATTTAAATGTAAGCAATGTGATTACTCGTGTATACAATCTAATCAGCTGAAAAAACACAATGCGTCGCATTCAGATGAGAAACCATTTAAATGTAATGAGTGTAATTTTTCGTATGCGCGATCTGATAAACTTAAATCACACAAAATGACACATTCTGGAGAAAAACCATTCAAATGTAATCAATGTGATTACTCATGTATACAATCCAGTCAGCTGACAATACACAAAAGGAGTCATTCTGGTGAAAAGCCATTTAAATGTGATCAATGTAATTTCTCATGTGCGAAATCTTCTAATCTTAAATTACACAAAATGACACATTCTGGAGAAAAACCATTTAAATGTAAGCAATGTGATTACTCGTGTATACAATCTAATCAGCTGAAAATACACAAATTGAGTCATTCTGGTGAAAAGCCATTTAAATGTGATCAATGTCATTTCTCATGTGCGCAATCTTATAATCTTAAATTACACAAAACGACACATTCTGGAGAAAAACCATTTAAATGTAATCAATGTGATTACTCATGTATACAATCTAGTCATCTGAAAATACACAAAAGGATTCATTCTGGTGAAAAGCCATTTAAATGTGATCAATGTAATTTCTCATGTGCGAAATCTTCTCATCTTAAATCACACAAAATGACACATTCTGGAGAAAAACCATTTAAATGTAAGCAATGTGATTACTCGTGTATACAATCTAATCAGCTGAAAATACACAAAATGAGTCATTCTGGTGAAAAGCCATTTAAATGTGATCAATGTCATTTCTCATGTGCGCAATCTTATAATCTTAAATTACATAAAATGACACATTCTGGAGAAAAACCATTTAAATGTAATCAATGTGATTACTCGTGTATACAATCTAATCAGCTGAAAATACACAATGCGTCGCATTCAGATGAGAAACCATTTAAATGTAATGAGTGTAATTTTTCGTGTGCGCGATCTGATCATCTTAAATCACACAAAATGACACATTCTGGAGAAAAACCATTGAAATGTAATCAATGTGATTTCTCGTGTACACGATCTAATCAACTGAAAAGACACAATACGTCGCATTCAGATGAGAAACCATTTAAATTTAATGAGTGTAATTTTTCGTGTGCGCGATCTGATCATCTTAAATCACACAAAATGACACATTCTGGAGAAAACCATTGAAATGTAATCAATGTGATTTCTCGTGTACACGATCTAATCAACTGAAAATACACAATGCGTCGCATTCAGGTGAGAAACCATTTAAATATAATGAGATTAATTTTTCGTGTGCGTGATCTGATAAGCTTAAAGCACACAAAATGTCACATTCTAGTACAATTTTTCTTCAATGACACATTTATTTGAAATCGCACAAAAATTCACATCTTATGTAAATTGACGTACACACAACTACTTAGAATCGTATGTCGATTTGAATCGATTCATTTATTCGGTATTACATACTTAGGTCAGTAATTAATAATTATGTTTATGTAGTTTCCTAGTTATACTAAGATCTGCACACATTTCTCAAATGATAACTCCAGATCAATCATAATGAGTCATCGCGGTGCCGTATATTTTATAATTATTTTGAAAGAAAAGCGATAGATGCTCTTCGAACAAGGTGTATGAAGGTATAATACTGAGGTATATAAATTAAACAGATTAAATTAAATAAATAATCGTGGGAGTATGTACCGCACAGTAGTTGAAATGTCACGAATTCATAGAGTAATTATTGCAATTTAAAAGTTTGACATGTACTCTAAAATCTGGCTCAGTGCTTATTTATTTGTGCTTGATAGATAGAGATATGCATGTTTTTTTTTAGAATCATTATTAACCATGTCCTTGCTTTTTCGTACAAGGTGGTTGTTAGTAATTTAGAAAAATCACAAACACCCAGGTTTTGAGAAAAACACATAATTTTTTTTTTCATGGCCGGGAATCGAACCCAAAACTCTCGGGTGTAAGGCCAGCGCCTTAAGCCTCCCCCAAACCAAAGCGAATATTCGCAGCGAATTCGCAACGCCCTCGCTATCGCTGTCGCTACCGCTTGGATTTGATGCGAATTTCGCGCTTGGCCCCACACCAAAGCGTCAGCGACGCAGCCATAGACTAAATAATATTATTTACGCGCCAGATTTAAAAATTGTAAATAATATTAATATTTTACGACAAATATTCTATAATTTTTATGAATTAAATATGAAAAATACACGTACACTATAGCGCTTTCAGAATTGCTACAACTTTTACCCACTTCGCGTAAAGTGTATTTTAATTATCTGAAAACAAGATGGCAGCATTGGATGCAGCCATAGACTAAATACTAATGTCAAAGTGACAAGTCTTGACAAACAAACAAAATGTACTCAACAACGGACGACGAAGAAGCGTTTTTATTAGTATGCTTGGAAAAAGATGATAATGCCAGGTTTGACTATTCACACCATTACGTGTTTTATTTATTTTCATTCAATTCATAAACCATTTTCGACTAATTTACCTACTATTTTTCTTCTCAGGGAAAAAAGAAAATGGATTCATGACATCAATTTACAGAGAAGAAGGTATGGAGAATACCACACTTTGATGCCTCAACTACGCAAAGATGAAAAGCGTTTCTACATTTATTTTCGTATGACCTTCGAATGTTTTGACGAAATATTGAATGCCATCACAAATGACATTCGAAAATGTGATACAAACTATCGCGAAGCCATCTCGCCTGAAGAACGGCTAAGTATTGCATTGAGGTAAAAAAAGATGATGTATAATGATATAATTAAGTTTTATTATCAACATGTCTAAATAGAATCACAAAGATTATGGGGAATATATATTCGCACAATTCAATAGACTGTTTTCACAAAGCACTGACAACATTTAAAAAGATGTTTATCACATCGGAAATGGATGATATTCACAAATCAACTACAACTGTCAAATGATCGATTTGCAAAATACATAATTTATATTCATTGCTCAATTCTATATTGTCAGTGAGCTATTGTAATTTCATCGATTTAGTGTGATGTTGACATTAGCGTGTACCTATTCATTAGTAATATCGTCTTATTTCCCATGAGTATATCTGACAAGTATGCTCTTTTTCTTTGATCTCCACAGCCTACCTCTTTCCAAAAGTCACCCTTTGCCAGTACTGTCTATACCTACTCACTGTACTACTTTACCAGTTGGCATTGCATTTTAGCAAATTACAATATTTAATCAATAAAAATTATAGTGTGTTTTAGGTGTATGGATAGGGAGATATGTAATAAAATATCTTGAAAATTTATAATAAATTTATTAAACACAATAATTCCGGAACATAAACACAAAACTTTGGAAATAAAAATAGTAAGATGAAAACAAAGTGATTTAAGTAAAGATTAAAAGGCAAGGAAACAGTAAATAGTAAAAACACACATACAACTTCCTGGCATAACAGATATTAAACATGCATCTATGTAAATCAATAAAATAAATCATTATAAGATCACACATTTTTCTCATCATCTCTCGGTCAAGTTATTACACATTACACGTTTTCACACATGAAAGTGAACATAGCATTTAGGTATATTATGTAATATTATGATAACATTGAAAACAAAATTTATTTATGTACTTACTTACATTATTATTTTTAAATACATTAATACTGAATGATCGTTTTGACAATCATATTATATTATTGCAAATTTATGAACAGTATTACTATAAGAAATTATAAATAAATACCTACTGATCCAGATTGAAAATGGCAGGTAGTTATATATACAGCAAATTAGAAGATACTATTCAGTATAGACGTTTAGAGAATTGGGTTTAATTACATACATAACATTAACTATGAAAAAAGATGATGGCAACTCATGCGTGTACAGTAATTCTTGACTATTACAATAAGCAATTCCATGATGAAGAACATAATATAATAGGGCACAATAATATCTGGACATATTTTTAGTTCAATAGATTTCTAAAATAAAACTATTCAAAATTAATATTTATTTCAATTCAATTCAAATATCAATTTTTTCAATCTCCGTATCTTCGTGATACGTGGCCATCCAATCAAAACTTTGTATGTCGTCAGGTTCTTCGCATATGTTGGATGACGTTTTGGCGAACGTCAGAAATGGTCGGAACGACGACATTTGGTCGGCCCACATCCATTTCTTCTTATATATGTTTTCTTGGCCGGTTTTTGTTTTTCTGGACCGGAGATCCTTTGCATATGTGTCCCGTAAATTCTTCCATCTTTTTTTGGCTTGTTCACCTAAACGAAAATAATTATTTTACAGATTTCTTGCGACCGGTGATACTTTCTACACAATTGGCAATAGTTTTCGAGTTGGATTTTCAACAGTGAGTGCAATCGTGACACAAGTTTGTGAAGCTATATGCAGAAAATTAGAAAGTGAATATTTACCCCAACCTACAACAGAAACTTGGAAACAATCTGCTGAAGGGTTTAAGAATTTATGGCAATTTCCTAACTGTATCGGCAGTGTAGACGGTAAGCACGTCACCATCAAGTGTCCAGGCAAAACTGGCTCCAACTACTGGTGCTATTTAAATAAATTTTCAATCGTGCTTATGGCTATCGTTGGACCAGATTATAAATTCATATGCGTCGACATTGGTGGTTTTGGCAAGAACAGCGATGGAGGAATTTTCGAGACTTCCATCATGGGAAGACGATTTGAAGCAAATAAAATGAATGTTCCGGGACCTAAAAATCTCCCTGGACAGAATCAACCTTGCGAGCACGTCTTAATCGGAGATGAAGCTTTCGGTCTGAAAACATATATAATGAGACCCTTCCCATTTAGGCAATCGAGGACAGATCCTTTGAAAGAAAATTACAATTTAAAACTCTGCGGTGCAAGAAGAGTAGTTGAAAATGCCTTTGGCATATTGGCTCAGAAATGGCGAATATTTTGTAGACCAATAGAAACAAAAGTATTGTCATATTATGATTTAATGGGGGGTTAGGAATAGGTATGGATGGGGATATGGAACGGGATAGGGATAAGTTGGGGATATTGGATAGGGATATGTGGGAATGGAGGATAGGGATAAATGGAATAGGGATAGGTTGGGGATATATTGGGATGTAGGATAGGGATAAGCATGAGACTCGGGGAAATTGGATGCAGGGTCGTGGATGGTTTGACAATTACCTCTAAGACCTCAGTTACCTGTCCGGTTACTATACTCATTCGTGTAGGTTCCTAGATTAATAAAAAGGCATAATAAATGGGATAAATATAAATATCTCGGATTGAGCGCCACTCTATGATGATGCATAGAGACAATAGTGATAAGGAAAATTAAATGAAAAGCAAGTAGAGAAATTTCAACAATTGTATATTAATAAATAAGATAACTTGCGGGCTACAGTGTATAAAGAAGTATAATTACTTAAGTGAATCACGAGCACCTAAAGCGATATAATATTTAAATAAATTAGAACAAAAACCCAAAAGCTAATTCGGTCGGTGGACCGTAACATAAAATAACAATAAATACCGATTACACAAAAGGCTCTCCAGCCTTTTCGCTGCCCTCGATTCCTTCCAGGACGGAATCGAGGGGTGCGTCTTCAAACGTGTGGGGAACGTGGAGTTCCTCCGATCTCCTGGCGTGGGGGAACGTCCTTCGGATGACCATCGTCCACGTCTCCAAAACGTCAGGAAATCGAAAGCCCTGTGCCCAGGGTCCGAGGCTCGGAACTGGCCAAGACGTCTGCTTCCT
Source organism: Rhyacophila brunnea (assembly GCF_057557595.1). NCBI lineage: Eukaryota > Metazoa > Arthropoda > Insecta > Trichoptera > Rhyacophilidae > Rhyacophila > Rhyacophila brunnea. Next base: position 7,139,139 of record NW_028232785.1, read on the forward strand.
TCGAAAGGTCAAGACTGAGAGATCGACTCCCGCTTCGCCTTCGTGTAAAAAGCCCGCTATCTCCTATAGCGCCGGAAATAGTGTCACGAACTCCGTACAAACTATCCCGTGCGCAGGCGCGATCCGGTCGTACTTTTGCGTAGTGTTGCCCTCGTAAAGACTTCCTTGACTTAGTGTGTTATGTTATAAAATAACATGACATTACCTCCAACCTCGGTAAGAGAAGGACAAGCCATAGCGAGGACTTCGACTGTCAACTTCTCGGGGGGGTCTTCTGATAGCATCAATCCTCCCAGGGGTTGGGCATCATGGACGGCATGCTTAGAGATAGCGCGGCTACAGGCGAAGCGAAGGAGACATATAGATGAAATTTCCACTCTGTTATTTGGTGACAGAGGGAGAGGCTTATGAAGAATCCAAAAAACGAAGAAGATTATTTGCTGAAGAGTGAAGAGCTGGGAGAGGTCTCGTAGATTTACCCTACCTAACCGGTCCACCAATAATTTATAAATTTTGAAAAAGATCTAATAAATATAAAAACACCTAAGCTCGTGTATATAGAAATATATAAAATATTATAATTTATCACAGATAATTCACATCATAACAAATAGTGAGGATTCAACCCAGCAGTGTAAAACTGCAATATTTAGAATGTATAAAAATTGATTTAGATAAAGCTTCCAAAAAGATATTATGAAGAGTTGTATAATAATTATTAGTTTGAAAAGATTTGATATCAGTATAAAAAATTGAAATAATAGCCAAAAAATTTACATAAATGCACCTCAGATAATAATATATAAAATGGTATAATAAATTAATATATTGTATATAAATGAATTAATATTTTGGTTCCAGAAATTTAATTCAATTCATTAAATTGATAAAATTGCAGAGATAGTATAATATAATAAAGTAATTAATAGAAATTAAAATTGCTTCCATAATTTGAGTAATAATATAAGCATTGAGTAATTAAGTTGAAAATAATAATAGATCAATGAATGATTTAATAGATTGATTTCGAATAATATTAAGTTATTGAAAAAAAGATGAACCTTTAATAGTTGGCAAAAGTTATAAAGTGCACAAAGCAAAAAATATAAATTCTCAATCGTATATGCCGTGGTTTTTGGCAAGTATACATAATACAAAATAATAAATACAATAAATTCACCAACTTGGTTCGAACAAATAACATAATAATTAATAAACAATGAGTGCCAGTTTGGTTTTGCGTGAGGGCGTATCTGTCGGAAAGTAATAAATACTGTGCGTCAAGCACCGTCCGAATATTTAAAAGAACATTACTAAAATATACTACTTTCAGATGTCTAATCTGAATAAAAATAACAGTGTGGCTAACAACCAACAGCTGTGATGTGGATTCTCTGTTAAGCCTGAAAGAACAAATGACGTGTGATGGAATTCCAAGCCATGGTCCGGATCCCAAGCAGCGCTCCCACAAATAAAATGACGCGAACAAGGAGAAAACTAAGCTAGAAAGAAATTCCTAGTACAAAATGTAAAGTTAAAATTAATCGACGACTTTAGTATACTAATTTAAGATCTACTATTGCGTTACGAGGTATTCGTCCAGCCCTGGATACGCGATTCTTACTTCAAGACTACGCTAGAGCTAAACTAGCCTAACTTAATTCTAGATAAAATTACCACACCGCGGACCCCGAGATCAACTCCACCTCGCAAAGCAAGAGACCCCTCATCCGATGACGTACGTTCCTTTCCGGTTGCAAATGTTCCAGCCCCAGGCTTGCAAACTCTGAGTCCGGAACCCATCAGAAACGGACCTCCCAGATACAGGAAAAAAAACAATTCTACGGAGCACCACAAGAAAGCGAACAAAGGCAAGGAACCCATGATCACATCGGAAGCTAAATGTAATTAAAAGAACCACCTGGTTCGCAACTGATTTGACATTCAAGTCAAGGTTGCAAAAAAAATAAAAAATTGATTAAAAGGCTAACGAGCACGTATTATAACGACCACTTTCCTGTAATAGGAAATAAAAAAAAAACAAAAGGAATGGCTTCTCTCACTTCGGTTCAGGCACCTTCTCCAACAAAACTGCATAAAAAAAAATCCAACCCAGTAAGACCGGGTTTCGAGGTAGGAAACAACGTCCGCATTCGGTAGAGCATCGCGTTGAAACCATACCTCCCACCATACAACCAAAAAGAAGCAACGGAATCTCAGGCAGCTGGATTCCGTTACCAGTGGAGGCTTAGCCGGATACACCTTCCGTTCCGACCAGCGCTACCAAATAATCAATAATCAATATACTGCTAGAGAGAAAATAAGGGGTACCCTACCAGATCACCTTCAGTTCTGGTAGCGGTACAGATCCCTAGCAGATGGACAAAACAAAACATTGATCATCATCCATCTAGCCTGAACCGAATTGAGTTGAGATAAAAAAAATAAGAAAACAATGCCAAACTCTAATGTATATGATAAAATTAAAAAAAACCAAATAGCAAACAAAACCGTCACGCAAAAACAAGTACAAAGGCAACTGGTATAAATAAAGATCACACGATCACCAGCGCGATGTACTTAATTAGACAATTGTAGGTAATTTTAAATATAGGTATTTTATCACTAGGTAGCTAAACTGACAGGCCCTTCCAAACGCCAAGACAGCGGTTGCGTCTTCCGGGAACACCATAACTCTCATCCTGGCACTATGGTGGATTTTAGAACTATGCTTGTTTACCAAAAGTTGGTCCAGATGCTGTTTGTGTGGTATGAATTGAGTAGGCCTCCTTCCCGAAAGGTCTGCAACCACCACCTTTGCGATGGACGTTCACCGGAACAAGGGTGGTATTGCCATGTGCAGGAAAGAAGTCAGTAACTGAAATAGTTTACCATAGGTGAGTAAAAATTCACAAAGAAATTGAAATAAAGAAATATAGAATTTATAATAGAAAATATTACTCAATGACATAATATATGTATAAAAATTTGCGATAATTAATTCGATAAAAAGAAAATCAATCCAAAAAAGAAGCTTGTAAAAGAGCAAAAATAATAATTATAATTTATAAATATCTGAGGTGTGTAATAGACAAAAGACAAAACAGTACAAAATTCCTTCACGAAAAAATTGAATATTAATAAATAGGCATTATTAAAATGCGGCCCTGACAAAATTCAAAATAATTTGTTGAGTGTGACTAGCACGGAAACACACCTTTCCATAATAACAAAAGAAAAAATATTTGACAGAGTGTGTGTCATAATGAATGCAGGTTTGATAACTCCTAAAGGTTTCAAACATAGTTGATAATAAATTAAATATCAGCATTGTAAAATATTGCCCAGTGAAATAAGCATGCTAAACAAGCAAAAAAAAAATAATCAATTATTAAATTCAAGTTAAATTGAAAGAAAAAATAATTTAGTTAGTTCCAATGTAAATGTAATTAAATATCCAATTCAAGATTGTATTTGAAAGAAAAATATTTTAATACCCAAAGAAAATTTTTAAATCTCAATGAAAGAGAATATTCAAAATTAAAATGTACTCTAAATGCATATATGGAAGTTTTAAATAATAATTATTTATTTATATAAAAAAATTGCAAAATCAAAAAGAATGTAATTAATAATGTAAGTGAAAGTAAATTGAATGTTTATGAATAATAAATGGCTGATTGCTAAGATATGAAAAGAGAAAAAAAGAATTTAAAAATATTAATTAATGTTAGCTTATATGCTTTTTTTTTTTTTTTTTAATTAGGAGAGGACGGAAGGTTGCATATAGTTGAATGAAAGCATAGGTATAGAATGAAATCAAAAAGCTTTAAAAAAAAATATGTCTTTAAATTAGAAAGGATTGTGACAGGAGAGAAAAAATTAAATTGTTTCAAAAAATATGTAGACGGAAGTTTTATATAGGAATTAAGAAGGAAAATTTTATTAAAAATATTCACCTGTAAAAATAATTATTTATGTATAATAACTAATCATTCTTACGAAAGAACAGAATCTTGAAATTAAATATTTCAAATAAATTCTACGAAGGTGTCATCTCGCGACCGCAAATGGAAGCGCGCTTGATGTTGTGAACAAAAATCAATTTGAAATATGAATAATTGAATAGGAATTAAAAATGACTAAATTTATTTTAATGAACGAAAGATTACTTCAATTTTATCAATAATGCACGCGAAATTAATAATTTCAATTGTCTACATTATAAAAAGAACAGATTTGAAAAAACTAATATCGAACTGTCAAACTAGTAAGAAAAACAATGTAGAAACATATTATCCGAAATAAATGTATTCTACCGTCGCAAATAATTAATTGTAATAGCAAAATAAAATGAATAGAAAGTTAATAATTAAGAAGAAATGAATTCAGAATAATTTAGTGTCAAATTTTAACAAGAATGAAAATAAATCACTGATAATCGATGACAGCGCGACTGCCGACTAAAATAGTGGAATAACCCGATAATGATTTTATTCGAGATATAGAAATTATTAATTATTCACAATATAGAAATGGAACGAAAGGACCTTTTGTAAACTCTATTCCATAATAAGGTTCATCCAGCTGTCCAATTGATTTGGTGTTACATCCACATAGTATGTTTCAATCCAATGGTTCTGTCAAATTTGAGGTTAATAATTCTTGTCATCCAGTAGGTATATAAATGTTCCATGTCGATCTCGTCCAAATCTGACATCCTTCCTTCTCCTTTGAACTTTATTAAATCACTTATAGCACTATACTATACATTAAACAAACTTTTTGGCTGAAACAATCAATGGTTAACACAAATTCCGATGCCCAAATATTGACATTTCGATACCAATAATGTGGGTATCACATAAATTATAGAAGAAATATGTATTGATGATAAATGTGCAAATTGTATTTCAAAATTAGGTGTAAACCATATAAAACACTCTTAATATTAATTTGAGAAGGAATAATTGTAGCTTACAACACAAAATTAAATAAATTCCACAAGGACAATAATGAAATTGGCGTGACGTATTGATCTATCATTTAGATCCGTCCTCCGCGTACCGCATGGACTAGTCTCACGTCTGTTGCATGTACCGCGTAAGTCAATAAAAGACTATATAAATATATGAAAAATATAACACACATAGTTACGACCACCGAACCAGAATAATTTAAGAAAAATATTACGCAAATAATACGTTTTAATTTGTCATTAATTAATTTATAAGTTTAATAAGTACTATGGATTAAAAAAAATATCAAAATGCGTCTAAAATCACGCCGTGCGGCCTAGCTTGTACTACACGACGGTCAACCAAAAAATTTAAAAGTGAGCCGGCAAAAATCGGTATAATTAGAACTAATGACTCTGAAAACAAAATACCGTTACGGTAACAATTATTGTATGAAATCGTGACTAGCAAAATTTATAGTTTTTTTATAATCGGAACAAATAAAATTTAGAAAATTAGGACAAAATAACGAACGAGTTCATAATCCGAAACGAATAACTGCGAGTCTTTAAGAGGTAAGTCATCGTGTTTTGGAAAAGAAATATTCAAAAAGAAACACGATGCTTGTTGGGTGCCAATGTCATATTATGGCTTTAATGGGGGGTTAGGAATAGGTATGGATGGGGATATGGAACGGGATAGGGATAAGTTGGGGATATTGGATAGGGATATGTGGGAATGGAGGATAGGGATAAATGGAATAGGGATAGGTTGGGGATATATTGGGATGTAGGATAGGGATAAGCATGAGACTCGGGGAAATTGGATGCAGGGTCGTGGATGGTTTGACAATTACCTCTAAGACCTCAGTTACCTGTCCGGTTACTATACTCATTCGTGTAGGTTCCTAGATTAATAAAAAGGCATAATAAATGGGATAAATATAAATATCTCGGATTGAGCGCCACTCTATGATGATGCATAGAGACAATAGTGATAAGGAAAATTAAATGAAAAGCAAGTAGAGAAATTTCAACAATTGTATATTAATAAATAAGATAACTTGCGGGCTACAGTGTATAAAGAAGTATAATTACTTAAGTGAATCACGAGCACCTAAAGCGATATAATATTTAAATAAATTAGAACAAAAACCCAAAAGCTAATTCGGTCGGTGGACCGTAACATAAAATAACAATAAATACCGATTACACAAAAGGCTCTCCAGCCTTTTCGCTGCCCTCGATTCCTTCCAGGACGGAATCGAGGGGTGCGTCTTCAAACGTGTGGGGAACGTGGAGTTCCTCCGATCTCCTGGCGTGGGGGAACGTCCTTCGGATGACCATCGTCCACGTCTCCAAAACGTCAGGAAATCGAAAGCCCTGTGCCCAGGGTCCGAGGCTCGGAACTGGCCAAGACGTCTGCTTCCTTCGAAAGGTCAAGACTGAGAGATCGACTCCCGCTTCGCCTTCGTGTAAAAAGCCCGCTATCTCCTATAGCGCCGGAAATAGTGTCACGAACTCCGTACAAACTATCCCGTGCGCAGGCGCGATCCGGTCGTACTTTTGCGTAGTGTTGCCCTCGTAAAGACTTCCTTGACTTAGTGTGTTATGTTATAAAATAACATGACAGTATCCACCACAATTCTTATTTGAAAACGACATGTGTTTTACATAATTTTGTGCGAACAAAAAATTGCAATGATCGGTTTTTTGAATTTTTAGAGCCACCGGAGCCTGAGCTTAGAGCTTTTACTAATTTAAACAACGATCCAAGACGTGCAGCGAGATTAGCATTTTCTACTGGAGAAAAGTTTGTAAACTATTTTAATGAATGAATACTAAAATAATTACAGGTATAGCCAAAAAGCTCCTTAAATCTTAAGTTAAATTGAGATTAATCCTGTGCTGTTATGCTGCATTGCAGTGCCTTTAATAAAACTTACTGTCACTACATATTGAATATCATTCTCATATGGCATACCTATATCTAATAAATTCAACATAATATATCATATTTCAATAGGTACTCAATATGATTAATAGTTTGTGCATATAACGTCTATTTAAAACTGACAATAATTTGGAATCAATATTAAAATAGATTCATACTAGGTACCTAGCAGTAAAACAATTAATTTAACAATAATTAATAGTGTCTAAAATTGTGTCTGATATAATTGATGTAATATAATTTATGTATATTTCGTTATGGCTTACACCAAAACAAAATATGTCACATAACTATTACTTCAATATTTTTGCAGGATCATTCAATAAAAAATACTTGTGTAGGTTAAGAAAGTTTTATTAATTATTTTTGCACAGAATACAAGAAAATATTTATATAATAAGATTTATATTATAAGATATTGTAATAAAATGGACAAATATGAAAAAAAATTACAGCAGAATAAATTTTATATACCTAGGTAGAGTTATTAGTCTTTGTCTGCCAGAAGAATTTTCAAAAGCATCCCCATCTCATTGTGATTTGACAATATTTCCTACCTTATAATTATATCATATTTTATAATTTGTCTATGTATATTTATTTTTATATACTTACATGATATATATATATATATATATATATAACATGGTATAACATGTACATTTCTATTTTTGGCAAATATATTTCAATATTATGTAAATAGATATTTTGTTTTTTTTTACCTACCTGTTGTGTTATTTATGGTCATAACCAATTATTTATTCCGAAATAAACTAATAACCATATTATTTTGGATACTCCTGTTAATTCCCACAATTACTGATATAAAAATTAAAAACCAAATGAATTCACTAATGTACACTATTTGAAAATACCTCAGAAATATATCGACCTACTAGAAAATATCTTTACTATAATTAATACTAAAATATGACACTGAGCAGGACTTGAACCGTTTGTGCCGAAGGTACTGACATCCGAGAAAGGTTTGGTGCAGTAATCTGTATGGGCGATGTTGAAATATGGTGGCTAAATCGCATCATTTAACACAACTTCACTAATTATTATCCAACATACAATACACAATTATTCCTAATATGATAAAGTTTATTTTGTGGGTACCTAACTTTTTATATATATACCTAATTTTGTTTTTATTATGTTTTTGCCACCGCACTTGTAAAATGTATAGATTGATTTATTAAATTCCATACTAAAATGTACGTAAATTTATAATTTTACAGTAATTACATTTTTACCACTAAGAAAGTTGTTTTGATTCTATTCATTCGCCATGTCTATATTCACCCCAACGCTTAGGAAGAGAAATCACACAAAATTGGCTGTTTCTTAATACCGTAAAGGGTAGTTGAAAAATGTTTATTTAATTATTTAAAACTTTACTACTTAAAACTACTTTAACTGAGTCATTTACCTTGACAGCTGTTTCGGCACATAAACTCATTTTCGGAACATTCAACAATAATTAATTTGTGATTATAAAAGAGCTACAGGTCATGTAGCAAATTAAATACGCTTAGTTAAATAATAAATATGTACCAAATATTTTACAAAATATCTACACCACATACATCCATCGAATATGGTATATAAAATACAGATTCAAGTATCAAATAATTCTTGGATAAATAGATGTTTATGTAAGTATATGTTTTTTTAAATACTTACATGATACTGTGTTGTATAACATTTACATTTATATTTTTGATTTTGATTTACATACTTAAATGTACCTACATAAATTTGTAATGTACAGTAGGTACTTAATTACATTTTTACCATTAAGAAATTACCATTGTTCGATTCTATCCACCCGCCATGTCTATAATCACCCCAACGCTGGATAGAAAGAGACATCACACAAAATTGGCTGTTTGATAATAAATGGTAGTTGAAAAATATTTTAGAGTATGATTATGTCCATAGAAACAGGTTTTAAGTCATTCATGTTTGTCCGAATAATGTGTAGCAGAAAAATAGAAATTTGAAAAAGGGTCTATTCAATATTCACCCCATTCTACGGCAAACATTTTTCTTAATAAAAATAGGTACATCAATAGAGGAAACATAAAATGGACCTTGGCCCTCGCCCACGCCTTATTCATCCTTGTATATTATATTAACACACTTATATATCAACTAACATTGTGCACAAACACCACTTTTGTTGATTGACACTTCACTTAGTTGATCTCTTTGTTCACGTGAAGTACAATAAAAGTATGTAGCAGCGAAGAACTAGAGACCGAAAATAGTGGAAGGAGCTAGAAGAGGCTTTCATCTAACAGTGGAATGACCCCGACTGATGTTGATGATCCTGGTAATGCCGGGGGTTTCATTTTTAATTTCTTCTGGTGCTTTGTACGTTGAAAGGTTGAAGATCTTTGCTAAAATTAAATTCATCACAAAGCAGTAGTATATCTCCAACATTATTCAGGTAGGTATCCATGATGGTAATATATTATTATGTACTTAGAGGAGGTAGGTGACCTTTATATTTACACGCTCATAAAATTATTAATCTTATTGCCTAATGCAGACCAAGATATACCTACCTACATAATATTACATGAACAGAAGTTTAAGAACATCTCAATTAAGTTTAAAATGTGTGTAGGTATACAAATTAATGTGAAACAGAAAACATTGGTTATGTTAGGTAGGTACATGGAACATGTAGATATTATCTTGGTTCGCGGTCGGAACTGGGCAAAACCAGTTTATTAGCTCAATATACCTATACATAATGAAGGAAATATATAGTAGGTATGTAGGTACATATCGTTTTTGTGATTGAGGTCTTTTGAGATCAAAAAACAAACACAACCTAGGTACGTCGTACTGTAGGTAACCCAATAGTAAGTAGGATTGTAAGGTTTTTGGTCTAAAACCTTACAAAATACCACCATGACGACATGGAGTACCTACTTATCTACCTATATGTATATTATATCTTTATCCACAATAGAAATGCAATGCTGCATAATGTTAGATGCAAAAAAATAATCTTAAAGACCTACCTAACCTAAAAAAATATTATCAAGATATTATCGACGAATATAAAATGGGTATTTACGTGACCGATACCGAATATGATTGAAGTATTGTAACTGATACCTAATTATAACATTATTGATATGACTGCTCGAAAGTCGAAACCAAAACGTCAAACGATCGCAATAAATTAGAACTGTCAGTGCACTAACAATCAAAGTTATAAAGTTTCTGTTATTAATACTTTGGACGCGGAAGACGCACACGGTGCGTAATGACCAGGCGGCCGATCGATGTAATTAACGTGCATTTTAAAGGGGGCAATTAAAATCTCATTATCTATTCAGCAGCGAAAGCGAGGCTGTGCATGACGCAAATTAATAATATGTATTTTTTAAATATCGGGACCTTAGATTAAAGTTAATTATTTATAATAGCGTATTCATCCTGTCAAAAAACTTTTCATACTTTGGTTAGACAAGATACCTAGGTACATAATATTATTATGACGACCTTCATACCATTTTCAACAATTTCCCTGCCAATTTCATCCCATACCGTAAAACCCCCTAACTTCGCCCGGTTTTTTAACAGAAATTCGTTTTGCCACCAAAATATCCACCAATATGAAGTTTTATAGATCTTATGTAATGCACAATGATAGTGTTTAATTTTATTTATATTGAAGTAATACCCTTTTCATACTAAATAATACAATAAATCACAATTTTTTTATATAGACGAAGTTACTGCACGATTCCCTAACTTCGCCTAATGTGTTTTAGTAGGTACACTAAAAAAATATTGTCTATGGATACTCACGAAATCTATTAAAAAATAGGCTTAAGCAAATTCAGGTCTTATGCTAGAGACAATTTGACATATTTTAAAGAAATATCTACGTTGGCGAAGTTAGGAATCACTTCAATGACTGTTTCATACAACCTACCAATTTACGCTAGGGCTGCCAAAACCCAAAGCATTATAGTATCATTTTTATGTGTTGATTTACATAGTAAATTTTTAATAAAGGAAATATGAGAAAAATTGCTAACTGGTGATTCAAAGTGATGAATAGTTTTTAGTCTAAAAACCATAAAAATAAAAAAAACACATTTATTTCAAGAAAATCGTTTTTTTGTGACAACCCTAAAGCCAGGGTAAGTGTAGGAACAAGTAGTTCACAAAACATAGTCTGACATTGCATACTCAAATAATTGATGTTTTATTATAAATATCGGAAATCGCAAGTTATATTTGGCAAGCAGACTATATCACTATATTATAGTAAAAATATGAAGAACCTACCTCTACAAGATTCGTAGAAATAAGCAAAAGTTCAGAGGTATTCCGAAAAAATCTCTTCAAACCGGACTCGAAAAAACGGTACTAACACAAACACGGCGAAAATAATGGCGGTTTGAAAATTGTGTGGTGACATGACGAATATTATCTTTAAAATCGCCTTAGTGGCTTAAAGTGGTGCGATAGTAAAAACATGAGTTTTTAGTGTTTAATTGATTTAGGTGAAGTTAGGGACACTTGGCGAAGTTAGGGGGTTTTACGGTATCTTATCTTTCTTTCTTATGTTTTGTAGTCACTCTCAGACAGCGCTCGGAATGGAGCGGAACGCCCCGGAGCGCCGTTCCTGTTCGTGGGATTCTTAAGGATGGCGTTCCTGTTCGTTAAAACCTCGAAAATGGCGTACCGGTTTGTTAAATATCCGACGGACAGCGAGTCGTCTAGTAAAATCCTCAAGCGTCATACTTAATATTATTACGTTCCGGGTTAGATTTAAAATTTACGAAAATGAATTGATATGTACAAAGGTACAAAAACATAAATATTTTTTTTATTAAAAAATAATTTTACTGGTTTAGAACCACTGGATTTTCTATGACCCGTACATAATTTACTTAAGTTTTTTTGAAATAGTGATAGAGTAAGTGTAAGACAGCGTATTTGAGAAATAACCTTTTGTCAAGACAATACTTTTTTCAACGAATTTGGCCTTGAATGCACCAATAGACATATTATTACTCTTTTGCGTCAATGGTGATAAAACAATAAAATTGTATACAAAGAAATGCACTGGGGTAAGTAAGATTTATTGCATTGTCGTATGGGACAATAATGTATTTTGAAAAAAAAGGTTTTTATGATTGTAAGGAAATGTTGGAAGCTATTTTACATTGGAATGTAGATTTACTGTATTATTAATTTATAAAACGAGACACTTACTTTTTTGCAAGTTCAAACATATTATTTTAATACAGTTAAGGTTAAGTTACATGCCTAAATATAGTGAGTTAATAACGTAATAATTATAATGCACACTGGAACTTTTAAATTTTTAAATGAAACACATTCAATACATATATTATCTTTACTGCAGTGGTAGGCAATTGTTTTTTGTAATGAAACTTTAAATTTTGTATCGAGACAACCATAATTGGCCGAATTGTCCATTTATCATATTATTATGTTAGCGAAATTTACATGGGTTTGACGCGTTCATAGTTTTTGTATTGCATAATGCAATCGAGGTCGTTCATTGTTCGTTTATCAATATTAAGTTGCATGCAGCCAATGATAAGCGTTTTCATCAGAGGAAGCGACAAAATTAGACTCTTTATTTTTCCAAATTTAATAATTTTAAGTTGTGTTTTTTATCTTCTATCATATATTTTTATTGTTTTAATTTTATATGGATATTTTTCGGGTTGAATGAACTGTGTTTTTGATGGTTAAACTAATATTATAATAGATTAAATAACTTAAATCAAATAATTCCATAATTAATATAGATACATATTCGTGAACATCGTATGCATGTTAAAAAAATTTGTATTGTTTAAGGTACAATACGAAATAAAAATATTTAAATAAATCAATCAGAATCCAATAGGATAAATATATGAAAAATTTCCCTGTATATAACAATTTCTATAACATTGGAAACCTATTAGAATAAATTATCCTACATGTCCACATGATGTAAATATTTTTTTTCTAACAATATGTACCTACACTTCTGAGGTTGTTTAAAATGATTCATATTTAATAAATAATGCTACATTTGTAAATCTTGCGTATTACATACTTTTTTAATTAATTTATTAAAAACCATACCCTTGCTTTTTCGTATACGATGGATTTTGATTTGATTAAAAAATAGTTTACCATAATCAAAATATTTCGAATTTACGAAAAATCAGAGCTTTGAAAAAAGCGGCATGTATTTTGTTTAAACCAAAGTATCTTCACTCATATTCCACTCTTAGTTGCATATTTTTATTCAAACTACTAACGAAACCAATGGGAAATTGTAATTAGTTTGTCTATTGTTTCGTGTATTTTAATAATGTTTCCCACTCCAATTAGATTCATATACGTCTAGTTATTTATATTTGTATAATTATTAATGTATTTTTTAGAAAACGATTTCGTAAACTAAAATGACTCTATATTTGTATGTTACCACTAATTGTTATAGCCGATAGCGTATTGGGCGAAGATGATGATAAAAAAGTACATCATGTAAAAGTAAAAGATATTTTTATATTACAGATATTATTATATTTAATATCACACATTTTTGGAAAATTGTCGAGCGTTCCTGTTCGTGAAATTTTCCATTTCGAGCACTGCTCTCAGAGAAATCATAAAGGATTGGATATTTCCGGACCAACTCGATCAGCTGCTCAATATCTTCGCCATTTTGATTTTACTAATTCCCTTGGTGAAATTGTCTGCCGCGAATAAATTCGCTGTCGACAGAGTTCCCGAAAATCGCAGCGAATATTCGCTGCAAATTCGCACTCAAGACGCAAGGCGGTCGCGCAAGCGTGCTCTGTCCCGTAAGCCAATACGAGCTTGATTGGCGAATATTCGCTTTGGTTTGGGGAGGCTTTACCCACTGCACCACGAGTGCCGCCTAGATATGCATGTTCGGATATATCGGATAATCTTGATTTTTTTCTAGTATACGTCATATTTATATATACTTATACGAGTATAACACCGAATGTGCGAAATTGACTATTATATGAAATGGGAAAAATTTTGGCTAATTCATATAATAGTCAAGCCTGTTGCCTTATTCATGAATTGGGTAAATTTTCTGCTGAGTACATGAATTCGCCAGGGTTTGGAATTCTTGAACTGTCAACATGACAGGAGAAAAAGTAAATTTAATACGGATGGTTTTATTAGTTATAATTTGACATAATATAATATTATTATTATTAGGTTAGGTTAGGTTAGGTTGGGTTTTGTAATTCTGAATTAAATCATTCAACTGAATGTCCATTTTGAGGTTAGATATCAAGTGTCAACAAACTATCACAAACATTCAATCGACCATTGCACGAATCAAATCACGAAAATACTTTTCAATAAAATTCTTCCGTTATCATATTATAGTTCTAGATTTTTTTTGCGCATAATAAATGGATATTAACATCATTGCAGTTATTGATTGGAATATTTTTATATTATAATCAATAGTTTGATAAGTTGCAAAAAATACCACCGGAGCGCGATCATCTATTTTGACCATAGATAATATATGTACATTTTGACCAATGCATGAGCATTTTGATACATTTAGTTTAGTTGCAAAAAATACCACCGTAGCGCTACTATCTAATTTGTCCAATACATGAACTAGGCAGAAAATTACTGCTAAATTCACGCACTCTCCAGATATTTTGTCTAATTCATGAATAAGGCAACGGGCTTGCATTTTTCATGATTTAGGCAAAATTTTTCCCATTTCATGTAATATTCAATTTCGCACATTCGGCGTAACATATACACCAGCAGGGAAAGGTGGAGTTAGACTGTTAGGATCCGCCATAAAAAGTCCACATTAATAGAGTACAGTTTACTGATGGTGTTGGTTAGTTTTTTTTTTAAATTCAATTAAACCCTGCGAAAACCAAGCCATAATAAATAATAGTCAAAAATACTCATCTGCTATAAAATATCTAAAATTACGCAATTAAATCATATCACCTCGAATATTTTATAGATAGAAAAAATTTATTATCTTTTACCTATGGTTTGTTTTAGGCATAGCTTTATAAAAAATGAACCAATAAGAATTATGTGTAATATATATTCTTAATCCAACGAGAAAAAAAATGTATGAATGAAAAAGTGCGCACAATTTTGTCGTATCGCCGAAAATATACCAAAACTATTATGGTTTGGTTAGGTAGGGTTCAATTGATATTGAAAAACTAACCAACACCATCTGTAAATTACCGTCTTATTTCAATAAAAATAAATACGTATGACTAACAAAGTTTAATGAGCATTATTTATGGCGGATCTTAACAGTCTTCCTCTTGACATAGTCCTGAACTTCCCGTTTTAGATGGGGAGCTGGAATTAAGTTTTGTAGGCCTAAAAGTGCAGCTTGGCGACATAGTCAATTAACAGAATAGCAAAGACTTAGAACGTATCATTTGGCTATCTGGATAAAAGGAAAATGTTAAATTTAGAATGCTAATTATAATATGTACCTAGATATAAAATTTCAAACCAATAGCTTTAAGTATTATATTAAGATTCATAGCATTAAAATTATTATTAATTTTGTAATAGGAATAACTTGTAAATAAATCTATGTAAGATTTTTTATGAGTTAAAAAGAGATGGATGTAAAAGATGCACGAGTGGAAGAGAGTTAGCATGAGAGTTATTTTGCGATAACTGTATACGCTGAATAGTCAGTGGAAAAAAAATACTAGTCGTGAGCGGATGCGAAATTGAGTCCTCTCGCGCCAAAAATTAAACGTATGTCGGCCATTAATAATTAGAAAATAAGTGATATTAAGATACAATTAATTAAGGAACTATGTTTAAGGAAGTATAGAAACGATAATAATAAACATCTATGTCACTGTTTAAAATAAGTTTGTAAACAAATAACCATTGAAAATACAAAACCACATGCTCACCAAAAAACAAAGACTTTTATTTAATTTATTTTTGTGAATCCTGAGTTCTCGGGATATCTCACTCCACACAATTAATTGCTCTGAATACCCGAATTATCGACTTACCATCCCTACGAGATATTATACTCTTGGAAAAAATATATGGTTATTAGAACAGCTTATAACTACATACTATTTGATTAATAAAGCCCCAAGGGAAGATCTAACAAAATATTCGTACCACCAAAAAAGTTTAATAAAAACTGATTTGCAGAATCAAATACTTTAATATCCTAAGAGATATTATGTAAAGCGCACTAATTTGTCAATTAAACGACACTTTATTGGTATTTTAACATTTTTACTTTGATCTGTGTGCCACCAAAATATCTACCTACCTATTGAATTGAGACATTTCAAAATTGTCCTGAAGATTTTACAGATACGTGATGTTTATATCCGATATTTCCTTACTGTATACGTTCGCCATATTTACTGTTCACGTCTAACAAAATGACATTTTCATCGCTTAAGACCTTCTAACCCTTTATTGACAGATAGAACTAATTATTTTAATTCAAATAACGAATGTACGCATTGTCGCACATTTTTTTCTGGTAAAAAAGCTATAATTTTGGTACAATTCGCAACGCTAAAGAAGCTCGTAAACGAGCAACTTGTGATGGCAATTGTGTTGCTGTTAAAAGTTCCCCAAAATACGAACATAGTAGTCTACGTTGCCAAAACTTTCCTTCTCTTGCCTTTGCTTTCGGGCAGCATGGTTGGTCGTATATCGAATAGCGAACTCAATCGAAAATACGGCAATAATTGCTAGTAAATCTATTTCATTCTCGCTCTGCTCCATATGTGCGTCTCTGTTTGACCTCACTATCTTACGATGACATCATTCATCATCAGCCGCGCATAAAAACCGGTTTCCAGTACCTCTACGAAGACTCAAGTACTTTAACCAGTAGTCCCCAATCTTAGGAGGTCAGTGACTCTCACCACTTTGAATTTGCGTGGCGTGTGTAATTAAATAAATAAGTTTATAATCCTAATAAATCAGTTTCATAAACATAAAATTAGTTTTAATGAACAAGTTAATAAATAATAACTTTACGAACTCTGTAAAATTTGTTTTACGAAATAATAAACTTGTAATCTGTGTTATAAATGAGTTTAATGAATAATAAATTTTTAAACTAAAAAAATCTGTTTTTTATAAATTAATAAACTACCTATTTAAACTTTTAGTAAGGATGTTTTATGAAGAAGCTTCCATTATAAGCGACCTTAAGGTTTATAAATAAATCAACTACAGAACTTTTATAGACATTTGATAAGAACCTTAAATATATAGAACCCCCTACGGGTATAATTATAAATCTGTTTGTGAATAAAGGAGATTACTACTGCACTACTACAACGTAATCCAAATCCACAATTTAGACCTCCGGATTCAGGGTTGGAGCTACCCAGAGCCTGGATAAAGTCATAATGAAGAAATGCAAATCGTAAAACTGACAAATCAGCGAAATGACAAACTGTCTGAAGTGAATGAAAATCCATCCCGAAGGGAAAACTATGGCGCCGTCTATGCATACTTCACAAGTATATTAAAATCCAACACCATGACGCCAACCCGTCTACAATACCAGCGAGACAGACTGGCGACCGCCAGATGGCTCTGCTAGTCAAGATAATTAAATTTAATGTGGGTTAATATTTCATTTTAAAAATGACGACACGACGTTTATGTTAATTTTATTATTGATGGCTTCAAGGGTCACATTCATCTCACATTTTGTAATGTTATTTCTGTAATAAAAACGTGTCCACAATTTGTTTTTATTAAAAATAAAAACTGATCCCAGATTTTGAACCCCTTATGGCTACCCCAAACCATAATACAATAATTACCTGTCCTCTTCGGAAACCAAACATACAAGGACAATACAATTGTACTTATCAGAACATGATCAATATTCAGAATGCAATCCTCGCCCAATCATGTTTTGGTGAGGTTGCTGCCTCGTCACCGTTATACGAGGGTGGGTCAATAAGTCCTTAGAAAAGCCGACAGGTGGCGCGACTAGTACTGTAAGCGGTTTGTTTTCATGCAGCGGCACTACCGATTCAGTATGCTGCGAATTTTCAATCAGATTGGTCGGGTTGTTGTGTGTTTCTCGTACATTTAAAAAAAAAATTTGCTTGTTTACAAAAATGGAGAAAATTGAGTTTAGAGCTGTTATTAAACATTTTAATATAAAAGGGTTAACAGCAAAGGAAATAAAAAATGAGTTGGATTTAGTTCACGGCACATCTGCTCCTTCACTTGCAACTATTTATAACTGGTTAAATGAATTTAAACGTGGTCGTACATCAACAAAGGATGAACCACGCTCAGGACGTCCTGTAGAGGTGACTACACCAGAAATGATCAATAAAATCCACGATATGGTGTTAAGTAACCAAAGATTAAAGTTGAGTGAGATAATTGAGGTTACAGGGATCTCAAAAGGTAGCGTCATTTCTATTTTACATGACAAATTGGGCATGAAAAAAATTTCTGCAAGATGGGTGCCGCGTTTTCTCACAGTCGACAATAAACGCAATAGGGTGGTGGCCTCTAAAGCCCTGTTGTCGCTCATGCAACGCAATCCGGATGAATTTTTTCGTCGCTTTGTGACTGTAGATGAAACATGGATACACCACTATACTCCCGAGACGAAAGAACAGTCAAAGCAGTGGATTGCGAAAGGCGAACCATGTCCAAAGAAGGCGAAAACCGTAAAATCAGCTGGTAAGGTTATGGCTACTGTATTTTGGGATGCACGTGGAATTATTTTCGTTGACTATTTGGAAAAAGGAAAAACAATAACAGGGGCTTATTATGCATCTTTATTGGACCAGCTAAAAAACAAAATTGAAGAAAAACGGCCTCATTTAAACAGGAAAAAAATCCTCTTTCATCAGGACAATGCCCGTGTTCACACATGTTTACGATCAATGGCTAAAATTGAAGAATTTAAGTTCGAATTGGTCGACCACCCACCGTATTCGCCAGATTTAGCCCCCAGTGACTTTTTCCTTTTCCCAAACTTAAAAAAATGGCTAAGTGGACAACGTTTTTTTTTCAAATGAAGAAGTCATCGATCGGACAAATGCTAATTTTGATGACCTTCCGAAAACTGATTTTTCTGACGGTTTAAAAAAAATTGAGAAACGTCTAACCAATTGAGAAATAAAAAAAAAAAATAAAAAAAAAACTGTTTTAATGCTTTTTTCTAAGGAATTATTGACCCACCCTCGTACCTACAGCCCTGCTAAGCAAAAAGACAGTTTGTTTAGATCTTTAGTTTCATTATTTGATTTTGAGTTTGAATTTCTTGAAAAATCTGTTGGCTATCGCCTGATGCTGTGAATGCCAAATGCATGGATGTGACAATGATCCATTGCTGGGGTTAAGTTCCACGTTTCTTTATCCTGTACCTACTAAGCTGAATAAGAACGTCAATGGGTTGCTTTCTTTTTGATGGCTGGGTGTCCATCAATAGCTTCAATAGAAGTTATATACCTACCTCATGTAGCCATAGCTTCTTACTGATTTTACCAATGCAGTAGGTACTGGTTTATTGGACATTGGTCTGATTATTGTCAGATGTAACCAGTGCAGTTTAGGAATACCTACTGCATCGAAAATAATACCTAATTTATCAAATGATTGAGTACCTACTGGTAAAATGAGGTGAAGTGTTGCCAATTTTTTACGATTTATTCAAATACTCGTACCTCTGCCATTTATTCTAGAGCTAGATTGTAATTCTAAATAGGTAGATATATAATGAATGTGTCTTCGAACTCATTCTAATGTAAAGTACATAATTCCAATACTGGGGAAAATTAGTTATGGTCGATTAAAAACTGACCCACATCACCCGTATTTTGTGGTGAACTGGTCTACCCCTCAAAGGTAATAAAATTCACACGTTAAATCGATCAGTTTTATAAAAATATAGGTAGCCTCAAAAATAGAAAAAAAGCTTAACTTAATTTAGCATCGTACCTACAAAATGCACTTTTCTGGGGTCAAATTTTGCATGGATCATGATTTTTAGTCAAAGAGTCAAATTTAGTGCCAAATTATCATTCAATTATAATAATAGGTAATTATTATTGTGGTTACAACTTCATGGACATTATGGTAGGTATTTTCTCAGCACTGCACTATAATACACAACTAATAACAAGTCGAGACGTTAAAATTTTAAAATGGGCGAACGGATTTTTAATTTAAAATATGTGGCAGATGTTGAGAATTACCCCTCTCCTCTGCCTGGATAATAATTACAGGCTGCCAGAATATTCCCGTAAACATAATGCGGGAAAAAGCTTCGAATAAAGTAGGAAAGACAATGGGTTTGACAATTTGAGGTTATGAGATTATTAGGTTTCAGTAGCACCGTGTGCGAAGCATCGGTCACTGTGCAGTTTATGAGTTCCATCACCAACCAGTTCGTCAGATTTTAGTTTCTGTGTGTGAGGATGGTGACGTATTTTATTCCAAAAATAGCTGGCCTACACCTAGTAAATATTGGCTATAGTCCAAGACTGGCAGTGAAATATCGGTTACTTAAATAAACCAACTTATCAACAAACTACGTACCTATCAACTGTGTTGGATCACCAAAGACGATTAATTTAATGTAATTCTTTATTGTCTATTATCACGGCGACCAATATTAGTCTATGACGGCGGCCAAGTACTTGTTTGACAGTTTGCTTACACGTGTTTAGCGTGACACGATTCTTTTTGAGAACGGAATCTTTCAATGCGTAAAATGGACGTCAAA
The DNA here is from genome assembly GCF_057557595.1 of Rhyacophila brunnea. Taxonomy (NCBI): domain Eukaryota; kingdom Metazoa; phylum Arthropoda; class Insecta; order Trichoptera; family Rhyacophilidae; genus Rhyacophila; species Rhyacophila brunnea. The sequence goes on from NW_028232785.1 coordinate 7,159,869, forward strand.
CGCGAAGCAGTTGACTTCGAACCTGATGCCGACGAGCAACATTCGTTCGATATGTCTTTACATGGAAATAACCCACAGTCAAAAACTTTCATCAAACAAGAGTACTATGCTGATGATCCCGACCACGTTCCTAAGGTTAGTTTTCAAATGTTATTTATTATTAAAACAATTCAATCGATAATATTTGTATAAAAAAGTTATATTGTAATATTCTAAGACAGTTGATTCTCAGAGATGACGACACCAACGATAAACCTAAGTAAACAGGAAGCAAGTGTGTTCCCGAAAGAAATATGTGGTCACTTGGGAATTTTTCAAAGGCTGTAGAAGGAAACTTTTTAAAACTTTAGCTGATTATAATTACTATAAATATGAGTCACCAGCAATGGTCCGCTCTATTGATTTAGATAAGATAAGTTTGGAACGTTCGTTCTGACTTAAAACTATCAAAACGTTCTTGTGATTAAAGCTATAAAACAATGTAGTACTTATTTTAATTTGTTCGCATAATAGTCTAACGACAGGTTTCGTTCGCTTTGAGAACAATATTAACAAATCTACATAATATATTGTTTTATTTTTAATTATATTATAAGTACCTATGAATTATCACGTGACATTGTTAATTTGGGTAGATTATATTGTTTGCACTGTGCTTGTTATTATATTTTTAATGGGTAGGTACCCCTCGTGATTACTCTTGTAGAGTACCTATCTAATGGATGTTTGAAGAATAATCAATGCAATGATTGAATTTTACCAAACAACAAATCACACATCGATTTAATGCCGAATCGCATTTTCACCGAGACCACTCGGGGTGGACCGAGCGTGAGAGTGTGGTAGGTCCGCTCGACTCGAGTTTGTATTCCTCGTCAGCACTCGCATCTGTTGCAGTTCTTTGTGCCTAGCTGCTGAAGTACTGGGCATATTAAAACCATAATGACGTATACAATTTGACAGCGCTAAAAATGTCACCATAATAAATTACAATACCAATAGAAGTGACACTGAGGTGTATTGTGTACTGGTAAATTACCTACCTATGAGATAATAGCAGACTAAACGTAGATATCCAATATGATGTCATTTTATTTTTCGCATACCTATTCGCTTCCCAAGCAATTTCTTCTTTGGCGATTATCCGAAGTCGAGTTTTAAGAATGGTACCTAGTACGTCGCGATTGTAAGGTCAGTTTCAGACGGGACACCGGTGTCGCGCTTGCATATATTATTGGAGGCCTTTGTATTCGAATAAAGGGGCCTTTGTATTATGTTTATGAACGCCCCAGAGCTTATGAGTCAACGCGTGTCCGGTGCTCTTTTCCATCGGCTGGTGCATTCTCAAGACGCCGATACACTTTTTTTATTACCGCAGGCAGTTTTATGTTCTAATTCATAACGCAAAATTATGCGTTGACTCTGGGGCACTCATAACATAATACATGGGCCACTTTATTCGAATACAAAGGTCTCCTATATTATATACGAGCGCGACACCAGTGTCCCGTCTGAAACGGGCCTAAGACTATCCGCTCACGTGAATACTCAAAAAAGACGAGACTGAAACTCCGGTATCTAGCTAATGTATTTAAATGACGGCTCGCTGACGGCAAGACTGGAATCTGTCAGTTTCAAAACGTTCGCGACCGAAACCGAAGAGACGCGATTTACTCTCAGTTTGCGGTCACTCCATAAAACAGTGGTCCCAATATTAGTACATTCGACGAAAAATCATATTTCCTTACCAAAATTGGTAGCACAGAACTGAACACGAAACAACAAGCCATGACGTCAATATTCCCGTAAAGATATTACGGAAAATGCTTTGAATTAAGTAGGAAAGACAATAGGTTTGACAGTTTGAGGTTATGAGACTATTAGGTTTCAGTAGCACCGTGTGCGAAGCATCGGTCACTGTGCTGTTTATGAGTTCCATCACCAACCAGTTCGTCAGATTGTAGTTTCTGCGTGAGCGGATGGCCTAAGATTGCAATAAATTTCGGACAACGGCTTCCTCAAACGGTCGGTGATGCTGTAACTTCGTGACCTCATGGCTCCATGAACAGTTAACTATTAATTATTCACCCATTCAAAAAATAATTATGTTACCTCGCTTTCCGATGTGAAAATGCATAGTACAACGAATATATCTTGTCAGTCTAGCGTCACCTATTAATTCTCAAAAAAACCTCTAAATGAATTGTCCACTACAAACTCAAATACTTATTTTCAGGGAGTAGATTTAAACGCAGAGAATGTTGAAGACACAATAAACCAAACTTTTCACGAGGATCCTCAACCCAGTTACTGTTCTTCAAAACCAGCAAATCAGGTATGTCCACCACAAACTCTATGAAAATTCAACAATGCCTACTTACTGTCATAGTGATTATTAGTGATATTTTTTGACGTGTTAAATTATTATTATGTTGAAATCATTGATTATAATGTTATCAGTGAACCAATAATTTTGTAAGGTTTATATTAAAATGAGTGAAATACATGGCATATATAAATAGTTTCATAGAACGCACCTAGGTACTTGTTTGAATAAAATATAACCGCACTGCATCGACACCTGCATGACGTTTTGAACATTTTTATCTTTTTTACATGTCTACACTTTTCAAATCATGTCAAAATCATTTTTTTGTTTTAAACGGTTGGCACTATGTATTCTCAATAAGAATATTGTCTATTATCTATGGTTGGCAGGTTAGGTTCTGTTCAAAATAGTATCTATGGATATAATATCGCAAGTAATTTTAACGTACGCACACGTAGAAACTGTTAAAATTGATTAAGTATGTAAGATACATGAATAAGTAATAATAATTAAAAATAATAATACAATAACGTTGGCACTCTTATCAATTAACTTTAGAGAGGTGGTAATCGTTCAAAATATTGTGCAAAATGACGAAACCATTGACTAACTTTGTCGCCGTGACAGCGTGAAAGTGACGCAACATGTATCTTAATTCGATCACAACTTAAGCCTCAAATAAGTCTACATTAGCAACTGGTATCTCAGGAACGATCACCTACTAATCTGCTGTTCAAAGATATGGAGATCGTCAACGAATATGTTTAACTCGGATTAACCAATCCTCTTAAAGATAAATTCTAGACTAGCTTATTTGGTATCCTCACAGGGTTATGGGTTTATCTGTAGCCGAGTTTTTCCTTCCTGCAATCTTAAGCCCACGTGCGTATATTAGACATCATAAGCAAATCCGGTAGTGAATGATTAGCAATCATCTGAAATAATATAATATATTATTTAAGTTCCGTGTGTATTCATTTGTTATAACATCAACATATCCGTTTTTTTAATACATTATTTACTATTCACTTTGATGTAATATTCCATGTTCTTTTAGAGTATTCCTGCAACTTCTGCATTGACCGACACCGCTAGTGTCGCATTGTCAAAGAAAATCTCAGAATTACAAGAGCCATACAATGAAATACAGATTGATGAACAAGACATCAAGCAAGAACTCGTGACATATTATCAAACGATTACTAATACAGACGTCGTCAGTCACACTGCTAAATGTAATCAATTGCTATCTACTGTCACAGATCCAGAATTATTAGTAGCTGTTATAAAGATTGAGAAGAAATCATTTCATTACGAAAATTTTGTATGCAGTATTTGTTTTGATTTTTTTGCATCGTTATATTTATTAAAACTTCACAAAGCAGTTCATAAAACAGCAACAACTAAAAAGATAGATGAGGGTGTAGGTCTATTGAAACCTATCAGTTACTCCAGTGTAAAATCTAATTCAAAGAACATACACAAAATGGTGCATTCTGGTGAAAACCCGTTTAAATGTGATCAATGTGAATACTCGTGTATGCAATATGTTCATCTGAAAATGCATAAAGTTACTCATTCTAACGATAAACCATCAAAATGTGATAATAATGACTACTCATGTATTACATCTGGTGATTTAAAGATATTCAAATTGATTCATTCTGCTGAAAAGCCATTTAAATGTAGCGAATGCAATTACTTATCTAAATATGAGAGTCAAATGCGGCTTCACCAGATGATTCATTCTGGTGAAAAGGCATTTAAATGTAGCGAATGCAATTACTTATCTAAATATAAAGTTCAAATGAGGCGTCATCAGATGACTCATTCTGGTGAAAAGCCATTTAAATGTGACCAATGTAATTACTCATGTATAACATCTGCTAATATGAAAACTCACAAAATGACTCATTCTACTGAAAAGCCATTTAAATGTGACCGTTGTGATTACTCTTGTAAACAATCTGGTTACATGAAATTCCACAAAATGACTCATTCTAGTGAAAAGCCATTTAAATGTGACCAATGTAATTACTCGTGTATAATGTCTACTGAAATGAAAATACACAACATGGCTCATTCTGGTGAAAAGCCATTCAAATGTAATCAGTGTAGTTACTCATGTGCGCGATCTTATAAACTTAAAACACACAAAATGACACATTCTGGAGAAAAACCATTTAAATGTAATCAATGTGATTACTCGTGTATACGATCTAATCAGCTGAAAATACACAAAATGAGTCATTCTGGCGAAAAACCATTACAATGTGACCAGTGTAATTACGCTTGTATAGTATCTGGTAAGATGAAAAGACACAAAATGACTCATTCTGGGGAGAAGCCATTCAAATGCAGCCAATGTGATTACTCATCTAAAACATCTGATCATCTTAAATTACACAAAATGGCACATTCTGGAGAGAAACCGTTAAAATGTAATCTATGTGACTTCTTGTGTATACGATCTAATCAGCTGAAAAGACACAAAATGACTCATTCTGGTGAAAAGCCATTTAAATGTAATCAATGTAATTTTAAGTGTGCGCGATCTGATCATCTTAAATCACACAAAATGACACATTCTTGTAAAAAAAAAACATATAAATGTGACAAATACAATTTTTCTTGAACTATCTATTTGAATTCGCACAAAAATTCACATCCTATGTAAATTGGCGTACACACAACTACTTAAATAAGTATGTTGATTTGAATCGGTTCATTTATTTGGTATAACATACTTAGGTCAGTAATTAATAATTATGTTTATGTAGTTTCCTAGTTATACTAAGATCTGCACACTTTTTTCAAATGATAACTCCACATCAATCGTAAGAATCATCGCGGTGCCGTATATTTTATAATTATTTTGAAAGAAAAGCGATAGATGCTCTTCGAACAAGGTGTATGAAGGTAGAATACTGAGGTATATAACTTAAACAGTATAAATTAAATAAATAATCGTGGGATTATGTACCGCAGAGTAGTTGGAATGTCCCGAATTCATGTTATGATAGAGTAATTATTGCAATTTAAAAGTTTGACATGTTCTCTAAAATCTGGCTCAGTGCTAATTTATTTGTGCTTGATAGATAGAGATATGCATGTTTTTTTTTAGAATTATTATTAACCATGTCCTTTCTTTTTCGTACAAGGTGGTTGTTAGTAATTGTGAACAATCACAAACGCCCAGGCTTTGAGAAAAACACATAAATATTTTTTTCATGGCCGGGAATCGAACCCAGAACTCTCGGGTGGAAGGCCAGCGCCTCACCCACTGCACCACGAGAGCCGCCTAGATATTCATGTTCTATATATCGGATAATCTTGATTTTTTTCTAGAATACATATTTATATATACACCAGCAGGGAAAGGTGGAGTTAGACTGTTAGGATCCGCCATAAAAAGTCCACATTAAATAGAGTACAGTTTACTGATGGTGTTGGCTAGTTTTTTTTTAAATTCAATTATACCGTGCGAAAACCAAGCCATAATAAATAATAGTCAAAAAATACTCATCTGCTATAAAATATCTAAAATTACGCAATTAAATCATACATCACCTTGAATATTTTATAGATAGAAAATATTTATTATCTATTACCTATAGTTTGTTTTAGGCTGGGCTTAATAATAAAATGAAGAAGTGATAATTATGTGTAATATATATTCTTAATCCAACGAGAAAAAAAATGTATGAATGAAAAAGTGTGCACAATTCTGTCGTATCGCCGAAAATATACCAAAACTATTATGGTTTGGTTAGGTAGGGTTCAATTGATATTGAAAAACTAATCAACACCATCTGTAAATTACCGTCTTATTTCAATAAAAATAAATACCTATGACTAACAAAGTTTAATGAGCATTATTTATGGCGGATCTTAACAGTCTACCTCCTGACATACTCCTGGACTTCCCTTCTTCAATGGGAGCCGGAATTAAGTTTTGTAGGCCTAAGAGTGCAGCTTAGCCACATAGTCAATTAACAGAATAGCAAAGACTTAGAATGTATCATTTGGCTATCTGGATAAAAGGAAAATGTTAAATTTAGAATGCTAATTATAATATGTACCTAGATATAAAATTTCAAACCAGGGGGGACATGTTCGTCGAAGGTCAAAATTAAGTTTTTATTGTATTTTCAAATCATGATCCTGGACACTCCTTAAGCGTTGTAGATAATCTATTTATATAATTTTGAAGCCTTATTATCCTTTATAGTTATTTTCAACATTTGATGACTGCATAAAATATTTTTGTTACATAAAATAGTATTCTTTTAAACCTCTCGCTCTAATGTTTTAGAATATAGTCATATTTCGGTACATAACTGTGCAGTGGTGTTAAGAGTTTTTACATTTATTAATTTTTAAACGCATTCATGAAACCATTAGTATAATTTATTACGAGATATTTTTTGTAAAATATTTACGATAAAAAATTATATTGATAATCTCTGTGATCCCAAATTTGACAAGAATTAGGCATTTTATTATTCAAAAAATCGGCAAGATTAACACATTTGAAGATGATTCTAAAGATACTTATTATAAGCTATGTCTTTGACCATTCAAGTGTGATAAACATCTTATGAATAATGATTGCTTTATAATAATTATTGACCTAAGAATAAGGTAGTGTTTTTTTGAAATACGCCATTTCTTTTGTCATTCCCCAGTGGTTAAGCTACAATATACGGCCGTAGCCATAAATTGACAAACTATAATTGAAGTAGGGAGTAAAATGATATTGACGCGCGTGTTTGAACAGAGCGAGAGGTTTAAAAGAATACTATTTTATGTAACAAAAATACTTTATGCAGTCATCAAATGTTGAAAATAACTATAAAGGATAATAAGGCTTCAAAATTATATAAATAGATTATCTACAACGTTTAAGGAGTGTCCAGGATCATGGTTTGAAAATACAATAAAAACTCAATTTTGACCTACGACGAGCACGTGGACCGTTAAGATTCAAAGCATTTAAATTGTTATTAATTTTGTAATAGGAATAGCTTGTAAATCTATGTAAGATTTTTTTTATGAGTTTAAAAGAGATAGACGTAAAAGATGCGACAGTGGAAGAGAGTTAGCATGAGAGTTCTCTTGCGATAACTGTACACGCTGAATAGACAGTCGAAAAAAATACGAGTCGTGAGCGGATGCGAAATTGAGTCCTCTCGAGCCAAAAATAAAACGAATGTCGCCATTTATAATTAGAATATAAGTGATATTAAGCTACAGTTAATTAAGGAACTGTAGAAACGATAATAATAAACATCTATGTCACTGTTTAAAATAAGTTTGTAAACAAATAACCATTGAAAATACAAAGCCATGTGCTCACCAAAAAACAATTTATTTTATTTTATTTATTTTTATAAATCCTGAGTTCTCGGGATATCTCACTCCACCCAAGGGATGATCGAACAAAATATTCGTAGGTACCGCCAAAAAAGTTTAGTAAAAACTGATTTGCAGAATCAAATACTATTAATACCCTTAGAGATTTTGGAAAACGCACTAATTTCTCAATTAAACGACACTTTATTGGTATTTTAACATTTTTACTTCGATCTGTGTGCCACCAAAATATCTACCTAATGAATTGAGTCATTTCAAAATTGTCCTGAAGTTTTACAGGTATTTACGTCACGTTTATATCCGATATTTCCTTACTGTATACGTTCGCCATATTTACTGTTCACGTCTAACAAAATGACATTTTCATCGCTTAAGACCTTCTAATCCTTTATTGATAGATAGAACTAATTATTTTAATTCAAATAACGAATGTACGCATTACCGCACATTTTTTTCTGGTGAGAAAGCTATACAACTTGTGACGGCAATTGTGTTGCTGTTAAAAGTCCCCCAAAATACGAAAATAGTAGTCTACGTTGCCGAAACTTTCCATCTATTGCCTTTGCTTTCTGGCAGCATAGTTGGTCGATATATCGAATAGCGAACTCACTCGAATATACGGCAATAATTGCTAGTTAAATCTATTTCATTCTCGCTCTGCTCCATATGTGCATCTCTGTTTGACCTCACCATCATGTGATGATGACATCATTCATCATCAGCCGCGCATAACAACCGGTTTCCAGTACCTCTACGAAGACTCAAGTACTTTAACCAGTAGTCCCCAATCTTAGGAGGACAGTGACTCTCACCTCTTTAAATTTGCGTGGCGTGTGTAATTAAATAAATAAGTTGTATATAATTACATAATTAACCATAAAATTAGTTTTAATGAACAAGTTAATAAATAATAAACTTTACGAACTCTGTAAAATTTATTTTACGAAATAATAAACTTGTAATCTGTGTAATAAATATAAATAAATCAACTACAGAACTTTTATAGACATTTTTTTGTAAGAACTTTAATTATATAGAACTCCCTACGGGTATAATAAAATTATAAAACTGTTTGTGAATAAAGAAGATATAGAACATCGATACACTAACAGCGAGATTTATTTTTTTGGAAGTCAATTAAAGAAAGTGTGACTACTGCACCACTACAACACAATCCGAATCCTCAATTTAGACCTCCGGATTCAGGGTTGGAGCTACCCAGAGCCTGGATAAAGTCACAGTGAAGAAATGCAAATCGTAAAACTGACAAATAAACGAAATGTCAAACTGTCTGAGGTGAATGAAAATCCATCCCGAAGGGAAAACTATGGCGCCGTCTATGCATACTTCACTAGTATATTAAAATCCAACACCATGACGCCAAGCCGTCTACAAGACCAGCGAGAGACTGGCGACCGCCAGATGGCTCTAGTCAAGATAATTAAATTTAATGTGGGTTAAAATTTCATTTTAAAAATGACGACACGACGTTTATGTTAATTTTATTATTGATGGCTTCAAGGGTCACATTCACCTCACCTCACCTCGTAATAAAAACGTGTCCTCAATTTGTTTGTATTAAAAATAAAAACTGATCCCAGATTTTGAACCCCTTATGGCTACCACAAACCATAATACAATAATTACCTATCCTCTTCGGAAACCAAACATACAAGGACAATACAATTGTACTTATCAGAACATGATCAATATTCAAAATGCAATCCTCGGCGAATCATATTTTGGTGAGGTTGCTGCCTCGTCACCGTTATACCTACTGACCTGCTAAGTAAAAAGACAGTGTGTTTAGATCTTTAATTTCATTATTTGATTTTGAGTTTGAATTTCTTGAAAAATCTGTTGGCTATCGCCTGATGCTGTGAATGCCAAATGCATGGATCTGACAATGATCCATTGCTGGGGTTAAGTTCCACGTTGCTTTATCTTGTACCTTCTAAGCTGAATAAGAACGTCAATGGGTTGCTTTCTTTTTGATGACTGGGTGTCCATCAATGGCTTCAATAGAAGTTATATACCTACCTCATGTAGACATACCTTCTTACTGATTTTACCAATGCAGTAGGTGCTGGTTTATTGGTCATTGGTCTGATTATTGTCAGATGTAACCAGTGCAGTTTAGGAAAACCTACTGCATCAGAAATATTAATTTATCAAATGATTGAGTACCTACTGGTAAAATGGAGTGAAGTGGTGCCAACTTTTGACGTTTTTTTCAAATACCTCTGCCATTTATTTTAGAGCTAGATTGTAATTCTAATTAGGTATATAATAAATGTGTCTTCGAACCAAAGACATTCTAATTCTCATTCTAATGGAAAGTAAATAAATACATAATTCCAATACTGAGGAAAAGTTATGGTCGATTAAAAACAGGCCCATATCACCCTATTTTGTGGTGAACTTGTCTACCCCTTAAAGCTTATAAAATTTCAAACCAATTCACTTCACCACGTAAAATCGATCAATTGTATTAAGATATAGGTAGGTAGCCTCAAAATTTAGAAAAAAAGCTTAACTTAATTTTGCATCGTACCTACTAAATATCGTTTTCTGGAGTCAAATTTTGCATGGATCATGATTTTTAGTCAGAGTCAAATTTAGTGCCAAATTGTCATTCAATTATAATAATTATTATAATTGTGGTTAGAACATCATGCACATTGAACATGGTAAGTATTTTCTCAGCACTGCACTATAATACCTACACAAGCAATAACAAGTCGAGACGTCAATATTATATAAAAATGGGCGATCCGATTTTTAATTTAAAAATGTGGGAGATGTTGAGAAATACTCCTGTCTGTATAATAATTTCAGGCTGCCAGAATATTCCCGTAAAGATATTGCAGAAAAAGCTTCGAATAAAGTAGGAAAGACAATGGGTTTGACAGTTTGAGTTTATTAGGTTTCAGTAGCCCCGTGTGCGAAGCATCAGTCACTGACCAGTAATTATATGAGTTCCATCACCAACCATTTCGACAGATTTTAGTTTCTGCGTGAGAGACGATGCCAGCGCTCCGCTCCATTGGCGAGTCCGACGACAATAAATCGGCTTATTTGACATGCTCTACTAGGTACTGATCAATGAACGAATAAAAAAGTCGAGCTGTCACAAGTCAAATATTGCGATTATCGTAATTTCTTCCGATAATCGATAATCCTATAATTTTGTGTTATTTATTAATGTAGACTTGCATAAAATAATATAGCAGTGAAAACAACACAAGTTTTACGTTTTCTTTTAAGAATTTCATAAATACAAATAAAAAAAATATTTATAAATCTCTCATTTCCTAATGTGTAAATTAATTAATAAAAATGTTTAAAACAATTACAGATTTTTTCGGTCCGAATGATTGAGTACCTATCTATTTATCAAATCGAATTTACGTAGTGATCGACGGACGAAGTCTGGCAACTCAGTGAGTAAAATAATTCAAACATGTTTGAAATCCAAAGAACCGGTCTGCGGATTAAAAAGTTCGAAAAAAGATCTTCTGATTTGCGTGCCAGTGGAGCGCGTGCTTTATTATATACCTAGCTTTTTTTATGTAAGGTGCATTGGGGTAAATCCGAATACGGGTATATTCCGAAAGTTCAAAAATTCTACCAATCGAAGCGATATTTTCCTATTGGCAACATTTAGTCTAGACACCATGTTCATTGTGCTCAGTGTTGCCAACCGTACTATAATTATAGTATTTGTACTATAATTTTGGTCCGCGTACTATGTACGATATAAAATAGGTATAGTACGCCCAAAATACTATAATTTTGAATATCGTACTATAATTTAATATAAAAGTACTATAATTTTGCATTTGCCATTTCGCAATCGACCCGTCTTCGGAAATTTGGAAATTTGTGGCCCTTGTCTTCTCTTCTCGTAAACTTTTCTCCTGAAAAAATGAGCTGACCATGAAAAATAGAGAACCTGCGGCCCGCGGCAAAATATTTTTTCTAAAAAAAACGAGTCGACTATGAAAATTGCGGAACCTGCGGCCCGCGGTGAAATATTTACACATTCTACTAAATTCTGTGTTATTTTTTTTCTGAGAAACAAAAAACTTATACATTTTCAACAGATGACAACGCGTACTATTTTTTATCCCCAAATACTATAATTTTGGAGGCTCTGTACTATAATTCCATTTTAAAAATATGGCAACACTGATTGTGCTTGCCTCGTCAGTCGTCGCTAGTCGCTAGTGTCAACAATGCGTGCATACCATCAATTTTTTTCGGAGAAGTGTTTTTCGCGCCATTTTTGCTGATTCGTAATTACCCCAACTTACATATCTCGGAATTCTGGTAAGTTATTTGAATAAGTGATTGCTTTTACGATAGACTATCGTTTTTTACGAATTTGAGAGAAGAACACAATGTCCTAGCTGTGTTTTTAATTTTTTTTCGGAAATACCCCTTTGGGGTTATTCCGATATATATTCATTCCGCAATAGCCCACTTAACTTTTTCATAGTAATTGGCAGTGATTCTCAATCTGTAAAGATACTAAAATTACATCTAATTTAGATGTACATAATATACTTAATTAAATAATATTAAAGTAAGTAAATTAAGCGTCGTCCCAATAAGAAGCTATCGCACGTCCTATTATAATCTTGGGTAAGTGCGGTAACACCAGCCTTCACTTAAGTGTATCCGACATCATGAGCAAATATAGCGATTCTGATATTATAGATTATCTTGATTTTGAAGTATTAATGAATAAATACTCTGAAGATGATTTTAAAATATACATAGAAGAACCAAGGTCACAAAAAAACAAAAGATGTGAAATATGGTGAAAGATTAACTGACGAAAAAATGCTCACCAACAACGATTCAAATTCTCTCTGTACTAAGAGTAAAGGTGTTGGCAAAAAAAGTAAAGGTAAAGAAAATCAAGCGGATAAAAACAGACAAAAAAACGAAGAGAAAAGAAAAGAGATGACAAAGACAACGTTGATGTTTTTATAAAAGGAAAAAATATCACAACTAGAGAAGACTCAAAAGAAAAAGGCAAATATGAACAACTGCCACTAAAACTGAAAAATAAAGATATAGTATATAAAACTCAAGAAAAGGACCCTCAAGAAGACGGAAAATTACAAAATAAATGATTCAGTGCTTGTCAGATATTCAATCAGAAAAAAATGGAGGTACTAAATTGGGTTCATAGAAGAAATAATAAAACATGAGGAAACATACTTCTCTATCAACTTCTTAAAAACTATGAGACCACAGCAGCAGCTAACCTTTATTACGACCAAAAGAAAAGATAGTGACAAAGTTCCAGAGTCATTATAGTGAAGAAGATAGGTATACAAAAAAAAGTGCTGATGAAAAAGAATATTACTTATGTAATGATAAAGATATAATTTATTTTGACTGATTGCGTACCAAACAAATAGATCATTATTATGTATATGTGAGGCTTTCAGACCGTGTCTTAAGCAATTCTGTTATATTTTTTTAACAGTGTAGCCCGCATTTTAGTTTTAGGTTTGCTAGCAGGAATAAATTATAAGTTTATGCCATAAAATTAGATAAAAATGATTAAAAAGACAAGTTCCGACTTTGATTTAACATTTTTAAGGTTCGTTTCTTTCAACATGAACGAAACAAATCAAATTAAACCATAGACAATATACATACAAATTGTAGTTGACCGGAAATGGTTTGAGATTTGACGTTTGGTTCAGTGTATCATTGAAAATCAAACCGTTCTCGGACCATCAGAAATGGTTTGACATGAAACGTCAAACCAATTCGGACGATCCATAGACTAATGGCAATCTGTCAAAGTGTTGATAAGCATTATTCGGCATTTATATATCGTGAGGTGTTCATATTAATATGTTAGATATTTACACCATAGGAGTTCACTTGAATTATATGTATTATAGATTAATAATCAATACCTATTATTCATAAGTAACCATACGCGAACAAGACGCCGCTTTTGGTGTTATTATCTCAAAATCCAGCACTATTTTCTATGCAAGTTCGATTTAATATCATTACTATAATTATTATGTCAGACAAAGAATTTATTTTCATTTTATTTATATTTTGTAACGGAGATTCTAAACTACAAACTGTGTTAAATCAACCCGGAATGATCTTTATATTACCTAACGAATTTAATATGTTCGATTGTCGTCTAAGTCACAATATCATACTGTCGACATGAACAAGTGGTCAATAATTATGAAAAACTCTAATCAAAAGTAATTTTTAAAAACTCGTCATACCTATAAATCTTATAAATTAACTAAATGGCTACCTATTTATGAAGCATTCTTTATATTTTGTATATTTAAAATGAATGAATACGACAGTTTGTTAAATTTGTATTATTGTAGACCATGATAGGAGGTTAGATTTTCATAACAAGTTGACGTTTCAAATATGTTTCTGTTTTAGAGACTAATATATTATGAATTAATTTTAAGTACTGGCAACACTAATTAGTTGTCAGAAAAGCGTTTCCGTGGACATTCTACCAAACGGTTCCAAATCAAATAAATCCAACGGTGCCATTTGATTCGTTCAGTTCAGGTTCAATGATACGAACTTTTAATGTTGACTAATTTAATTGTATGGGTATGAAGAAAGTTTATTTTGCTATGCAAAAAGCAGTAAGTAAACAAAAGACATCTTTATAAAAAATATTGTTCTATCAAGGTAGGCAAATAAGAATGTAGACTCAAATAAAAATTGATTTTTAAAATTATCACTTTTTTTGATTTTCCTCGTCTTTATTTTATTGATTTAAGGTTTAAGGTAGGTACTTGTGTCATATTGAGATATTTTTTCTCATTATTTGTCACCGGTGGGAACAAAACTGGTAGTGACAACCGGGAATAAACCTGCTCTGCTCCATCCCGTTCCACAATCCCTATAATCCTAAGTACTTAACTAAAATGTTGAGAACCACTATCTTTTTTTGGGGTAATTCCGAACTAATAGTATCAAAAGTTAGGGATTATGCAAAATATTAACAAAATTGATGATATTTTGTGTTAGGAGTAATTACGGTCGAAAAAGAAAGGTAACCCTTCAGTCAAAGTGCAAAAAAATCAACTTTTGAATAATTTCGGAATTACCCCAAGATAGTTCGTAATTTCCCCAATGCCGAAAAAAAATGACTCAATATTTCAAATTCTCAATTTAAAGAACCCAACTATATATTCAAGAATCTAATATATATTTATCATACATCTTTTCTTTAAGTACACAGAGGTAAAACAATAATGGCAGTAAATAAAAACACTTTGAATAATTAACCAAAATAATTATATAACCTCTAGTCATCTCATAGAAATTCCTGTCGGAATTACCCCAATGCACCTTATACATATAGCTTTATTCCAAAAATAGCTGGCCTACACCTAGTAAATATTGCCTGGCAGTGAAATAATATCGGTTACTTGAATAAACCAACATCACAATCAAATTTAGTGCCAAATTATCATTTAATTATACGTAATAATAATTATTAGGTATTGTGGTTACTATTTCATGCACATTGAACATGGTAGATATTTTCTCAGCACTGCACTAAAATACACAAGCAATAACAAGTCGAGACGTCAATATTATATAAAAATGGGCGAACGGATTTTTAATTTAAAAATGTGGGAGATGTTGAGAAATACTCCTGTCTGTATAATAATTTCAGGCTGCCAGAATATTCCCGTAAAGATATTGCTGAATAAGCTTCGAATAAAGTAGGAAAGACAATGGCTTTGACAGTTTGAGATTATTAGATATCAGTAGCCCCGTGTGCGAAGCATCAGTCACTGGCCAGTATATGAGTTCCATCACCAACCATTTCGACAGATTTTAGTTTCTGCGTGAGAGACGATGCCAGCGCTCAGCTCCATTGGCGAACCAAAAGTCCGACGACAATAAATCGTCCGATTTGCTATGCCCTACTAGGTACTGGTCAACGAACGAATAAAAAGGTTGAGGTGTCAAAAGTCAAATATTGCGATTATCGTAATGTCTTCCGATAATTCTATAATTTTGTGTTATTTATATGTAGACTGCATAAAATAATATAGCAGTGAAAACAACACAAGTTTTACGTTTTCTTTTATGAATTTCATAAATACAAATAAAAAAAATATTTATAAATCTTTCATTTGCTAATGTGTAAATTAATTTAAAAAAAATGTTTAAAACAATCACAGATTTTTTCGGTCCGAATGGTTGAGTAGGTACCTACCTATTTATCAAATCGAATTTACGTAGTGATCGACGGACGAAGTCTGGCAACTCAGTGAGTAAAATAATTCAAACATGTTTGAAATCCAAAGAACCTGTCTGCGGATTAAAGTTCGCAGATCTGGGGTGCTCCACGCGAAAAAAAATCCGAAGTTCGTCTGATTTGCGTGCCAGTGGAGCGCGTGCTTTATTATATACCTAGTTTTTTTTAGGTATACATATAGCTTTATTCCAAAAATAGCTGGCCTACACCTAGTAAATATTGGATGCCAGTGAAATAATATCGGTTACTTAAATAAACCAACTTATCAACAAACTAGGTACCTATGAACTGTGTTGGATCACCAAAGACGATTAATGTAATGTCATAAATTATTGTCTATTATCACGGCGACCAATTAATATTAGTCTATGACGGCGGCCAAGTACTTGTTTGACAGTTTGCTTACACGTGTTTAGCGTGACACGATTCTTTTTGAGAACGGACACTTTCAATGCGTAAAATGGACGTCAAACGCGAAGAAGTTGACTTCGAACCTGATGCAGACGAGCAACATTCGTTCGATATGTCTTTACATGGAAATAACCCACAGTCAAATACTTTCATCAAACAAGAGTATGCTGATGATCCCGACCACGTTGCTAAGGTAAGTTTTCAAATGGTATTTATTATAAAAACACCTCAATCGATAATATTTGCATAGAAAGTTATATTGTAATATTCTAAGACAGTTGATTCTCAGAGAGAATCAACAGATAACACCAACGATATACCTAAGTAAACAGGAAGCAAGTGTGTTTCCGAAAGAAATATGTGATCACTTGGGAATTTTTCAAAGGCTGTGGAAGGAAACTTTGTAAAACTTAACCGATTATAATTACTGTATATGAGTCGCCGGCAATAGTAATTTGAACGTTCGTTCTGAATTAAATCTATCAAAACGTTCTTGTGATAAGAGCTATAAAACAATGTAGTATTTTAATTTATTCGCATTATTGTCTAACGACCCGTTTCGTTATTACCAAATCTACATAATATATTGTTTTATTTTTAATTCTATTATTATAAGTACCTATGATGACACGTGACATTGTAAATTTGGGTAGATTATATTGTTTGCACTGTGCTTGTTATTATATTTTTGAATGGGTAGGTACCCCTCATGATTACTTTTGTAGAGTACCTATCTAATGGATGTTTGAAGAATGATCAATGCAATGACTCAATTTTTCTAAACATTAAATCATACACTGATTTAATGGCGGATCACACTTTCTCCGATACCAGTCGGGGTGGACCGAGCGTGAGAGTGTCGTAGGTCCGCTCGACTCGGGTTTATATTCCTTGTCATCACATCTGTTGCAGTTATTTATGCCTAGCTGCAGAAGCGCTGGGCATATTAAAACCATAATGACGTATACAATTTGACAGCGTTAAAAATGTCACCATAATTAATTACAATGCCAATAGAAGTCACACTGAGGTGTATTGTGTACTGGTAAATTACCTACCTATGAGATAATAGCAGACTAAACGTAGATATCCAATATGATGACATTTTATTATTCGCATACTTATTCGCTTCCCCCGCAATTTCTTCTTTGGCGATTATCCGAAGTCGAGTTTTAGGAATGGTACCTAGTACGTCGCGATTATAAGGTCAGTTTCAGACGGGACACCGGTGTCGCGCTCGCATATATTATAGGAGGCCTTTGTATTCGATTAAAGGGGCCTTTGTATTATGTTTATGAACGCCCCAGAGCTAATGAGTCAACGCTTGTCCGGTGCTCTTTTCCGTCGGCTGGTACATTCTCAAGACGCCGATACACTTTTTTTTATTACCGCAGGCAGTTTTATGTTCTAATTCATAACGCAAAATTATGCGTTGACTCTGGGGCACACATAACATAATACAAAGGCCACTTTATTAGAAAACAAATGCCTCCTATATTATACACGAGCTCGACACCGGTGTTCCGTTTGAAACGGGCATAAGGGCATCCGCTCACGTGAATACTCAAAAAAGACGAGACTGAAACTCCAGTATCTAGGTAATGTATTTCAATGACGGCAAGACTGGAATCTGTTAGTTTCAAAACGTTCGCGACCGAAACCGAAGAGACGCGATTTACTCTCAGTTTGCGGTCACTCCATAAAACAGTGGTCCCAATATTAGTACATTCGATGAAAAATCATATTTCCTTACCAAAATTGGTGGCACAGAACTGAACTGAACACGAAACAACAAGCCATGGCGTCAAAAGTCAAAGATGTCGAGAAATATTCCTGCCTGTATAATTACAGACTGCCAGAATATTCCCGTAAAGATATTACGGAAAATGCTTAGAATTAAGTAGGAAAGACAATGGGTTTGACAGTTTGAGGTTATGAGACTATTAGGTTTCAGTAGCACCGTGTGCGAAGCATCGGTCACTGTGCAGTTTATGAGTTCCATCACCAACCAGTTCGTCAGATTGTAGTTTCTGCGTGAGCGGATGGCCTAAGATTGCAATAAATTTCGGACAACGGCTTCCTCAAACGGTCGGTGATGCTGTAACTTCGTGACCTCGTGGCTCCAGGAACAGTTTACTATTAATTATTAGACCCATTAAAAAATAATTATGTCACCTCGCTTTCCAATGTGAAAATGCATAGTACAACGAATATATCTTGTCAGTCTAGCGTTACCTATTTAAAACCTACTAAAAAAACCCTCCAAATGAATTGTCCACTACATCGAATACTAACTTATTTTCAGGGAGTAGTTTTCAACGCAGAGAATGTTAAAGACACAATAAACCAAACCTTTCACGAGGATCCTCAACCCAGTTACTGTTCTTCAAAACCAGCAAATCAGGTATGTCCACCACAAAACTCAATGAAAATTCAACAATGTCTACTTACTGCCATAGTGATAATTAGTGATATTTTTCGACGTATTAAAATTATAATGTTAATTGTTGAAATCATTGATTATAATGTTATCAGGGAACCAATAATTTGTAAGGTTTATATTAAAATGAGTGAAATACATGACATATATAAATAGTTTCATAGTAGGCACCTAGGTACTTGTTTAAATAAAATATAACCGCACTGCATCGTCACCTGCATGACGTTTTGAACATTTTTATCTTTTTTACATGACTACTTTTTTTTTCAGTCAAAATCACGTTTTTTGTTTTAAATGGTTGGCACTATGTATTTTCAATAAGAATATTGTCTATTATCTATGGTTTGTAGGTTAGGTTCTGTTCAAAATAGTATTTAATGATAAAATATCGCAAGTAATTTTAACGTACGCACACGTTGAAACTGTTTAAATTAATTAAAAATAACAGGAATAAGAAATAATAATCCAAAATGATAATACTATATCGTTGGCACTGTCTTTAATGAAATTTAGAGAGGTAATGATCGTTCAAAATATTGTGCAACATGACGAAACCATTGACTAAGTTTGTCGCCGTGACAGCGTGACAGTGACGTGACATGTATCCCAATTCGATCACAACTTAAGCCTCACCTAAGTCTACATTAGCAACAGAAAATTTCGTATGGTTATGGGTTTATCTGTAGCCGAGTTCGCCTTCCTGAAATCTTTAGCCCGCGTGCGTACATTAGACATCATAAGCAAATTCGGTGGTGAATGATTAGCAATCGTCTGAAATAATATAACATAATATTTAAGTTCCATGCTTAGTCTATAGATACATCTAGACGCCACCCATTCCATTGCTAAATGAAGCTGCGTGCCATGCGTTTGGTTTGTGGGCGAGCGAACGCATTCGTATGCAAATTTTCGAGACCATAGACCATTTCGCTAGTGCTCGCCCAAAGTGCTTGCACTAGACGCTCAGAATTAAAATATATTTTTCTATTTTTTTACGTTACATAGTATTTTTAACCGGTCAAAACGCAACCATTAGGTAAAAATATTCATAATTTAAATTATTTTTAAGAAACACGGTCACTTGATATTAAAATATATAATAATATACAAATAAATTATCACGAACATGTATCAACTTACCTATGAAACGTAATACCATCTTCATGCTTATCAGTACGGCTACCACATTTTAATACAGCACACAGAACCATCTTTTCTACTTAACTAAAAATATTTACCACTGACTTTATGTTTATCACAAAAAATATCAATTTTAGCAACACGTGCTTGCAGGTTATCGACGCTTAGTTAAGCAAAAAACTAAGATTTGGCGGCTACGCCAACAACAAAACCTTCTACACATCTGTAAACCTTTTATCTTACTCTAGCGCGTGTCGTAGAGATATCGTAGGAGAGAAGGTGCCGAATACTTTCTCACTCGCACTTATGCATCGTTTTTGTTCAGGCCTTGGTCCCATGCGTATTCATTTATTATAACATCAGCATATGCGTTTTTTTAATACATTCTTTACTATTCACTTTGATGTAATATTTCATGTTCTTTTAGTTGATTCCTGCAACTTCTGCATTGACCGACACGGCTAGTCTCGGATCGTCAAAGAAAATCTCAGAATTACAAGAGCCATACGATGAAATACAGATTGATGAACAAGACATCAAGCAAGAACTCGTGACATATTATCAAATGATAACTAATACAGACGTCGTCAGTCATTCTGCTGAAAAGCCATTTAAATGTAGCGAATGCAATTACTTATCTAAATATGAAGGTCAAATGAGGCGTCATCAGATGACTCATTCTGGTGAAAAGCCATTTAAATGTGACCAATGTAATTTCTCATGTGCGAAATCTTCTAATCTTAAATTACACAAAATGACACATTCTGGAGAAAAACCATTGAAATGTAATCAATGTGATTTCTCGTGTTCACGATCTAATCAGCTGAAAAGACACAATGCGTCGCATTCAGATGAGAAACCATTTAAATGTTATGAGTGTAATTTTTCGTGTGCGCGATCTGATCATCTTAAATCACACAAAATGACACATTCTGGAGAAAAACCATTTAAATGTAAGCAATGTGATTACTCGTGTATACAATCTAATCAGCTGAAAATACACAATGCGTCGCATTCAGATGAGAAACCATTTAAATGTAATGAGTGTAATTTTTCGTATGCGCGATCTGATAAACTTAAATCACACAAAATGACACATTCTGGAGAAAAACCATTCAAATGTAATCAATGTGATTACTCATGTATACAATCCAGTAAGCTGACAATACACAAAAGGAGTCATTCTGGTGAAAAGCCATTTAAATGTGATCAATGTAATTACTCATGTGCGACATCTTCTAATCTTAAATTACACAAAATGACACATTCTGGAGAAAAACCATTTAAATGTAATCAATGTGATTACTCATGTATACAATCTAATCGGCTGACAATACACAATGCGTCGCATTCAGATGAGAAACCATTTAAATGTAATAAATGTAATTTTTCTTGTGCGCGATCTGATCATCTTAAATCACACAAAATGTCACATTCTGGAGAAAAACCATTTAAATGCAATCAATGTGATTTATCGTGTATACGATCTTATCAGCTGAAAAGACACAAAATGACTCATTCTGGTGAAAAGCCATTTAAATGTAATCAATGTAATTTCTCGTGTGCGCGATCTGATCATCTTAAATCACACAAAATGACACATTCTGGAGAAAAACCATTGAAATGTAATCAATGTGATTTCTCGTGTACACGATCTAATCAACTGAAAATACACAATGCGTCGCATTCAGGTGAGAAACCATTTAAATGTAATGAGAATAATTTTTCGTGTGCGTGATCTGATAAGCTTAAATCACACAAAATGTCACATTCTAGTACAATTTTTCTTCAATGACACATCTATTTGAAATCGCACAAAAATTCACATCTCATGTAAATTGACGTACACACAACTACTTAGAAACGTATGTCGATTTGAATCGATTCATTTATTCGGTATTACATACTTAGGTCAGTAATTAATAATTATGTTTATGTAGTTTCCTAGTTATACTAATATCTGCACACATTTCTCAAATGATAACTCCAGATCAATCGTAATGAGTCATCGCGGTGCCGTATATTTTATAATTATTTTGAAAGAAAAGCGATAGATGCTCTTCGAACAAGGTGTATGAAGGTAGAATACTGAGGTATATAACTTAAGCAGATTAAATTAAATAAATAATCGTGGGAGTATGTACCGCACAGTAGTTGGAATGTCCCGAAT
This sequence comes from Rhyacophila brunnea, assembly GCF_057557595.1. Taxonomy (NCBI): domain Eukaryota; kingdom Metazoa; phylum Arthropoda; class Insecta; order Trichoptera; family Rhyacophilidae; genus Rhyacophila; species Rhyacophila brunnea. The sequence continues at coordinate 7,182,034 of NW_028232785.1, forward strand.
CCATGTTATGATAGAGTAATTATTGCAATTTAAAAGTTTGACATGTTCTCTAAAATCTGGCTCAGTGCTAATTTATTTGTGCTTGATAGATAGAGATATGCATGTTTTTTTTTAGAATTATTATTAACCATGTCCTTTCTTTTTCGTAAAAGGTGGTTGTTAGTAATTTCGAAAAATCACAAACACCCAGGTTTTGAGAAAAACACATAATTTTTTTTTTCATGGCCGGGAATCGAACCCAAAACTCTCGGGTGTAAGGCCAGCGCCTTACCCACTGCACCACGAGAGCCGCCTAGATATGCATGTTCTATATATCTGATAATCTTGATTTTTTTCTAGTATACATATTTATATTATATATGTTACACCGCCGAATGTGCGAAATTGACTATTATATGTAATGGGCAAAATTTTGGCTAATTCATGTAATAGTCAAGCCTGTTGCCTTATTCATGAATTAGGTAAATTTTCTGCTGAGTACATGAATTCGCCAGGGTTTGGATTTCTCTAACTGTCAACATGACAGGAGAAAAAGTAAATTTAATACGGATGGTTTTATTAGTTATAATTGGACATAATATAATATTATTATTATTAGGTTAGGTTAGGTTTTGTAATTCTGAATTAAATCATTCAACTGAATGTCCATTTTGAGGTTAGCTATCAAGTGTCAACAAACTATCACAAACATTCAATCGACCATTGCACGAATCAAATCACGAAAATACTTTTCAATAAATTTCTTCCGTTATCATATTATAGTTCTAGATTTTTTTTGCGCATAATAAATGGATATGAACGTCATTGCAGTTATTGATTGGAATATTTTTATATTATAATCAATGACATTTGACACCAGTGTTGCCATATTTTGAAAATGGAATTATAGTACAAAGCCTCCAAAATTATAGTATTTGGGGATAAAATATAGTACGCGTTGTCATCTGTTGAAAATGTATAAGTTTTTTGTTTCTCAGAAAAAAAATAACACAGAATTTAGTAGAATGTGTAAATATTTCACCGCGGGCTGCAGGTTCCGCAATTTTCATAGTCGACTCGTTTTTTTTAGAAAAAATATTTTGCCGCGGGCCGCAGGTTCTCTATTTTTCATGGTCAGCTCATTTTTTGAGGAGAAAAGTTTACGAAAAGAGAAGACACGGGCCACAAATTTCCAAATTTCCGAAGACGAGTCGATTGCGAAATGGCAAATGCAAAATTATAGTACTTTTATATTAAATTATAGTACGATATTCAAAATTATAGTATTTTGGGCGTACTATACCTATTTTATATCGTACATAGTACGCGGACCAATATTATAGTACAGATACTATAATTATAGTACGGTTGGCAACACTGTTTGACACATTTGTTTAGTTTGATTAGTTGCAAAAAATACCACCGGAGCGCGATCATCTATTTTGACCATAGATAATATATGTACATTTTGACCAATGCATGAGCATTTTGATACATTTAGTTTAGTTGCAAAAAATACCACCGTAGCGCTACTATCTAATTTGTCCAATACATAAACTAGGCAGAAAAATTACTGCTCAATTCACGCACTCTCCAGATATTTTGTCTAATTCATGAATAAGGCAACGGGCTTGCATTTTTCATGATTTAGACAAAATTTTGCCCATTTCATGTAATATTCAATTTCGCACATTCGGCGTAACATATACACCAGCAGGGAAAGGTGGAGTTAGACTGTTAGGATCCGCCATAAAAAGTCCACATTAATAGAGTACAGTTTACTGATGGTGTTGGTTAGTTTTTTTTAAATTCAATTAAACCCTGCGAAAACCAAGCCATAATAAATAATAGTCAAACATACTCATCTGCTATAAAATATTTAAAATTAAGCAATTAAATCATATCACCTCGAATATTTTATAGATAGAAAATATTTATTATCTTTTACCTATGGTTTGTTTCAGGCATAGCTTAATAAAAAATGAACCAATAAGAATTATGTGTAATATATATTCTTAATCCAACGAGAAAAAAAATGTATGAATGAAAAAGTGTGCACAATTTTGTCGTATCGCCGAAAATATACCAAAACTATTATGGTTTGGTTAGGTAGGGTTCAATTGATATTGAAAAACTAACCAACACTATCTGTAAATTACCGTCTTATTTCAATAAAAATTAATACGTATGACTAACAAAGTTTAATGAGCATTATTTATGGCGGATCTTAACAGTCTACCTCCTGACATACTCCTGGACTTCCCGTCTTCAATGGGAGCCGGAACTAAGTTTTGTAGGCCTAAAAGTGCAGCTTGGCGACATAGTCAATTAACAGAATAGAAAAGACTTATGTCGTATCACTTGGCTATCTGGATAAAAAGGAAAATGTTAAATTGAGAATGCTTATTATAATATGTACCTAGATATAAAATTTCAAACCAATAGTTTTAAGTATTATATTAAGATTCATAGCATTAAAATTATTATTAATTTTGTAATAGGAATAACTTGTAAATAAATCTATGTAAGATTTTTTATGAGTTAAAAAGAGATGGATGTAAAAGATGCACGAGTGGAAGAGAGTTAGCATTAGAGTTCTTTTGCGATAACTGTACACGCTGAATAGTCAGTCGAAAAAAAATACGAGTCGTGAGCGGATGCAAAATTCAGTCCTCTCGCGCCAAAAATAAAACGAATGTCGGCCATTATTAATTAGAATATAAGTGAATTAAGATACAGTTAATTAAGGAACTATGTTTAAGGAACTATAGAAACGATACTAATAAACATCTATGTCACTATTTAAAATAAGTTTGTAAACAAATAACCATTGAAAATACAAAACCACATGCTCACCAAAAAACAAAGTCTTTTATTTAATTTATTTTTGTGAATCCTGAGTTCTCGGGATATCTCACTACACACAATTAATTGCTCTGAATACCCAAATTATCGACTTACCATCCCTACGAGATATTATACTCTTGGAAAAAATATATGGTTATTAAAACAGCTTATAACTACATACTATTTGATTAATAAAGCCCCAAGGAAAGATCTCACAAAATATTCTTACCACCAAAAAAGTTTAATAAAAACTGATTTGCAGAATCAAATACTTTAATATCTTTATTGATTATGTAAAACGCACTAATTTTTCAATTAAACGACACATTATTGGTATTTTAACATTTTTACATTGATCTGTGTGCCACCAAAATATCTACCTACCTATTGAATTGAGACATTTCAAAATTGTCCTGAAGATTTTTCAGGTACGTAACGTTTATATCCGATATTTCCTTACTGTATACGTTCGCCATATTTACTGTTCACGTCTAACAAAATGACATTTTCATCGCTTAAGACCTTCTAATCCTTTATTGACAGATATAACTAATTATTTTAATTCAAATAACGAATGTACGCATTACCGCACATTTTTTTCTGGTGAGAAAGCTACCAACTTGTGACGGCAATTGTGTTGCTGTTAAAAGATCCCCAAAATACGAAAATAGTAGTCTACGTTTCCGAAACTTTCCATCTATTGCGTTTGCTTTCTGGCAGCATGGTTGGTCGATATATCGAATAGCGAACTCACTCGAATATACGGCAATAATTGCTAGTTAAATCTATTTCATTCTCGCTCTGCTCCATGTGTGCGTCTCTGCTTGACTTCATCATCTTACGATGACATCATTCATCATCAGCCGCGCATAACAACCACTTTTCAGTACCTCTACGAAGACTTACTTTAACCAGTAGTCCCCAATCTTAGGAAGACAGCGACTCTCACCTCTTTGAATTTGCGTGGCGTGTGTAATTAAATAAATAAGTTTTATATACTTACATAATTAACCATAAAATTAGTTTTAATGAACAAGTTAATAAATAATAAACTTTACGAACTCTGTAAAATTTATTATACGAAATAATAAACTTGTAATCTGTGTAATAAATGAGTTTAATGAATAATAAATTTTATAAACTAAATAAATCTGTTTTTATAAATTAATAAACTACTACCTATTCAAACTTTTAGTAAGGATGTTTCATGAAGAAGCTTCCATTATAAGCGACCTTAAGGTTTATAAATAAATCAACTACAGAACTTTTATAGACATTTGATAAGAACCTTAAATATATAGAACCCCCTACGGGTATAATTATAAAACTGTTTGTGAATAAAGGAGATTACTACTGCACTACTACAACGTAATCCAAATCCACAATTTAGACCTCCGGATTCAGGGTTGGAGCTACCCAGAGCCCGGATAAAGTCACAATGAAGAAATGCAAATCGTAAAACTGACAAATCAGCGAAATGTCAAACTGTCTAAGGTGAATGAAAATCCATTCCGAAGGGAAAACTATGGCGCCGTCTATGCATACTTCACAAGTATATTAAAATCCAAAACCATGACGCCAAGCCGTCTACAAGACCAGCGAGACAGACTGGCGACCGCCAGATGGCTCTGCTAGTCAAGATAATTAAATTTAATGTGGGTTAATATTTCATTTTAAAAATGACGACACGACGTTTATGTTAATTTTATTATTGATGGCTTCAAGGGTCCTCACATTTTGTAATGTTATTTCTGTAATAAAAACGTGACCACAATTTGTTTTTATTAAAAATAAAAACTGATCCCAGATTTTGAACCCCTTATGCCTACCCCAAACCATAATACAATAATTACCTGTCCTCAGTGACGTCCCGTGGGGGTAGGCAGAATGAGCGTCGCTTGGGGGTGGCAGTTACTCGAGTGGCGGAAAATCGAGGATAATAATTAGGTATATTTAGAAATAGCTACATAAACTTAGTAATAACGGAAATATCGTTCCATTAAAAAATCAGCTCACTGGTTTGAAAAAACGTATCAATTAACATACAAGGCTTAACAGGACTGAATTTTTTGTCGGGTTCGCGATGTCGAGCTTACTTCCGTTGTACTTGGATGTCACTTCCTTAATGACCAGCAATTACATGTGCAGATTTGAGAATAATTATAGGTAGTACATACTTACCTTATTTTAAATTTATTCACTCGTGAGTTTTGGAAGTTGTCAGGTGTATTTTTAAATGTATTTGAAACTGTGGACTCGCAGTATTGTCTATTGAAGAAAATATGGCATTTAAATTAGATTTAGTGGTGTATATTTTGTTAGTAATGTATCCATACAACACATTTCTTAGATATTTTAGTCATGAAAGGATGATAAAAAATACTGTATAAACAAATGGGCGGCATTTTGGCGCTGCCTAGGGGCGGTATTTTATCTAGGCACGTCACTGCCTGTCCTCTTCGGAAACCAAACATACAAGGACAATACAAATGTACTTATCAGAACATGATCAATATTCAGAATGCAATCCTCGCCCAATCATGTTTTGGTGAGGTTGCTGCCTCGTCACCGTTATACCTACAGCCCTGCTAAGCAAAAAGACAGTTTGTTTAGATCTTTAGTTTCATTATTTGATTTTGAGTTTGAATTTCTTGAAAAATCTGTTGGCTATCGCCTGATGCTGTGAATGCCAAATGCATGGATGTGACAATGATCCATTGCTGGGGTTAAATTCCACGTTGCTTTATCCTGTACCTACTAAGCTGAATAAGAACGTCAATGGGTTGCTTTCTTTTTGATGGCTGGGTGTCCATCAATAGCTTCAATAGAAGTTATATACCTACCTCATGTAGCCATAGCTTCTTACTGATTTTACCAATGCAGTAGGTACTGATTTATTGGACATTGGTCTGATTATTGTCAGATGTAACCAGTGCAGTTTAGGAATACCTACTGCATCGAAAATAATACCTAATTTATCAAATGATTCAGTACCTACTGGTAAAATGAGGTGAAGTGTTGCCAATTTTTTACGCTTTATTCAAATACTCGTACCTCTGCCATTTATTCTAGAGCTAGATTGTAATTCTAAATAGGTAGGTATATAATGAATGTGTCTTCGAACTCATTCTAATGTAAAGTACATAATTCCAATACTGGGGAAAATTAGTTATGGTCGATTAAAAACTGACCCACATCACCCGTATTTTGTGGTGAACTGGTTTACCCCTTAAAGGTAATAAAATTCACACGTAAAATCGATCAGTTTTATAAAAATATAGGTAGCCTCTAAAATAGAAAAAAAGCTTAACTTAATTTAGCATCGTACCTACAAAATGCACTTTTCTGGGGTCAAATTTTGCACGGATCATGATTTTTAGTCAAAGAGTCAAATTTAGTGCCAAATTATCGTTCAATTATAATAATAGGTAATTATTATTGTGGTTACAACTTCATGGACATTATGGTGGGTATTTTCTCAGCACTGCACTATAATACACAACCAATAACAAGTCGAGACGTTAAAATTTTAAAATGGGCGAACGGATTTTTAATTTAAAATATGTGGCAGATGTTGAGAATTACCCCTCTCCTCTGCCTGGATAATAATTACAGGCTGCCAGAATATTCCCGTAAAGATAATGCGGGAAAAAGCTTCGAATAAAGTAGGAAAGACAATGGGCTTGACAATTTGAGGTTATGAGATTATTAGGTTTCAGTAGCACCGTGTGCGAAGCATCGGTCACTGTGCAGTTTATGAGTTCCATCACCAACCAGTTCGTCAGATTTTAGTTTCTGTGTGTGAGGATGGTGACGTATTTTATTCCAAAAATAGCTGGCCTACACCTAGTAAATATTGGCTATAGTCCAAGACTGGCAGTGAAATATCGGTTACTTAAATAAACCAACTTATCAACAAACTACGTACCTGTCAACTGTGTTGGATCACCAAAGACGATTAATTTAATGTAATTCTTTATTGTCTATTATCACGGCGACCAATACTATGACGGCGGCCAATTACTTGTTTGACAGTTTGCTTACACGTGTTTAGCGTGACACGATTCTTTTTGTGAACGGACACTTTCAATGCGTAAAATGGACGTCAAACGCGAAGCAGTTGACTTCGAACCTGATGCCGACGAGCAACAATCGTTCGATATGTCTTTACATGGAAATAACCCACAGTCAAAAACTTTCATCAAACAAGAGTACTATGCTGATGATCCCGACCACGTTGCTAAGGTTAGTTTTCAAATGTTATTCATTAAAAACACTTCAATCGATAATATTTGTATAAAAAAGTTATATTGTAATATTCTAAGACAGTTGATTCTCAGAGATGACGACACCAACGATAAACCTAAGTAAACAGGAAGCAAGTGTGTTCCCGAAAGAAATATGTGGTCACTTGGGAATTTTTCAAAGGCTGTAGAAGGAAACTTTTTAAAACTTTAGCTGATTATAATTACTATAAATATGAGTCACCAGCAATGGTCCGCTCTATTGATTTAGATAAGATAAGTTTGGAACGTTCGTTCTGACTTAAAACTATCAAAACGTTCTTGTGATTAAAGCTATAAAACAATGTAGTACTTATTTTAATTTGTTCGCATAATAGTCTAACGACAGGTTTCGTTCGCTTTGAGAACATTATTAACAAATCTACATAATATATTGTTTTATTTTTAATTATATTATAAGTACCTATGAATTGACATGTGACATTGTTAATTTGGGTGGATTATATTGTTTGCGGTGTACTTGTTATTATATTTTTAATGGGTAGGTACCGCTCGTGATTGCTGTTGTAGAGTACCTATCTAATAGATGTTTGAAGAATAATCAATGCAATGAATGAATTTTTCCAAACAAATGACACACCGATTTAATGCCGAATCACACTTTCACCGAGACCACTCGGGGTGGACCGAGCGTGAGAGTGTGGTAGGTCCGCTCGACTCGAGCTTATATTTCTCGTCAGCACTCGCATCTGTGGCAGTTCTTTGTGCCTAGCTGCAGAAGCGCTGGGCATATTAAAACCTTAATGACGTATACAATTTGACAGCGTTAAAAATGTCACCCTAATTAATAATTACAATGCCAATAGAAGTCACACAGGTGTAGTGTGTACTGGTAATTATGAGATACTAGCAGACTAAACGTATCAAATATGATATAATTTTATTATTCGCAAATCTATTCTATTTGCTTCCCAAGCAATTTCTTCTTTGGCGATTATCCTAAGTCCAGTTTTAAAAATTGTAAAGACGCGATATCCTCTCAGTTTCTGGTCACCCATAAAACAGTGGTCCCAATATCAGTAGATTCAATGAAAAATCATATTTTCATACCAAAATTGGTAGCACTGAACTGAAATGGATAAAAAACAACAAGCCATGACATCAAAAGATAAAAATGGGCGAACCGATTTTTAATTTTTAATTTTAAATTTGCGGCAGATGTTGAGAAATACTCCTCCTGTATAATTACAGACTGCCAGAATATTCGCGTAAAGATATTACGGAAAATGCTTAGAATTAAGTAGGAAAGACAATGGGTTTGACAGTTTGAGGTTATGAGACTATTAGGTTTCAGTAGCACCGTGTGCGAAGCTTCGGTCACTGTGCAGTTTATGAGTTCCATCACCAACCAGTTCGTCAGATTGTAGTTTATGCGTGAGCGGATGGCCTAAGATTGCAATAAATTTCGGACAATGGCTTACTCAAACGGTCGGTGATGCTGTAACTTCGTGATCTCGTGGCTCAAGGAACAGTTAACTATTAATTATTATACGCATTCAAAAAATAATTATGTCACCTCGCATTCCGATGTGAAAATGCGTAGTACGACGAATATATCTTGTCAGTCTAGCGTCACCTATTAATTCTCAAAAAACCCTCCAAATGAATTGTCCACTACAAACTCGAATACTTATTTTCAGGGAGTAGATTTAAACGCAGAGAATGTTGAAGACGCAATAAACCAAACCGTTCACGAGGATTCTCAACCAAGTTACTGTTCTTCAAAATGCAAACCAGCAAATCAGGTATGTCCACCACAAAACTCTATGAAAATTCAACAATGCCTACTTACTGTCATTGTGATAATTAGTGATATTTTTTGACGTGTTAAAATATTATTATGTTGAAATCATTGATTATAATGTTATCAGTGAACCAATAATTTTGTAAGGTTTATATTAAAATGAATGAAATACATGGCATATATAAACAGTTTCACAGTACGCACCTAGGTACTTGTTTGAATAAAATATAACCGCACTGCATCGACACCTGCATGACGTTTTGAACATTTTTATCTTTTTTACATGTCTACACTTTTCAAATCATGACAAAATCACGTTTTTTGTTTTAAACGGTTAGCACTATGTATTCTCAATAAGAATATTGTCTATTATCTATCGTTTGTAGGTTGGGTTATGTTCAAAATAGTATCTATGGATATAATATCGCAAGTCATTTTAACGTACGCACACGTAGAAACTGTTAAAATTGATTAAAATTAACATGAATAAATATTAATAATTCAAAATAATAATATAATAACGTTGCACTCTCATCAATTGACTTTAGAGAGTTGGTAATCGTTCAAAATATTGTGCAAAATTACGAAACCATTGACTAAGTTTGTCGCCATGACAGCGTGACAGTGACGTGACATGTATCTCAATTCGATCACAACTTAAGGCAGTACATCAGTTGAGGCGGCTATGCACGGATTACGGGTCGCGGCTGCAAATGACGCCTGTCAAACGAAATATAATTTGTCATATCAATCCAACATACGTCCATTTTATGTTTTGTTTATTGTTCTATTAGTAACAATAATAATATATGCATTGATATGTTTTCTTTTTAAAGTAAATGGGTAACGTTTTTAGTCATCTTTGCACGATTTAAGAATTAATTGGCCCGTCGCCATCACGAAGCAAAGTGACGTGTTTCCAGCTCGGCGTTCTCTCACTGAATGCGAGCGAGACCAAAATTTCGTCGCGCCTATAGTTGAAAATTATTTGCCGTTTCTGCTCAGAGATATGGAGATCGTCAACGAATATGTTTAACTCGGATTAACTAATCATCTTAAAGATGAATTCTAGACTGGCTTATTTGGTATCCCCACAGGGTTATGGGTATATCTGTAGCCGAGTTTCGCATTCCTGCAATCTTTAGCCCCCATGCGTACATAATACATCATAAGCAAATCCGGTGGTGAATGATTAGCAATCGTCTGAAATAATATAATATATTATTTAAGTTCCATGCGTATTCATTTGTTATAACATCAACGTATCCGTTTTTTTAATACATTCTTTACTATTCACTTTGATGTTATATTCCATGTTCTTTTAGTTGATTCCTGCAACTTCTGCATTGACCGACACCGCTAGTGTCGCATTGTCAAAGAAAATCTCAGAATTACAAGAGCCATACAATGAAATACAGATTGATGAACAAGACATCAAGCAAGAACTCGTGACATATTATCAAACGCATACTAATACAGACGTCATCAGTCACACTGCTAAATGTAATCAATTGCAATCTACTGTCACAGATCCAGAATTATTAGTAGCTGTTATAAAGATTGAGAAGAAATCATTTCATTACGAAAATTTTGTATGCAGTATTTGTTTTGATTTTTTTGCATCGTTATATTTATTAAAACTTCACAAAGCAGTTCATAAAACAGCAACAACTAAAAAGATAGATAAGGGTGTAGGTCTATTAAAACCTACCAGTTACTCCAGTGTTAAATCTAATTCCAAGAACATACACAAAATGGTGCATTCTGGTGAAAACCCGTTTAAATGTGATCAATGTGAATACTCGTGTATGCAATATGTTCATCTGAAAATGCATAAAATTACTCATTCTAACGATAAACCATCAAAATGTGATAATAATGACTACTCATGTATTACATCTAATGATTTAAAGATATTGAAATTGATTCATTCTGCTGAAAAGCCATTTAAATGTAGCGAATGCAATTACTTATCTAAATATGAGAGTCAAATGCGGCTTCACCAGATGATTCATTCTGGTGAAAAGGCATTTAAATGTAGCGAATGCAATTACTTATCTAAATATAAAGTTCAAATGAGGCGTCATCAGATGACCCATTCTGGTGAAAAGCCATTTAAATGTGACCAATGTAATTACTCATGTATAACATCTGCTAATATGAAAACTCACAAAATGACTCATTCTACTGAAAAGCCATTTAAATGTGACCGTTGTGATTACTCTTGTAAACAATCTGGTTACATGAAATTCCACAAAATGACTCATTCTAATGAAAAGCCATTTAAATGTGACCAATGTAATTACTCGTGTATAATGTCTACTGAAATGAAAATACACAACATGGCTCATTCTGGTGAAAAGCCATTCAAATGTAATCAGTGTAGTTACTCATGTGCGCGATCTTATGAACTTAAATTACACAAAATGACACATTCTGGAGAAAAACCATTTAAATGTTATCAATGTGATTACTCGTGTATACGATCTAATCAGCTGAAAAGACACAAAATGACTCATTCTGGTGAAAAGCCATTTAAATGTAATCAATGTAATTTCTCGTGTGCGCGATCTGATTATCTTAAATTACACAAAACGACACATTCTGGAAAAAAACCATTTAAATGTAATCAATGTGATTACTCGTGTATACGATCTAATCAGCTGAAAAGACACAATGCGTCGCATTAAGGTGAGAAACCATTTAAATGTAATGAGTGTAATTATTCGTGTACGCGATCTGATAAGCTTAAATCTACTGAAATGAAAATACACAACATGGCTCATTCTGGTGAAAAGCCATTCAAATGTAATCAGTGTAGTTACTCATGTGCGCGATCTTATGAACTTAAATTACACAAAATGACACATTCTGGAGAAAAACCATTGAAATGTAATCAATGTGATTTCTCGTGTATACGATCTAATCAGCTGAAAAGACACAATACGTCGCATTCAGATGAGAAACCATTTAAATGTTATGAGTGTAATTTTTCGTGTGCGCGATCTGATCATCTTAAATCACACAAAATGACACATTCTGGAGAAAAACCATTGAAATGTAATCAATGTGATTTCTCGTGTACACGATCTAATCAACTGAAAATACACAATGCGTCGCATTCAGGTGAGAAACCATTTAAATGTAATGAGAATAATTTTTCGTGTGCGTGATCTGTTAAGCTTAAATCACACAAAATGTCACATTCTAGTACAATTTTTCTTCAATGACACATCTATTTGAAATCGCACAAAAATTCACATCTCATGTAAATTGACGTACACACAACTACTTAGAAACGTATGTCGATTTGAATCGATTCATTTATTCGGTATTACATACTTAGGTCAGTAATTAATAATTATGTTTATGTAGTTTCCTAGTTATACTAAGATACAAAGAAAATCTGCACACTGTTCTCAAATGATAACTCCACATCAATCGTAATGAGTCATCGCGCTGCCGTATATTTTATAATTATTTTGAAAGAAAAGCGATAGATGCTCTTCGAACAAGGTGTATTAAGGTAGAATACTGAGGTATATAACTTAAACAGATTAAATTAAATAAATGATCGTGGGGTCATGTACCGCAGAGAAGTTGGAATGTCTTGAATTCATGTTATGATAGAGTAATTATTGCAATTTAAAAGTTTGACATGTTCTCTAAAATCTGGCTCAGTGCTTATCTATTTGTGCTTGATAGATAGAGATATGCATGTTTTTTTAGAATTATTATTAACCATATCCTTGCTTTTTCGTACAAGGTGGCTGTTAGTAATTTCGAACAATCACAAACACCCAGGCTTTGAGAAAAACACATAAATATTTTTTTCATGGCCGGGAATCGAACCCAGAACTCTCGGGTGAAAGGCCAGCGCCTTACCCACTGCACCACGAGAGCCACCTAGATATGCATGTTCTATATATCGGATAATCTTGATTTTTTTCTAGTATACATATATTTATATACACCAGCAGGGAAAGGTAGAGGTAGACTGTTAGGATCCGCCATAAAAAGTCCACATTAAATAGAGTACAGTTTACTGATGGTGTTGGTTAGTTTTTTTTTTAATTCAATTAAACCCTGCAAAAACCAAGCCATAATAGATAATAGTCAAAAAATACTCATCTGCTATAAAATATCTAAAATTACGCAATTAAATCATACATCACCTCGAATATTTTATAGATAGAAAATATTTATTATCTTTTACCTATAGTTTGTTTTAGGCAGGGCTTAATAATAAAATGAAGCAGTATTAATTATGTGTAATATATATTCTTAATCCAACGAGAAAAAAAATGTATGAATGAAAAAGTGTACACAATTTTGTCGTATTGCCGAAAATATACCAAAACTATTATGGTTTGGTTAGGTAGGGTTCAATTGATATTGAAAAACTAACAACAACATCTGTAAATTACAGTCTTATTTCAATAAAAATAAATACGTTTGACTTACAAAGTGTAATGAGCATTATTTATGGCGGATCTTAACAGTCTACCTCCTGACATACTCCTGGACTTCCCATCTTCAATGGGAGCCGGAATTAAGTTTTGTAGGCCTAAAAGTGCAGCTTGGCGACATAGTCAATTAGCAGAATAGCAAAGACTTAGGACGTATCATTTGGCTATCTGGATAAAAGGAAAATGTTAAATTTAGAATGCTAATTATAATATGTACCTAGATATAAAATTTCAAACCAATAGCTTTAAGTATTATATTAAGATTCATAGCATTAAAATTATTATTAATTTTGTAATAGGAATAACTTGTAAATAAATCTATGTTAGATTTTTTATGAGTTAAAAAGAGATGGATGTAAAAGATGCAAGAGTGTAAGAGAGTTAGCATGAGAGTTCTCTTGCGATAACTGTACATGCTAAATAGTCAGACGAAAAAAATACGAGTCGTGAGCGGATGCGAAATTGAGTCCTCTCGCGCCAAAAATAAAACGAATGTCGCCATTAATAATTAGAATATAATTGATATTAAGATACAGTTAATCAAGGAACTATAGAAACAATAATAATAAACACCTTTGTCACTGTTTAAAATAAGTTTGTAAACTAATAACCATTGAAAATACAAAGCCACGTGCTCACCAAAAAACAATTTATTTTATTTTATTTATTTTTGTTAACCCTGAGTTCTCGGGATATCTCACTCCACACAATTAATTGCTCTGAATGCCCAAATTAAAGACTCACCAACCCCACGAGATATAATATTCTTGGAATAAATAAATGGTAATTAAAACAGCTTGTAACTACATACTATTTGATTTATAAAGCCCCAAGGGAAGATCTAACAAAATATTCGTATCACCAAAAAAGTTTAATAAAAACTGATTTGCAGAATCAAATACTATTAGTATCATAAAAGATTTTGAAAAACGCACTACTTTCTCAATTAAACGACACTTTCTTGGTATTTAAACATTTTTACTTCGATCTGTGTGCCACCAAAATATCTACCTATTGAATTGAGACATTTCAAAATTGTCCTTATGATTTTACAGGTACGTCACGTTTATATCTGATATTTCCTTACCGTATAGGTTCGCCATATTTACTGTTCACGTCATGTCACGTGTCACTATGGTGCCGTCTATGCATACTTCACAAGTATATTAATCCAACACCATGTCGCCAAGCCGTCTACGAGACCAGCGAGACAGACTGGCGGCCGCCAGATGGCTCTGCTAGTCAAGATAATTAAATCTAATGTGGGTTAAAATTTCATTTTAAAAATGATGACACGACGTTTATGTTAATTATATTATTGATGGCTTCAATGGTCATAATCACCTCACCTCACCTCGTAATAAAAACGTGACCACAATTTGGTTTTTATTAAAAATAAAAACTGATCCCAGATTTTGAACCCCTTATGGCTACCCCAAACCATAATACAATAATTACCTGTCGTCTTCGGAAACCAAACATACAAGGACAATACAATTGTACTTATCAGAACATGATCAATATTCAGAATGCAATCCTCGGCGAATCATGTTTTGGTGCTAAGTAAAAAGACAGTGTGTTTAGATCTTTAGTTTCATTATTTGATGTTAAGTTTGAATTTCTTGAAAAATCTGTTGGCTATCGCCTGATGCTGTGAATGCCAAATGCATGGATCTGACAATGATCCATTGCTGTGGCTAAGTTCCACGTTGCTTTATCTTGTACCTACTAAGCTGAATAAGAAC
The DNA here is from genome assembly GCF_057557595.1 of Rhyacophila brunnea. Taxonomy (NCBI): domain Eukaryota; kingdom Metazoa; phylum Arthropoda; class Insecta; order Trichoptera; family Rhyacophilidae; genus Rhyacophila; species Rhyacophila brunnea. Next base: position 7,197,122 of record NW_028232785.1, read on the forward strand.
GTCAATGGGTTGTTTCTTTTTTATGACTGGGTGTCCATCAATGGCTTCAATAGAATAATTTATATACCTACCTCATGTAGCCATACCTTCTTACTGATTTCACCAGTGCAGTAGGTGCTGGTTTATTGGACATTGGTCTGATTATTGTCAAATGTAACCAGTGCAGTTTAGGAATACCTACTGCATCAAAAATATAAATTTATCAAATGATTCAGTACCTACTGGTAAAATGGGGTGAAGTGGTGCCAACTTTATACGTTTTTTTTCAAATACCTCTGCCATTTATTCTAGATCTAGATTGTAATTCTAAATAGGTATATAATGAATGTGTCTTCAAACTCATTCTAATGTAAAGTAAATAAGTACATAATTCCAATACTGGGGAAAAGTTATGGTCGATTAAGGTCAGACTTAGGTCAGTAATTAATAATTATGTTTATGTAGTTTCCTAGTTATACTAAGATACAAAGAAAATCTGCACACTGTTCTCAAATGATAACTCCAGATCAATCGTAATGAGTCATCGCGCTGCCGTATATTTTATAATTATTTTGAAAGAAAAGCGATAGATGCTCTTCTAACAAGGTGTATGAAGGTAGAATACTGAGGTATATATCTTAAAGAGATTAAATTAAATAAATAATCGTGGGGTCATGTACCGCACAGAAGTTGGAATGTCTGGAATTCATGTTATGATAGAGTAATTATTGCAATTTAAAAGATTGACATGTTCTCTAAATTCTGGCTCAGTGCTAATTTATTTGTGCTTGATAGATAGAGATATGCATGTTTTTTTTAGAATTATTATTAACCATGTCCTTGCTTTTTCGTACAAGGTGGTTGTTAGTAATTTCGAAAAATCACAAACACCCAGGTTTTGAGAAAAACACATAAATATTTTTTTCATGGTCGGGAATCGAACACAGAACTCTAGGGTGGAAGGCCAGCGCCTTACCCACTGCACCACGAGAGCCGCCTAGATATGCATGTTCTATATATCGGATGATCTTGATTTTTTTCTAGTATTCATATTTATATAATATATATAGACACCAGCAGGGAAAGCTGGAGGTAGACTGTTAGGATCCGCCATAAAAAGTCCACATTAAATAGAGTACAGTTTACTGATGGTGTTGGTTAGTTTTTTTTTTAAATTAAATTAAACCCTGCGAAAACCAAGCCATAATAGATAATAGTCAAAAAATACTCATCTGCTATAAAATATCTAAAATTACGCAATTAAATCATACTTCACCTTGAATATTTTTTGTAGATAGAAAATATTTATTATCTATTACCTATAGTTTGTTTTAGGCAGGGCTTAGTAATAAAATGAAGCAGTATTAATTATGTGTAATATATATTCTAAATCCAACGAGAAAAAAAATGTATGAATGAAAAAGTGTGCACAATTTTGTCGTATCGCCGAAAATATACCAAAACTATTATGGTTTGGTTGGGTAGGGTTCATTAATATTGACAAACTAACCAACACCATCTGTAAATTACCGTCTTATTTCAATAAAAATTAATACGTATGACTAACAAAGTTTAATGAGCATTATTTATGGCGCATCTTAACAGTCAACCTCCTGACATACTCCTGGACCTCCCGTCTTCAATGGGAGCCGGAATTAAGTTTTGTAGGCCTAAAAGTGCAGCTTGGCGACATAGTCAATTAACAGAATAGCAAAGACTTAGAACGTATCATTTGGCTATCTGGATAAAAAAGGAAAATGTTAAATTTAGAATGCTAATTGAGCGTAGTTATACGCAAAGCAGCCAAGCCACACAAATCTCAAACAAGATAGAAGCACTTTTATGTAAAGTGTGTTTCTTTAAATCCACAAAGTCACTATTTATACCTTTAAAATGATAGATATTATATATTTATATGATTTTGTGTAACTTATTAAGAGATAAAAGTATAAAATCTATGAAATTTAGTGTTTTAGCAGTCTAAGCTGTTTTGTGCAAAACGGGTTTTTTTAGAATGTTCATTCTTCTTGCATTTATTTGCTTAAAAAAACCTTTTAAGTTATTCAAGTATTATGGGAATTTCAAAATTCGACAAACTTTTAAATTATACATTAAAATTTAGCTGCCTGGCACTGTTTTTTATATCAAAAATCTATATATTATATATAATAAAATGATAAACATATAATATAATTGAAAAAATAATGTTTATTAATTGTATGTAGAAAAACACACGTTATAGTCAGGATTTTAATAATTAAGTAAGTACATAATATTATCATTTGGCTGCTTTTTGCAGAAGGAATATGGCATATTTTTAGAACTTGGTTGCTTTATGCAAATCGAAAATGTCATATTCTGCGATTTGCAAAACCTTTAAAACGCTTTTATATGAGATTTTTGTATGATAGCAGCTTGGTTGATTTGTGCAGAACGTAAAACAAACGTGTGAGATTATGAAAATCACAATAACTCATTTTTTTTCAAAATTGTGGCTTGTATGCTTTGTGTATAACTACGCTCAATTATAATATGTACCTAGATATAAAATTTCAAACCAGTAGCTTTAAGTATTATATTAAGATTCATAGCATTCAAATTGTTATTAATTTTGTACTAGGAATAGCTTGTAAATCTATGTAAGATTTTTTATGAGTTTAAAAGAGATAGATGTAAAAGATGCAAGAGTGGAAGCGAGTTAGCATGAGAGTTCTCTTGCGATAACTGTACACGCTGAATAGTCAGACGAAAAAAATACGAGTCGTGAGCGGATGCGAAATTGAGTCCTCTCGCGCCAAAAATAAAACGAATGTCGGCCATTAATAATTAGAATATAAGTGATATTAAGATACAGTTAATTAAGGAATTATAGAAACGATAATAATAAACACCTATGTCACTGCTTAATTGTAAACAAATAACCATTAAAAATACAAAGCCACGTGCTCACCAAAAAACAATTTATTTTATTTTATTTATTTTTGTAAATCCTGAGTTCTCGGGATATCTCACTCCACACAATTAATTGGTCTAAGTACCCAAATTATAGACTTACCAACCCCACGAGATATAATATTCATGAAAAAAATAAATGGTAATTAGAACAGCCTGTTACTACATACTATTTGATTTATAAAGCCCCAAGGGAAGATCTAACAAAATATTTGTACCACCAAAAAAGTTTAATAAAAACTGATTTGCGCTATCAAATACTATTAATATTCTAAGAGATTTTGGAAAACGCACTATTTCCTCAATTAAACGACACTATTGGTATTTTAACATTTACACTTCGATCGTTGTGCCACCAAAATATCTACCTACCTATTGAATTGAGACATATCAAAATTGTCCTGAAGATTTTACAGGTACGTAACGTTTATATCCGATATTTCCTTACTGTATACGTTCGCCATATTTACTGTTCACGTCTAACAAAATGACATTTTCATCGCTTAAGACCTTCTAATCCTTTATTGACAGATAGAACTAATTATTGTAATTCAAATATCGAATGTACGCATTGTCGCACATTTTTTTCTGGTGAGAAAGCTATAATTTTGGTACAATTCACAATGCTAAAGAAGCTCGTAAACGAGCAACTTGTGACGACAATTGTGTTGCTGTTAAAAGTTCTCAAAATACGAAAATAGTAGTCTACGTTGCCGAAACTTTCCATCTATTGCCATTGCTTTCTGGCAGCATGGTTGGTCGATATATCGAATAGCGAACTCAATCGAAAATACGGCAATAATTGCTAGTAAATCTATTTCATTCTCGCTCTGCTCCATATGTGCGTCTCTGTTTGACCTCACCATCTTACGATGACATCATTCATCATCAGCCGCGCATAACAACCGGTTTCCAGTACCTCTACGAAGACTCAAGTACTTTAACCAGTAGTCACCAATCTTAGGAGGACAGTGACTCTCACCTCTTTGAATTTGCGTGGCGTGTGTAATTAAATAAATAAGTTTTATATACTTACGTAATTTTCCATAAAATTAGTTTTAATGAACAAGTTAATAAATAATAAACTTTACGAACTCTGTAAAATTTATTATACGAAATAATAGACTTGTAATCTGTGTAATAAATGAGTTTAATGAATAATAAATTTTATAAACTAAATAAATCTGTTTTTTATAAATTAATAAACTACCTATTCAAACTTTTAGTAAGGATGTTTCATGAAGAAGCTTCCATTATAAACGACCTTAAGGTTTATAAATAAATCAACTACAGAACTTTCATAGACATTTTTTGGTAAGAACCTTAATTATATAGAACTCCCTACGGGTATAATTATAAAACTGTTTGTGAATAAAGAAGATATTGAACATCGATACACTAACAGCGAGATTTATTTTTTTGGAAGTCAATTAAAGAAAGTGTGACTACTGCACTACTACAACACAATCCGAATCCTCAATTTAGACCTCCGGATTCAGAGATGGAGCTACCCAGAGACCGGATAAAGTCACAGCGAAGAAATGCAAATCGTAAAACTGACAAATAAACGAAATGTCAAACTGTCTGAGGTGAACGAAAATCCATCCCGAAGGGAAAACTATGGCGCCGTCTATGCATATTTCACACGTATATTAAAATCCAACACCATGACGCCAAGCCGTCTACAAGACCAGCGAGACAGACCGGCGACCGCCAGATGGCTCTGCTAGTCAAAATAATTAAATTTAATGTGGGTTAATATTTCATTTTAAAAATGACGACACGACGTTTATGTTAATTTTATTATTGATGGTTTCAAGGGTCACATTCTCCTCACCTCACCTCGTAATAAAAACATGTCCACAATTTGTTTTTATTAAAAATAAAAACTGATCCCAGATTTTGAACCCCTTATGGCTACCCAAACCATAATACAATAATTACCAGTCCTCTTCGGAAACCAAACATACAAGGACAATACAATTGTACTTATCAGAACATGATCAATATTCAGAATGCAATCCTCGGCGAATCATGTTTTGGTGAGGTTGCTGCCTCGTCACCGTCATACCTACTGCCCTGCTAAGTAAAAGAACAGTGTGTTTAGATCTTTAGTTTCATTATTTGATTTTGAGTTTGAATTTCTTGAAAATTCTGTTGGCTGTCGCCTGATGCTGTGAATGCCAAATGCATGTATGTGACAATGACCCATTGCGGGGGTTAAGTTCCACGTTGCTTTATCTTGTACCTACTAAGCTGAATAAGAACGACTGGGTGTCCATCAATGGCTTCAATAGAAGTTATATTATACCTACCTCATGTAGCCATACCTTCTTACAGTGCAGTAGGTGCTGGTTTATTGGACATTGGTCTGATTATTGTCAGATGTAACCAGTGCAGTTTATGAATACCTACTACATCAAAAATATTACCTAATTTATCAAATGATTGAGTACTGGTAAAATGGGGTGAAGTGGTGCCAACTTTTGACGTTTTTTTCAAATACATTATTTAAATGCATTATTCTAGAGCAAGATTGTAATTCTAAATAGGTATATAATAAATGTGTCTTCGAACCTAATAGAACGAACCTAAAGACATTCTAATTCTCATTCTAATGGAAAGTAAATAAGTACCTACATAATTCCAATACTGCGGAAAAGTTATGGTCGATTAAAAACTGGCCCACATCACCGGTATTTTGTGGTGAAATAAAATTTCAAACCAATTCACTTCACCACGTAAAATCGATCAGTTTTATAAAAATATAGGTAGGAAGCCTAAAAATTTAGAAAAAAAGCTTAACTTAATTTAGCATCGTACCTACTAAATATCCTTTCTGGAGTCAAATTTTGCATGGATCATGATTTTTAGTTAAAGAGTCAAATTTAGTGCCAAAATATCATTTAATTATAATAATTATTATTATTGTGGTGTCAACTTCATGCACATTGATCATAGTATTTTCTCAGCACTGCACTAAAATACCTATGTACACAAGCAATAACAAGTCGACACGTCAATATTTAAAAATGGGCGAACGGATTTTTAATTTAAAATATGTGGGAGATGTTGAGTTTTACTCCTGCCTGGATAATAATTATAGGCTGCCAGAATATTCCCGTAAAGATATTGCGGAAAAATCTTCGAATAAAGGAGGAAAGACAATGGGTTTGACAGTTCGAGATTATTAGGTTTCAGTAGCCCCGTGTGCGAAGCAACAGTCACTAACCAGTAAGTATATGAGTTCCATCACCAACCATTTCGTCAGATTTTAGTTTCTGCGTGAGAGACGATGCCAGCGCTCCGCTCCATTGGCGAGCCAAAAGTCCGACGACAATAAATCGTCCGATATGCTATTCCCTATTAGGTACTGATCAACGAACGAATAAAAAAGTCGAGCTGTCAAAAGTCAAATATTGCGATTATCGTAATGTCTTCCGATAATCCTATAATGTTGTGTTATTTATATGTAGACTTGCATAAAATGATATTGCAGTGAAAACAACACAAGTTTTACGTTTTCTTTTATGAATTTCATAAATACAAATAAAAAAAATATTTATAAATCTCTCATTTCCTAATGTGTAAATTAATTAATAAAAATGTTTAAAAAAATTACAGATTTTTTCGGTCCGAATGATTGAGTAGGTACCTACATATTTATCAAATCGAATTTCCGTAGAGATCGACGAACGAAGTCTGGCAACTCAGTGAGTAAAATAATTCAAACATGTTTGAAATCCAAAGAACCGGTCTGCGGATAAAAAAAGTTCGCAGATCTGTGGTGCTCCACGCGAAAAAAAATCCGAAGATCGTCTGATTTGCGTGCTAGTAGAGCGCGGCCTTTATTATATACATAGCTTTTTTTAGGTATACATATAGCTTTATTCCAAAAATAGCTGGCCTACATCTAGTAAATATTGGCTGGCAGTGAAATAATATCGGTTACTTGATTAAACCAACTTATCAACAAACAAGGTACCTACCTATGAACTGTGTTGGATCACCAAAGACAATTAATGTAATGTCATACATTATTGTCTATTATCACGGCGAACAATTAATATTAGTCTATGGCGGCGGCCAAGTACTTGTTTGACAGTTTGCTTACACGTGTTTAGCGTGACACGATTCTTTTTGAGAACGGAATCTTTCAATGCGTAAAATGGACGTCAAACGCGAAGCAGTTGACTTCGAACCTGATGCCGACGAGCAACATTCGTTCGATATGTCTTTACATGGAAATAACCCACAGTCAATTAACACTTTCATCAAACAAGAGTATGTTGATGATCCCGACCACGCTGCTAAGGTTGGTTTTCAAATGGTATTTATTATAAAAACACCTCAATCGACAATATTTCTATAGAAAGTTATATTGTAATATTCTAAGACAGTTGATTCTCAGAGAGCGCGTGTGTTTCCGAAAGAAATATGTGATCACTTGGGAATTTTTCAAAGGCTGTGGAATGAAACTTTGTAAAACTTAACCGATTATAATTACTGTATATGAGTCGCCAGCAATAGTATTTTGAACGTTCGTTCTGAATTAAATCTATCAAAACGTTCTTGTGATAAGAGCTATAAAACAATGTAGTATTTTAATTTATTCGCATTATTGTCTAACGACCGGTTTCGTTATTAACAAATCTACATAATATAGGTATTGTTTTATTTTTAATTCTATTATTATAAGTACCTATGAATTGACATGTGACATTGTTAATTTGGGTAGATTATATTGTTTGCGCTGTGCTCGTTATTATATTTTTAATGGGTAGGTACCCCTCGTGATTACTGCTGTAGAGTACCTATCTATTGGATGTTTTAAGAATAATCAATGCAATGAATGAATTTTTCCAAACAAATGACACACCGATTTAATGCCGAATCACACTTTCACCGAGACAACAATTTGACAGTGTTAAAAATGTCACCATAATAAATTACAATGCCAATAGAAGTCACACTGGGGTGTTTTGTGTACTGGTAAATTACCTGCCTATGAGATAATAGCAGACTAAACGTAGATATCCTATATGATGACATTTTATTATTCGCATACCTATTCGCTTCCCAAGCAATTTCTTCTTTGGCGATTATCCGAAGTCGAGTTTTAGGAATGGTAGGTACCTAGTACGTCGCGACTATAATGCCCGTTTCATATGGGACACCGGTTTAATAAACATAATAAACAGGCCACTTTATTCGAATACAAATGTCTCCTATATTATATACGAGCGCGACACCAGTGTCCCGTCTGAAACGGGCGTAAGACCAATAAGACCATCCGCTCACGTGAATACTCAAAAAAGACGAGACTGAAACTCCGGTATCTAGCTAATGTATTTCAATGACGGCTCGCTGATGGCAAGACTGGAATCTGTCAGTTTCAAAACGTTCGCGACCGAAACCGAAGAGAAGCGATTTAATCTCAGTTTGAGGTCACTCCATAAAACAGTGGTCCCAATATCAGTAGATTCGATGAAATATCATATTTCCTTACCAAAATTGGTAGCACAGAACTGAACTGAACACGAAACAACAAGCCATGGCGTCAAAAGTCAAAGATGTCGAGAAATATTCCTGCCTGTATAATAACAGACTGCCAGAATATTCGCGTAAAGATATTACGGAAAATGCTTAGAATTAAGTAGGAAAGTCAATGGGTTTGACAGTTTGAGATTATGAGACTATTAGGTTTCAGTAGCGCCGTGTGCGAAGCATCGATCACTGTGCAGTTTATGAGTTCCATCACCAACCAGTTCGTCAGATTGTAGTTTTTGGATGAGCGGATGGCCAAAGATTGCAATAAATTTCGGACAACGGCTTCCTCAAACGGTCGGTGATGCTGTAACTTCATGACCTTGCGGCTCTAGGAACAGTTGACTAATAATTTTTATGCCCATTCAAAAATTAATTATGTCACCTCGCTTTCCGATGTGAAAATGCATAGTACAACGAATATATCTTGTCAGTCTAGCGTCACCCATTTAATCTCAAAAAACCCTCCAAATGAATTGTCAACTACAAACTCGAATACTTATTTTCAGGGAGTAGATTTAAACGCAGAGAATGTTGAAGACACAATAAACCAAACCGTTCACGAGGATCCTCTACCCAGTTACTGTTCTTCAAAATGCAAACCAGCATATCAGGTATGTCCACCACAAAACTCTATGAAAATTCAACGATGCCTACTTACTGTCATAGTGAGTATTAGTGATATTTTTTGACATGTAAAATATTATTATGTTGAAATCATTGATTATAATGTTATCAAGGAACCAATAATTTGTAAGGTTTATATAAAATGAGTGAAATACATGACATATATAAATAGTTTCATAGTAGGCACCTAGGTACTTGATTAAATAAAATATAACCGCACTGCATCGACACCTGCATGACGTTTTGAACATTTTTATCTTTTTTACATGATCACTTTTTCAGTCAAAATCACGTTTTTTGTTTTAAATGGTTGGCACTATGTATTTTCAAAAAGAATATTGTCTATTATCTATGGTTTGTAGGTTAGGTTCTGTTCAAAATAGTATTTAATGATAAAATATCGCAAGTAATTTTAACGTACGCACACGTTGAAACTGTTAAAATTGATTAAAAATAACATGAATAAGTAATAATAATTCAAAATAATAATACTATATCGTTGGCACTGTCTTTAATGAAATTTAGAGAGGTAATGATCGTTCAAAATATTCTGCAAAATGACGAAACCATTGACTAAGTTTGTCGCCGTGACAGCGTGACAGTGACGTGACATGTATCCCAATTCGATCACAACTTAAGCCTCACCTAAGTCTACATTAGCAACAGAAAATTTCGTATGGTTATGGGTTTATCTGTAGCCGAGTTCGCCTTCCTGAAATCTTTAGCCCCCGTGCGTACATTAGACATCATAAGCAAATTCGGTGGTGAATGATTAGCAATCATCTGAAATAATATAACATATTATTTAAGTTCCATGCTTAGTCTATAGATACATCTAGACGCCACCCATTCCATTGCTAAATGAAGCTGCGTGCTATGCGTTTGGTTTGTGGGCGAGCGAACGCATTCGTATGCAAATTTTCGAGACCATAGACCATTTCGCTAGTGCTCGCCCAAAGTGCTTGCACTAGACGCTCAGAATTAAAATATATTTTTCTATTTTTTTACGTTACATAGTATTTTTAACCGTTCAAAACGCAACCATTAGGTAAAAATATTCATAATTTAAATTATTTTTAAGAAACACGGTCACTTGATATTAAAATATATAATAACATACAAATAAATTATCACGAACATGTATCAACTTACCTATGAAAAGTAATACCATCTTCATGCTTATCAGTACGGCTACCACATTTTAATACAGCACACAGAACCATCTTTTCTACTTAACTAAAAATATTTACCACTGACTTTATGTTTATCACAAAAAATATCAATTTTAGCAACACGTGCTTGTAGGTTATCGACGCTTAGTTAAGCAAAAACTAAGATTTGGCGGCTACGCCAACAACAAAACCTTCTACACATCTGTAAACCTTTTATCTTACTCTAGCGCGTGTCGTAGAGATATCGTAGGAGAGAAGGTGCCGAATACTTTCTCACTCGCACTTATGCATCGTTTTTGTTCAGGCCTTGGTCCCATGCGTATTCATTTATTATAACATCAGCATATGCGTTTTTTTAATACATTCTTTACTATTCACTTTGATGTAATATTTCATGTTCTTTTAGTTGATTCCTGCAACTTCTGCATTGACCGACACGGCTAGTCTCGGATCGTCAAAGAAAATCTCAGAATTACAAGAGCCATACGATGAAATACAGATTGATGAACAAGACATCAAGCAAGAACTCGTGACATATTATCAAATGATAACTAATACAGACGTCGTCAGTCATTCTGCTGAAAAGCCATTTAAATGTAGCGAATGCAATTACTTATCTAAATATGAAGGTCAAATGAGGCGTCATCAGATGACTCATTCTGGTGAAAAGCCATTTAAATGTGACCAATGTAATTTCTCATGTTCGAAATCTTCAATCTTAAATTACACAAAATGACACATTCTGGAGAAAAACCATTGAAGTGTAATCAATGTGATTTCTCGTGTACACGATCTAATCAGCTGAAAAGACACAATACGTCGCATTCAGATGAGAAACCATTTAAATGTAATGAGTGTAATTTTTCGTGTGCGCGATCTGATCGTCTTAAATCACACAAAATGACACATTCTGGAGAAAAACCATTTAAATGTAAGCAATGTGATTACTCATGTATACAATCTAGTCAGCTGAAAATGCACAAAAGGAGTCATTCTGGTGAAAAGCCATTTAATTGTGATCAATGTAATTTCTCATGTGCGAATTCTTCTTATCTTAAATCACACAAAATGACACATTCTGGAGAAAAACCATTTAAATGTAAGCAATGTGATTACTCGTGTATACAATCCAGTCAGCTGACAATACACAAAAGGAGTCATTCTGGTGAAAAGCCATTTAAATGTGATCAATGTCATTTCTCATGTGCGCAATCTTATAATCTTAAATTACACAAAACGACACATTCTGGAGAAAAACCATTTAAATGTAATCAATGTGATTACTCATGTATACAATCTAGTCGGCTGAAAATGCACAAAAGGAGTCATTCTGGTGAAAAGCCATTTAAATGTGATCAATGTAATTTCTCATGTGCGAATTCTTCTTATCTTACATCAGACAAAATGACACATTCTGGAGAAAAACCATTTAAATGTAAGCAATGTGATTACTCGTGTATACAATCTAATCAGCTGAAAATACACAAAATGAGTCATTCTGGTGAAAAGCCATTTAAATGTGATCAATGTCATTTCTCATGTGCGAATTCTTATAATCTTAAATTACACAAAATGACACATTCTGGAGAAAAACCATTTAAATGTAATCAATGTGATTACTCGTGTATACAATCTAATCAGCTGAAAATACACAATGCGTCGCATTCAGATGAGAAACCATTTAAATGTAATGAGTGTAATTTTTCCAATGCGTGATCTGATATACTTAAATCACACAAAATGACACATTCTGGAGAAAAACCATTCAAATGTAATCAATGTGATTACTCATGTATACAATCCAGTCAGCTGACAATACACAAAAGGAGTCATTCTGGTGAAAAGCCATTTAAATGTGATCAATGTAATTTCTCATGTGCGAAATCTTCTAATCTTAAATTACACAAAATGACACATTCTGGAGAAAAACCATATAAATGTAAGCAATGTGATTACTCGTGTATACAATCTAATCACCTGAAAATACACAAATTGAGTCATTCTGGTGAAAAACCATTTAAATGTGATCAATGTAATTTCTCATGTGCGAAATCTTCTAATCTTAAATTACACAAAATGACACATTCTGGAGAAAAACCATATAAATGTAAGCAATGTGATTACTCGTGTATACAATCTTATCACCTGAAAATACACAAATTGAGTCATTCTGGTTAAAAAAACCATTTTTGTGTGCGTGATCTGATAAGCTTAAAGCACACAAAATGTCACATTCTAGTACAATTTTTCTTCAACGACACATCTATTTGAAATCGCACAAAAATTCACATCTTATGTTAATTGACGTACACACAACTACTTAGAAACGTATGTCGATTTGAATCGATTCATTTATTTGGTATTACATACTTAGGTCAGTAATTAATAATTATGTTTATGTAGTTTCCTAGTTATACTAAGATCTGCACACTTTTCTCAAATGATAACTCCAGATCAATCGTAATGAGTCATCGCGGTGCCGTATATTTTATAATTATTTTGAAAGAAAAGCGATAGATGCTCTTCGAACAAGGTGTATGAAGGTAGAATACTGAGGTATATAACTTAAACAGATTAAATTAAATAAATAATCGTGGGAGTATGTACCGCACAGAAGTTGGAATGTCTCGAATTCATGTTATGATAGAGTAATTATTGCAATTTAAAAGTTTGACATGTTCTCTAAAATCTGGCTCAGTGCTAATTTATTTGTGCTTCATAGAGATATGCATGTTTTTTTTTAGAATTATTATTAACCATGTCCTTGCTTTTTCGTACAAGGTGGTTGTTAGTAATTGTGAACAATCACAAACGCCCAGGCTTTGAGAAAAACACATAAATATTTTTTTCATGGCCGGGAATCGAACCCAGAACTCTCGGGTGGAAGGCCAGCGCCTCACCCACTGCACCACGAGAGCCGCCTAGATATTCATGTTCTATATATCGGATAATCTTGATTTTTTTCTAGAATACATATTTATATATACACCAGCAGGGAAAGGTGGAGTTAGACTGTTAGGATCCGCCATAAAAAGTCCACATTAAATAGAGTACAGTTTACTGATGGTGTTGGCTAGTTTTTTTTTAAATTCAATTATACCCTGCGAAAACCAAGCCATAATAAATAATAGTAAAAAAATACTCATCTGCTATAAAATATCTAAAATTACGCAATTAAATCATACATCACATATAGTTTGTTTTAGGCTGGGCTTAATAATAAAATGAAGCAGTAATAATAATGTTTAATATTTATATTCTTAATCCAACGGAAAAAAAAATGTTTGAATGAAAAAGTGTGCACATTTTGGTCGTATCGCCGAAAATATACCAAAACTATTATGGTTTGGTTAGGTAGGGTTCAATTGATATTGAAAAACTAACCAACACCATCTGTAAATTACCGTCTTATTTCAATAAAAATAAATACGTATGACTTATAAATTTTAATAAGCATTATTTATGGCGGATCTTATCAGTCTACCTCCTGACATACTCCTGGACTTCCCGTCTTCAATGGGAGCTGGAACTAAGTGTTGTAGGCCTAAAAGTGCAGCTTGGCCACATAGTCAATTAATAGAATAGCAAAGACTTATGTCGTATCACTTGGCTATCTGGATAAAAAGGAAAATGTTAAATTGAGAATGCTAATTATAATATGTACCTAGATATAAAATTTCAAACCAATAGTTTTACGTATTATATTAAGATTGAAAGCATTTAAATTGTTATTAATTTTGTAATAGGACTAGCTTGTAAATCTATGTAAGATTATTTTATGAGTTTAAAAGAGATGGATGTAAAAAATGCAAGAGTGGAAGACAGTTAGCATGAGAGTTCTCATGCGATAACTGTATACGCTGAATAGACAGTCGAAAAAAATACGAGTCGTGAGCGGATGCGAAATTGAGACCTCGCGCCAAAAATAAAACGAATGTTGCCATTAATAATTAGAATATAAGTGATATTAAGATACAGTTAATTAAGGAATTATAGAAACGATAATAATAAACACCTATGTCACTGTTTAAAATAAGTTTGTAAACTAAAAACCATTGAAAATACAAAGCCACGTGCTCACTAAAAAACAATTTATTTTATTTTATTTATTTTTGTTAACCCTGAGTTCTCGGGATATCTCACTCCACACAATTAATTGGTCTAAGTACCCAAATTATAGACTTACCAACCCCACGAGATATTATATTCATGGAAAAAATAAATGGTAATTAGAACAGCCTGTTACTACATACTATTTGATTTATAAAGCCCCAAGGGAAGATCTAACAAAATATTCGTACCACCAAAAAAGTTTAATAAAAACTGATTTGCAGAATCAAATACTTTAATATCCTAAGAGATTATGTAAAACGCACTTATTTTTCAATTAAACGACACTTTATTGGTATTTTAACATTTTTACTTTGATCTGTGTGCCACCAAAATATCTACCTACCTATTGAATTGAGACATTTCAAAATTGTCCTGAAGATTTTACAGATACGTGATGTTTATATCCGATATTTCCTTACTGTATACGTACGCCATATTTACTGTTCACGTCTAACAAAATGACATTTTCATCGCTTAAGACCTTCTAACCCTTTATTGACAGATAGAACTAATTATTTTAATTCAAATAACGAATGTACGCATTGTCGCACATTTTTTTCTAGTGAGAAAGCTATAATTTTGGTACAATTCGCAACGCTAAAGAAGCTCGTAAACGAGCAACTTGTGATGGCAATAATTGTGTTGCTGTTAAAAGTTTCCCAAAATATGAAAATAGTAGTCTACGTTGCCAAAACTTTCCTTCTCTTGCCTTTGCTTTCGGGCAGCATGGTTGGTCGTATATCGAATAGCGAACTCAATCGAAAACAAGGCAATAATTGCTAGTTAAATCTATTTCATTCTCGCTCTGCTCCATGTGTGCGTCTCTGTTTGACCTCACCATCTTACGATGACAGCATTCATCATCAGCTGCGCATAACTACCAGTTTCCATTACCTCTACGAAGACTCAAGTACTTTTACCAGTAGTCCCCAATCTTAGGAGGACAGTGACTCTCACCACTTTGAATTTGCGTGGCGTGTGTAATTAAATAAATAAGTTTTATATACTTACATAATTAACCATAAAATTAGTTTTAATGAACAAGTTAATAAATAATAAACTTTACGAACTCTGTAAAATTTATTATACGAAATAATAAACTTGTAATCTGTGTAATAAATGAGTTTAATGAATAATAAATTTTATAAACTAAATAAACCTGTTTTTATAAATTAATAAACTACTACCTATTCAAACTTTTAGTAAGGATGTTTCATGAAGAAGCTTCCATTATAAGCGACCTTAAGGTTTATAAATAAATCAACTACAGAACTTTTATAGACATTTGATAAGAACCTTAAATATATAGAACCCCCTACGGGTATAATTATAAAACTGTTTGTGAATAAAGGAGATTACTAGGTACTGCACTACTACAACGTAATCCAAATACTCAATTTAGACGTACTGATTCAGGGTTGGAGCTACCCAGAGCCCGGATAAAGTCACAGTGAAGAAATGCAAATCGTAAAACTGATAAATCAGCGAAATGTCAAACTGTCTGAGGTGAATGAAAATCCATTCCGAAGGGAAAACTATGGCGCCGTCTATGCATACTTTACAAGTATATTAAAATCCAAAACCATGACGCCAAGCCGTCTACAAGACCAGCGAGACAGACTGGCGACCGCCAGATGGCTCTGCTAGTCAAGATGATTAAATTTAATGTGGGATAATATTTTATTATTGATGGCTTCAAGGGTCACATTCACCTCACATTTTGTAATGTTATTTCTGTAATAAAAACGTGACCACAATTTGTTTTTATTAAAAATAAAAACTGATCCCAGATTTTGAACCCCTTATGCCTACCCAAACCATAATACAATAATTACCTGTCCTCTTCGGAAACCAAACATACAAGGACAATAGAACATGATCAATATTCAGGAAGCAATCCTCGCCCAATCATGTTTTGGTGAGGTTGCTGCCTCGTCACCATTATACCTACTGCCCTGCTAAGTAAAAAGACAGTGTGTTTAGCTTTATTAAAATTAAAACCCAACCTTTAAAGTACTTATCTTTTGTCGTACTTATATAACACCTTTGCGGTGGGCATTGCTTTCCGGACCCAAGTAAATTATTTAATCTTTAGTTTCAATATTTGATTTTGAATTTGAATTTCTTGAAAATTCTGTTGGCTATCGCCTGTTACTGTGAATGCCAAGTTTATGCATGACGTGACAATGATTGCTGGTGTTAAGTTCCACGTTGCTTTATCTTGTACCTACTAAGCTGAATAAGAACGACTGGGTGTCCATCAATGGCTTCAATAGAAGTTATATTATTATACCTACCTCATGTAGCCATACCTTCTTACAGTGCATTAGGTGGTGGTTTATTGGACATTGGTCTGATTATTGTCAGATGTAACCAGTGCAGTTTATGAATACCTACTGCATCAAAAATATTACCTAATTTATCAAATGATTGAGTACTGGTAAAATGGGGTGAAGTGGTGCCAACTTTTGACGTTTTTTTCAAATACATTATTTAAATGCATTATTCTAGAGCAAGATTGTAATTCTAAATAGGTATATAATAAATGTGTCTTCGAACCTAATAGAACGAACCTAAAGTCATTCTAATTCTCATTCTAATGGAAAGTAAATAAGTACATAATTCCAATACTGCGGAAAAGTTATGGTCGATTAAAAACTGGCCCACATCACCGGTATTTTGTGGTGAAATAAAATTTCAAACCAATTCACTTCACCACGTAAAATCGATCAGTTTTATAAAAATATAGGTAGGAAGCCTAAAAATTTAGAAAAAAAGCTTAACTTAATTTAGCATCGTACCTACTAAATATCCTTTCTGGAGTCAAATTTTGCATGGATCATGATTTTTAGTTAAAGAGTCAAATTTAGTGCCAAATTATCATTTAATTATAATAATTATTATTATTGTGGTTACAACGTCATGCACATTTATCATAGTATTTTCTCAGCACTGCACTAAAATACCTAGGTACACAAGCAATAACAAGTCGAGACGTCAATATTTAAAAATGGGCGAACGGATTTTTAATTTAAAATATCTGAGAGATGTTGAGAAATACTCCTGCCTGGATAATAATTATAGGCTGCCAGAATATTTCCGTAAAGATATTGCGGAAAAAGCTTCAAATAAAGTAGGAAAGACAATGGGTTTGACAGTTCGAGATTATTAGGTTTCAGTAGCCCCGTGTGCGAAGCAAGTCACTAACGTGTAAGTATAAGGCCCTCCTCCCACGGCGCAACTGAAATCTGACGGAACTGGTTTGTGAAGAAACTCATAAACTGGCCAATGTGATGCTTCGCACACGGCGCTACTGAAACCACTTGAAATAATAATCACATAACCTCAAACTGTCAAACTGAACCATCAGCTGTTTTGTACAAAAACCGACAACACGCACGCTGCTGCGTTTATTCGATTAGAATTAAGCTATTTCAATTTTACTTATCTTGTACTTTTTACGTTTTGGGTTGTTAATGATTTTTATAGCATGACACATGTTCGCAGTGTGACCAATTTTGGTAAAAAATATGATTTTTCACCGAATCTAATGACATTCTAATTCTCATTCTAATGGAAAGTAAATAAGTACATAATTCCAATACTGCGGAAAAGTTATGGTCGATTAAAAACTGGCCCACATCACCGGTATTTTGTGGTGAAATAAAATTTCAAACCAATTCACTTCACCACGTAAAATCGATCAGTTTTATAAAAATATAGGTAGGAAGCCTAAAAATTTAGAAAAAAAGCTTAACTTAATTTAGCATCGTAGGTACCTACTAAATATCCTTTCTGGAGTCAAATTTTGCATGGATCATGATTTTTAGTTAAAGAGTCAAATTTAGTGCCAAATTATCATTTAATTATAATAATTATTATTATTGTGGTTACAACGTCATGCACATTTATCAGAGTATTTTCTCAGCACTGCACTAAAATACCTAGGTACACAAGCAATAACAAGTCGAGACGTCAATATTTAAAAATGGGCGAACGGTTTTTTAATTTAAAATATCTGAGAGATGTTGAGAAATACTCCTGCCTGGATAATAATTATAGGCTGCCAGAATATTTCCGTAAAGATATTGCGGAAAAAGCTTCAAATAAAGTAGGAAAGACAATGGGTTTGACAGTTCGAGATTGTGACAGATCGATGTGGAAAAACTGAAAAGTACCCGTGTGCGTGCAACCTATGAGCTGGAGCTGCAGAAGCGCTTATATGATGCTAGAACTCTCACGTCTTCCATCGACTCGGATCCCTTGGAAGGAAAATGGATATTATTCCGGGATGCTATAATGAGCTCCGCAACTACTGCATTAGGAGAGCGGCATACGCACAGACCGGACTGGATGTCACCTCATACATGGGAGATGATTGAGAAGAGGAAGCTCCTGAAAGAATTGCGAGACAATGGTACATACGACCCACAGCGCAGCGCGGAATACCAGACAATGGACCGCGTGGTAAAGCGTTCTGCCCGCCGCGATAAGCGCCGACGCCTGGATGACCTCATTCGGGATGCGGAATCTGCTGCCTGCAAGAATAATCCAAGTGCTCTCTTCCGCATCACCAGAGCAATTTGCGGTAAGAAACGTCCAGTGGTCACTGCATTACGCAACTCTGACGGAGTGACAGTCACCGAACCTGCAAAGGTCCAGGAGCTATGGCGCCAACATTTCAGTGATGTCCTGAATCGCCCACCTCCATTGCATCCCTTCGATATTCCGTCGGAGATCACCGCCCTCGGAATCACTACTGCATCGGGATTCTGCGAAGATCCTCTGACAACTGCTGAAGTTAAAGAGGCTGTCAAAAGACTGAAGCGCAGGAAAGCTCCTGGAGATGATGGCATCCATTCAGAATTTCTGCTCTGCGGACTGAGCGCTGTATTGCCGTCCTTGTGTGACCTTCTGCACGAGGTGTGGGAAAGGGAGCAGTGCCCCAAAGCCTGGAGGGATGGTACCGTTGTTACTCTGCACAAAAAGTGTAACCCACAAGACTGTAATAATTTATTACAGAGGAATCACTCTCCTCAGCGTTCCCGGGAAGGTGTTGGCGCAGATTCTCCTGTACAGGATTAGAATTCCCATGCTGGACGTTTTGCGTGCGCAGCAGAGTGGATTTGTCCCGGGGAAGTCCTGCTCAGAGCATATTTCAACTCTCCGAAGCCTTCTGCAACAGTACCAAGAGATGAATATACCTGTCGCCTGCTGCTTCGTGGACTATGAAAAGGCATTTGACAGTCCTCATCGTGAATCTCTGTGGCAAATTCTGCTAGGATATGGTGTCCCACGGAAACTGGTCGCCGTGATAAGTGCTCTCTACACCAATACAGAGTGTCGCGTGAGAGCAGCCGGAACATCCTCTGACCTCTTTGAAATCACGTCAGGAGTCAAGCAAGGATGTGTACTTGCGCCCTTTCTTTTTATCATCATGATGGATTTCATAATGCGTAAGACGGTTTGCCCCGACAGTGGGATACGCTTACATCATGATGACACAAGCGATCTATGCGAAGAAAGACTGTGCGACTTGGAGTATGCAGACGACGCAGTCGTGTTTGACTCGACGATCGAGAGGTTGGAGGTGACCGTGAACAGGCTAGCCGCGAACTCGATGCGTGTGGGTCTTCATCTGAATGCCGCTAAGACCAAATCCATGTGCAGTGCTGCTTGCATCGACGCCGACACTCCTCTGCGGGTTTCTGGTCTGCCCGTCGAGCTGGTGTCCAGATTCAAGTACTTGGGTGCCACGGTTGCCGATGATGGTGGTATTTCTAGTGAGCTTGGAATCCGCATGGGTGTGGCGGGCTCTGCGTTCAACCAACTTGGAGTCGCATGGAGGTCAAGGCTGTATTCTGTGAGGACCAAATGTCGTTTGTTTAACGCGTGCGTGCTACCTGTGCTCCTGTATGGCTGTGAGACATGGCATCTTACTAAGCTTCAAGAGTCACGGCTTTTGAGCTTTGAGAATCGATGTCTCCGCAGAATCTTAGGGGTACATTGGTACGACCGCGTTACAAATATCCGAGTTCGTGAGCAGACACAACAGCCTTCGGTGATTGAAGTTATCACGAAGAGACGATTCACGTGGCTGGGACATGTATTCCGGATGCCGCCAAAGAGTGCGGCACTTCGTACCCTTGTGGCACAGCCTCAAGGGTTCCGTCGCCGTGGCCGGCCCTCCCTCACCCTGCAGCGATGCTACAAAAGCGACCTACGTGCTGCAGGTCTGACATGGCGGGAGGCACAGGAGTTGGCGATAGACCGAGGGAAGTGGCGCCAACTTGTGCTTGCCCTATGCCCCAATGTTGGGACGTGACAGGGTGAAAGAAGAAGAAGAAGAATGATGTTGGTACCACTGTTTTACGGTGACTGGAAACTTCAAAGAACGCGCGACTAGCATGTCGCGTCTCTTCGCGACCGTTTTGAAGCTGAGAGATTCCAGTCTCGCCGTCAGCGAGCCGCCATTGAAATACATTAGCTAGATACTGGCTGGAATTTTAGTTTCAGTTCCGACGGACATAAGTTGCGCCGTGGGAGGATGGCCTATGAGTTCCATCACCAACCATTTCGACAGATTTTAGTTTCTGCGTGAGAGACGATGCCAGCGCGCCGCTCCATTGGCGAGCCAAAAGTCCGACGACAATAAATCGTCCGATTTGCTATGCCCTACTAGGTACTGATCAACGAACGAATAAAAAAGTCGAGCATGTCTCTGGCGCTGATCCAGGAACCGTACCACTGGGGCTCTGAAAAGGGCCCCAAAGTCACTGAAAAGGGACTTGGGTGCGCGGGCCTTGTCGTCAGTGCCAGATGTGCAGAGCCAAAGGCATGTGTATTCGCTCTTGACCCCCGCCTTGGCGTGCTGTCGCTCTTGCACCTATCAACTGAGCTAGTCGCGTGCGCGGATATAAGCTTTCCCGGAGGAGGCAGCGTGGTGGTTATCTCCGCCTACTTCAGCTTTAAGAGCACAAAGGAACACGTGGCATCAGTGCTCGACGGCATTCTACGCGCAGTTGGTGACAGGGATGTCATCATCTGTGCGGATGCCAACTCGCAATCCCCCCTCTGGGCGCCCGTGGATATCCCCATGTGCGACGCAGACGTCATCGAGGAGCTGGTGCACCAGCACAACCTGGTCGTCCTCAACGACCCCAACAGCATGCCGACTTTTGTGTCGCACGCAAACCGCGGAAGCACCCACATCGACATCACCCTGGCCACTGAGTCCGTCGCGAGACGAATCAGCGGCTGGAGAGTCCATGAGAGCGCTTCCATGAGTGATCACCGGTTGATCACTTTTGAGCTGGCCGCTGACTCCTCGCACAATGGCGTCTCTGACGTATCCCCACCCCCGCCTACGCGATTTAGAACGCGTGACGGGAATTGGGAAAAGTTTGAAGAGGTGCTTTCCAAAAAGCTTGACAGGACATCTAGAACCCGTTTTCCGGACCTACACTCGGCCGCCTCACGACTGACTGCAGACATCACCGGATCAGCCGAAGCTTCACTCTGACGCTGCAAGCCCAAGCCACCATGCCAGTCGCCGTGGTGGACGCAGCATGTTTCGCGCCTGCGTGACCTTTTCAGAAAAGCACGCAAGGCCCACCAACGTGCACGCCTGCGCAAGCAACCACCTGCCTCCATCGATCCCCTTGCAACCATGGCCAAATCCACCCGAATGGAATACAAGAAAGCAATCACTCAAGCCAAGAAAGACTACTGGCGTAACTTCGTCACCGTCGAGGGAGGTTCGGACCCCTGGGGTCCTCCATACCGCGCATTGAGGCTGGGACTCAGACCGACGAGCCTCTTGTGCGGTATCGAGAAACCGGGTGGCGGATTCACCAGTACTGAGTCTGAAACGGCTGCGGTCCTACTCGAGGCTCTCATCCCCCTGGATGATGTATCCAGGGATGATGACGCCATGAGGATGGCCCGCTTCGAGGCTTCTCTTCCCATCGACACGGATCACTCATCGTTGCCTTACGAACAGGAGATCAACCACATCGTACGCACGTTGATTGTTGGCAAAGCCCCAGGCCCGGACTGCATTGACAATTTACTTGTCAAACGCACATGGGCCATCGCCGCGCCAGAGATTACAGCCCTCTTCAGTGACTGCATCAGGAGCGGCACGTTCCCCGACTGCTGGAAGAGGGGCTTACTTAAGGTAATCCCCAAAGCTGGCAGCCGAGAACCATCTAGTCCCAAAGCCTACCGCCCTCTAACACTTCTGCCCGCTCTGGGCAAAGTGCTGGAGAAGCTACTGTGCCGCAGGATTGAAGCCCACCTGGAGACACACTCGCCGCTTTCCGATAAACAATTTGGATTCAGAAGAGGCAAATCAACAGTCGACGCCATAAGGAATGTGATTGCCATTGCTGAAAATTCCCGCCGTAAATACGTCCTAGGAGTTTTCCTGGACATTGCAGGTGCGTTTGATAGTGCATCCTGGCCTCTTATACTTCAAAAGCTCCGGCTGAAGAGACTACCAGGAAATTTGTTCGCGTCAATTCAAAGTTATTTCACCAATAGATCGATCGAGTTTCGAGTTGGATCAACCACAATAGAGAGGAACACCAGCATGGGATGTCCCCAGGGCTCAGTCCTCGGGCCCCTTCTCTGGAACGTACTCTTCGACGATCTCCTTAGAATTCCGCTTCCAACCGACTGTACTGTCATCGCTTACGCAGACGATGCGCTGCTGCTGGTCCAGGCCGACAGCAGGGCGAAGATTGAGAGCACCGTTGGCGAAGCCTTAGCATCAATTGAGGCTTGGGGTAGATTAACTAGACTATCATTCGCACCTTACAAGACAGAAGCCATTGTCCTCAAAGGACCGAGACGTCTTAGCTGTTCGAGACTACCCACAGTCCGATTCGGTGACACGAGAGTGAAAGTGTCGAAGATCGTCACCTATCTAGGCGTCAAAATGGACACAATGCTAAATTTCCTACACCATGCAGAAACCCAAGTCCACAAGGCTGGGGTGGCCTTCCAGAGGATCGGCCGTATGGCTGGTGAAGGATGGGGCTTAAAAGTAAGGGCGCTCAAGATCGCCTATGGCGCCATTTTTATGGGAATCGCGGCTTATGCCGCCAGTGCTTGGTGCCCGCGCATTCCCAAAAGTGTCAAACTTAGAATCTCTCTTTTAAGAGGACAGCGCATCGCGCTCCTGTCCATTACCAAGGCCTACCGTACTACCTCAACTGACGCGCTCCAGGTCCTGGCCGGCATTCTCCCACTTGACCTGCACATTCAGGTCAGCGGCGCTTCAATATTGCTCCTCAAGGGCGAGGAGGCCGACGTTGGTGATTTTCACCTCGTCCCCCCCCCTCGGCTAGCTGGCGAAGGAGTAACATTATTGAGGCGCAGAATTAGACTCATGTCGCTCGATGCGGCCTTTAAGACCTGGCAGCGAAAGTGGAACGAATCGACCAAGGGCCGGCACACATATACGTTTTTTCCAGATATACAGTGGCGAATGGAGATAACCAAATACCTGACTCCAGACCATTACACCAGTCAATTTGTGTCTGGTCATGGTGGATTCGCTGGCAAGCTCTTCGAGCTTGGACTTGCAAACCGTCCGACATGTCCATGCGGAGGGGAAATACAGGATGCCAACCACATCCTATGGGAGTGTCTGAGTATGTGCTCCGAACGGGAGGAAATGCTCAGGTCGGTCCAACCAGCTGTTGGACCCATCGGCCCGTCCGACCTGGTTGCTACTAAGGCCAACTATCTTGCTTTCAAAAAATTTGCGGCGTCTTACTACGGGCGTGAAGATCTCTTCACATAAATTTTGCTGCCTGTATGATTAGCTTCGTTCTTTAATTTAATAAACAAGTAGCTTCTTTTTCTTTTTAGTAATTTCCATGTGCTTTTTCTCTCCCTGGCACTTTGCATTAGAGTAAACTCAGTAAACTCAGTCAGAGCTCACTTTGAGCGTAGCAATCTAAGTCTTGGGCATCTTCTCCCAGGACACTCCCAGGCCAATTCTTAGATGCTTCACATCACCAATTGATGGGTCCCGTGATACTCTCGATTAAGACCGAGGGTGGTACGGGGCGGGTTTGGTGGAGGGACTTTAACTTCAATGTCAAAAGTCAAATAATGCGATTATCGTAATGTCTTCCGATAATCCTATAATTTAGTGTTATTTATATGTAGACTTGCATAAAATGATATAGCAGTGAAAACAACACAAGTTTTACGTTTTCTTTTATGAATTTCATAAATACAAATAAAAAAAATATTTATAAATCTCTCATTTCCTAATATGTAAATTAATTAATAAAAATGTTTATAACAATTACAGATTTTTTCGGTCAGAATGGTTGAGTAGGTACCTACCTATTTATCAAATCGAATTTACGTAGTGATCGACGGACGAAGTGAGTAAAATAATTCAAACATGTTTGAAATCCAAAGAACCTGTCTGCTGATTAAAAAGTACGCAGATCTGGGGTGCTCCACGCGAAAAAAATCCGAAGATCGTCTGATTTGCGTGCCAGTGGAGCGCGTGCTTTATTATATACCTAGCTTTTTTTAGGTATACATATAGCTTTATTCCAAAAATAGCTGGCCTATACCTAGTAAATATTGGATGGCAGTGAAATAATATCGGTTACTTAAATAAACCAACATATCAACAAACTAGGTACCTATGAACTGTGTTGGATCACCAAAGACGATTAATGTAATGTCATACATTATTGTCTATTATCACGGCGACCAATTAATATTAGTCTATGACGGCGGCCAAGTACTTGTTTGACAGTTTGCTTACACGTGCTTAGCTCGACACGATTCTTTTTGAGAACGGACACTTTCAATGCGTAAAATGGACGTCAAACGCGAAGCAGTTGACTTCGAACATGATGCAGACGAGCAACATTCGTTCGATATGTCCTTACATGTAAATAACCCACAGTCAAATACTTTCATCAAACAAGAGTATGCTGATGATCCCGACCACGTTGCTGAGGTTAGTTGTCAAATGTTATTCATTATAAAAACACTTCAATCGATAATATTTGTATAAAAAAGTTATATTGTAATATTCTAAGACAGTTGTTCTCAGATGATGACACCAACGATAAACCTAAGTAAACAGGAAGCAAGTGTGTTCCCGAAAGAAATATGTGGTCACTTGGGAATTTTTCAAAGGCTGTGGAAGGAAACTTTTTAAAACTTAACCGATTATAATTACTGTATATGAGTCGCCAGCAGTAGTAGTACCTACGCTCTATTGATTTAGATAAGTTTTGAGCGGTTCGTTCTGAATTTAATCTATCAAAACGTTCTTGTGATTAAAGCTATAAAACAATGTACCTAGCACTTATTTTAATTTGTTCGCATAATTGTCTAACGACCGGTTTTGTTCGCTTTGAGAACATTATTACCAAATTTACATAACATATTATTTTATTTTTAATTCTATTATTATAAGTAGGTACCTATGAATTATCACGTGACATTGTTAATTTGGGTAGATTATATTGTTTGCACTGTGCTTGTTATTATATTTTTAATGGGTAGGTACCCCTCGTGATTACTCTTGTAGAGTACCTATCTAATGGATGTTTGAAGAATAATCAATGCAATGATTGAATTTTACCAAACAACAAATCACACATCGATTTAATGCCGAATCGCATTTTCACCGAGACCACTCGGGGTGGACCGAGCGTGAGAGTGTGGTAGGTCCGCTCGACTCGAGTTTGTATTCCTCGTCAGCACTCGCATCTGTTGCAGTTCTTTGTGCCTAGCTGCTGAAGTACTGGGCATATTAAAACCATAATGACGTATACAATTTGACAGCGCTAAAAATGTCACCATAATAAATTACAATACCAATAGAAGTGACACTGAGGTGTATTGTGTACTGGTAAATTACCTACCTATGAGATAATAGCAGACTAAACGTAGATATCCAATATGATGTCATTTTATTATTCGCATACCTATTCGCTTCCCCAGCAATTTCTTCTTTGGCGATTATCCGAAGTCGTGTTTTAAGAATGGTACCTAGTACGTCGCGACTGTAAGGTCAGTTTCAGACGGGACACCGGTGTCGCGCTTGCATATATTATTGGAGGCCTTTGTATTCGAATAAAGGGGCCTTTGTATTATGTTTATGAACGCCCCAGAGCTTATGAGTAAACGCGTGTCCGGTGCTCTTTTCCGTCGGCTGGTGCATTCTCAAGACGCCGATACACTTTTTTTTATTACCGCAGGCAGTTTTATGTTCTAATTCATAACGCAAAATTATGCGTTGACTCTGGGGCACTCATAACATAATACATGGGCCACTTTATTCGAATACAAAGGTCTCCTATATTATATACGAGCGCGACACCAGTGTCCCGTTAGAAACGGGCCTAAGACTATCCGCTCACGTGAATACTCAAAAAAGACGAGACTGAAACTCCGGTATCTAGCTAATGTATTTCAATGACGGCAAGACTGGAATCTGTCAGTTTCAAAACGTTCGCGATCGAAACTGAAGAGACGCGATTTACTCTCAGTTTGCGGTCACTTCATAAAACAGTGGTCCCAATATTAGTACATTCGATGAAAAATCATATTTCCTTACCAAAATTGGTAGCACAGAACTGAACTGAACACGAAACAACAAGCCATGACGTCAATATTCCCGTAAAGATATTACGGAAAATACTTTGAATAAGTAGGAAAGACAATAGGTTTGACAGTTTGAGGTTATGAGACTATTAGGTTTCAGTAGCACCGTGTGCGAAGCATCGGTCACTGTGCAGTTTATGAGTTCCATCACCAACCAGTTCGTCAGATTGTAGTTTCTGCGTGAGCGGATGGCCTAAGATTGCAATAAATTTCGGACAATGGCTTCGTCAAACGGTCGGTGATGCTGTAACTTCGTGTCGTCGTGGCTCCAGGAACAGTTAACTATTAATTATTATACGCATTCTAAAAATAATTATGTCACCTCGCATTCCGATGTGAAAATGCATAGTACGACGAATATATCTTGTCAGTCTAGCGTCACCTATTAATTCTCAAAAAAACCTCTAAATGAATTGTCCACCACAAACTCAAATACTTATTTTCAGGGAGTAGATTTAAACGCAGAGAATGTTGAAGACACAATAAACCAAACCGTTCACGAGGATCCTCTACCCAGTCACTGTTCTTCAAAATGCAAACCAGCAAATCAGGTATGTCCACCACAAAACTCTTTGAAAATTCAACAATGCCTACTTACTGTCATAGTGATTATTAGTGATATTTTTTGACGTGTTAAAATATTATTATGTTGAAATCATTGATTATAATGTTATCAGTGAACCAATAATTTTGTAAGGTTTATATTAAAATGAGTGAAATACATGGCATATATATACAGTTTCATAGTACGCACCTAGGTACTTGTTTGAATAAAATATAACCACACTGCATCGACACCTGCATGACGTTTTGAACATTTTTATCTTTTTTACATGTCTACACTTTTCAAATCATGTCAAAATCACGTTTTTTGTTTTAAACCGTTGGCACTATGTATTCTCAATATGAATATTGTCTATTATCTATCGTTTGTAGGTTGGGTTATGTTCAAAATAGTATCTATGGATATAATATCGCAAGTCATTTTAACGTACGCACACGTAGAAACTGTTAAAATTGATTAAAATTAACATGAATAAATATTAATAATTAAAAATAATAATACAATAACGTTGCACTCTCATCAATTGACTTTAGAGAGGTGGTAATCGTTCAAAATATTGTGCAAAATGTCGAAACCATTGACTAAGTTTGTCGCCATGACAGCGTGACAGTGACGTGACATGTATCTCAATTCGATCACAACTTAAGGCCGTACATCAGTTGAGGCACGGTCTAAAAAGATCGTGGATAGGCGATGCGCGGATTACGGGTCGCGGGTGCAAATGACGCCTGTCAAACGAAATATAATTTGTCATATAAATCCAACATACTTCCATTTTAGGTTCTGTTTATTGTTCTATTAGTAACAATATTAATATATTCATTGACATGTTTTCTTTTTATAGTAAATGGGTAACTTTTTTAGTCATCTTTGCACGATTTAAGAATTAATTGGCCCGTTGCCATCACGAAGCAAAGTTACGTGTTTCCAACTCGGCGTTCTCTCACTGAATGCGAGCGAGTCCAAAATTTCGTCGCGCCTATAGTTGAAAATTATTTGCCGTTTCACTAATGTGTCACCTTAAGCCTCACCTGTTAAAGTCTACATTAGCAACAAAAAATTTCTTATAGCCATGGTATCTCAGGAACGGTCACATACTAATCTGCTGCTCGGAGATATGGAGATCGTCAACGAATATGTTTAACTCGGATTAACTAATCATCTTAAAGATGAATTCTAGACTAGCTTATTTGGTATCCCCACATGGTTATGGTTTATCTGTAGCCGAGTTTCGCATTCCTGCAATCTTTAGCCCCCATGCGTACATAATACATCATAAGCAAATCCGGTGGTGAATGATTAGCAATCGTCTGAAATAATATAATATATTATTTAAGTTCCATGCGTATTCATTTGTTATAACATCAACATACCCGTTTTTTTAATACATTCTTTACTATTCACTTTGATGTTATATTTCATGTTCTTTTAGTTCATTCCTGCAACTTCTGCATTGACCGACACCGCTAGTGTCGCATTGTCAAAGAAAATCTCAGAATTACAAGAGCCATATGATGAAATACAGATTGATGAACAAGACATCAAGCAAGAACTCGTGACATATTATCAAACAATTACTAATACAGACGTCGTCAGTCACACTGTTAAATGTAATCAATTGCAATCTACTGTCACAGATCCAGAATTATTAGTAGCTGTTATAAAGATTGAGAAGAAATCATTTCATTACGAAAATTTTGTATGCAGTATTTGTTTTGATTTTTTTGCATCGTTATATTTATTAAAACTTCACAAAGCAGTTCATAAAACAGCAACAACTAAAAAGATAGATAAGGGTGTAGGTCTATTAAAACCTACCAGTTACTCCAGTGTTAAATCTAATTCCAAGAACATACACAAAATGGTGCATTCTGGTGAAAACCCGTTTAAATGTGATCAATGTGAATACTCGTGTATGCAATATGTTCATCTGAAAATGCATAAAATGACTCATTCTGGTGATAAACCATCAAAAAGTGATAATAATGAATACTCATGTATTACATCTGGTGATTTAAAGATATACAAATTGATTCATTCTGCTGAAAAGCCATTTAAATGTAGCGAATGCAATTACTTATCTAAATATGAAGGTCAAATGAGGCGTCATCAGATGACTCATTCTGGTATAAAGCCATTTAAATGTGACCAATGTAATTACTCATGTATAAGCTCTGCTTATATGAAAACTCACAAAATGACTCACTCTACTGAAAAGCCATTTAAATGTGAGCATTGTGATTACTCTTGTAAACAATCTGGTAACCTGAAAATCCACAAAATGACTCATTCTGGTAAAAAGCCATTTAAATGTGACCAATGTTATTTCTCATGTGCGCAATCTTTTAATCTTAAATTACACAAAATGACACATTCTGGGGATAAACGATTTAAATGTAATCAATGTGATTACTCTTGTATACAATATAATCAGCTGAAAATACACAAAATGAGTCATTCTGGTGAAAAGCCATTACAATGTGACCAGTGTAATTACGCTTGTATATTATCTAGTAAGATGAAAAGACACAAAATGACTCATTCTGGGGAAAAGCCATTCAAATGCAGCCAATGTGATTACTCATCTAAAACATCTGATCATCTTAAATTACACAAAATGACACATTCTGGAGAAAAACCATTTAAATGTAAGCAATGTGATTACTCGTGTATACAATCCAATCAGCTGAAAATACACAATGCATCGCATTCAGATGAGAAACCATTTAAATGCAATGAGTGTAATTTTGCATTTGCGCGATCTGATAAACTTAAATTACACAAAATGACACATTCTGGAGAAAAACCATTAAAATGTAATCAATGTGATTACTCATGTATACAATATGAACAGCTGAAAATACACAAAATGCGTCATTCTGGTGAAAAGCCATTTAAATGTGATCAATGTCATTTCTCATGTGCGAAATCTTATAATCTTAAATTACACAAAATGACACATTCTGGAGAAAAACCATTTAAATGTAATCAATGTGATTACTCATGTATACAATCTAGTCATCTGAAAATACACAAAAGGAGTCATTCTGGTGAAAAGCCATTTAAATGTGATCAATGTCATTTCTCATGTGCGAAATCTTATAATCTTAAATTACACAAAATGACACATTCTGGAGAAAAACCATATAAATGTAAGCAATGTGATTACTCGTGTATCCAATCTAATCAGCTGAAAATACACAATGCGTCGCATTCAGATGAGAAACCATTTAAATGTAATGAGTGTAATTTTTCGTATACGCGATCTGATAAACTTAAATCACACAAAATGACACATTCTGGAGAAAAACCATTTAAATGTAATCAATGTGATTACTCATGTATACAATCTAATCAGCTGACAATACACAATGCGTCGCATTCAGATGAGAAACCATTTAAATGTAATAAATGTAATTTTTCGTGTGCGCGATCTGATCATCTTAAATCACACAAAATGTCACATTCTGAAGAAAAACCATTTAAATGCAATCAATGTGATTTATCGTGTATACGATCTTATCAGCTAAAAAGACACAAAATGACTCATTCTGGTGAAAAGCCATTTAAATGTAATCAATGTAATTTCTCGTGTGCGCGATCTGATCATCTTAAATCACACAAAATGACACATTCTGGAGAAAAACCATTGAAATGTAATCAATGTGATTTCTCGTGTACACGATCTAATCAACTGAAAATACACAATGCGTCGCATTCAGGTGAGAAACCATTTAAATGTAATGAGAATTATTTTTCGTGTGCGTGATCTGATAAGCTTAAATCACACAAAATGTCACATTCTAGTACAATTTTTCTTCAATGACACATCTATTTGAAATCGCACAAAAATTCACATCTTATGTTAATTGACGTACACACAACTACTTAGAAACGTATGTCGATTTGAATCGATTCATTTATTTGGTATTACATACTTAGGTCAGTAATTAATAATTATGTTTATGTAGTTTCCTAGTTATACTAAGATCTGCACACTTTTCTCAAATGATAACTCCAGATCAATCGTAATGAGTCATCGCGGTGCCGTATATTTTATAATTATTTTGAAAGAAAAGCGATAGATGCTCTTCGAACAAGGTGTATGAAGGTAGAATACTGAGGTATATAACTTAAACAGATTAAATTAAATAA
The DNA here is from genome assembly GCF_057557595.1 of Rhyacophila brunnea. NCBI lineage: Eukaryota > Metazoa > Arthropoda > Insecta > Trichoptera > Rhyacophilidae > Rhyacophila > Rhyacophila brunnea. The sequence continues at coordinate 7,228,889 of NW_028232785.1, forward strand.
ATAATCGTGGGAGTATGTACCGCACAGAAGTTGGAATGTCTCGAATTCATGTTATGATAGAGTAATTATTGCAATTTAAAAGTTTGACATGTTCTCTAAAATCTGGCTCAGTGCTAATTTATTTGTGCTTCATAGAGATATGCATGTTTTTTTTAGAATTATTATTAACCATGTCCTTGCTTTTTCGTACAAGGTGGTTGTTAGTAATTGTGAACAATCACAAACGCCCAGGCTTTGAGAAAAACACATAAATATTTTTTTCATGGCCGGGAATCGAACCCAGAACTCTCGGGTGGAAGGCCAGCGCCTTACCCACTGCACCACGAGAGCCGCCTAGATATGCATGTTCTATATATCGGATAATCTTGATTTTTTTCTAGCATACATATTTATATATACACCAGCAGGGAAAGGTGGAGTTAGACTGTTAGGATCCGCCATAAAAAGTCCACATTAAATAGAGTACAGTTTACTGATGGTGTTGGTTAGTTTTTTTTAAATTCAATCATACCCTGCGAAAACCAAGCCATAATAAATAATAGTAAAAAAATACTCATCTGCTATAAAATATCTAAAATTACGCAATTAAATCATACATCACATATAGTTTGTTTTAGGCTGGGCTTAATAATAAAATGAAGCAGTAATAATAATGTTTAATATTTATATTCTTAATCCAACGGAAAAAAAAATGTTTGAATGAAAAAGTGTGCACATTTTGGTCGTATCGCCGAAAATATACCAAAACTATTATGGTTTGGTTAGGTAGGGTTCAATTGATATTGAAAAACTAACCAACACCATCTGTAAATTACCGTCTTATTTCAATAAAAATAAATACGTATGACTTATAAATTTTAATAAGCATTATTTATGGCGGATCTTATCAGTCTACCTCCTGACATACTCCTGGACTTCCCGTCTTCAATGGGAGCTGGAACTAAGTGTTGTAGGCCTAAAAGTGCAGCTTGGCCACATAGTCAATTAATAGAATAGCAAAGACTTATGTCGTATCACTTGGCTATCTGGATAAAAAGGAAAATGTTAAATTGAGAATGCTAATTATAATATGTACCTAGATATAAAATTTCAAACCAATAGTTTTACGTATTATATTAAGATTGAAAGCATTTAAATTGTTATTAATTTTGTAATAGGACTAGCTTGTAAATCTATGTAAGATTATTTTATGAGTTTAAAAGAGATGGATGTAAAAGATGCAAGAGTGGAAGACAGTTAGCATGAGAGTTCTCATGCGATAACTGTATACGCTGAATAGACAGTCGAAAAAAATACGAGTCGTGAGCGGATGCGAAATTGAGACCTCGCGCCAAAAATAAAACGAATGTTGCCATTAATAATTAGAATATAAGTGATATTAAGATACAGTTAATTAAGGAATTATAGAAACGATAATAATAAACACATATGTCACTGTTTAAAATAAGTTTGTAAACTAAAAACCATTGAAAATACAAAGCCACGTGCTCACTAAAAAACAATTTATTTTATTTTATTTATTTTTGTTAACCCTGAGTTCTCGGGATATCTCACTCCACACAATTTATTGCTCTGAATACCCAAATTATCGACTAACCAACCCTACGAGATATTATATTCTTGGAAAAAAATAAATGGTTATTAGAACAGCTTGTAACTACATACTATTTGATTAATAAAGCCCCAAGGGAAGATCTAACAAAATATTCGTACCGCCAAAAAAGTTAAATAAAAACTAATTTGCAGAACCAAATACTTTTAATATCTAAAGATATTTTAGAAAACGTACTAATTTCTCAATCAAACGACACTTTATTGGTATTTTAACATTTTTACTTCGACATGTGTGCCACCAAAATATCTACCTATTGAATTGAGACATTTTAAAATTGTCCTGAAGATTTTACAGATACGTAATGTTTATATCCGATATTTCCTTACCGTATACGTTCGCCATATTTACTGTTCACGTCTAACAAAATGACATTTTCATCGCTTAAGACCTTCTAACCCTTTATTGACAGATAGAACTAATTATTTTAATTCAAATAACGAATGTACGCATTGTCGCACATTTTTTTCTGGTGAGAAAGCTATAATTTTGGTACAATTCGCAACGCTAAAGAAGCTCGTAAACGAGCAACTTGTGACGGCAATTGTGTTGCTGTTAAAAGTTCCCCAAATACGAAAATAGTACCTAGTCTACGTTGCCGTAAACTTTCCATCTCTTGCCATTGCTTTTTGGCAGCATGGTTGGTCGATATATCGAATATCGAGCTCAATCGAAAATACGGCAATAATTGCTAGTTAAATCTATTTCATTCTCGCTCTGCTCCATATGTGCGTCTCTGTTTGACTTCACCATCTTACGATGATATCATTAATTATCAACCGCGCATAGCAACTGCTTTGCAGTACCTCTACGAAGACTCAAGTACTTTAACCAATAGTCCCCAATCTTAGGAGGACAACGACTCTCACCTCTTTGAATTTGCGTGGCGTGTGTAATTAAATAAATAAGTTTTATATGCTTAAATAATTAACCATAAAATTAGTTTTAATGAACTAGTTAATAAATAATAAACTTGAAGAACTCTGTAAAAATTGTTTTGCGAAATAATAAACTTGTAATCTATGTAATAAATGAGTTTAATGAATAATAAATTTTATAAACTAAATAAATCTGTTTTTTATAAATTAATAAACTACCTATTTAAACTTTTAGTAAGGATGTTTTATGAAGAAGCTTCCATTATAAGCGACCTTAAGGTTTATAAATAAATCAACTACAGAACTTTTATAGACATTATTTGATAAGAACCTTAAATATATAGAACCCCCTACGGGTATAATTATAAAACTGTTTGTGAATAAAGGAGATTACTACTGCACTACTACAACGTAATCCAAATCCACAATTTAGACCTCCGGATTCAGGGTTGGAGCTACCCAGAGCCCGGAAAAATTCACAGTGAAGAAATGCAAATCGTAAAACTGACAAATCAGCGAAATGTCAAACTGTCTGAGGTGAATGAAAATCCATCCCGAAAGGAAAACTATGGCGCCGTCTATGCATAGGTACTTCACAAGTATATTAAAATCCAACACCATGACGCCAAGCCGTCTACAAGACCAGCGAGACAGACTGGCGACCGCCAGATGGCTCTGCTAGTTAAGATAATTAAATTTAATGTGGGTTAATATTTCATTTTAAAAATGACAACACGACGTTTATGTTTATTTTATTATTGATGGCTTCAAGGGTCACATTCACCTCACATTTTGTTATGTTATTTCTGTAATAAAAACGTGTCCACAATTTGTTTTTATTAAAAATAAAAACTGATCCCAGATTTTGAACCTCTTATGGCTACCCCAAACCATAATACAATAATAATTACCTTTCCTCTTCTGAAACCAAACATACAAGGACAATACAATAAATTGTACTTATCAGAACATGATCAATATTCAGAATGCAATCCTCGCCCAATCATGTTTTGGTGAGGTTGCTGCCTCGTCACCATTATACCTACTGCCCTGCTAAGTAAAAAGACAGTGTGTTTAGCTTTATTGAAATTAAAACCCAAGCTTTAAAGTACTTATCTTTTGTCGCACTTATATAACACCTTTGCGGTGGGCATTGCTTTCCGGACCCAAGTAAATTAAGTTAATCTTTAGTTTCATTATTTAATTTTGAGTTTGAATTTCTTGAAAATTCTGTTGGCTGTCGCCTGATGCTGTGAATGCCAAATGCATGGATGTGACAATGACCCATTGCGGGGGTTAAGTTCCACGTTGCTTTATCCTGTACCTACTAAGCTGAATAAGAACGACTGGGTGTCCATCAATGGCTTCAATAGAAGTTATATACCTAGGGACCTCATGTAGCCCTACCTTCTAGCTGATTTTATCAGTGCAGTAGGCGCTGGTTTATTGGACATTGGTCTGATTATTGTCAGATGTAACCAGTGCAGTTTAGGAATACCAACTACATCGAAAATATTACCTAATTTATCAAATGATTGAGTACCCTACTGGTAAAATGGGGTGATGTAGTGCCAACTTTTGACGTTTTTTTCAAATACCTCTGCCATTTATTTTAGAGCTAGATTTTTATTCTAAATAGGTATATAATAAATGTGTCTTCGAACCAAAGACATTCTAATTCTCATTCTAATGGCAAGTAAATAAGTACATAATTCCAATACTGGGGAATAGTTATGGTCGATTAAAACTGGCCCACATCACCCATATTTTGTGGTGAACTTGTCTACCCCTTAAAGGTTATAAAATTTCAAACCAATTCACTTCACCACGTAAAATCGATCAGTTTAATAAAAATATAGGTAGGAAGCCTCAAAATTTAGAAAAAAAGCTTAACTTAATTTAGCATCGTACCTACCTACTAAATATCCTTTTCTGGAGTCAAATTTTGCATGGATCATGATTTTTAGTCAAATAGACAAATTTAGTGCCAAATTGTCATTCAATTGTAATAATAATTATTATTGTGGTTACAATTTCATGCACATTCAACACGGTAAGTATTTTCTCAGCACTGCACAAAAATACACAAGCAATAACAAGTCGAGACGTCAATATTTAAAAATGGGCGAACGGATTTTTCATTTAAAATATGTGGCAGATGTTGAAAAATACTCCTGCCTGGATAATAATTATAGGCTGCCAGAATATTCCCGTAAAGCTATTGCGGAAAAAGCTTCGAATAAAGTAGATGAGACAATGGGTTTGGCAGTTTGAGGTCATTAGGTTTCAGTAGCGACGTGTGCGAAGCATCAGTCACTGGCCAGTTTATGAGTTCCATCAGATTTTAGTTTCTGCGTGAGAGGATGATGACGTATTTTATGCCAAAAATAGCTGGCCCATACCTAATAAATATTGGCTGGCAGTGAAAGGGCTGTAAATATCGGTTAGGTACTTAAATAAACCAACTTATCAAAAAAATACCTATCATCTGTGTTGGATCACCAAAGACGATTAATTTAATGTCATTCATTATTGTCTATTATCACGGCGGCCAATATTAGTCTATGGTGGCGCCCAAGAACTTGTTTGACAGCATTGGTTACACGTGTGTGGTGTGACAAGATTCTTTTTAAGAACGGACGCCATTCAATGCGTAAAATGGACGTAAAACGTGAAACAGTTGACTTCGAACCTGATGCAGACGAGGAACATTCGTTCGATGTGTCTTCACATGGAAATAACTTCCAGTCAAATACTTACATCAAACAAGAGTATGCTGATGATCCCGACCACGTTGTTGAGGTTAGTTGTCAAATGTTATTCATTATAAAACACTTCAATCGATAATATTTGTAAAAGAAGTTATATTGTAATATTCTAAGACAGTTGATTCTCAGAGAGAATCAACAGATGACCCCAACGATATACCTACCTAAGTAAACTGGAAACAAGCGTGTTCCCTAAAGAAATATTATGTGGTCACTTGGGAAGTTTTCAAAGGCTGTAGAAGGATACTTTTTAATACCTACTTTAGCTGATTATAATGACTATATATGAGTCACCAGCAATGGTCCGCTCTATTGATTTAGATAAGATAAGTTTGGAACGTTCTTTGTGCCTAGCTGCAGAAGCGCTGGGCATATTAAAACCATAACGACGTATACAATTTGATAGCGGTAAAAATGTCACCCCAATTAATAATTACAATGCCAATAGAAGTCACACTGGGGTGTATTGTGTACTTGTAATTATGAAATGCTAGCAGACTAAACGTGTCAAACATGATATCATTTTATTATTCGCACACCTATTCTATTTGCTTCCCACGCAATTTCTTCTTTGGAGATTATCATAAATCGAGTTTTAAGAACGGTACCTAGTACGTCGCGACTATAAGGCCATCCGCTCACGTGAATACTCAAAAAAGACGAGACTGAAACTCCAGTATCTTGCTAATGTATTTCAATGACAGCTAGCTCACGGCAAGACTGAAATCTCTCAGATTCAAAACTTTTGCGACCTGAACCGAAGAGACGCGACATGCTAGTCTCCCGGTCACTCAGTTTCCAGTCACCCATAAAACGGTGGTACCAATATCAGTAGATGCGATGAAAAATCATATTTTCTTACCAAAATTGGTAGCATTGAACTGAAAAGGACAAGAAACAACAAGCCATGACGCAGTGGCGCACCCAGGATTTGATATTGGGTGGGGAGCAAGAAGAAGAATGTTAATTAGTCCCATAGGCTTTTTTTCTTCTTCACAGCCTAATTAATCGTTTATCGGCCTTTTGTCTATTGCACTCAGTGCACCTACACCATGGTCCCCACATCCTGAAACGGGCCCTCAGGCTAGGATATTTTGCGGGACCCTTACCTACCGCTAAGATTTAAGGCAGTGTAAAACACTATAATAACGTTTTTCTAATTGTGTTTAAGTTCAAATTAAGGGTAATTATACAGTGAATTATTGACGATTTTTAATACATCTACTTTATTTATTTATTTATTTATTTAAGAATACAAAACATTGTGGACATAACAAATTTAAATTCAAGACGTACTCAACATGAGATTTACATTATAAGTCAAACATTACCCTCACAAGAGAGAAGAGAATACAGAAAAAGAAATATATATATATAACAAAAAAAATAAATAATCAAAACATACTTAAGTACAATTTAATACAGAAAAATATAATTTTTGAGAACGAAAAATATACAATTTTATACAGAAAAATACAGTTTAAAAAATAAAATGCAAAGTACATCATTGAAAATGTCCATGTCTTTAGGGAGCGCATTTATTAGTCTTGCCCCCCTCGCTAATGGTGCCTGATAGGCTTGACACGAGGAAACGGTTCCAATCCAGAATAGATCATGGCTGCGACTACGTAGGTAATTGACAGGCGCATGGAAATTCAAATTCATTAGGACACCAGGATTGGAAACGATCCCTCGCAATAACAGGCAAAAGTGTTTCAACAGCAGAAGAGACCGACGAGATTCAAGAGAGTGAAAAGTAAGCATGCCTTGTAGAAAGGCAGTTGGAAAATAATCATCTGACGAATTATCGAAAGGAAAATAGTTAAATGTTTTAAAATAAAGACATCGAAGAAATTTCTTCTGGACGCGTTCTAAAATAAGCTTATAGGAAACCTCATAAGGACACCAGATAATCGACCCATATTCAAGAATGCTACGCACTAATGAGACGTAGAGTGTGCGTAATACATTAGGATTCTTGAATCGTTTGGATGGTCGCATGATGAATCCTAGAAGCTTACTCGCACGTAGAGCCGTGGAAGTTATATGCAAGTGAAAGGATAATGAAGAATCAAAAATTATCCCAAGATCTTTCGCCTCAGATTGACGTTTTAACGATTTTTTTGACATAATATAATTATATTTAATCGGGGTGCTTGAAAAAGTAATACAAAAGCATTTGTCAGTATTAAATTCTAATTTATTCTTTTTTGACCAACTTTCAATTGAGCAGAGATTTCTCTGTAACATGCAACAGTCCAACTCATTGCGAATTGGTGCATATAATTTCAAATCATCCGCAAAAAGTAAAAATTCTACTCCATCCATGGCTTTAACTATATCATTGACAAATATGAGGAACATAATTGGTCCAAGATTTGATCCTTGCGGAACACCTGAAAGAGTTTGAAAGACTTCAGATGCACACCCAGCGTACTCGACATATTGACAACGATGCGAAAAATAAGATTTGAAAAAATTTATAAAATTAATAGATCCGCCTACTGCACTCAGTTTAGTTAAAAGAATATCATGATCCACTCGATCGAAAGCCTTTGACATATCTGTATAAATTGCATCAACTTGACAATGATTGTCTAGTGAACGAGATATGTATTCAGTGTACTCCATGAGGTTGGTAACTGTTGATCGAGTAGATCGAAAACCATGTTGAGCGTCAGTCAGCTGACCATCCACATGTTTATATATATATTTATGTAAAATGGACTCAAATAGTTTGACCGGTGCAGAGAGAACAGCCACTGGTCGGAAGTTAGTTATTTCAGATACCGAGCCATTTTTATACACCGGTCGTATACGATTTAAGCTCCAACATTCATGGAAGGTAGATTTACTTAAACATAGATTGAAAATATACAACAAAGGATCGCTTAAAAGTTTTTTGCATCCTTTCAATAGCCATGGAGGAATGCCATCTGGACCTACTGAGGATTTCGGATATAGTCTAGAGAAAGCATATTTCATATCTGACTCATCCAGAGGACCAATATTTAGTATGGGCCAAGAAGACGAAAGTATTCAGGTTGAGGTTGAAGTGTTGGTGGAGTCGTGGAATAAACTGACCTAAAATATTCAGCAAAACCGTCAGCGATGGATTTATACCCATTCAATACACTAGCCCTAAAAGACATAGACGATAGCTGTGCAGAAGAGTTACGTAAACTCCTAACATGCGTCCAAAAAGTTTTCGGGTCTGAGGTTAAATTTAAAGAAATTTTCTCACGTACGCTTTGTGAGCAGCGTCAATGGCGCGATGAACTCTTCTGCGCATATCAGAGAAAGCACCATAATCATTCAGGCACTTCGAACGCTTCCATCGTTTATGACAGATGGCTTTCAAGTCAATGGATTTAATAATGCTATGAGTGAACCATTTAGGGTAGCTGCGCAAAGTACCCGAAGACTTCTTAATGGGAAAAGACTTGGAAAATACACTATAAATATTTACATAGAAAACATCAATTGCAACATTATAATGGAGCTGTAATCAAAAAATATATTGCACAATTATATAATTGAAAATGTTCATGGCCATGAAGTATAATAGCGCCTACCTTTTTTTTTACTATAAAAGCTATTTTATGATGTGTGTTTATTTCACTTATCTGTTCAACCCGACACGCCGGGCCCCAAGGCTAGTGCCCTGTCAACCCTCCCCAGTCATGACCTACACCACTCCGGAATTCAGATGGACACCGAAAATTTTTTGACAGCTCCATTGGAGATTTGGTTTCTAAAAAAACCAAATTTTTGTGTTAGAAATTAAAATCGAAGAAATTTTTCTTAAAAGGGTGCTGGAGAATTACAAATCATTTATTGCCGTGTTTTTATTTGTCTAAGCCCAAAGGTATAGTTTATTGGCTTTCAATTTCAATGTTTAAAATCATTCTGATAATTTTCATGTTTGCGGGGTGCCAGGGCCCCTTGCGAACCCCCCCGCCCACAACCCCTGGGTGTGCCACTGCCATGACGTAAATAGTTAAAGATGGACGAACCGATTTTTATATTAGAATATGCGGCAGATGTCGAGTAATACTACTGCCTGTATAATAACAGGCTGCCAGAATATGGCCTAAGATTGCAGTAAATTTCGGACAACGGCTTTCTCGAACGGTCGGTGATGCTGTAACTTCTTGACCTCGTGGCTCCAGGAACAGTTAACTATTAATGATTATACCCATTCAAAAAATAATTATGTCACCTCGATTTCCGATGTGAAAATGCATAGTACAACGAATATATCTTGTCAGTCTAGCGTCAACTATTTAATCTCAAAAAACCCGCCAAATGTATTGTCCACTACAAACTCGAATACTTATTTTCAGGGAGTAGATTTAAACCCAGAGTATGTTGAAGACACAATAAACCAAACCGTTCACGAGGATCCTCAACCAAGTTACTGTTCTTCAAAATGCAAACCAGCAAATCAGGTATGTCCACCACAAAACTCTATGAAAATTCAACAATGCCTACTTAGGTACTGTCATTGTGATAATTAGTGATATTTTTTGACGTGTTAAAAAGTTTATTATGTTGAAATCATTAATTATAATGTTATCAGGGAACCAATAATTTGTAAGGTTTATATTAAAATGAATGAAATATATGGCATATATAATTTTTTTCATAGTAGACACCTAGGTACTTGTTTAAATAAAATATAACCGCAATGCATCGACACCTGCATGACGTTTTGAACATTTTTATCTTTTTTACATGTCTACACTTTTTCAAATAATGTTGTTTTGTTTTAAATGGTTGCCACTATGTATTTTCAATAAGAATATTGTCTATTATCTATTGTTTGTAGGTTAGGTTCTGTTCAAAATACTCGTAGTATCTATGGATATAATATCGCAAGTAATTTTAACGTACGCACAAGTAGAAACTGTTAAAATTGATTAAGTATGTAAGATACATGAATAAGTAATAATAATTAAAAATAATAATACAATAACGTTGGCACTCTTATCAATTAACTTTAGAGAGGTGGTAATCGTTCAAAATATTGTGCAAAATGACGAAACCATTGACTAACTTTGTCGCCGTGACAGCGTGAAAGTGACGCAACATGTATCTTAATTCGATCACAACTTAAGCCTCAAATAAGTCTACATTAGCAACTGGTATCTCAGGAATCTCACCTACTAATCTGCTGTTCAAAGATATGGAGATCGTCAACGAATATGTTTAACTCGGATTAACCAATCCTCTTAAAGATGAATTCTAGACTAGCTTATTTGGTATCCTCACAGGGTTATGGGTTTATCTGTAGCCGAGTTTTTCCTTCCTGCAATCTTTAGCCCACGTGCGTACATTAGACATCATAAGCAAATCCGGTAGTGAATGATTAGCAATCGTCTGAAATAATATAATATATTATTTAAGTTCCGTGTGTATTCATTTGTTATAACATCAACATATCCGTTTTTTTAATACATTCTTTACTATTCACTTTGATGTAATATTCCATGTTCTTTTAGTTGATTCCTGCAACTTCTGCATTGACCGACACCGCTAGTGTCGCATTGTCAAAGAAAATCTCAGAATTACAAGAGCCATACAATGAAATACAGATTGATGAACAAGACATCAAGCAAGAACTCGTGACATATTATCAAACGATTACTAATACAGACGTCGTCAGTCACACTGCTAAATGTAATCAATTGCTATCTACTGTCACAGATCCAGAATTAGTAGTAGCTGTTATAAAGATTGAGAAGAAATCATTTCATTACGAAAATTTTGTATGCAGTATTTGTTTTGATTTTTTTGCATCGTTATATTTATTAAAACTTCACAAAGCAGTTCATAAAACAGCAACAACTAAAAAGATAGATGAGGGTGTAGGTCTATTGAAACCTATCAGTTACTCCAGTGTTAAATCTAATTCCAAGAATATACACAAAATGGTGCATTCTGGTGAAAACCCGTTTAAATGTGATCAATGTGAATACTCGTGTATGCAATATGTTCATCTGAAAATGCATAAAATTACTCATTCTGGCGATAAACCATCAAAATGTGGTAATAATGAATACTCATGTATAACATCTGGTGATTTAAAGATATACAAATTGATTCATTCTGCTGAAAAGCCAATTAAATGTAGCGAATGCAATTACTTGTCTAAATATGAAGGTCAAATGCGGCGTCATCAGATGATTCATTCTGGTGGAAAGCCATTCAAATGTAATCAGTGTTGTTACTCATGTGCGCGATCTTATAAACTTAAAACACACAAAATGACTCATTCTGGTGAAAAGCCATTTAAATGTGATCAATGTAATTTCTCATGTGCGCTATCTAATAATCTTAAATCACACAAAATGAAGCATTCTGGAGAAAAACCATTTAAATGTAAGCAATGTGATTACTCGTGTATACAATCCAATCAGCTGAAAATACACAATGCATCGCATTCAGATGAGAAACCATTTAAATGCAATGAGTGTAATTTTGCATTTGCGCGATCTGATAAACTTAAATTACACAAAATGACACATTCTGGAGAAAAACCATTAAAATGTAATCAATGTGATTACTCATGTATACAATATGAACAGCTGAAAATACACAAAATGCGTCATTCTGGTGAAAAGCCATTTAAATGTGATCAATGTCATTTCTCATGTGCGAAATCTTATAATCTTAAATTACACAAAATGACACATTCTGGAGAAAAACCATTTAAATGTAATCAATGTGATTACTCATGTATACAATCTAGTCATCTGAAAATACACAAAAGGAGTCATTCTGGTGAAAAGCCATTTAAATGTGATCAATGTCATTTCTCATGTGCGAAATCTTATAATCTTAAATTACACAAAATGACACATTCTGGAGAAAAACCATATAAATGTAAGCAATGTGATTACTCGTGTATCCAATCTAATCAGCTGAAAATACACAATGCGTCGCATTCAGATGAGAAACCATTTAAATGTAATGAGTGTAATTTTTCGTATACGCGATCTGATAAACTTAAATCACACAAAATGACACATTCTGGAGAAAAACCATTTAAATGTAGTCAATGTGATTACTCATGTATACAATCTAATCAGCTGACAATACACAATGCGTCGCATTCAGATGAGAAACCATTTAAATGTAATAAATGTAATTTTTCGTGTGCGCGATCTGATCATCTTAAATCACACAAAATGTCACATTCTGAAGAAAAACCATTTAAATGCAATCAATGTGATTTATCGTGTATACGATCTTATCAGCTAAAAAGACACAAAATGACTCATTCTGGTGAAAAGCCATTTAAATGTAATCAATGTAATTTCTCGTGTGCGCGATCTGATCATCTTAAATCACACAAAATGACACATTCTGGAGAAAAACCATTGAAATGTAATCAATGTGATTTCTCGTGTACACGATCTAATCAACTGAAAATACACAATGCGTCGCATTCAGGTGAGAAACCATTTAAATGTAATGAGAATTATTTTTCGTGTGCGTGATCTGATAAGCTTAAATCACACAAAATGTCACATTCTAGTACAATTTTTCTTCAATGACACATCTATTTGAAATCGCACAAAAATTCACATCTTATGTTAATTGACGTACACACAACTACTTAGAAACGTATGTCGATTTGAATCGATTCATTTATTTGGTATTACATACTTAGGTCAGTAATTAATAATTATGTTTATGTAGTTTCCTAGTTATACTAAGATCTGCACACTTTTCTCAAATGATAACTCCAGATCAATCGTAATGAGTCATCGCGGTGCCGTATATTTTATAATTATTTTGAAAGAAAAGCGATAGATGCTCTTCGAACAAGGTGTATGAAGGTAGAATACTGAGGTATATAACTTAAACAGATTAAATTAAATAAATAATCGTGGGAGTATGTACCGCACAGAAGTTGGAATGTCTCGAATTCATGTTATGATAGAGTAATTATTGCAATTTAAAAGTTTGACATGTTCTCTAAAATCTGGCTCAGTGCTAATTTATTTGTGCTTCATAGAGATATGCATGTTTTTTTTAGAATTATTATTAACCATGTCCTTGCTTTTTCGTACAAGGTGGTTGTTAGTAATTGTGAACAATCACAAACGCCCAGGCTTTGAGAAAAACACATAAATATTTTTTTCATGGCCGGGAATCGAACCCAGAACTCTCGGGTGGAAGGCCAGCGCCTTACCCACTGCACCACGAGAGCCGCCTAGATATGCATGTTCTATATATCGGATAATCTTGATTTTTTTCTAGCATACATATTTATATATACACCAGCAGGGAAAGGTGGAGTTAGACTGTTAGGATCCGCCATAAAAAGTCCACATTAAATAGAGTACAGTTTACTGATGGTGTTGGTTAGTTTTTTTTAAATTCAATCATACCCTGCGAAAACCAAGCCATAATAAATAATAGTAAAAAAAATACTCATCTGCTATAAAATATCTAAAATTACGCAATTAAATCATACATCACATATAGTTTGTTTTAGGCTGGGCTTAATAATAAAATGAAGCAGTAATAATAATGTTTAATATTTATATTCTTAATCCAACGGAAAAAAAAATGTTTGAATGAAAAAGTGTGCACATTTTGGTCGTATCGCCGAAAATATACCAAAACTATTATGGTTTGGTTAGGTAGGGTTCAATTGATATTGAAAAACTAACCAACACCATCTGTAAATTACCGTCTTATTTCAATAAAAATAAATACGTATGACTTATAAATTTTAATAAGCATTATTTATGGCGGATCTTATCAGTCTACCTCCTGACATACTCCTGGACTTCCCGTCTTCAATGGGAGCTGGAACTAAGTGTTGTAGGCCTAAAAGTGCAGCTTGGCCACATAGTCAATTAATAGAATAGCAAAGACTTATGTCGTATCACTTGGCTATCTGGATAAAAAGGAAAATGTTAAATTGAGAATGCTAATTATAATATGTACCTAGATATAAAATTTCAAACCAATAGTTTTACGTATTATATTAAGATTGAAAGCATTTAAATTGTTATTAATTTTGTAATAGGACTAGCTTGTAAATCTATGTAAGATTATTTTATGAGTTTAAAAGAGATGGATGTAAAAGATGCAAGAGTGGAAGACAGTTAGCATGAGAGTTCTCATGCGATAACTGTATACGCTGAATAGACAGTCGAAAAAAATACGAGTCGTGAGCGGATGCGAAATTGAGACCTCGCGCCAAAAATAAAACGAATGTTGCCATTAATAATTAGAATATAAGTGATATTAAGATACAGTTAATTAAGGAATTATAGAAACGATAATAATAAACACCTATGTCACTGTTTAAAATAAGTTTGTAAACTAAAAACCATTGAAAATACAAAGCCACGTGCTCACTTAAAAACAATTTATTTTATTTTATTTATTTTTGTTAACCCTGAGTTCTCGGGATATCTCACTCCACACAATTAATTGCTCTGAATACCCAAATTATCGACTAACCAACCCTACGAGATATTATATTCTTGGAAAAAAATAAATGGTTATTAGAAAAGCTTGTAACTACATACTATTTGATTAATAAAGCCCCAAGGGAAGATCTAACAAAATATTCGTACCGCCAAAAAAGTTTAATAAAAACTGATTTGCAGAACCAAATACAATTAATATCTAAAGAGATTTTAGAAAACGCACTAATTTCTCAATCAAACGAATCTTTATTGGTATTTTAACATTTTTACTTCGATCTGTGTGCCACCAAAATATCTATCTATTGAATTGAGACATTTCAAAATTGTCCTGATGATTTTACAGGTAGGTACGTCACGTTTATATCCGATATTTCCTTACCGTATATGTTCGCCATATTTACTGTTCACGTCTAACAAAATAACAATTTCGTCGCTTAAGACCTTCTCATCCTTTATTGACAGATCGAACTAATTATTTTAATTCAAATATCGAATGTACGCATTGCCGCACATTTTTTTCTGGTGAGAAAGCTACAATTTTGGTACAATTCACAATGCTAAAGAAGCTCGTAAACGAGCAACTTGTGACGGCAATTGTGTTGCTGTTAAAAGTTCCCCAAAATACGAAAATAGTAGTCTACGTTGCCGAAACATTCCATCTCTTGCCTTTGTTTCGGGCAGCATGGTTGGTCGATATATGGAATATCGAGCTCAATCGAAAATACGGCAATAATTGCTAGTTAAATATTTTTCATTCTCGCTCTGCTCCATATGTGCGTTTCTGTTTGACCTCACCATCTTACGATGACATCATTTATCATCAGCCGCGCATAACAACCGGTTCCAGTACATCTACGAAGACTCAAATACCAATCTTAAGAGGACAGTGACTCGCCTATTTGAATTTGCGCGGCGTGTGTAATTAAATAAATAAGATTATAATCCTAATAAATCAGTTTCATATGCATAATTAAACATAAAATTAGTATTGTTGTTTGTATTTAATAAAACGCAATTTTTTTGTAGTACTTATTCAACTTCTCTTAATTAAAAGTGGAATAAGTACTACAAAAAAAATTGCGTTTTATTAAATAAAAACAACAATACAATGCAGTTCCACCATGAATTGACAGTTAACAAAAAAAAAAAAAAAACATAAAATTAGTTTTAATGAACAAGTTAATAAATCATAAACTTAACGAACTCTGTAAAATTTGTTTTACGAAATAATAAACTGTAATCTGTGTAATAAGTGAGTTTAATGAATAATAAATTTTATAAACTAAATAAATCTGTTTTTTATAAATTAATAAACTACCTATTCAAACTTTTAGTAAGGATGTTTCATGAAGAAGCTTCCATTATAAACGACCTTAAGGTTTATAAATAAATCAACTACAGAACTTTCATAGACATTTTTTGGTAAGAACCTTAATTATATAGAACTCCCTACGGGTATAATTATAAAACTGTTGGTGAATAAAGAAGATATTGAACATCGATACACTAACAGCGATATTTATTTTTTTGGAAGTCAATTAAAGAAAGTGTGACTACTGCACTACTACAACACAATCCGAATCCTCAATTTAGACCTCCGGATTCAGAGATAGAGCTACCCAGAGACCGGATAAAGTCACAGCGAAGAAATGCAAATCGTAAAACTGACAAATAAACGAAATGTCAAACTGTCTGAGGTGAACGAAAATCCATCCCGAAGGGAAAACTATGGCGCCGTCTATGCATATTTCACACGTATATTAAAATCCAACACCATGACGCCAAGCCGTCTACAAGACCAGCGAGACAGACCGGCGACCGCCAGATGGCTCTGCTAGTCAAAATAATTAAATTTAATGTGGGTTAATATTTCATTTTAAAAATGACGACACGACGTTTATGTTAATTTTATTATTGATGGTTTCAAGGGTCACATTCTCCTCACCTCACCTCGTAATAAAAACATGTCCACAATTTGTTTTTATTAAAAATAAAAACTGATCCCAGATTTTGAACCCCTTATGGCTACCCAAACCATAATACAATAATTACCAGTCCTCTTCGGAAACCAAACATACAAGGACAATACAATTGTACTTATCAGAACATGATCAATATTCAGAATGCAATCCTCGGCGAATCATGTTTTGGTGAGGTTGCTGCCTCGTCACCGTCATACCTACTGCCCTGCTAAGTAAAAGAACAGTGTGTTTAGATCTTTAGTTTCATTATTTGATTTTGAGTTTGAATTTCTTGAAAATTCTGTTGGCTGTCGCCTGATGCTGTGAATGCCAAATGCATGTATGTGACAATGACCCATTGCGGGGGTTAAGTTCCACGTTGCTTTATCTTGTACCTACTAAGCTGAATAAGAACGACTGGGTGTCCATCAATGGCTTCAATAGAAGTTATATTATACCTACCTCATGTAGCCATACCTTCTTACAGTGCAGTAGGTGCTGGTTTATTGGACATTGGTTTGATTATTGTCAGATGTAACCAGTGCAGTTTATGAATACCTACTACATCAAAAATATTACCTAATTTATCAAATGATTGAGTACTGGTAAAATGGGGTGAAGTGGTGCCAACTTTTGACGTTTTTTTCAAATACATTATTAAATTTAAATTTAAATTTTAAATGCATTATTCTAGAGCAAGATTGTAATTCTAAATAGGTATAAAATAAATGTGTCTTCGAACCTAATAGAACGAACCTAAAGACATTCTAATTCTCATTCTAATGGAAAGTAAATAAGTACCTACATAATTCCAATACTGCGGAAAAGTTATGGTCGATTAAAAACTGGCCCACATCACCGGTATTTTGTGGTGAAATAAAATTTCAAACCAATTCACTTCACCACGTAAAATCGATCAGTTTTATAAAAATATAGGTAGGAAGCCTAAAAATTTAGAAAAAAAGCTTAACTTAATTTAGCATCGTACCTACTAAATATCCTTTCTGGAGTCAAATTTTGCATGGATCATGATTTTTAGTTAAAGAGTCAAATTTAGTGCCAAAATATCATTTAATTATAATAATTATTATTATTGTGGTTACAACTTCATGCACATTGATCATAGTATTTTCTCAGCACTGCACTAAAATACCTAGGTACACAAGCAATAACAAGTCGAGACGTCAATATTTAAAAATGGGCGAACGGATTTTTAATTTAAAATATGTGGGAGATGTTGAGTTTTACTCCTGCCTGGATAATAATTATAGGCTGCCAGAATATTCCTGTAAAGATATTGCAGAAAAATCTTCGAATAAAGGAGGAAAGACAATGGTTTTGACAGTTCGAGATTATTAGGTTTCAGTAGCCCCGTGTGCGAAGCAACAGTCACTAACCAGTAAGTATATGAGTTCCATCACCAACCATTTCGTCAGATTTTAGTTTCTGCGTGAGAGACGATGCCAGCGCTCCGCTCCATTGGCGAGCCAAAAGTCCGACGACAATTAATCGTCCGATATGCTATTCCCTATTAGGTAGGTACTGATCAACGAACGAATAAAAAAGTCGAGCTGTCAAAAGTCAAATATTGCGATTATCGTAATGTCTTCCGATAATCCTATAATTTTGTGTTATTTATATGTAGACTTGCATAAAATGATATTGCAGTGAAAACAACACAAGTTTTACGTTTTCTTTTATGAATTTCATAAATACAAATAAAAAGAATATTTATAAATCTCTCATTTCCTAATGTGTAAATTAATTAATAAAAATGTTTAAAACAATTACAGATTTTTTCGGTCCGAATGGTTGAGTAGGTACCTACATATTTATAAAATCGAATTTGCGTAGAGATCGACGAACGAAGTCTGGCAACTCAGTGAGTAAAATAATTCAAACATGTTTGAAATCCAAAGAACCGGTCTGCGGATAAAAAAAGTTCGCAGATCTGTGGTGCTCCACGCGAAAAAAATCCGAAGATCGTCTGATTTGCGTGCTAGTAGAGCGGGGCCTTTATTATATACATAGCTTTTTTTAGGTATACATATAGCTTTATTCCAAAAATAGCTGGCCTACATCTAGTAAATATTGGCTGGCAGTGAAATAATATCGGTTACTTGATTAAACCAACTTATCAACAAACTAGGTACCTACCTATGAACTGTGTTGGATCACCAAAGACAATTAATGTAATGTCATACATTATTGTCTATTATCACGGCGAACAATTAATATTAGTCTATGGCGGCGGCCAAGTACTTGTTTGACAGTTTGCTTACACGTGTTTAGCGTGACACGATTCTTTTTGAGAACGGAATCTTTCAATGCGTAAAATGGACGTCAAACGCGAAGCAGTTGACTTCGAACCTGATGCCGACGAGCAACATTCGTTCGATATGTCTTTACATGGAAATAACCCACAGTCAATTAACACTTTCATCAAACAAGAGTATGTTGATGATCCCGACCACGCTGCTAAGGTTAGTTTTCAAATGGTATTTATTATAAAAACACCTCAATCGACAATATTTCTATAGAAAGTTATATTGTAATATTCTAAGACAGTTGATTCTCAGAGAGAATCAACAGATAACACCAACGATATACCTAAGTAAACAGGAAGCACGTGTGTTTCCGAAAGAAATATGTGATCACTTGGGAATTTTTCAAAGGCTGTGGAATGAAACTTTGTAAAACTTAACCGATTATAATTACTGTATATGAGTCGCCAGCAATAGTATTTTGAACGTTCGTTCTGAATTAAATCTATCAAAACGTTCTTGTGATAAGAGCTATAAAACAATGTAGTATTTTAATTTATTCGCATTATTGTCTAACGACCGGTTTCGTTATTAACAAATCTACATAATATAGGTATTGTTTTATTTTTAATTCTATTATTATAAGTACCTATGAATTGACATGTGACATTGTTAATTTGGGTAGATTATATTGTTTGCGCTGTGCTCGTTATTATATTTTTAATGGGTAGGTACCCCTCGTGATTACTGCTGTAGAGTACCTATCTATTGGATGTTTTAAGAATAATCAATGCAATGAATGAATTTTTCCAAACAAATGACACACCGATTTAATGCCGAATCACACTTTCACCGAGACAACAATTTGACAGTGTTAAAAATGTCACCATAATAAATTACAATGCCAATAGAAGTCACACTGAGGTGTTTTGTGTACTGGTAAATTACCTGCCTATGAGATAATAGCAGACTAAACGTAGATATCCTGTATGATGACATTTTATTATTCGCATACCTATTCGCTTCCCAAGCAATTTCTTCTTTGGCGATTATCCGAAGTCGAGTTTTAGGAATGGTAGGTACCTAGTACGTCGCGACTATAATGCCCGTTTCATATGGGACACCGGTTGAATAAACATAATAAACAGGCCACTTTATTCGAATACAAATGTCTCCTATATTATATACGAGCGCGACACCAGTGTCCCGTCTGAAACGGGCGTAAGACCAATAAGACCATCCGCTCACGTGAATACTCAAAAAAGACGAGACTGAAACTCCGGTATCTAGCTAATGTATTTCAATGACGGCTCGCTGATGGCAAGACTGGAATCTGTCAGTTTCAAAACGTTCGCGACCGAAACCGAAGAGAAGCGATTTACTCTCAGTTTGAGGTCACTCCATAAAACAGTGGTCCCAATATCAGTAGATTCGATGAAATATCATATTTCCTTACCAAAATTGGTAGCACAGAACTGAACTGAACACGAAACAACAAGCCATGGCGTCAAAAGTCAAAGATGTCGAGAAATATTCCTGCCTGTATAATAACAGACTGCCAGAATATTCGCGTAAAGATATTACGGAAAATGCTTAGAATTAAGTAGGAAAGACAATGGGTTTGACAGTTTGAGATTATGAGACTATTAGGTTTCAGTAGCGCCGTGTGCGAAGCATCGATCACTGTGCAGTTTATGAGTTCCATCACCAACCAGTTCGTCAGATTGTAGTTTTTGGATGAGCGGATGGCCAAAGATTGCAATAAATTTCGGACAACGGCTTCCTCAAACGGTCGGTGATGCTGTAACTTCATGACCTTGCGGCTCTAGGAACAGTTGACTAATAATTATTATGCCCATTCAAAAATAATTATGTCACCTCGCTTTCCGATGTGAAAATGCATAGTACAACGAATATATCTTGTCAGTCTAGCGTCACCCATTTAATCTCAAAAAACCCTCCAAATGAATTGTCAACTACAAACTCGAATACTTATTTTCAGGGAGTAGATTTAAACGCAGAGAATGTTGAAGACACAATAAACCAAACCGTTCACGAGGATCCTCTACCCAGTTACTGTTCTTCAAAATGCAAACCAGCAAATCAGGTATGTCCACCACAAAACTCTATGAAAATTCAACGATGCCTACTTACTGTCATAGTGAGTATTAGTGATATTTTTTGACATGTAAAATATTATTATGTTAAAATCATTGATTATAATGTTATCAAGGAACCAATAATTTGTAAGGTTTATATAAAATGAGTGAAATACATGACATATATAAATAGTTTCATAGTAGGCACCTAGGTACTTGATTAAATAAAATATAACCGCACTGCATCGACACCTGCTTGACGTTTTGAACATTTTTATCTTTTTTACATGACCACTTTTTCAGTCAAAATCACGTTTTTTGTTTTAAATGGTTGGCACTATGTATTTTCAAAAAGAATATTGTCTATTATCTATGGTTTGTAGGTTAGGTTCTGTTCAAAATAGTATTTAATGATAAAATATCGCAAGTAATTTTAACGTACGCACACGTTGAAACTGTTAAAATTGATTAGAAATAACATGAATAAGTAATAATAATTCAAAATAATAATACTATATTGTTGGCACTGTCTTTAATGAAATTTAGAGAGGTAATGATCGTTCAAAATATTCTGCAAAATGACGAAACCATTGATTAAGTTTGTCGCCGTGACAGCGTGACAGTGACGTGACATGTATCCCAATTCGATCACAACTTAAGCCTCACCTAAGTCTACATTAGCAACAGAAAATTTCGTATGGTTATGGGTTTATCTGTAGCCGAGTTCGCCTTCCTGAAATCTTTAGCCCCCGTGCGTACATTAGACATCATAAGCAAATTCGGTGGTGAATGATTAGCAATCGTCTGAAATAATATAACATATTATTTAAGTTCCATGCTTAGTCTATAGATACATCTAGACGCCACCCATTCCATTGCTAAATGAAGCTGCGTGCCATGCGTTTGGTTTGTGGGCGAGCGAACGCATTCGTATGCAAATTTTCGAGACCATAGACCATTTCGCTAGTGCTCGCCCAAAGTGCTTGCACTAGACGCTCAGAATTAAAATATATTTTTCTATTTTTTTACGTTACATAGTATTTTTAACCGTTCAAAACGCAACCATTAGGTAAAAATATTCATAATTTAAATTATTTTTAAGAAACACGGTCACTTGATATTAAAATATATAATAACATACAAATAAATTATCACGAACATGTATCAACTTACCTATGAAAAGTAATACCATCTTCATGCTTATCAGTACGGCTACCACATTTTAATACAGCACACAGAACCATCTTTTCTACTTAACTAAAAATATTTACCACTGACTTTATGTTTATCACAAAAAATATCAATTTTAGCAACACGTGCTTGTAGGTTATCGACGCTTAGTTAAGCAAAAACTAAGATTTGGCGGCTACGCCAACAACAAAACCTTCTACACATCTGTAAACCTTTTATCTTACTCTAGCGCGTGTCGTAGAGATATCGTAGGAGAGAAGGTGCCGAATACTTTCTCACTCGCACTTATGCATCGTTTTTGTTCAGGCCTTGGTCCCATGCGTATTCATTTATTATAACATCAGCATATGCGTTTTTTTAATACATTCTTTACTATTCACTTTGATGTAATATTTCATGTTCTTTTAGCTGATTCCTGCAACTTCTGCATTGACCGACACGGCTAGTCTCGGATCGTCAAAGAAAATCTCAGAATTACAAGAGCCATACGATGAAATACAGATTGATGAACAAGACATCAAGCAAGAACTCGTGACATATTATCAAATGATAACTAATACAGACGTCGTCAGTCATTCTGCTGAAAAGCCATTTAAATGTAGCGAATGCAATTACTTATCTAAATATGAAGGTCAAATGAGGCGTCATCAGATGACTCATTCTGGTGAAAAGCCATTTAAATGTGACTTATGTAATTTCTCATGTTCGAAATCTTCTAATCTTAAATTACACAAAATGACACATTCTGGAGAAAAACCATTCAAGTGTAATCAATGTGATTTCTCGTGTACACGATCTAATCAGCTGAAAAGACACAATACGTCGCATTCAGATGAGAAACCATTTAAATGTAATGAGTGTAATTTTTCGTGTGCGCGATCTGATCGTCTTAAATCACACAAAATGACACATTCTGGAGAAAAACCATTTAAATGTAAGCAATGTGATTACTCATGTATACAATCTAGTCAGCTGAAAATGCACAAAAAGAGTCATTCTGGTGAAAAGCCATTTAAATGTGATCAATGTAATTTCTCATGTGCGAATTCTTCTTATCTTAAATCACACAAAATGACACATTCTGGAGAAAAACCATTTAAATGTAAGCAATGTGATTACTCGTGTATACAATCCAGTCAGCTGACAATACACAAAAGGAGTCATTCTGGTGAAAAGCCATTTAAATGTGATCAATGTAATTTCTCATGTGCGAAATCTTCTAATCTTAAATTACACAAAATGACACATTCTGGAGAAAAACCATTTAAATGTAAGCAATGTGATTACTCGTGTATACAATCTAATCAGCTGAAAATACACAAATTGAGTCATTCTGGTGAAAAGCCATTTAAATGTGATCAATGTCATTTCTCATGTGCGCAATCTTATAATCTTAAATTACACAAAACGACACATTCTGGAGAAAAACCATTTAAATGTAATCAATGTGATTACTCATGTATACAATCTAGTCAGCTGAAAATGCACAAAAGGAGTCATTCTGGTGAAAAGCCATTTAAATGTGATCAATGTAATTTCTCATGTGCGAATTCTTCTTATCTTAAATCACACAAAATGACACATTCTGGAGAAAAACCATTTAAATGTAAGCAATGTGATTACTCGTGTATACAATCTTATCAGCTGAAAATACACAAAATGAGTCATTCTGGTGAAAAGCCATTTAAATGTGATCAATGTCATTTCTCATGTGCGAATTCTTATAATCTTAAATTACACAAAATGACACATTCTGGAGAAAAACCATTTAAATGTAATCAATGTGATTACTCGTGTATACAATCTAATCAGCTGAAAATACACAATGCGTCGCATTCAGATGAGAAACCATTTAAATGTAATGAGTGTAATTTTTCCAATGCGCGATCTGATATACTTAAATCACACAAAATGACACATTCTGGAGAAAAACCATTCAAATGTAATCAATGTGATTACTCATGTATACAATCCAGTCAGCTGACAATACACAAAAGGAGTCATTCTGGTGAAAAGCCATTTAAATGTGATCAATGTAATTTCTCATGTGCGAAATCTTCTAATCTTAAATTACACAAAATGACACATTCTGGAGAAAAACCATATAAATGTAAGCAATGTGATTACTCGTGTATACAATCTAATCAACTGAAAATACACAAATTGAGTCATTCTGGTGAAAAACCATTTAAATGTGATCAATGTAATTTCTCATGTGCGAAATCTTCTAATCTTAAATTACACAAAATGACACATTCTGGAGAAAAACCATATAAATGTAAGCAATGTGATTACTCGTGTATACAATCTAATCACCTGAAAATACACAAATTGAGTCATTCTGGTGAAAAACCATTTAAATGTGATCAATGTAATTTCTCATGTGCGAAATCTTCTAATCTTAAATTACACAAAATGACACATTCTGGAGAAAAACCATATAAATGTAAGCAATGTGATTACTCGTGTATACAATCTAATCACCTGAAAATACACAAATTGAGTCATTCTGGTTAAAAAAACCATTTTTGTGTGCGTGATCTGATAAGCTTAAAGCACACAAAATGTCACATTCTAGTTCAATTTTTCTTCAATGACACATTTATTTGAAATCGCACAAAAATTCACATATTATGTAAATTGGCGTACACACAACTACTTAAAAAAGTATGTTGATTTGAATCGGTTCATTTATTTGGTATAACATACTTAGGTCAGTAATTAATAATTATGTTTATGTAGTTTCCTAGTTATACTAAGATCTGCACACTTTTTTCAAATGATAACTCCACATCAATCGTAATGAGTCATCGCGGTGCCGTATATTTTATAATTATTTTGAAAGAAAAGCGATAGATGCTCTTCGAACAAGGTGTATGAAGGTAGAATACTGAGGTATATAACTTAAACAGTATAAATTAAATAAATAATCGTGGGATTATGTACCGCACAGTAGTTGGAATGTCCCGAATTCATGTTATGATAGAGTAATTATTGCAATTTAAAAGTTTGACATGTTCTCTAAAATCTGGTTCAGTGCTAATTTATTTGTGCTTGATAGATAGAGATATGCATGTTTTTTTTTAGAATTATTATTAACCATGTCCTTGCTTTTTCGTACAAGGTGGTTGTTAGTAATTTCGAACAATCACAAACACCCAGGCTTTGAGAAAAACACATAAATATTTTTTTCATGGCCGGGATCGAACCCAGAACTCTCGGGTGGAAGGCCAGCGCCTTACCCACTGCACCACGAGAGCCACCTAGATATGCATGTTCTATTTATCGGATAATCTTGATTTTTTCTAGAATACATATTTATATATACACCAGCAGGGAAAGGTGGAGTTAGACTGTTAGGATCCGCCATAAAAAGTCCACATTAAATAGAGTACAGTTTACTGATGGTGTTGGTTAGTTTTTTTTAAATTCAATCATACCCTGCGAAAACCAAGCCATAATAAATAATAGTAAAAAAATACTCATCTGCTATAAAATATCTAAAATTACGCAATTAAATCATACATCACATATAGTTTGTTTTAGGCTGGGCTTAATAATAAAATGAAGCAGTAATAATAATGTTTAATATTTATATTCTTAATCCAACGAAAAAAAAAATGTTTGAATGAAAAAGTGTGCACATTTTGGTCGTATCGCCGAAAATATACCAAAACTATTATGGTTTGGTTAGGTAGGGTTCAATTGATATTGAAAAACTAACCAACACCATCTGTAAATTACCGTCTTATTTCAATAAAAATTAATACGTATGACTAACAAAGTTTAATGAGCATTATTTATGGCGGATCTTAACAGTCTTCCTCTTGATATACTCCTGGACTTCCCGTCTTCAATGGGAGCCGGAATTAAGTTTTGTAAGCCTAAAAGTGCAGCTTGGCCACATAGTCAATTAATAGAATAGGAAAGATTTATGATATATCACTTGGCTATCTGGATAAAAAGGAAAATGTTAAATTTAGAATGCTAATTATAATATGTACCTAGACATAAAATTTCAAACCAATAGCTTTAAGTATTATATTAAGAATGCTAATTATAATATGTACCTAGACATAAAATTTCAAACCAATAGCTTTAAGTATTATATTAAGATTCATAGCATTAAAATTGTAATTAATTTTGTAATAAGAATAGCTTGAAAATCCATGTAAGATTTTTTTATGAGTTTAAAAGAGATAGATGTAAAATATGCAAGAGTGGAAGAGAGTTAGCATGAGAGTTCTCTTGCGATAACTTACACGCTGAAGTCAGTCGAAAAAAAATACGAGTCGTGAGCGGTTGCAAAATTGAGTCCTCTCGCGCCAAAAATAAAACGAATGTCGCCATTAATAATTAGAATATAAGTTATATTAAACTACAGTTAATTAAGGAACTAAGTTTAGGAACTATAGAAACGATAATAATAAACACCTATGTCACTGTTTAAAATAAGTTTGTAAAAAAAATAACCATTGCAAATACAAAGCCACGTGCTCACCAAAAAACAAAGACTTATTTAATTTATTTTTGTGAATCCTGAGTTCTCGGAATATCTCACTCCACACAATTAATTGCTCTGAATACCCAAATAATCGACTTATCAACCCCACGAGATATTATGTTCTTGGAAAAAATAAATGGTAAGTAGAACAGCTTGTTACTACATACTATTTGATTAATAAAGCCCCAAGAGAAGATCTAACAAAATATTCGTACCACCATAAAATTTCAATAAAAACTGATTTGCAGAACCAAATACCTACTATTAATATCTTAAAAGATTTTGAAAAACGCACTAATTTCTCAATTAAACGACACTTTATTGGTATTTTAACATTTTTACTTCGATCTGTGTGCCACCAAAATATCCACCTATTGAATTGAGACATTTCAAAATTGTCCTTATGATTTTACAGGTACGTCACGTTTATATCCGATATTTCCTTACCGTATATGTTCGCCATATTTACTGTTCACGTCATGTCACGTGTCACTATGGCGCCGTCTATGCATACTTCACAAGTATATTAAATGCAGATGGCTCTGCTAGTCAAGATAATTAAATTTAATGTGGGTTAAAATTTCATTTTAAAAATGACGACACGACGTTTATGTTAATTTTATTATTGATGGCTTCAAGGGTCACATTCACCTCACCTCACCTCGTAATAAAAACATGTCCACAATTTGTTTTTATTAAAAATAAAAACTGATCCCAGATTTTGAACCCCTTATGGCTACCCCAAACTATAATACAATAATTACCTGTCCTCTTCGGAAACCAAACATACAAGGACAATACAATTGTACTTATCAAAACATGATCAATATTCAAAATGCAATCCTCGGCGAATCATGTTTTGGTTAGGTTGCTGCCTCGTCACCGTTATACCTACTGACCTGCTTAGTAAAAAGACAGGGTGTAGATCTTTAGTTTCATTATTTGATTTTGAGTTTGAAATTCTTGAAAAATCTGTTGGCTATCGCCTGATGCTGTGAATGCCAAATGCATGAATCTGACAATGATCCATTGCTGGGGTTAAGTTTCACGTTGCTTTATCTTGTACCTACTAAGCTGAATAAGAACGTCAATGGGTTGCTTTCTTTTTGATGACTGGGTGTCCATCAATGGCTTCAATAGAAGTTATATACCTACCTCATGTAGCCATACCTTCTTACTGATTTTACCAATGCAGTAGGTGCTGGTTTATTGGACATTGGTCTGATTATTGTCAGTGATGTAACCAGTGCAGTTTAGGAATACCTACCTACTGCATCAAAAATATTAATTTATCAAATGATTGAGTACCTACTGGTAAAATGGGGTGAAGTGGTGCCAACTTTCGACGTTTTTTTCAAATACCTCTGCCATTTATTTTAGAGCTAGATTGTAATTCTAAATAGGTATATAATAAATGTGTCTTCGAACCAAAGACATTCTAATTCTCATTCTAATGGAAAGTAAATAAGTACATAATTCCAAAACTGAGGAAAAGTTATGGTCGATTAAAAACTGGCCCATATCACCGGTATTTTGTGGTGAAATAAAATTTCAAACCAATTCACTTCACCACGTAAAATCGATCAGTTTTATAAAAATATAGGTAGGAAGCCTAAAAATTTAGAAAAAAAGCTTAACTTAATTTAGCATCGTACCTACTAAATATCCTTTCTGGAGTCAAATTTTGCATGGATCATGAATTTTAGTTAAAGAGTCAAATTTAGTGCCAAAATATCATTTAATTATAATAATTATTATTATTGTGGTTACAACTTCATGCACATTGATCATAGTATTTTCTCAGCACTGCACTAAAATACCTATGTACACAAGCAATAACAAGTCGACACGTCAATATTGTTCGTCATTATTGAACTTGTCTACCCCTTAAAGCTTATAAAATATCAAACCAATTCACTTCACCACGTAAAATCGATCAATTGTATTAAGATATAGGTAGGTAGCCTCAAAATTTAGAAAAAAAGCTTTACTCAATTTTGCATCGTACCTACTAAATATCCTTTTCTGGAGTCAAATTTTGCATGCATCATGATTTTTAGTCAAAGAGTCAAATTTAGTGCCAAACTGTCATTCAATTATAATAATTGTGGTTACAACTTCATGCACATTGAACATGGTAAGTATTTTCTCAGCACTGCACTAAAATACACAAGCAATAACAAGTGGAGACGTCAATATTATATAAAAATAGGCGAACCGATTTTTAATTTAAAAATGTGGAAGATGTTAAGAAATACTCCTGTCTGTATAATAATTTCAGGCTGCCAGAATATCCCCGTAAAGATATTGTGGAAAAGGCTTCGAATAAAGTAGGAAAGACAAATGGTTTGACAGTTTGAGATTATTAGGTTTCAGTAGCCCCGTGTGCAAAGCATCAGTCACTGGCCAGTATATGAGTTCTATCACCAACCAGTTCGTCAGATTTTAGTTTCTGCGTGAGAGAAGATGCCAGCGCTCCGCTCCATTGGCGAGCCAACAGTCCGACGACAATAAAACGTCTTATTTGCTATGCTCTACTAGGTATTGATCATCGAACGAATAAAAAAGTCGAGCTGTCAAAAGTCAAATATTGCGATTATCGTAATGTCTTCCGATAATTCTATAATTTTGTGTTATCTATTTATATGTAGACTTGCATAAAATAATATAGCAGTGATCTTTTATGAATTTCATAAATACGAATAAAAAAATTATTTATAAATCTCTCATTTCCTAATGTGTAAATTTATTAATAAAAATGTTTAAAATAATTACAGGTTTTTGTACCTACCTATTTATCATATCGAATTTACGTAGTGATGGACGGACGAAATCTGGCAACTCAGTGAATAAAATAATTCAAACATGTTTGAAATCCAAACAACCGGTCTGCGGATTAAAAGTTCGCAGATCTGGGGTGCTCCACGCGAAAAAAATTCGAAGATCGTCTGATTTGCGTTCCAGTGGAGCGCGTGCTTTATTATATACCTAGCTTTTTTTAGGTATACATATAGCTTTATTCCAAAAATAGCTGGGCTACACCTAGTAAATATTGGATGGCAGTGAAATAATATCGGTTACTTAAATAAACCAACTTATTAACAAACTAGGTACCTATGAACTGTGTTGGATCACCAAAGACGATTAATGTATTGTCATACATTATTGTCTATTATCACGGCGACCAATTAATATTAGTCTATGACGGCGGCCAAGTACTTGTTTGACAGTTTACTTACACGTGCTTAGCGTGACACGATTCTTTTTGAGAACGGACACTTTCAATGCGTAAAATGGACGTCAAACGCGAAGCAGTTGACTTCGAACCTGATGCAAACGAGCAACATTCGTTCGATATGTCTTTACATGGAAATAACCCAAAGTCAATTAATACTTTCATCAAACAAGAGTATGTTGATGATCCCGACCACGTTGCTGAGGTTAGTTGTCAAATGTTATTCATTATAAAAACACCTCAATCGATAATATTTATATAGAAAGTTATATTGTAATATTCTAAGACAATTGATTCTCAGAGAGAATCAACAGATAACACCAACGATATACCTAAGTAAACAGGAAGCAAGTGTGTTTCCGAAAGAAATATGTGATCACTTGGGAATTTTTCAAAGGCTGTGGAAGGAAACTTTGTAAAACTTAACCGATTATAATTACTGTATATGAGTCGCCGGCAATAGTAATTTGAACGTTCGTTCTGAATTAAATCTATCAAAACGTTCTTGTGATATGAGCTATAAAACAAAGTAGTATTTTAATTTATTCGCATTATTGTCTAACGACCGGTTTCGTTATTACCAAATCTACATAATATATTGTTTTATTTTTAATTCTATTATTATAAGTACCTATGATGACACGTGACATTGTTAATTTGGGTAGATTATATTGTTTGCACTGTGCTTGTTATTATATTTTTGAATGGTTAGGTACCCCTCGTGATTACTTTTGTAGAGTACCTATCTAATGGATGTTTGAAGAATGATCAATGCAATGATTCAATTTTTCTAAACATTAAATCATACACTGATTTAATGGCGGATCACACTTTCTCCGATACCAGTCGGGGTGGACCGAGCGTGAGAGTGTCGTAGGTCCGCTCGACTCGGGTTTATATTCCTTGTCATCACATCTGTTGCAGTTATTTGTGCCTAGCTGCAGAAGCGCTGGGCATATTAAAACCATAATGACGTATACAATTTGACAGCGTTAAAAATGTCACCATAATTAATTACAATGCCAATAGAAGTCACACTGAGGTGTATTGTGTACTGGTAAATTACCTACCTATGAGATAATAGCAGACTAAACGTAGATATCCAATATGATGACATTTTATTATTCGCATACTTATTCGCTTCCCCCGCAATTTCTTCTTTGGCGATTATCCGAAGTCGAGTTTTAGGAATGGTACCTAGTACGTCGCGATTATAAGGTCAGTTTCAGACGGGACACCGGTGTCGCGCTCGCATATATTATAGGAGGCCTTTGTATTCGATTAAAGGGGCCTTTGTATTATGTTTATGAACGCCCCAGAGCTAATGAGTCAACGCTTGTCCGGTGCTCTTTTCCGTCGGCTGGTACATTCTCAAGACGCCGATACACTTTTTTTTATTACCGCAGGCAGTTTTATGTTCTAATTCATAACGCAAAATTATGCGTTGACTCTGGGGCACACATAACATAATACAAAGGCCACTTTATTAGAAAACAAATGCCTCCTATATTATACACGAGCTCGACACCGGTATTCCGTTTGAAACGGGCCTAATGGCATCCGCTCACGTGAATACTCAAAAAAGACGAGACTGAAACTCCAGTATCTAGGTAATGTATTTCAATGACGGCAAGACTGGAATCTGTTAGTTTCAAAACGTTCGCGACCGAAACCGAAGAGACGCGATTTACTCTCAGTTTGCGGTCACTCCATAAAACAGTGGTCCCAATATTAGTACATTCGATGAAAAATCATATTTCCTTACCAAAATTGGTGGCACAGAACTGAACTGAACACGAAACAACAAGCCATGGCGTCAAAAGTCAAAGATGTCGAGAAATATTCCTGCCTGTATAATTACAGACTGCCAGAATATTCCCGTAAAGATATTACGGAAAATGCTTAGAATTAAGTAGGAAAGACAATGGGTTTGACAGTTTGAGGTTATGAGACTATTAGGTTTCAGTAGCACCGTGTGCGAAGCATCGGTCACTGTGCAGTTTATGAGTTCCATCACCAACCAGTTCGTCAGATTGTAGTTTCTGCGTGAGCGGGTGGCCTAAGATTGCAATAAATTTCGCACAACGGCTTCCTCAAACGGTCGGTGATGCTGTAACTTCGTGACCTCGTGGCTCCAGGAACAGTTTACTATTAATTATTAGACCCATTAAAAAATAATTATGTCACCTCGCTTTCCAATGTAAAAATGCATAGTACAACGAATATATCTTGTCAGTCTAGCGTTACCTATTTAAAACCTACTAAAAAAACCCTCCAAATGAATTGTCCACTACATCGAATACTAACTTATTTTCAGGGAGTAGTTTTCAACGCAGAGAATGTTAAAGACACAATAAACCAAACCTTTCACGAGGATCCTCAACCCAGTTACTGTTCTTCAAAACCAGCAAATCAGGTATGTCCACCACAAAACTCTATGAAAATTCAACAATGCCTACTTACTGCCATAGTGATAATTAGTGATATTTTTTGACGTATTAAAATTATAATGTTAATTGTTGAAATCATTGATTATAATGTTATCAGGGAACCAATAATTTGTAAGGTTTATATTAAAATGAGTGAAATACATGACATATATAAATAGTTTCATAGTAGGCACCTAGGTACTTGTTTAAATAAAATATAACCGCACTGCATCGACACCTGCATGACGTTTTGAACATTTTTATCTTTTTTACATGACTACTTTTTTTTTCAGTCAAAATCACGTTTTTTGTTTTAAATGGTTGGCACTATGTATTTTCAAAAAGAATATTGTCTATTATCTATGGTTTGTAGGTTAGGTTCTGTTCAAAATAGTATTTAATGATAAAATATCGCAAGTAATTTTAACGTACGCACACGTTGAAACTGTTAAAATTGATTAAAAATAACAGGAATAAGAAATAATAATTCAAAATGATAATACTATATCGTTGGCACTGTCTTTAATGAAATTTAGAGAGGTGATGATCGTTCAAAATATTCTACAAAATGACGAAACCATTGACTAAGTTTGTCGCCGTGACAGCGTGACAGTGACGTGACATGTATCCCAATTCGATCACAACTTAAGCCTCCCCTAAGTCTACATTAGCAACAGAAAATTTCGTATGGTTATGGGTTTATCTGTAGCCGAGTTCGCCTTCCTGAAATCTTTAGCCCCCGTGCGTACATTAGACATCATAAGCAAATTCGGTGGTGAATGATTAGCAATCGTCTGAAATAATACAACATATTATTTAAGTTCCATGCTTAGTCTATAGATACATCTAGACGCCACCCATTCCATTGCTAAATGAAGATGCCACATGCGTTTGGTTTGTGGGCGAGCGAACGCATTCGTATGCAAATTTTCGAGACCATAGACCATTTCGCTAGTGCTCGCCCAAAGTGCTTGCACTAGACGCTCAGAATTAAAATATATTTTTCTATTTTTTTACGTTACATAGTATTTTTAACCGTTCAAAACGCAACCATTAGGTAAAAATATTCATAATTTAAATTATTTTTAAGAAACACGGTCACTTGATATTAAAATATATAATAATATACAAATAAATTATCACGAACATGTATCAACTTACCTATGAAACGTAATACCATATTCATGCTTATCAGTACGGCTACCACATTTTAATACAGCACACAGAACCATCTTTTCTACTTAACTAAAAATATTTACCACTGACTTTATGTTTATCACAAAAAATATCAATTTTAGCAACACGTGCTTGCAGGTTATCGACGCTTAGTTAAGCAAAAAACTAAGATTTGGCGGCTACGCCAACAACAAAACCTTCTACACATCTGTAAACCTTTTATCTTACTCTAGCGCGTGTCGTAGAGATTTTGAAGGTGCCGAATACTTTCTTACTCGCACTTATGCATCGTTTTTGTTCAGACTTTGGTTCCATGCGTATTCATTTGTTATAACATCAGCATACGCGTTTTTTTTAATACATTCTTTACTATTCACTTTGATGTAATATTTCATGTTCTTTTAGTTGATTCCTGCAACTTCTGCATTGACCGACACGGCTAGTCTCGGATCGTCAAAGAAAATCTCAGAATTACAAGAGCCATACGATGAAATACAGATTGATGAACAAGACATCAAGCAAGAACTCGTGACATATTATCAAATGATAACTAATACAGACGTCGTCAGTCATTCTGCTGAAAAGCCATTTAAATGTAGCGAATGCAATTACTTATCTAAATATGAAGGTCAAATGAGGCGTCATTAGATGACTCATTCTGGTGAAAATCCATTTAAATGTGACCAATGTAATTACTCATGTATAAGATCTGCTTATATGAAAACTCACAAAATGACTCACTCTACTGAAAAGCCATTTAAATGTGACCGTTGTGATTACTCTTGTAAACAATCTGGTTACATGAAAATCCACAAAATGACTCATTCTGGTAAAAAGTCATTTAAATGTGACCAATGTAATTTCTCATGTGCGCAATCTTATAATCTTAAATTACACAAAATGACACATTCTGGAGATAAACCATTTAAATGTAATCAATGTGATTACTCTTGTATACAATCTAATCGGCTGAAAATACACAATGCATCGCATTCAGATGAGAAACCATTTAAATGTAATGAGTGTAATTTTTCGCTTGCGCGATCTGATAAACTTAAATTACACAAAATGACACATTCTGGAGAAAAACCATTTAAATGTAATCAATGTGATTACTCATGTATACAATCTGATCAGCTGAAAATACACAAAATGAGTCATTCTGGTGAAAAGCCATTTAAATGTGATCAATGTCATTTTTCATGTGCGCAATCTTATAATCTTAAATTACACAAAATGACACATTCTGAAGAAAAACCATTTAAATGTAATGAGTGTAATTTTTCGTGTGCGCGATCTGATCATCTTAAATCACACAAAATGACACATTCTGGAGAAAAACCATTGAAATGGACTTCTCGTGTACACGATCTAATCAACTGAAAATACACAATGCGTCGCATTCAGGTGAGAAACCATTTAAATGTAATGAGATTAATTTTTCGTGTGCGTGATCTGATAAGCTTAAAGCACACAAAATGTCACATTCTAGTACAATTTTTCTTCAATGACACGTCTATTTGAAATCGCACAAAAATTCACATCCTATGTAAATTGACGTACACACAACTACTTAGAAACGTATGTCGATTTGAATCGATTCATTTATTCGGTATTACATACTTAGGTCAGTAATTAATAATTATGTTTATGTAGTTTCCTAGTTATACTAAGATACAAAGCAAATCTGCATTCTGTTCTCAAATGATAACTGAGGTATATAACTTAAACAGATTAAATTAAATAAATAATCGTGAGTATGTACCGCACAGTAGTTGGAATGTCCCGAATCCATGTTATGATAGAGTAATTATTGCAATTTAAAAGTTTGACATGTTCTCTAAAATCTGGCTCAGTGCTAATTTATTTGTGCTTGATAGATAGAGATATGCATGTTTTTTTTTAGAATTATTATTAACCATGTCCTTTCTTTTTCATACAAGGTGGATGTTAGTAATTTCGAAAAATCACAAACACCCAGGTTTTGAGAAAAACACATAATTTTTTTTTTCATGGCCGGGAATCGAACCCAAAACTCTCGGGTGTAAGGCCAGCGCCTTACCCACTGCACCACGAGAGCCGCCTAGATATGCATGTTCTATATATCGGATAATCTTGATTTTTTTCTAGTATACATATTTATATATATGTTACACCGCCGAATGTGCGAAATTGACTATCAACGTGACAGGAGAAAAAGTAAATTTAATACGGATGGTTTTAGTAGTTATAATTGGACATAATATAATATTATTATTATTAGGTTAGGTTTTGTAATTCTGAATTAAATCATTCAACTGAATGTCCATTTTGAGGTTAGATATCAAGTGTCAACAAACTATCACAAACATTCAATCGACCATTGCACGAATCAAATCACGAAAATACTTTTCAATAAAATTCTTCCGTTATCATATTATAGTTCTAGATTTTTTTTGCGCATAATAAATGGATATGAACGTCATTGCAGTTATTGATTGGAATATTTTTATATTATAATCAATGACATTTGACACATTTGTTTAGTTTGATTAGTTGCAAAAAATACGGATGCAAAATTGAGTCCTCTCGCGCCAAAAATAAAACGAATGTCGCCATTAATAATTAGAATATAAGTTATATTAAACTACAGTTAATTAAGGAACTAAGTTTAGGAACTATAGAAACGATAATAATAAACACCTATGTCACTGTTTAAAATAAGTTTGTAAAAAAAATAACCATTGCAAATACAAAGCCACGTGCTCACCAAAAAACAAAGACTTATATCATTTATTTTTGTGAATCCTGAGTTCTCGGAATATCTCACTCCACACAATTAATTGCTCTGAATACCCAAATAATCGATTTATCAACCCCACGAGATATTATATTCTTGGAAAAAATAAATGGTAAGTAAAACAGCTTGTTACTACATACTATTTGATTAATAAAGCCCCAAGGGAAGATCTAACAAAATATTCGTACCACCAAAAAATTTCAATAAAAACTGATTTGCAGAACCAAATACTATTAATATCTTAAAAGATTTTGAAAAACGCACTAATTTCTCAATTAAACGACACTTTATTGGTATTTTAACATTTTTACTTCGATCTGTGTGCCACCAAAATATCCACCTATTGAATTGAGACATTTCAAAATTGTCCTTATGATTTTACAGGTACGTCACGTTTATATCCGATATTTCCTTACCGTATATGTTCGCCATATTTACTGTTCACGTCATGTCACGTGTCACTATGGCGCCGTCTATGCATACTTCACAAGTATATTAAATGCAGATGGCTCTGCTAGTCAAGATAATTAAATTTAATGTGGGTTAAAATTTCATTTTAAAAATGACGACACGACGTTTATGTTAATTTTATTATTGATGGCTTCAAGGGTCACATTCACCTCACCTCACCTCGTAATAAAAACATGTCCACAATTTGTTTTTATTAAAAATAAAAACTGATCCCAGATTTTGAACCCCTTATGGCTACCCCAAACTATAATACAATAATTACCTGTCCTCTTCGGAAACCAAACATACAAGGACAATACAATTGTACTTATCAAAACATGATCAATATTCAAAATGCAATCCTCGGCGAATCATGTTTTGGTTAGGTTGCTGCCTCGTCACCGTTATACCTACTGACCTGCTTAGTAAAAAGACAGTGTGTTTAGATCTTTAGTTTCATTATTTGATTTTGAGTTTGAATTTCTTGAAAAATCTGTTGGCTATCGCCTGATGCTGTGAATGCCAAATGCATGAATCTGACAATGATCCATTGCTGGGGTTAAGTTTCACGTTGCTTTATCTTGTACCTACTAAGCTGAATAAGAACGTCAATGGGTTGCTTTCTTTTTGATGACTGGGTGTCCATCAATGGCTTCAATAGAAGTTATATACCTACCTCATGTAGCCATACCTTCTTACTGATTTTACCAATGCAGTAGGTGCTGGTTTATTGGACATTGGTCTGATTATTGTCAGTGATGTAACCAGTGCAGTTTAGGAATACCTACCTACTACATCAAAAATATTAATTTATCAAATGATTGAGTACCTACTGGTAAAATGGGGTGAAGTGGTGCCAACTTTCGACGTTTTTTTCAAATACCTCTGCCATTTATTTTAGAGCTAGATTGTAATTCTAAATAGGTATATAATAAATGTGTCTTCGAACCAAAGACATTCTAATTCTCATTCTAATGGAAAGTAAATAAGTACATAATTCCAAAACTGAGGAAAAGTTATGGTCGATTAAAAACTGGCCCATATCACCCGTATTTTGTGGTGAACTTGTCTACCCCTTAAAGCTTATAAAATATCAAACCAATTCACTTCACCACGTAAAATCGATCAATTGTATTAAGATATAGGTAGGTAGCCTCAAAATTTAGAAAAAAAGCTTAATGGTTCAAATACACTATATGACGATCGGTCACATATATGTCGAAAAACCCGCTTCTTATGTTGGCGTCCTGTGTCATAGAGTGTAAATACGATGTCATAGACTGTCACATATATGTCAAACGATCTATGACGGCCTTCTATGTCATAGATTTTCGGCTCAGTGTAAACACCTCGGTAATTTTGTGTGACACTAGTTTATGTCTGTGACATCTATGCCGAACATGTTGTCATATATTATTGTTTATGGGTCATAGATCGCGCGGGAAGTGTTTTTCTGTCTTTGATTTCAAACGCCATCTTAACAATCTTGACTACTAAACGAAACAATACCTAGTAAAAAATGGACAGAAGAAGTCGCAAAATCGTGTTGGAGTGGACGGATGAAATAATCATTAATTTAATCGGATTGGTAGAAGGTAATCCACTATTGTGGGACTGTACACTGACTGATTATAAAAACAGGGTCCAAATCGTACAAGATTGTGCGTAAATGGCAGAGTTTGCGGTGCCAATACAAAGACTATAAAAATAAGGAAAAGGCGACAAAGAGTGGCCAAGGGACCAGCGACAGGTGCCACGTGAGATGAAAGTTTTTCGGCCTCCTGAAGTTCCTTGGCTGTGACTCGATAGCTGTCGTCACTACTTCAAATTTAGCAAGTAGGTATCGCAACGATTTTTATTAGACATTCCACATCGAGTTAAGTGTTTCTCTAGCGGCTAGCTATTCCAATTCAGATAACGAGCTCTCTTTGCAAAGTATTTATAGTATATTATTATTCTATGAAATGTATAAAGGTACCTAGGTACCTATCCACAAAAGTGTAGACAGCCTTGAGGTAGTTCCTTCCTGAAACTTGGTATTATATTAGGCAGATGCTCTGTGAAATTAAACACAATATTATCCTATGACCATTCAGTCTCAGTTCTCTTTTCAATTGATGACTTGTTTAGGCTATTAAGCTAGGTAAAGATACTCTACTCCATATCGTTGTGATCTCAATTCTTGATTCCTGATGTTTTTTTCGTGTGTATCTTTAACAACAATGCATCGAAATCTTCCAGCGACAAGCGTACAAATTTTTTATACATTGCCGTATCCTCAGCTCTTAGCTCTCTTATTAAATTACTGTAGCATCCGAGAGTTTCCCGTCTTGCAATCCACTAACGAACCCAAACTCGTCTGCGTCTTGGTTTTTTATTGTCTAACAACAATAAATATGCCACGATTGCCGCGGCAGAAGCTCCATCCGCCGGCATTATAATATGATATGGACAAGAACCAAATAGATAAATAAATTTAAAATCTCACTAACAAGCCTAGGTAGGTACTGATTTATTTCGTTTTATAATTATTATCTGTTTGACGTTTATGAAGGCGTACCAACCATAAAGTTTGTCAAGCGTCATGTTGGTAGTATTTATCAGTGGCAAATATGTGACACAATAGATTTTACGGCATGTGTGTAAACGGATTGGCACATACGGGTGTCATAGAATCTATGCCCACGCCTCTGTCATAGATTTTTTTGACATATATTGGCTCATGTGTAAACGGAATGGCATAGATATGATCATAGACACTAAAACGCTCTTGTCACATATGTGCCCAATCGTCATATAGTATATTTGAACCTTAACTCAATTTTGCATCGTACCTACTAAATATCCTTTTCTGGAATCAAATTTTGCATGGATCATGATTTTTAGTCAAAGAGTCAAATTTAGTGCCAAATTGTCATTCAATTATAATAATTGTGGTTACAACTTCATGCACATTGAACATGGTAAGTATTTTCTCAGTACTGCACTAAAATACACAAGCAATAACAAGTGGAGACGTCAATCTAATATATAAAAATTAATATTTGTGTGTTTGTTTGTTCGTATTGAATGCGCAGCCATACCGTTCATCCGATTGCGATAAAACTTTGTAAACTTATTGCTTGCACTTGCGCGAAGAGTATAGGCTATACTAATATATAAAAATGAATGTATGTCTGTCTGTCTGTATGTCTGTCCCGTATGCGTTCCTATACCATTCATCCGATTGCGATGAAATTTTGGTAAGTGGTTATATGCACACCCATAAAGGTTTCTGAATTAGAAAAATCATCATCTTCTTCTTCTTCTATTCTATATTTTTCTATTCGTATGGTTCCTATACCATTCATCCGATTGCAATGAAATTTTGGTAAGTGGTTGTATGCACACCCATGAAGGTTTCTGAATTAGAAAAATCATCATTTTCTTCTTCTTCTT
The DNA here is from genome assembly GCF_057557595.1 of Rhyacophila brunnea. Taxonomy (NCBI): domain Eukaryota; kingdom Metazoa; phylum Arthropoda; class Insecta; order Trichoptera; family Rhyacophilidae; genus Rhyacophila; species Rhyacophila brunnea. Next base: position 7,269,131 of record NW_028232785.1, read on the forward strand.
CATTCTATGTTCTTTTATTCGTATGGTTCCTATACCATTCATCCGATTGCGATGAAACCTTCGTCAGTTGTTGTGTTAACACCCGCAAAGGTTTCTGAAATAGTACAATCATCTTCTTCTTCTTCTTCTTCATTCTATCTTCTTTTATTCGTATGGTCCCTATACCATTCATCCGATTCCAATGAAACCTTCGTCAGTTTTTGTGGTAACACCCGCAATGGTTTTTGAATTAGTACAACCATCTTCTTCTTCTTCTATTCTATATTTTTCTATTCGTATGCGTTCCTATTCCATTCATCCGATTGCAATAAAATTGTCGTCAGTAATTGTGCCAACACCCGCGAAGGTTTCTGAATAAGTACAACCATCTTCTTCTTCTTCTTCTATTCTATATTTTTCTATTCGTATGGTTCCTATACCATTCATCCGATTGCAATGAAATTTTGGTAAGTGGTTTTATGCACACCCATGAAGGTTTTTGAATTAGAAAAATCATCATCTTCTTCTTCTTCTTCATTCTATCTTCTTTTATTCGTATGGTTCCTATACCATTCATCCGATTGCGATGAAACCTTCGTCAGTTGTTGTGTTAACACCCGCAAAGGTTTCTGAAATAGTACAACCATCTTCTTCTTCTTCTTCATTCTATCTTCTTTTATTCGTATGGTCCCTATACCGTTCATCCGATTGCAATGAAACCTTCGTCAGTTTTTGTGGTAACACCCGCAATGGTTTTTGAATTAGTACAACCATCTTCTTCTTCTTCTATTCTATATTTTTCTATTCGTATGCGTTCCTATTCCATTCATCTGATTGCAATAAAATTGTCGTCAGTAATTGTGCCAACACCCGCGAAGGTTTCTGAATTAGTACAATCATCTTCTTCTTCTTCTTCTTCATTCTATCTTCTTTTATTTGTATGGTCCCTATACCATTCATCCGATTGCGATGAAACCTTCGTCAGTTGTTGTGGTAACACCCGCAATGGTTTTTGAATTAGTACAACTATCTTCTTCTTCTTCTTCTTCTATTCTATATTCTTCTATTCGTATGCGTTTCTATTCCATTCATCCGATTGCAATAAAAATTTCGTCAGTAATTGTGCCAACACCCGCCAGGGTTTCTGAATTAGTACAATTATCTTTTTCTTCTATTCTATCTTCTTCTATTCGTATGTGTTCCTATACCATTCATCCGATTGCAATGAAACTTTGGTGAGTTGTCGTGCGCACGCCTGCGAAGGTTTCTGAATTAGTACAACCATCATCTTCTTCTTCTATTTGAATGCGTACCTACACCATTCATCCGATTGCAATGAAACTTTGGTGAGTTGTCGTGCGCATGCCCACGAAGATTTCTGAATTAGAAAATCATCTTCTACTTCTATTCGTATGCGTTCCTATACCATTCATCCGATTGCGATGAAACTTTTGTCAGTTGTTGTGCGCACACCTGCGAAGGTTTCTAAATTATTATTATATAAAATACAAAATTTGTTGTTTGTTTGTTCCATCCAATTTTGTTTTTTTTTTTACTACATATTAATAACATTAATAACGTTTTCATATTTTGGATTCGATTTTAATTTAGTGTTCTTATGTTTGACCTTTACTCCTATTAGAATTATTTTCATATTGCCATATTGTATTACACTGATATTTTAATATTAAAAAAATAATTAATTACCTTTTATTATTTTTCAAATATCTAAGATAAATATAACCACGAAGCGACCCTGTGCGAAGCCGGGTACTTCAGCTAGTATTATATAAAAATGGGCGAACCGATTTTTAATTTAAAAATGTGGGAGATGTTATGAAATACTCCTGTCTGTATAATAATTTCAGGCTGCCAGAATATCCCCGTAAAGATATTGCGGAAAAAGCTTCGAATAAAGTAGGAAAGACAAATGGTTTGACAGTTTGAGATTATTAGGTTTCAGTAGCCCCGTGTGCAAAGCATCAGTCACTGGCCAGTATATGAGTTCTATCACCAACCAGTTCGTCAGATTTTAGTTTCTGCGTGAGAGAAGATGCCAGCGCTCCGCTCCATTGGCGAGCCAACAGTCCGACGACAATAAAACGTCTTATTTGCTATGCTCTACTAGGTATTGATCATCGAACGAATAATAAAGTCGAGCTGTCAAAAGTCAAATATTGCGATTATCGTAATGTCTTCCGATAATTCTATAATTTTGTGTTATCTATTTATATGTAGACTTGCATAAAATAATATAGCAGTGAAAACAACATAAGTTTTACGTTTTCTTTTATGAATTTCATAAATACGAATAAAAAAATTATTTATAAATCTCTCATTTCCTAATGTGTAAATTTATTAATAAAAATGTTTAAAATAATTACAGGTTTTTGTAGCTACCTATTTAACATATCGAATTTACGTAGTGATGGACGGACGAAATCTGGCAACTCAGTGAATAAAATAATTCAAACATGTTTGAAATCCAAACAAACGGTCTGCGGATTAAAAGTTCGCAGATCTGGGGTGCTCCACGCGAAAAAAATTCGAAGATCGTCTGATTTGCGTTCCAGTGGAGCGCGTGCTTTATTATATACCTAGCTTTTTTTAGGTATACATATAGCTTTATTCCAAAAATAGCTGGGCTACACCTAGTAAATATTGGATGGCAGTGAAATAATATCGGTTACTTAAATAAACCAACTTATTAACAAACTAGGTACCTATGAACTGTGTTGGATCACCAAAGACAATTAATGTATTGTCATACATTATTGTCTATTATCACGGCAACCAATTAATATTAGTCTATGACGGCGGCCAAGTACTTGTTTGACAGTTTACTTACACGTGCTTAGCGTGACACAATTCTTTTTGAGAACGGACACTTTCAATGCGTAAAATGGACGTCAAACGCGAAGCAGTTGACTTCGAACCTGATGCAGACGAGCAACATTCTTTCGATATGTCTTTACATGGAAATAACCCACAGTCAATTAACACTTTCATCAAACAAGAGTATGTTGATGATCCCGACCACGTTGCTAAGGTTAGTTTTCAAATGTTATTCATTATAAAAACACTTCAATCGACAATATTTGTATAAAAAAGTTATATTGTAATATTCTAAGACAGTTGTTCTCAGATGATGACACCAACGATAAACCTAAGTAAACAGGAAGCAAGTGTGTTCCCGAAAGAAATATGTGGTCACTTGGGAATTTTTCAAAGGCTGTGGAAGGAAACTTTTTAAAACTTAACCGATTATAATTACTGTATATGAGTCGCCAGCAGTAGTAGTACCTACGCTCTATTGATTTAGATAAGTTTTGAGCGGTTCGTTCTGAATTTAATCTATCAAAACGTTCTTGTGATTAAAGCTATAGAACAATGTAGCACTTATTTTAATTTGTTCGCATAATTGTATAACGACCGATTTCGTTCGCTTTGAGAACATTATTACCAAATTTACATATCATATTATTTTATTTTTAATTCTATTATTATAAGTACCTATGAATTATCACGTGACATTGTTAATTTGGGTAGATTATATTGTTTGCACTGTGCTTGTTATTATATTTTTAATGGGTAGGTACCCCTCGTGATTACTCTTCTAGAGTACCTATCTAATATCTATTCAAATAATCAATGCAATGATAGAATTTTACCAAACAACAAATCACACATCGATTTAATGCCGAATCGCATTTTCACCGAGACCACTCGGGGTGGACCGAGCATGAGGTTGTGGTAGGTCCGCTCGACTCGAGTTTATATTCCTCGTCAGCACATCTGTTGCAGTTCTTTGTGCCTAGCTGCAAAAGCGCTGGGCATATTAAAACCATAATGACGTATACAATTTGACAGCGTTAAAAATGTCACCATAATTAATTACAATGCCAATAGAAGTCACACTGAGGTGTATTGTGTACTGGTAAATTACCTATCTATGAGATAATAGCAGACTAAACGTAGATATCCAATATGATGACATTTTATTATTCGCATACCTATCCGCTTCCCAAGCAATTTCTTCTTTGGCGATTATCCGAAGTCGAGTTTTAGGAATGGTACCTAGTACGTCGAGACTATAATGCCCGTTTCATACGGACACCGGTGTCATAAACATAATAAACAGGCCACTTTATTCGAATACAAAGGCCTCCTATATTATATAAGAGCGCGACACCAATGTCCCGTCTGAAACGGGCCTAAGGCCATCCGCTCACGTGAATACTCAAAAAAGACGAGACTGAAACTCCGGTATCTAGCTAATGTATTTCAATGACGGCTCGCTGACGGCAAGACTGGAATCTGTCAGTTTCAAAACGTTCGCGACGGAAACCGAAGAGACGCGATTTACTCTCAGTTTGCGGTCACTCCATAAAACAGTGGTCCCAATATTAGTACATTCGATGAAAAATCATATTTCCTTACCAAAATTGGTAGCACAGAACTGAACTGAACACGAAACAACAAGCCATGACTTCAATATTCCCGTAAAGATATTACGGAAAATGCTTAGAATTAGGTAGGAAAGACAATGGGTTTGACAGTTTGAGGTTATGAGACTATTAGGTTTCAGTAGCACCGTGTACGAAGCATCGGTCACTGTGCTGTTTATGAGTTCCATCACCAACCAGTTCGTCAGATTGTAGTTTCTGCGTGAGCGGATGGCCTAAGATTGCAATAAATTTCGGACAACGGCTTCCTCAAACGGTCGGTGATGCTGTAACTTCGTGACCTCATGGCTCCATGAACAGTTAACTATTAATTATTCACCCATTCAAAAAATAATTATGTCACCTCGCTTTCCGATGTGAAAATGAATAGTACAACGAATATATCTTGTCAGTCTAGCGTCACCTATTTAATCTCAAAAAACCCTCCAAATGAATTGTCCACTACAAAATCGAATACTTATTTTCAGGGAGTAGATTTAAACGCAGAGAATGTTGAAGACACAATAAACCAAACCGTTCACGAGGATCCTCTACCCAGTTACTGTTCTTCAAAATACAAACCAGCAAATCAGGTATGTCCACCACAAAACTCTATGAAAATTCAACAATGCCTACTTACTGTCATTGTGATAATTAGTTAAAATATTATTAGGTTGAAATCATTGATTATAATGTTATCAGAGAACCAATAATTTGTAAGGCTTATATTAAAATGAGTGAAATACATGGCATATATAAATAGTATCATAATAGGCACCTAGGTACTTGTTTAAATAAAATATAATCGCACTGCATCGACACCTGCATGACGTTTTGAACATTTTTATCTTTTTTACATGTCTACACTTTTTCAAATCATGTCAAAATCACGTTTTTTGTTTTAAACGGTTGGCACTATGTATTTTCAATAATTATATTGTCTATTATCTATGGTTGGCAGGTTAGGTTCTGTTCAAAATAGTATCTATAGATATAATATCGCAAGTAATTTTAACGTACGCACACGTAGAAACTGTTAAAATTGATTAAGTATGTAAGATACATGAATAAGTAATAATAATTAAAAATAATAATACAATAACGTTGGCACTCTTATCAATTAACTTTAGAGAGGTGGTAATCGTTCAAAATATTGTGCAAAATGACGAAACCATTGACTAACTTTGTCGCCGTGACAGCGTGAAAGTGACGCAACATGTATCTCAATTCGATCACAACTTAAGCCTCAAATAAGTCTACATTAGCAACTGGTATCTCAGGAAAGATCACCTACTAATCTGCTGTTCAAAGATATGGAGATCGTCAACGAATATGTTTAACTCGGATTAACCAATCCTCTTGAAGATGAATTCTAGACTAGCTTATTTGGTATCCTCACAGGGTTATGGGTTTATCTGTAGCCGAGTTTTTCCTTCCTGCAATCTAAAGCCCACGTGCGTACATTAGACATCATAAGCAAATCCGGTAGTGAATGATTAGCAATCATCTGAAATAATATAATATATTATTTAAGTTCCGTGTGTATTCATTTGTTATAACATCAACATATCCGTTTTTTTAATACATTCTTTACTATTCACTTTGATGTAATATTCCATGTTCTTTTAGTTGATTCCTGCAACTTCTGCATTGACCGACACCGCTAGTGTCGCATTGTCAAAGAAAATCTCAGAATTACAAGAGCCATACAATGAAATACAGATTGATGAACAAGACATCAAGCAAGAACTCGTGACATATTATCAAACGATTACTAATACAGACGTCGTCAGTCACACTGCTAAATGTAATCAATTGCTATCTACTGTCACAGATCCAGAATTATTAGTAGCTGTTATAAAGATTGAGAAGAAATCATTTCATTACGAAAATTTTGTATGCAGTATTTGTTTTGATTTTTTTGCATCGTTATATTTATTAAAACATCACAAAGCAGTTCATAAAACAGCAACAACTAAAAAGATAGACGAGGGTGTAGGTCTATTGAAACCTATCAGTTACTCCAGTGTTAAATCTAATTCCAGGAACATACACAAAATGGTGCATTCTGGTGAAAACCCGTTTAAATGTGATCAATGTGAATACTCGTGTATGCAATATGTTCAACTTAAAATGCATAAAATTACTCATTCTGGCGATAAACCATCAAAATGTGGTAATAATGAATACTCATGTATAACATCTGGTGATTTAAAGATATACAAATTGATTCATTTTATGTGATCATTTTAATGTGATCAATGTAATTTCTCATGTGCGCTATCTAATAATCTTAAATCACACAAAATGAAACATTCTGGAGAAAAACCATTTAAATGTAAGCAATGTGATTACTCGTGTATACAATCCAATCAGCTGAAAATACACAATGCATCGCATTCAGATGAGAAACCATTTAAATGCAATGAGTGTAATTTGGCATTTGCGCGATCTGATAAACTTAAATTACACAAAATGACACATTCTGGAGAAAAACCATTAAAATGTAATCAATGTGATTACTCATGTATACAATATGAACAGCTGAAAATACACAAAATGCGTCATTCTGGTGAAAAGCCATTTAAATGTGATCAATGTCATTTCTCATGTGCGAAATCTTATAATCTTAAATTACACAAAATGACACATTCTGGAGAAAAACCATTTAAATGTAATCAATGTGATTACTCATGTATACAATCTAGTCAGCTGAAAATACACAAAAGGAGTCATTCTGGTGAAAAGCCATTTAAATGTGATCAATGTAATTTCTCATGTGCGAAATCTTCTCATCTTAAATCACACAAAATGACACATTCTGGAGAAAAACCATTTAAATGTAAGCAATGTGATTACTCGTGTATACAATCTAATCAGCTGAAAATACACAAAATGAGTCATTCTGGTGAAAAGCCATTTAAATGTGATCAATGTCATTTCTCATATGCGCAATCTTATATTCTTAAATTACACAAAATGACACATTCTGGAGAAAAACCATTTAAATGTAATCAATGTGATTACTCATGTATACAATCTAATCGGCTGACAATACACAATGCGTCGCATTCAGATGAGAAACCATTTAAATGTAATAAATGTAATTTTTCGTGTGCGCGATCTGATCATCTTAAATCACACAAAATGTCACATTCTGCAGAAAAACCATTTAAATGCAATCAATGTAATTTCTCGTGTATACGATCTTATCAGCTGAAAAGACACAAAATGACTCATTCTGGTGAAAAGCCATTTAAATGTAATCAATGTAATTTCTCGTGTGCGCGATCTGATCATCTTAAATCACACAAAATGACACATTCTGGAGAAAAACCATTGAAATGTAATCAATGTGATTTCTCGTGTACACGATCTAATCAACTGAAAATACAGAATGCGTCGCATTCAGGTGAGAAACCATTTAAATGTAATGAGAATAATTTTTCGTGTGCGTGATCTGATAAGCTTAAATCACACAAAATGTCACATTCTAGTACAATTTTTCTTCAATGATACATCTATTTAAAATCGCACAAAAATTCACACCTTATGTTAATTGACGTACACACAACTACTTAGAAACGTATGTCGATTTGAATCGATTCATTTATTCGGTATTACATACTTAGGTCAGTAATTAATAATTATGTTTATGTAGTTTCCTAGTTATACTAAGATCTGCACACATTTCTCAAATGATAACTCCAGATTAATCGTAATGAGTCATCGCGATGCCGTATATTTTATAATTATTTTGAAAGAAAAGCGATAGATGCTCTTCGAACAAGGTGTATGAAGGTAGAATACTGAGGTATATAACTTAAGCAGATTAAATTAAATAAATAATCGTGGGAGTATGTACCGCACAGTAGTTGGAATGTCCCGAATCCATGTTATGATAGAGTAATTATTGCAATTTAAAAGTTTGACATGTTCTCTAAAATCTGGCTCAGTGCTAATTTATTTGTGCTTGATAGATAGAGATATGCATGTTTTTTTTTAGAATTATTATTAACCATGTCCTTTCTTTTTCGTAAAAGGTGGTTGTTAGTAATTTCGAAAAATCACAAACACCCAGGTTTTGAGAAAAACACATAATTTTTTTTTCATGGCCGGGAATCGAACCCAAAATTCTCGGGTGTAAGGCCAGCGCCTTACCCACTGCACCACGAGAGCCGCCTAGATATGCATGTTCTATATATCTGATAATCTTGATTTTTTTCTAGTATACATATTTATATTATATATGTTACACCGCCGAATGTGCGAAATTGACTATTATATGAAATGGGCAAAATTTTGGCTAATTCATGTAATAGTCAAGCCTGTTGCCTTATTCATGAATTAGGTAAATTTTCTGCTGAGTACATGAATTCGCCAGGGTTTGGATTTCTTGAACTGTCAACATGACAGGAGAAAAAGTAAATTTAATACGGATGGTTTTATTAGTTATAATTGGACATAATATAATATTATTATTATTAGGTTAGGTTAGGTTTTGTAATTCTGAATTAAATCATTCAACTGAATGTCCATTTTGAGGTTAGCTATCAAGTGTCAACAAACTATCACAAACATTCAATCGACCATTGCACGAATTAAATCACGAAAATACTTTTCAATAAAATTCTTCCGTTAACATATTATAGTTCTAGATTTTTTTTGCGCATAATAAATGGATATGAACGTCATTGGAGTTATTGATTGGAATATTTTTATATTATAATCAATGACATTTGACTTGACACATTTGTTTAGTTTGATTAGTTGCAAAAAATACCACCGGAGCGCGATCATCTATTTTGACCATAGATAATATATGTACATTTTGACCAATGCATGAGCATTTTGATACATTTAGTTTAGTTGCAAAAAATACCACCGTAGCGCTACTATCTAATTTGTCCAATACATGAACTAGGCAGAAAAATTACTGCTCAATTCACGCACTCTCCAGATATTTTGTCTAATTCATGAATAAGGCAACGGGCTTGCATTTTTCATGATTTAGACAAAATTTTGCCCATTTCATGTAATATTCAATTTCGCACATTCGGCGTAACATATACACCAGCAGGGAAAGGTGGAGTTAGACTGTTAGGATCCGCCATAAAAAGTCCACATTAATAGAGTACAGTTTACTGATGGTGTTGGTTAGTTTTTTTTTAAATTCAATTAAACCCTGCGAAAACCAAGCCATAATAAATAATAGTCAAAAATACTCATCTGCTATAAAATATTTAAAATTACGCAATTAAATCATATCACCTCGAATATTTTATAGATAGAAAATATTTATTATCTTTTACCTATGGTTTTTTTTAGGCATAGCTTAATAAAAAATGAACCAATAAGAATTATGTGTAATATATATTCTTAATCCAACGAGAAAAAAAATGTATGAATGAAAAAGTGTGCACAATTTTGTCGTATCGCCGAAAATATACCAAAACCATTATGGTTTGGTTAGGTAGGGTTCAATTGATATTGAACAACTAACCAACACCATCTGTAAATTACCGTCTTATTTCAATAAAAATAAATACGTATGACTTACAAAGTTTAATGGCGACATAGTCAATTAACAGAATAGAAAAGACTTATGTCGTATCACTTGGCTATCTGGATAAAAAGGAAAATGTTAAATTTAGAATGCTAATTATAATAATATGTACCTAGATATAAAAATTAAAACCAATAGTTTTACGTATTATATTAAGATTGAAAGCATTTTCATTGTTATTAACTTTGTAATAGGAATAGCTTGTAAATCTATGTAAGATTATTTTATGAGCTTAAAAGAGATGGATGTAAAAGATGCAAGAGTGGAGGAGAGTTAGCATGAAAGTTCTCTTGCGATAACTGTACACGCTGAATAGTCAGACGAAAAAAATACGAGTCGTGAGCGGATGCGAAATTGAGTCCTCTCGCGCCAAAAATAAAACGAATGTCGGCCATTAATAATTAGAATATAAGTGATATTAAAATACAGTTAATTAAAGAATTATAGAAACGATAATAATAAACACCTATGTCACTGCTTAAAATAAGTTTGTAAACAAATAACCATTGAAAATACAAAGCCACGTGCTCACCAAAAAACAATTTATTTTATTTTATTTATTTTTGTAAATCCTGAGTTCTCGGGATATCTCACTCCACACAATTAATTGGTCTAAGTACCCAAATTATCGACTTACCAACTCCACGAGATATTATATTCTAGGAAAAAATAAATGGTAATTAGAACAGCCTGTTACTACATACTATTTGATTTATAAAGCCCCAAGTGAAGATCTAACAAAATATTTGTACCACCAAAAAAGTTCAATAAAAACTGATTTGCAGAATCAAATACTTTTAATATCCTAAGAGATTATGTAAAACGCACTAATTTGTCAATTAAACGACACTTTATTGGTATTTTAACATTTTTACTTCGATCTGTGAGCTACCAAAATATCTACCTACCTATTGAATTGAGACTTTTCAAAATTGTCCTGAAGATTTTACAGGTATTTACGTCACGTTTATATCCGATATTTCCTTACTGTATACGTTCGCCATATTTACTGTTCACGTCTAACAAAATGACATTTTCATCACTTAAGACCTTCTAATCCTTTATTGACAGATAGAACTAATTATTGTAATTCAAATATCGAATGTACGCATTGTCGCACATTTTTTTCTGGTGAGAAAGCTATAATTTTGGTACAATTCACAATGCTAAAGAAGCTCGTAAACGAGCAACTTGTGACGACAATTGTGTTGCTGTTAAAAGTTCTCAAAATACGAAAATAGTAGTCTACGTTGCCGAAACTTTCCATCTCTTGCCTTTGCTTTCTGGTAGCATGGTTGGTCGATATATCGAATAGCGAACTCAATCGAAAATACGGCAATAATTGCTAGTAAATCTATTTCATTCTCGCTCTGCTCCATATGTGCGTCTCTGTTTGACCTCACCATCTTACGATGACATCATTCATCATCAGCCGCGCATAAAAACCGGTTCCCAGTACCTCTACGAAGACTCAAGTACTTTAACCAGTAGTCCCCAATCTTAGGAGGACAGTGACTCTCACCTCTTTGTGGCGTGTGTAATTAATTAAATAAGTTTATAATCTTAATAAATCAGTTTCATAAACATAAAATTAGTTTTAATGAACAAGTTAATAAATAATAACTTTACGAACTCTGTAAAATTTGTTTTACGAAATAATAAACTTGTAATCTGTGTTATAAATGAGTTTAATGAATAATAAATTTTATAAACTAATTAAATCTGTTTTTTATAAATTAATAAACTACCTATTCAAACTTTTAGTAAGGATGTTTCATGAAGAAGCTTCCATTATAAGCGACCTTAAGGTTTATAAATAAATCAACTACAGAACTTTTATAGACATTTGATAAGAACCTTAAATATATAGAACCCCCTACGGGTATAATTATAAAACTGTTTGTGAGTAAAGGAGATTACTACTGCACTACTACAACGTAATCCAAATACTCAATTTAGACCTCCTGATTCAGGGTTGGAGCTACCCAGAGCCCGGATAAAGTCACAGTGAAGAAATGCAAATCGTAAAACTGACAAATCAGCGAAATGTCAAACTGTCTGAGGTGAATGAAAATCCATCCCGAAGTAAAAACTATGACGCCGTCTATGCATACTTCACAACTATATTAAAATCCAACACCATGACGCCAAGCCGTCTACAAGACCAGCGAGACAGACTGGCGACCGCCAGATGGCTCTGCTAGTCAAGATAATTAAATTTAATGTGGGTTAATATTTAATTTTAAAAATGACGACACGACGTTTATGTTAATTTTATTATTGATGGCTTCAAGGGTCACATTCACCTCACATTTTGTAATGTTATTTCTGTAATAAAAACGTGTCCACAATTTGTTTTTATTAAAAATAAAAACTGATCCCAGATTTTGAACCCCTTATGGCTACCCCAAACCATAATACAAGGACAATACATATGTACTTATCAGAACATGATTAATATTCAGAATGCAATCTTCGGCAAATCATGTTTTGGCGAGGTTGCTGCCTCGTCACCATTATACCTACTGCCTTGCTAAGTAAAAAGACAGTGTGTTTAGATCTTTGGTTTACCCACTAAGCTGAATAAGAACGTCAAATGGTTGCTTTCTTTTTGATGGCTAGGTGTCCATCAATGGCTTCAATATAAGTTATATACCTACCTACCTCATGTAGCCATACTTTCTAACTGATTTCACCAGTGCAGTAGGTGCTTGTTTATTGGACATTGGTCTGATTATTGCCAGATGTAGCCAGTGCAGTTTAGGAATACCTACTAGGTACATCAAAAATATTACCTAATTTATCAAATGATTGAGTACTGGTAAAATGGGTTGAAGTGGTGCCAACTTTTGACGTTTTTTTCAAATACCTCTGCCATTTATTTTAGAGCTAGATTATAATTTTAAATAGGTACTTATATAATAAATGTGTCTTCGAACCAAAGACATTCTAATTCTCATTCTTATGGAAAGTAAATAAGTACATAATTCCAATACTGGGGAAAAGTTATGGTCGATTAAAAACTGGCCTACATCACCCGTATTTTGTGGTGAACTTGTCTACCCTACTTGTCTACTAAAGGTAATAAAATTTCAAAACAATTCACTTGACCACGTAAAATCGATCAGTTTTATAAAAATATAGGTAGGACGCCTCAAAATTTAGAAAAAAAGCTTAACTTAATTTAGCATCGTACTTACTAAATATCCTTTTCTGCAGTCAAATTTTGCATGGATCATGATTTTTAGTCAAATTTAGTGCCAAATTGTCATTCAATTGTAATAATAATTATTATTGTGGATACAACTTCATGCACATTGAACATGGTAAGTATTTTATCAGCACTGCACTAAAATACACAAGCATTAACAAGTCGAGACGTCAATATTATAGGTATAAAAATGGGTCAACGGATTATTAATTTAAAAATGTGGCAGATGTTGAGAATTACCCCTGCCTGGATAATAATTACAGGCTGCCAGAATATTCCCGTAAAGATAATGCGGGAAAAAGCTTCGAATAAAGTAGGAAAGACAATGGGCTTGACAATTTGAGGTTATGAGATTATTAAGTTTCAGGAGCACCGTGTGCGAAGCATCGGTCATTGTGCAGTTTATGAGTTCCATCACCAACCAGTTCGTCAGATTTTAGTTTCTGTTTGTGAGGATGGAGACGTATTTTATTCCAAAAATAGCTGGCCTACACCTAGTAAATATTGGCTATAGTCCAAGACTGGCAGTGAAATATCGGTTACTTAAATAAACCAACTTATCAACAAACTACGTACCTATCAACTGTGTTGGATCTCCAAAGACGATTAATTTAATGTAATTCTTTATTGTCTATTATCACGGCGACCAATATTAGTCTATGACGGCGGCCAAGTACTTGTTTGACAGTTTGCTTACACGTGTTTAGCGTGACACGATTCTTTTTGAGAACGGAATCTTTCAATGCGTAAAATGGACGTCAAACGCGAAGCAGTTGACTTCGAACCTGATGCCGACGAGCAACATTCGTTCGATATGTCTTTACATGGAAATAACCCACAGTCAAAAACTTTCATCAAACAAGAGTACTATGCTGATGATCCCGACCACGTTGCTAAGGTTAGTTTTCAAATGTTATTCATTAAAAACACTTCAATCGATAATATTTGTATAAAAAAGTTATATTGTAATATTCTAAGACAGTTGATTCTCAGAGATGACGACACCAACGATAAACCTAAGTAAACAGGAAGCAAGTGTGTTCCCGAAAGAAATATGTGGTCACTTGGGAATTTTTCAAAGGCTGTAGAAGGAAACTTTTTAAAACTTTAGCTGATTATAATTACTATAAATATGAGTCACCAGCAATGGTCCGCTCTATTGATTTAGATAAGATAAGTTTGGAACGTTCGTTCTGACTTAAAACTATCAAAACGTTCTTGTGATTAAAGCTATAAAACAATGTAGTACTTATTTTAATTTGTTCGCATAATAGTCTAACGACAGGTTTCGTTCGCTTTGAGAACATTATTAACAAATCTACATAATATATTGTTTTATTTTTAATTATATTATAAGTACCTATGAATTGACATGTGACATTGTTAATTTGGGTGGATTATATTGTTTGCGGTGTGCTTGTTATTACATTTTTAATGGGTAGGTACCGCTCGTGATTGCTGTTGTAGAGTACCTATCTAATAGATGTTTGAAGAATAATCAATGCATTGAATGAATTTTTCCAAACAAATGACACACCGATTTAATGCCGAATCACACTTTCACCGAGACCACTCGGGGTGGACCGAGCGTGAGAGTGTGGTAGGTCCGCTCGACTCGAGCTTATATTTCTCGTCAGCACTCGCATCTGTGGCAGTTCTTTGTGCCTAGCTGCAGAAGCGCTGGGCATATTAAAACCTTAATGACGTATACAATTTGACAGCGTTAAAAATGTCACCCTAATTAATAATTACAATGCCAATAGAAGTCACACAGGTGTAGTGTGTACTGGTAATTATGAGATACTAGCAGACTAAACGTATCAAATATGATATAATTTTATTATTCGCAAATCTATTCTATTTGCTTCCCAAGCAATTTCTTCTTTGGCGATTATCCTAAGTCCAGTCTTAAAAATTGTAAAGACGCGATATCCTCTCAGTTTCTGGTCACCCATAAAACAGTGGTCCCAATATCAGTAGATTCAATGAAAAATCATATTTTCATACCAAAATTGGTAGCACTGAACTGAAATGGATAAAAAACAACAAGCCATGACATCAAAAGATAAAAATGGGCGAACCGATTTTTAATTTAAAATTTGCGGCAGATGTTGAGAAATACTCCTCCTGTATAATTACAGACTGCCAGAATATTCGCGTAAAGATATTACGGAAAATGCTTAGAATTAAGTAGGAAAGACAATGGGTTTGACAGTTTGAGGTTATGAGACTATTAGGTTTCAGTAGCACCGTGTGCGAAGCTTCGGTCACTGTGCAGTTTATGAGTTCCATCACCAACCAGTTCGTCAGACTGTAGTTTATGCGTGAGCGGATGGCCTAAGATTGCAATAAATTTCGGACAATGGCTTCCTCAAACGGTCGGTGATGCTGTAACTTCGTGATCTCATGGCTCAAGGAACAGTTAACTATTAATTATTATACGCATTCAAAAAATAATTATGTCACCTCGCATTCCGATGTGAAAATGCGTAGTCTTCTTCTTCTTTGCCCATATCCGCCCCTTAGCTGGAGCATATGGACACCACGCGGCGCCTCCAAGAATCCCTGTCGCTCTCCAGTCTTCTTGCTTCGTTCCAGGTCAAACCAGCATCCCGTAGCTCCGCCGTATACACTCTGTAGATTGTATTTAGCGGCCTTCCAGGACGCCAGAATCCGGTCGGCTTGAAAAACAGGCAAG
Source organism: Rhyacophila brunnea (assembly GCF_057557595.1). Classification (NCBI taxonomy): domain Eukaryota; kingdom Metazoa; phylum Arthropoda; class Insecta; order Trichoptera; family Rhyacophilidae; genus Rhyacophila; species Rhyacophila brunnea. Next base: position 7,285,030 of record NW_028232785.1, read on the forward strand.
CCAGGTCAAAGTTCTCTTCTGGCATCCGCAGCACGTGGCCGAGCCAGGTCCAACGTCGCCTCTTCACTTTCAGTGTGATGAGAGGCTGCTTGGTACGTTCTCTTATCTCCTCGTTGCTCCTAAAGTCATACCACCGCACACCCAGTATTCTTCGCAAACATCTGTTTTCGAAGCTCAGTATACGGTTGCTCTGAGCCTTCGTAAGGTGCCATGATTCGCTACCGTAAAGTAGCACCGTCAGAATGCAAGCGTCGAATAGGCGGCATTTCGTTTTGACCGAGTACAATCGTGAGTCCCAGACATTTCGCATCGAGCTGAATGTTGCTCCAGCCATTCCCATTCGGATAGCGAGCTCTTTCTGCAAAATGCCATCTCCCGAGATGTGTACCCCCAGATACTTGAAGCTGTCGACGCTCTCGATGCTTTGTCAACGACGAATATATCTTGTCAGTCTAGCGTCACCTATTAATTCTCAAAAAACCCTCCAAATGAATTGTCCACTACAAACTCTAATACTTATTTTCAGGGAGTAGATTTAAACGCAGAGAATGTTGAAGACGCAATAAACCAAACCGTTCACGAGGATTCTCAACCAAGTTACTGTTCTTCAAAATGCAAACCAGCAAATCAGGTATGTCCACCACAAAACTCTATGAAAATTCAACGATGCCTACTTACTGTCATAGTGATTATTAGTGATATTTTTTGACATGTTAAAATATTATTATGTTGAAATCATTGATTATAATTTCATATAGCCATGGTATCTCAGGAACGGTCACATACTGATCTGCTGCTCGAAGATATGGAGATCGTCAACGAATATGTTTTACTCGGCAAGATTTCGGCGGATTTTGAAGGTGCCGAATACTTTGTCACTCGCACTTATGCATCGTTTTTGTTCAGGCCTTGGTTCCATGCGTATTCATTTGTTATAACATCAGCATATGCGTTTTTTTAATACATTCTTTACTATTCACTTTGATGTAATATTTTATTTTCTTTTAGTTGATTCCTACAACTCCTGCATTGACCGACACGGCTAGTCTCGGATCGTCAAAGAAAATCTCAGAATTACAAGAGCCATACGATGAAATACAGATTGATAAACAAGACATCAAGAAAGAACTCGTGACACATTATCAAACGATTACTAATACAAACGTATTACCAGAATTATTAGTAGCTGTTATAAAGATTGAGAAGAAATCGTTTCATTACGAAAATTTTGTATGCAGTATTTGTTTTGATTTTTTTGCATCGTTATATTTATTGAAACTTCACAAAGCAGTTCATAAAACAGCAAAAACTAAAAAGATAGATAAGGGTATAGGTCTTTTAAAGCCTACCAGTTACTCCAGTGTTAAACCTAATTCCAAGAACATACACAAAATGGTGCATTCTGGTGAAAACCCGTTTAAATGTGATCAATGTGAATACTCGTGTATGCAATATGTTCATCTGAAAATGCATAAAATTACTCATTCTAACGATAAACCATCAAAATGTGATAATAATGACTACTCATGTATTACATCTGGTGATTTAAAGATATTCAAATTGATTCATTCTGCTGTAAAACCATTTAAATGTAGCGAATGCAATTACTTATCTAAATATGAGAGTCAAATGCGGCTTCACCAGATGATTCATTCTGGTGAAAAGGCATTTAAATGTAGCGAATGCAATTACTTATCTAAATATGAAGGTCAAATGAGGCGTCATAAGATGACTCATTCTGGTGAAAAGCCATTTAAATGTGACCAATGTAATTACTCATGTATAACATCTGCTAATATGAAACCTCACAAAATGACTCATTCTACTGAAAAGCCATTTAAATGTGACCGTTGTAATTACTCTTGTAAACAATCTGGTTATATGAAATTCCACAAAATGACTCATTCTAGTGAAAAGCCATTTAATTGTGACCAATGTAATTACTCGTGTATAATGTCTACTGAAATGAAAATACACAACATGGCTCATTCTGGTGAAAAGCCATTCAAATGTAATCAGTGTAGTTACTCATGTGCGCGATCTTATAAACTTAAAACACACAAAATGACACATTCTGGAGAAAAACCATTTAAATGTAATCAATGTGATTACTCGTGTATACGATCTAATCAGCTGAAAATACACAAAATGAGTCATTCTGGCGAAAAACCATTACAATGTGACCAGTGTAATTACGCTTGTATAGTATCTGGTAAGATGAAAAGACACAAAATGACTCATTCTGGGAAGAAGCCATTCAAATGCAGCCAATGTGATTACTCATCTAAAACATCTGATCATCTTAAATTACACAAAATGGCACATTCTGGAGAGAAACCATTAAAATGTAATCAATGTGATTTCTTGTGTATACGATCTAATCAGCTGAAAAGACACAAAATGACTCATTCTGGTGAAAAGCCATTTAAATGTAATCAATGTGATTTCTCGTGTGCGCGATCTGATAATCTGAAACCACACAAAATGACACATTCCGGAGAAAAACCATTTAAATGTAATCAATGTAATTTCTCGTGTATACGATCTAATGAACTGAAAATACACAATGCGTCGCATTCAGGTGAGAAACCATTTAAATGTAATGAGTGTAATTTTTCGTATGCGCGATCTGATTATCTTAAATCACACAAAATGACACATTCTGGAGAAAAACCATTGAAATGTAATTAATGTGATTTCTCGTGTACACGATCTAATCAGCTGAAAAGACACAATACGTCGCATTCAGATAAGAAACCATTTAAATGTAATGAGTGTAATTTTTCGTGTGCGCGATCTGATCATCTTAAATCACACAAAATGACACATTCTGGAGAAAAACTATTGAAATGTAATCAATGTGATTTCTCGTGTACGCGATCTAATCAACTGAAAATACACAGTGCGTCGCATTCAGGTGAGAAACCATTTAAATGTAATGAGATTATTTTTTAGTGTGCGCGATCTGATCATCTTAAATCACACAAAATGACACATTCTGGAGAAAAACCATTGAAATGTAATTAATGTGATTTCTCGTGTACACGATCTAATCAGCTGAAAAGACACAATACGTCGCATTCAGATAAGAAACCATTTAAATGTAATGAGTGTAATTTTTCGTGTGCGCGATCTGATCATCTTAAATCACACAAAATGACACATTCTGGAGAAAAACCATTGAAATGTAATCAATGTGATTTCTCGTGTACACGATCTCATCAACTGAAAATACACAATGCGTCGCATTCAGGTGAGAAACCATTTAAATGTAATGAGAATAATTTTTCGTGTGCGTGATCTGATAAGCTTAAATCACACAAAATGTCACATTCTAGTACAATTTTTCTTCAATGACACATCTATTTGAAATCCCACAAAAATTCACATCTTATGTTAATTGCCGTACACACAACTACTTAGAAACGTATGTCGATTTGAATCGATTCATTTATTTGGTATTACATACTTAGGTCAGTAATTAATAATTATGTTTATGTAGTTTCCTAGTTATACTAAGATCTGCACACTTTTCTCAAATGATAACTCCAGATCAATCGTAATGAGTCATCGCGGTGCCGTATATTTTATAATTATTTTGAAAGAAAAGCGATAGATGCTCTTCGAACAAGGTGTATGAAGGTAGAATACTGAGGTATATAACTTAAACAGATTAAATTAAATAAATAATCGTGGGAGTATGTACCGCACAGAAGTTGGAATGTCTCGAATTCATGTTATGATAGAGTAATTATTGCAATTTAAAAGTTTGACATGTTCTCTAAAATCTGGCTCAGTGCTAATTTATTTGTGCTTCATAGAGATATGCATGTTTTTTTTTAGAATTATTATTAACCATGTCCTTGCTTTTTCGTACAAGGTGGTTGTTAGTAATTGTGAACAATCACAAACGCCCAGGCTTTGAGAAAAACACATAAATATTTTTTTCATGGCCGGGAATCGAACCCAGAACTCTCGGGTGGAAGGCCAGCGCCTTACCCACTGCACCACGAGAGCCGCCTAGATATGCATGTTCTATATATCGGATAATCTTGATTTTTTTCTAGCATACATATTTATATATATATATATAGACACCAGCAGGGAAAGGTGGAGGTAGACTGTTAGGATCCGCCATAAAAAGTCCACATTAAATAGAGTACAGTGTGACGTTGCAGACGTCACCAACGGGCTAATTAACCATTGTAATTAGTGGAGAGGTTTTTCTCTCGCGGGCAACACAAAAATCCTGCGATTGGCACTTCAAGCTTCCGGGTTGTTTGAGTGGTGGGGGGATCGATGTCAGGCGATCGAATTTTGTTTGGATTTCCGTCTTTTCTGGTTGACCCTTGACACGAGTGGACGTGGGAGGAGCACATCCCGCATAGCGGAATCGCTATGCGGCTGTAAATACATTTCATTTTTTAGTATTAATTAATTTTAAGTCTTTGCTTTAATTATAACCTCACTCACATGTGGATATTTTGGTTTAAGTTTAAGTTAGTTGCTGAGAACTTATTGTGTTAGAATTTCAGTTAGCAGACGCTGATATGGTGTCTTTTGTATAACGTAAATATTTATGTATTATAACCTCGTCGTTTGTGAACGGTGGTGATTTTTCTATGGCGTCATGTCGCCATTTATGTATCATTGACTTTTAATTGCATTTATTTTAAATACAGTGAGGTTAAAATTATCACGGTGTTTCATTTAATTTAATTGTATCCCGTAATATTATGTTCTTTTATGTTCTTTTCTTTCATAGAAAAGGCTTTGGCGTCCAATAGAGTCAAGTTTTCAGTGCTCGCAATTAACCGCTGCAGCGGTATGGTAGACATTATCCATCGAATACCAATTGATTTAGATGGTCCTTTCCGTAACAGGATTGGAATTCATCAGAGAGATAGTGTGGAAACCCAGTACCCTGAGCTAGCGGTGCCTGTTCTCCACATAGCTTGGATAACAGTGTTGAATGGTGGTTAGATGTTATCATTTAACAACAGTTTACTGGTGGTGTTGGTTAGTTTTTTTTTAAATTCAATTATACCCTGCGAAAACCAAGCCATAATAAATAATAGTCAAAAAATACTCATCTGCTATAAAATATCTAAAATTACGCAATTAAATCATACATCACCTTGAATATTTTATAGATAGAAAATATTTATTATCTATTACCTAAAGTTTGTTTTAGGCTGGGCTTAATAATAAAACGAAGGTCAAAATTGAATTTTTATTGTATTTTCAAACCATGATCCTGGACACTCCTTAAACGTTGTAGATAATCTATTTATATAATTTTGAAGCCTTATTATCCTTTATACTTATTTTAAACATTTGATGACTGCATAAAGTATTTTTGTTACATAAAATAGTATTCTTTTAAACCTCTCGCTCTAATGTTTTAGAATATAGTTATATTTCGGTATATAACTGTGAAGTGGTGTTAAGATTTTTTACATTTATTAATTTTTAAACGCATTTATAAAACCATTAGTATAATTTATTACGAAATAATTTTTGTAAAATATTCACGATAAAAAATTAAATTGATAATCTCTGTGATCCCAAATTTGATTCAGAAAATCGGCAAGATTAACACATTCGAAGATGATTTTAAAGATATTTATTATAAGCTATGTCTTTGACCATTCAAGTGTGATAAAAATTTTATGAATAATGATTACTTTATAATAATTATTGACCTAAGAATAAGGTAGTGTTTTTTTGAAATACGCCATTTCTTTTGTCATTCCCCAGTGGTTAAGCTACAACATACGGCCGTAGCCATAAATTGACAAACTATAATTAAAGTAGGGAGTAAAATGATATTGACGCGCGTGTTTGAACATGTACCGTTTAAAAAAAAAATTAATTGGTCTAAGTACCCAAATTATAGACTTACCAACCCCACGAGATATTATATTCATGGAAAAAATAAATGGTAATTAGAACAGCCTGTTACTACATACTATTTGATTTATAAAGCCCCAAGGGAAGATCTAACAAAATATTTGTACCACCAAAAAAGTTTAATAAAAACTGATTTGCAGAATCAAATACTATTAATATCCTAAGAGATTTTGAAAAACGCACTAATTTCTCAATTAAACGACACTTTATTGGTATTTTAACATTTTTACTTCGATCGTTGCGCCACCAAATTATCTACCAACCTATTGAATTGAGACATTTCAAAATTGTCCTGAAGATTTTACAGGTACGTAACGTTTATATCCGATATTTCCTTACTGTATACGTTCGCCATATTTACTGTTCACGTCTAACAAAATGACATTTTCATCGCTTAAGACCTTCTAATCCTTTATTGACAGATAGAACTAATTATTTTAATTCAAATAACGAATGTACGCATTGCCGCACATTTTTTTCTGGTGAGAAAGCTATAATTTTGGTACAATTCACAATGCTAAAGAAGCTCGTAAACGAGCAACTTGTGACGACAATTGTGTTGCTGTTAAAAGTTCTCCAAAGTACGAAAATAGTAGTCTACGTTGCCGAAACTTTCCATCTATTGCCATTGCTTTCTGGCAGCATGGTTGGTCGATATATCGAATATCGAACTCAATCGAAAATAAGGCAATAATTGCTAGTTAAATCTATTTCATTCTCGCTCTGCTCCATGTGTGCGTCTCTGTTTGACCTCACCATCTTACGATGACAGCATTCATCATCAGCTGCGCATAACTACCAGTTTCCATTACCTCTACGAAGACTCAAGTACTTTTACCAGTAGTCCCCAATCTTAGGAGGACAGTGACTCTCACCACTTTGAATTTGCGTGGCGTGTGTAATTAAATAAATAAGTTTTATATACTTACATAATTAACCATAAAATTAGTTTTAATGAACAAGTTAATAAATAATAAACTTTACGAACTCTGTAAAATTTATTATACGAAATAATAAACTTGTAATCTGTGTAATAAATGAGTTTAATGAATAATAAATTTTATAAACTAAATAAATCTGTTTTTTATAAATTAATAAACTACCTATTCAAACTTTTAGTAAGGATGTTTCATGAAGAAGCTTCCATTATAAACGACCTTAAGGTTTATAAATAAATCAACTACAGAACTTTTATAGACATTTGATAAGAACCTTAAATATATAGAACCCCCTACGGGTATAATTATAAAACTGTTTGTGAATAAAGGAGATTACTACTGCACTACTACAACGTAATCCAAATACTCAATTTAGACCTCCTGATTCAGGGTTGGAGCTACCCAGAGCCCGGATAAAGTCACAGTGAAGAAATGCAAATCGTAAAACTGACAAATCAGCGAAATGTCAAACTGTCTGAGGTGAATGAAAATCCATTCCGAAGGGAAAACTATGGCGTCGTCTATGCATACTTCACAAGTATATTAAAATCCAAAACCATGACGCCAAGCCGTCTACAAGACCAGCGAGACAGACTGGCGACCGCCAGATGGCTCTGCTAGTCAAGATAATTAAATTTAATGTGGGTTAATATTTAATTTTAAAAATGACGACACGACGTTTATGTTAATTTTATTATTGATGGCTTCAAGGGTCACATTCACCTCACCTCACCTCGTAATAAAAACGTGTCCACAATTCGTTTTTATTAAAAATAAAAACTGATCCCAAATTTTGAACCCCTTATGGCTACCCCATACCATAATACAATAATTATCTGTCCTCTTCGGAAACCAAACATACAAGGACAATACAATTGTACTTATCAGAACATGATCAATATTCTGAAAGCAATCCTCGCCCAATCATGTTTTGGTGAGGTTGCTGCCTCGTCACCATTATACCTACTGCCCTGCTAAGTAAAAAGACAGTGTGTTTAGCTTTATTGAAATTAAAACCCAAGCTTTAAAGTATTTATCTTTTGTCGTACTTATATAACACCTTTGCGGTGGGCATTGCTTTCCGGACCCAAGTAAATTAATTTAATCTTTAGTTTCATTATTTGAATTTCTTGAAAATTCTGTTGGCTATCGCCTGTTACTGTGAATGCCAAGTTTATGCATGACGTGACAATGATCCATTGCTGGTGTTAAGTTCCACGTTGCTTTATCTTGTACCTACTAAGCTGAATAAGAACGACTGGGTGTCCATCAATGGCTTTAATAGAAGTTATATTATACCTACCTCATGTAGCCATACCTTCTTACAGTGCAGTAGGTGCTGGTTTATTGGACATTGGTCTGATTATTGTCAGATGTAATCAGTGCAGTTTATGAATACCTACTACATCAAAAATATTACCAAATTTATCAAATGATTGAGTACTGGTAAAATGGGTTGAAGTGGTGCCAACTTTTGACGTTTTTTTCAAACACCTCTGCATTATTCTAGAGCAATTCTAGATTCTAAATAGGTATATAATAAATGTGTCTTCGAACCTAATAGAACGAACCTAAAGACATTCTAATTCTCATTTTAATGGAAAGTAAATAAGTACATAATTCCAATACTGCGGAAAAGTTATGGTCGATTAAAAACTGGCCCACATCACCGGTATTTTGTGGTCACTTCACCACGTAAAATCGATCAGTTTTATAAAAATATAGGTAGGAAGCCTAAAAATTTAGAAAAAAAGCTTAACTTAATTTAGCATCTTACCTACTAAATATCCTTTCTGGAGTCAAATTTTGCATGGATCATGATTTTTAGTTAAAGAGTCAAATTTAGTGCCAAATTATCATTTAATTATAATAATTATTATTATTGTGGTTACAACGTCATGCACATTTATCATAGTATTTTCTCAGCACTGCACTAAAATACCTAGGTACACAAGCAATAACAAGTCGAGACGTCAATATTTAAAAATGGGCGAACGGATTTTTAATTTAAAATATCTGAGAGATGTTGAGAAATACTCCTGCCTGGATAATAATTATAGGCTGCCAGAATATTTCCGTAAAGATATTGCGGAAAAAGCTTCAAATAAAGTAGGAAAGACAATGGGTTTGACAGTTCGAGATTATTAGGTTTCAGTAGCCCCGTGTGCGAAGCAAGTCACTAACCAGTAAGTATATGAGTTCCATCACCAACCATTTCGACAGATTTTAGTTTCTGCGTGAGAGACGATGCCAGCGCGCCGCTCCATTGGCGAGCCAAAAGTCCGACGACAATAAATCGTCCGATTTGCTATGCCCTACTAGGTACTGATCAACGAACGCAATAGCAATAGCAGTGAAAACAACACAAGTTTTACGTTTTCTTTTATGAATTTCATAAATACAAATTAAAAAAATATTTATAAATCTCTCACTTCCTAATGTGTAAATTAATTAATAAAAATGTTTAAAACAATTACAGATTTTTTCGGTCAGAATGGTTGAGTAGGTACCTACCTATTTAGCATATCAAATTTACGTAGTGATCGACGGACGAAGTGAGTAAAATAATTCAAACATGTTTGAAATCCAAAGAACCTGTCTGCTGATAAAAAGTACGCAGATATGGGGTGCTCCACGCGAAAAAAAATCCGAAGATCGTCTGATTTGCGTGCCAGTGGAGCGCGTGCTTTATTATATACCTAGCTTTTTTTAGGTATACATATAGCTTTATTCCAAAAATAGCTGGGCTACACCTAGTAAATATTGGATGGCAGTGAAATAATATCGGTTACTTAAATAAACCAACTTATTAACAAACTAGGTACCTATGAACTGTGTTGGATCACCAAAGACGATTAATGTAATGTCATACATTATTGTCTATTATCACGGCGACCAATTAATATTAGTCTATGACGGCGGCCAAGTACTTGTTTGACAGTTTACTTACACGTGCTTAGCGTGACACGATTCTTTTTGAGAACGGACACTTTCAATGCGTAAAATGGACGTCAAACGCGAAGCAGTTGACTTCGAACCTGATGCAGACGAGCAACATTCTTTCGATATGTCTTTACATGGAAATAACCCACAGTCAATTAACACTTTCATCAAACAAGAGTATGTTGATGATCCCGACCACGTTGCTGAGGTTAGTTGTCAAATGTTATTCATTATAAAAACTCTTCATTCGATAATATTTGTATAAAAAAGTTATATTGTAATATTCTAAGACAGTTGATTCTCAGATGATGACACCAACGATAAACCTAAGTAAACAGGAAGCAAGTATCTTCTCGAAAGAAATATGTGGTCACTTGGGAATTTTTCAAAGGCTGTGGAAGGAAACTTTTAAAAACTTTACCGATTATAATTACTGTATATGAGTCGCCAGCAGTAGTAGTACCTACGCTCTATTGATTTAGATATGTTTTGAGCGGTTCGTTCTGAATTTAATCTATCAAAACGTTCTTGTGATTAAAGCTATAGAACAATGTAGTGCTTATTTTAATTTATTCGCATAATTGTCTAACGACCGGTTTCGTTCGCGTTGAGAACATTATTACCAAATTTACATAACATATTATTTTATTTTTAATTCTATTATTATAAGTACCTATGAATTATCACGTGACATTGTTAATTTGGGTAGATTATATTGTTTGCACTGTGCTTGTTATTATATTTTTAATGGGTAGGTACCCCTCGTGATTACTCTTGTAGAGTACCTATCTAATGGATGTTTGAAGAATAATCAATGCAATGAATGAATTTTATCAAACAACTAATCACACATCGATATAATGCCGAATCGCACTTGCACCGAGACCACTCTGGGTGGACCGAGCGTGAGAGTGTGGTAGGTCCGCTCGACTCGAGTTTGTATTCCTCGTCAGCACTCGCATCTGTTGCAGTTCTTTGTGCATAGCTGCAGAAGCGCTGGGCATATTAAAACCATAATGACGTATACAATTTGACAGCGCTAAAAATGTCATCATAATAAATTACAATACCAATAGAAGTCACACTGAGGTGTATTGTGTACTGGTAAATTACCTACCTATGAGATAATAGCAGACTAAACGTAGATATCCAATATGATGACATTTTATTATTCGCATACCTATTCGCTTCCCAAGCAATTTCTTCTTTGGCGATTATCCGATGTTGAGTTTTAGGAATGGTACCTAGTACGTCGCGACTGTAAGGTCAGTTTCAGATGGGACACCGGTGTTGCGCTCGCATATATTATTGGAGGCCTTTGTATTCGAATAAAGGGGCCTTTGTATTATGTTTATAAACGCCCCAGAGCTAATAAGTCAACGCGTGTCCGGTGCTCTTTTCCGTCGGCTGGTGCATTCTCAAGACGCCAATACACTTTTTTTATTACCGCAGGCAGTTTTATGTTCTAATTCATAACGCAAAATTATGCGTTGAATCTGGGGCACTCATTACATAATACAAAGGCCACTTTATTCGAATGCAAAGGCCTTCTATATTATATACGAGCGCGACACCGGTGTCCCGTCTGAAACGGGCCTAAGGCCATCCGCTCACGTGAATACTCAAAAAAGACGAGACTGAAACTCCAGTATCTAGTTAATGTATTTCAATGACGGCTCGCTGACGGCAAGATTGGAATCTCTCAGTTTCAAAACGTTCGCGACCAAAACCGAAGAGACGCGATATATTCTCAGTTTCCGGTCACCCATAAAACAGTGGTCCCAATATCAGTAGATTCGATGAAAAATCATATTTTCTTACCAAAATTGGAAGCACTGAACTGAAATGGACAAGAAACATCAAGCCATGACATTAAATGTTAAAGATAGGCGAACCTATTTTTAATTTAAATTATGCGACGGATGTTGAGTAATACTCCTGCCTGTATAATTACAGACTGCCAGAATATTCCCGTAAAGATATTACGGAAAATGCTTAGAATTAAGTAGGAAAGACAATGGGTTTGACAGTTTGAGGTTATGAGACTATTAGGTTTCAGTGCACCGTGTGCAAAGCATCGGTCACTGTGCAGTTTATGAGTTCCATCACCAACCAGTTCGTCAGATTGTAGTTTTTGCATGAGCGGATGGCCAAAGATTGCAATAAATATCGGACAACGGCTTCCTCAAACGGTCGGTGATGCTGTAACTTAGTGACCTCGTGGCTCCAGGAACAGTTAACTATTAATTATTATACACATTCAAAAAATAATTATGTCACCTCGCTTTCCGATGTGAAAATGCATAGTACAACGAATATATCTTGTCAGTCTAGCGTCACCTATTTAATCTCAAAAAACCCTCCAAATGAATTGTCCACTACAAAATCGAATACTTATTTTCAGGGAGTAGATTTAAACGCAGAGAATGTTGAAGACACAATAAACCAAACCGTTCACGAGGATCCTCTACCCAGTTACTGTTCTTCAAAATACAAACCAGCAAATCAGGTATGTCCACCACAAAACTCTATGAAAATTCAACAATGCCTACTTACTGTCATTGTGATAATTAGTGATATTTTTTGACGTGTTAAAATATTATTATGTTGAAATCATTGATTATAATGTTATCAAGGAACCAATAATTTGTAAGGTTTATATAAAATGAGTGAGAGATGAAACATATTATTTAAGTTCCATGCTTAGTCTATAGATACATCTAGACGCCACCCATTCCATTGCTAAATGAAGCTGCGTGCCATGCGTTTGGTTTGTGGGCGAGCGAACGCATTCGTATGCAAATTTTCGAGACCATAGACCATTTCGCTAGTGCTCGCCCAAAGTGCTTGCACTTTATGACATATACACACATTATGAAATATATTATATAATACATATGCACATTATGAAATATATTTTTCTATTTTTTTACGTTACATAGTATTTTTAACCGGTCAAAACGCAACCATTAGGTAAAAATATTCATAATTTAAATTATTTTTAAGAAACACGGTCACTTGATATTAAAATATATAATAACATACAAATAAATTATCACGAACATGTATCAACTTACCTATGAAAAGTAATACCATCTTCATGCTTATCAGTACGGCTACCACATTTTAATACAGCACACAGAACCATCTTTTCTACTTAACTAAAAATATTTACCACTGACTTTATGTTTATCACAAAAAATATCAATTTTAGCAACACGTGCTTGTAGGTTATCGACGCTTAGTTAAGCAAAAACTAAGATTTAGCGGCTACGCCAACAACAAAACCTTCTACACATCTGTAAACCTTTTATCTTACTCTAGCGCGTGTCGTAGAGATATCGTAGGAGAGAAGGTGCCGAATACTTTCTCACTCGCACTTATGCATCGTTTTTGTTCAGACCTTGGTCCCATGCGTATTCATTTATTATAACATCAGCATATGCGTTTTTTTAATACATTCTTTACTATTCACTTTGATGTAATATTTCATGTTCTTTTAGTTGATTCCTGCAACTTCTGCATTGACCGACACGGCTAGTCTCGGATCGTCAAAGAAAATCTCAGAATTACAAGAGCCATACGATGAAATACAGATTGATGAACAAGACATCAAGCAAGAACTCGTGACATATTATCAAATGATAACTAATACAGACGTCGTCAGTCATTCTGCTGAAAAGCCATTTAAATGTAGCGAATGCAATTACTTATCTAAATATGAAGGTCAAATGAGGCGTCATCAGATGACTCATTCTGGTGAAAAGCCATTTAAATGTGACCAATGTAATTTCTCATGTGCGAAATCTTCTAATCTTAAATTACACAAAATGACACATTCTGGAGAAAAACCATTGAAGTGTAATCAATGTGATTTCTCGTGTACACGATCTAATCAGCTGAAAAGACACAATACGTCGCATTCAGATGAGAAACCATTTAAATGTAATGAGTGTAATTTTTCGTGTGCGCGATCTGATCGTCTTAAATCACACAAAATGACACATTCTGGAGAAAAACCATTTAAATGTAAGCATTGTGATTACTCGTGTATACAATCTAATCAGTTAAAAATACACAATGCGTCGCATTCAGATGAGAAACCATTTAAATGCAATGAGTGTAATTTTTCGTATGCGCGATCTGATATACTTAAATCACACAAAATGACACATTCTGGAGAAAAACCATTCAAATGTAATCAATGTGATTACTCATGTATACAATCCAGTCAGCTGACAATACACAAAAGGAGTCATTCTGGTGAAAAGCCATTTAAATGTGATCAATGTAATTTCTCATGTGCGAAATCTTAAATTACACAAAATGACACATTCTGGAGAAAAACCATTTAAATGTAAGCAATGTGATTACTCGTGTATACAATCTAATCAGCTGAAAATACACAAAATGAGTCATTCTGGTGAAAAGCCATTTAAATGTGATCAATGTCATTTCTCATGTGCGAATTCTTATAATCTTAAATTACACAAAATGACACATTCTGGAGAAAAACCATTTAAATATAATCAATGTGATTACTCGTGTATACAATCTAATCAGCTGAAAATACACAATGCGTCGCATTCAGATGAGAAACCATTTAAATGTAATGAGTGTAATTTTTCCAATGCGCGATCTGATATACTTAAATCACACAAAATGACACATTCTGGAGAAAAACCATTCAAATGTAATCAATGTGATTACGCATGTATACAATCCAGTCAGCTGACAATACACAAAAGGAGTCATTCGTACACGAAATGAAGCAGTAATAATAATGTTTAATATTTATATTCTTAATCCAACGGAAAAAAAAATGTTTGAATGAAAAAGTGTGCACATTTTGGTCGTATCGCCGAAAATATACCAAAACTATTATGGTTTGGTTAGGTAGGGTTCAATTGATATTGAAAAACTAACCAACACCATCTGTAAATTACCGTCTTATTTCAATAAAAATAAATACGTATGACTTATAAATTTTAATAAGCATTATTTATGGCGGATCTTATCAGTCCACCTCCTGACATACTCCTGGACTTCCCGTCTTCAATGGGAGCTGGAACTAAGTGTTGTAGGCCTAAAAGTGCAGCTTGGCCACATAGTCAATTAATAGAATAGCAAAGACTTATGTCGTATCACTTGGCTATCTGGATAAAAAGGAAAATGTTAAATTGAGAATGCTAATTATAATATGTACCTAGATATAAAATTTCAAACCAATAGTTTTACGTATTATATTAAGATTGAAAGCATTTAAATTGTTATTAATTTTGTAATAGGACTAGCTTGTAAATCTATGTAAGATTATTTTATGAGTTTAAAAGAGATGGATGTAAAAGATGCAAGAGTGGAAGACAGTTAGCATGAGAGTTCTCATGCGATAACTGTATACGCTGAATAGACAGTCGAAAAAAATACGAGTCGTGAGCGGATGCGAAATTGAGACCTCGCGCCAAAAATAAAACGAATGTTGCCATTAATAATTAGAATATAAGTGATATTAAGATACAGTTAATTAAGGAATTATAGAAACGATAATAATAAACACCTATGTCACTGTTTAAAATAAGTTTGTAAACTAAAAACCATTGAAAATACAAAGCCACGTGCTCACTAAAAAACAATTTTATTTTATTTATTTTTGTTAACCCTGAGTTCTCGGGATATCTCACTCCACACAATTAATTGCTCTGAATACCCAAATTATCGACTAACCAACCCTACGAGATATTATATTCTTGGAAAAAAATAAATGGTTATTAGAACAGCTTGTAACTACATACTATTTGATTAATAAAGCCCCAAGGGAAGATCTAACAAAATATTCGTACCGCCAAAAAAGTTAAATAAAAACTAATTTGCAGAACCAAATACTATTAATATCTAAAGAGATTTTAGAAAACGCACTAATTTCTCAATCAAACGACACTTTATTTGTATTTTAACATTTTTACTTCGACATGTGTGCCACCAAAATATCTACCTATTGAATTGAGACATTTTAAAATCGTCCTGAAGATTTTACAGATACGTAATGTTTATATCCGATATTTCCTTACCGTATACGTTCGCCATATTTACTGTTCACGTCTAACAAAATGACATTTTCATCGCTTAAGACCTTCTAACCCTTTATTGACAGATAGAACTAATTATTTTAATTCAAATAACGAATGTACGCATTGTCGCACATTTTTTTCTGGTGAGAAAGCTATAATTTTGGTACAATTCGCAACGCTAAAGAAGCTCGTAAACGAGCAACTTGTGACGGCAATTGTGTTGCTGTTAAAAGTTCCCCAAATACGAAAATAGTACCTAGTCTACGTTGCCGTAAACTTTCCATCTCTTGCCATTGCTTTCGGGCAGCATGGTTGGTCGATATATCGAATATCGAGCTCAATCGAAAATACGGCAATAATTGCTAGTTAAATCTATTTCATTCTCGCTCTGCTCCATATGTGCGTCTCTGTTTGACTTCACCATCTTACGATGATATCATTAATTATCAACCGCGCATAGCAACTGCTTTGCAGTACCTCTACGAAGACTCAAGTACTTTAACCAATAGTCCCCAATCTTAGAAGGACAGCGACTCTCACCTCTTTGAATTTGCGTGGCGTGTGTAATTAAATAAATAAGTTTTATATGCTTAAATAATTAACCATAAAATTAGTTTTAATGAACTAGTTAATAAATAATAAACTTGAAGAACTCTGTAAAAATTGTTTTGCGAAATAATAAACTTGTAATCTATGTAATAAATGAGTTTAATGAATAATAAATTTTATAAACTAAATAAATCTGTTTTTTATAAATTAATAAACTACCTATTTAAACTTTTAGTAAGAATGTTTTACGAAGAAGCTTCCATTATAAGCGACCTTAAGGTTTATAAATAAATCAACTACAGAACTTTTATAGAGGGACATTAATTGATAAGAACCTTAAATATATAGAACCCCCTACGGGTATAATTATAAAACTGTTTGTGAATAAAGGAGATTACTACTGCACTACTACAACGTAATCCAAATCCACAATTTAGACCTCCGGATTCAGGGTTGGAGCTACCCAGAGCCCGGAAAAATTCACAGTGAAGAAATGCAAATCGTAAAACTGACAAATCAGCGAAATGTCAAACTGTCTGAGGTGAATGAAAATCCATCCCGAAAGGAAAACTATGGCGCCGTCTATGCATACTTCACAAGTATATTAAAATCCAACACCATGACGCCAAGCCGTCTACAAGACCAGCGAGACAGACTGGCGACCGCCAGATGGCTCTGCTAGTCAAGATAATTAAATTTAATGTGGGTTAATATTTCATTTTAAAAATGACAACACGACGTTTATGTTTATTTTATTATTGATGGCTTCAAGGGTCACATTCACCTCACATTTTGTTATGTTATTTCTGTAATAAAAACGTGTCCACAATTTGTTTTTATTAAAAATAAAAACTGATCCCAGATTTTGAACCCCTTATGGCTACCCCAAACCATAATACAATAATAATTACCTTTCCTCTTCTGAAACCAAACATACAAGGACAATACAATAAATTGTACTTATCAGAACATGATCAATATTCAGAATGCAATCCTCGCCCAATCATGTTTTGGTGAGGTTGCTGCCTCGTCACCATTATACCTACTGCCCTGCTAAGTAAAAAGACAGTGTGTTTAGCTTTATTGAAATTAAAACCCAAGCTTTAAAGTACTTATCTTTTGTCGCACTTATATAACACCTTTGCGGTGGGCATTGCTTTCCGGACCCAAGTAAATTAAGTTAATCTTTAGTTTCATTATTTGATTTTGAGTTTGAATTTCTTGAAAATTCTGTTGGCTGTCGCCTGATGCTGTGAATGCCAAATGCATGGATGTGACAATGACCCATTGCGGGGGTTAAGTTCCACGTTGCTTTATCCTGTACCTACTAAGCTGAATAAGAACGACTGGGTGTCCATCAATGGCTTCAATAGAAGTTATATACCTAGGGACCTCATGTAGCCCTACCTTCTAGCTGATTTTATCAGTGCAGTAGGCGCTGGTTTATTGGACATTGGTCTGATTATTGTCAGATGTAACCAGTGCAGTTTAGGAATACCAACTACATCGAAAATATTACCTAATTTATCAAATGATTGAGTACCCTACTGGTAAAATGGGGTGATGTAGTGCCAACTTTTGACGTTTTTTTCAAATACCTCTGCCATTTATTTTAGAGCTAGATTTTTATTCTAAATAGGTATATAATAAATGTGTCTTCGAACCAAAGACATTCTAATTCTCATTCTAATGGCAAGTAAATAAGTACATAATTCCAATACTGGGGAATAGTTATGGTCGATTAAAACTGGCCCACATCACCCATATTTTGTGGTGAACTTGTCAACCCCTTAAAGGTTATAAAATTTCAAACCAATTCACTTCACCACGTAAAATCGATCAGTTTAATAAAAATATAGGTAGGAAGCCTCAAAATTTAGAAAAAAAGCTTAACTTAATTTAGCATCGTACCTACCTACTAAATATCCTTTTCTGGAGTCAAATTTTGCATGGATCATGATTTTTAGTCAAATAGACAAATTTAGTGCCAAATTGTCATTCAATTGTAATAATAATTATTATTGTGGTTACAATTTCATGCACATTCAACACGGTAAGTATTTTCTCAGCACTGCACAAAAATACACAAGCAATAACAAGTCGAGACGTCAATATTTAAAAATGGGCGAACGGATTTTTCATTTAAAATATGTGGCAGATGTTGAAAAATACTCCTGCCTGGATAATAATTATAGGCTGCCAGAATATTCCCGTAAAGCTATTGCGGAAAAAGCTTCGAATAAAGTAGATGAGACAATGGGTTTGGCAGTTTGAGGTCATTAGGTTTCAGTAGCGACGTGTGCGAAGCATCAGTCACTGGCCAGTTTATGAGTTCCATCAGATTTTAGTTTCTGCGTGAGAGGATGATGACGTATTTTATGCCAAAAATAGCTGGCCCATACCTAATAAATATTGGCTGGCAGTGAAAGGGCTGTAAATATCGGTTAGGTACTTAAATAAACCAACTTATCAAAAAAATACCTATCATCTGTGTTGGATCACCAAAGACGATTAATTTAATGTCATTCATTATTGTCTATTATCACGGCGGCCAATATTAGTCTATGGTGGCGCCCAAGAACTTGTTTGACAGCATTGGTTACACGTGTGTGGTGTGACAAGATTCTTTTTAAGAACGGACGCCATTCAATGCGTAAAATGGACGTAAAACGTGAAACAGTTGACTTCGAACCTGATGCAGACGAGGAACATTCGTTCGATGTGTCTTCACATGGAAATAACTTCCAGTCAAATACTTACATCAAACAAGAGTATGCTGATGATCCCGACCACGTTGTTGAGGTTAGTTGTCAAATGTTATTCATTATAAAACACTTCAATCGATAATATTTGTAAAAGAAGTTATATTGTAATATTCTAAGACAGTTGATTCTCAGAGAGAATCAACAGATGACCCCAACGATATACCTACCTAAGTAAACTGGAAACAAGCGTGTTCCCTAAAGAAATATTATGTGGTCACTTGGGAAGTTTTCAAAGGCTGTAGAAGGATACTTTTTAATACCTACTTTAGCTGATTATAATGACTATATATGAGTCACCAGCAATGGTCCGCTCTATTGATTTAGATAAGATAAGTTTGGAACGTTCTTTGTGCCTAGCTGCAGAAGCGCTGGGCATATTAAAACCATAACGACGTATACAATTTGATAGCGGTAAAAATGTCACCCCAATTAATAATTACAATGCCAATAGAAGTCACACTGGGGTGTATTGTGTACTTGTAATTATGAAATGCTAGCAGACTAAACGTGTCAAACATGATATCATTTTATTATTCGCACACCTATTCTATTTGCTTCCCACGCAATTTCTTCTTTGGAGATTATCATAAATCGAGTTTTAAGAACGGTACCTAGTACGTCGCGACTATAAGGCCATCCGCTCACGTGAATACTCAAAAAAGACGAGACTGAAACTCCAGTATCTTGCTAATGTATTTCAATGACAGCTAGCTCACGGCAAGACTGAAATCTCTCAGATTCAAAACTTTTGCGACCTGAACCGAAGAGACGCGACATGCTAGTCTCCCGGTCACTCAGTTTCCAGTCACCCATAAAACGGTGGTACCAATATCAGTAGATGCGATGAAAAATCATATTTTCTTACCAAAATTGGTAGCATTGAACTGAAAAGGACAAGAAACAACAAGCCATGACGCAGTGGCGCACCCAGGATTTGATATTGGGTGGGGAGCAAGAAGAAGAATGTTAATTAGTCCCATAGGCTTTTTTTCTTCTTCACAGCCTAATTAATCGTTTATCGGCCTTTTGTCTATTGCACTCAGTGCACCTACACCATGGTCCCCACATCCTGAAACGGGCCCTCAGGCTAGGATATTTTGCGGGACCCTTACCTACCGCTAAGATTTAAGGCAGTGTAAAACACTATAATAACGTTTTTCTAATTGTGTTTAAGTTCAAATTAAGGGTAATTATACAGTGAATTATTGACGATTTTTAATACATCTACTTTATTTATTTATTTATTTATTTAAGAATACAAAACATTGTGGACATAACAAATTTAAATTCAAGACGTACTCAACATGAGATTTACATTATAAGTCAAACATTACCCTCACAAGAGAGAAGAGAATACAGAAAAAGAAATATATATATATATAACAAAAAAAAAAAATAATCAAAACATACTTAAGTACAATTTAATACAGAAAAATATAATTTTTGAGAACGAAAAATATACAATTTTATACAGAAAAATACAGTTTAAAAAATAAAATGCAAAGTACATCATTGAAAATGTCCATGTCTTTAGGGAGCGCATTTATTAGTCTTGCCCCCCTCGCTAATGGTGCCTGATAGGCTTGACACGAGGAAACGGTTCCAATCCAGAATAAATCATGACTGCGACCACGTAGGTAATTGACAGGCGCATGGAAATTCAAATTCATTAGGACACCAGGATTGGAAACCATCCCTCGCGATAACAGGCAAAAGTGTTTCAACAGCAGAAGAGACCGACGAGATTCAAGAGAGTGAAAAGTAAGCATGCCTTGTAGAAAGGCAGTTGGAAAATAATCATCTGACGAATTATCGAAAGGAAAATAGTTAAATGTTTTAAAATAAAGACATCGAAGAAATTTCTTCTGGACGCGTTCTAAAATAAGCTTATAGGAAACCTCATAAGGACACCAGATAATCGACCCATATTCAAGAATGCTACGCACTAATGAGACGTAGAGTGTGCGTAATACATTAGGATTCTTGAATCGTTTGGATGGTCGCATGATGAATCCTAGAAGCTTACTCGCACGTAGAGCCGTGGAAGTTATATGCAAGTGAAAGGATAATGAAGAATCAAAAATTATCCCAAGATCTTTCGCCTCAGATTGACGTTTTAACGATTTTTTTGACATAATATAATTATATTTAATCGGGGTTCTTGAAAAAGTAATACAAAAGCATTTGTCAGTATTAAATTCTAATTTATTCTTTTTTGACCAACTTTCAATTGAGCAGAGATTTCTCTGTAACATGCAACAGTCCAACTCATTGCGAATTGGTGCATATAATTTCAAATCATCCGCAAAAAGTAAAAATTCTACTCCATCCATGGCTTTAACTATATCATTGACAAATATGAGGAACATAATTGGTCCAAGATTTGATCCTTGCGGAACACCTGAAAGAGTTTGAAAGACTTCAGATGCACACCCAGCGTACTCGACATATTGACAACGATGCGAAAAATAAGATTTGAAAAAATTTATAAAATTAATAGATCCGCCTACTGCACTCAGTTTAGTTAAAAGAATATCATGATCCACTCGATCGAAAGCCTTTGACATATCTGTATAAATTGCATCAACTTGACAATGATTGTCTAGTGAACGAGATATGTATTCAGTGTACTCCATGAGGTTGGTAACTGTTGATCGAGTAGATCGAAAACCATGTTGAGCGTCAGTCAGCTGACCATCCACATGTTTATATATATATTTATGTAAAATGGACTCAAATAGTTTGACCGGTGCAGAGAGAACAGCCACTGGTCGGAAGTTAGTTATTTCAGATACCGAGCCATTTTTATACACCGGTCGTATACGATTTAAGCTCCAACATTCATGGAAGGTAGATTTACTTAAACATAGATTGAAAATATACAACAAAGGATCGCTTAAAAGTTTTTTGCATCCTTTCAATAGCCATGGAGGAATGCCATCTGGACCTACTGAGGATTTCGGATATAGTCTAGAGAAAGCATATTTCATATCTGACTCATCCAGAGGACCAATATTTAGTATGGGCCAAGAAGACGAAAGTATTCAGGTTGAGGTTGAAGTGTTGGTGGAGTCGTGGAATAAACTGACCTAAAATATTCAGCAAAACCGTCAGCGATGGATTTATACCCATTCAATACACTAGCCCTAAAAGACATAGACGATAGCTGTGCAGAAGAGTTACGTAAACTCCTAACATGCGTCCAAAAAGTTTTCGGGTCTGAGGTTAAATTTAAAGAAATTTTCTCACGTACGCTTTGTGAGCAGCGTCAATGGCGCGATGAACTCTTCTGCGCATATCAGAGAAAGCACCATAATCATTCAGGCACTTCGAACGCTTCCATCGTTTATGACAGATGGCTTTCAAGTCAATGGATTTAATAATGCTATGAGTGAACCATTTAGGGTAGCTGCGCAAAGTACCCGAAGACTTCTTAATGGGAAAAGACTTGGAAAATACACTATAAATATTTACATAGAAAACATCAATTGCAACATTATAATGGAGCTGTAATCAAAAAATATATTGCACAATTATATAATTGAAAATGTTCATGGCCATGAAGTATAATAGCGCCTACCTTTTTTTTTACTATAAAAGCTATTTTATGATGTGTGTTTATTTCACTTATCTGTTCAACCCGACACGCCGGGCCCCAAGGCTAGTGCCCTGTCAACCCTCCCCAGTCATGACCTACACCACTCCGGAATTCAGATGGACACCGAAAATTTTTTGACAGCTCCATTGGAGATTTGGTTTCTAAAAAAACCAAATTTTTGTGTTAGAAATTAAAATCGAAGAAATTTTTCTTAAAAGGGTGCTGGAGAATTACAAATCATTTATTGCCGTGTTTTTATTTGTCTAAGCCCAAAGGTATAGTTTATTGGCTTTCAATTTCAATGTTTAAAATCATTCTGATAATTTTCATGTTTGCGGGGTGCCAGGGCCCCTTGCGCACCCCCCCCGCCCCCAACCCCTGGGTGTGCCACTGCCATGACGTAAATAGTTAGAGATGGACGAACCGATTTTTATATTAGAATATGCGGCAGATGTCGAGTAATACTACTGCCTGTATAATAACAGGCTGCCAGAATATGGCCTAAGATTGCAGTAAATTTCGGACAACGGCTTTCTCGAACGGTCGGTGATGCTGTAACTTCTTGACCTCGTGGCTCCAGGAACAGTTAACTATTAATGATTATACCCATTCAAAAAATAATTATGTCACCTCGCTTTCCGATGTGAAAATGCATAGTAGAACGAATATATCTTGTCAGTCTAGCGTCAACTATTTAATCTCAAAAAAACCGCCAAATGTATTGTCCACTACAAACTCGAATACTTATTTTCAGGGAGTAGATTTAAACGCAGAGTATGTTGAAGACACAATAAACCAAACCGTTCACGAGGATCCTCAACCAAGTTACTGTTCTTCAAAATGCAAACCAGCAAATCAGGTATGTCCACCACAAAACTCTATGAAAATTCAACAATGCCTACTTAGGTACTGTCATTGTGATAATTAGTGATATTTTTTTGACGTGTTAAAAAGTTTATTATGTTGAAATCATTAATTATAATGTTATCAGGGAACCAATAATTTGTAAGGTTTATATTAAAATGAATGAAATATATGGCATATATAATTTTTTTCATAGTAGACACCTAGGTACTTGTTTAAATAAAATATAACCGCAATGCATCGACACCTGCATGACGTTTTGAACATTTTTATCTTTTTTACATGTCTACACTTTTTCAAATAATGTTGTTTTGTTTAAAATGATTGCCACTATGTATTTTCAATAAGAATATTGTCTATTATCTATTGTTTGTAGGTTAGGTTCTGTTCAAAATACTCGTAGTATCTATGGATATAATATCGCAAGTAATTTTAACGTACGCACAAGTAGAAACTGTTAAAATTGATTAAGTATGTAAGATACATGAATAAGTAATAATAATTAAAAATAATAATACAATAACGTTGGCACTCTTATCAATTAACTTTAGAGAGGTGGTAATCGTTCAAAATATTGTGCAAAATGACGAAACCATTGACTAACTTTGTCGCCGTGACAGCGTGAAAGTGACGCAACATGTATCTTAATTCGATCACAACTTAAGCCTCAAATAAGTCTACATTAGCAACTGGTATCTCAGGAATCTCACCAACTAATCTGCTGTTCAAAGATATGGAGATCGTCAACGAATATGTTTAACTCGGATTAACCAATCCTCTTAAAGATGAATTCTAGACTAGCTTATTTGGTATCCTCACAGGGTTATGGGTTTATCTGTAGCCGAGTTTTTCCTTCCTGCAATCTTTAGCCCACGTGCGTACATTAGACATCATAAGCAAATCCGGTAGTGAATGATTAGCAATCGTCTGAAATAATATAATATATTATTTAAGTTCCGTGTGTATTCATTTGTTATAACATCAACATATCCGTTTTTTTAATACATTCTTTACTATTCACTTTGATGTAATATTCCATGTTCTTTTAGTTGATTCCTGCAACTTCTGCATTGACCGACACCGCTAGTGTCGCATTGTCAAAGAAAATCTCAGAATTACAAGAGCCATACAATGAAATACAGATTGATGAACAAGACATCAAGCAAGAACTCGTGACATATTATCAAACGATTACTAATACAAACGTATTACCAGAATTATTAGTAGCTGTTATAAAGATTGAGAAGAAATCATTTCATTACGAAAATTTTGTATGCAGTATTTGTTTTGATTTTTTTGCATCGTTATATTTATTAAAACTTCACAAAGCAGTTCATAAAACAGCAACAACTAAAAAGATAGATGAGGGTGTAGGTCTATTGAAACCTATCAGTTACTCCAGTGTTAAATCTAATTCCAAGAATATACACAAAATGGTGCATTCTGGTGAAAACCCGTTTAAATGTGATCAATGTGAATACTCGTGTATGCAATATGTTCATCTGAAAATGCATAAAATTACTCATTCTGGCGATAAACCATCAAAATGTGGTAATAATGAATACTCATGTATAACATCTGGTGATTTAAAGATATACAAATTGATTCATTCTGCTGAAAAGCCATTTAAATGTAGCGAATGCAATTACTTGTCTAAATATGAAGGTCAAATGCGGCGTCATCAGATGATTCATTCTGGTGGAAAGCCATTCAAATGTATTCAGTGTTGTTACTCATGTGCGCGATCTTATAAACTTAAAACACACAAAATGACTCATTCTGGTGAAAAGCCATTTAAATGTGATCAATGTAATTTCTCATGTGCGCTATCTAATAATCTTAAATCACACAAAATGACACATTCTGGAGAAAAACCATTTAAATGTAAGCAATGTGATTACTCGTGTATACAATCCAATCAGCTTAAAATACACAATGCATCGCATTCAGATGAGAAACCATTTAAATGCAATGAGTGTAATTTTGCATTTGCGCGATCTGATAAACTTAAAATACACAAAATGACACATTCTGGAGAAAAACCATTAAAATGTAATCAATGTGATTACTCATGTATACAATATGAACAGCTGAAAATACACAAAATGCGTCATTCTGGTGAAAAGCCATTTAAATGTGATCAATGTCATTTCTCATGTGCGAAATCTTATAATCTTAAATTACACAAAATGACACATTCTGGAGAAAAACCATTTAAATGTAATCAATGTGATTACTCATGTATACAATCTAGTCATCTAAAAATACACAAAAGGAGTCATTCTGGTGAAAAGCCATTTAAATGTGATCAATGTCATTTCTCATGTGCGAAATCTTATAATCTTAAATTACACAAAATGACACATTCTGGAGAAAAACCATTTAAATGTAAGCAATGTGATTACTCGTGTATCCAATCTAATCAGCTGCAAATACACAATGCGTCGCATTCAGATGAGAAACCATTTAAATGTAATGAGTGTAATTTTTCGTATGCGCGATCTGATAAACTTAAATCACACAAAATTACACATTCTGGAGAAAAACCATTTAAATGTAATCAATGTGATTACTCATGTATACAATCTAATCAGCTGACAATACACAATGCGTCGCATTCAGATGAGAAACCATTTAAATGTAATAAATGTAATTTTTCGTGGGCGCGATCTGATCATCTTAAATCACACAAAATGTCACATTCTGAAGAAAAACCATTTAAATGCAATCAATGTGATTTATCGTGTATACGATCTTATCACCTAAAAAGACACAAAATGACTCATTCTGGTGAAAAGCCATTTAAATGTAATCAATATAATTTCTCGTGTGCGCGATCTGATCATCTTAAATCACACAAAATGACACATTCTGGAGAAAAACCATTGAAATGTAATCAATGTGATTTCTCGTGTACACGATCTAATCAACTGAAAATACACAATGCGTCGCATTCAGGTGAGAAACCATTTAAATGTAATGAGAATTATTTTTCGTGTGCGTGATCTGATAAGCTTAAATCACACAAAATGTCACATTCTAGTACAATTTTTCTTCAATGACACATCTATTTGAAATCGCACAAAAATTCACATCTTATGTTAATTGACGTACACACAACTACTTAGAAACGTATGTCGATTTGAATCGATTCATTTATTTGGTATTACATACTTAGGTCAGTAATTAATAATTATGTTTATGTAGTTTCCTAGTTATACTAAGATCTGCACACATTTCTCAAATGATAACTCCAGATCAATCGTAATGAGTCATCGCGGTGCCGTATATTTTATAATTATTTTGAAAGAAAAGCGATAGATGCTCTTCGAACAAGGTGTATGAAGGTAGAATACTGAGGTATATAACTTAAACAGATTAAATTAAATAAATAATCGTGGGAGTATGTACCGCACGGTAGTTGGAATGTCCCGAATCCATGTTATGATAGAGTAATTATTGCAATTTAAAAGTTTGACATGTTCTCTAAAATCTGGCTCAGTGCTAATTTATTTGTGCTTGATAGATAGAGATATGCATGTTTTTTTTTAGAATTATTATTAACCATGTCCTTTCTTTTTCGTAAAAGGTGGTTGTTAGTAATTTCGAAAAATCACAAACACCCAGGTTTTGAGAAAAACACATAATTTTTTTTTTCATGGCCGGGAATCGAACCCAAAACTCTCGGGTGTAAGGCCAGCGCCTTACCCACTGCACCACGAGAGCCGCCTAGATATGCATGTTCTATATATCTGATAATCTTGATTTTTTTCTAGTATACATATTTATATATATGTTACACCGCCGAATGTGCGAAATTGACTATTATATGAAATGGGCAAAATTTTGGCTAATTCATGTAATAGTCAAGCCTGTTGCCTTATTCATGAATTAGGTAAATTTCTGCTGAGTACATGAATTCGCCAGGGTTAGGAATTCTTGAACTGTCAACATGACAGGAGAAAAAGTAAATTTAATACGGATGGTTTTATTAGTTATAATTGGACATAATATAATATTATTATTATTAGGTTAGGTTTTGTAATTCTGAATTAAATCATTCAACTGAATGTCCATTTTCAGGTTAGCTATCAAGTGTCAACAAACTATCACAAACATTCAATCGACCATTGCACGAATCAAATCACGAAAATACTTTTCAATAAAATTCTTCCGTTATCATATTATAGTTCTAGATTTTTTTTGCGCATAATAAATGGATATGAACGTCATTGCAGTTATTGATTGGAATATTTTTATATTATAATCAATGACATTTGACACATTTGTTTAGTTTGATTAGTTGCAAAAAATACCACCGGAGCGCGATCATCTATTTTGACCATAGATAACATAATATGTACATTTTGACCAATGCATGAGCATTTTGATACATTTAGTTTAGTTGCAAAAAATACCACCGTAGCGCTACTATCTAATTTGTCCAATACATGAACTAGGCAGAAAAATTACTGCTCAATTCACGCACTCTCCAGATATTTTGTCTAATTCATGAATAAGGCAACGGGCTTGCATTTTTCATGATTTAGACAAAATTTTGCCCATTTCATGTAATATTCAATTTCGCACATTCGGCGTAACATATACACCAGCAGGGAAAGGTGGAGTTAGACTGTTAGGATCCGCCATAAAAAGTCCACATTAATAGAGTACAGTTTACTGATGGTGTTGGTTAGTTTTTTTTTAAATTCAATTAAACCCTGCGAAAACCAAGCCATAATAAATAATAGTCAAAAATACTCATCTGCTATAAAATATTTAAAATTACGCAATTAAATCATATCACCTCGAATATTTTATAGATAGAAAATATTTATTATCTTTTACCTATGGTTTGTTTTAGGCATAGCTTAATAAAAAATGAACCAATAAGAATTATGTGTAATATATATTCTTAATCCAACGAGAAAAAAAATGTATGAATGAAAAAGTGTGCACAATTTTGTCGTATCGCCGAAAATATACCAAAACTATTATGGTTTGGTTAGGTAGGGTTCAATTGATATTGAACAACTAACCAACACCATCTGTAAATTACCGTCTTATTTCAATAAAAATAAATACGTATGACTTACAAAGTTTAATGAGCATTATTTATGGCGGATCTTAACAGTCTTCCTCCTCCTGTAGATGGGGAGCCGAAATTAAGTTTTGTAGGCCTAAAAGTGCAGCTTGGCCACATAGTCAATTAACAGTATAGCAAAGACTTAGGACGTATAGGCGGCCATAGACGGACAGTTCTCGTAACAGGTTGAACATGGCACAGACAATAACTGTTCAATAACTGTACGTTAGTGGCCACACCACAGATCAGTTTAACTACCCCATTTAAATCTGTCGAACTGTCAACAGACGTGCCCATATACGTACAGTTATTGTCTGTGGCAGAGCAAGTGTCAAAAACTATGGCGGTTAGGTTCGCGGAGATATTACACAGGGGTATTGTTTCAATTAGTTTTAGGTAGGGTATACTTGAACGATGATACACGAATAATTTTACTTTGAATTTATTATGGTTATAATTGTTTTTATTAGAAACAAATTGACATAAAATACACACCTATGACGTTGGTAAAATAAATCATGATTTCGCTAGTGGATTGTGTATTTTATCGATTCACCGAAACAATATTATACACATTCGTGTAAATATAAAATGTAATCTTTTCTTTTGAATAAATTATTCCCTTTAATGGACAGTATTAATTAAGTAAGAAAACGGTAATATTTATAAAGGTATTGATTTTATATACAATAAATTTAAACATGCCACAAAATTATATTTACATCAATCATCAGTATTATATAATTACTATGATATTATTAAAATATATAGGTACTTAAATTTTATTTAGATTTAGCGACATTGTCATTCACAATTAGGTATATTAATTTATGTTGTGAACGTCTTAAACTAATATTTTTTAATATTCACTACATACAATAAATAAAATTTGAGTACTGAGTTATTAGTCTATATTTTCACAATAACTTAATATTTATAATGCTCTCTAAAATTTTAACATTTATATTATATTGTAATAGAAAACGGTAATATTTATAAAGGTATTGATTTTATATACCTACAATAAATTTAAACATGCCACAAAATTATATTTACATCAATTATCAGTATAATAATTAATTACTATGATATTATTAAAATATATACTTAAATTTTATTTAGATTTACCGAGATTGTCATTCACAATTAGGTATATTATTTTATGTTGTGAACGTCTTCAATTAATACGTTTTAATATTCACTACATACAATAAACAAAATTTGAGTACTGAGTTATTAGTCTATATTTTCACAACAACTTTCATTTTAACATTTATATTATATTGTATAAAATAATATGTTTACATAAATAACTATTACTTTGTTTTACTCTCGTAAAAATAAATAAAATATAATATTTTCGATCTCCGCGTACATAATATTATTACATTTTTAATAATAAATGAATTTGTATTTTATAACAAGCAACACCAGCCGAAGTTGTATCGCGCGGTATATTCTACTTTACGTTACCAACATCTAACGTCACCCGAAAACTTTCGGCTAGTTGAAATTCCAACAGTTCTACAAAAACACGGGAGTAGGGGGTCGCTGGCAGTTTGAACATGGCAAACATCTGAAAGGTCGAAAAGTGTCCGTCTATGGGCGCAGCAGATTATCTACCAAAGATAACTGTATAGTTATTAACTGGCATGTTCAACCTGTTACGAGAACTGTCCGTCTGTGGCCGGCATATCACTTGGCTATCTGGATAAAAAGGAAAATGTTAAATTTAGAATGCTAATTGAGCGTAGTTATACGCAAAGCAGCCAAGCCACACAAATCTCAAACAAGATACAAGCACTTTTATCTAAAGTGTGTTTCTTTAAATCCACAAAGTCACTATGTATACCTTTTAAATGATAGATATTATATATTTATATGATTTTGTGTAACTTATTAAGAGATAAAAGCATAAAATCTATGAAATTTGGTGTTTTAACAGTCCAAGCTGTTTTGTGCAAAACGGGTTTTTTTAATTAATTTTTAGTTAATTAATGTATTTCAATGACGGCAAGATTGGAATCTCTCAGTTTCAAAACGTTCGCGACCAAAACCGAAGAGACGCGATATATTCTCAGTTTCCGGTCACCCATAAAACAGTGGTCCCAATATCAGTAGATTCGATGAAAAATCATATTTTCTTACCAAAATTGGTAACACTGAACTGAAATGGACAAGAAACAACAAGCCATGACGTCAAAAGTTAAAAATGGGCGAACCGATTTTTAATTTAAAATATGCGACGGATGTTGAGTAATACTCCTGCCTGTATAATTACAGACTGCCAGAATATTCCCGTAAAGATATTACGGAAAATGCTTAGAATTAGGTAGGAAAGACAATGGGTTTGAGGTTATGAGACTATTGGGTTTCAGTAGCACCGTGTGGTGCGAAGCATCGATCGCTGTGCAGTTTATGAGTTCCATCACCAACCAGTTCGTCAGATTGTAGTTTCTGCATGAGCGGATGGCCTAAGATTGCAATAAATTTCGGACAACGGCTTCCTCAAACGGTCGGTGATGCTGTAACTTAGTGACCTCGTGTCTCCAGGAACAGTTAACTATTAATTATTCACCCATTCAAAAAATAATTATGTCACCTCGCTTTCCGATGAGAAAATGCATAGTACAACGAATATGTCTTGTCAGTCTAGCGTCACCTATTTAATCTCAAAAAACCCTCCAAATGAATTGTCCACTACATCGAATACTAACTTATTTTCAGGGAGTAGTTTTCAACGCAGAGAATGTAAAAGACACAATAAACCAAACCTTTCACGAGTATCCTCAACCCAGTTACTGTTCTTCAAAACCAGCAAATCAGGTATGTCCACCACAAAACTCTATGAAAATTCAACAATGCCTACTTACTGTCATAGTGATAATTAGTGATATTTTTCGACGTATTAAAATATTAAATGTTAATTGTTGAAATCATTGATTATAATGTTATCAGGGAACCAATAATTTGTAAGGTTTATATTAAAATGAGTGAAATACATGACATATATAAATAGTTTCATAGTAGGCACCTAGGTACTTGTTTAAATAAAATATAACCGCACTGCATCGACACCTGCATGACGTTTTGAACATTTTTATCTTTTTTACATGACTACTTTTTTTTTCAGTCAAAATCACGTTTTTTGTTTTAAATGGTTGGCACTATGTATTTTCAAAAAGAATATTGTCTATTATCTATGGTTTGTAGGTTAGGTTCTGTTCAAAATAGTATTAAATGATAAAATATCGCAAGTAATTTTAACGTACGCACACGTTGAAACTGTTAAAATTGATTAAAAATAACAGGAATAAGAAATAATAATTCAAAATGATAATACTATATCGTTGGCACTGTCTTTAATGAAATTTAGAGAGGTGATGATCGTTCAAAATATTCTGCAAAATGACGAAACCATTGACTAAGTTTGTCGCCGTGACAACGTGACAGTGACGTGACATGTATCCCAATTCGATCACAACTTAAGCCTCACCTAAGTCTACATTAGCAACAGAAAATTTCGTATGGTTATGGGTTTATCTGTAGCCGAGTTCGCCTTCCTGAAATCTTTAGCCCCCGTGCGTACATTAGACATCATAAGCAAATTCGGTGGTGAATGATTAGCAATCGTCTGAAATAATACAACATATTATTTAAGTTCCATGCTTAGTCTATAGATACATCTAGACGCCACCCATTCCATTGCTAAATGAAGATGCCACATGCGTTTGGTTTGTGGGCGAGCGAACGCATTCGTATGCAAATTTTCGAGACCATAGACCATTTCGCTAGTGCTCGCCCAAAGTGCTTGCACTAGACGCTCAGAATTAAAATATATTTTTCTATTTTTTTACGTTACATAGTATTTTTAACCGGTCAAAACGCAACCATTAGGTAAAAATATTCATAATTTAAATTATTTTTAAGAAACACGGTCACTTGATATTAAAATATATAATAATATACAAATAAATTATCACGAACATGTATCAACTTACCTATGAAACGTCATACCATCTTCATGCTTATCAGTACGGCTACCACGTTTTAATACAGCACACAGAACCATCTTTTCTACTTAACTAAAAATATTTACCACTGACTTTATGTTTATCACAAAAAATATCAATTTTAGCAACACGTGCTTGCAGGTTATCGACGCTTAGTTAAGCAAAAAACTAAGATTTGGCGGCTTCGCCAACAACAAAACCTTCTACACATCTGTAAACCTTTTATCTTACTCTAGCGCGTGTCGTAGAGATTTTGAAGGTGCCGAATACTTTCTTACTCGCACTTATGCATCGTTTTTGTTCAGACTTTGGTTCCATGCGTATTCATTTGTTATAACATCAGCATACGCGTTTTTTTAATACATTCTTTACTATTCACTTTGATGTAATATTTCATGTTCTTTTAGTTGATTCCTGCAACTTCTGCATTGACCGACACGGCTAGTCTCGGATCGTCAAAGAAAACCTCAGAATTACAAGAGCCATACGATGAAATACAGATTGATGAACAAGACATCAAGCAAGAACTCGTGACATATTATCAAATGATAACTAATACAGACGTCGTCAGTCATTCTGCTGAAAAGCCATTTAAATGTAGCGAATGCAATTACTTATCTAAATATGAAGGTCAAATGAGGCGTCATCAGATGACTCATTCTGGTGAAAATCCATTTAAATGTGACCAATGTAATTACTCATGTATAAGATCTGCTTATATGAAAACTCACAAAATGACTCACTCTACTGAAAAGCCATTTAAATGTGACCGTTGTGATTACTCTTGTAAACAATCTGGTTACATGAAAATCCACAAAATGACTCATTCTGGTAAAAAATCATTTAAATGTGACCAATGTAATTTCTCATGTGCGCAATCTTATAATCTTAAATTACACAAAATGACACATTCTGGAGATAAACCATTTAAATGTAATCAATGTGATTACTCTTGTATACAATCTAATCGGCTGAAAATACACAATGCATCGCATTCAGATGAGAAACCATTTAAATGTAATGAGTGTAATTTTTCGTTTGCGCGATCTGATAAACTTAAATTACACAAAATGACACATTCTGGAGAAAAACCATTTAAATGTAATCAATGTGATTACTCATGTATACAATCTGATCAGCTGAAAATACACAAAATGAGTCATTCTGGTGAAAAGCCATTTAAATGTGATCAATGTCATTTCTCATGTGCGCAATCTTATAATCTTAAATTACACAAAATGACACATTCTGGAGAAAAACCATTTAAATGTAATCAATGTGATTACTCGTGTATACAATCTAGTCGGCTGATAATGCACAAAATGAGTCATTCTGGTGAAAAGCCATTTAAATGTGATCAATGTGATTTCTCATGTGCGAAATCTTCTAATCTTAAATTACACAAAATGACACATTCTGGAGAAAAACCATTTAAATGTAAGCAATGTGATTACTCGTGTATACGATCTAATCAGCTGAAAATACACAAATCGTTGCATTCAGATGAGAAAACATTTAAATGTAATGAGTGTAATTTTTCATATGCGCGATCTGATAAACTTAAATAACACAAAGTGACACATTCTGGAGAAAAACCATTCAAATGTAATCAATGTGATTACTCATGTATACAATCCAGTCAGATGACAATACACAAAAGGAGTCATTCTGGTGAAAAGCCATTTAAATGTGATCAATGTAATTTCTCATGTGCGAAATCTTATAATCTTAAATTACACAAAATGACACATTCTGGAGAAAAACCATTTAAATGTAATGAGTGTAATTTTTCGTGTGCGCGATCTGATCATCTTAAATCACACAAAATGACACATTCTGGAGAAAAACCATTGAAATGTAATCAATGTGATTTCTCGTGTATACGATCTAATCAACTGAAAATACACAATGCGTCGCATTCAGGTGAGAAACCATTTAAATGTAATGAGATTAATTTTTCGTGTGCGTGATCTGATAAGCTTAAAGCACACAAAATGTCACATTCTAGTACAATTTTTCTTCAATGACACGTCTATTTGAAATCGCACAAAAATTCACATCCTATGTAAATTGACGTACACACAACTACTAAGAAACGTATGTCGATTTGAATCGATTCATTTATTCGGTATTACATACTTAGGTCAGTAATTAATAATTATGTTTATGTAGTTTCCTAGTTATACTAAGATACAAAGAAAATCTGCATTCTGTTCTCAAATGATAACTGAGGTATATAACTTAAACAGAATAAATTAAATAAATAATCGTGAGTATGTACCGCACAGTAGTTGGAATGTCCCGAATCCATGTTATGATAGAGTAATTATTGCAATTTAAAAGTTTGACATGTTCTCTAAAATCTGGCTCAGTGCTTATTTATTTGTGCTTGATAGATAGAGATATGCATGTTTTTTTAGAATTATTATTAACCATATCCTTGCTTTTTCGTACAAGGTGGCTGTTAGTAATTTCGAACAATCACAAACACACAGGCTTTGAGAAAAACACATAAATATTTTTTTCATGGCCGGGAATCGAACCTAGAACTCTCGGGTGAAAGGCCAGCGCCTTACCCACTGCACCACGAGAGCCGCCTAGATATGCATGTTCTATATATCGGATAATCTTGATTTTTTTCTAGTATACATATATTTATATACACCAGCAGGGAAAGGTAGAGGTAGACTGTTAGGATCCGCCATAAAAAGTCCACATTAAATAGAGTACAGTTTACTGATGGTGTTGGTTAGTTTTTTTTTTAATTCAATTAAACCCTGCAAAAACCAAGCCATAATAGATAATAGTCAAAAAATACTCATCTGCTATAAAATATCTAAAATTACGCAATTAAATCATACATCACCTCGAATATTTTATAGATAGAAAATATTTATTATCTTTTACCTATAGTTTGTTTTAGGCAGGGCTTAATAATAAAATGAAGCAGTATTAATTATGTGTAATATATATTCTTAAAAAAAATGTATGAATGAAAAATTGTACACAATTTTGTCGTATCGCCGAAAATATACCAAAACTATTATGGTTTGGTTAGGAAGGGTTCAATTGATATTGAAAAACTAACCAACAACATCTGTAAATTACAGTCTTATTTCAATAAAAATAAATACGTTTGACTTACAAAGTTTAATGAGCATTATTTATGGCGGATCTTAACAGTCTACCTCCTGACATACTCCTGGACTTCCCGTCTTCAATGGGAGCCGGAATTAAGTTTTGTAGGCCTAAAAGTGCAGCTTGGCGACATAGTCAATTAACAGAATAGCAAAGACTTAGAACGTATCATTTGGATAAAAAGGAAAATGTTAAATTGAGAATGCTAATTATAATATGTACCTAGATATAAAATTTCAAACCAATAGTTTTACGTATTATATTAATATTGAAAGCATTTTAATTGTTATTAATTTTGTAATAGGAATAGCTTGTAAATCTATGTAAGATTATTTATGAGTTAAAAAGAGATGGATGTAAAAGATGCACGAGTGGAAGAGAGTTAGCATTAGAGTTCTTTTGCGATAACTGTACACGCTGAATAGTCAGTCGAAAAAAAATACGAGTCGTGAGCGAATGCGAAATTCAGTCCTCTCGCGCCAAAAATAAAACGAATGTCGGCCATTAATAATTAGAATATAAGTGATATTAAGATACAGTTAATTAAGGAACTATGTTTAAGGAACTATAGAAATGATAATAATAAACATCTATGTCACTGTTTAAAATAAGTTTGTAAACAAATAACCATTGAAAATACAAAACCACATGCTCACCAAAAAACAAAAACTTTTATTTAATTTATTTTTGTGAATCCTGAGTTCTCGGGATATCTCACTCCACACAATTAATTGCTCTGAATACCCGAATTATCGACTTACCATCCCTACGAGATATTATACTCTTGGAAAAAATATATGGTTATTAAAACAGCTTATAACTACATACTATTTGATTAATAAAGCCCCAAGGGAAGATCTCACAAAATATTCGTACCACCAAAAAAGTTTAATAAAAACTGATTTGCAGAATCAAATACTTTAATATCCTAAGAGATTATGTAAAACGCACTAATTTTTCAATTAAACGACACTTTATTGGTATTTTAAAATTTTTCCTTTATCTGTGTGCCACCAAAATATCTACCTACCTATTGAATTGAGACATTTCAAAATTGTCCTGAAGATTTTACAGGTACGTAACGTTTATATCCGATATTTCCTTACTGTATACGTTCGCCATATTTACTGTTCACGTCTAACAAAATGACATTTCCATCGCTTAAGACCTTCTAATCCTTTATTGACAGAAAAAACTAATTATTTTAATTCAAATAACGAATGTACGCATTGCCGCACATTTTTTTCTGGTGAGAAAGCTACCAACTTGTGACGGCAATTGTATTGCTGTTAAAAGTTCCCCAAAATACGAAAATAGTAGTCTACGTTTCCGAAACTTTCCATCTATTGCCTTTGCTTTCTGGCAGCATGGTTGTCGATATATCGAATAGCGAACTCACTCGAATATAGGGCAATAATTGCTAGTTAAATCTATTTCATTCTCGCTCTGCTCCATATGTGCGTCTCTGCTTGACTTCATCATCTTACGATGACATCATTCATCATCAGCCGCGCATAACAACCACTTTTCAGTACCTCTACGAAGACTTACTTTAACCAGTAGTCCCCAATCTTAGGAAGACAGCGACTCTCACCTCTTTGAATTTGCGTGGCGTGTGTAATTAAATAAATAAGTTTTATATACTTACATAATTAACCATAAAATTAGTTTTAATGAACAAGTTAATAAATAATAAACTTTACGAACTCTGTAAAATTTATTATACGAAATAATAAACTTGTAATCTGTGTAATAAATGAGTTTAATGAATAATAAATTTTATAAACTAAATAAATCTGTTTTTATAAATTAATAAACTACTACCTATTCAAACTTTTAGTAAGGATGTTTCATGAAGAAGCTTCCATTATAAGCGACCTTAAGGTTTATAAATAAATCAACTACAGAACTTTTATAGACATTTGATAAGAACCTTAAATATATAGAACCCCCTACGGGTATAATTATAAAACTGTTTGTGAATAAAGGAGATTACTACTGCACTACTACAACGTAATCCAAATCCACAATTTAGACCTCCGGATTCAGGATTGGAGCTACCCAGAGCCCGGATAAAGTCACAATGAAGAAATGCAAATCGTAAAACTGACAAATCTGCGAAATGTCAAACTGTCTGAGGTGAATGATAATACATCCCGAAGGGAAAACTATGGCGCCGTCTATGCATACTTCACAAGTATATTAAAATCCAACACCATGACGCCAAGCCGTCTACAAGACCAGCGAGACAGACTGGCGACCGCCAGATGGCTCTGCTAGTCAAGATAATTAAATTTAATGTGGGTTAATATTTCATTTTAAAAATGACGACACGACGTTTATGTTACCTAATTTTATTATTGATGGCTTCAAGGGTAACATTCATCTCACATTTTGTAATGTTATTTCTTTAATAAAAACGTGTCCACAATTTGTTTTTATTAAAAATAAAAACTGATCCCAGATTTTGAACCCCTTATGGATACCCAAACCATAATACAATAATTACATGTCCTCTTCGGAAACCAAACATACAAGGACAATACAATTGTACTTATCAGAACATGATCAATATTCAGAATGCAATCCTCGCCCAATCATGTTTTGGTGAGGTTGCTGCCTCGTCACCGTTATACGAGGGTGGGTCAATAAGTCCTTAGAAAAGCCGACAGGTGGCGCGACTAGTACTGTAAGCGGTTTGTTTTCATGCAGCGGCACTACCGATTCAGTATGCTTCGAAGTTTCAATCAGATTGGTCGGGTTGTTGTGTGTTTCTCGTACATTTAAAAAAAAAATTGCTTGTTTACAAAAATGGAGAAAATTGAGTTTAGAGCTGTTATTAAACATTTTAATATAAAAGGGTTAACAGCAAAAGAAATAAAAAATGAGTTGGATTTAGTTCACGGCACATCTGCTCCTTCACTTGCAACTATTTATAACTGGTTAAATGAATTTAAACGTGGTCGTACATCAACAAAGGATGAACCACGCTCAGGACGTCCTGTAGAGGTGACTACACCAGAAATGATCAATAAAATCCACGATATGGTGTTAAGTAGTGACCAAAGATTAAAGTTAAGTGAGATAATTGAGGTTACAGGGATCTCAAAAGGTAGCGTCATTTCTATTTTACATGACAAATTGGGCATGAAAAAAATTTCTGCAAGATGGGTGCCGCGTTTTCTCACAGTCGACAATAAACGCAATAGGGTGGTGGCCTCTAAAGCCCTGTTGTCGCTCATGCAACGCAATCCGGATGAATTTTTTCGACGCTTTGTGACTGTAGATGAAACATGGATACACCACTATACTCCCGAGACGAAAGAACAGTCAAAGCAGTGGATTGCGAAAGGCGAACCATGTCCAAAGAAGGCGAAAACCGTAAAATCAGCTGGTAAGGTTATGGCTACTGTATTTTGGGATGCACGTGGAATTATTTTCGTTGACTATTTGGAAAAAGGAAAAACAATAACAGGGGATTATTATGCATCTTTATTGGACCAGCTAAAAAACAAAATTGAAGAAAAACGGCCTCATTTAAACAGGAAAAAAATCCTCTTTCATCAGGACAATGCCCGTGTTCACACATGTTTACGATCAATGGCTAAAATTGAAGAATTGAAGTAGAAATTGGTCGACCACCCACCGTATTCGCCAGATTTAGCCCCCAGTGACTTTTTCCTTTTCCCAAACTTAAAAAAATGGCTAAGTGGACAACGTTTTTTTTTCAAATGAAGAAGTCATCGATCGGACAAATGCTAATTTTGATGACCTTCCGAAAACTTATTTTTCTGACGGTTTAAAAAAAATTGAGAAACGTCTAACCAAGTGTATTGAGCTCCAAGGAGATTATGTTGAGAAATAAAAAAAAAAAAAAAAAAAAACTGTTTTAATGCTTTTTTCTAAGGAATTATTGACCCACCCTCGTACCTACAGCCCTGCTAAGCAAAAAGACAGTTTGTTTAGATCTTTAGTTTCATTATTTGATTTTGAGTTTGAATTTCTTGAAAAATCTGTTGGCTATCGCCTGATGCTGTGAATGCCAAATGCATGGATGTGACAATGATCCATTGCTGGGGTTAAGTTCCACGTTTCTTTATCCTGTACCTACTAAGCTGAATAAGAACGTCAATGGGTTGCTTTCTTTTTGATGGCTGGGTGTCCATCAATAGCTTCAATAGAAGTTATATACCTACCTCATGTAGCCATAGCTTCTTACTGATTTTACCAATGCAGTAGGTACTGGTTTATTGGACATTGGTCTGATTATTGTCAGATGTAACCAGTGCAGTTTAGGAATACCTACTGCATCGAAAATAATACCTAATTTATCAAATGATTGAGTACCTACTGGTAAAATGAGGTGAAGTGTTGCCAATTTTTTACGCTTTATTCAAATACTCGTACCTCTGCCATTTATTCTAGAGCTAGATTGTAATTCTAAATAGGTAGGTATATAATGAATGTGTCTTCGAACTCATTCTCATGTAAAGTACATAATTCCAATACTGGGGAAAATTAGTTATGGTCGATTAAAAACTGACCCACATCACCCGTATTTTGTGGTGAACTGGTCTACCCCTCAAAGGTAATAAAATTCACACGTAAAATCGATCAGTTTTATAAAAATATAGGTAGCCTCAAAAATTGAAAAAAAGCTTAACTTAATTTAGCATCGTACCTACAAAATGCACTTTTCTGGGGTCAAATTTTGCATGGATCATGATTTTTAGTCAAAGAGTCAAATTTAGTGCCAAATTATCATTCAATTATAATAATAGGTAATTATTATTGTGGTTACAACTTCATGGACATTATGGTAGGTATTTTCTCAGCACTGCACTATAATACACAACCAATAACAAGTCGAGACGTTAAAATTTTAAAATGGGCGAACGGATTTTTAATTTAAAATATGTGGCAGATGTTGAGAATTACCCCTCTCCTCTGCCTGGATAATAATTACAGGCTGCCAGAATATTCCCGTAAACATAATGCGGGAAAAAGCTTCGAATAAAGTAGGAAAGACAATGGGCTTGACAATTTGAGGTTATGAGATTATTAGGTTTCAGTAGCACCGTGTGCGAAGCATCGTTCACTGTGCAGTTTATAAGTTCCATCACCAACCAGTTCGTCAGATTATAGTTTCTGTGTGTGAGGATGGTGACGTATTTTATTCCAAAAATAGCTGGCCTACACCTAGTAAATATTGGCTATAGTCCAAGACTGGCAGTGAAATATCGGTTACTTAAATAAACCAACTTATCAACAAACTACGTAACTATCAACTGTGTTGGATCACCAAAGACGATTAATTTAATGTAATTCTTTATTGTCTATTATCACGGCGACCAATATTAGTCTATGACGGCGACCAAGTACTTGTTTGACAGTTTGCTTACACGTGTTTAGCGTGACACGATTCTTTTTGAGAACGGAATCTTTCAATGCGTAAAATGGACGTCAAACGCGAAGCAGTTGACTTCGAACCTGATGCCGACGAGCAACATTCGTTCGATATGTCTTTACATGGAAATAACCCACAGTCAAAAACTTTCATCAAACAAGAGTACTATGCTGATGATCCCTACCACGTTGCTAAGGTTAGTTTTCAAATGTTATTCATTAAAAACACTTCAATCGATAATATTTGTATAAAAAAGTTATATTGTAATATTCTAAGACAGTTGATTCTCAGAGATGACGACACCAACGATAAACCTAAGTAAACAGGAAGCAAGTGTGTTCCCGAAAGAAATATGTGGTCACTTGGGAATTTTTCAAAGGCTGTAGAAGGAAACTTTTTAAAACTTTAGCTGATTATAATTACTATAAATATGAGTCACCAGCAAAGGTCCGCTCTATTGATTTAGATAAGATAAGTTTGGAACGTTCGTTCTGACTTAAAACTATCAAAACGTTCTTGTGATTAAAGCTATAAAACAATGTAGTACTTATTTTAATTTGTTCGCATAATAGTCTAACGACAGGTTTCGTTCGCTTTGAGAACATTATTAACAAATCTACATAATATATTGTTTTATTTTTAATTATATTATAAGTACCTATGAATTATCACGTGACATTGTTAATTTGGGTAGATTATATTGTTTGCACTGTGCTTGTTATTATATTTTTAATGGGTAGGTACCCCTCGTGATTACTCTTGTAGAGTACCTATCTAATGGATGTTTGAAGAATAATCAATGCAATGATTGAATTTTACGAAACAACAAATCACACATCGATTTAATGCCGAATCGCATTTTCACCGAGACCACTCGGGGTGGACCGAGCGTGAGAGTGTGGTAGGTCCGCTCGACTCGAGTTTGTATTCCTCGTCAGCACTCGCATCTGTTGCAGTTCTTTGTGCCTAGCTGCTGAAGTACTGGGCATATTAAAACCATAATGACGTATACAATTTGACAGCGCTAAAAATGTCACCATAATAAATTACAATACCTACCAATAGAAGTGACACTGAGGTGTATTGTGTACTGGTAAATTACCTACCTATGAGATAATAGCAGACTAAACGTAGATATCCAATATGATGTCATTTTATTATTCGCATACCTATTCGCTTCCCAAGCAATTTCTTCTTTGGCGATTATCCGAAGTCGAGTTTTAAGAATGGTACCTAGTACGTCGCGATTGTAAGGTCAGTTTCAGACGGGACACCGGTGTCGCGCTTGCATATATTATTGGAGGCCTTTGTATTCGAATAAAGGGGCCTTTGTATTATGTTTATGAACGCCCCAGAGCTTATGAGTCAACGCGTGTCCGGTGCTCTTTTCCATCGGCTGGTGCATTCTCAAGACGCCGATACACTTTTTTTTATTACCGCAGGCAGTTTTATGTTCTAATTCATAACGCAAAATTATGCGTTGACTCTGGGGCACTCATAACATAATACATGGGCCACTTTATTCGAATACAAAGGTCTCCTATATTATATACGAGCGCGACACCAGTGTCCCGTCTGAAACGGGCCTAAGACTATCCGCTCACGTAAATACTCAAAAAAGACGAGACTGAAACTCCGGTATCTAGCTAATGTATTTAAATGACGGCTCGCTGACGGCAAGACTGGAATCTGTCAGTTTCAAAACGTTCGCGACCGAAACCAAAGAGACGCGATTTACTCTCAGTTTGCGGTCATTCCATAAAACAGTGGTCCCAATATTAGTACATTCGACGAAAAATCATATTTCCTTACCAAAATTGGTAGCACAGAACTGAACACGAAACAACAAGCCATGACGTCAATATTCCCGTAAAGATATTACGGAAAATGCTTTGAATTAAGTAGGAAAGACAATAGGTTTGACAGTTTGAGGTTATGAGACTATTAGGTTTCAGTAGCACCGTGTGCGAAGCATCGGTCACTGTGCTGTTTATGAGTTCCATCACCAACCAGTTCGTCAGATTGTAGTTTCTGCGTGAGCGGATGGCCTAAGATTGCAATAAATTTCGGACAACGGCTTCCTCAAACGGTCGGTGATGCTGTAACTTCGTGACCTCATGGCTCCATGAACAGTTAACTATT
The DNA here is from genome assembly GCF_057557595.1 of Rhyacophila brunnea. NCBI lineage: Eukaryota > Metazoa > Arthropoda > Insecta > Trichoptera > Rhyacophilidae > Rhyacophila > Rhyacophila brunnea. Next base: position 7,328,454 of record NW_028232785.1, read on the forward strand.
AATTATTCACCCATTCAACAAATAATTATGTCACCTCGCTTTCCGATGTGAAAATGTATAGTACAACGAATATATCTTGTCAGTCTAGCGTCACCTATTAATTCTCAAAAAAACCTCTAAATGAATTGTCCACTACAAACTCAAATACTTATTTTCAGGGAGTAGATTTAAACGCAGAGAATGTTGAAGACACAATAAACCAAACTTTTCACGAGGATCCTCAACCCAGTTACTGTTCTTCAAAACCAGCAAATCAGGTATGTCCACCACAAAACTCTATGAAAATTCAACAATGCCTACTTACTGTCATAGTGATTATTAGTGATATTTTTTGACGTGTTAAAATATTATTATGTTGAAATCATTGATTATAATGTTATCAGTGAACCAATAATTTTGTAAGGTTTATATTAAAATGAGTGAAATACATGGCATATATAAATAGTTTCATAGTACGCACCTAGGTACTTGTTTGAATAAAATATAACCGCACTGCATCGACACCTGCATGACGTTTTGAACATTTTTATCTTTTTTACATGTCTACACTTTTCAAATCATGTCAAAATCATTTTTTTGTTTTAAGAGGTTGGCACTATGTATTCTCAATAAGAATATTGTCTATTATCTATCGTTTGTAGGTTGGGTTATGTTCAAAAAAGTATCTATGGATATAATATCGCAAGTCATTTTAACGTACGCACACGTAGAAACTGTTAAAATTGATTAAAATTAACATTAATAAATATTAATAATTAAAAATAATAATACAATAACGTTGCACTCTCATCAATTGACTTTAAAGGGGTGGTAATCGTTCAAAATATTGTGCAAAATTACGAAACCATTGACTAAGTTTGTCGCCATGACAGCGTGACAGTGACGTGACATGTATCTCAATTCGATCACAACTTAAGGCAGTACATCAGTTGAGGCACGGTCTAAAAAGACCGTGGATAGGCTATGCGTGGATTACGGGTCGCGGGTGCAAATGACGCCTGTCAAACGAAATATAATTTGTCATATCAATCCAACATACGTCCATTTTATGTTTTGTTTATTGTTCTATTAGTAACAATAATAATATATTCATTGATATGTTTTCTTTTTAAAGTAAATGGGTAACGTTTTTAGTCATCTTTGCACGATTTAAGAATTAATTGGCCCGTCGCCATCACGAAGCAAAGTGACGTGTTTCCAGCTCGGCGTTCTCTCACTGAATGCGAGCGAGACCAAAATTTCGTCGCGCCTATAGTTGAAAATTATTTGCCGTTTCACTGATGTGTCACCTTAAGCCTCACCTGTTAAAGTCTACATTAGCAACAGAAAATTTCTTATAGCCATGGTATCTCAGGAACGGTCACATACTAATCTGCTGCTCGGAGATATGGAGATCGTCAACGAATATATTTAACTCGGATTAACTAATCATCTTAAAGATGAATTCTAGACTGGCTTATTTGGTATCCCCACAGGGTTATGGGTATATCTGTAGCCGAGTTTCGCATTCCTGCAATCTTTAGCCCCCATGCGTACATAATACATCATAAGCAAATCCGGTGGTGAATGATTAGCAATCGTCTGAAATAATATAATATATTATTTAAGTTCCATGCTTATTCATTTGTTATAACATCAACATATCCGTTTTTTTAATACATTCTTTACTATTCACTTTGATGTTATATTCCATGTTCTTTTAGTTGATTCCTGCAACTTCTGCATTGACCGACACCGCTAGTGTCGCATTGTCAAAGAAAATCTCAGAATTACAAGAGCCACATGATGAAATACAGATTGATGAACAAGACATCAAGCAAGAACTCGTGACATATTATCAAACGATTACTAATACAGACGTCGTCAGTCACACTGTTAAATGTAATCAATTGCAATCTACTGTCACAGATCCAGAATTATTAGTAGCTGTTATAAAGATTGAGAAGAAATCATTTCATTACGAAAATTTTGTATGCAGTATTTGTTTTGATTTTTTTGCATCGTTATATTTATTAAAACTTCACAAAGCAGTTCATAAAACAGCAACAACTAAAAAGATAGATAAGGGTGTAGGTCTATTAAAACCTACCAGTTACTCCAGTGTTAAATCTAATTCAAAGAACATACACAAAATGGTGCATTCTGGTGAAAACCCGTTTAAATGTGATCAATGTGAATACTCGTGTAAGCAATATGTTCATCTGAAAATGCATAAAGTTACTCATTCTAACGATAAACCATCAAAATGTGATAATAATGACTATTCATGTATTACATCTGGTGATTTAAAGATATTCAAATTGATTCATTCTGCTGAAAAGCCATTTAAATGTAGCGAATGCAATTACTTATCTAAATATGACAGTCAAATGCGGCTTCACCAGATGATTCATTCTGGTGAAAAGGCATTTAAATGTAGCGAATGCAATTACTTATCTAAATATGAAGGTCAAATGAGGCGTCACCAGATGACTCATTCTGGTGAAAAGCCATTTAAATGTGACCAATGTAATTACTCATGTATAACATCTGCTAATATGAAAACTCACAAAATGACTCATTCTACTGAAAAGCCATTTAAATGTGACCGTTGTGATTACTCTTGTAAACAATCTGGTTACATGAAATTCCACAAAATGACTCATTCTAGTGAAAAGCCATTTAAATGTGACCAATGTAATTACTCGTGTATATTGTCTACTGAAATGAAAATACACAACATGGCTCATTCTGGTGAAAAGCCATTCAAATGTAATCAGTGTAGTTACTCATGTGCGCGATCTTATAAACTTAAAACACACAAAATGACACATTCTAGAGAAAAACCATTTAAATGTAATCAATGTGATTACTCGTGTATACGATCTAATCAGCTGAAAATACACAAAATGAATCATTCTGGCGAAAAACCATTACAATGTGACCAGTGTAATTACGCTTGTATAGTATCTGGTAAGATAAAAAGACACAAAATGACTCATTCTGGGGAGAAGCCATTCAAATGCAGCCAATGTGATTACTCATCTAAAACATCTGATCATCTTAAATTACACAAAATGGCACATTCTGGAGAGAAACCGTTAAAATGTAATCTATGTGACTTCTTGTGTATACGATCTTATCAGCTGAAAAGACACAAAATGACTCATTCTGGTGAAAAGCCATTTAAATGTGATCAATGTAATTTTAAGTGTGCGCGATCTGATCATCTTAAATCACACAAAATGACACATTCTGGTAAAAAAAAAACATATAAATGTGACAAATACAATTTTTCTTGAACTATCTATTTGAATTCGCACAAAAATTCACATCCTATGTAAATTGGCGTACACACAACTACTTACATAAGTATGTTGATTTGAATTGGTTCATTTATTTGGTATAACATACTTAGGTCAGTAATTAATAATTATGTTTATGTAGTTTCCTAGTTATACTAAGATCTGCACACTTTTTTCAAATGATAACTCCACATCAATCGTAAGAATCATCGCGGTGCCGTATATTTTATAATTATTTTGAAAGAAAAGCGATAGATGCTCTTCGAACAAGGTGTATGAAGGTAGAATACTGAGCTATATAACTTAAACAGATTAAATAAAATAAATGATCGTAGGATTATGTACCGCACAGTAGTTGGAATGTCCCGAATTCATGTTATGATAGAGTCATTATTGCAATTTAAAAGTTTGACATGTTCTCTAAAATCTGGCTCAGTGCTAATTTATTTGTGCTTGATAGATAGAGATATGCATGTTTTTTTTTAGAATTATTATTAACCATGTCCTTGCTTTTTCGTACAAGGTGGTTGTTAGTTATTGTGAACAATCACAAACGCCCAGGCTTTGAGAAAAACACATAAATATTTTTTTCATGGCCGGGAATCGAACCCAGAACTCTCGGGTGGAAGGCCAGCGTCTCACCCACTGCACCACGAGAGCCGCCTAGATATTCATGTTCTATATATCGGATAATCTTGATTTTTTCTAGAATACATATTTATATATACACCAGCAGGGAAAGGTGGAGTTAGACTGTTAGAATTCGCCATAAAAAGTCCACATTAAATAGAGTACAGTTTACTGATGGTGTTGGTTAGTTTTTTTTTTAATTCAATTATACCCTGCGAAAACCAAGCCATAATAAATAATAGTTAAAAAATACTCGTATGCTATAAAATATCTAAAATTACGCAATTAAATCATACATCACCTTGAATATTTTATAGATAGAAAATATTTATTATCTATTACCTATAGACTGTTTTAGGCAGGGCTTAATAATAAAATGAAGAAGTGATAATTATGTGTAATATATATTCTTAATCCAACCAGAAAAAAAATGTATGAATGAAAAAGTGTACACGATTTTGTCGTATCGCCGAAAATATACCAAAACTATTATGGTTTGGTTAGGTAGGGTTCAATTGATATTGAAAAACTAACCAACACCATCTGTAAATTGCCGTCTTTTTTCAATAAAAATAAATACGTATGACTAACAAAGTTTAATGAGCATTATTTATGGCGGATCTTATCATTCTACCTCCTGACATACTCCTGGACTTCCCGTCTTCAATGGGAGCCGGAATTAAGTTTTGTAGGCCTTAAAGTACAGCTTGGCCACATAGTCAAATACCAGAATAGGAAAGACGTATGATGTATCACTTGGCTATCTGGATAAAAGGAAAATGTTAAATTTAGAATTTGTACCAAGATATAAGATTTCAAACCAATAGCTTAAGTATTATATTAAGATTTAAAGCATTTAAATTGTTATTAATTTTGTAATAGGAATAGCTTGTAAATGTATGTAACATTTTTTATGAGTTTAAAAGAGATGGATGTAAAAGATGCAAGAGTGGAAGACAGTTAGCATGAGAGTTCTCTTGCGATAACTGTATACGCTGAATAGTCAGACGAAAGTGAGCGGATGCGAAATTGAGTCCTCTCGCGCCAAAAATAAAACGTATGTCGGCCATTAATAATTAGAATATAACTGATATTAAGATACAGTTAATTAAGGAATTATAGAAACGATAATAATAAACACCTATCTCACTGTTTAAAATAAGTTTGTAAACTAATAACCATTGAAAATACAAAGCCACGTGCTCACCAAAAAACAATTTATTTTATTTTATTTATTTTTGTTAACCCTGAGTTCTCGGGATATCTCACTCCACACAATTAATTGGTCTAAGTACCCAAATTATAGACTTACCAACCCCACGAGATATTATATTCATGGAAAAAATAAATGGTAATTAGAACAGCCTGTTACTACATACTATTTGATTTATAAAGCCCCAAGGGAAGATCTAACAAAATATTCGTACCACCAAAAAAGTTTAATAAAAACTGATTTGCAGAATCAAATACTTTAATATCCTAAGAGGTTATGTAAAACGCACTAATTTTTCAATTAAACGACACTTTATTGGTATTTTAACATTTTTACTTTGATCTGTGTGCCACCAAAATATCTACCTACCTATTGAATTGAGACATTTCAAAATTGTCCTGAAGATTTTACAGATACGTGATGTTTATATCCGATATTTCCTTACTGTATACGTTCGCCATATTTACTGTTCACGTCTAACAAAATGACATTTTCATCGCTTAAGACCTTCTAACCCTTTATTGACAGATAGAACTAATTATTTCAATTCAAATAACGAATGTACGCATTGTCGCACATTTTTTTCTAGTGAGAAAGCTATAATTTTGGTACAATTCGCAACGCTAAAGAAGCTCGTAAACGAGCAACTTGTGATGGCAATAATTGTGTTGCTGTTAAAAGTTTCCCAAAATATGTAAATAGTAGTCTACGTTGCCAAAACTTTCCTTCTCTTGCCTTTGCTTTCGGGCAGCATGGTTGATCGTATATCGAATAGCGAACTCAATCGAAAACAAGGCAATATTTGCTAGTTAAATCTATTTCATTCTCGCTCTGCTCCATGTGTGCGTCTCTGTTTGACCTCACCATCTTACGATGACAGCATTCATCATCAGCTGCGCATAACTACCAGTTTCCATTACCTCTACGAAGACTCAAGTACTTTTACCAGTAGTCCCCAATCTAAGGAGGACAGTGACTCTCACCACTTTGAATTTGCGTGGCGTGTGTAATTAAATAAATAAGTTTTATATACTTACATAATTAACCATAAAATTAGTTTTAATGAACAAGTTAATAAATAATAAACTTTACGAACTCTGTAAAATTTATTATACGAAATAATAAACTTGTAATCTGTGTAATAAATGAGTTTAATGAATAATAAATTTTATAAACTAAATAAACCTGTTTTTATAAATTAATAAACTACTACCTATTCAAACTTTTAGTAAGGATGTTTCATGAAGAAGCTTCCATTATAAGCGACCTTAAGGTTTATAAATAAATCAACTACAGAACTTTTATAGACATTTGATAAGAACCTTAAATATATAGAACCCCCTACGGGTATAATTATAAAACTGTTTGTGAATAAAGGAGATTACTAGGTACTGCACTACTACAACGTAATCCAAATACTCAATTTAGACGTACTGATTCAGGGTTGGAGCTACCCAGAGCCCGGATAAAGTCACAGTGAAGAAATGCAAATCGTAAAACTGATAAATCAGCGAAATGTCAAACTGTCTGAGGTGAATGAAAATCCATTCCGAAGGGAAAACTATGGCGCCGTCTATGCATACTTTACAAGTATATTAAAATCCAAAACCATGACGCCAAGCCGTCTACAAGACCAGCGAGACAGACTGGCGACCGCCAGATGGCTCTGCTAGTCAAGATAATTAAATTTAATGTGGGTTAATATTTTATTATTGATGGCTTCAAGGGTCACATTCACCTCACATTTTGTAATGTTATTTCTGTAATAAAAACGTGACCACAATTTGTTTTTATTAAAAATAAAAACTGATCCCAGATTTTGAACCCCTTATGCCTACCCAAACCATAATACAATAATTACCTGTCCTCTTCGGAAACCAAACATACAAGGACAATAGAACATGATCAATATTCAGGAAGCAATCCTCGCCCAATCATGTTTTGGTGAGGTTGCTGCCTCGTCACCATTATACCTACTGCCCTGCTAAGTAAAAAGACAGTGTGTTTAGCTTTATTAAAATTAAAACCCAACCTTTAAAGTACTTATCTTTTGTCGTACTTATATAACACCTTTGCGGTGGGCATTGCTTTCCGGACCCAAGTAAATTATTTAATCTTTAGTTTTAATATTTGATTTTGAATTTGAATTTCTTGAAAATTCTGTTGGCTATCGCCTGTTACTGTGAATGCCAAGTTTATGCATGACGTGACAATGATTGCTGGTGTTAAGTTCCACGTTGCTTTATCTTGTACCTACTAAGCTGAATAAGAACGAATGGATGTCCATCAATGGCTTCAATAGAAGTTATATTATTATACCTACCTCATGTAGCCATACCTTCTTACAGTGCAGTAGGTGGTGGTTTATTGGACATTGGTCTGATTATTGTCAGATGTAACCAGTGCAGTTTATGAATACCTACTGCATCAAAAATATTACCTAATTTATCAAATGATTGAGTACTGGTAAAATGGGGTGAAGTGGTGCCAACTTTTGACGTTTTTTTCAAATACATTATTTAAATGCATTATTCTAGAGCAAGATTTTAATTCTAAATAGGTATATAATAAATGTGTCTTCGAACCTAATAGAACGAACCTAAAGACATTCTAATTCTCATTCTAATGGAAAGTAAATAAGTACATAATTCCAATACTGCGGAAAAGTTATGGTCGATTAAAAACTGGCCCACATCACCGGTATTTTGTGGTGAAATAAAATTTCAAACCAATTCACTTCACCACGTAAAATCGATCAGTTTTATAAAAATATAGGTAGGAAGCCTAAAAATTTAGAAAAAAAGCTTAACTTAATTTAGCATCGTACCTACTAAATATCCTTTCTGGAGTCAAATTTTGCATGGATCATGATTTTTAGTTAAAGAGTCAAATTTAGTGCCAAATTATCATTTAATTATAATAATTATTATTATTGTGGTTACAACGTCATGCACATTTATCATAGTATTTTCTCAGCACTGCACTAAAATACCTAGGTAGGTACCTACACAAGCAATAACAAGTCGAGACGTCAATATTTAAAAATGGGCGAACGGATTTTTAATTTAAAATATCTGAGAGATGTTGAGAAATACTCCTGCCTGGATAATAATTATAGGCTGCCAGAATATTTCCGTAAAGATATTGCGGAAAAAGCTTCAAATAAAGTAGGAAAGACAATGGGTTTGACAGTTCGAGATTGTGACAGATCGATGTGGAAAAACTGAAAAGTACCCGTGTGCGTGCAACCTATGAGCTGGAGCTGCAGAAGCGCTTATATGATGCTAGAACTCTCACGTCTTCCATCGACTCGGATCCCTTGGAAGGAAAATGGATATTATTCCGGGATGCTATAATGAGCTCCGCAACTAGGTACTGCATTAGGAGAGCGGCATACGCACAGACCGGACTGGTAGTCACCTCATACATGGGAGATGATTGAGAAGAGGAAGCTCCTGAAAGAATTGCGAGACAATGGTACATACGACCCACAGCGCAGCGCGGAATACCAGACAATGGACCGCGTGGTAAAGCGTTCTGCCCGCCGCGATAAGCGCCGACGCCTGGATGACCTCATTCGGGATGCGGAATCTGCTGCCTGCAAGAATAATCCAAGTGCTCTCTTCCGCATCACCAGAGCAATTTGCGGTAAGAAACGTCCAGTGGTCACTGCATTACGCAACTCTGACGGAGTGACAGTCACCGAACCTGCAAAGGTCCAGGAGCTATGGCGCCAACATTTCAGTGATGTCCTGAATCGCCCACCTCCATTGCATCCCTTCGATATTCCGTCGGAGATCCTCGCCCTCGGAATCACTACTGCATCGGGATTCTGCGAAGATCCTCCGACAACTGCTGAAGTTAAAGAGGCTGTCAAAAGACTGAAGCGCAGGAAAGCTCCTGGAGATGATGGCATCCATGCAGAATTTCTGCTCTGCGGACTGAGCGCTGTATTGCCGTCCTTGTGTGACCTTCTGCACGAGGTGTGGGAAAGGGAGCAGTGCCCCAAAGCCTGGAGGGATGGTACCGTTGTTACTCTGCACAAAAAAGGTAACCCACAAGACTGTAATAATTACAGAGGAATCACTCTCCTCAGCGTTCCCGGGAAGGTGTTGGCGCAGATTCTCCTGTACAGGATTAGAAGTCCCATGCTGGACGTTTTGCGTGCGCAGCAGAGTGGATTTGTCCCGGGGAAGTCCTGCTCAGAGCATATTTCAACTCTCCGAAGCCTTCTGCAACAGTACCAAGAGATGAATATACCTGTCGCCTGCTGCTTCGTGGACTATGAAAAGGCATTTGACAGTCCTCATCGTGAATCTCTGTGGCAAATTCTGCTAGGATATGGTGTCCCACGGAAACTGGTCGCCGTGATAAGTGCTCTCTACACCAATACAGAGTGTCGCGTGAGAGCAGCCGGAACATCCTCTGACCTCTTTGAAATCACGTCAGGAGTCAAGCAAGGATGTGTACTTGCGCCCTTTCTTTTTATCATCATGATGGATTTCATAATGCGTAAGACGGTTTGCCCCGACAGTGGGATACGCCTACATCATGATGACACAAGCGATCTATGCGAAGAAAGACTGTGCGACTTGGAGTATGCAGACGACGCAGTCGTGTTTGACTCGACGATCGAGAGGTTGGAGGTGACCGTGAACAGGCTAGCCGCGAACTCGATGCGTGTGGGTCTTCATCTGAATGCCGCTAAGACCAAATCCATGTGCAGTGCTGCTTGCATCGACGCCGACACTCCTCTGCGGGTTTCTGGTCTGCCCGTCGAGCTGGTGTCCAGATTCAAGTACTTGGGTGCCACGGTTGCCGATGATGGTGGTATTTCTAGTGAGCTTGGAATCCGCATGGGTGTGGCGGGCTCTGCGTTCAACCAACTTGGAGTCGCATGGAGGTCAAGGCTGTATTCTGTGAGGACCAAATGTCGTTTGTTTAACGCGTGCGTGCTACCTGTGCTCCTGTATGGCTGTGAGACATGGCATCTTACTAAGCTTCAAGAGTCACGGCTTTTGAGCTTTGAGAATCGATGTCTCCGCAGAATCTTAGGGGTACATTGGTACGACCGCGTTACAAATATCCGAGTTCGTGAGCAGACACAACAGCCTTCGGTGATTGAAGTTATCACGAAGAGACGATTCACGTGGCTGGGACATGTATTCCGGATGCCGCCAAAGAGTGCGGCACTTCGTACCCTTGTGGCACAGCCTCAAGGGTTCCGTCGCCGTGGCCGGCCCTCCCTCACCCTGCAGCGATGCTACAAAAGCGACCTACGTGCTGCAGGTCTGACATGGCGGGAGGCACAGGAGTTGGCGATAGACCGAGGGAAGTGGCGCCAACTTGTGCTTGCCCTATGCCCCAATGTTGGGACGTGACAGGGTGAAAGAAGAAGAAGAAGAATGATGTTGGTACCACTGTTTTACGGTGACTGGAAACTTCAAAGACCGCGCGACTAGCATGTCGCGTCTCTTCGCGACCGTTTTGAAGCTGAGAGATTCCAGTCTCGCCGTCAGCGAGCCGCCATTGAAATACATTAGCTAGATACTGGCTGGAATTTTAGTTTCAGTTCCGACGGACATAAGTTGCGCCGTGGGAGGATGGCCTATGAGTTCCATCACCAACCATTTCGACAGATTTTAGTTTCTGCGTGAGAGACGATGCCAGCGCGCCGCTCCATTGGCGAGCCAAAAGTCCGACGACAATAAATCGTCCGATTTGCTATGCCTTACTAGGTACTGATCAACGAACGAATAAAAAAGTCGAGATGTCAAAAGTCAAATAATGCGATTATCGTAATGTCTTCCGATAATCCTATAATTTAGTGTTATTTATATGTAGACTTGCATAAAATGATATAGCAGTGAAAACAACACAAGTTTTACGTTTTCTTTTATGAATTTCATAAATACAAATAAAAAAAATATTTATAAATCTCTCATTTCCTAATGTGTAAATTAATTAATAAAAATGTTTAAAACAATTACAGATTTTTTCGGTCAGAATGGTTGAGTAGGTACCTACCTATTTATCAAATCGAATTTACGTAGTGATCGACGGACGAAGTGAGTAAAATAATTCAAACATGTTTGAAATCCAAAGAACCTGTCTGCTGATTAAAAAGTACGCAGATCTGGGGTGCTCCACGCGAAAAAAATCCGAAGATCGTCTGATTTGCGTGCCAGTGGAGCGCGTGCTTTATTATATACCTAGCTTTTTTTAGGTATACATATAGCTTTATTCCAAAAATAGCTGGGCTACACCTAGTAAATATTGGATGGCAGTGAAATAATATCGGTTACTTAAATAAACCAACTTATTAACAAACTAGGTACCTATGAACTGTGTTGGATCACCAAAGACGATTAATGTTTGTCATACATTATTGTCTATTATCACGGCGACCAATTAATATTAGTCTATGACGGCGGCCAAGTACTTGTTTGACAGTTTGCTTACACGTGCTTAGCTCGACACGATTCTTTTTGAGAACGGACACTTTCAATGCGTAAAATGGACGTCAAACGCGAAGCAGTTGACTTCGAACATGATGCAGACGAGCAACATTCGTTCGATATGTCCTTACATGTAAATAACCCACAGTCAAATACTTTCATCAAACAAGAGTATGCTGATGATCCCGACCACGTTGCTGAGGTTAGTTGTCAAATGTTATTCATTATAAAAACACTTCAATCGATAATATTTGTATAAAAAAGTTATATTGTAATATTCTAAGACAGTTGTTCTCAGATGATGACACCAACGATAAACCTAAGTAAACAGGAAGCAAGTGTGTTCCCGAAAGAAATATGTGGTCACTTGGGAATTTTTCAAAGGCTGTGGAAGGAAACTTTTTAAAACTTAACCGATTATAATTACTGTATATGAGTCGCCAGCAGTAGTAGTACCTACGCTCTATTGATTTAGATAAGTTTTGAGCGGTTCGTTCTGAATTTAATCTATCAAAACGTTCTTGTGATTAAAGCTATAAAACAATGTACCTAGCACTTATTTTAATTTGTTCGCATAATTGTCTAACGACCGGTTTTGTTCGCTTTGAGAACATTATTATTAAATTTACATAACATATTATTTTATTTTTAATTCTATTATTATAAGTAGGTACCTATGAATTATCACGTGACATTGTTAATTTGGGTAGATTATATTGTTTGCACTGTGCTTGTTATTATATTTTTAATGGGTAGGTACCCCTCGTGATTACTCTTGTAGAGTACCTATCTAATGGATGTTTGAAGAATAATCAATGCAATGATTGAATTTTACCAAACAACAAATCACACATCGATTTAATGCCGAATCGCATTTTCACCGAGACCACTCGGGGTGGACCGAGCGTGAGAGTGTGGTAGGTCCGCTCGACTCGAGTTTGTATTCCTCGTCAGCACTCGCATCTGTTGCAGTTCTTTGTGCCTAGCTGCTGAAGTACTGGGCATATTAAAACCATAATGACGTATACAATTTGACAGCGCTAAAAATGTCACCATAATAAATTACAATACCAATAGAAGTGACACTGAGGTGTATTGTGTACTGGTAAATTACCTACCTATGAGATAATAGCAGACTAAACGTAGATATCCAATATGATGTCATTTTATTATTCGCATACCTATTCGCTTCCCCAGCAATTTCTTCTTTGGCGATTATCCGAAGTCGTGTTTTAAGAATGGTACCTAGTACGTCGCGACTGTAAGGTCAGTTTCAGACGGGACACCGGTGTCGCGCTTGCATATATTATTGGAGGCCTTTGTATTCGAATAAAGGGGCCTTTGTATTATGTTTATGAACGCCCCAGAGCTTATGAGTAAACGCGTGTCCGGTGCTCTTTTCCGTCGGCTGGTGCATTCTCAAGACGCCGATACACTTTTTTTTATTACCGCAGGCAGTTTTATGTTCTAATTCATAACGCAAAATTATGCGTTGACTCTGGGGCACTCATAACATAATACATGGGCCACTTTATTCGAATACAAAGGTCTCCTATATTATATACGAGCGCGACACCAGTGTCCCGTTAGAAACGGGCCTAAGACTATCCGCTCACGTGAATACTCAAAAAAGACGAGACTGAAACTCCGGTATCTAGCTAATGTATTTCAATGACGGCAAGACTGGAATCTGTCAGTTTCAAAACGTTCGCGATCGAAACTGAAGAGACGCGATTTACTCTCAGTTTGCGGTCACTTCATAAAACAGTGGTCCCAATATTAGTACATTCGATGAAAAATCATATTTCCTTACCAAAATTGGTAGCACAGAACTGAACTGAACACGAAACAACAAGCCATGACGTCAATATTCCCGTAAAGATATTACGGAGAATACTTTGAATAAGTAGGAAAGACAATAGGTTTGACAGTTTGAGGTTATGAGACTATTAGGTTTCAGTAGCACCGTGTGCGAAGCATCGGTCACTGTGCAGTTTATGAGTTCCATCACCAACCAGTTCGTCAGATTGTAGTTTCTGCGTGAGCGGATGGCCTAAGATTGCAATAAATTTCGGACAACGGCTTCCTCAAACGGTCGGTGATGCTGTAACTTCGTGTCGTCGTGGCTCCAGGAACAGTTAACTATTAATTATTATACGCATTCTAAAAATAATTATGTCACCTCGCATTCCGATGTGAAAATGCATAGTACGACGAATATATCTTGTCAGTCTAGCGTCACCTATTAATTCTCAAAAAAACCTCTAAATGAATTGTCCACTACAAACTCAAATACTTATTTTCAGGGAGTAGATTTAAACGCAGAGAATGTTGAAGACACAATAAACCAAACCGTTCACGAGGATCCTCTACCCAGTCACTGTTCTTCAAAATGCAAACCAGCAAATCAGGTATGTCCACCACAAAACTCTATGAAAATTCAACAATGCCTACTTACTGTCATAGTGATTATTAGTGATATTTTTTGACGTGTTAAAATATTATTATGTTGAAATCATTGATTATAATGTTATCAGTGAACCAATAATTTTGTAAGGTTTATATTAAAATGAGTGAAATACATGGCATATATATACAGTTTCATAGTACGCACCTAGGTACTTGTTTGAATAAAATATAACCACACTGCATCGACACCTGCATGACGTTTTGAACATTTTTATCTTTTTTACATGTCTACACTTTTCAAATCATGTCAAAATCACGTTTTTTGTTTTAAACCGTTGGCACTATGTATTCTCAATATGAATATTGTCTATTATCTATCGTTTGTAGGTTGGGTTATGTTCAAAATAGCATCTATGGATATAATATCGCAAGTCATTTTAACGTACCCACACGTAGAAACTGTTAAAATTGATTAAAATTAACATGAATAAATATTAATAATTAAAAATAATAATACAATAACGTTGCACTCTCATCAATTGACTTTAGAGAGGTGGTAATCGTTCAAAATATTGTGCAAAATGTCGAAACCATTGACTAAGTTTGTCGCCATGACAGCGTGACAGTGACGTGACATGTATCTCAATTCGATCACAACTTAAGGCCGTACATCAGTTGAGGCACGGTCTAAAAAGATCGTGGATAGGCGATGCGCGGATTACGGGTCGCGGGTGCAAATGACGCCTGTCAAACGAAATATAATTTGTCATATAAATCCAACATACTTCCATTTTAGGTTCTGTTTATTGTTCTATTAGTAACAATATTAATATATTCATTGACATGTTTTCTTTTTATAGTAAATGGGTAACTTTTTTAGTCATCTTTGCACGATTTAAGAATTAATTGGCCCGTTGCCATCACGAAGCAAAGTTACGTGTTTCCAACTCGGCGTTCTCTCACTGAATGCGAGCGAGTCCAAAATTTCGTCGCGCCTATAGTTGAAAATTATTTGCCGTTTCACTAATGTGTCACCTTAAGCCTCACCTGTTAAAGTCTACATTAGCAACAAAAAATTTCTTATAGCCATGGTATCTCAGGAATGGTCACATACTAATCTGCTGCTCGGAGATATGGAGATCGTCAACGAATATGTTTAACTCGGATTAACTAATCATCTTAAAGATGAATTCTAGACTAGCTTATTTGGTATCCCCACAGGGTTATGGGTTTATCTGTAGCCGAGTTTCGCATTCCTGCAATCTTTAGCCCCCATGCGTACATAATACATCATAAGCAAATCCGGTGGTGAATGATTAGCAATCGTCTGAAATAATATAATATATTATTTAAGTTCCATGCGTATTCATTTGTTATAACATCAACATATCCGTTTTTTTAATACATTCTTTACTATTTACTTTGATGTTATATTCCATGTTCTTTTAGTTCATTCCTGCAACTTCTGCATTGACCGACACCGCTAGTGTCGCATTGTCAAAGAAAATCTCAGAATTACAAGAGCCATATGATGAAATACAGATTGATGAACAAGACATCAAGCAAGAACTCGTGACATATTATCAAACAATTACTAATACAGACGTCGTCAGTCACACTGTTAAATGTAATCAATTGCAATCTACTGTCACAGATCCAGAATTATTAGTAGCTGTTATAAAGATTGAGAAGAAATCATTTCATTACGAAAATTTTGTATGCAGTATTTGTTTTGATTTTTTTGCATCGTTATATTTATTAAAACTTCACAAAGCAGTTCATAAAACAGCAACAACTAAAAAGATAGATAAGGGTGTAGGTCTATTAAAACCTACCAGTTACTCCAGTGTTAAATCTAATTCCAAGAACATACACAAAATGGTGCATTCTGGTGAAAACCCGTTTAAATGTGATCAATGTGAATACTCGTGTATGCAATATGTTCATCTGAAAATGCATAAAATGACTCATTCTGGTGATAAACCATCAAAAAGTGATAATAATGAATACTCATGTATTACATCTGGTGATTTAAAGATATACAAATTGATTCATTCTGCTGAAAAGCCATTTAAATGTAGCGAATGCAATTACTTATCTAAATATGAAGGTCAAATGAGGCGTCATCAGATGACTCATTCTGGTATAAAGCCATTTAAATGTGACCAATGTAATTACTCATGTATAAGCTCTGCTTATATGAAAACTCACAAAATGACTCACTCTACTGAAAAGCCATTTAAATGTGAGCATTGTGATTACTCTTGTAAACAATCTGGTAACCTGAAAATCCACAAAATGACTCATTCTGGTAAAAAGCCATTTAAATGTGACCAATGTTATTTCTCATGTGCGCAATCTTTTAATCTTAAATTACACAAAATGACACATTCTGGGGATAAACGATTTAAATGTAATCAATGTGATTACTCTTGTATACAATATAATCAGCTGAAAATACACAAAATGAGTCATTCTGGTGAAAAGCCATTACAATGTGACCAGTGTAAATACGCTTGTATATTATCTAGTAAGATGAAAAGACACAAAATGACTCATTCTGGGGAAAAGCCATTCAAATGCAGCCAATGTGATTACTCATCTAAAACATCTGATCATCTTAAATTACACAAAATGACACATTCTGGAGAAAAACCATTTAAATGCAATCAATGTGATTTCTCGTGTATACGATCTAATCAGCTGAAAAGACACAAAATGACTCATTCTGGTGAAAAGCCATTTAAATGTAATCAATGTAATTTCTCGTGTGCGCGATCTGATTATCTTAAATTACACAAAACGACACATTCTGGAAAAAAACCATTTAAATGTAATCAATGTGATTACTCGTGTATACGATCTAATCAGCTGAAAAGACACAATGCGTCGCATTAAGGTGAGAAACCATTTAAATGTAATGAGTGTAATTATTCGTGTACGCGATCTGATAAGCTTAAATCATACAAAATGTCACATTCTAGTAAAAAAAACATATAAATGTGACAAATACAATTTTTCTTGAACCAACTATTTGAAGTCGCACAAAAATTCACATCTTATATAAGTTGGCGTACACACAACTATTTCGAAAAGTATGTTAATTTGAATCGATTCATTTATTCTCAATAACATACTTAGTTCAGTAATTAATAATTATGTTTATGTAGCTTCCTAGTTATACTAAGACAACAAAGAAAATCTGCACACTTTTCTCAAATGATAACTCCAGATCAATCGTAATGAGTCATCGCGGTGCCGTATATTTATAATTATTTTGAAAGAAAAACGATAGATTTTCTTCGAACAAGGTGTATGAAGGTAGAATACTGAGGTATATAGCTTAAGACGATGTCTTTACCTACCAGAGGCACCTAGCGGAAAAATACGAAGCTTGCAATTTGAGACATTTTTTTGATAATTTACAATTTCAACTGTATTATTTAATAAATCATCATCAGCCGGGGTCAATCCACTGCTGGATGAAGGTCTCCAACTCTCTCGGTCCTGTGTAGTTCGCTGTCACGTATTTCCGCCGAACTTTACCAGTTCGTCAATCCAGTGGCTTTTATGGCGACCCTGTGGCCGTTTCCTACCCCTTGGGTACCATTGGATGACGGCATTTGTCCAGCGGCCGTCCTTTCGGCGAGCAATGTGCCCCGCCCATCTTCATTTCAGCTGTTTGGCAACGTCTATTACATCGCGTACTCTTGTCTGCTTCCTAACCCATTCGTTTCTCTTACGGTCCTCTTGCGTGATGCCCAACATGCATTTCAGATTCATGAATATATGAATCTGTAAACATTTAAAATAAAAATATGTTTTATTTTAAGTCAAAGATAAACTTACAATTGTAAAAAAATGTGAATTTGTCAAAGGACCCCATCCCTTTATTACATATATTTTATATTCATATTTATTATTAAAATTTGGTTTATTAAGTTTTATGTGCTATACTTATGATTAATTCATAGTTTTAATATTTATTTTGAAAAACATCGATTTTTGTACAAATATGAATGTGTATAACTTGAAATCCTTTTTATTTATATAAAATCTTTTTTAGGGATTGAAGCTCGAAAATTGTTCGTAAGCTGCAGTCTTAGCTCAATTAAAATAAATACGTATGACTAACAAAGTTTAATGAACAATATTTATGACTGATCTTAATAGTCTACCTCCAACCTTCGCTACTGATAGACACACAATCCGTTGTTAACCATGAATACCCAAATTATCGACTTACCAACTTTTAGCATCAACCCCACGAAGTAGTGTATTCTTGGAAAAAATAAATGGTGATCAGAACAGCTAATGTGGGTTAATATTTTTTTTATTTCTTTTTTAAGGCCGGACGTGCTCGGTGTGGGTCAAAACTATAATTGAAGTAGGAAGTAAAATGATGTTAACGCGCGTGTTTGAACATGTAGGTACCTTTTAAAAAAAAAATCTGTTAGGTACATGTTCAAACACGCGCGTTTAAATCACTACGCCATTTCTTTTGTCATTTCCCAGTAGTTAAGCTACAACATACGGCCGTAGCCATAAATTGACAAACTATAATTGAAGTAGGAAGTAAAATGATATTGACGCGCGTGTTTGAACATGTACCTAACCGACATTTTTTTTATTTTTTTTTTAAACGGTACATGTTCAAACACGCGCGTTATTATCATTTTACTCCCTACTTCAATTATAGTTTGTCAATTTATGGCTACGACCGTATGTTGTAGCTTAACCACTGGGGAATGCCAAAAGAAATGGCGTATTTCAAAAAAACACTACCTTATTCATAGGTTAATAATTATTATAAAGCAATCATTATTCTTAGGATGTTTATCACACTTGAATGGTCAAAGACATAGCTTATAATGAGTATCTTTAGAATTATCTTCAAATGTGTTAATCTTGCCCATTTTTTGAATAATAAAATGCCTAATTCTTGTCAAATTTGGGATCACAGAGATTATAAATATAATTTTTTATCGTAAATATTTCACTAAAATAATGTCGATATAAATTATACTGATAGTTTTATAAATGCGTTTAAAAATTAATAAATGTAAAAAATTTTAACACCACTGCACATTTATGTACTGAAATATGACTATATTCTATAACATTAGAGCGAGAGGTTTAAAAGAATATCTACTATTTTATGTAATAAAAATACTTTATGCAGTCATCAAATGTTTAAAATAAATATAAAGGATAAAAAGGCTTTAAAATTATATAAATAGATTATCTACAACATTAATGGTATGTCCAGGACCATGCTTTGAAAATAGAACAAAAGCTCAATTTTTACCTACGCTGAGCATGTCCCCCCTTAAATAAAAACGCCGGTTATGTTCATTTTATTATTGATAGTTTCACTGGTGTTTCCTCACATTTTTATAATGTTATTTCTGTAATAAATATCTTGTCCAATAATTATTTTTTTATTTATACAAAATTGATCCCATTTTTAAAACCCTTAATGACTAGCCCAAACCTTGGGTGAACATTGGATACAAACTCTTTGAAAGCTGTAAATATCAAAAATCTTCCGATTATTGAATATGTTATGAAAAGAATCATTAGGTATATTATATAGAAATAGGTACCTAAACTTAGTACTTAACGAAAATATCCTTCGATTAAAAAAATTAGCTCACTGGTTGGATACAAAATGTATTAAGAATCAACATACAAGGTTTAGCAGGACTGTATTGTTTTTGTCGGTTTCGCGATGTCTAGTTTACTTCTGTTGTCCTTGGACGTCACGTCCTTGATGACCAGCAATGACATGTGCAGATTTGCGAATTATATTTGAATTATAGTACATAGGTACTTACCTAGCTTGCGTGTTTTGAATGTTGTCAGGTGTATTTTTAAATGTATCTGAAACCGTGGACTCACAATATTGATTATTGTAGTAGAGATGGCATTTAAATTGGATTTAGTGTTATATATTTTGTTAGTATTGTATCCATACAACACATTTCTTAAACATTGGGGTGTTGTAAGGATGATAAAAAATACTGTATAAAAATTGGGTGTCAATTTAGCGCTGCCTAGAGGCGGCATTTTGTCTAGGGACGTCGCTGCCTTGGCCAGATGGTATCGTAGCCATGGCCTCCACACCCTGAAGCAGGGCCCCAGGCCAGGATCTTACCTACCATACATCTTACCCATTACTTACCCATCATACCTAAGATTAAATACAGTCTGGCGCTCTAACGTAACATTTTCCAAATGGTGTTCGAGGTAAAATTAAGAGTATTTAGTATATTAGCCACAGGGGTGGCGAACCTATGGCACGCGAGATGATTTTGCACGGCACGCGAATGTTTTATCTTGAAGAGAGAAAAAAACCAATAATACTTTACAAAAAAGTTTTACAAACAATAATATTATACTTACCTACATATAAATAATATTAAAAAAATGAACGACATAGTGACACGAACAAAAACGCCGACCTTCAAAAACACAGCTGAGCTGTTTCGAGTCGCGAGATAAAAATAGATTAAAGATTGCATTTAAATTACTATGGAAAAGCTACTATTAAAGATTAAATAGATTGGTAGTTATTCATGTTTAACATCTTGTTAAACTCGAACATTTATATACTTAAGTAGAAGTGTTAAGTATAAAATTATAGTGTTTTTTCGTAATAATATTTGCCCGACAGGTAATTATCGAATGAGAAAGTTTCTGCGGGACCAAATAGTTTTATTAAAACTTAGTAAAATTCTATTGGCCTAAAAAGTCCAAGAGTGGTGGAAAGGACCAGAACTTGGGTGTCAACCTTTCGTTTTGACGTTTTAAATTTAAAGACTGCCATCCCTTTATCTAGTACGCGAATACCTATTCCGATACCTCATTGGAAAGCTAAAAACTTTCCCCTTCGTTTGAACACGAAAAATTATATAAAATCAACTATTTTGCTTATGTCATCATAACTGCGCATTTAAGGGACATGTTCTAGAGGGTGTTTAAAACACCCCTATTGAGTCTTAATTTTGCGGAAATAAAGTAGAGTAAATTTAACCCGACTAAAGTAGAAGATATCTCTATTAGAAAGTTGTCAGGAACGGGAGATATACACAAATTTATCCCGTGAGAGAAAGATATAGATCTGCTATCCTTTACGGACTGTTTCTTATTAAAACTTCATCCTGAGGGTATAAAAAGGTAACACTTTTTCCCGATTATTCATTAGTTTCCACACTCTTCACCAGCGATCTTCAGCAAAGCAGCAGTCCTCACTGCAAGCTTGCGAGACATGGTTCTCAGTACATTCGCGATACGTACGTAAAGTAAGTCCCCTTCGGCGGGCGAAACGTAGCGCGAATACCACGTATCTGTCGGTAGTGACGTACGCCGCTAAACGTATCGCGAATACCACGTATCTGCCGGTAGTGACGCATGACGCGGAGTAATTTTATTTTTCATTACGCATCATACGAGGTGACGTAATCGGGATAAATTACGCGATCGGATTTGTTTTATAAAAACAAATTAATAAACTCAGTTTGTAATAATAAATTTTACAAATCATTTCAGAATTATAAAATAAATTTTTGAAACTTTATTAAGTAAACATAATTATAAAAACAAATTTTAGTAAATAAATTTGTAAACATAAAAACAAATTTTAGTAAATAAAT
Source organism: Rhyacophila brunnea (assembly GCF_057557595.1). NCBI lineage: Eukaryota > Metazoa > Arthropoda > Insecta > Trichoptera > Rhyacophilidae > Rhyacophila > Rhyacophila brunnea. Next base: position 7,350,103 of record NW_028232785.1, read on the forward strand.
TTGTAAACATAAAAACAAATTTTAGTAAATAAATTTGTAAACATTAACAAACCTTTTGTAAACAAGTTTGTAAACACAAATAAATATTTGTAAACATGCTGTGAACATAAATAAATTTTATAAACAACAATAAAATAAATTCTATTCTTTTTTATAAACCCAATACTGTGTGACCAAAGAATAATTTATATTTTCTTTCTTACGGGAAAATATTTCATGAAATAAAAATATCCAAAGAATACCTACGTATACATTCTCCGAGTTAGGTGTGACTTTTTGGAAACTTGTGAAAGATTTCACAGAGATCCTATAGTGAACGAATAAATAGTTTACTGACACTTTAATGAGATTTAATTACGGGAACAATGACAGTTAACTTTATTGTGAAACCGTGAACTCTAGAACCTGAATAAATTCGGTACCACACCAGCTGAGAGTTTTATTTGGGAATTCAAAAGTTGTGATACTACAAAGGAGATCCACCCTCCTAGTTCATCACTAGTCTCCTCAGTGACGGCCCGGTAGCATTAATGAGCTAGCCGTGAGCCGGGTCATGTCAATAGCCATGCGTTTTTCCTTTGGTTTTAATATATTATTATATTTACCAATCGATGCGCAGATCGCATTGTACAAAAATAGCAGGCTGAAAACGAGTCGACTGTTAAAAATAATGCAACCTGCGGCCCGCGGCGAAATTTTCACCTTAAAAAACGAACCGAAAATTTTTAACATAAAATTCTTAAAAACCTTTCTCTATCATTTTTACCATATGAAAAACTGTTTGGCACATCAGACAGTAGAAAAATATTTTTTGGGAAATTTTGGCATGCGTATGTAAAAAGGTTTGCCAACCCTGTACTATTGCATTGTCGAGTATCGACACACATCAAAAATTACATCGCATAACTGGTAGATTTTAAAACCATAATCAACGTAAAAATTTGAAGTTAGTTGCGCCGCAGGCGACTTTTTTACTATTTGGGTCAATTTGCAATGTGTGTTTATCTCACTTGTCTGGTTGACCCACAACGTCGGGCCCCTGAGTCCGGGCTCCCAGGCTAAAGCCCTGACAGCCCCCCTATCCCCTTGTGGGGGCCCTGCGTATAGTATACGCTCATCTCTTTCCGATAAGAAAGCTCACGGTAAAAATTTAATGTAATTGGTACGTACAATTTACATATACCTACAGACGTACAAACTTATCTAAAGAATGGATGGGGGAACCACTATCGAAAACTACCTAATCAAGACACGCAACTAGACAGAATCTGATATTCGAATGACGTTTCCAATATGGCGTCCATATGATAGTTCGTAGTTTCATTTTTGACCGTTATTTATATAAGTTTGTAGGAGGAGCCACAGTCGAAAACTCATTCATTCGCAGACTGGCACTCACCGCGAACAGTCACTTCAAGCTCCGATACGTTACTACAGTTACTACTGAGATTATATTATATACTCTGATAGTAATAATCAACTCGATATAAATAATTCGATACGAATTACGTTACAATAATTCGAACAAATTCGATACGAATTCCGCCACCTATCTTGAACGTCACAACGTCGCCAGCTTGCTCCGCCACCTCCGCCGATTGATTTTAATACGAAGCCGCCACCTTCGTTGAAATAATTCCGCCACCTCCGCCGACCCAGCCCGCCACCTTTGGATGCCAACGCCATTACGATCGCCCATCCAGAGGACATTGATGCGAGTTCCGCCACCTTTCTCGAACGCCATAACGCCGCCATCTTGCTCCGCCTCCACTACCGATTGATTTCAATACGAAGCTATCACCTTCATTGAAATAACCCTGCCACCTTCGCCACTTTTGGACGCTGTATCGCCGTTATCATCGCCGATCTGGAGGACATCTGGTGAATATCTGCCGCCATTGATGGTCTTTTTCAAGATAATTATCGACAGCCGACCGAACTAGAACTTCTCTGAAGCCTTCATAACGACGAATAGAGCAGACACATTCAGATATTGTTACCGATATTGCGCTGTAGTTCGATAAGCGGGTCAAGATGAGCAAGATCCCCTCGCTTACCGGGTTACTGAACCCGGACTCACATGCGCCGATTGATGACAACTTTAAATCCGACCTGACGCAAATCCATGGGCTGAAGAGGAAGCTGAGAGCGGCAGATTTTGCCTACATCTACGGCTTTCTCTGCATCGCTTATGGGGTCCCGCCTCACGAGTCACTGCCAGATCTCCAAAAACAAAAGGATAAGCCAGAGAAAAAAAAGAAACCAAAATCAAACATGCAGAGAGTCTTGGAGGAAATTGAGGCCATCAAACTAGTCACCTCTGATCACGCCGACACGGAGGACGACGCTGACTATGAGGACCTAGACATAGATGACTCAGACTACTTCAACGACGAATCACAGACCACGGATGCTGACAAACCCGCTCAGGCCCCTGCTGAGGCTACCGCCAAAGCCCCGGCCTCAGGCGGCCCTTCAACATCCGCCGCCAAAACCACGACCAGCTCCGAAAAGATGGACACCACTCCTGCGGTGCCATCAATTCCCAGCACTAGTAAAGACATACCAAAAACATACGCAGCTGCAGCCAAATCAGATGCAGCTGCAGCCAAGACCAAGAGGAGTGAGGACGAAGAATACTATAAAAGACTAAAAGCCGTCAACGATCGCTTCGATCGAGAAGAAGACGAAGAAAAAGAAAGAAGAAAGATCAGGAGAGCTAGCAAACGCCTAGCTACCGAAAGCCCCGATCTCAAAATTGCAAAAAAACCAGCAAAACAGACACCGAAAAATCCAGACATGCCAAGCCTCAAAACGGCAGAACCAACAAACGATAAAAAAACAGACAGATCGAAAAAAACTCCGCCTATCATCCTACACGATAAAAAAGTATTTAGGAATACAATGACCAAGCTGAAAGACGCCGGTGTCACTATTTCTAATGCAAAAAATATCAAGGTAGGAATCCTACTCACCCTGCCAGATTCAGACTCCTACAGGCTAGCAGTACGGATCCTGGACGCAGACAAGACTGAGTACCATTCATATAACCTCCATGAGGAAAAACCGCTAAAGATAGTGATCAGAGGTATCCCTGAAGAGACGACTGCCGAAGAAATTCGCAGTGAACTCATTACACTGGGATACCCGATCAAGAACGCCTTCAGGATGACCCAAGGGAGCCAGAAGAAACAGATCCCGCTGATTCTCCTCGACGTCGAGAAGAGCGGCGACGCCAAGAATATCTTCAAGCTCACCTCCATCTTCGGATTATCCATCCAGGTGGAGCCGCTGCGCAGAAGAACGGCGGATGGACAGTGTCATCGCTGCCAGGGCTTTGCCCACTCCGCCTCCTGCTGCCACGCAACTCCAATGTGCGTCCGATGTGCCGGCGAACACCTCACCTCGGACTGCAAGAAGAAAAATACGACCGATCCCGCCAAATGCGCCAACTGTGGTGGCCCACACCCGGCCAACTACAGAGGTTGCCCAAGGCACCCCAAACACGCCAGATATGCGTTTACAAACGCCGACAAGCAATTTCAACAACAGCCCAGACAACGCGAAGAACCGCAAAACACATTCAGACCAGCTTGGATGAATACCACCACCAGAAACTCGGAGCCAGACCAAATCAATGAAGCGCTGATGGCGCTCAAGAACGCCATCGATATCGCCAACGAACTCATGAATAGACTAACCAGCAAAAGGACCTAGATCCAGACCAAGATAGAGAGAAACGAACGAGCGCCGACAAGAGTGAAGAAAGAAGAAAGAAGAAAAAGAAACACTATTTTAATTCAAACCAACAAGCCATGATGCAGATATTACAGAAAAACCCGCAAGGGAGGAGACTTCCATCACACGCCATCATACAGATGAAAGGGATATGGGGCTTGCCCCGGTGCCCTACACGCCAAACATACCACAACAACAACAGTCGAAAACTATTCAATCAAGACTCGCAACTGGACATAATCTGACATTAGAATAACGTCTTCAAAATGGCGTTAATATGGTAGTTTGTGCTTCCATTTTTGACCGTTCTTATCGATAAGTGTGCAGGACCGTAACCATATTTTTGCGGAAATATTATAATTTCTTGGACCGCGTACTACGTAATTCGGTGATAAAAATGGCAACACTGATATATAAATCCAATGCAGTGATTTTGGCTATGGCAAAGTGAGTGGCTATTGTCACGGTTGCCAAATATGGATACGCATTTTGAGACAACACCCTGTCAAAATTTTGTTATATTATTATTATATGCTTAAAATGGACGTAAAACAAGAACCATGTGATGTAGAATCTGACGCAGAAGACCAACACTGGTTTAATGTGCCAATAATACAACCAAACAGTCCGTACGATAATATTAACATAAAGGATGAAGGTGGTAACGTCAGTTGTACCTTTAAGGTCAGTAATTAACTTTCCGAATAGGGATAATTCATTAGGTTACAATATGTAAATTGTACGTAAAACATTTCACAGTGGCACAGTTCGCGTATTATAAGGTCTCCAATTTTATTAGATTCAATATGAACATTAATCCGTATTTTAATAGCTGATTTTGGCAAAATTCATGAATTCAAGAATGAAAATTTCCTAACCTAACCTAACAAATCGTCTCTGTTCTGGCAGAACACACTAACTGGAGAATACTAGTTTTGAGTAATTTAACTTTGAAGTTGTTAAGTAATATGTTTGAAATGGTCTATCATGTGACTTTATTAAGTAATCGTAAAAAGGATGACTTTAAAATAAAGACTGTTTATTTATTAAGAAGGTTTCCAGACGGTAATGTTTGAAATAAGGAACATTTTGGTATAACTAACTCAATATGTCATTTTTCGAATTAGTGTCTTCTGCCAGAACAGTGACGAAGTAATCCAGTATATCAACTATTTTCAACATTTGTTTGCTGCTTCCTGTAAAGTGTAAACCGACAAGAACCGTGTTTTATTTAGACATGAATTTTATGTCAGTACTACTATACGACCCAAAGAGGTTGACGGTCTTTAATATACGACCATACAACATTTCAAGTGTGATACGGCGAACTGCATACATACAATGTTCCTGATAGGACTTATTTATTATTGAACATTTCGTAGAACTGCTTTAATCACAAATCTAAACAAAAACCGAATTATGGCAAACATACATGTAAGTATAGTTTTATCAAAGTGTTGGAAGAAATCCATCTTCTATAGAGCGTTTCTGGAAATTCGTACGTATACAGTTGGCCGTATTACAGTTCACCGTGAGATGTTCTATCGGAAATAGATGGCCATATAGTATTGATTTAAAATCATGTCTAAATATGTACCTAATAAAAAACACCGTTATACAAAGAATCATTGGTACCTAGGTAAGTAAATTTAAGTCAAGAAGCTCGTAGTATGGATCGCGCAACCAGAGTTGAGGCGAATACTCACACAGACGCATTCAAAAAAAGAACAGCTTGTAAAAGACTGTAATTTTCATAAATCCACCAATACACACAATCTTCCGTATCTGTGTCGCACCAACTCTGGTTGCGCGACCTATACCTACCTATCAAATATTTGATAATAATGACAGCATTTTACCTATATATAGGTACATTAGATACCAGTCTATATCAAATTAATGTTTTTATTTAATCTAATAAAATTGGAACCAGGGAACTCAGAGATAATGGGAACTGAAATACCTAACGGGTAAGGAGTAGCAGGAAGAACCCGGCATAAACTTAAACACTTGTCTAGAATACAGAATATATTGAATACTTACAACTGTTCTCGGTTCATGCATTGACGCTCATTTAATATTGGTGTTTTACACACATTATTGCACGTGCATAATTCGTGTTTCATTTTCGTTGGACACTCACACATTCAAAACCATTCGAAACCAAGTCTCGTGGTTTCGAACATGGAATTAAAACCTCGTATTTCACAACCAGTTCATCGATTGGAGAGGTGTTTAAAATATTGTTTTTATTACGTTTTTTCCTTCCTCACAATATTATTCTCAAAGAGACTTACCAGTTTTTAATAGTAAGGTGACGATATGTATTAACTTATTTAATCAATCTAATATAATTATTATACAATAATAACCAATTAATGTGATACTTGGGCTTGTTTCAATGAATTTTAAATTTGTGTATGAGTCAGAGTATGGACCTAATAGGTTGAGCAAGTAGCTGACATCCATTTCTCGTAAAAACAAAATTTGTTAACCCATTGCAGACAGAATTAATTTTTCAGGATCACTTAAAAAGGCACACTAATTACTAAAATTGATATAACTCATGTATTATTCATTCAATTCAAATAAATATTTTAAGTATTTCTAGGTAAGTATTGAATTTGTCTATTAAGTCTTTACATTTTAAGTTAACTTTGTGTATAAGTGGAATGAAAAAGTCCATGATAGAAGTAAATAATAAAAGGAAGATATTATACTAAAACTGGAACTAAATATAATATTCTTCAAGATATTTAGAAGATGGAGGGCCATTTTATGTTTATTACTATCTCAAACACCTCATACCTAGCGAACTGATCAATATTTTGACAAATTTAAATAAAAATATATTTTATAAATCAAATATTTCTTAAAAAATATATTGGACTGTATATAACTAACATCATAAAATTATAGCTACAGATATTATTAAGTAATTTCAACCTTTAAAAAAATCAGAAAATGTTTTAAATTTTGATTTTCATCATGTCCTGCATCCTGTAACACCGGCGCCAAATTGGCGCCGATAGGGCGCGTTGGGTACAAAACCTCCACTCTGTGGAGGCCCATATGATCTTATTGTGATCGGAAATTGTGGATGGTCGGTCACGTATTGTGTTCTTTGTTTGCAGAAGTCTTTAACAGACTCATTCAATATTAAACCTGAGACTAATTTACAGGAGGCAAACTTGGAAGACGAATTCGTCGAAGACACGAAACTGCCAATAAGCAGTGAAAATAGACAACCCAGTTGCTCTTATTCAGAATGGCGACCAGTAAATCAAGTACGTAAAAAAAGGCTTCTTGGTGTACCGAACAAGCACAAGGTCGCTTAATTGTACGCAGTCCTGCGCGATAATATTAAATATAGTAGTGGCGTAAATTTGAGATTGAGGATACTCTTGAAGGAGAATGGGACAACTGGGCGCCAGTACACTTAGGCACCGCACTGTCTTTCATAAATATACGTTCGATATTCGATACGATTTCATAAAGAAAGTAGACAAGGAATTTTAATCAGTTTATATCTTAGTAGTTTTAATTCATTTTGCTCTTCACATAAGGTTTTTTTTATTTTGGATTGAAAATTATCATACCTGAGGCATTATATAAAAATAAAAGAACTCTCCTCGTTGGAACTTACACATATGCACAATTAAATTATGATTTACGTGTGCATATTTAAATTCTTACCAAGTATTAAATAATAATTTAAATATATTTTTTAAAGTACCTATAATTAACGTGCGTCTATCTATTTTCGAATTTCATTTGATTGCATTGCGCCCAGTTGTCCCAGCGCCGAATCGTCCTAGACCCGTTTTTCTCAATCGAAAAAGCAATTTATTATCTATCTATCAAGGGTCCGAGTCGAAAATAAATAATTTGAGGTAAGTACATTTGAAAGCTAAACCTGAATCATAACAATAATAATATGTAGACTTTATAAGAAAATGTAGCTATATTCAATTATTATTCCGTCTTTTTTCAGCCAATAAATCAACATTTCATGATAACATAAAACATTCTTTCAACCATGTCCGATCCTAATAGGATCATATGGGCCTCCACATAGTAGAGGTTTGTATTGACAGATTTTGTTTTTTTACGAGAAATGGATGTCAGCTACTTGCTCAACCTATTAGATCCATACCCTGACACACAAATTGAAAAACAATATGTGTACTTGCCAGCTCCAGGATTCGAACCTGGGACATACGGCGTTATAGTCCAACGCTTAAGCCGCGCGGCCACCGTGGGCGTTTACAGAAAACATATAAATAGCATAATGGCTATATATATTATTATATAAAATATTTTTACATAATTGCATGACAATAGCTAATCTGTTCTCATTACCACGGTTTTTACTTAATTATTTTTATTTCATAGCATAGCTATTTTATGTGAATATCACACCCACGATGGCCGTGCGGCTTAAGCGTCGGCGTATAACGTCGTAGGCCCCAGGTTCGAATCCTGGGTCTGGCATGTAGGTACACATATTGTTATTCAATTTGTGTACGAGTCAGAACATGGACCTAATAGGTTGAGCAAGTGGCTAACATCTATTTCTCGTAAAAACAAAATCTGTTTAAACAAACTCTGTGGAGGCCCATATGATCTTATTAGGATCGGAAATGGCTAATATATATCATGGAATGTTTTCTGTTCATCTACAGCATCCATTGACCGCACGCCACTGATTCGAAAACGAACTAACTACTTTTTTAAGTTTTTATTGATAAGTACCTACTGATTTTTACAACGTTTTTATCAGGTCGTATTCTTATTTGTCCGGTGATTGTTTATCCAGTACAAATCTTGCAATCGATTTTTAACTAACTTCCCGACTAAGACCCAGGCATTTGAAACTTTTAGAATATATCAGAACACGATGCCAATGCATGTTTTAACACTTTTAGCCATCTTTAAGTAGAATTGAATTCATTTTCAGTTAATTCTGTTTTGTATGAAAAGTTATTTCGGAAGAAATCCGAAATCCAATCCACTATTATTGGTTGCTTGGGGTCTGGGGTCCTAGCAACTAAATTATTAGTATATACGTGCGTTACTATGGAAATCAATATGAAATGTCAAAATGACATTTCAGTATTATTTCTATCAAGTACAATTTTTTTTGATCGTTTAAGCTAGTCAAGTGAAGTTTATATGATTCAACAGAAAATTTAAAAACGTATATAAAAAGTTGTTTTTATCTTGTAATTATTTCACTTTCTGTTTTCAGACAAATGCCGCACATCATGAAATAAACGCAATTGAGCCTTTCGTGGGTATTTACAATGTTGAAATTGAAATTAAGGAACATGTATTCAAAAAGGAAATTAATCTTGAATCCGATAAAGAAGTATGTTTGAAGTTAAATAGATCATTGTTTTATCGGAGAAATTTTGTTTGCAATGTTTGCTTTGCTTTTTTTTCAAGAAAACAATTTTTAAACGACCACAAATTTTGGCATGAATCTTCCAAAACTGGCCACAGTAAAATGAAATATAAGATAAAACAGATTGCATCTAGTAAATACAGGACATCGCGCTTGAATAGTAGGAAAATTGTTCACGAAGTTGAAAAGTTGTTTAAATGCGAAATATGCGACTACAAATGCACACGAAACAGTACTTTAAAAATACATTCAATGGTTCATAGTGGTGAAAAACCCTTGAAGTGTGATTCGTGCGATTATCGCTGTAAACGATCGTTTGAATTAAAGAAACATAAAATGGTCCACAGTGGCGAAAGGCCTTTTAAATGCAATGAATGTAATTACAGCTCTATACAATCAGGTGAATTAAAAAAACATAAAATGTTTCATACTGGTGAAAAGCCCTACATTTGTGATGAGTGCGATTATCGATGTATACGTTCATGTGACCTAAAAAAACATAAAATGGTCCATAGTGGTGAAAGACCGTATAGCTGTGACGAATGCAATTATCGTTGTAAGCAATTGTGCGAATTGAAGAAACATAAAATGATACATAACGGAGAAAAACCATTAAAATGTGATGAATGTAATTTCAGCTGTATACAAGCTATCAATTTGAAAAACCACAAAATGGTTCATAGTGGTGAAAAACCATTCAAGTGTAATTTTTGTAATTACAAATGCAACCGTTCCGGCAACCTGAAAAAACACATAATTACTCACACTACTAAAGGACATTGTGCCCCACTAAAAACAGTGTAATCTATGTGATTACTTATATACATAATAAGATAGACTATGTAATATATTATTCTTTGGTGTTTGGTAGTATTAGAGTTGTGATAAGTTATTGCCCACTGAAAAAGGAAGCCGATACATTACACGACTGGTCCTACTTTTCGCCCCTCCCGCTGTCTATGGATGACCTGTCATTGTTTATAGAGTGCTCATACTGACGCGTCTGTCGTGTTCACTTGTCGGAGTATTCTTAGTTTCAGATTATTTTAACATATTATTTAATATATTTAACACATATCATCTGATTTAGTGGGTATATGTTATTAATAATTGCAAGTGATGATCAAAGTAAGTAAACTTCTTCTGTGTATAATAATATCATAATACACTAGGACGTTTGCGAATGTGACAGTCGATTCTAAACGACAATAACTAATAACTTATTTATACTCTTCAGTCATAGAATACCAAACTCTGCTTGCAAGTACATTATCAATAAATAGTATGGCAGTGGACCACTCGTTGCTTGTGCAAAAAGTTATGCTGAGGTTTTATTAAACATTAAATAGTAACTATTTACTTTACCACTTACTTAATTTGAATTAAAACAGTTTATGGGATTATCTGAGTATCCTTCCTCACTCATATAGTCATCTGGCAAAAAGTTTTGCTTAAAGACAAGTGAACGATTTAGTCGACCAGAAAAAGGCATGTCTGGAACAACTGCTGAAGATATCCTAGGATCTAAATGAAAGACAGCACATATACTTGTTACTGCACGAGGTTCAGATCAGCAAGAAGCTGTCTCAGAGAGCTTCAAAAGAATAATTGTATCAGACAATAGGCAGAGTGGCCAAGTAAATGAATTCATTACAAAACGGATACCATCTACCACAAGCCTTACAAATAGTTAGAGAAGGCTGCTCAAGATTTCCACAGTACCCATTCCATAAGTGTGATCACGGCCTATTATTGCGTGGATCAATTCCTTGTCAGTTCCACGTAACCTGTTCTTCTTCTTATTGTGTCATCCCCTAGTAGAGGTCGGCCACCATTAAGGCGATCTTATCTTTGTCGTCTGCTACTTGGGACAGTTCAGTGGAGCTGCACTCGTACCAATCGCGGAGGTTCTTAAGCCACGAAATGCGGCGCCGTCCTCTGCTACGCTTCCCATTGATCTTTCCTTGAATGACAAGTTGGGGAATGCTGTATTTTTGTCCTCTCATAATGTGGCCGAGGTACTGTAGTTTCCTGGTTTTGATACTACGTAGAACTTCTCGGTCCTTCCCCATTCGATTGAGAACTTCAACATTTGTCACTTGGTCAGTCCAAGAAATTATGAGGATCCGTCTATATAGCCACATCTCGAAAGTTTCAAGTCTCCGTGACATCTCTTGGTTTAGCGTCCATACTTCCATACCACAGAAAAGAATTGAGAGAACATAACAACGTACCATACGTAGTCCCAGACCTAGGTTAAGATCTCGATTGCTAAGGAGGCGTCTCATTTTGAGAAAGGCGCTCCTTGCGATCTCAATTCTAGTTTTTATTTCCTGAGACTGGTCCCATTTCTCATTGACCCATGTACCTAAATGATTATAATGGGTCACACGTTCGATTGGTTCTCTGTTAATGACAAAAACCTGTTATATGTTTCTAATGTTTTTATTTTTCAACGAAAATGTTTTACTAATTTATTTTTTTACTATCACTATTGTGATTTTCTTTATACAGCACGATTCTTGGTCACGCAATCAATAGTTAACTACAAAACTATATTTTTATTTAACTCAACTATGTAGACACAATATATTAAATTGTTGATTGCATTATATATTTAACTATGTATATATTGTGGCATTAAGCATAACGCCTAACAATCACAAAAGAAGCAAATGGATAAGGAAGCAAACAAGAGTACGCGATCTGATAGAAGTCGCTAAGCAGATGAAATGGCAATGGGTTGGAATATCGCTCGGCGAGTAGACAACCGCTGGAGAAATACCGTCATACAGAGGTACCTACCAAAGGACCTACAGAGACACCCGAAAACCCGCTGGATAGATGACCTCATAAAATTCGATGGGTGTACAATATGTCGGCAACGAACTAGAGACCGAGACGAGTGGAAAGAGCTAGGGAAAGCCTTCAGCCAGCAGTGGATCGAACCCCGCTGATGATAATAATAATAATATAATTGTTATTGGGTATTTAAATTAACATCACAATCTTAGTCAAGTAACTAATATAAGTACCAAAATCATGTATTATGTTCTGTTAATGTCCTTATGTTAATATGCATTATTATAAAAATAAATTTGACCTTACCTACTGTTTACATAGTATTGATTTACCAATTGTAATGCCCTTAAAAAAAATTTTTTTTGACCATGTCCGATCCTAATAGGATCATATAGGCCTCCACAGAGTAGAGGTTTGTATTAACAGCTGATATTGTTTTTTACGAGAAATGGATGTCAGCCACTTACTCAACCTATTAGGTCCATACTCTGACTCACACACAAATTTAAAATCAATATGTGTACTTGCCAGACCCAGGATTTGAACCTGGGACCCATGGCGTGATAGTCCAACGCTTAAGCCGCGCGGCCACCGTGGGTGTGGCCCTGAAATAGGTTTATAGTAACATGGTTTTAACCGTTAACAATAGCGAGATCTAGACATCCCGTATCTAGTGAATGTTGCTCCATTATGATAACGAGCTCTTTTTGCGAGGTGGTATCTTCCATGATGTGCACCACCAGGTACCTATTTAAAGCTGTCGACACTATCAATGTTTTGCCCGTTACTAATCATGGGGATCTAAAGCATGACAGGACGGTGCGGTGCTATGGGCAAATCGTTGGTTTTCAAACTGAGAGACGATAAATTGTTAGGTAGGTAAGTACCTACCTATTAATAAATACTAAATTAGAGATATTATCCTCATGAAAGGTGCATGTTAGGCATAACGCGGAAAGATCACAAAAAAACCAACAGATAAGGATGCTAACAAGAGTAAACTATGTGATGGAAGTCAGTGGCGCACCCAGGATTTAGTATTGGGGGGGCCCAAGGAGGAGAATGTAAATTAGTCCCATAGGATATTTTTCTTCTTCACAGCCTAATTTCTCGTTTATCGGTATTTTGTATATTGCACTCGGTGTACCTACACCATGGTCCCCACATCCTGAAACGGATCCTCAGGCTACGATATTTGGCGGACCCCTACCTACCGCTAAGATTAAAGGCAGTGTGAAACACTACATTAACGTTCTTCAAATTGTGTTTCAGTTCAAATTAAGGGTACTTATACAGTGAATTATTGGCGATTTTTAATACATCTACTTTACAAAATAATCAAAAAATATATTGCACAATAATTATATAAGTAATTGGAAATGTTCATGCTCATGAAGTATAATAGCGCCGCAGGCGACTTTTTTTACTATTAAAGCTAATTTATGATATGTGTTTATCTCACTTATCTGGTCAACCCTACATGCCGGGCCCCCCACAGCCCGGGCCCGGGTCAGCCCTCCCCAGCCATGACCTACACCACTCCGGAATTCGGGTGGACACCGAAAATTTTTTGACAGTTCCATTAGGGATTGTGTTTCTAAAAAAACCTGACAGTTGACAGACATAGTATTTCGAAATTTTTGTGTTAGAAATTAAAATCTAAGAATTTTTTTTAAAAAGGGTGCTGGAGAATCATTACAAATCATTTTTTTGCCGTGTCTTTATTTATCTAAGCCCAAAGGTAGGTATAGTTTTTTGGCTTTCAATTTCAATGTTTAAAATCATTCTGATAATTTTCATTTTTGGGGGGTGCCAGGGCCCCTTGGCCCCCCCCTGGGTGCGCCACTGATGGAAGTCGCTAAGCATATTATGAAATAATATGTCATGCATAAAGTTTGGTGGATGTATATTACATGAAATAACTATGGAGCGAGAAGAGTTGAGGTAGCTAAGAAAGGTTTTCATCCAGTAGTGGATATACCCCGGGTGGTGATGATGCTGATATAATTTATTGTGGGACAACAAACGCGAAATTTACTGATATCAAACAAATTCGCTCTAACGAAATCGGGAAATGTATCAGTGTTGCCAATCGTACTAAAACTATAGTATTTGTACTATAATTTTCTCCTGCTTAATTTTGGATATCGGAAAAAATACGCAAAAAGTACTAAAATTTCGATATTTCCGTACTATAAATTGGCGGAAAACACTACAATTTCACAATATAAAAAAATTTGGAGAACCTGAATTTTTTTTTCAAAAAAACCTAAAAAAACCGTTGCCTTTGGTTTAAAATGTTTTTTTTTGAATAATTCGTCGGTAAGCGTTGTTGGTCGGAAGAGGTAGGTACCGAAATAAACAGGGGTCCAAGAATTTCTCATATTCACCCTTATATTTTTTAGTGAGAAGCAAAAAACCTATATTTATTTTCAATAATATGACGACCTTTGCTATATTCGGTGACAAAAAGATGGCAACACTGATAGCAATACGCTTATTACGTTTGTCTATGGTAAAAAAGTTGCGATCTGTGTGTGTGTTGACAATTAATTTTATACTTTAATTATTAAACAAAAATGGACGTAAAACAAGAACCGAATGAAATCAAATCTGAGGAAGAAAAGCTGCATTGGGTCTGTGAGCCATTAACACAATTTAATGGCCCAGATGCCCACAGTATTTGTAATTTAAAACAAGAGAATGCTGAAGATGACAGTTGCGATTTTGAGGTTAGTTTTTTTTTAATTCATTGTTCGATTAATTTTTCTCTTCCCTTCCTCTTCCGTAAACATGGTTCAGCAAATAGAGCAAGACAACCACGTCTTTCCTAGGGATGCTCTGATGATTATGACTATAAGAAGGCGGAGCACTAAACCGTTTTTTCATAGTCTGCAAATTCGCATACATTTCAAAGAGAAGTAGACTGCAGTTCGGTTGGTCGCTCGACCATCCTGTATATTGTCAGTGTGCATACTTCCATTTGTTATCATGAACCTAACTATTGTCCGGCAACTTCATCTTGGCTACGTGGCAATTCTGTGAACTACAATCCCCAATCGAACTTCCGGTTTCAAATTAGGAACGCCCCCAAATTATTCATTACATTTTTGACACTTCGTATTGGACGCATCTATCAATTAACGTAATTTGAAGCTTTTTATATTCAAAAGATGTCTAAAACAATACGAAATGATGTTCGTAATATTATCAGTAAACTTTTGATTTATTGCGAAGAAGCAAAATAGTCGTATTTAAAAGGCGAGCTTATACAATACTTTAAACAAGCCCATTATACGGGTTCCTGTCATGTCAGGTATGTCAAAATTCAGTGTTGCGATCCTAGAAATATTTCCCCAAATCCTGGAAATTATGTTTGTATATTATAAAGTTATGTGAATCGTAATCTATTTTATTAATATTTTTAGACGTATAATAATTAAGTATAAATGATCATTGGTTAATTAATGAATTATCCTTGTATTTTTAAACCGATAAGTAGGTACATATTGTTTTAAAATTTATGTAAGGTGGATATAATTTAATTTATAGAAAATTATTTTCACAGTATGTGTTTCTACAACAATTTTACTAAAAATACGATATAAAGACACCATTTGTAAATTCTAAAACATGTGATTGGGTCATCAATATAATATTGAATATGTTATAGCTTTCACTTCTACTTATTTAGTCATAATTTGTGTTCTAGTTATTTCATTAAAAAATACCTGCACCAATACTATCAGTTAAGGGGGGACATGTCAAAAGTATCAAAATTGAGTTTTTATTGTATTTTCAAACCATGATCCTGGACACTAATTAAACGTTGTAGATGATCAATTTATATAATTTTGAAGCCTTATTATTCCTCATATTTATTTTAAACATGTGATGACTTTATAAAGTATTTTTGTTACATAAAATAGTATTCTTTTAAACCTCTCGCTCTAATGTTTTAGAATATAGTCATATTTCGGTACATAACTGTGCAGTGGTGTTAAGATTTTTTACATTTATTAATTTTTAAACGCATTTATAAAACTATCAGTATAATTTATATCGACATTATTATATTGAAATATTTACGATAAAAAATTATATTGGTAATCTCTGTGATCCCAAATTTGACAAGAATTAGCCATTTTATTATTCAAAAATCGGCAAGATTAACACATTTGAAGATAATTCCAAAGGTACTCACTATAAGCTATGTTTTTGACCATTTAAGTGTGATAAACATCTTATGAATAATGATTGCTTTATATTAATTATTGACCTAAGAATAAGGTAGTGTTTTTTTGAAATACGCCATTTCTTTTGTCATTCCCCAGTGGTTAAGCTACAACATACGGCCGTAGCCATAAATTGACAAACTATAATTAAAGTAGGGAGTAAAATGATAATAACGCGCGTGTTTGAACATGTACCGTTTAAAAAAAAAATAAAAAAAATGTCGGTTAGGTACATGTTCAAACACGCGCGTCAATATCATTTTACTTCCTACTTCAATTATAGTTTGTCAATTTATGGCTACGGCCGTATGTTGTAGCTTAACTACTGGGAAATGACAAAAGAAATGGCGTATTTCAAAAAAACACTACCTTATTCTTAGGTCAATAATTATTATAAAGCAATCATTATTCATAGGATGTTTATCACACTTGAATGGTCAAAGACATAGCTTATAATAAGTATCTTTAGAATCATTTTCAAATGTGTTAATCTTGCCCAACACCATTGCACAGTTATGTACCGAAATATGACTATATTCTAAAACATTAGAGCGAGAGGTTTAAAAGAATACTATTTTATGTAACAAAAATACTATATAAAGTCATCAAATATTTAAAATAAATATGAGGGATAATAAGGCTTCAAAATTATATAAATAGATTATCTACAACGTTTAAGGAGTGTCCAGGATCATGGTTTGAAAATACAATAAAAACTCAATTTTGACCTACGACGAGCACGTGGGCCGTTAATGTGGGTTCAATGATACATTTCCTTCCAAATTCAATAATTACGCTGTATTAATTAACCTAATATAATAGTAATAATTAGAGTTGAAATTATTTGAAAAAAAAAATCTATTGATATTTATTGAACAATAATTAGACTTATAAATTAATGTACTTAAAATGTACTAAAACAAAAATGTATTAAGAAAATGTACTAACACCTTATTTCGCGGATATGTTTTCTCAAAAAATGACAACACTGAGAAATATTCTAAATGCGACAAGGGCGACTTCCTGTTCTCGCCTAATTAATGTTGTCGGACAGTAGATACGTAGACACTCTTAACTACATTATTGACTATAGTGTGCGCTTGGCCTAACACGGTAGCGATTTTGAAGTGTGGAAAATAAAGTATAAAGTTAAACATGTGTTTAATGAATATTTGCATATTTTAAAAGGTTACATCCAACGTTTTTAAAAGTTGTTTTCAAACAAAGCGAACCATCTTTCAAAACATTAATCCATGGCGATTGGCTTTCACATTTACATGTTATTGGTTCTGTGGACAAAACAATTGGAATCACGCGATGTCTTAAGTCGAGCAAAGAAAATTCGTTTATGATACTTGTATGATCATTTTGTAAAAATGCATTTACCTACCCATTAGCAAAATTTCAGGTAATTAGGAAACCCTCTATTCAATCAATACCATTCAAAGACTTGAGTAAGTTCATGTCTCACTCATTCCAACCTTTTTTTAGATTTTTTTCTAACATGTATGTTTCTGGGGTGTCTTAAAATTATATTATTTCAATAATAAAGAATATGCCAATCTGGAAATCTAATATATTATATCAGTGGTGAAGGGTGAAGGTAGGCTGTTAAGGTCCGCCATAAATAATACTGAACACTATACGTTGTCAGTCATACGTATTTGCATTCATTGAACTAATAGGTATGTCGGGACTAGCATGGAAACTCACCATTACATATAAATTATCATAATATATTTAAGTATCTAATAATATTTGTTACTATGTAAACTAGTTGATAAGAAAAGCGTGTTGGCATGATTCATAATCTGACTGACTGCACACACTGGCAGGTCAGTCAACTTTCGCAGCAATTTGCAAGACATCAAATTTCATCATAAACACATTTGCTTTCTTGATAAATTATAATTATTCACAATAATTATTGAGCAACATTGTAACAAGTATGCGTTAGCAGCATTTCCGCGGCCTTATAAGGTAATCAGGAAATGTGCCAACTTATCAGATTTGCTCGTACTTAGTAAACTCACAGTAAACAAGTGACATGTGGTCACCGGTCAACGCCCTGACCTCAGATAACCTTTCTTTGTTATAATTTCTATAAAAGCTCAAAGCGGGGCGAATCTGATAACATACGTCGTCAAATCTTTGAAACACATAGTCGAATCTCTGCTCGTCGCTCTCGGTTCAACCTTTCTCATAGCAACACGCCTTTATAATTTAACCTTATCAATTTAACTGTAATTCTAAATATATTGTCTGTAAGAATTGTTCAAGTATTGTTGAGGAGAATAAACTGAGATTTACTCAAACACGCATCTACCTTCGATCCATTGAAGTCCATCTACCTACCGCATCCTCACTCACACCTCCTCGCAATAGGTACTACAATTTACAGGTGGTATTGGTTAGTTTTTAAATTTCAAAAAATCATTGAAAAATCGAAACCATAATAGTTAATAGTCAAAAAATACTCTATGCCATTAAATCATACATAATTATTTTGGATATTTTTTAGATAGAATAATATTATTTATCTATTATAGTTTGGCTAGGCAGGGCTGAATTTAAAAAAATAAACCAACAAAATTATGTGAAATACGTATTCTTAATCCAACGAAAACAAAAAAGGTATGTATGAAAAATGTCCACAATTTTGTCGTATCGCCCAAAATATACCAAAACTTGTATGTTTTGGTTAGGCAGGGTTTAATTGATGTTTAAAAACTAATCAAAACCATCTGTAAACTGTAATCTTAGTTCAACAAAAACAAATACGTATGTCTAACAAATTTTACTGTCTAATATGTATGTTGAAATTTAACAGCCTACCTCCACTCTTCGCCCCTGGTGTATATTCAATACTAAATAAAAAATAATATTAGTATTATTACGTTATTTGTTGAATATCTAGATTATACCTTCCCAGTATAATGGATTTTAATTTGTATCAAACCGAATTTGTTTATTCATGATTTATGTTTTTTAGTTTAACTACGGACACACTGTAATGGAGAACGTTGCGAGAGTCAAATCTTCGCGGAAGCTGTCAGCAGCGAAGGAGGAACCTTACGATGATAGTAACATACAGATTGACGATCAAGCTATTAAAATAGACCTCGAGGAAATACATGAAGGGTTTAAACATACAGAGGCCATATTCTGTCGCACCGGTAAACTTAATTTTATTCAATCACGTTCATTCACCACGAATTATTAGTATATGTTACAAAATTAGGAAAAAAACAGTATTTGTACTAATGTACGCACTTCAGAAGTTATACTTTTTTGCCGTAACAAAACAAAAACAAAACTTGTGATAACATAGATTCTTCGACTAGCTCTTAATTATCTTGTTAAATTACACTCTCAAGAAAAAGGGCCGCTTATTGAAGTGCCGTTGGTTTATTTCTATACACTTTAACTTATATTACTAAATTATATACTTAATAATAATTGTTTTTCGTTGTTTTTATTTTTAAAATAAACAACTGTCACTCTGACGTTTAATCGTTTGTTTACGTAAGAAATTGCAAATGGCCGACAATAATAAATTCGTTGCCTAGGCAACGGAACAATTGTACTATCAAAGTTGCGTTTGTATACAGCTGACTGATTCGCAGCTAACTTCATACTGTCGTGCACTTTCGTAACGGTGTGTGCGCGCAGCTCTCAATTTTACGCTCTACCAAACACCCCAAAAGAAGTATAACTTAAATAATCACATTTTAAAAAAATACGACATCTGACGGGATTTAAACCCGTATATCCACTGGTATCGCGCCAATATGGTTTAACCAATTAAGCTACATATCTCCTGCTTAATTACAATTATTTAAACTAGTAATATAAAATGATTGTCAAATTGCATTATTATTGACTAGGTATCGGTTTTTGTGTTTGAAATCATAAAATATTAATTGCCTGAAGCCTGGCTTTCGCCAAATATTTAGTTATAACGTCTACTTGACTTGCTGGCAATTTTTATTACACCATTTCTTTTATTCAACGAATAATTCACAAGGTTTGAGAATGTAACATTCCATATATTGAACGTACATTACTTGAAAACATATTCTCATCCATTGATGGCTATTTGTATGTAACTTTTTGACCTTTAGCAAATATTTGAAAACAGTTTGTAGCTCTATCTTCAACAGTATTCTATGTATTTTGAAGTTTTATGTTTGAATATTTGATTTATGTTGTGTTCAAAATTCTGTAACTTTTTATTTAAGTAAAAATGGATTCCCAACGAGAGGTAGATATTGCCGATGTTCTGATGAATAGCGACAATGAAGAGGAAAATATCGAAAGTGTCGATGACCTGTCAATGGGTGGTGATGAATCTTCTTCTTCTGATGACGATGAGGAGCCCGTTCCAGTTCATCATCCGAGTGCTAAACGCAAGCGCGAAGAAACCAGAACATGGAGTAATACAAATTTCACTCCGACACTCCATGATTTCGACGATTTTCAATCCGGCATAAAAGACAGCATAAATTTCGAAGAGGGTTACTTAGAGCTCCATTTTTTTCAGTTGTTTTTTAACGAAGAGATTGTAGATACAATAGTTTCAGAAACAAATATTTACGCCAAGTCTGTATCTCAAAATTCGTCCGCAATGTCCAAAATGAAAAAATGGATTGACACTACGGCCGACGAGATACGTGTTTTTATAGCCACCCTTATTTTAATGAGTTTGGTTGGAAAAAAATATATAAAAAAATATTGGTCAAACAACCCCATCATAGAAACACCTTTTTTTAAAATTCTTTTTTCTCAAGATCGTTTTTTACTTATTTTGAGGAATCTGCATTTTGCGAGTCAATGCAATGTTAAAGACAAAATCTTCAAGATAAGAAAATTTTTGGACCCTCTGAAAGATATTATTAAGAAAACATTTTATCCTTACCAAAATCTGTGTATTGATGAGAGTTTGTTGATATGTAAAGGGAAACTATCTTTTAAAATACATATTCCATCAAAACGTTACAGATTTGATATCAAAATATTTGTGTGTTGTGATGTGACAACAGGTTATGTTTTAGACTTAATAATATATACAGGCTCTAAAACGGATATTGACATTCATTCGAGTGTGGGTATATCGGGTTCTGTGGTGTTAACTTTGTTGAAGGACTATCTTGGTTGCGGACATCGTTTGTATGTCGGCAAATGGTACAGTTCTCCCGCTTTATTTGACTGCCTTCATGAACAAAAAACAAATGCTTGCGGAACAGTGAAAAGCAATCGTAAACAGATGCCCAAATTCGACAAGGTCAAAAAAGGTGACGTAGTAGCCTACAATTCTCGAAACCTGATGGCTTTAAAATGGCGAGACATTTTGATGCTTTCAAATATTCATTCCAATAAAATGGTTGAAACGTCAAACATAGACTATGTAACTGGATTAAAGGAACAGAAACCGGAAGCTGTATTTGACTATTACACAAAGCATATGTTAAGTGTTGACAGTGTTGACAGAATTTTGGGACTTGGAGCAGTCAGTGGTAAAAGCATAAAATGGTACAAAAAAGTCTTCTTCAGACTATTAGAAATCGCAATCGTCAATGCGTTCTCTTTGTATCGATCTGCTAAGTCAAAAAATACTACATATGAAGAGTTCAAAGAGAAACTCGTGGCTCAGCTGATAGAAAAATATCATACACCACGAGCATCGTCTTCTGGTGGTAGACGAGCAAACGACAACCCCATAAGACTCACCGAAAGACACTTTCCACAACGAGTTCCACCTTCGGAGAGCAGAGGGAGTAAAACCCAGCGTCGATGTTTTGTGTGCACACACACCTCACAAAGGCCACCAAAGAGAAAGGAAACGCGTTTCATGTGTTGTGAATGCAACGTTGCCTTGTGTGTGTATCCATGTTTCATGGACTATCATACTAAAAAACATTATTGAATGTCATTTAAGTATATTTGTTTTAATTTTAAAATAGTATTCAAATATTTTTTTAATAAATTTTTGTAAAGTGTTTTTTGACAGTCAGTGGTTTGTGACCCCTGGATTATTACCCGAGCAGTTTTTTACGATAGCCGTTAGAATCGTAAGTTATATTTTTTAATTATTTTTTAATCATTGTTGTCATCATAACACATCATATTATATTTATAAAGAAAAAAAAATATAGAATTTACATGAAAAAAATCACTCCCCATAGAAAGGTTAAGATTAATCTTTTCGCTCTCAGCGCATCTATTCTATATACAAAGCTGCTATCAAGGGTAGTTTATCATTATGTATTGAGGCCGTTAATTGTTACAATAAGTAAGTTAACCGTCTGAACTGTCAAAAGTGTTATGTTTAAACAGCACCTCTTGGTTGTGTTAGATAATAAACAGTTTTGATAGTTTAGACGGCTAACTTCAGGCATTCCTGAATTAACCTCTAATGTCTTGTTGATAATTATAAATAGTGACGTCCCTAGGCAATGCCGCATTTACTGAGGCAAAATACCGTTCCTATTCATTTTTTCTTACATTTTTTCAGCAAATTGGTTTGGTACCTATACACCTACTATGAACTTTACTATTTTATTTAAGCATAAAAAAAGATCCTAACATCACATCACAACTATTGTCGTATTGTAATATATAAATATTGCAATGGCTGTTAATCGCATATTTTTACAAGGGTGCATCCAAACCTGTCACCACCACAGTCCCCCGCGTACCTAAAACCACACAACTGTTTGAGAGAGGTTTAGTGGAAATTATCTAATTCGTAGTAGATGTGTATATAAATTTAAAGATTTTTGGTGTATTAATTTTGTCTATTTAATAAGTAAATAGACAACCTAACCTAACCTAACAAATTTCCAGACCATTGAAACTAAAAAATTAAAGGGGACGGAATTCTAAGTCTGCTGAAGGGCGTCACTGGATGGACTCAAGCTGTGGAAAAGACTATCAGGCGGCCAAATCATCCTGGCCATGATCCTGTCATCAAGTCAAGAAAAAGTGTTGCATATTATCTATGAAATATAGGTTCTAGTTGGGTCAGTGTTACCATCTATTCAAAGTGGAATTATAGTACAGAGCCTCCAAAGTTATAGTATTTGGGGGGAAAATATAGTACGCGTTGTCATCTGTTGAAAATGTATAGGTTTTTTGTTTCTCAGAAAAAGAAAATAACGGAAAATTTGAGAAATTCCGAGACCCGTTTTTATTTAGGTACCTCTTCCGACCAAAAATGCTTACCGAAGAATTCAATAAATTTCATTTTAAACCAAAGTCAAGGGATTTTTTCCGTTTTTCGAGCATTTTTTTCCAAGTTCTCTAAATCTTCTTATATTGCAAAATTGTTGTACTTTGCACCAATTTATCGAATGAAAATATCGAAATTTTAGTACTTTTTACATATTTTTTCCGATATTCAAAATTATAGTATTTTGGGCGTATTATACCTGTTTTATATCGTACATAGTACGCGGACCAATATATAGTACAAATACTATAATTATAGTACAGTCGGCAACACTGAGTTGGGTGGTCGTAAAAGATTACTAAGCTATATTACCACACTGGCAATATTCTCCCAAAACGTTTTATATTATGCTGTATAAATAGGCCGCATATCGAAAAAATATCGGTACAAAGGTATACCTATCGAAACTTTGTAATTTTACAAACATGTGATATTGGAAAGCCATAATCGTGATATAAAACTTAATTTATGCAGTCATACGAAATTACTATTTAACAAAAATTGAGGCTGAAAACTTTATTTAGATGTAAAAAGTTTTGAAATTAACATTTGTCTAATCTTACCCCATTTGGGAAACATATTTAATTCGTGATAAAATTGAAAAGAGTGTGGGACAAGGGACTGTAAAAATACCGTTATCGTATCGGAAGGAAAGTATTGATGCCAAAATATCGAAGTATTGGTTAAAAAGAATAGATATTTTTGACGCCCCCATCCATACACATAAGCTATTATCTCTGGTCACGGCTGTTATCATTAATTGCTATATTAATCTATTTATCCGATACCTCCTGACACATTTCGGCTTAAATACGCAAAATGGACATTAAACAAGAACCAGACGAATTTGCACCTGATGCTGAAGAGCAATTCTGGGTTAATGTGCCTTTAATAAATCATCCAACTGAGCTTACTTATATAAAACAAGAGAATCTCGACGATGACAGTTACACTTTTGAGGTTAGTTTTTCACGATTAAACAAAAGATTTCTAGACTGACGAGTTAAATAACGCTACCAAAATACACATAATATAGTTAAAGGTAATATGTCGTCAATATCATATTGATTTTTCGATTAGAATAAATCTCGGATTTCCAGGAGACGCAAAAACATTTTAGATTCTAGACGTTCCAATTATTCCGGTCACTGTTTACTGTTTGACTAATTTCGTTGGTATTGTGACAGCTGTAGGCGAGTGTCATTTGTGAGGTGGTTAAACAAAGCAGTTTATCATTACTTTTGCTTTTTGAGACATTTATCTTTAAACCAGCTTTGCTACTTTTATTTTCAAACTCCTGCCGCCTGACTATGTATATATGTTATGCCGAATGTGCGAAATGGACTATTACATGAAATGGGCAAAATTTTGGCTAATTCATGTAATAGTCAAGCCCGTTGCCATATTCATGAATTAGGTAAATTATCTGCCGAGTACGTGAATTCGCCAGGGTATGGAATACCTACTTAAACTGTCAACATGACAGTAGAAAAAGTAAATTTAATACGGATGGTTTTATTAGTTATAATTGGACATAATATAATATTATTATTAGGTTAGGTTAGGTTTTGTAATTCTGAATTCAACTGAATGTCCATTTTGAGGTTAGCTAACAAGTGTCAACAAACTATCACAAACATACAATCGACCCAAGCACGAATCAAATCGCGAAAATACCTTTTAATAAAATTCTTCTGTTATCACAATAGTATTATAGTTGATTTTTTTTGCGCATAGTAAATGCATATGAACGTCATTGTATTTATTGATTGGTATATTTTTATATTATAGGTAATCAATGACATTTGACCCATTTGGTTAGTTTGATTAGTTGCAAAAAACACCACCGGAGCGCGACCATCTATTTTGACCAATGCATGAGCATTTGACACATTTAGTTTAGTTGCAAAAAACACAACCGTAGCGCTACTATCTAATTATTTGTCCAATGCATGAACTACCTAGGCAGAAAAATTACTGCCGAATTCAAGCACTCGGCAGATATTTTGTCTAATTCATGAATAAGGCAACGGGCTTGCATTTTTCATGATTTAGGTAAATTTTTGATTTTTGCCCATTTCATGTAATAGTCAATTTTGCACATTCGGCGTAACATATATATATAGCTATAGATGGCTAAAAACAACGTATTATTGTTTCAGACCCCAGCTACCAATTCCCAGCAAATTAACGTCAAGGAAGAGCTTATTGAAGACACAACATCCCTATTAAATTATGAAAATTTGCAACCAGAATGCTCACATTCTGATTGGAATCCACCCAATCAGGTTAAAAAAATATTATTTATTTTAATTAATTATATTTTTTATTCAACGAATAACTCACAAGATTTAAGAATGTAATATTCTAAGTATTGAACATACATAATTTTGAAAGCACTTCTGAGAAAATGTATTATAACCATAGAAAAAATCTTTTTGAAAAAAGTAAGAAACCCCGCAGGATAAGAACTTGGATCTCTTGGGTTTTGCGCCCGTGCACATTAACCACAATGCTAAAGTTGCCGTACTTAATTGCGATAAATTTTAACTAATGGCTTTTATAATATATTAATACTTTCGACCGAAGGTACTTGATAGAATTTGAATTTAAATTCTAATGGATTCAAGCTCTGTACTAAGTACAGAGCTTGAATCCATTATCTTTTATAATAGTCTCTCTGAAGTGATTTTCAAAATTGAGCAAGTTCAAGCAAAATTATTAGCAAGTTTAAGTAAGTTACAACACAAAATATCTTGAAGTACCTAATCTGTGACGTCGGTTAGTAATCAAAAGTACCTACTTAATTAATTATTTTGATTTAAAGTACAAAAACCGATTGCCAATGTAGCTCAATTTTGAAAATCACTTCAGAGAGTATTATAAGAGCCGTTAGTTAAAATTTTTCGCAATTAAGTCGCATAACAAATCTAAATTCAAGACGTTCACAACATGAGATTTACATTTTAACAAATTTTACCCTCACAAAAGAGAAGAAGAGAATATATAATAATAATAAAAAAAAACATAACTACAACTTTATACAGAAAAATAAAATTTCGAATACAAAATACAAACCTTCCCTAGCGATACTCAATGATATCTACACCAGCGAAAGATGATCCTCTGTGTGCCTACATCATGTTTTATGATTTGTCTGGGCATGGCAGAGGGTGAACTCTGATTAGGTGGAATGGCCAAATGAAGGTATTCACTATAAATCCGATAGTATCCACCATGAGGCCACTATAGTGATCATTCAAAATATTCCACGGAATGACAAAACCATAGACTAAATTTATCGCCGTACCAGAATGTGACAACACGTGACGTTATCATAATTTACTCGCAGCAATAGAGTACATATAATTGAAATCGCTCGCTGACCTACATTCCAGCCTGTTTTCTGCTTCATTATCCATTTGTTTGTTTTGTGGTCTTTCCGCATTATGCACAAGATGCACGTCATTTCCATGCCACCATTGCTCGTAGACAGTGAAGTCCCTAGACAAAATTCCGCCCTTGGGCAGCGCCATAATGCCGCCCCTACAATATTTTTTATCATTCGTGCTCGTGTCGTTTCTGGTCACCAAGGACGTATAATGACAACGGAAGTAAACTAAACATCGCGAACCCGACAAAAAATTACATCCCTGTTAAACCTTTTATGTTAATTAATACATTTTGTTTACAACCAGTGAGCTGATTTTTTTAAAGGAAAGATATTTTCGTTATTATGTACCCAGTTTAGGTAGCTATTTCTATATATGCCAAATGATTATCCTCGATTTGCTGCCCTTCGAGGAACTGCCGCCCCCCAAGCGACGCTCAACGCTCAATCTGCCCACCCCCACAGGACGTCACTGCTCGCAGAACCAAACTGGCATGGAGTGAATTTGGGCGCCTGAATAGTATCTTTAAAGGTCACCTCTCATTGTGACTTGAGCGAAAAGTATTCAACCGATATGTGCTACGTGTGCTCATGTAATATACATTGGAAACACAATAATACATTATTATTATATGGCATATTGTTTTTTTTTTCAGAATCCTTCAACATACCTTGCCAATATAAAATCTGAGATAGATATTCAGGAGTTAGAGGTCAATCATTCAATCAATTACGATGATCCTCAACCGGGATGTACCTTTTCAGATAAGACGCCAGATTATCAGGTAGGTTCACAGAACAGATAATAAATATAATACCGATAGGCTATATTCAATACGCCGCATCTTGATGCAGGGTTTTTAATCTGTGAGTGTCCTACGAAATTGAATAACGCATTATCCACGTGCAATAGTGTGTGTAATACCCCAACATTAAATGAGCGTAAATGCATAAACCGAGAGCAGTTTTCAGTATTCGACGTAAAACGTATTCTTGACACGTGTGTAAGTTTAACCCGGATTTTTCCTTATTCGAGTCGGTTCCCATTATTTCTGAGTTCCCTGGGTATGTTCCATTATTAATTGACTTAGAATTTACCTGGTATAATTCCATTTTCTCTCTCTCCCACCCTGTCACGACCCAATATTGAGGCATAGGGCAAGCACAACTTCGCGCCACTTTCCTCGGTCCATCGCCAACTCTTGCGCCTCCCGCCATGTCAGACCTGCAGCACGTAGGTCGCTCTGTAGCACCGCTGCAGGGTGAGGGAGGGCCGGCCACGGCGACGGAACCCTTGAGGGAATCCGGAATACGTGTCCCAGCCACGTAAAGCGTCTCTTCGTGATAGCCTCAATCACCGAAGGCTGCTGTGTCCACTCACGAACTCGGATGTTTGTAACTCGGTCGTACCAATGTACCCCAAAAATTCGTCAGAGACATCGATTCTCAAAGCTCAAAAGCCGAGACTCTTGAAGCTTAGTAAGTAATTCCATTTTACAAAATGATAATATCTATTATATTTAATTCATTAGTCTGGTTTTTTTAAAAAATAAATCTGTTAATACAAACCTCCACTCTGTGGAGGTCTTCCTATTAAATCGGACATGGCCAAGAAGATATATCTGAAGTGTTTTCAAGTTATGTATGTTCAATATATTAAATATATTATTCTGAAATCTTATGAATACTTATTCGTTTAATGGTTTATTATCGTAAATGTTCATATTTTTATTGAAAGACGTGTCTTCTTTTTTAGCTTGTCAACAATTTTGAATTTATTTTTGTGTTCTCTTATTTACAGATAAACTTAGGATCTAATAGAGCTGTGGAACCTGATATTAAAATGGAAATATCACTTGGATCAGAGAAAGAAGTTTGCCTAAAGCTGAATCGAGCTTCGTTTTATAGCAGGAATTTCGTATGTGACATATGCTACAAGTTTTTCTCAGCCAAACACATTTTGCATGAGCACAAACGTATTCACGATCCATCTTTATACTGTAATATCAAAAAGAAGATACGGCGATTCTCTTGCAATGAATGCAGTTACAAAGCCGTCTATGCATCTCGTTTGAAGGCCCATATGCTGGTGCATAGTGTTGAACACCCTTTCAAATGCAACTTATGCGATTTCGTATGCAAAAAGGGAAGCGGATTGACACGGCACAAAATGACGCACAGACAGGAAAAATTATTCAACTGCGATCTATGCGACTACAGAAGTAATACTGCAACCAACCTCAAAAATCACAAAATTGTTCATTGTGACGAAAAACCATTTAAATGTAATATGTGTAGTTACAGAAGTGCACGTGCTAGTTATTTAAAAAGGCACAGTTTAATTCATAACGACGAAAAACCTTATAAATGTAATTCATGCGATTATGCATGCAATTCCACTGCCAACTTATCAAAACACAAAATTATTCATGGTGGCGAAAAACTGTTTAAATGCACTGAATGCGATTATTTTTCTACACAAGTCAGCGACTTTGAGAAACACAAAAGGGTCCATAGTGGAGAAAAGCCTTTCGAGTGTAACTTATGTGATTACAAATGTACTTCTGCAGGAAACTTGCATAAACACAAAATGTTACACAGTGGTGAAAGACCTTATAAGTGTAAATTATGCAGTTATGAAAGTACACGACGTAGTTACTTGAAACGACATAGTTTGATTCACAGTGAAGAAAAACCTTATAAGTGTCAATTATGTGATTTCGCATGCAATTTAACTGGTAACTTGTTCAGACACAAAATGGCTCACAGCATAGAAAAACCCTTCAAATGCACGGAATGCAATTATTTTTGCGTTCGATTTGGTGATTTAGAAAAACATAAATTGATTCATAGTGGGGAAAAACCTTTTAAATGCAATTTCTGTGATTACTACTGCAACGATCCTAATAATTTGAAGAGACATAATATAATGATTCACACCGGTCAAAAACCTTTTAAATGTAATTTATGTGAATACAGTTGCATAAGAATGAGCAGCTTAAAAATACATAATTCAGCGCATACTGGATTAAAACCGTATATTTGTAGTTTATGTGATTACAAATGCACACGTTATAGTACATTGAAAATACATAACTTAACACATTCTGGAATAAAACTATATATGTGTGATTACAGTTGCAAACAATCAACAAGTTTGAAGATACATAAAATGGTTCATAGTGGAGAAAAACCTTTCGTGTGTAATATTTGTGGTTATAGATGCACTACAGCAAGTTATTTAAAGACGCACGAAATTGTACATTCTGGAGAAGCTGCTTCCGTGTGTAATGTAAGTGATGATAAAGTGGTTGAATCTGATGATAGTAAACAAGGACACAAATTGGTTAAAATTGAGGAGAAACCGTTCAAATGCGATATATGTGAATATACATGCGCGCGACCTAGCGCATTGAAGATACATAAAATGTTTCACACTGGCGAAAAACCGTTTGAATGCGATGAATGCGATTATCGCTGTATACAGTCGTGCGATTTGAATAAACATAAATTGATACACAGCGTTGCAAAACCCTTTATGTGTGACTTGTGTGATTATAGATGTAGCTATGCAGGTTATATGAGAAAACACAAAATGTCTCACAAGAATGACAAAACGTTAATACTTTAAATGCATAATATGTAAGTAAATACTGGCTTTTGCAAATATCGATATAATTGGGTGAACCAATCACGTCACAATACATTCAAGGTTCTGAAATGAACACCGTGCCAAATGTATCTGAAAATTTATTTGGCTATAGTGGTGATGGTGTAGGTGAATGAGCGATGGAGGAGTGAAGAACTGAAGTATGAAGACTTGCAGTTGCTGATAGAGATGGCGAGTTTATTTGACAGATTGTCAGGTAGATACTTTGGTACAATAGTAAAAGTTAATAATGAGTTAATAAAGTTGTAGCTCTCGATGTGAAGTGAGTTTCTAGTGATCGTTCTAGCTTTTTATTTAACCCAACATGGTTAAAATAAATGCTTACACAAATATCGCAGGCTTTTGATTAGACAAACATTTTAATATAAATAAACATTAATAATGTTACTGAGGTGAAAAAAATGCCTACATTCAAGTAATTTTACTGTGTGAATTTTATATGCAAGAAATATACGTTTGTTTTTACCTTTCTCACCGAGTCAACACTATACACAACTGCTGACGGCCTGTGAATCATTATATAAATAAATGATATTGATTTGAGAACTGGGTCACACGGATCCTATATGGATTTTATATGGAAAAAAAACTTATGGCTGTCGTCCCCACAAAATTAAACACAGCCAAAGCACACTAACACTGGAATAACAGAGAAGTGAAAATATAGAACATTATTTAAAGTATTCTCAACTCGATCGTCACCTGACGTCCCGTGGGAGTAGGCAGGCCAGGCATTGCTTTGAGGTGGCGAATTAAGGAATGAATTCAAATATTACAACTTTTGAGAAGATCTTCAGTAAAAAGTATCGACATTTTAGTTTAAAAAAATAATCAAAACAAAAAAAATGTATTGTAATGACGGTTAATCTCACAGACAACATTTTGACAAAGTGTACCTGCAAAGCTGCCAGCATCAAAGGCCTTAACATATTGACAATCACACATTCGGCTAGCTCAGATGTGGGATCTGGGGGTCATCTATGTGAGGATCTTGGAGAACATAGTAGAAACACTCGATGATGGTGCTTTACCAGTTATGTCGCCAAAATTTCACCTCCACGAACACCAACTGAAGGTCAGTGCTCTTGGGTTGGTGCATTGCCGACTTGAAGTAGAAAGACGATACATTCACAACGACTGGTCCTACTTTTTCTGCCTCTCCCGTTGTTGTCTATGGATGACCTGTCATTATTCTATAGAGTGCTCATACTGACGCGTCTGTCGTGTTCACACAGGAAATGGTTTGATTTGGATAGATGAGTTACATGATAAATAATACACTACCTTTTACACCTTTTACAAATGAAATACATAGATCAAGGCTACATATTTTTTTGGAAATCGATATTACCATCGGTTTTTGTGTGAAGGACTGGTCTGACTTTGACAGCTCATGAATAACAGGAATGTATATTATTTAAGTATAAATAACACTGATAGTTAATATATTTGATTTGAGATTTTTTTTATAATTCAATTTGAAACGAGAACAGGCGAATCAATACCTATGTCAAGCAATCTGGGATCTGATTTTGACAGCTGAACAGTTGAGCACTCGTTGCTTGTGCAAAAAGATATGCTCAGGCTTTATTAATCTAAAGATGGCGCTGACTTACTGCATCATAAAGTCGAAGTGTCCATGGAAAAACAAAGATTTGTCTTTACAAAACTTTATAAAACTATCAATAATTGACACTAACGAAATCAGTTGGACTGGTCAACATCCTTGAGATATATGGACCTGTGAGTGAAAGTGAGGTATAACGATGAGTTGTACCAGGATTCGAAACCCTTCATCTTCGCAAAACTCCTGAGACAACTGGTCAGATTGTGTTCTCGTTGAAATCGAAGCAGGAAGGAGGCCAGTTGAAAGACCGCGGATACGCTTAGAAGGGGTGAATAGTGAAGCACAAGTGGATCTCACCGTCGAAGAATAGAGAGGAAAGAATAT
The DNA here is from genome assembly GCF_057557595.1 of Rhyacophila brunnea. Taxonomy (NCBI): domain Eukaryota; kingdom Metazoa; phylum Arthropoda; class Insecta; order Trichoptera; family Rhyacophilidae; genus Rhyacophila; species Rhyacophila brunnea. The sequence goes on from NW_028232785.1 coordinate 7,382,528, forward strand.
GCTGGAGTAGGCCAAATCTAGAATTGAGCTGTAGCGTCATCGAAAGAAGAATTCGTAATAGTTTTGTAATGCTTTCTTGTGGTCAAAACCTCTGCAATGTTTTCTTTTTGAAAAAGGCTTATAAAATATTTCTAAACCAATCGCTGTTTATATTATTACTTGACATTTATTCTTAATCTGTTATAATTAAATCATATATTTATATAGGTATAACAAGATATAAAGATGTAAAAATTACAAAATGTATAAAACAACAAATATAATTTTAAAATATACCGAAATTGAATACACATTCCAGTGGGTCTATTCTGTACTTATCGACCGCTAAAGTGATAGATATTATTAAACTTAGGGTAGGTTTGTATCAAAGTATTAGCACTTATTGTAACAATTACAATACGTTGGTTGTAATTGTTGCAATAAGCGTTACATTTTAACAGCGCCTCTCTTGTTGCTGTTAAAATATAGCACGTATTGCAACAATACAACCAACGTATTGTAATAATTGTTACAATAAGTGCTAATACTTTGATACAAACCTACCCTAAGTTTGATGATATCTATCACTTTAGCGATCGATAAGTATAGAATAGACCCACTGGTAGGGTGTCCCTAATAATTGCCGACTGAAGGTAGGTACCTAGTAGGTAGTAATAATGTATTACGATATTGAGTGGTTGAATTCATTCATTGCCGACTGAAGAGAAAGCCGATACATTCACGACTGGTCCTACCTTTCCGACCCTCCCGTTGTCTATGTATGACTTGTCATTGTCTATAGAGTGCTCATACTGTCGTGTTCACTTGTCGAAGTATTCTTAATTTCAGATTTTAAAATAAATATTTTATGATACACGATGGCATTTTTTTCATAATATTATTATATTCCTTCCTTTTCAGGGCTTATTTACGCAAGAAGCGTGATAAGTATAATAAGACAATCAGAATATCAATTTTTCAAACGTATGACTTACTTGATTTCAGTTTTATTCATTACAAGCCATTCTATTTTCAGAAAACATATTCCTACACTCAGGGTTCGAAATGGACCGGAGCGCCGTTCCGGTTCATAAAATCTCCAAAATTATCGCTCCGTCTCGTGGAAATATTAATTTGACCGCCTGAGCTAGATATGTCATATAATAAAAAATCTAACAGACTTATTTTTATAAAATACATATCGATACCCTAGTTCTATAAGGAAACAACTCAAAATTTTGGTGTTTTGAGTTAATGATTTGATACAAAATCGTGACAGCTACATAATACAATAAGAAAAAATAATAATAAAAATCTCTGCAATTAATAAAAGCAAATAATTCATTATGGAATTTCTTTGCATTCTTCAAATTCGTAGTTCTATAAGGAAACATTTTATGTGGTTCCTTATAAAACTAAAATAATTCAAGCACATTGATGCTTGTCATACTTCTATAGGGAAAAAGTAAAAAAAATCAAATAGTTATGTTCTATCTAATATAATAATTATAATTAAGAAACCCATGAGGCTATTTTTAAATAGATGACTAATTGAAGTTGTAAATAATTAAGTAAATTGACAATATTCAATTTAGGAATTGATTGAATTGATCAATATTGATTTGAAATATTCATTCATATTCTGTGATTTTTTTCACATTACTTAGTAACAAAGATAGGTACTACTAACTTTGAATATTCGGATTCGGTGTATGATTAAGATATTTTAAGCATAGTAGAAGTAGGGCTAACAAATACCTACTTATTGATATTTTTTGACTGACTTTTTGATATTGTTTTCTGTGCTGATGGTTTTAAATATTAACGTTGTTATCTCATTGTATATTACACAATTAGATAACAACGTTAATATTTTCATAATATTATCGAGCGCTCCGGTTCGTAAAATTTTCCATTTCGAGCGCTGCCTACACTATTCATAATAATATTACATAGGCACACTGCTAATAAAAATATGAGTTTTTAAATGCTATTACAAATCGATATTTCCACCTATCTTGACAGGGATGGTTTGATTTGAATAGATGAATTAAATGATAAATGAATACACTAACATTAATACACCTACAATAAATTGTAATGATGGGACCAGTACTACCAGACTAGTGATAGAAGCGAGAGTAGACCCTCTCGCTTCTATCGCTAGTCTCCAATCGGAGATCGACAGTCGATTTGTTTTGTCATGGCGTCGGATGAAAATATTCTTAAATCGTGTAAAGATGACTAAAAAACTTTACGTACCTATGTACTTTAAAAAGAAAACATGTCAATGAATATACTATTATTATTACCTAGTAATATAACATTAAATGGACGCATGTTGGATTTTTATGACAAATTATATTTCGTTCGGCACGCGTCATTTCCACAATGCGCGCACGCCTAGCCACGATCTTTTTAGACCATGCCTCAACTGAAGTATAGCCTTAAAATTTATTACAGATACAGCCTACAAACACAATTTAATGAAAGGGGAATGATTGCATGTTTTTACGTCATAATAAATCAATTTGCGGTACAATGTTTGAAATGGTAATAGGCAGGGTTTTCTCCAAAGTCACCGTTGAAAGAGACGACCTGTGTTTATTTTGTATTACGAGTAATGATGAAAATGCTGTTTCGCATAGTTATGATGTCGCAATTAGGTCAATTTTGGTCAATTAGGTCAATTTTGTATAATATTTATTTACCTGGAAAATCTAAATAATTTATATATTTAATATTAGGTAGTAGATAATATTGTGATCTCGTGAAAATTCGACCTCGAGATTTAGACTGATTTGTATCAGGTATCGTCCAGTGATCACATGTTTATGATTTTTTTTTCAAATAATACTGAAATATTTCGCGGCTCCCTGGGCAGATGCTACAAGGCCGCCTAGGGGCCGCACCTACCAGTTTGAGAAGTACTGGTCTACATGGAATAAACTGTTTTCGTAAAAAAGACGGCGTCTGCGGCACAATTACCAAAATGGGCACCGTTTAATCTTTATTCAAAAAATGATTATTTAAAAATAGTAAATTTATTATTTTATTAAGGAAAATGAATTTTCTTTAAATAAACTTTGTCATGGCAACTCTGTTGGTAAACAAGAAATCATACGTTTGGGTTTGACATTTCATAATTTTATTATTCGACAACAACGCTTAGTTTTGGTTAAATATCGCAAAATGTCAGAATGTTCAGATAGTTTGCTGTGTCCAAAAACATGCAGAACATGTCTGACCATGTTAGACGATAATATGACATCCACATTGGAGACCAAATCATTCCACAATTTATCTTTCAAATACATCATCACGACCATTGCAAATGTTCGGGTTAGTTGCCATGGCATCAATTATTTTGTATACTTGCTTCAACTGTTTATTCTTATTAACATCACCAGTTCATACCAAAGCAAATAAATAATACATAGGTGCTCCATGTCGTCAAAACAGACGTTAAAAAGTTGTGGATATAGGCTGTTAAAAATCGATATAAATAGTGCACACTAAAATTTGTCAAACTTGATTGTTTTCATGGATCTTTTTACTGGTTCTCCGCCGTCGCTCGCTGTCATCTGTCAGTGAGCGCAGTGTTGCCAACCAAAGTATAATTATAGTACATTTTGGTTCGCGTACTATTAAAAAAGTGTAGTATGTCAAAAATACCACAATTTTGAAAAATGGAATTTATTGAATTGGCCGGTTTTGTTAGGGGGTCATTTATGTATTGTTAAATCGTAATAACGTGAAGCGAGGGACGTTGTAATATAATATAAATAATATAAGATCTCAGTGTGCGATAGTAGTCTATGGACGTAGTCTTGCGTTGTATACTCTAAAAAACTAACGTGACAGTTAATGACGGCGGCCGGTGTTAGCATTTTTCGGTCGTAAGAGGTGCTTAAATAAAGCAGGGCATCGGAGTTTCTCGAATACTCTGTTTTGTTTATGTGACAAACAAAAAACTTACATTTTCAACACGTCCTATAATTTTTGCCGAAATACAAATATGTCTTGGACCGCGTACTATAATTCGATGACAAAAAGATAGCTGAATTCCAAAATGGCGACTGACAGATAAAAACGGCGGAGCACCAGTAAAAAGCACCATTTTCATTTAACTAACAATACAATTTGTAGATTGTGTTGGTTAGTTTTTAAAATTCAATTAAAACTTACCTAACCAAACCGAGTATGCTATGGGCGATCTGACAAAAATAATGGACACTTTTTAGTCATACTTAAATATGTGTTTTCGTGGAATTAAGATAAGTACATATTGCAGATGGTGTTGGTTAGTTTTTTTTTTAATTCATTAAGCCCTGCCCCACCAAATCATCATCGATAAAAAATATTCTTGTATCCATAAAGTATCTAAAATTATGTAGGTATATTTTAATGGCATAATTTTAGATATTTTATAGATAAATGAATATTTTTTTACTATTATTACTAATGGCTTGGTTTACGCTGGGTTTTATTGAATTTTAAAAACTAACAAACACTATACATATCGCACCGTGAGTGTAAAACCAAGGCATCTGCAAAAGACATATTTTGGATATATTAGGGTTTGAAGTCATTGTTTTGTTAATATTTGGTTTATATCTACATTATATTGCATGTTCTTTCAGTTACTTCACTTTTACATTATCAGGTTCACGACTTTTGCAGTTGTTTTGCATTTAATCTCGAAATTGAAAAATTTGTAGATGTGTTGGTTTTACACTCACGGTGCGATATTCTAGTCTTAGTTGATTGAAATCAGTATGTATACACTATATAGATTGTATTTAGCGGCCATTCAGGACGCCGGAATCCGTTTGGCTTGAAAAACAGGCAAATCAGATTGAGGTTTTTTTCTGGCATCCCCAGCATGTGGCCGAGCCAGGTCCAATGTCCCTTCTTCACTCTCAATATGATGAGAGGCTGCTAGGTGCATTGTCTTATGTCCTTGTTACTCTTAAATATATACCACCGCACACCCAGTATCCGTCGCAAACATTTGTTCTCGAAGCTCAGTATACGGTTGCTCTGAACCTTCGTAAGACACCATGACTCGGTATCGTAAAGCAGCACCGTCATAATGCAAGTGTCAAATAGGCAGCATTTGGTTTTGACTGAGTATAGTTGTGAGTATCGAGTTGTTCTAGCCACCAATTCAACCACACCAAGAACGTTCCAGAACTGCCATCAAGTGTTTGAATACTAAAATTTCATAAGGCCTCCTCTTGTTTTAGTGAAACTCTTTGGGATTACGCTTGAATATACCTAAAAAGACTGATTTTATGATTCCAGATATCAGAAATGGATGGTCTGTCGGAATTTGTATGCGACAAATGCACGATGGATGCAGAAAGCGCGTACGACTTCAAGATACGCTGTGAAGCATCGGATACTATACTCCGAACCAAAGCAGAGGTGATATTGTAACATTAAGATGGATTACTTGTGGATGAGTTTAGATGGATGAATTCTTAAAATAGCGTCTACTTAGCTCATTCGGTATACTTCCATCTAGTTCTTCCATTTCCATTTATTCTTTATACTAATTTACTAATATTACTTCTATTTCTTCGTTTTTTAAACCGGTTCTAAGCCCTCAGCGATTTATCTTGCTCTATGAAGCCGTGACCGACAGGCCGCACATACAAATTTCGAGTTATCTTGTCCGAAATTACTAACCACTGTCGATTGATTTGCATAATATAAAAAATTAAACACACAGTGACATCTGTTTGAATAATTATTATGTAATACTAAGCCACAAATTATCGGTATTACAGCGATATTAGTATGAGCTTTGCTCTACATTCGACGTGTCATTATAAATCTGTAGCCTGTCAGATACTGCCATAGTAATATCGCGAGGCATAGAAAAGGTTAATACTGTTTTAATCAAAAAATTTGGACTATAAATAGAATGAGTCGTACGCTGTTAATGTTATGATATTTGAAACTATTTTTCAAGCGCATAAAGCATGATTAAGTTGCGCCACTATTAATATTAACACCGTTTAGTTGCCTTTCTGATTTTCTTACTTAAGCAATGGCGACCATTTTTTATTTTTATTGTGATTGTGAACAATTTTACTCAAATTTTATAAGGTTTTTCAATTAAATAAGTTTAGTATTATCAACTGTTATCTGCTCATCGTGACTGCCCAGCAAATAGGCAAATAAATATCATAGCAGTATTACCCGTTTACACGTGCATGGATTTACTGCTGACAGTACTTATTATCGCGGCCATGAAAAAAAAAAAGATTGCATACACGGATTAAAAAAGTGTGACAATTGGACTGTGCGATATCTGCACCTGCGCAGTAGAACGATAGTGGCGAACCTGCTGGTAAAAAAACTAACTAGACCGCGCATTTTGAGGTTAACCGATTTTCACGACCGGTCAAATAGTACCATAAAATGACAACATCGCGCCTTGCTTACTCTCGAAGAATAAGATTGGCAAGACAGTCAGCACTTTTACGTGTAAACAGTTATTATCACGATAATTTAAAATACCCACTATTGGTGCAAGTAAATCCATGCGCATGTACAGGCTCTTGTCGAGGTTCTTGTAGCTAACTTAATCAGTGGACCAGTGGTCCTTTTTTTGACTCCGTTTGTATAGAAGAAGGCTTTTTCAACATCTTTGGTTTTAATAGTATTTCCTTGTTTTTTCATGTCAAATTCACTATATAAGGCGTCTAATTACAAAAAGCGACAAGTCCACAATTCAATATTTTCGGGAAACCACGTTTTTATGTTTCAAGCTTCAATTATTTGTTTTAACGTGAGATTATTTTTTCCTTTGTATTATATGTCGAAATTAGAACCAAATGGCAATTTGTTTCAACCGATAAAGTCTTAAATGTAATAAATATAGGCAAAATAAAATTGGACCTAGCGCTCTTTGTTCCTCACTTTTTTATATACTCCGCATAAGGCACATATTTCCGTGGCACTGTCATGAGTTTACCAGATGTTACAGCATGGGAGACACCCTTTTCAATATTGAACGTTCCCTTATTGGTTGACTTAACTCATTAGTGGCACAGGTGTTCATATGGACACATCAATTTTGTTGATGGTGTGACATGAATTTTTATTTGTTTTAAAAATTGTTTATTTACATTTTTTATGTATCTGTAATATAACAGAGAATGAATAGTGAAAATAAAATTTTCATATCGTTTTTAAGTTTTGAGATAATAGCCGTGTCCATATGGACACGCGTGACATTTATGCTATCAATCTTTTTTTTTGGATTGTATGGTTTATTAGTAGAATTATTATAAAGTATGATAGTTTTCAATACACATTACACACAAGCTAGTATTGCATTTTCTTCACCGCGTTCTGATTTCAGATGTTTCTTTTTCTTTCAAAAATCAGTCCAGTGTTGATTTTTTCTATTTTTTTGAATAAAATTTATCATTAAATCGTATATCTGCTAGAACCATTGATTTTGATGTACATAGTTTTGAATATCCATCCTATCAAGATCCATCAGCGTTCTTGTTTTCCACATTTTTCCCGTAAAATTGATATTTTGTGCAGTTAGGTGTAATTGCGTGTAGAATCTCCAGTTATAGTATAAAATATCAGGTCGGTCTATCTATGTTCTTGCATTCCTAGATTTCACTTGTGTATCTGCTTTTAATTGTCTATGATTTAAATTATCGATTGTTCCACCACCATCCTCATCTGTTAAAACTGCAGGATCTGGTCTTTGGTGAGATAAATAATAATATTATGTTTGTCGACATTATCATCATCACCAGCTTCATAAAGTGCATTCAATGCATTATTTACTAGCATTTCTCTTTCTTCAATCTTAGACATATCCCAGAAACTAAATACTAAATACAAAATGAGAATAATATATTTTATAAAAAATATAGTGATAACGCTGATAACAAATCATAATTTAAATTTGTAGTGTTAAGTGGCACGCGTGTCCATATGGACACGCATTAATTCATTATGCAATAGCACCACATAAACAAAAATAATTCCATTTCGTAATTACATATCATGAAACTGAACACGTTTATAATGCATTCAATGACAGAAATATTATTCTTTGAAACAATATAATCAGAAAACCACGGTTACCTTTAACATAAGTCCATCATTTTATGATTATTAAATGAATGGCCACTTTGACACTTGATATTAATTTTATTATGTCAGCTAGATTATTCAAATGACGAACAATTGAAGCAGTGTACTTATTTCAACTGATTAACGTTTATAAAACGAAACGCGAAATCAACCAAGCTTTAAATAATATGAAACACGGACTTGGCGCTTTTTGTAATAAATCGAGACTTAAAATATTTTTTTTTGTAGGGTTGTGTCGCGTTTTGGAATTTATAGATCAACACATATTGTGTAAAATTATACAAAGAATATGTGCGTATTTTTTTCTCGATTTTGACCAAATGTGGACTTATCGCTTTTTGGCATTAGACGCCTCATATATCATTGTCGAGGGGTTGAGGTAGGCTGTTAAGATTCGACAAAAATAGTGCACACTAAACTTTGTCAGCATACTTATTTGTTTTCATTGAACTTAGAATACAATTTGCAGATGGTGCCGGTTAGTTTTTAAAAATCATTTAAACCTTTACCAAACCATAATAATTTAGGTATGCTATGGGCGATTCGACAAAAATAATGCACACTTTTTCAGTCATACTCATTTGTATATTTGTTGAATTACGAATACATGGACGGTGTTGGTTAGCAGTAGTGAAATTTTGATGAAATTCTTCTAAATTGGTACAAGCAATCTTGTCTGCTGTACAAGTTTCATCAATATTGGTCAGCAACAGTTTTTTTTTTAGTATAACGGAACAGCAGGGAGACAAAAAAATTTATATCTATATTTTGTGCTTAATTATCATGTGAATAATCAAAAGCCAATTATTTCAAAATCACAAACACTTCAACTTTGTTATTGGTTTACATATTATAAATAATGCAATAATTGGAGGCGGCTCTCGTGGTGCAATGCATAAGAGCCCATACGCACTTGCGGCCGCCAACTGTTTTTTTGTAAGAAAAGTGCCTACACCATACGCACTACATCTCGATGGTTTGGCTACCGCGGCGGTTGTCATGCACAGCGCGGTCTACCGCACCGCGGCGCACTACGCACTAGGCGGTTAATCGGCGGCTTACCACATGAGTGACACGTAGTGTTTTTGTTAAAAACTTATTCCAATATGAATTTTGACACTGAAAAATGTATACACGATGTAGAAAAACGACCTTGCATATTATGGAACATGAAATGCGTCGAATATTTAATTTATTTAATTTAAAAAAATATATATTTATTAAATGAGTACTAATAAACGAGAAGAATAATTATAGTAAAGCAGTAGTTCCTAAATGAACGCCCAAATATTTTATTTCTGAAATTAATATTAAATGAGTGCACTAACAAACAAGGAGGTAAATAAAACATTTAAATCTCCGATGAGTTTTATTTTATAACCATTCTCAGTTGATTCGCCCCTCTTTCAAGTGTCCTAGTTCCAAAACTGTTCAGACAATTATTTATAATTTGATCAATCTGGGTTCTCAAACATCCTGAGGTAGCTAACAGAACTCCAATATAAGTCACGTTCATTTTAAAACTGACTGAGGCTAGCTGCTAACGTAACCGCTGTCCCTGCGGTCAGCCGCCTTGCCGATAACCACGAATACAACCGCGACTCACGGTTAGCTGCCGCTAGTGCGTATGAGCCCTTAGGCGCTGGCCTTCCATCCGGGAGCTCCGGTTTCGGTTCCCAGTGCGGACACAATATATTTATGTGATTTTCTCAAAGCCTGGGTGTTTGTGATTGTTCAAAATTACTTACAACCACTCTGGACGAAAAAGCAAAGACGTGGTTATTAATATATTTAAAAAAATTCAAAAACTGGCTATAATTGAGGAGTCATGTGTTTTAACAGAGTTGTTTTGTGGCTTACAGAGCATCGGAGCACCGAGGGAAACCAAATTAGAGAATGAGGAAGAAGAAATCAAAGAATATGAAGTAAAAGAGGAAATGTTGGAAATCAAATCCGATCCGTCTACAAGCGACGAGTTTGAAGTTGACATTACCTATGACGACGACGATAAGGATTATGATCCAACAGACGATTTATGCCAAGATGAAATATCGGAAGACGAAGATGACAAATCATTCTTTATTAAATCTATTAGTTCAACTTTTAAAAAATCTAATAGTACGGTTACTAATAAATGTGATAGTTCACATTCTATAACATCTACTAGTTCGCCTACAATAAAAAAAGAAGTCGGCCGACCGCAATCGACGGCAGTTTTAGCAAAATACATCAACAAATACCGCACCAATAGCAAGAAAACGTTAGTATGTTTATTTATGGGTTAGGTTATGTTTTTCAATGGTTCTACAATTTCTGCTATATTTCTTAAGACGTTTTTTAATGAGAGATGGATATTACTAGACTCACATTTAACACGTTGGACGCTGAAGACGCACCGTGTGCGTAATCGTATACATTGGTAAGGCGCTGATTACGAGACTGGTGCGTCAGACGTTAGTATGGGTTTGTATGGTAAAAAATATTCGTCAGCGTGTTACAAATGAACACATACACATGTAGCATATCATATACGTTCATTCCAATACCTTTCGTCGACGAAATCGGGCGTTTCGCGCGGCTTCATAAAAAATCTAGATAAAGGTGCATTCACACTCTCGGTCGTAATATTATTTAGAGCTTTTTTTTATAAACTTATTTACGGTTCGTTACAAACATAAACATTGAGCAGTGAACATAAACAACGTGAACATTTTACATTTTTTTTACTCTTTATCATTTATACATAGTCTGCTACTGTTTTTTTTATTATCAAAATGGATGGTCCTTCAAATTCTAAAAGAGCAAGGGTTGAAGATGACGATAGTGACGGTGAATCTATTGACATTGGTGATGATAGTGACTTTGAATTTGAGGTACATAGTGAATCGGAAACAGACTCAGGAAGTGATGATGGGGTGATTAGACTGGCACGGTTGCCACCCGATCGCACTTCAACATCGGGACAGGATGATTTTCAGATCAGTGAAACACCTGAATTATTACGACCATCAACTTCTGGATCCACACAATGGTCGAGTACGCGAAAACCGGCTAAAAATATACCATTTTTGGGAATACCGGGTGTAAAAATTGACATCCCAAGCAAGGATCCTGTAGATATTTTCAATGTATTATTCAATAATGACTTTTATAATTTAGTTATAAGTGAGTCAAACGCTTACGCAGTAGAGGTCTTGGCTCAATCGGAAGGAGAAAAAAGCAGAATAACTCATTGGAAAGATATTACTGTGGAAGAATTCCGTGTTTGGCTAGGGCTTTTGTTTCATATGGGCACTATCCGCATAAATAGGATAAATGATTACTGGAAAACAGATGAGCTGTTCAATCTCAAAATGTTTTCGAAGTATATGTCTAGAGATAGGTTTTTATTGATAATGCGTGCATTACATTTCAATAAGAATGTCGAAAATAGTTCTACATTGGATAAAGTAAAGCCGCTGATAGATTTTTTCAACCAACGAATGGACACTATTTATGCACCTCAAAAAAATTTATCTATTGATGAACCTCTCATGCTGTGGAGAGGCAGATTGATTATTCGTCAATACATCAAGGGTAAAAAGGCCAAATACGGGATAAAATTATACATACTGGCGGAATCGAATGGCCTGGCTTTGAAAATGATAGTTTATGGTGGCGCCGCTGACAAGGAGTTGGGTGGCAAAAATCATACAAACAAAGTGGTTTTCAAACTAATGAATGGGAAAACTGGATACGGTCATTCATTGTTCATGGACAATTTTTATAATAGCGTAGAACTAACAGAATCTATGCTAAATGAAGACACGTTTGTAACTGGAACACTGAGAAGCAACAGAAAAGGAAACTCAGTAGATGTTGCAAATAAAAAACTAAAAACGGGAGAATCGATTAGTCAATATACAGAGCACGGAGTCTGTATTACGAAGTGGAAGGATAGAAGAGAAGTTCTATCAATATCTTCAGAATTTGACGGCGAACTTACGGAAACAACAAATCGCTTCGGGAAACGGGTTACAAAACCAAAAATGATAGTGGAGTACAATAAATTTATGGGTGGCATCGACTACCATGATCAAATGATGGCATACTATCCATGTCAACGGAAGACACTTCGGTGGTATAAAAAACTCGGAATACATATTTTTCAATCAATGTTGCTAAATTCTTATTATTTATACCGAGAAACTTGTGATAAAAAAGCTACATTATATGATTTTAGGCTAGCCATTATCAAAAAATTGTTGCATTCTACCACACCGTTGAGTTCTACTCTACCATGTAAAATACATTTACCCATTTTATTAGAAAAGGGGAATAACGGGAAAAAAAAAGAAAAAGGTGTAAATATTGTTTGGATACTCTCAATAAACGCTGCGATTCCATGTATTGCTGCCCAGATTGTTCCGGAAATCCCGGATTTTGTGTTGACCCATGTTTTAGGTTGTTCCATAAATATAAGTAGTGTGAATAATAACTTTTATAAAGCTAATTGGAATAAACATGGTGTAATTTCATTGATTTTTCTAATACATAAGTAGTTTTATATAATGTAATAAATACATCGATAATGTTCGAAAACCTATAATAATAAAAAAAAAAATGTAATAAAATGAGTGAAAACAATGTGAATGTAAACAATGTGAATGCAAGATAAGATTAGCCTACATTGAGACGCCATCACTTCCAGCATAAAGTAAAAAATAATAAAACGTAAGTTATGTGTAATGTGTGAACGCAGCTTTAGTCGTCTTGAAATTGCTTGTTTGATCATTCTTTGACGACGTGTTGTGAGTCACGCATCCGGTAGATGCGGCGCGTGTTGTTCGCATTCTTCGGGTCAAATAGTCAACTGACGTTTTCAATTTAACACTTTTGAATATTTCATATTTTTGATAGGGTTTTCGGGTTTTGAAAATTGCCATTTTTTCAGCATCTTATAATGCTCATGATAATGTGTACGCAGTGAATGTGTTAAGGTGACGCATCAGTGAAACGGCAAATAATTTTCAACTGTAGGCGCGACGAAATTTTGGACTCGCTCGCATTCAGTGAGAGAACGTCGAGCTAGAAACACGTCACTTTGCTTCGTGATGGCGACGGGCCAATTAATTCTTAAATCTTGTAAAGATGACTAAAAACGTTACCCATTTACTTTAAAAAGAAAACATGTCAATGAATATTTTATTATTGTTACTAATAGAACAATAAACAGAACATAAAATGGACGTATGTTGGATTTATATGACAAATAGTATTTCGTTTGACAGGCGTCATTTGCACCCGCGACCCGTAATACGCGCATCGCCTAGCAATGATCTTTTTAGACCGTGCCTCAACTGATGTACGGCCTTAAGCCATATTGTATTACTAGAGGACAGCATGTCGCGGGACATGACCCTCAACATCTGCATCGTTGTCTCGGTAACAATGTTGCGGAACATTTGGCTTGTAGACACCAGGATTGACATCAGTTGCGCAGAATTGTCTCCCGAGGAGGTTATAACAAGTAGTTTATCAACTACTTACTACAAAGAGAAAAAAGAGTGGATTTTTGAGTGACTCATGTTGCGCACCCATCTACACTCGCCAATATCTGATGTGGGACAGACGCGCGCTCTGTGCGCTTGTTTACGAAGCGACAATATGCAACATGACTCGCGTCACGTAGAAATGCCCAACTATGTTGCATGCAACATTGCGGGACAGTGCGCAAGGTTGCAGCATCACATAAACTCTATGTTGAGGAACATTTTGTCCCCTAGTGAATACGAGGCTTGAAACACACACGGGATTCAAAGCTGAGACCCGCGACATAAGCTGAACTTACCACTCATGCATTACAAGCTTTATAGTTTAGGTTAGGTTGTAATACTAAAATTTCATTAGGCTACCTCTGTACAGAGCTTCGCCCACGTAAGACCTTGTTATTAAGATCCAGGCGACGGTATCGATGAAGCCAAGTTATATAGTATTTATCAGTAGCGAAGACTCCATTCTTCTTCGTTACCTAATCTACCCTTGACCTTTTTAATAAAAATTTTAATTGCCGATGAATGTCTGTCATTTATATATTTTTTTACAGAATGTACACGTGTCAATTCTGCAAGGCTATATTCCGCAGTGCACATATTCAGCGGAAGCATCTGAAGAAAATACACGGAATGGTCTTCGTCCTCCCGACAGCCGGTACTCCGCAGGCCGACCGCGTGCCGCACACCACCAGCGATGTAAAACAAGACAACGGCTCCGAATACAAGTGTTCAGAGTGTGAATTTAAGACGGAAATGTTCAGTTTGCTGAAGAGACACATGCTTTTGCACACTGGAGACAAGCCTATATTCTGCGACGAGTGCAATTATAGGTAAATTAGTATTTTAGGCAAGAGCGCAAGCCGGAACTGTCAGTGAAATCCAATATTCCATCCGGTATCTCTGGTTGTCACAACTAACAATACACCCTCGTACTATTTGAATCTGAGCAACTTTTTCTCTCAGTTTATCGAATTACCTTTTGACATACTTAGAGCGGCGTTCGCATTCATACATCCTGCAAATTAGCATATAAATGTCAATGCAAATGGTCCCGCAATTTGAAGTCACTTGTAATTAACACAATCAGTGGACCAGATGTTCTATTTTTGACATGTATATGTCTTATCCCTGACCATGATATTGAAATTGTGTGCATAGAGTTACGCAGAATGTTACCAGCCAAGTGGTACCGTCCGTCCGATTACCGAGGTTGAGCAATATCTGGCATGGATAGTACTTGGATGGGTGGTTGCTTTTTTTTCACACGAAAAAATAACCAGCCGAGCGTGCTAGCTTTGCGCCATGGCATAAAACTTCAATAGTGACGATTTTACTTTATAATATTATAATAATTGCGAATTACACAACTGAAAATAAGTTGTGAAATTTTATTATTAGTATTTCTTAAATTATTAAGTAATTTATTATTAATATGTATTTTAATTTATCAAGACCTGCTTCGATAAAAAAAAAAAAACTAGCAGATCTTGGTTTCGATCCACGGACCTCTGGCTTATGGGCCCAGCACGCTACCGCTGCGCTATGAGTGACAAAATTAACGTTTATAAACTTAGACGATTACCTCTAGGAGAAATAATCGCTCTCTGACATATACATGGTCCAATGTACTTCTGTGTAGCGGAAGTACTCAGCATCTACTAATGCATTTTTTGGAAGTTTAATACACGGCTGAGCAACAGTTTTTGCTTCAATTCTTGGTCGTCCCCTCATGACCACCTTGAAATTCTGTCACTTTTTGAGTGACCAAGACTTTTAATCCCTCTCGATCCTCTGCTTCTTTCAAGGCAGAGTGAATGCTGCCCCCCAGTCAGCTCCTTCACTCAGCCCCTTGGAGGCTACACAAAACCACCAGTCTCTCCAGGTTATCCGATCCGTGCCGAACAATATGTCCAAAATACTGCAGAATGCATCTCAGACATATTGTCGAGAGTCATTCCTTTGTCTGTAGGATGATTAACCGGTTCATCATGTGCTCTGTCCAAGAAATATGAATCATTTGGCGCCAACACATTTTGAAGGCATCAATTGCCTTCCGTATGTCTCTATTTTTACAATATCAATGGTCGGTCTCTCAGTGTTTCATGTATATGTCGCTTGATCTATCGATTCTATAATGTTTTTCGTTCATTCGTAGGTGCGTTGACGTCCGCTCCCTGGTTGATCATAAACGCAAGCACAGCGGAGAGAAACCGTTTCCATGTAAACAGTGCGAATACCGATCGGCCACGAGTTCAGCTCTCCGGGTGCACATGGCGACGCATAGCTCGGAGAAACCTTTCGCGTGTCAGCAGTGTGCATTCGTCTGCAAGCTGGCTAGCGGGTAAGGAGGCCATTTCGATTACTTCTTCCGTCGAAAACATATTTTTTTGGTTGACTTTTAATTTGAACACTAAAGTGCGAAACTTATAACTTGAAGTGTCATGGCCGCCGTTGTGGGGCTGCGATATATTATGAAAGGATTGCCAGTGTTAGGAGACTTCCGTTAAAAACCGAAATATCGAATACAATACCAGACGACAATATTTTCCCAATCTGTTGGGATATTTTTAGTTATATGGTAACACTGAAATGTCAAAGAATATCTACCTGTCATTGCAGTGACTCTATCATCGACCTTATTTATAGACCCAGTGAGCTCATTTTGTTTTTTTTCTTCTTTGTGGTAGGTTATAACACGACTTATAATCCTCCTGCTACCACGTTTTAACACTTTTTACATTATTAACACGTCAGAAATAACGAGCGTCAAATGATTGCATGGCGAGGGGAACGAAGAGGAAAGGGCTAGATTAAGTTAGGTCACATTACGATTAATTATCTTTCGAATACTCATATTGACATGTTCAAAACCCTTTGTTTAAGCACTACACTTACAGTTAACTAACTTCCAATTTTATCATCAGTGATGAATTTAAAACAGCATCACTCGCGGCGTATATTTTTTCATAAATGTTTCATCTTTCCAGTCTCAAACAGCATGTCGCTCGATGTCATGAGAAAGTGAAAAACCACAAGTGTCCCACGTGTAGTAAAAGTTTTTTCCGAACGACTTACCTGAAAACACACATCCTTACACACACTGGAGAGAAGCCACATATCTGCGACATCTGCGGGAGTGCTTTCGGTCAGGTTGGTAACCATTCAATATTGTCAAATTTATGTATTTAACATAACATACTGAACTTTACAACATTTTGTTGTAATAGCAACTCAATATTTTTCCTTAGTTCTCATTCCTCTATACAGTCCACCAGTAGCGAAGGCTGGAGGTAGGCTGTTAATATACGCCATAAATAGCGCATATTAAACTTTGTTAGTTATACGTATTTGTTTTTATTGAACTAAGACTACAATTTACAGACGGTGTTGGTTAGTCTTTAAAAATCAATTAAGCCCTGCCCCAACCAAACCATAATACTTTTGGTATATTTTGGACGATACGACAAAATTGTGCACACTTTTTCATTCATACTTATTTGTTTTCGTTGGATTAAGAATACATATTGCACTTATTGTTCACGTGCTCAGCGTGGGTCAAAATGGAGCTTTTTTCTATTTTCAAAGCATGATCCTGGACATACCTTAAACGTTGTAGATAATCTATTTATATAATTTTGAAGCCTTATTATCCTTTATATTTATTTTAAACATTTGATGACTGCATAAAATATTTTTATTACATAAAATAGTATTCTTTTAAACCTCTCGCTCTAATGTTCTAGAATATAGTCATATTTCAGTACATAAATGTGCAGTGGTTTTTTACGTTTATTAATTTTTAAACGCATTTCACGTCCAGGATCATGCTTTGAAAATAGACCAAAAGCTCCATTTTGACCTATGCTGAGCATGTATCCCCTTAAGCCCTTCCTAAAACAAACTATGTATAATATATAAAAAAATATTCTATCTATAAAATATCCAAAGTTATGTATGATTTAATTGCATAATTTTAGATATTTTATAGATAGACGAGTATTCTTTGACTATTATCTATTATGGCTTGATTTTCACAGAGTTAAATTGAATTTTAAAAACTAACCAACACCATCTGTAAATTGTATACATATAACTAACGTATGACTAACAAAATTTGGTGTGCACTTTTTATGGCGGAGCTTAACAGCCTACCTCCGCCCGTCGCCACTGCACTCCACTTACTCATTTCAAAATAATTGCGACCATCAACTGATCTTGGGATAATATTTTTTTCTTTCAGAAATCGAACCTGAAATTCCACATAGACCGAAAGCACTCCCCTGGCAAGCCAATCGTACGAAGGTTTGCCTGCAGCCACTGCAGCTACCGAGCGACCGCCCTGGCCACTCTGCAGAAACACACGCTCAAACACACGGGGGAGAAGCCCGCCGCTTGTGATCTGTGCGACTTCAAATGCACCACGGTCAGCGCCCTGAAAATTCACAAGTGAGTTCCTCTTCGTCACCAGAGAACGTCTCCGATCTCCTCTTTTGCACGTTTAGTTTAAATCGAAGACGTCAAATAAATCTACTATGAACATTACAATATGGTTTGAATTTTTCACTGCGCCCACAGAGACGCCATTACAGACAAAAATCAAACTGAGCCCACTTACATCGTAGCAATATAAAATCGCATTTGATTTTTGTAAAGGAAATCTGTCCGTCTATTAAACGGTTACATGTAAATTGTACGTATAACATTTCACCGGGGCACAGTTTGCCGTGAGCTTTCTTATCGGAAAGAGATGACCGTATACTATACGGTCTCCAATTTTATTAGATTCAATTTGAACATTAATTCAATTTTCATAGTTGATTTTGGCAAAATTCATGAATTCAAGAATGAAAACCTAACCTAACCTAACAAATAATCTGCTATATTGGCTATTTTTAAAATCCGACAAAAACCGTGTTTTATTTAGACATGTGAGTACTATACGAACCAAAGGGGTTGGACGGTCTTTAATATATGACCATATATAATATCGTCTCTGTTCTGGCAGAACACACTAACTGGTATTAGTTTTGAGTAATTTGACTTTGAAGTTGTTAAAATGTTTGAAATGGTCTATCATGTGAGTTTATTAAGTAATCGTAAAAAGGATGACTTTAAAATAAAGACTGTTTATTTATTAAGAAGGTTTCCAGACAGTAGAGTTTGAAATAGTGAACATTTTGGTATAACTAACTCAATATGTCATTTTTTCGAATTAGTGTCTTCTGCCAGAACAGTGACGATATTTCCGATGCAACATTTCATGGTGAAGTGTGTTACGGCGAACTGCATACGTGCAATCTTCCGGACACGCTATTAAACGTGTGTTTAATGTTGTCTGTTTGCAGGCAGAGACACATGGGTGACGCACGGTTTGCGTGCGATACCTGCCCATACAAATGCTACTCCAATGACCGTCTTCAAGCGCACAAGAGAATCCACACTGGTGAAAGACCGTACCCTTGCACAAAATGTGACTTCAGGTGAATGTTCATTGTTTTTGCATTTTATGTCGCAATATTGACCATTTATTTGTATACTTTTCGCGGGTTTCAGAAGTTATACAAAATAACACGTCTAACGATAATATTTAAAAGGTAAAAAACAATAAATGATAGAGCCTTACGACGTTACGTTATGACATTCAATCTGTTTTCGATCTATCAAAATTAAAATGGATGACCACCAGCGACAAACTAGTGTCTCTACCGGGGAAACATGTGAAACTCAAAAACCTCCGCCACTTTTAGTTGCGTTTGTACAAATCGAAGCAAAAATAAAATTTCTCATAAAATATCGAAGCAGGCTGCTTGATTGGCAGATTGCCGATACAATTGCCACAGTGAAACTATTCCCAATTGCTGGACCAATGTATGACCCGACATCGTTGCCGGGCAAGTGAGGCCGATGTATTCTGTGCATACTTATGACAAAAATGGTAAATATAAAAATATAAAAAAAAATTCTTTCTAAATCTGTTTAAAATAATTTCCATATTTTGTTTGTACGCCATTGAAAAAATATCCAGCCATGTTGTCTTTATGTGTGAGCTTGCACAAAGGGGCTGCGTTGTCGGAGGCGTGAAAGATTTTGGCGGAAGAATCTCCTAGCCGAGCAAACTGTAAACAGTGTCAATCTCGCCCTCCGCAAAAGCAGATATAAAATTGTATAAAGTGTAGTACCTAGTATCCAGTATAATTTAAATAAATCTCACAATTTCGAGGTGTTTATTTTGATCACTCCCAAAGTCCCAAACAACAGACGAAGCCCTCAACCAGCATACTGAGTGAGAAGGAGTATGCATGTTCTCCCTCGCTCATTTGACGGGAGATGACAGTAGACTACTATTTTCGCGTTTTACGAAGCCATTAACGGCAACACATTTGCGGTATCACATTGCCGCAAAAAGTTGCTTATTTACGGGCCCTTTTTGATACTGTTTGATTCAAAAATTGCCCTCTTGGCACTATTGTTCTACATTCGAAATAATTCTCTTTGTCTATTATTATTAGGCATTTAAACATTAATAAAACCCCATGCAATATCAAACACACACTGAATTATGGTTGGGGAGAAAGTAAATGCAGGGGGCATGTGCTAGTTCCAGAAACGATCGTGGTGACGTGGAATACTTGATATAAATTCCCACTGCAACTCAATGTCTTTGGATGATTCAATATATGTAATGGTCGTGATGTTTGTCTTTTTAGGTTTTCAACAAGTTCAGGGTTGGCCAAACACATGGCGTCACACAACAATGAACAACAATACACTTGTGCAAACTGCCCGTACACGTCCAACTACAAGAAAAACCTCGTTAAGCATCAGAAGAAACGCTGCGGGAAGACCAGGAAATACGAGTGAGTTCGATTGTATTTACAGATTTTGTTTTTAGAAATGGATGTCAGCCACTTGCTCAACCTATTAAGTCCATACTCTGACTCCAAACACAAATTGAAAAACAATATGCGCATTTGCTAGACCCAGGATTCGAACCTGGGACCCACGTCATTATAAGCCAACGAGTTAGCCGGTCGGCCATATTTAAATATTAAACTGAACTGCCATAACCAAATTCCTCCATGAGAATAGCGAATGCTGTATCAGAAAGTGATGTCTACATATATCAATGACATTAATATGGACGAAGCATCTGGAAAAAAAAATGACACTCACTTTTTTGTCAGGTCTGCCGAACGGCATAATCTGTTCTAACGCCATTACAATAAAGGTGATATTGCTATAAATTCCCAACGCTTTTTGTCGGGTCTGCCGAATGGTTCGGTTCGAACGGGTTCGCTCAAATGAACATTGACACTAGAAACACTGTTCTAACGCCATTACAATAAAGGTGATATTGCTATAAATTCCCGATGCGTGGATATTGCATAATGGAAATTGCGTGACGTCTACCTATGCATGTGCGAATGTCGCTATGCGCGAATTTACTCGCTAGCTACTGTATTGGATGCGTTGTCCGTTAATAATGTTATTGACATATATTAACACAATCACTGCTGACCTTTTAATTACCTCATTTAAATAACATGTTAATTATATCGAATGGCCAACTACTCCAAACGCGCCAGTCGCTGTGTTAGCACTAAATGAGCCGTATCAACAGATCACTGTCAGTGTCATACCGAAAAGAGATGGTTATATAGCAATGAGATCAAAAAATGACGCATTGTTTGCGGAGCATTGCAGACAGTAATGTTGCAATTTTATTGGATCCAATAAGAACATTAATTTAAAAATTGATTATTATCAAATATCTGATTATATCCAACGCTGTTATTAATATCAGACAATTGATAGTTATTAATTGAGACTTCCAAGCCTACTTGCTAACCTAATTCGTTCAAAATTCTATATCATCATCATCAGCCGGGGTCAATCCACTGCTGGATGAAGGCCTCCCCAAGCTTTCTCCAACTCTCTCGGTCCTGTGTCGTTCGCTGCCACGTATTTCCGCCGAACTTTACCAGTTCGTCAATCCAGCGGCTTTTAGGGTGACCCTGTGGCCGTTTCGTGCCCCTCGGGTACCACTGGATGACGGCATTTGTCCAGCAGCCGTCCTTTCGGCGAGCAATGTCCCCCGCCCATCTCCATTTCAGCTGTTTGGCAACGTCTATTACATCGCATACTCTTGTCTGCTTCCTAACCCATTCGTTTCTCTTACGGTCCTTTCGCGTGATGCCCAACATACACCTGTCCATGCCTCGCTGTGTGACTCTTAGCCTTTGGACATCTCTCGTATTGAGGGTCCACGTCTCGCAGCCATACGTGAGCACGGGTAGCACACATTGGTCGAACACCCTACGCTTAAGACATAATGGTAGGTCACTCTTGAAGATACTATTCAGACATCCGAAAGCACTCCATCCCAGCTTTGTTCTTCGAGCAATTTCATCGTGCATGCTTCCGTCTATGGACACCTGCTGTCCGAGATAGACATAGCTGCTGACTTGCTCGAGTTGGGTGCCATTAATACAGATAATCGCAGGGTCCGAAAAACAGTTCCTCATCACTTTTGTCTTTGAGACATTTATCTTTAGACCGACTGTTTGACTGACATCCGCGAGTTCTTGCATTCTTCCTTGGAGGTCTTTCGGGTCTTGTGAGAATTCTATATAAATATATATAATATGATATGACTGTATTTCTAATTTACTTATTTCGTTACATATTTCATGTTTTATTTAGACATGAATTTGATCTCAATGCTATATGACCATTTGAATCTTTAGTCATAATTTATTGTATTTACAGTTGCACGAAACGGAGAGCCGGCAGAAAGTGCGTCGAAGTCAAAGCGTCCATGTCAATCTCGACAGACAATGAAGACCGCACCATGGACAGTATTGCAGAAGATAATTGATTCAATTAAAATATCTGATATCATCACAATAGATATTATGTATTGTTTGATTTAATAAAACGCATTTTTTTTTTGTAGTACTTATTCCACTTTTATAATTAAATTTGGACCGGTTTCGTCCGTCTCAGAGGGACATTTTCAACTGAATTATGATATTATATAGTAGATAACATATTAATTAAATCAAGAATTTTTTACTGGGAGGGAGTTCATCTTCTTCATTGTGCCTGGTCCTCAGGTCCTCAATGGCTACCGGATGTCACTCCAGTTTGTAGGATCTTCGGAATTGCATTTCAGTCGGCATGAAAACACCTGCTCCATGCTTTCTCTTTCACCGTACTTGCAGACTTGGTAATCAGAGAACCATCGTCCTGGGTGCGCCTTACCATGGTTTCATTCTATTATGGGTTGTCCATGTTCAATACTCGAGACTGGCTCCGGACGGAAGATGCTCTGGTGGGTTTACCATTCTCTGAGACCCTCAAAAGACTAGATTCGCTTTTTCTATGTGGGCAATTGATCCTCTTTATGCGAGATGGGGAAAGTCTTATGTGTGTATGAACACAAAACAGATTAAAGATATAAATCCGCCGTAAATAGTGCACACTAAACTTTGTCAGTCATACGTATTTGTTTTCATTGAAATAAGACTACAATTTACAGATGACGTTGGTTCGTTTTTAAAATTCTATTAAACCCTGCGAAAACCAAGCCATAATAGATGATAGTCAAAAAATACTCGTCTATCTATAAAATATCTAAAATCATGCAATTAAATCATACACAACGTTAAATATTTTATAGATAGAATAATACGTTTTACCTATTATAACAGCCTATCTCCACCCTACGCCACTGCCATAGACCAAGGACTTTGGTGGCAGTTTTGATTTATGACTTAACGAGTTTGAGATGACTTTTTGTGATTGTTCAACTAAATAATCTGTATGGACGGTTCAATGAAACGTGGGATGACATCCACAAACTATATAGGTGCCCATACACAGCGATATCACCTCCAGGTTGAGCCTACACAGACAATAACTACGTTAGTGGGCACATCACAGATCAGTTCAAACTACCCCATTTAAATCTTTCAAACTGTCAACAGACGTGTCCATATGCGTAAAGTTTGTACCAAGCGTCAGAAACTTAGGAGATTAAGTTCACAGAGATAATACAAAGGGGTAGTGTTTAAATAATTGGTTTTAAGTAGGGTATACTTGAACGATATTGATACATGAATAATTTTACTTTGATAATTATTATAACTAGTTATTTTTATAAGAAACAAATTGACATAAAATACACACTAATGACGGTTGGTAAAATAAACAATGATTTCACTAATGTTGCGTATTTTATCGATTCGCCGAAACAATATTATAAGTGTGGATATATCGATGACCCAGTATTAAACAGTAACAACTTAAAAAATGTTTTAATACTTTGATTACTATTTTACAATACACAAGATTTAATATACATGTCAGAATTTATCTAGTTTAAATTGAAATGTATGGTCAATCGTCAGTTTTAAATGGAAACAATTCGAAATGTTTCTGTACAAAACTGGTTTTGTTAGAAAGTTTGTAAAATTTCATATGGGTTTTTTGACTCTCGAGGTATCTAAATTATTTTTTTCGAATCGTTTCTGTACAAAACCAACAAGACCTCATTTTTTACGAGTATATTTGTTACCGTTCAATACTGGGTCATCGATGATCTAGATTCGTTTCTTTTGAATAAATTATTCCCTTTATAAATGGGCATAAGAGTCAGCATTTATCTATTTGGTCATATTTTTAGAATATGGAAAATCTTATTAGGATCGGACATGGTCAGAAAAAAAAAACCGTCTAACAGCCCCTTTTTCAATAAAGAAGAATAGAGAATGGTCAGGAAACCTAGACCACAATCAATAGTTGGTGTGTATAGAAAGAGACACATCAGACCTGAGATTATGGCGGTGGAGACATCTCTTATAGGCGACCAAGACCCACCAATTGTCATGTCAATCATAATGAATCATGATGGTTCAGTATTTGGCTGCCTATTCGTTGCTGTAGGATTGGTTTGTCGAAAAGACAAAATGTCAAATGTTCAGGAGACAAAAAACAAATGCTGTATTCATTACAATGTAATTTAAAGAAAAGGATGGTTCTGGTACATTTAGATACAAAAAATCATTCTGCATTAAAAGGTCGATTTCGACAAACCAATCTTATAGCGACATATTGTCTTCTTCTTCGGCTATGTCGGCCCCTTAGCTGTGGCATATGGACATCACTTGGCGGCTCTATGAATCCCTGTCGCTCGCGTCTTCTTGCATTGTTCCAGGTCATACCAGCATCCCATAACTCCTCCGTATACACTTTATAGATAGTATTTAGCTGCCTTCCAAGACGCCGGAATCTGGCTGAAAAACAGGCAAGCCAGGTTGAGGTTCTGTTCTGGAATCCTCAGCACGTGGCCGAGCCAGGTCCGACATCCACATTTCTCTCAGTGTGATGAGAGGCTACTCAACAATATTTTGATCAAAATGTGAATTTCCGCAGGAATTGTCATGAGAAGTTTCAAAAAAAAACCAAGACATAGATAGCTGGCTTTGTCCCAGCGGCCTGTATAAAATAATATACTATAGCTCAGTGACGAAGGGTGGAGGTAGGCTGTTAAGATCCGCCATAAATAGTGCACACTAAACTTTGTCAGTCATACATATTTGTTTTCATTGAAATAAGATAATTTACAGATGACATTGGTAAGTTTTTAAAATACTATTAAACCCTGCGAAAACCAAGCTATAATAGATGATAGTCAAAAAATACTTGTCTATCTATAAAATATCATAAATTTTAGGGAGTATTGTAATAACCGTAAGTTAAAATTCATCACAATTAGATAAGATACCTATAGTATAGTGGTCATTACACATGGGCGCAATTCCCGAGACACAGGTTCAAATCCTGCTGGGTTTCAAAAAAGATTTTTTTTAGTGGATATATTTTGGAATTATATAATATATTCAATAAAAGAATGTTACATTCTTAAATCTTGTGTATCATGGTTTAGTTTAGGCAGGCTTAAATTGAATTTTAAAAACTAACGAGCACCACATCTGCAATTTGTATTCTTAGTTCAATGAAAATAAATAAGTATGAGTGACAAAGTTTACTGTGCACTATTTATGTCAGATCTTAACAGCCTACCTCCACCCTTCACCACTGGTATAGCTGCCTGTCATAGTGGAACCAATTAACCATGAATTTTCAAACCAACGTGAGACAAATTGTCACGCAGCCTGTCGACGTTCTCTTAAATGTTGTCGAATAGGAGCTCAGCATCTTCCAAATTGCACAGCTTCACCGAGAGAGTGACAAAATTATATGCTGGGATAAATAAATAAATACGTTTATTGTTTAAAATTAATCATTTTATTGTTGTTAATCCAATACAAAAATATTGTTAGCACATTGAAACTTTATATACAAAAAAAGGGCAGTACTATTTTAAACCTCTATAATACAAAAATTTTGCATATTATAAAGCGAATGAATAAAAAACTAAACAGATGATTGTTCGGTTACTATAAAGACGACTTACACCCAATGTTTTTTTTGTAATGTAACGGTAGAACGGCGTTCCGGCACCTTTTTTCATGGTATCAATATCAAAGCAATTGGACTAAACAATATTGGCGCTTAAATAGTACACATTAAGTTTCCCGAATCATCTCATAAAAAAAGACATTATATGAAAAACTATCGCGTATATATGCATTGAATTCTATCGCCATTTCTTCAAGTGAATGTGAACGCGAATTTTCGCAAATGAATCTAATTATTACCCCAATAACAGCTTCGTTGAAGACCAAAACAGTTTCGGCACTTTTGTTCATCAAACTCGTCGGACCACCTTTGACACTGTTCGATCCTTCAAAATACGTTGATCGGTGGTTACTCAGTGGAAGACATTCGGCCACTAATAAAAGGAATCGAGACGATTTGCCAGACGAAAATAGGAATGAACTTTGGAAATCACCATGGCCCCCACAAAGGGGGGGCTGGCTAGCCTGGGGAATTGGCCAGATAAGTGAGATAAACGCACATCACAAATTTGCTCTAATCGCAATGGCTCAAGGCGCTAATTTCCTTCAGGTGTATTAACATTTTAAAATATGTGATATTGTATTTGCATTTTTGGTTAATGTTTGTTGATACACTGAATACCTTTAATACCATTTGAAAAACGCAACTATTGAGCGTCACACTGCCTTTAACCTTAGTGATAGGTAGGGGGGCCGCTTCAGGATGTGGGGGCCATGGAAATCACTATATACTTTTATTCAAATATATGATGTTTTTCCAATTTTATTTTTTACAGCTTTAGTTGTTTATTTGTATTTGTTTAATTTTTTATGCGTTTCGTGGCATAGGAAAAGTTGCTTTAAATGATATTTGAATATAATTTTCTTTAGTAGGTAAGAAGTTTAGCAAGAAGTGAGTTCCGGCACCCTTGTTTTTTAAAATAAAGCCCTGCTAACACCTTAACGATTGCCAGTGATAAAATTAAATCCATGAAGCCGACCACAGTTCCTAGGATAAGATTCTCAGCTGGAGAGACATATTCATAATGCCCAAAGATCTCCGTTAAGATAAAAATATTTGAAGCGTATATTTACAAATACCGTAAGTCCACAATAATTACATATCAGTGGCGAAGGGTTGAGATAGGCTGTTAAGATCCGATATAAATAGTGTACACTAAACTTTGTCAGTCATACGTATCTGTTTTCATTCAACTAATAATACAAATTACAGATGGTGCTAGTTAGTTTTTAAAAATCAATTAAACCCTGCCTCAACCAAACCAAAATAGTTACAGTATACTATGGGTGATCTGATAAAAACAGCACTTATTTGTTTTTGTTGAATTAAAAATACATATTACGGATGGTGTTGGTTAGTTATTTAAAATTCATTAAGCCCTGCCTACCCAAACCATAATAGATAATAAATCGTCACTGTTCTGGCAGAAGACACTAATTCGAAAAAATGACATATTGAGTTAGTTATACCAAAATGTTCCTTATTTCAAACTTTACCGTCTGGAAACCTTCATAATAAATAAACAGTCTTTATTTTAAAGTCATCCTTTTTACGATTACTTAATAAACTCACATGATAGACCATTTCAAACATTTTAACAACTTCAAAGTCAAATTACTCAAAACTAGTATTCTCCAGTTAGTGTGTTCTGCCAGAACAGAGAAGAAATATTCTTTTATCTACAAAATATCTAAAATTATGAATGATTTAATGTCATAATTTTAGATATTCAATAGATAGCTGAATATTTTTTTACTATTATCTAATACGACTTAGATTACGCAGGGTTTAATTGATTTTTTTAAAACTAACAAACACTATCTACACATTGAAGACTTAGTTCAATGAAAACAAAGTTTAGTGTGCATTATTTATGTCGCATCTTAACAGCCTACCTCAACCCTTCGCCACTGTTACATTTATATTACAACCAAAGATGTTGAAAAACCTACTTCTTCTATACATTGAAGTTATTCCCTCCAAACCAAAAACTCGCCCAGCACCACACTCGGTCTTAATCGAGCGTATCACGGGACCCTACAGTGGCGATGTGAAGCATCTATTTTAATTTTTCCTGGGAAAATACCCAAGACTGAGGATGCAACCTAAATGTATGAAATTTAAGCAAGGACCAATCGTCCACCGATTAAGATAGTACTTCGCCATGACCGGCTGACATGGCGGATCGACCAGATAAATGAGATAAACACACATCACAAATTTCCTCTAATAGTAAAAAGGACCGGCACTATGTTACTTCAAGAATGTTAACTTTGTGTGTTGAGTATCGACAACTCCATAATTCAAGTGAATATATTAACAAATACAAAAAAATCCTCGTGGAAAACGCTACTGTAGAGCGTCACACTGCCTTTAATCTTACGTAGGGGGACCCGCCAAGGGTCGTGGCCTGTGGGCGTCATGAACTTTGCACTACAGGTTCATTTGAAGAGAACTTCACACTACTGCTATGACATTTATTTACCAATTTGTAGGGCATATAAATAGATTCATGATTTTCAACTAAGCAGCCAATAATAATATGTACTGTTGTACTTCAGCATTTTTATTTTAGTTTAAAAATCATGTAAAATTTGTGTAAAACCGTTTAGTTATAAACGGTTTTACACAAACACGCACTCGAGTAAGTACATAAACACAGTGAATGAAAAAATTTTGCCACCATTGCGTATGTAAGAATGTCGGAATGCCAACTGATTGACAGTAGCGAAGGGTGGAGGTAGGCTGTTAAGATCCGCCATAAATGGTGCACATTAAACTTTGTCAGTCATATGTATTTGTTTTCATTGAAATAAGACAAATTACAGATGGTGTTGGTCAGTTTTAAAATTTTATGCAAATATCACAAAAATACTATAATTTTGAAGGATTCCAGACAAAAAATGTTCTTGTACTGTAGTTTTTTCATAAATACTATATTTTTTACCCTTTTGTACTATAATCAACAAAGAGAAAGATGGCAACACTGCTACCTACATATTTTTTCTTAAATTTTTACCATAATAAGTTGACTTATCGGTTTTGAAAATACACGCCCCAATTATTTACACAATGTACCAGTGACGAAGACTCGATACTAACCGGTTATTTAACGTTTACCATGATTTATAAAAATAATTAAACTATATTATGAGAATTTTCTAAACACAATACCTAATGAAATTTCACTACATTATGAGGCTCATGAACCAATGCGTTATATGTTATCCAAGATAATTTTACCTAGACATAATTTTTATAAATTTCAAATTTCGTACGATTTTGCGACAAGAATCTTCGAAAAACAAGCAATAGATGTCTCCTCAATCACGCAGAGTGGCGGTTCGCAAATAGTAATATTAAGTACGTGACGTCACTTAACAGCTACAGAACTACGGCTCAACAGGGCCATTCCAACATAACTGCTATGTCGTATTGCAAGAGTTGATCATCTCAAAGTATGAACAGTCCTGGACTGAACTGGATATAGGACGACAATTATGACTTTTGACTTTGAGATGTGGCGATTTGGAAAATGAATACTTAGGTACATCGCGACAAGAAAGGACTCGCAGCCTTTGGACTCGGCAGGTGTATACCAGATAAGCTGTTGCAGATGAGCGTACAAAATGTATCTTCGTCTCTGCTCCAACTGTGTGTCGTTGATGGGTCCGAAGATACCATGCAGAACGCTCTGCTCAGATGTGCCCAACACTCTTTTCATGTATCAGTCATGCACAAGTTTCAAATTTATTTCAACACATTCAACTTATGGCAATCGTAAATTAATACATAAATTACGGACACACGTGCGCGTTTCTATTTAAAAACATGTCTGCAGTGCCCAAAACCAAGGTTACACAACGGGATTGTATGTTATTTATTGCTGATGTTTTTGTTTACGCCCATTCAAATGTCTCAGACAAGAAAAACAAGAATAAAGGAACATTCTCGACAAAGTGAAAGAACACATTGACAAAATATACCTACTCCAAACATTTGTACGATTTTTAATAAAAATTTTAATAACTCTAACGCAGTAGAACCCCCGCTCTACCATTCTCGCATAAATTGTTTTACCACATCGATCATTCATTTTTGAAGTCCCGCCAAACACCCATAAGAACAATGTTAAATAATTCCGCATTAACCGTTCCCCGATTTATCGTTTTACTCTATATACCGTCTAAATATTATGGTCCAGTCACAATTATTATCCTGATTGACCGTTTTTGTTGAATATTTTTCATTTCGCTTTCGTAGAATTATTTATTAGTATCACGAATTTTTATAAGTCGCAACTAAAATTCCACCCATGAAGAAAACTAGAACTCTAGCTGAGAAAATGAAAATAATTCAAGACGTCAAAAAAACTTGTTTTTATATATCCCGCATTTATCGTTTTATTAGGGTCCCTTGAAAATCGTAGAATCGGGGTTTCACTGTATACGTTTTACATATTGTTTCGTCAGTCTCTTTAAAAATGTAAAATTGGTGTTTCACTGTAATAATCATTAACCTAACAATGTAGGTTACGTGAATTTCATCGTGATTAGCAAAAAGAAATGCAGTTTAAACGGCAAAATACAGCGTCCGGAATGCGATGATTATGAGTTCAAGTCCCATTCGTTACAAATATTTAAAAAAAAAATCCCTAATATGTACGTTTACAAAGTCTTTCAATAAAATTATATTATATATATTTCTATGGCTCTTGAAATATAATTAAATCGCTGCACTACCAAAATTTGACTTTTCCGTATCAAATATTTGCCGGCCCAAAGTTTTAGAAGCCGTACACTACCAAGTAAACACTATCAATAAAATTGTCTCAGCTTGCGCAAAAATGTCACTTGAGCTAGTAGGACGCATAGCACACGGATTAATTTTCAAATCTGCCGTATGCTCCGCCCGTCTGCGAGTCGGTTCACTCTTCGGCCATGACTTCGGCGATAGAAGTGACACCCTCGTTACCAACGTCACCGATCGCTGGGAAGCCCGCGGGATCCTGAAACAAGAAAGATACATTAGCAGCTAAGAAAGATGTAGATTTCATAAATACGAAAACTTTACGATTATATCAGTCACATTTGAATGCAAATTGAATTTGTACGTTGCAGTCACAGTTGATTGTATAATAGATAAATAGATAGCCGTATAGTGTTGAGATTAAATTCATGTCTAAATAAAATATTTAAATAATACGTTATAACGACCGGTTACATGTAAATTCTACGTAAAACATTTCACCGTGGCACAGTTCGCCTTGAGCTTTCTTATCGGGAAGAGATGACCGTTTAGCAGTGGTGAAGGGTGGAAGTAGGCTGTTAAGATCCGCCATAAAAATAGTGCACACTAAACTTTGACAGAAAATGTTTTTAAACGATCGACACATTAACAGTTTTGCTCGGTATACCCGAGAAGTAGCTCGTTATAAAAGTGAATAAATGTATGGAGAAAATCAAGAACTAAAATGTCAACGAATTTTTCCACATTACATCCGAGATCTCGCTATTTCCGTGATCGTAACAACCAAGTTCGACTGTAACTAAAAAACACTTTTTTACGAGAAAGTACAAACTGTCTTTTGTTTTAAATTTGTTTTTTTACGGTGTCCGATCCTAATGCTCAAATTACTTTGGCAGATTCTGTTTGGCCCGATTGCCTCCCACGATTGCGAAAAGATAATATTGTCTATGGTTAAACGTCAATTTGAATCGTCCGCAGTCGTGAGAAATTGGGAAAATATCTTATTTCTTCCACGATTCTACTACAGCTGTATCAAAGATTGCCGAGAACGTACGAAAATATCCGAAATCGCCGCCCGCTTTGCGACTCTTGTGCCATTCTGAATACCAGTGGCGAAGGGTGGAGGTAGGCTGTTAAGATCCGCTATACATAATGCACATTAAACTTTTTCAGACATACGTATTTGTTTTCATTGAAATAAGACTACAATTTACAGATGGTGTCGGTTAGTTTTTAAAATTCAATTAAACCCTGCGAAACCAAGCCATGATAGATAATAGTCAAAAAATACTCGTCTATCTATAAAATATCTAAAATTATGGAATTAAATCATACATAACTTTGGATATTTTATAGATAAAATAATATCTTTTATCTATTAGAGTTTGGTTTAGGCAGGGTGAAAATGTGAAAAATGAACCAACAATATGTGTAATCTGTATTTTTGATCCAACGAAAACAAATATGTAAGTATGAATGATAAAGTGTGCACAATTTTGTCATTCGCTCAAAATATACCAAAACTATTATGGTTCGGTATAAGCAAGGTTTAATTGGTTTTTAAACAGCAACCAATAGCGACTCACCTGCACCGATACTCCCTCCATCATTGCAGCCTTGATTAGACCGGCAGCCTCCATCGCTAAGACCTTATCGGCGCCCCCGTGCACCTTGTAGTGGGTCTTGAGGGCAGAGTTCTGGCGGAAACGCTGGCTGCAGACGGGGCAGGAGTAGGGTCGCTCTCCCGTGTGCGTCCGGGTGTGAGACACCAGATCGTTTTTCTGGGCAAACGCCTTCTCGCAGTAACTGCATCTGGGGAATAAGAAACAAGTGTAAAAATATCATATTACAGTCGAACTCGGTTATTACAATCACGGATGTAATTTCTTTTATTTTGTTAACTGTCAATTCATGGTGGAACTGCATTGTATTGTTGTTTTTATTTAATAAAACGCAATTTTTTTTATAGTACTTTTAAAAGTGGAATAAGTACTATAAAAAAATTGCGTTTTATTAAATAAAAACAACAACACAGATGTAATGATGAAACATTCGATGACATTTTAGTTTATGATTTTCTCCATACATTTATTCACTTTTATAACGAGCTTCTTATCGGATATAACGAGCAAAAATATTGTCAAAAATTTTCTTAAAACTGTTAATGTGTCGATCATTTAAAAACATTATCGACCCTAAGCAACAAAATCGAACTGTAAACTGACGCCGCCGGGATCGAGTTACGTTTTATGACACTAGTTAAGTAAGTGTCTAAGTACCTAATTAGTGTTTTTACCGACAACATTGAAAAAGTGTCCACACATATGGTTGAAATTTCATGTAAAAAACCAACTTTTGTGAAGTCATTAGGTACCTACCAGGCATTCATTTTAATAAACAACTTCTTTTGCAGTTTATGAATGCCATGCTTGTTTTGGGGAAAAATTCTAATTGTGTATTTTTGTTTGAATTGCGACTTTTTGTGTTATGTGACCGCTCATTTAAAAATACCTATTCTCTGATATAACGAGTAATGCTTATAACAAGCAAATTCAGTCGGTCCCATCTTCCACGTAATAACCAAGTTCGACTGTATTACGCATGGCATTCTCAGACGTTTAGTTTGATAACAAAAGTGGATATAAAACAATACCCATTAGAAGGATGGTTTGAAACAATGAACGATACAGATGCATTGCATTCCAGATGTTTAGATTGATAAGAACAATGGTGCGATAAAGCAAATCTTTATCAAATGCATTCCGAGACATTCATTATGCTGCTTATTAATACTTGATAAGAATAGGCACAAAGCTGCGGGACAATAACAGTATGAAATTTAACCAAAAATGCCATGTTTGTTTTGGGGAAAAATTCTAATTGTGTCTTTTTGTTTGAATTGTGACTATTTGTGTTGTGTCATTTAAAAATACCTATTCTCTGATATAACGAGTAACGCTTACAACGAGCAAATTCAGTCGGTCCCATCTTCCTCGTAATAACCAAGTTCGACTGTATATCATAGTGCGGACCAAGTAAAAACAGACTAATGTCAGCAAACAAATAGGTACACTATTGTACAAAGCAGTTCAAAAATATTTGTAGAAATAATCATAGCTGTGCTCGGGTTCACAGTCGTCAAGGTTTATCATTGAACTAGATCTGATACTGTGGCATGCCAAATAAACTCTGCGTAACCAGACCATAATAGTTTAAGTAGTGATTGCAATACCGGTATTCCAGTATTTATCAATACCGAAACACCTGTTATAAAAATCCAAAATACCAGAATTTTCGGTATTAACCCGGCCGGCGCCGATGTCACACACCTTGTACAAATCGGCCAAATTCGCAATGCGCATGTGTATAAATCGATGCCACCGCGTCCATATTTATCATACGGGACTGATTTTTTCACGTAAATTTGGCCTGATTTGTCCTTCTCCTGCCACCTATGACATATTTTAAAAGCATTGGTTCTAAATATAAAATAATCACCAAAGTTTCGAACCAATTCGTACGGCCAAGTTTTGCCGGTCGACAGAAATCAGTTTGAACTGCGCGCCGCGACTGCGCAGTATACGACAGACTTTCAACCGAGCGGGCCATTGCGCGGGATTGTATTTATCGCATACAAGTTGAATATTTACCGCAATCGTTGATAAATACTTTTTTTGCTGTCTGGTGTACTTATCACATTAAAACTGGCATGATTAACTATTGAACGTATGATTTTATTTTATCGCGATTTTTAAAATACTTTTTGTACTGTCTACCGTGTCCCATTTTAGTGAATGTGAAAATTAATACTGATATCAATAACTATGGTGTGTGAGTTTAATGGTTTCTGTGATTTGGCGTTTCTTAATACTGTAGTTAAACATTTTAAAAACATTTCATAGTTTTATAGTGCGTAAATATGGAGGAAGAAAATGTGCGTACTAATGAGGAATTGGACTCAGATTATGACATGTCGGAAGAGGAATTGGAACAACATGAGACTGATCATGATGTTGACGATACGGACTCTGACGAGCCAATTGAATTTTTGCGGTCATGGAGAACTGGTCCGTATATTCCAATAGTTCACGAATTCAATGATTGTCGATCTGGCGTGACATCGAACGACTTGGACGAATCCTCTCCCGAATGTCTTTTCTTTGAACATTTTTTGAATAAAAATATAATGTCGGAAATAGTGAACCAAACGAATACATTTTTTAACCATTCGTACAGTGCGGGAGACCTCGGACCGAAATCGCGGTCACACAATTGGACAGACACGTCAGTGCCGGAGTTGTATACATTTTTTGCCGTATCAATGCTGATGACTCGAAATAAGCACACGTCGATAGAGGAACATTGGAGTACCGATCCTTACCTGCATGCAGACATTTTTGGGAAAATAATGGCTAGAAATCGATACCAACTTATTTTACAAATGCTTCATTTTTCTGATCCTAGTGTGACCGCCTCAAATGATAGACTAGCTAAAATTAGATTACTGTTAGAACACACAAGAACAATTTTTAGGGAAACGATGATACCGTATCAGAATCTTTGCATAGATGAGAGCATAATCGTGTTTAAGGGTAGATTAATTTTTAAACAATTCATTCCTTCCAAAAGACATCGATTTGGAATAAAAATGTTTGTGATGTGTGACGTAATGACAGGATATATTATTGACTTTATAATTTATTGTGGGGAAGGGACTGACATACAAGACAATGAAAATCTCGGTATTTCCGGTGCGGTAGTGACAACGCTAATGAAAGACTATATCGGGAAAGGTCACACCTTATGGTGTGATAACTGGTATTCGAGTCCGGCGCTCTTTAAATACCTTCACTCTCACAAAACGAATGCTTGCGGTACAGTGAGAAAAAATCGTAAAGATATGCCAGAGTTCAGCAAACTGAAAAAGGGAGATACCGAGGCTAAGTACAATAGTCCACTTTTGGCTCTGAAATGGCACGATAGGAGGGATGTTCACATGCTATCCACCCTCCACGATGCATCATTTGGACCAACGGGAAAAGTGAACTATAGAACTGGCGAAAACATTGAAAAACCAAAATGTGTTATAGATTATAACAAAAATATGGGTACGGTAGATAAGTCCGACATGATGCTTAGCAACTTGTCGTGTATGAGAAAATCGATCAAGTGGTATAAAAAGGTCGCATTCCACATGATCGACTTATATTTATTAAATGCTTTTTATTTATATAAATTTATTAAATCTGACAAAAAAACATTGGGCGATTTTCAACTCTGTGTAATAAAACAACTAGTGGACAAATATTGTGTGAGAATTTCAAATGCACCCCTGCCTAAGCCGACAGCGTCAACTAGCGATAATCCCGTACGATTATTGCCCAAAAGTGCAACGGGACATTTGCCAGAATACATTTTACCGACACAAAATACCGATAAGCCTAGAAGAAGATGTTTCGTATGCGGGAATTCTAAAAAAAATCCGAAAAAAACAAAACTCTCTCGCTATATGTGCCCAACGTGTGATGTTGCGTTATGTCTGTCACCTTGCTTTAAAATATATCACACATCTAAAGAATTTTAAAATAGGTTTATTATTGTATTTGTTTTTTTTTTTAATATGTGAGTTCGTGTTAATTTATCAATAATATTCAATAAGTGAAGTGTTTGTGTAGTTTAAATATATTAAAAGGGTCCCCTTTATATTTGTTTATGACTCAACCCGAAGACATTAATATGTGATTTATCGATATGCACTTGAAAATTAGTAACGCTCGATTCGTGGGAACGTATGCACAAGTGTCGAAATATTACACACCGCGCAGAGCTCTAACTAGTTGCTACAAAATGGCGACTTGCGGTAAGTTCTTTCAAATTTGGATAGCATTCGTTTGTTCGAGTGTTTCTGATATTATAACTGATTTATTACGGTTTTTTAGTGTGTCGAAATTATCTTAATGGCTTTGGGTTCTCGACTGGAGCTGTGACATATTTTTTATTGCTTTTTTTAGTATAGAACAAAGACGATAATGAAATTCATGCGTAGTTATGGTGCGTCATACGATTTTTGAGGCAGGTGCCGGGTTAAGAAAGCACACCCGTTTACGTTTTTGAAAATGAATTATAAGGTATGTGCTGCTAAAATGAAAATATATTGAGTGAATCCAACAGAGGTGAAAAAATGATAAAACAAATTTCATCAAATATATTTACTTATATAAGTGATTGTCGCGATGAATTATCATAATATTATTTCGAAATATAAAACATCCGTGACAAAAATGTTCAATTATTCTATAATTATTGATGACTGTACAAGCGTTTAATTTAAGAAGCTTTTCCTGCAGCCGGACTTATTTGCACTTGATGAAATTTGAGGGCTTTAGTTAAAATTATCAATATATTCAAATTATTTGTAAAAAATCACTAGTTCTACGATTATGATCAATACATATTTTTAAATGTCAACATAATAAATGTAGCTATGTAGATTTTTGCTATAAAATATTATTTTAAAAAGATTTTAATAGCTATATTTATTCATAAGCAGCTACTTCTGTTTTTTTTAATGTTTAAGAAATACTAATACCGGTATTCAATAAGAAATACCGAAAAACCGGTATTGAAATTTTCATTCGGTATTGCAATCCCTAA
Organism: Rhyacophila brunnea; assembly: GCF_057557595.1. Classification (NCBI taxonomy): domain Eukaryota; kingdom Metazoa; phylum Arthropoda; class Insecta; order Trichoptera; family Rhyacophilidae; genus Rhyacophila; species Rhyacophila brunnea. The sequence continues at coordinate 7,420,066 of NW_028232785.1, forward strand.
GTTTAGGTATGCTATAAAGCGATCTACTAAAAATAGTGCACACATTTCTAAGTAATATTTATTTATTTTCGTGGAATTAATGATATTACAGATGAAATTGGTTATTTTTTTTAAATTTATTAAGCCCTTCATCTCCAAACCATAATCTATAAAATATATTCGTCTATCTATAAAATATCTAAAAATATGCCATTAAACTATACATAATAAGCGCAGACAAGTCTTAACAACTGTTTTCTTTTTCGAGTACATGCGTAACGTTTTTTAGTCATCTTTACACGATTTAAGAATATATTCCTCCGACGCCATCACAAAACAATTTGACCTGCTCACATCTCGACTGCCGCTCTCCAACGCGTGCGAAATCTCGTCCCACCTATTGTTGAAAATTATTTGACATTTCACTTATGTATGCTCTTAAGAATTCAATTTTCTAATATTCAATTCAATTCAAATTTATTTTTAGACAGTGAACATTACAAATTATAAATTTAAGACGTTTATTGTGCGTGATATTTAGAAGATTTGCAGTTCAACAACCTAAAATAATCTAAGTAAAATATCTAAAATTATGTATGTATGGTTTAATACCATAATTTTAGATATTTTATAGATAAACGAATATTTTTTGACTATTATCTACTATGGCTTGGATTAGGCAGGGTTTGATTAAATTTTAAAAACTAAAAATCAGTATGTACACATTGTAGTGTTGGTTCAATGAAAACAAATACGAATGGCCGACAAAGTTTAGTGTGCACTATTTATGTGAGATCTTAACAGCCTACCTCCACCCTTCGCCACTACTGTAGACTGGATTCCTTAAAACCTCAGCTCTTTTATTAGCCGACTTACTTGTAGGGCTTTTCCCCGGTGTGCGTGCGAATGTGCTTTTTGAGAGTGTCGATGGCGGTGAACTTCCTTGCGCAGAAGTGGCACGTATAGCGGCGCTCCCCCGTGTGGATTCTCATGTGCTTCGCCAGAGAACTGGAGGTGGTGAAGCCGCCAGAGCACAGGGTGCAGATGTACGGGTGGTCGCCGCTGTGCTTGCGGGTATGCGCATTCAGCTCCCCCTTCGACACGAATCTGGAGACACAAAGGGTGGAACAATTTCAATATATGCACATTCATCAATCGATTTATGCAGTTGATACGTTCCACAGAGTTCATACAAGATCACGGGATGGGTTCCCAGATAAAAAAAGACAATGTAGTATAAAAATTATTTTCTGAACTAATGAGATAGACAACGGTTGGATTTAGACTGGTGCCCCTTTACCATCCGATCCCTTTACCTGAAGCGTTGTTTTTGAGAAGTTTAATCTTGTAACTTCGAAACCTTTTGAGATATTGAGATGTGATCCACTCTGTGGAGGTCCATATGATCCTATTAAGATCGGACATGGTCAAAAGAAGATGTAGGCGCATGCCTTTCAACTCGCACCTCACCTCACCACTCCACCGCTGCTCTCTAACTACTTTACCTACTTGTGATGAATTGTTGCAAATGTGTTATTTTCTAGAAGTTTTATCTCGACTTCGGATCCTTTTGAGATATTGAAATGAAACTCTACTAAAATGATGCCAACAATGAATTCTAAACGCTGTGCAAGTTTCATCAATATTGGTTAAGTAGTTTTTGAACGGAACAAACTCGAACAGACAAGACGGTGCAATTTTATTGAATAATATATGTATGCTTCACGATTGCCTGAACTTGAGGTTGACTTATAATCTCAGGCCTGGAAAATTCACATGTTGTTTTTCAAAGTGTGTTTGGAACTAATAGATTGAACAAGTGACTGACTTTCATTTCTCGTAAAAACGAAGTCTATTAATACAACCTCCACTAGGCTCAGATGATCCCCATACGATCGAATGAGTCGAGGTGACGTATGTCGCACAGTTCACACTGAATTGGCTTGCTGTCCTGGTGTATGCGTATTTGATTGTGCGGTAGAATAAAGCTTCATTAGTTCGACAACCTAGGCTGTAGCGCCAGAGAATAAGGTTGATTAAAAATGTAAGATATCTTACGCTCTGTCGCAGAGTTCACACGGAAACGGTTTACTGCCCTGGTGTCTCCTGACGTGCTCCTTCAGATTGGTCCTCTGCGTGAAGCCTCGGTTGCAGTGCGGACACACGAAAGGCTTCTCCCCCGTGTGGGTCCTCAGGTGGTCTTTCAGGGTGCATAACATGTTGAAACCTGCACAGGTGCAAAGAAAATCAATACTATCGAACACAAGTTCAATCGCTACGAAGGAGACTGAAAAATATGAAGAAAGTGTATTCAGTCTACACCAGGCATGTCCAATGCGTCCAATCTTGATTGATCGCTCTGTAAACCCATGGGTAACGACCTACAAACTTATCTGTAGAATGGCCAAAAATGGAACTACGAACTACCATAGGACGCAATTTTGAAAATTTCATTTGAATGTCAGATTTTATCCAGTTACGAGTCTTGATTGGGTAGTTTTCACCAGTGGCTCCCTCATCCCATTCTTCAGATAAGTTTGTAGGGCTGTACTAAAAATACGTCTATTTGCGGACCTCGGTCAAATTCGGGTATGTTCGTGCTGGCGTATCTATAGTTTTTCACCCGAACTTCTAGATGCTTGAAATTTTGTATTGAAATGTCAAACAAGATTTGAGCATATCAACATGATCTACAATTTCAGTCATGTCATTGCAGTATTTGTAATAAAAAAAATACATTACTACTCGGCACTCGACATCTGACAGCTTGCGGCTACCGTCCGAATAAAAGGCGTCGGCCGTGACCGTAACGTAGATTATTTTTCAAAATACTCGCATCTCAATTTTCAAATATGTAATTGATGTATTATCTCACTCTAAAAGTTAACACAGCCAAGAGAGGGAGTGTTAAAAGATAACACTTTTGACAGTTAACTTATTGTAATAATTAACTGCCTGAGTACTTAGTGATAAATATGATATTTATTTCCTACTAGCTGAAGTACCCGGCTTCGCATAGGGTCGCTTCGTCGTTATATTTATCTTAGATATTTAAAAAATAATAAGAGGTAATTATTTTTTTAATATTAAAATATCTGTATTATACAAAATGGCAATATGAAAATAATTCTAATAGGAGTAAAGGTCAAACAAAAGATCACTAAATTAAAATCGAATCCAAAATATGCAAACGTTATTAATGTTATTAATATGTAGTAAAAAAAATCAAAACTGCATGGAACAAACAAACAATAAACATTGTATTTTATATAATACTAATTTAGAAACCTTCGCAGGTGTGCGCACAACAACTGACAAAAATTTCATCACAATCGGATGAATGTTATAGGAACGCATACGAATAGAAGAAGATGATTTTCTAATTCAGAAATCTTCGTGGGCATGCGCACGACAACTCACCAAAGTTTCATTGTGAATAGAAGAAGATAAAATAGAAGAAGAAGAAGATGGTTATTCTAATTCAGAAACCTTCGCGGGGCTTGGCACAATTATTGACGAAAGTTTTATTGCAATCGGATGAATGGAATAGAAGAATATAAAATCAAAGAAGATGGTTGTACTAATTCAGAAACCTTTGCGGGTGTTACCACAACAACTGACGAAGGTTTCATCGCAATTGGATGATTAGTGTAGGAACCATACGAATAAAAGAAAATATAACGAACAAGAAGAAGAAGATGGTTGTACTAATTCAGAAACCTTCGCAGGTGTTGGCACAACCACTAACGAAAGTTTCATTGCAATCGGATGAATGGTATAGGGACCATACAAATAAAAGAAGATAGAATGATGAAGAAGAAGAAGAAGAAGAAGGAGATGGTTGTACTTATTCAGAAAACTTTGCGGGTGTTACCACAACAACTGACGAAGGTTTCATCGCAATCGGATGAATGGTATAGGAACCATACGAATAAAAGAAGATAAAATGAAGAAGAAGAAGAAGATGGTTGTACTAATTCAGAAACCTTCGCAGGTGTTGGCACAACCACTAACGAAAGTTTCATCGCAATCAGATGAATGGTATAGGGACCATACAAATAAAAGAAGATAGAATGATGAAGAAGAAGAAGATAGTTGTACTTATTCAGAAACCTTTGCGGGTGTTACCACAACAACTAACGAAAGTTTCATCGCAATCAGATGAATGGTATAGGGACCATACAAATAAAAGAAGATAGAATGATGAAGAAGAAGAAGATAGTTGTACTTATTCAGAAACCTTTGCGGGTGTTACCACAACAACTGACGAAGGTTTCATCGCAATCAGATGAATGGTACAGGAACCATACGAATAAAAGAAGATATAATGAAGAAGAAGTAGAAGAAGATGGTTTTTCTAATTTAGAAACCTTTGCGGGTGTGTGTACAATAACTGACAAAAGTTACGTCGCAATCGGATGAATGGTATAGGAACCATACGAATAAAAGAAAATAGAATGATGAAGAAGAAGAAGATGATGATTTTTCTAATTCAGAAACCTTTGCGGGTGTGCATACAACCACTTACCAAAATTTCATCGCAATCGGATGAATGGTATAGGAACGCATACGGGACAGACAGAAAGACAGACAGACAAACATGCATACAGACAAACATGCATACAGACAAACATGCATACAGACAGACAGACATTCATTTTTATATACAAGATTCAATTCAATTCAATTCAATTCAATTCATTTATTTTTTTAACATATTGTGGACATTACAAATTATAAGTTTAAGACGTTCACAACATGACATTTAGAAACAAAGATATATAGTAGATGAATTAGATAGGTACAAGGAAGTACACCGGATGAGTTAAGCAGACCCTATTTTAAGAATTTATAAAACAACATCCACCTAAACTCATTCTCACGTAGGTGGAATATATCAACACCCGAAGCAATTTCGTTGAACATAGTTATCACTCTCCCAATTGGCATTACCAGTGACAGGTTGGTTCTGCACCTTGGGAGAATAAACAACTGATGGTCTCTATTTCTAAGATAGTTATCAGGGACACACAGGTCAACACTGCCCAGAATGGCAGAGTTCTCATTTATACCTTGTATAAGTCGAAAAAAATACGTAGCTAAATAAAAATTTCTTCTAAATTGCAGACTGCAGTATGTAAGCATGCCTAAGAGAAAGTCAGTTGGATAAAGCCACGGATAGTATCCATACAACCTCAAGTAAAGGAGTCTCAAGAATTTCTTCTGTACCCTCTCCACCATAAGGCCACACTTCAACTGGTGTGGTGCCCAAACAATAGACCCACTCTCAAGTCTGCTTCGAACTAAAGAATTAAATAAAAGTTTTAATACCGTAACATCTGAAAAAACCCGGGAAGTACGCATGACGAAGCCCAACATTTTAAGCGCTTTGTTACAAATAGTAACTATATGGCTGATAAATGTCAGTTTACTCTCAAACGTAATGCCAAGATCCCTTACAGATGATATTCGTGACAGTACTCTGCCATGCATCGAGTATTGGAAAAACAACACTTTTGAGGCTCTGGTAAACGATAAAAGATTGCATTTATCAATATTGAATTCTAGTTTGTTACTCCTGCCCCAATTTAATACATTATCTATATCAAGTTGGAGCTGACGACAATCGTCCAAGGTGACAACTTCCAAAAAGAGTTTCAAGTCATCAGCGAACAACAATATAGCCTATACTCTTCACGGAAGTGCAAGCAATAAGTTAACAAAGTTTTATCGCAATCGGATGAACGGTATGGCAGTGCATTCAATACGAACAAACAAACAAACAAATATTAATTTTTATATATTAGATTTAGCTCTTTTTGGGTGTTAAGTGATGTGTTAGAATCGTCTCGCTATTTACCACACTGAGCAATTTGGAGTATATTATGTATGCACTTACTTTTATCGCAAAATTTACACTTGTTCTTTTTTTTGGGGCCATTGTCGAGTTGAATCTCGGGAACTACGATGTGATGAAACGGCACGATGTTGGCCGCAGCGATCTGGCTCTCCACCGAGTGCGTCAACATGTGATTCTCCAGGTGGACCAACTTCTGGAATTCTCTGGAAACAAAAGGAAACCGCATCGGTCAATTACACAAAAAATTATGCATGGAAGATCATGCCGATGTTAGTAATGGAAAACGCATACATAAATCAGAAAATACCACATAGGATTTTAATATATACAATGATAGCAAAACCAACCTTTTGCAAGTTGAACATGTGTGAATTTCGGGTATTTCCTCCTCGTGTTCCCTCACGTGCAGAGACAACGTGATTGCATTGTAAAAACGTCTCTCACACAACGTACAAGGGAAGGGCATATCGGACTCGAGTTTCAAGATGCTGTCGTCGTCACTGCACTCTTTGTAGGACGTGACTCCTCCGCTCCGGTTCCTCTTTTTCGTGAACGTCACTTTCTTCGTCTTATTCTTGGCGTAGCTCTCAGAATCCACGTTATCATTATTCTTGCGCGACTTTTTCTTCGGAGGCGCGCTGTCGTTCAACTGGTTCTGGGCCTCTTCCAGCGGAGATTCGTAGGGTTCGGAAGGGTCCAGGCGGTTTTGCGTTTCATCAATCTCCACCAGGAGGGTCTCCGGTTCGATTCTGATGTGCTCGTCTTGGGAAGAGCGATCGTTTTCCGACTCCGAACCATTCCGGCGACGGATATTGGCCAATGGGGCGTCACTATCACTGCTCTCCTAAAAAATTTGGATAAAGTATAGAAACTTAGGATTAAACGATGTTATTAGAAATGAATGTTAGCCACTTGTTCAACCTATTGGGCCCATACTCTGGACACAATGAAAAACACCATGTAAAATTCAAACCGAAGACACTCGACATTATATGCGACGCTGTAACTACTCGGTCAGCGACTAGAATATAGACCAAGATTCTTTTATGCAATCAGTATTTGGAATTTTAATCAAACGATTGTACATGTGGTTGTATTGGTAACATATTCATTATTTTCTTCTTCTATTGGCAACCCCGAAAATAAAATGGCGGATTGCATTTCAGTTTGAAGTCTGTCGCTTCGTTTACATAACCTACTTATGCATTTCTTAGCCGGCTCGCACATCTAAACTCGTCCCTACTGCATCACGTTGAATATGTCGATGTACTTTATTGATATTCACAAAACACACATTATCTAACGGACACTGCTGGAATGTGTCATTTTACTTTGGAAAAAACAGCCGGTGTTGCCAGCAACAAATTTCACGCACTTCATGTTGCTCATGTCGTATCGAGACTTAATAATTTAATGGCATTTTTGTGCAATGACGTTTAAATTTTTGTTGAGGACTTTCACATTTCGCACGTCACCGTCACTAGGCGCGACATTCCTACAATATTTGATTTATGGCTATGTCACAGATGAGACGAGTTTAGATGTGCGAGCCGGCTTAGTGTTTTACGTGATTATTCATCGAAAAATTCAATCTAAAAATGATGATAAATATATTGTTTTGGCTGCCCACATAAAATTGACAAGGGAGTATATAGCTAAATTGTATACTTATTAAAATGTCTAATACTGTGAATTTAAGTATTCAAGGCTTTTACATTTAATCATGACGTATGTAATTGAGTTATCAGGTTAATTTCAAATTAAAATTGATTTTCACAATATAAGTGTGAAGTTCTCTTCAAATGAACTCACGCTGAAAGTCACCTGTACCTAACTTAATCAATATATGAGAGGTCATTTTTTGGTTCAATTTCATACTGTTATTGCCCCGCAGTTTTGTGCCTATTCATATCAAGTATTAATAAGCAGCATAATGAATGTCTCGGAATGCATTTGATAAAGATTTGCTTTATCGCACCATTGTTCTCATCAATCGAAACGTCTGGAATGCAATGCATCTATATCGTTCATTGTTTCAAACCTACCTTCTAACGGGTATTGTTTTATATCCACTTATCATATCAAACTAAACGTCTGAGAATGCCATGCGTAATACAGTCGAAATTGGTTATTACGTGGAAGATGGGACCGACTGAATTTGCTTGTTATAAGCATTACTCGTTATATCAGAGAATAGGTATTTAATGAGCAGTCACATAACACAAAAAGTCGCAATTCAAACAAAAATACACAATTAAAATTTTTCCGTGAAACAAGCATGGCATTCATAAGCCACAAAAGAAGTTGTTTATTAAAATGAATGCCTGGTAAGTACCTACATAAATGCTACTTTGGCCTGTTAAGACATTTTAAGTGCCGCTTACTATCCGCCGAACTAAAAGCACTCTTTACAAGACACTTGTAAAGCCAGTGCTCACCTACGCATCGGAAACCTGGACATTAACTCTGCGATATGAACGAGCCCTGAACATCTTTGAAAGAAAAATTCTCCGCCGTATATATGGACCGATCAGGGATGGCACCAATTGGAGGAGAAGATATAATGCTGAGCTCTACGGGCTATACAAAGATTGCAGCGCAGTTCAATCAATCAAGATTGGGAGACTGCGATGGCTAGGTCATGTGCACCGTATGAATGACAATGAACCGGCAACGAGAGTGATGTCCAGCAATCCAATAGGGCGTAGAAGAAGAGGCAGGCCAAAGATTCGCTGGTTGGATGGAGCTGCCAGTGACTGCCGTATTCTGGGGGTACCAAATTGGAAAGTGGCCACACTGGATAGGGACAGGTGGAGGGAGCTGTTGGAGGAGGCCAGGACCCACACCGGGTTGTCGCGCCCCAGATGATGATGGTAGGTACCTACTGACTTCACAAAGGTTGGATTTTTTACATGAAATTTCAACCATATGCGTCAATACTTTTTCAATGTAGTCAGCGAAAACACCAATTAAGTACTTAGACACTTAACTAGAGTCATAAACGTAATCCGATCCTGGCGGCATCAGTTCACAGTCGGATTTTATTGCTTAGGGTCGAAAATGTTTTTAAATGATCAACACATTAACAGGTTTAAGAAAAATTTTGACTTTGCTCGGTATATCCGATAAGGAGCTTGTTATAAAAGTGAATAAATGTATGGAGAAAATCATAACTGAAATGTCAACGAATGTTTCCTCATTACATAGATCTCGCTATGTCCGTGATCATAATAACCGAGTTCGACTGTATTAATAAAGTTTGTTTTATATGGAATCAAAATAGCTTTTGAAATCAGTATTAACTGCATTTAAGCATCAAGTGCATTCAATTCTGTTTACAAGTTAATATCTATTATATATTATATTACATTCTAATAAAGCCAATTTATATATAAAAGGTGTTTATATGAAATTGATCCTGCCGATCCATAACAATACATTTAGGCTCCATCGATTATCTATCGGCTTTCAACGTCTTTGGTTGAAATCCTTGCAGTTTCGATTGTAAGATGGTCAATCGGCTCACCGGTTCCACTTTGATAATCTGACTGCCGCCATTTGTCAACTGGCACCGCTTGAAGTGTCGGTTGTAGCTCTTTTTGGTGATGACTTTGGTGCAGAGGGAGCACGCCAGGCGGATCTTGGAGCGGATCGCATCTTTTTTGGCCTTCGCCGACATCAGCGCTGAGTTGTCGGGCACCACGTTCTTGTGAACCTGCCTCAAGTGCGCCTGGAGATGGCTGCTGACGGGATATCTGAAAAGGCAATTTAACCATTATTAACTCTCCCTTTACGATTCTAATAAATTCCGTCCGTTCCAGTGATATCACCTTGGGTTACAGTACGAGATTGACAATATTATAATAAGTAAAAGGAAAATGCCGAGTATGACAACATAAATAAGTCTGAGAAGGTTCACATCATTATTTATCTATGAAACGATCAATAAAGAGTTTTTCAAAATCATCTCTTCGAATCTGAAACCACACCATTTTGTATATGGCAACTATTTTACCACACAAAGGTTTTTTTCGCAAATATAAGGTGATGATACATCAGTGAAACGGCAAATAATTTTCAACTATAGGCGTGACCAAATTTTGGACTCGCTGCCATTCGGAGAGAGAACGTCGAGCTGGAAACACGTAAATTTGTTTCGTGGTGGCGACAGGCGTATTAATTCTTAAATCGCGTAAAGATGACTAAAAACGTTACCCATTGACTTTAAAAAGAAAACATGTCAATGAATATATTATTATTGTTACTGATAGAACAATAAACAGAACATTAAATGGACACATGTTGGATTTATATGACAAATTATATTTCGTTTGACATGCGTCATTTGCACCCGCGACCCGCAATCCGCGGTATAACCATAAGTTTGGGGTTCAACAAGGCCACTCATTTTAACAATGTCCGGAAACTTGTACGTATGCAGTTCACCGTATCACACTTCACCGTGAAATGTTTCGGAAATATTTTCTTTGGCCATATCCGCCCTTAATTGGAGCATATAGACACCAAGCGGCGCCTCCAAGAATTCCTGTCGCTCGCCAGTCTTCTTGCTTCGTTTCAGGTCAAACCAGCATCCCGTAGCTCCGCCGTATACACTATATAGATAGTATTTAACGGCCTTACAGGACGCCGGAATCTGGTTGGCTTGAAGAACAAGCAAGCCAGGTTGAGGTTCTCTTCTGGCATCCGCAGCACATGGCCAAGCCAGGTCCAATGTCGCCTCTTCACTCTCAGCGTGATGAGAGACTGCTTGGTGCGTTCTCTTATCTCCTCGTTGCTCCTAAAGTCATACCACCGCACACCCAGTATCCGTCGCAAACATCTGTTTTCGAAGCTTTTAGTAAGTTTAAGTTTCGGAAATATATGGCCGTATATTAAAGACCATCCAACCTCTTTGGGTCGTATAAGTACTGACAAAAAATTTATGTCGAAATAAAACACAGTTCTTGTCGGTTTACGCTTTACAGGAAGACAGCAAACAAATTTTGAAAATAGCCGATAGACTGGATTATTTGTTAGGTTAGGTTAGGTTTTCATTCTTGAATTTTGCCAAAATCAGCCATGAAAATTGAATTAATGTTCATATTGAATCTAATAAAATTGGAGACCGTATAGTATACGGTCATCTCTTTCCGACAGGAAGCTCACGGTGAACTGTGCCACGGTGAAATGTTTTACGTACAACTTACATGTAACCCATTTTAACTCGGTTATTAGTTAGATTAACATAATGACATTTATTTACTCACCGTTTGCCGCAGATGGCGCACTGGTAAGGTCTCTCGCAGAGATCCATCATGTCAGGGTCCATGAGTGAGCCGTCTTCTTGTTCTCCCTTGGCCCCATTGTTTGTGGGACGGTTATCCTTTCTGAGCGCGCCGTGCCCTTGAACATAGCGTTCCTTGAAGCGGTGGGCGGCCCACGCGATATTGATGCACTGCGCGCACATCCCCGAGGGTAAGCCGTCGTCTTCCACTATCTGGAATTGCGGAAAACAAGAGATATTACTAGAGCTCGGTGGAAGAAAAATTGACGATTCGAGCCTATCGAGGAGCTTTTTGATATATTTTTTTGCGATGGGTTATAAAATAACCTCTGAAGATTTCGTAAACAAATACTTAATAGAAAATACTTTGGCATAACTATATTATCTATCTATCGAATGAATCATATAGTTTTGTAAAAAGGGCGAATTAACCAAAATGCTATTTTACAGGAGTTTTAACTTTTGACATTTATTTATTAATTACCTGTGGATGATTATAAATGTCCAACAAGTTTATAATAGAGCTTAGAATGAATACTGTCTTTATAATATAGTATTTTAAAAGGAATAATATGTCACATTCGCTTTTTATCCGTAACACTAAGTGGATATTCACCCTTACGATTATGGTTTTTAAGTACTTTCCTTTGGAGATACAAATTCGCCGTTTTTACACGACAAAGCTTCATTAAAATCTCAATTTCGCCAAAATGGTTGGTCCGCCCTTTTTACAAAGCACCGACAATATTTAATTTTATTCATAAGACGTTTGTTATGAAAATAAGTGTATTCTCTAAACCAAGAACGTTTTAAACAAGATTCATAAATCCCACTTATGGCGATACCCATATACGCAATGTACATGATTAATGCTTTGGTTCTAGTACAAGTCAAACAATCACAGTAAAATTTGTGTAAACATGGTCATATATTATTATTATGTAGTCCACAAAACAGATTAATAAGATAGATATGTGAAAACCAGTTGCCATGAACCAAGGTTTTGAAATCAAGCAAATTAGGATGGTCAAAAGATGTAGGTGCATATCTCCCTATTCACACCTCACATCACCACCCCACCGCTGCTATCTGACCACTTTACCTACTCGTGATGAATTTTTGCAAGTATTAATTTCTCTAGAAAAACTTCTAAGTTTTATGTCGAATTCGTATTCTATTGTTATTACTAAACTGGTGCCAACAATGAATTCTATAAGCTGTGCAAGTTTCATCAATATTGCTCCAGTAGTTTTTGAGTGTTATAACTCGTAATAAGACTTGCACGGCTGATAGAGACAATTTTGTTACTAATATAGTACAGTTTCATCTTCTTCAAATTCCATCGAACAGAGAAGGTGAACGATGTTCTGCCCGTCACTGATCAAAAGGAAATCTAAATCGGGAAAGACCTTCGCAGTAGACAGTTCACTAACAATTGGCACGCGTCTTGACGGAGGTTCTATTCTCTCACCGCTGAACAAATGATAACATATCGGTTGTCGTACTCAGATTATGGTGAATCAGAAATTAACGTGCAGTCTTGACATAACTCACCTTAATTCCGGTGACGTATTCGATAACTTCACGTAGAGACAATTCGGAATCTTCAGCATCGTAGAATATTGACTTCAACTCCACTCCTTGCCGCAAACACGCCCTGCACCTAGCATCGACCTCCATCTTCGATTCTCTCCGAGTTTAACTGAAATAAATTCAAATAGACATATACAAATTCATTCGTTACCATAAGTCAGACATGTCAGTCAATCGCTTCCCCATAACCGACTTGTACCATGAGTGTTTTATCATCATCATAATCATCAGCCTGAATCTATCCACTGCTGGATTAACGCCTCTTCAAGCTGCTTCCACTTCTCTCGGTCCTGTGCGTTGCGCTGCCACGTACTTCCGCAGAACTTTATCATTTCATCCATCCAGCGGCCTCTAGGTCTACCTTGCGGATGTTTTGTACCTCTTGGATACCACTGGATGACTAAATTTGTCCAACGATTGTCTCTTCTTCGAGCTATATGTCCAGCCCATCTCCATTTGAGGCTTTCAATGAACTCTATTACATCGCAAACCCTTGTCTGCTTCCTTATCCACTCATTTCTCTTTTTGTCCTTTCGCGTTATGCCCAGCATGCACCTCTCCATGCCACGTTGTGCTACTTTAAGTTTCTGGATCTCTCTTTTACTTAGGGTCCATGTTTCACACGCAAATTATGTGATTACAGGAAGCATACACTGGTTGATCACTTTGCGCTTTAGGCACAGTGGAAGGTCACTTTTGAAGACATTATTCAGTCAAAAATTAAGAATTTGGGGTAACTTTGGGAGAAAAGCCTGAAGAATCTGAAGACAATGTATTAACCCATACCGCCCTATCGGCGCCAATTGCTGGTGTTACAGGATGCAGGACATGATGAAAATAAAACATTTTTAATCATATTTTAATTTTTTTTTAAGTTGAAATTACTTAATAATCGATGTAGCTATCATTGTATGATGTTAGTTGTATACAGTCCAATATGTTTTTAAAAAATATTTGATTTATAAAATCTATTTTTATTTAAATTTGTCAAAATAATGATCAGTTCGCTAGGTATGAGGTGTTTGAGACAGTAATAAACATAAAATGGCCGTCCATCTTCTAAATATCTTGAAGAGTATTATATTTAGCTCCAGTTTTAGTATATCTTCCTTTTATTATTTACTTCTATCATGGACTTTTTATCTATGTCATTTTGTATAAAAAAAAGGCTAAAAAAACCCAAAAAACTATATTTGAAGTTTTTTTCATTCCACTTATACACAAAGTTTACTTAAAATGTAAATACTTAAGGTGACGCATCAGTGAAACGCCAAATAATTTTCAACTGTACGCGCGACGAAATTTTGTACTCGCTTCGCATTCATTGAGAGAACGTCGAGTCAGACGCACGTCACTTTGCTGCGTGATGGCGACGGGCCAATTAATTCTAAAATCGTGTAAAGATGACTAAAAACGTTACCCATTTACTTTAAAAAGAAAACATGTCAATGAATATATTATTATTGTTACTAATAGAATAATAAACAGAACATAAAATGGACGTATGTTGGATTTATATGAGAAATAATATTTCGTTTGACAGGCGTCTTTTGCACCCGCGAACCGCAATCCGCACATCGCCTAGCAACGATCTTTTTAGACCGTGCCTCAACTAATGCATGGCCTTAAAACTCAATTTTAGTAATCAGTGTGCCTCTTTAAGTGATCCTGAAAAATTAAATCTGTCTGCAATGGGTTAACGATGTAAATAAATATCATTATGATGCCTTGTCTTTTCTCATCATAGCAATAATTTGAAACAGTGCTGTATCTTTACCCATTATCCCTAAATGTATATATTTTAACTGAATGCCCACTTATAAGATCATTCTATGAAATAGTTTCTCCTGCGGCGCTGAATCCTGTGATCACTTGTATAATTACATACAAAAAATGGACTAAGTAGAAGGTTACATACCCACTGCAATATTTTTTTGGACGTAGTTACCTGGCAGTCATTATATCTGGATTCTTTTATGCTTTGTTGGTTTCGACTTCTGTCATTATCGGGCTCTTTCCGTTAGTAGTATTGGCATGTCGTTATAACCTAAGCGATGTTATAACCTAGAACTTGTTTTTCGCACTAAATATTGGCTATAACTACATTAAAACAGTATAAACAAATAACACAATCATGATCAAATTTCATAAGAATATTATTGTAGACGTTTGATATTAAGTTTTAATGCGATTTAGTGTTAGTAAACTTGCGTTTGACATCGAAAACATTACCATAATTTATATTCATCTATCGTTATTAATACATGTTTTAAGGCCTTGTTGTATTTCAAAATAAAATTAACATTACAAATAGTTTATATCCTACTTTTATAATTGATAATAAATGATAAAAACCTGTAAAAAGCGACACAAATCCGTGGTAAAGCGAATACAAAATAATCACCACGGCCAACCGGCATCTTGGTATATTTCACTAATTGCAAGGATTCTACTGCTAAGAACGGTTACACTGTACATTATTAATGTGCATCGGATTGATATTTTTCATATTTCATTATTTTAAAGGCCACATTTGCCTCAAAACAACATAATTTGCTTATTTTGTGATAACCACTTAAGTTGTAAACAAAAATTGACAATTAACGAAATAACGGAATACTTAAGTGCTGCCAGTAGTAATATAAACTATACTTAAAATGGTCATATGAAATTTGAAATCCCACTTAATTGAAGAAAAAACCTTTATAAAACAAACATAAATAATTAAATATGTCGTAATTTTTTTATTTTTAATTTATTTTTATTATTACGGCTTTTTTACATGAGAAAGTCCATTTTTAATTTATAATATTCAAATATTTATTATATTAAATCATTAATAATTTGGAAATAAGAAAATATTATTACATTTAAATTTAAAAGTAAAACAAAAGAAATAATAGAATTCCTGTTTTGTCGGGAAAATTTATTGCCATTCGTTTGTGAGCCATTGTTTTTTATTATTTTTCAAAACATATTGTTTTATAATTTTGTTCTGTACCCAATAAATTTTAATTCAATTGATTGACAAATTGAGAATCATCAAATTGTTAAAAACGCGTTGAAATTCATTTGTAAAAATTATTTAGTTTTGATCGGGTACCCAGGTATGTGATGACAAAAATATTTTATCTTATTGCTATCGTATTTATTATTTTAAAATGTTTCTAGTTATGAAGATTATCAAATAGGTACTTACCTAGGCAGGTTCGATAGTGGTGGATATGAAAACCTATGGCAAAATAAAAAAAATGCCTGTCTTATATCCAAATATGAGGAAAATGATATTCAGTTTATTGGTACCTTTCCCTAACTCATATCTTGTAGGCTTTAGTGATGTTAATCATATTATGATTAAAGAAAGAAACCGCCTGAATATTTCCGAAAGAGGAGACCTTCGTTTGTTCCTCATAAAAATTGAGCCAGATATCCAGTATTTAGTTTAGCAGTATCGGCCTCAGGCATCTCATTAATAATTTAATTAATTGAATGTAATTTCATCAGCCTTCATGCTACTATATATATATATCGTCGCTATAGGATTGGTTTGTCGAATATCCGTTTTTCTCGAAATCAACATTTTAATGCAGAATGATTTTTTGTATCTAAATGGACCAGAACCATCATTTTCTTTAAATTGCTTTGTAATGAAAACAGCGTTCATATGCTGTAAAAACAACAATTTAAACACCTTCATGAATTTAAATATAGGATAATGTAATTTGTTTTTCATCTACTGAACATTTTACATTTGGTCTATTCGACAAACTAATCCTATAGCGACGATATGCAAAAATCAATAAAAACATAGATTTTAACTACAGTAAGTTGTTTTATGAAGATTTATTCCGCCAAACTGAGCGAAAGTCTGACATAAAGTACTTGGTAAGTTATTTTCATTATAATATGCTTTAACTTGTCTTGCTGTAACTCTGCTTCATAAATTTTATAAAGTAAAGTTACTTACCTACTTTATAAATCTCCATTACTGTGGAACCGGTGGGCGGTTAGAAAATTGTACTACTAACAGAGATACAAAAGTGGGCAGTAGGTATAAAAAGGTTGAATACCCCTGGGCTAGATGGAGCTTCCGTTGGGGTACCAAACTGGAACGCGGCCACAATGAAAGGCGACAGTGACGACGATGACTTACGTAGCTGTTGTTATTTCTGTTTTTAGATTCATCTGAAGAAATTAATTGGTAGAGCTTATCATAAAAGTGCAAAAGAAAAATGACAAAATTGAATAAGAATGATGAAATGTAAGTTAGAATTACGTCATATTCTACTCACAATATTTAGAAGAAAAGGTTATGTATCACTGGTTTAAATCATTCATCGTTTATCCGTGTTTCAGATGCCTAGAATGCAACAGACCCATAAAGAAGTTGAATACTACGATCGTGAAGAAGACCTCAAAATGTAATTTGCACAACCATAATATTAAATTGTCAATTGTGCTTTATGTGACCAGTGGCGAAGGGTAGAGATAGGCTGTTAAGATTCGACATAAATAGTGCACACTAAACTTTGGCAGGCATACTTATTTGTTGTCATTTAACTAAGAATACAATTTGCAGATGGTCCTGTGGGTTTATTCTATACTTAGTGACCGCTAAAGTGATAACGTGATAAATATTATCAAACTTATGGTAGATTTTTATCAAAGTATCAGCACTTATTGTAACAATTACAATAAGATGTTTGTAATCGTTACAATAACTGCTAATACTTTGATACAAACCTAACCTAAGTTTAATAATATTTATCACTTTATCACGTTAGCGGTCGATTGGTATAGAATAGACCATGGGCCCCACATCGTCAAGCGGGCCCCTCTACCTATCGCTAAGCGTAAAGGCAGTGTGACGTTCCACAGTAGTGTTTTCCAAATGGTGTATGCGGTAAAATTAATCTGTATATTTAGTGCTTTATTGTATATTTTAATTAAGGCTATACCTCAGCTGAGGCATGGTCTAAAAAGATTGTGGCTAGGCGATGCGCGGATAGCGGGTCGCGGGTACAAATGACGCATGCCAAACAATATATAATTTGTCATATGAATCCAATATGTGTCCATTTAATGTTCTGTTCATTGATCTATCAGTAACAATAATAATATATTCATTGACATGTTTTCTTTTTAAAGTAAATGGGTAACGTTTTTAGTCATCTTTACACGATTTAAAAATTAATACCCCCGTCGCCATCACGAAACAAATTGACGTATTCACGCCTCGACGTTCGCTCTCCGACTGCCAGCGAGTCCAAAATTTCATCGCGCCTATAGTTAAAAATTATTTGCCGTTTCACTGAAGTATCGTCTTAATTGATTTTTAAAAAAACTATCTGCAATTTGTAGTCTTAGTTCAATGGAAACGATTACGTTTGATTGACAATGTTAAGTATGCACTATTTATGTTGGATCTTAACAACCTACTTCCACCCCTCGCCATTGTGGTGTAGTATATTTTTATCACAGAGTGGGGAATTTATTGAGGTTTTACCGGTGCCTCTGTAGTGCTGCTGACAATGTGATTGTGCTTTTGTTAATATATATTATCTCAATGCTTTCACCAACACCCTGTCGCTATACAAGTGAATATATCTTAAGGTCAATTCATTCCTATTCAATCGGTCCAATCCCTTAAATCTCAATCTATTATTTCACCTAATATCACGAGAATTCTCGTTTGCGGTACCGAGCGCGTTAATCAATATAATACAATAACAAAAAATACAAATAATCAATATAAAGTTAATGAATTATAATTTTCAAATTAGTTTGTTTACAAGTACAAATAATTGAACAAGAAATGCACTGTAAACTAAACACAACTTTAAAAACAAACACGACACACTTAAATATTCCTAAATACTATTTGCCGTATTTTTTGTCCGAAAAAATAAGTATAAATATTTTTTTCAATATTGTGCTCTGGCATTATTCAATTTTTCCGCATATCTGTCCATAAATATATTGCATAAATGTCCACAGAGGTGATTGCGCAAAACTTAAATAAAGGTACCCGAGTTGACCTTTTCTGATAAATCCACAGCTCGGGGATGCCGTTAAAAATGCAAGTGCATCTAAACTATCTACCTAAGTACCTAATTTCGTTATATTTCAATAAAATAATTTAAAAAACTAAAATAATAAATGCAAAGGCCCTAAAATATGCATTTATTTATTAAATGAGGCATCTAATTCCAAAAGCAATAAGTCCACATTGGGTCAAAATCGAGAAAAAAATACGCACGTATTCTTTGAACAATTTTACACAATATGTATTGATCTATAACTTCCAAAACGCGACATAACCCTACGAAAAAAAATATTTTAAGTCTCGATTTATTACAAAAAACGCCAAGTCCGTGTTTCATATTATTTAAAGCTTGGTTGATTTCACTCGTGTTTAAGTCAACCAATAAGGCAACGTTCAATATTGAAAAGGGCGTCTCCCATGCTGAAGCATCTGGTAAACTCATGGCAGTGCCACGGAATTAAAAAGTGAGGTACAAGTAGCGCTACGTCCAATTTTATTTTGCCTATATTTATTACATTTAAGAGTTTATCGGCTGAAACGAATTGCCATTTGGTTCTAATTTCGACATAGAATACAAAGGAAAAAATAATCTCACGTTAAAACAATTAATTGAAGCTTGAAACATAAAAACGTTGTTTCCCGAAAATATTGTGGACTTGTCGCTTTTTGTAATTAGACGCCTCAAATATGCACCAATGTCTCAAATATGCTCTAACGTCTCAAATATGCATTTATATAGACAATGAAATTTTATTTTTGGATTCTTCGTCTCTCAAAACAGATTTCTGCGCAACTCTCATAGCTGTGCATACACCCTAACAAAACTACACTACATAGAAATCCAGTCCCTAATATTTATATACATCTAGTTTAGATTAAGTCCGCTTATTTATTGATTTATATATTTTAAGTCCAGGTTGTGGCGTAAGTTGAAATTGTATTTTTTGACATATTACTATATTGCTTTGACATGCGTATATATAATTTTCACAGTGGCTCGTCGGAAACTAGGTGCGAAGGCAAAAGGCGCTCAATCGAAACGTGTGACACGAAGTGCCACAGTTAAAAAGAAGAATAAAAGAATAAAACGAGATGCCATTAAAGTCAAAATAATTGATAAAACAACATCATTATGTCTAAATACGCCAAAAAATAATGCGATGATGAAACTGCCGCAGGTATGACTTATGTAAAACCTTAAACTTATGTGTTACTCCATCATTAATCATTCTCTTCGATCAATCCACTGCTCGATGAAGGCCTGTTTAACTACAGTCGAACTTGGTTATTACGAGGAAGATGGGACCGACTGAATTTGCTCGTTATAAGCGTCACTCGTTATATCAGAGAATAGGTATTTTTAAATGACACATAACACAAAAAGCCACAATTCAAACAAAAATACACAATTAGAATTTTTCCTCGAAACAAGCATGGCATTCATAAACTCCAAAGAAGTTATCTATTGTAATGAACGCTGATAGGTCCATAGTGACTTCACAAGCCTTGGATTTTTTACATGCAAATTCAACCATATGCATGGATACTTTTTCAATATTGTCGGCGAAAACACCAATTAGGTAGGTACAAAAGCGTCGATGACATTGAGCTACTTTCCAAGCTGGTAGTCGGCGAGTTTAAAAGCGGGTGTATCAGCTAGTCCGATTGTGATGATGACACACAAAACTTTCCACTCGCTCAGAAGCTAACAAGCTAGCGAGTTGAAACCATCATTTTTGGTACTATTTGACAGGACATATTGAGTAGTTCGTTTTTTTACCAGCAGGTTCGCCACTATCAGACGCAGATTGGCCCACACGCCAGCGAGTAGCGAGTAATCTAGCCCGGCTTTCAACTTTTCTCGGTAGATTGTTTACAATCTGCTTGTAAGCTAGTTCGATGATGACTCTGAGCGAGTTTACAAGCAGGCTTGTAGCTTGTAAAGTAGCTCAATGTCATTGATGCTTTAGACACTTAACTAGTGTCATAAACGTAATCCGATCCCTGCGGCAACGGTCTACGATCGGATTTTATTGCTTAGGGTCGAAATGTTTTTAAACGATCGACACATTAACAGTTTTTAAATTTTTTTTGACAATATTTTAGCTCGGTATACCCGATAAGTAGCTCATTATAAAAGTTAATAAAAGTATGGAGAAAATCATAAACTAAAATGTCAACGAATGTTTCCTCGCTACATTCGAGATCTCGCTACGTCGGTGATCGTAATAACCGAGTTCAACTGTAATTATATTCTTGAACATGCATAATTTGACAACATCTCATGCATATACCCCACGGCCCCCACATCCTGAAGCGGGCCCCCAGGCCAGGATGTTTGGCATGCCCCTTACCTATCGCCAAGGTTAAGGGCAGTTCGATATTATATAAATAGTAGAGTTCCCCAAATGATATTTCACGGACCCCATGTTTCTGTGAGGTACAATTATTAAGGGTGTTCTGTGTGTTTTTAGTGATTTTTTATATATTATCTCGATAAATCCACTTGAATTGTTGACATAATATTATAAAGCACTGATCGCAACCCCCTTTTATGGTTGCCAAGTAACATGCGACTATTCGCTATATTGGATTTTTATTAGTCAGGAAACGCACATACACGTGAATAATTATTTAATTATATCGATCATATTTCATCATATATGAATAAATGTTAATATTTTTGCGGTGTCTGTTTATCTCACTTAACTGGTCGACCCCCCATGCTGGGTCCACCCTATGCCCGGGCCCCCAGGCTAGAGCCTCGTCGACCCC
Organism: Rhyacophila brunnea; assembly: GCF_057557595.1. Classification (NCBI taxonomy): domain Eukaryota; kingdom Metazoa; phylum Arthropoda; class Insecta; order Trichoptera; family Rhyacophilidae; genus Rhyacophila; species Rhyacophila brunnea. Next base: position 7,441,603 of record NW_028232785.1, read on the forward strand.
CCTTGTGGGCGCCATGATATACCCATTAGAAAAAATTCACCCGGCGGGACTCGAGTTTTTTTTTATAACATAGGTACTTGCATTTGAAAAAAAAACTAAATATTTGGAGTGGTCCGTGAAGTCGGTTTGTAATTAAGACATTTAATTGATACCTACATTGATGTAATACACAAAAACCAATAGCCAACATTAATAACGCAATTTGATAAGCATTTCGTGAAAAAACTATTGGTTACATTCGTCGTAATTAACTAGAATGCCCGTGGTTTAATCGAAAAAGCACACTGGGGCGAATCCAGCGGTTACAGGTTCAAGTCCCGTTGGGTGAAAGAAGTTTTTTTTAGTGGGTATTCTGCAGTTTTTTGGACATATTATTGTTCATCGCAGATCAGATAAGGAAAGACTGGCAGTTTTGGGTAGTCTCCAGGGAAGGCGAAGCAGAGGAAGTGCGTCCGTGCGCTGGCGGCGGCATTCACTCTGCCCTGCGAGAAGCAGGTGATCGAGAGGGGTGGAAAGTCTCGGTCGCTCAAACGATGAAAAAAATCCAAGGTGGTCACGATCCTCAGCCATGAGGGAACGACCGAGAAGATGAATTATTGTGGTGTTTACCAATTTAATAATGCTTTATGTGTTTACTCTCGTGGTGCAGTGGGTAAGGCGATGGCCTTCCACACGAGAGTTCTGGGTTCGATTCCCGGTCATGACAAAAACATTTATGTGTTTTTCTCAAAGCCTGGGTGTTTGTGATTGTTCAAAAATTACTAACAACCACCTTGTACGAAAAAGCAAGGACATGGTTATTAATAATTCTAAAAACAAAAAAAAAATGTTATTCTTAGTGCGGTTGCTGCCAAAAGTTGGTAAGTCGATAATTTAGGTATTTAGAGTTAACAACGGTTAATGTGTCTATACATAAATATCTATGCTAGAAAAAAATTAAGCAATTACTCCATAACATGATTTCGCGACTTACCAACTGTTGGCAGTGTTTATTGGATTTTACTTTTTTTTTTAGGTTGGCTCAGTCGACCCGGAAATGATACAGACTGCCATGGTCAGACTCAATAATGGCGATAAATTCGGCAGCACTGTCGCGGAAATCGCCAAAGAAATATCGGTGGGTACCTAGAGCAACACGTTTAGCTATCGTCGACCCTTTGACTCCCACTTATCCTGGTTACATGTAAATTGTATGTATTTTATTTCACCGTAGCATAGTTCGCCGTGAGCTTTCTTATCGGAAAGAGATCGTGGAGCATTTCAGACAATAATGTTCCAATTTTTTAAGATCCTAACCTAACCTAACTTAACAAATAATCCAGTGTATCGTCTATTTTCAAAATTTGTTTACACTGGCTTCCTGTAAGCCGACAAGAACCGTGTTTATTTAGACATGAATTTTATCTCAGTACTACAACTCAAAGAGGTTGGATAGTCTTTAATATGCGACCATATATTTCTGTGGGAGTGGTCAATGGTAGATGAAAGTCGATCGTGATTATTCGTGATGATGGAGAATTGAGAGTTTCTTTATGGTTACATAAGTACAAGGGTACAATCGGTACAATATAATAGAGGTAGGTGTTATTTTCCAAGGCATTAAGTTCTCTAGCAAGATACAAGTTTATCAAGTGAATGTTACGGAGAGAGGACCACACCATCGACCATTCCCACAGTGGTGAACCCGACGTTCCACGCAACCTTCTGAACAAGCAGACATGATAGCAACACAACCGCAAATTCAACCTATTCAAGATGATACCGGGAGGATACGACACACCTAGCCCCACCGCAACCAGTAACAGCGGACTTTCGAAGGTCGGAGAAGTCAACAGGGTCGCCGTACGAATTCCACCCTTCTGCCTGGAGGATCCAGAGATGTGGTTCTGCATGGCAGAAAAGAGTTTTACAGCATCAGGAGTCGTAATGGAAGAGACCAAGTTCAGGTACATCCTGGGAGCATTGGACCCACGATACGCTTCCGAGGTGCGAGACATCATATTACGCCCACCAGACGAGGGACAATACCAGCTTTTGAAAAAGGAATTGATACATCGCCTCAGCTCCACTCAAGAGCAAAAAACAAGACGTCTTCTAGAACACGAAGAGATGGGGCATCGGAAACCATCACAGTTCCTACGTCATTTAAGGACGCTTATTAATTTTCGACAAATTCCTAAGAATTGGGAAGAAGATGGGTAGGTTGCCACACACCATGCAGGTAGCGCTCGCCACCCAAAAGGACACACATCTAGACAAAGTTGCGGACCTTGCTGATGCCATGGTTGAAGCCACAGACCATCAATCTCGGAGGCAACTATGGAAACACTGATTGAGACCAGGATGCGGAAACTCACTCAAATGACAAGCATCCGAGATGAAATCACCGGCATCCACAGTTGCGACTCATGTCCACGGGTAAAACGGCCGACGAGAGAAGACACCCAAGGCAAATGCTGGTACCATCATTTATGTTCGGAGCAACCGCACAGAAAATTTAATTGATTAACATTAATTTGAAAGCGATTCATGTCATGGATTCTACTGACACTGCTTGGTTCTCACAGATATCTACCATTGATAGCCACATTTCCAATACAACAGGACAAGGTGAAGTGTGATACGGCGAACTGCATACGTACAAATTTCTGGGCACGACTTAACCTAACTAAATTCTAACATAGCAATTAAAAAAATAAGGTGATTTCAACATTATTTGACAAAAATATTGATTATTGACATATTGTATCTTGTTTTTCAAAATTCACAGCGGATGAACCCAAGATTCAAGGCTGACGGACTGAGGATGGATTTAGAACGCAAGATGAGATGCGCCTGCAAATCCGGTTAGTAATATCATGACTTCACGTCAGCGGCGAGCGGTGGAAGTAGGCTGTTATGATCCGACATAAATAGAGCACACAAAACTTTGTCAGTCAAACTTAGTTGTTTACTTTGAACTGAGAGTACAATTTGCAGATGGGGTTGGTTAGTTTTTAAAATTCAGTTATACCCTGCTTAAGCCAAACCGTAACAGTTAATGTAATATGCTATGGACGATACGTCAAAAAATAGTGCACACTTTTTCAGTCATACTTATTTGTTTTCGTTGAATTAAAAATACAAATTACAGATGGTGTTAGACAATTTTTTTAAGTTCATTAAATTAAACCCTGCATATTAAAAACCATACAGATAAAAAATATTCTTATATCTATAAAAGATCTAAAATTATGTATGATTTTAATGGCATAATTTTCGACATTGTATAGGTAGGTACACCCGATCCTCTTTTTGCACGGTTTCGAAATAACAGTTTAAAAAAAAGTACCGATTATTTCTTATTTACACTGATTTTTTTGCTTTAACACGGTTGAAAAAAACTAAAAAGCATAAAAATATATATTTATGTATGTACATATTTATCAAAAAATTGCGTTGCAATGGACCGCACACTGCTGGTGCATACATATGTTGTCACCGGATGCCGCCCAGACATACATACGTACATACATGGCGCCACTAGTCAGTCACTTTGGGTTTGATACAAGACGCGCCGCGTGCTTCAGTTTAAATATTTCCAGCGATGAGTGATTTTTCGCCAGCGAAAGCGAAAAACAGCAGTAAACGGACACGTTTATTGTCAAGTGGCGACACTGAATGAATATATTTCTCTGTGCTAAATTTAATTCATATCATATCAATAATAAATAAATTCAATTTATTTTTGGGTTCAATAATTTCGTATTTTGAGCTGATTTTATGTAATGGAACCTATCTACCATTTTTGTATGGGCACCTTATCTTTTTTTACACGGTTTTGTTTTGCACGGTAGTCTTTGGTATGTATCTCCCATGCAAAAAGGATCGGGTGTACTAAAGGGGGGGTGGACATGCTCAGCGTAGGTAAAAATGGAGCTTTTGTTCTATTTTTAGCAAGAGGTTTAAAAGAATACTATTTTATGTAATAAAAATACTTTATGCAGTCATCAAATGTTTAAAATAAATATAAAGGATAATAAGGCTTCAAAAATATATAAATAGATTATCTACAACGTTTAAGGTATGTCCAGGATCATGCTTTGAAAATAGAAAAAAAGCTCCATTTAGACCCACGCTGAGCACGTCCGCCCTTAAATGAATATTTTTTTACTAATATCTACTCTGGCTTTGATTAGACGAGGTTTATTTAAAATTTAAAAACTAACTAACACTATGTATACAATTGTTGTCTTAGCTCAATGAAAACAGCTTAGCTCACGTTTGACTGACAAAGCTTAATATGCACCATTCATGTTGAATCTTAACAGCCTACCTTCACCCTTCGCTTCCGCTTCATGTATATTATGGACAAGAGACAGTGAGAGGGGTGCCAAGGTAAGATAAGGCAATATAACAGGCACGATCTAGAAAGAGTTCTTCAAGAGTAAGCGAGATGCGATGTTGTCATCTAAAGGCGTCTATATGCAAAAACAAAAATGTTCAGGAAAGATTAAAAACACTAAACTTAGCGAAATAAAAAGGTAAGTACACACTTACATCAATTTCAATGTTGTTTATTTCGAAAGATAAGCAGTTTATTATTTTAAAATCGATATTTTAAGATAACACAGAATAGAGCAAACAATAAAAACATAAAAATAAAAAAATCGAATTTAAACAAAGTTCAATCTCTTTGAATTTAAAGTATTAAATTGTACATCGCATATTATAGACCTCTCTTCCATGTTAGCCAACCTTTCCGAACGAATTTTGGCAATAAGTGTGGCGATATTATGAAAATGAAAATCCGCACGCTGTGTATACTGTTATATAGGCCCTTTAAATACTATAAAATCACTTTTGATATCAATGTTTTATATACACCCTGTCAAGAGCGAGCTGGCCAAATTCCGGGAAGGCAGGCTGCAGGTACAAGACTACGCGATCCTACAACAACTTATAGTAGTCGATACCTGCGATAGGTCATTATTAGACTTTTTTTATTGTTATTGTATCACATAATCCCATTTGGAAAATGCTGATGTAATATCCTGTTTTTTTTCTGTCCAGGCATTGTCGAGAAGGTCATAAACTCTGACAGATATGTGCTGCCGAAGTTCGCCGGTGTCAACTGTTTCAACAACCAAATCGAGAGCACGTCGAAGCAGACTAAGTGGGACAAATTCTGGGAGTGCTTCCGCAGTACAAACTATTTGGCTGTCTGCCGTAAGGAGAGATGCGATGATACCAGAAACGAAGACTTCTTCAAAGGTGGCTATCCGGTGAGGACTGTGTTGGAAACGATTTCTCATTCTCTTCCATCGTTAAATTCAATATTCAATAAGCCGAATGAAGAAATACCAGCTTCTTGTAGTGCGGTAACAGATGCAAACATGTCACACTTCCCTGAAGCATTCGACATGCCGGACGTTGAAACACCTAGTCTGCGGACAGATGAAAACCTTGCGCAGTCAACTGAAGATAAGACTGATGTAGAAATGCCCAGTCTGCCGGCGGATCGTAACCTCCCCGAGTACAATAGAGAATTCGACAATTCCTATATAGAAACGTCTTTACCTGCCGGTCCGTCAAGTGAAGAAAACATTCCGATGCTCACGGGAGAATTCAACGAGCCGGATAGAGAAACGGCTGCATCTTCTACTCCGCTGACGGACGGATACCCTTCCGAGTTCAAATTTGAAGTGCCCAATGAGATAGCTGGCTTGGAAGAAGAATTTATGATTGAAATGTAAATGTCGGTGCAGTGCATGACAGTCATATCGTCTAAGTGTTGTAGGTTGTAGGTTTTTACCTACATATAAATTTACTGTCTGAGTGTACGCTACTTACTCTACTGTTTATTTTTTGTTACGAATTGCTCCCCCTCGTTTCGACAGCCAGCTTTCGCCAAAGGGTGCGACGGTTTGTCTGTAATATTTTTTTAATGGTGGTGTACGCTTCTGCTCAATAGCAGAAGCTCTCCCAGAATTTCGGTACTGCATTCGGACATTTTTGATTTTTACAGTATTATTGAATCTCATGTGACTTGTCTAGAATATTTTTGTTTCGGTGAGCATCTTTATTTTTAAATTTCTGTCTGTCTATTATAACTCAAAAACCACTGGACCAATATCGATAACACTTTCGCAGCTTATAAACTACATTGTTAGAGCAAATATGGTAGAGTTTCATATCGATATCTCGAAAGGTTCCGAAGTTAAGATGAAAATTCTTGAAACAATTCATCATGAGTTGGTAAAGATGTCAGATAGCAGCGGCGAAGTAGGGAGGTGAGGTTCAAGTAGAGATGCGTACATCTTATTATTGTCTATCTAATTGTATCAGTCTATTTCTTCATTTCGTCTACATCTACTCTATATTTAAAATATTTCACGCAGACAAAATCGCGGGTTGTCACCGATTCAATTTTAAGCTTAGTGCGGATCGAATCGTGGCACTCCTGCACTCGGTCGGTCATGTGGCATAGCCAACCTTTAATTTCTGATGGGAGCATAAACAAGAGCACAAGAGCATAGACAACTGAAGCTTTATATCAACAGTTTCCGTTTAGTTATAGCGTTATGCTGTGGAATTGTTGCTACATCCGATTCAGTATTAATCTCAAAAATCAAGATAATTCATGTTGCCTATATGTAGTATTTAGGTGACGATGTAAAATGTTAACTGTCGTTTAATTTTGTATTATTTTTTAAATCCTGTTAAATTATAACGTATCAAACTGACGCAAAACTGCGTCAGATAAAATATGTTCTTGTTTACTTATGCATGTGAATCGAACAAAATAAAATGGTATTCATTAATAAATCAATGGAGTTATCATTTACTTGGTAGATTTTACAGAATGATAATAACATAAATCATTTTTAATTCTAGAGGCTGGATTATTAGTCGATAGCTATTTTGGTAGTGACACGTTACCAAGACTACAAAAATTCTTCTTCTTCGGCCATGTTTAGCCTCTAGATGGAGCATATGGATACCACACGGCACCACCAAGAATCCTTGTCGCTCGCCAGTCTTCTTGCGCTATTCCAGGTCATAACGGCATTCCAGTATACACTCTACAGATAGTATTTAGCGGCCTTCCAGGACACCGGAATCCAGTTCGCTTGAAGAACAGGCAATTCATAACTCTTTCAAATCTTCTGTGTCTTTGGCTTTTCACCACTAAGATCTATCGCAGATCCAGAGGGTTTTAGGGTAGCTCTGTGGTCATTTAGAACCTCTTGGGTATTGTTGTATGTAATTATTTGTCCGCTAACATTGCCTTTCCTTCATTTTAGCGACATACATTGCATACTCTTGTCTGCTTCCGTATCCAATGGTGTTTTTTGTAATCTTTCCACATTATGCCCAACATGAACCTGTCAATGTCATGCTATACTATTCTTTCTTAGACGATCTTTGGCGGTCTATGATTCACACGTAAGAGAGTAAACGAAAGAAAACGTAAATATAGAGTTCATACTGACGTTTGAAACGCACTCCTCTGGCAAAAGTGGATTTTCTAGCTGGAATCGCACCAATGGATGGATGTCCGCAGAGAAGTAGCCGCCAATGTAAATTACACAGCCCGAATGTGCGATGAAAGACACCCACTATGTAGAAATACACCGACACAATTACATTTGAAGTCCAGGAAAATCTTCCTTAAATGCCGCGAGAGACGGAACTGCATAGCCTTCACGTAGGGGCATGCAGAACCACTGTTTGGAGGACAATGAATCGCATACGATCTAGGGTGACCAGAACTAAAAACAATATGAAGAAGTGGAGATCCTCTGATGATTCTCTAAACTGGTAATATGGTGCCTGCGCAACAGTTGACAGTTTATCTGCTGGTTGCATCCAGCTAAACTATCGGTGACATAGATGCATCTCTCGGACAGACACGACAGAAGAAGAAGTAGAACTCAGCATCGTATCTCCTCATCCAATTGTCGCCGTCACCGTTTGGCCCATAAATACAGCAAATTAATTTTCTTTCAATAATTCATACCCATTCATTTACTGACCACCTTCAAATTGTATCTAAAATGAAAGCCAATTTCTTCTTTTTTAAATGCGTCTTTCTATGATTCGTCATATTACTCATGTACTTCGACGTAAATTCACAATCGCCGCACTCAATCAGCTTTCTTTCGACGTGCGTCAACTTGTGCCGCCGCAGACCGCTCGACGTCCTGAACTTAAAGCTGCAACTGCCGCAGCAAAACGGTCGTTCACCCGTATGTATATATCTGTGCGCTTTCATCTCACTGGCTCTAGCGCTTTTATACTGACAAACATCGCAACTGTACGATTTAACACCGCTATGAATCAAATTGTGCGATTTCATATCACACTCTCTTTTGCAAGTGTAATCACAGATGGCGCAAATAACAGGCTTCGTGCTGTCAGTGTGAATTAACCGATGTTTTCTTACGTCGATTATAGTTTTAGTTTTAAACTGACATATATCGCAAGAAAACGGTTTCTCTTCCGAGTGTATTACTCTGTGTCGCTTCATATTGTTTGCTCTACGACATCTATAATGGCATATATCACAAGCGTACGGTCTGTACTCCGTATGTATAATTTCATGCTTTTTCAATTCGCATAGTTCCGTAAACATAAAAAGACACGTAGGACATTCAAACTGCTTTACAGCCGTATGTATCCGCCGATGACGTTTCATATGACTGACTGTCTTAAAAGTACCGTTGCAAACATCGCACGAATACGGTTTCGCATCGCTATGCAACGTCTTGTGCCTATTCAGATGACCCAGCGTCCTGCACTCGTAATCGCACTCCGGACACTTGAAAGGCTTCTCATCCGTATGCGTCATTTTATGTATTTTCAAGTGGCTCGATTTGCTGCATCTGTACTGGCATAAATTGCAAACAAACGGTTTGATATCTCTACTCGGCGGTAATTCGTGGCAGTCTTTGTGTTGTTTTAGTGTTTTTAAGCGGTCGAAATACCTGTTACAGAAACCACATACGAAATTACGGTTGTAAAAGGACAACCTAGGTAATTGAATTACTGGTGTTTCTTTTGTTAATTCAAATTGTAGATTTCTTTTATAAGTCATTGACAAATAATCGTCTATAGGAGTTTCTAGTCTGTCCTTTTTTCTACTTAGGATATCTGTAAATATTTTATTATATTGCCACGTGTTTCGTTTTAAATTATTACATACTTCTTCTTTTACCGGTGAATCCCTATCTATGTGACTAACTTCAGAGTGATTTCTTCGGTATTCTTGTAAACTGCAGTTAAGAGACAGATCTGAATGGATTTCACGGATTTTTTGAGCTGCATCGTTTGTAATCTAAAAGAAAAAACATTATGCATTATATCAGGGGCCACATTCGTCTATTAGTTTTAATTATAGTCCGTTTACGCGTACATCCGCCCCTGACCACAAAAGAGAAGATATAAGAAGTGTAAAAATATAATATATGCCAGTGGCGAAGGTAGGCTATTAAGATCCAACATAAATAGTAAACACTAAACATTGTTAGTCAAACGTATTATTGTTTTCATTGAACTAATTCTACAAATTGCAGATAGTCTTGGTTATTTTTTAAAAATCAATTAAACCCTGCCCCATGAAACTGTAATACTGTAGCAATCATACCACTCATTAAATGAGTGACACATTTTAATGTTTGTTTTGTTTTCAAAACAAAACAATAGAGCGATAATATTAGTCATATTTTCTCAATCATAACTAGATCGGTAGGGCCTGATATGATTCGTAATTGCGACATTATCTCTTGTAATATATTATGTATTGCATTTGTATAAATTGGAAGGACAGTGTAGGAATCCCTCATCGAGTCGATCACGAGTTTGTCACTCGACATAGTCAACCATCATTCCACTCGAGTCCAGTCTCTCAAACAGATCTCAATCACATTTCCTACCAGTGTAACTCTCTGTACACTGCATCAAGACCAGTGACGTCCGGTGGGGGTAAGCAGATTGAACGTCGCTTGGGGGCGGCAGTTACCCAAAGGGCGGCAAATCGAGAAGAATCATTAGGTGTATATATAGAAATAGCTACCTAAGCTTAGTAATAACGGAAATATCTTTCCATTAAAAAAATCAGCTATTAGATACCTTTTTTATGGGGTTCGCGCAATGACATTAATATGGACGAAGCATCTAGAAAATAAAATGACACTCACTTTGTGTCGGGTCTGCCGGATGGCGAAATTCATATTTTAATATCGGTATCCTTGCTCAAATGAACATTCTGCTTGCAAGCGGTCTGGCGACACCGCTGGGTCTGCCCATACAAAATTTCTGACTGTCAGGTTTCGACTCCACCGTTATTATTGTGTTACAAAATGCCAATGTGCCTAGTTAAAAATTGTAAAAAAATCTACTAAACACTCCAAGAAAGATGGGATATCACTTTTCATGTGTTAGTATTATTTATTATTTATAAAATGCCATTTTAAGATATTGATGAATGTTTATTCAATGCAATTGAATGACAGGAACCATTGGACAGTCAGTCGCCTGTGATTCGCTGAGCTCACTTGCGTCTAATCTCCGAGAAGTCGTAAGTAACCGAGAATCTGTTTCTAACGCAATGAGTCATGACACTAATACGCCATTACAATAAAGGTTATATTACTAAAATTCTCGAAGCTTGTATCGCATAATGGAAACGGATTCGTCATATGGTCACGTTACATCTACCTATACATCTGTGAATGACTTTCATGTACAATTTCTCGTGCGCGCCGGGTATGAAGTGAGTTGTCCATTTAATATGTCATTGGGTTCGCGATGTCTAGTTTACTTCCGTTGTCCTTGGACGTCACGTTCTTGGTGAACAGCAATGACACGTGCATACCTAATTTAAAATTTATCCAAATATGTACCTACCTATCTGAAATCGTAGAATCGCAATATTGTCTATTGAAGCAGAGATGGCATTTAAATTAGATTTAGTGGTATAAGTATATCTTGTTAGTAATGTATAAATACAACACATTTCTTAAATATATGAGTCACAAAAGGATGATAAAAAGTAGGTACTGTATATAAAAAATGTGGTGGTATTTTGGCACTGCCTAGGGGCGGCATTTTGTCTAGGGACGTCACTGATCAAGACAATAAACATCTATATCCATCTACATCGCTGCCTCTATCAACTCACCTGCCTCGACCATCTACTGCCAAAATACATTTTAGATTAATGGTCCGTAATTTTCTAAAAAAACATTTGGAGTACAGGTATAATTCTTGTAAAAACGAGACCTCTTTTATCGGTAGCATAACGCTCTACCTACCCTATTATCGGTGGTTAGCAAACGGTTGTTTTAATTACCTTTTCACAATGATTGTTTCTTTCATTCATAGTTCCACATTTAGGCGATAAGCGATTGTATGAATATCTATCAAAACTTCTATGAAAAGAGTCGGGCGATTCCGTTTTGATATCTCTATTAAATTCTTCATTGAAAGAGTGTTTTATATCTTGGATTTCGTGCTTTATAAACACTGTTTGGCTCGAACAACCAGCCGCAGAACTAAATTCATTCAATTTTCTCTCTTTGGTGTCATGTTTCGCTGAGTCTATCTCGCAATGGCGCGTACGTTCGTCATTTTCTTGTTTGATATTCATTTTGGGATACTTTTTAATACATCCAACCGATTAGTTGTCGGTTTTGGTGACTATATTGCGTTTATTGTTCAATGCTATCGGCCTTTGTTTGTGGTTGTTTTAAACGTCAAAACAGTATATGGTCAAAACGTAGAATGCGCATAGACAATCGATCGATTGTCAAATTTTATAGACAACAGAATGCTCTGAAACAAATAGTTCATAATTTTATTAATTGTAAAAAAATCCTTATTATATTATTTAAATGAAGACAACATGATACTAGTATTATATCTCAACACGTTTTCAATATTGTTATACGATTACAGCCACATTCGTTGGAAAATAAACAAATGTATCGTGTTGTGATTAGTATTATGACAGCTGTCATTTGATAAAGTAATAAACAAAAACATAAAAACAATGCTTTGACCATAGACATTTTTGTGATATTGCCTATAGAAAAATACTTAAAATTAATTCCATTAAAATTCCGCGGCACAATCGCCTGACAAAATAATCTACCATTAGCGCTCCACGATACAATGAGATTTGATAAAAGATTTTAGATTAATTTTTCACGCCTCATAAGTGAACATTACAACTCTACGTACCATAATAACCTATCTTATGCTACTTAACATTGTCACATCAAAATACACTGCATAATAGTATGTAGGTAGGTTTTGAGTTAGGTATACATTTTTTACATCTAAAAATAATAATGTAGGTAGGTATAATACCTACTTTGATTTTTTCCAATTTAAGTATAGTTTAGATACAAATTGTATGGGCCATTTCCAATATGTTTATTTTTAAAGCTACTTTGTTGCGTTACCATTTACTTATAGCAATATTTGAATATTAAAATACAACTGTACTGTCAGTCTATTTTAAATATTCACCAGCCTACAAAAACAGCTGTTATTATTTTGCCTTCACAATTTGTCTATGTTATTGATCGGCGTCACCTGAAATCCGTTCTTCGTACGTTTTCAGATTGTCGAAATTGTTAAAATTATCAATGCCGCAGGCGTAATTTTTAACAGGGATTACGCGAGGACACAGTGATACGCACGACGGACGTGCCAAACGGCCGAAATGAGCAAGAAATCAACCGATAGCATCGCATTCGTTGAAGTTCCCATCATGAATTTTGTAGAAGCCGAAATGAACTCGGACTTCTCTGACGAAGGACCCTCCACCCACGACGTTTTCATCAAAGAGGAGGAGGATACCAACAGAAAGAAAGGCAAGGAGGAAGAAGACGACGGCTCCGATTGGAATTCGTCAGATGAAAACTCGCTGGACGACTTGGAAAACAAGAAAAACAGATTCAAACAGGATCAACAAAATTCAGAGGTAAATCACCGTTCCCTGTCAAAAACAGAGCGCATATAGAGTGACGTCTCTAGGTAAAGTGCCGCCCTTAAGCAGCCTTAGAATGACGTCCCCTTACATTTTTAGTCTCATAGTGTATACCTACCTATTTTACTATCTAAAACTGACAGTTTATTGCAATAAGAATCTTTAAAAGAATGATTTAGGTAGGCACATAATATTATCTACTGAGGATTTGAGCATTTCTACGAAACCTCCTCTCAATCAGCGATGGTTTTAGGTACGTGTAGGTCTGAGGCACTGAAAAGTTTGAAGGCCCCCTTATGATTTCTTTAAACTAATCTCTGCATCCGCATCGCACGCTTGATCTTATTGTGTCATCCCCTAGCGGAGGTCGGCCACCATCAAGGTGATTTTAGCTTTGTCGTCTGCTACCCGGAACAGTTCAGTGGAGCTGCACTCGTACCAATCACGGAGGTTCTTAAGCCACGAAATGGGGCGCCGTCCTCTGCTACGCTTACCATTGATCTTTCCTTGAATGACAAGTTGGGGAATACTGTACTTTTATCCTCATAATGTGGCCGAGATACTGTACTTTCCTGATTTCATTTCGATCCATTCGATTGAGAACTTCAATATTTGTCACCCGGTCAGTCCTAAAAATTTTTAGGATGCGTCTATACAGCCACACCTCGAAAGTTTCAAGTCTCCGTGACATCTCTTGGTTTACCGTCCATACTTCCATATCATAGAAAGGAATTGAGAGAACATAATAATGTACCATACGCAGTCTCAGACCTAGGTTAAGGTCTCGATTGCTAAGGAGGCGTCTCATTTTGAGAAAGGCACTCCTTTCAATCTCAATTCTAGCTTTTATTTCCTGAGACTGGTCCTATTTCTCATTGACCCATGTACCCAAATATTTAAGAATGGGTCACACATTCAATTGGTTCGCTGTAATCACAAAATTTGTGTTGGTGTCTGGAGTCGCTATTTTTGATACTAGTAATAGTTTTGTTTTTTTGAGGTTCATGTTTAAACCATAAGAATTACTGACCTCATTAACCCTTTCTACCAGTTGATGTAAACTCTTTAAGCTGTCAGCAATCTTGATTGAGCACGCTTGATGATAAACCGCAATTGCTTTCAAAAGTTGTAATGATAGTAAGTATTCATTCCTTAATATGCTGCCCCTAAGCAACACGTGGCCAGCCTACCCCTACGGGACGTCAGTGCTCCACGGTGAGATATCTTAATAAAATATTTACAAGGACTACTCGGTTGGACATTTTCCCGATCAATTTCAATACAAACACAAAAAGAATGAACTTAGAAACGTTGACTGATGGATTCAAACTGTTGATTCATTCTGCAAGAAGCATTTCATCTCCTCCACCGTGGGCTCAAAAATTTTGTCCCAACCGGGTAGTTTAAGCGCTGGCCTATAGTGTCGTGGGTCCCAAGTTCAAATCCTGGGTCTGACAAATACACGTCATATTGTTTTTCAATTTCACGATGGCCGCACGACTTAAGCGTCGAACTACCACGACGTCGGTCCCAGGTTCGAATCCTAGGGTCTGGCAAGTAGGTACATATATTGTGTTTCAATTTGTGTATGAGTCAGAGTATGGACCTAATAGGTTGAGCAAGTGGCCGACATCCATTTCTCGTAAAAACAAAATCTGTTAATACAAATCTCCACCATGTGGAGGCCCATAATATGATTTTATTAGGATCGGACATGGTCAAAAAAAAAATATTTTTTGATGTTGATGCAGTGAGAAAAAAAAGTGCTTGTCGGTTCACGGGAAGTCAGGTGGGAACCGTGCTGATTTTCATAGCCGATTTTGGCAAAATTCATAAATTCAAGAATGAAACCTAACCTAACCTAAGAAATAATCCAGTATATTGGTTATTTTCAAAATTTGTTTGCCGCTGGCTTCCCTTACCGACAAGGACCGAAAAGAATACTCCTCATCTACGACGATGATGCATTTATGATACGTTAATCGTTGATTTTAATGTATACATGTCTTAAACTTGGTTTAGCGCCTGTGGTGGAGTAATTGATTGTTTTGATTAGGCTGTATTTAACTGGTGGATCATTGACTATTATTAATTCATTAAGCCCCTGACAAATTCTACGTATGCAGATGGCTGTATCACATTTAACCGTGCGCTGTTGTATCGGAAACCGATGGTCGTATACCATTGAGATCAAATTCATTTCTAAATAAAATACTTTAAAATAGGTACGTAATAAAATAAGAATGTTTAGTATGAAAGACAGAAGAAAATAAGTAGGTACATAAATTAGATAATATACAATCTTATCGAATAATATATATAAAATTTTGGTAGTTATCAAGTCGTACATATTAAAATTAATGTTCTAATTGAATCTAATAAAAATAGAATATTTGTCTGTCTGCAATGCTCCATGAATGTGTTATTTTTTGATCTCAGTGCTATACAGCCATCTCTTTTCGGTACGACATCTCACAGAGAACTATGATACGGCAAAATGTAATACGTACAATTTGTATATAACCCTGCCTATCCCCCTGGCACTATATAAGGCTTTCTACGACCTCTTTGTGTAGTGTTATTTTTAGTTTTGGGGCAGCAGGATAAGAAATGAACATTTTTGTCAATTCTAGAATCTGGCGCAGTGCGGTCTTGAAATGGAGGTGGAAATACCGGGCGCGTACACTTGCGAAGTGCCCATAGACAACCCGGCCCCCCGCTCGAAGAGAGCCAAACGAAAACGCCGCGTGCGGTACGGCGAGATACGCACGGAGCGACGCGTCACTCGGAAAAAACGGATCCTCGACTCGTACAACGAAAGCAACGGCTTCGATGATGACGATGATAAAAACTTTGTCTGCGACGTTTGTTACTTTGTGTGCGATAAAGAACGCGTACTTGCAAAACACAAATTGACTCATGATAACAAACCACACACGTGCGAAATCTGCGGACTCAAATTCAAACGACGCAGTTATTTAGAGCAACATAAAATAACGCACTCGGATCATAAACCGTTTACCTGTGAACAATGCGGTTATAAATGCAAACGCTCCAGCAACATGCAACAACATAAATTAAGTCACAGCGACGTGCGACGTTTCGCATGCGATATATGCGACTTCAAATGCAAACTCGCGTGCAATCTACGGCAGCACCGGTTGATTCACGGCGATCAAAAACCGTTTGGATGCGACCAATGCGATTTCCGTTGCAATTTCTCCTGCAATCTTAAAAAGCATCGGTTGATTCACACGGAAGAAAAGCCGTTTGCGTGCGAGCTGTGCGGCTATAAATGCAAACACGCCTACAATCTACAGCAGCATAAATTGGTGCATACCGGAGAAAAGCCGTTCGGTTGCACGCAGTGCGAATACCGATGCAAGTTGGCATCCGGTCTACGGCAACATCAGCGTATTCACACGGGCAATAAACCTTTTCAGTGCGATCGGTGTAGTTTTAAATGTTACACGTCCGGTAACTTGAAGAAACATAAAACAATACACGAAAATAATCCGGTCAATCAGCAAATTAATCCTGTTAACGTGAATATTGGCAACACTGTTGATGCTGGCATTTGAATATCTTGTCTGTTACAATTTCTTCTTAGTCACCATGCCATTGCTAGTATTCTTGCGTATTCCAAGGTTATGCTAAGTTTTCATAGCTCCGCCGTATAAATCCCGTGGATGGTATTAAAAGGATGCCAAAATCTAATCGGTTTGAAGAAAAAGCAGGTCAAGTTGACACTTTCTTGGTGTATCTGTAGCATTTGTCTGTCAGGTGTAATACCACTGCATGCGGTAGTTTCGATTCAGCGTGAGATTACTCTGACCTTCGTAAAATGCCATGACTCACTACCGTAAGAATGCAAGCTTTGAACGAGCAGCGCGTTGTTTTTAACCGAGTACAGCCGTGAGTCCTAGACATTCTGCATCGAGTTAAGTGACACTCCTGTCATTACCATGAGGATAGCGAGCTCTGTTTGTGATGATGTGCACCCTCAGATATTTAAAACTCTCGATACTTAAGTTTCAAATATATTATGATCACGTTATGTGCTGTCACGTGATGTCACTAGCTGTCGCTACGGGAAAAAAGGCATGTTATGTGGTTTTTCTTGGTATTTAAAATGATTTATCAGACTGATGCTCCCATCCCGTTGCACACTTTGAACCTTTAAACGAACATTTTCAGTTAGCAAAATCAGCCGAAATCGCCATAACAAAAATGAGGTCACCTCGCGCGTACCGCGCAGCATCGACACGCGCATGATTCAATGAACGTTTTTTATCATTTTCTACATGTCTACACATTTTCGACTAATGTCAAAATCGCGTGTTTTTTGTTTTTAGCGGTTGGCACTGTATTTTCTGTTAGAATGTTATCTATTATCTATGGATGCAATATCGCAAGTAATTTTAAAGTATTCACACGTAGAAACTGTTAAAATTAATTGAAATTAGCATGAATAATGAATAATAATTCAAAATACTAATACATTAGAGTTGGCACTCTCCATCATTGAATTAATAGAGATAGTGATCGTTCAAAATATTCTGCGGCATAACGAAACCATAGACTAAATTTGTCACCGTGACAGCATGACAGAACGCGACGTGCATCATAGTGCATTTGAACCTTTACTTTCGATGCTCTGCCTGTTGGTAATCTAGATCGAGACAGGTGCTACTGGGTGTAATATCTTCAAATATCCTCGTCGTCGCCTGAATAGATACTGCAGAATATCTCTGTAAGTCTTGTGGTGGACGCTTTAGGTTTTGCAATGAATTCCTTAACCTTTTCATTCCATCTCGTCGGCGTTCAACGTGTACCCTTTTTACTGGGCACACTACTCAAAACAAAAATTGTCTGGACGGACCTGTAAGAGTTGATAAGTACAGATGGTATAATAGCGACACCATTAAAGCGACGCCGTAAAACTTCATTATAAAGAGGCTTTGTTATAATACTCACCACTGTAAGAGAAATCATTTTAAAACCTAGTACTTACAGACCTTCATACGTCTGTATGCTTAAATACATAAGTATGGCTATGTATAGAACCGCAAACTTGCGTTTAGTTTCAAATAACTGTTCGCTATTTGAACAATTTTATGTGAACAGGTGTACATAGGTGCAAATAAGGTTTATCATTAAAAAAATTATATTTTAATTTTGTAAATAATGTGAAATATTATAACCCGCTATTGGATATAGCCATTGTTGTTTGTATATATAATGCATTATATATAGCTAATGAAGCATGTTTTACTGTGTATATATACTTAAATATAGATAATTTACTATTATATTATATATAAGGCTTACATTTCCAAAAACCTGTAAGTCCACATACATACTAATAAGATCATATGGGCCTTCACAGAGTGGAAGTTTGTATTAACAAAATTTTGTTTTTACCCGAAATGGATGTTAGCCACTAGCTCAACCTATTGGGTCCATACTCTGACTACAAACACAAATTGAAAAACAATATATATATTGTGTATTTGCCAGACCCAGGATTCGAACCTGGGACCCTCGACATTATCAGCTGACGCGTAAGCTGAAGTGTACGCCGTACATATTACTATATATTAATTGTATTGTCACACAATACTCAATTCTCCATACATTTTTTTTTTTTAGCTAATGAATGACTAAATATCCAAAATGTGTTTTATTTATAATATGTGCGGATAATCCTGCGATCGCTGGGGATATTTTTCGATACTGGCGAAGGGAAATTATTCATAAAACGCACGAAACATAAAATATTCATGAGTGGACTTATCGGTATTTGGAATTAGATGCCTCATATGCGCTATTATTTGAACTCCGTTATGCGTTTGAAGATCCAAGGTTTATTGCCAAACGGACGTACATAATTGGCACAATGCTGCTTAATTTTAAACTCTCAAACTGACATTGCAAAAAAACGTTTATATATAGATGGAGCCTAAATAAATGAAAATGAAACTGAAAAAAGATTACTATGACTAATAATGAAGTTAGTTGCAGGTCGTTTTGAATTGTATGTTCATTTGTAAAGTAAACTTTACAATAGTATCACTTGCATATATCAAAAACTGCAAGCAATTCAACATGATTTTAAATTCATTTGACCGGTCATTTCTGTAAATTGAATTGAATTGAATCGAACAGATTCAAGCTGTGTACTGATTTTCCTAAAAATAATTATGTTAACAGATCGAAATTGATTCTGTACAAAAAGACAATCATACATGGTCTTACTGACTATCAGTGGCGTAGCAAGAGGGGTGGGCACAGGGAACTCAGAAATAATGGGAACTGAAATACACAACGGGTAAGGCGATAGCAGGTAACCGACTCGAGTAAGGATGAATCCGTGTTAAACTTACACACGTGTCTAGAATACGTTTAACGTCGAATACACAAAACTGCTCTCGGTTTATACATTTACGCTCCTTTAATGTTGGTGTATTACACACACTATTGCACGTGCATAATGCGTGCTTCATTTTCGTAGGACACTCACACATTCAAAAGCCTGCTTCACCATGCGGCATATTGAATATAGCCTATTGGTATTCTATTTATTATCTGTTCTGTGGGTGGGTAGCTGCGGGCACAGTTTGGGGAAGGGTGCACGAGTGGAGTTTCACTGGCCGATGAAACGTTTTCAGAAATGTGTGCTTTCACAAAATATTAAAGAAATATTTGTATAATATGTGTTATAAAAGGCAATATTTGAGAATGACATTTCAGCTTCATCTGTATCAAACAAAATCTTCTTCAACGTCTGTTTGCATAACGCTGTTCATTTAATAGTCACCTAAATCATATGTACTTAATTTTTTTTTATTAAGAGTCATTAGGCGGTTGTGTTTATAGTGAAGGAATCAAACTGCGCAAATAGTCTACTACGCAACGGTAAAGAGACACTACACCACTGTTTAAAGAGTGGGGATTCGTGTCTTTTATCTCAAGCCAAACAAAGAGGCATGAGCTCATTGCTATGCCATACTGCCTCAATAAATTTCTCCATAACAGTTGCCTTTAAGTGACGAAGCAGCACTAGTTTCAGACGAGATAGCGGCAGAGTGCTGGAGGTGGACGCTAGCTTAGCTTCATTGACAGTGGAGATCCGGTTTCACTCATGTGGGAGTCCATGAGTGCTGCAATACAAATCAAATGATTCGACAAGATTACTCGAGCTTGTGATGAATTTGAAATTAATTCTAAAATAGGGATTGTCGAAATTCCTCTTTCAAAATCCCATAAGTAAATGGCGTCTTTACACGTGTATGGATTTACTGGCACCAATAGTGTGTAAATTCAACTATCGCGATAATAACTGTTTACACATAAATGTGCTATCTGTCTCACCAATCTCATTCTTCAAGCGTAAGCGAGACGCGTTGTCATTTTATGATGCTATTTGACTTGTTATGATAATTGGTAAATCGTCGCCGTAGACGTCAAGGGAGCCAAGCCACAAATTTGATAAAAATGAGTAAAGTATACAAAAGCATTTTAAAATCATCAAAGAGCAGTGGTCAATGGATTTAAGCCACAAAACTCTTTTGACTACATTTTTTGTACATTTCAATATTCAGTGGTCAAGAGATATAACACACATAACTTCTAAGATATGACTTTTTTTAGTTATTTGTACAAAATAATAAAAAGGCAACACCACAAAGTATATTCTATGTTCAAAGTTTCACCGTTATATCTTTAAAAACAAAAAAGTTCAATAAAAAAATGTTACTTTTATTTGTCACACAAAATCTTTGCGCGCCTGCTTCTCAGCATTATGATGTTGTGGACTGGCTCTCTTGACATCTACGGCGATGAAATGTCAAAAATACGCTGCGTGGCGTAGTTGGTATTTTTTCCATCAGGTTTGCTGCCATATTTCTGCTAACTTCAGAAACTACTTTTTTGATACATACATGCAATTTTGCAACTTGCACGATAATACATGTTTACATGTGCATTTTCGTGATAAGGCTGCGATAATACGTACTGTCAGCAGTAAATCCATGCATGTGTAAATGAGGTATAATCAGGGACCACAGAATTAATGGGACCTGAAATACCTAACGGGTGTGTTAGTAAGTAAATAGTAACAGGCAACCAATCTTGAGTGTGAAAGAATATGGGTTAAACTTAAACACGTCAAGAATACATCATTCTAAGCTTGTCCTTCGTTCTGACAACTACTCTCGGTCTATGAACTGATGCTCATTCAATAGTGTTTCATTTTCGTAGGACACTCACATTCAAAACCCTGCTTTAAAATGTAGTCTATCTGAATTGTATTTATTAATCTGTATTAATATTACGTTGGTCGTGCTTGCTTGCAAATCAAGGTCTTGAGAGGTTGCTCTTGGGTCACTTTGAAGGTTGCCTAACGTTCGTTACAACTGCGTAACAGGAGATGGAGCGAAAAGCTATCACATTAAGTGGGGACACCAAGTGTTAGTTATTTATCTGTGGACACTTATAAAGACATTTTCATTTGTCATTGCACCAATAAACGAAATGTTGTTTTTGTTTCCTTCACTATCAACGTAATTTTGACGCAATCATCTCTTTAGTCATCGATATTAACGGTACCTTTAAAACTATGTAGAATTATTTAATAAAGACTTTAAATATTATAGTAATTGGATTGAGCTACGCGTGTTTAAATGAAATGACAGTTTTGCAGAATTAAATGAATATATTATTAAAACAAAAAATATATATATATTTACATTCTTTATAGCCAGGGAACAAAAAATTAAGGTTCTTTTAAATGCAAGTTCTGTTGTACGTTCAGTGGAGGTTTCCATTTTGGTCCGTTCAGTTTTGAAACAGCAGTGTATTTAGACAATCAGTTGTCCGTTCAGTCAAGGTTTCAGTTGGCAGTTGAGTTTGGAATCGGCGTTATATATTTACGTAGTTTTATCCAATAAAAATGAATATTATTTTTATAATTACTTTCTAAACATATTAGTTAGTGTAATACAGTACCTATATTTGAAGAAATAATAAGATTTCAATCAAAATTAGATATGTAGTATTAAAAATATGGCAACATACTAATTTACAAGTAAATTTAACTGGCAACTATAAAACCAGATACGTAAACTGAAAATCCATCCTGCCTCCTCTCTGTTTTGGTTTCAGTCGGCCGCTTCCATTTGCATTTACATGTCAGTTTAATCGACAGCTCGACGGAAACTGATTGGATAGCAAAACTGATCGTTTAAAAGCACCTTTAATGGGAACTGGCTTACCCAACGGGTGTGGAGTAACGACAATCGATGTCGAGTTTGGAAGAATATGGGATAAACTTAAACGCGTGTCAAGAACACGTCATTCTAAACTTGTCCTTCGTTCTGCCAACTGCTCTCGGTGTATGCACTGATGTTCATTCAATATTGGTGTATTTGAAGGTTGCAATACTATTGCACATCTATAATGTACGTTTCATTTTCGTAGGACACATTCAAAACCCTATGTATTGGGGTATAGCCTATTTGAATTCTATTTATTAATTTGTTGTGTTTATAATATAAAAAACACAGGCCAAGAGGCCGAATGACAGTAGTGTATTTAGTAATAGAAGTGAAACGATCGCAAACACCCAGGCTTTGAGAAATTCACATAAATATTATGTTGTGACCTCACCGGGTCGAACCCGGAACTCCCAGATGAAAGGACATCGCCTTACACACTTAATGAGAGCCACTAAAACAAGAGATCATAATATTTATTAGCACGTACTAAATCGACGCTTGTGTATATTTTTATTAAAACATTACGTCAGCGTTTCCCAATTAATTTTTGTCACGCAACTCTTTTGTGTCTTGAACGGTGTAACAATGAAAGTCAGGCCATGACACGAAACTGTAAACTTCGATGGTAGAGTTAGTTGTTCCTCTTATATGGTAAACTATTTGTAGAAAATAACGATTGTTGCATATTGAAATAAATAGTAATCATTTGAACGAAATATGTAATCGAAAAATCTTTATTTATTGTAAACAGGTCACTGCATTACATTCGAATACCATAGTATAACTTGCACTACCATCGTAGCTCGCAATTCATTGCCACGACTTGAATACAGTTGGCCTTAAACGGAACCCCTTAAATACTGCAGCATAGTATGTTTTCGTGCCATCCCTTAGCGGAAGGCAATCTTTACTTCATCTGCTATTCATGCCAACTGGGAGGGCAATAACTCTGTTCAACCAAATTGCTTCGGATGATGATATATTCCACCTATGTGAGGATGAGTATAGGTGGACGTTGTTTTATAAATTCTTAAAAATAAATAGGGTCTGCTTAGCTCATTCGGTGTAATTTCTTGTATCTAATTTATATTTACACTTTTCTACTGTTTACTAACTTAATACTGATCTATTTCTTTTTGATATACTATCTACTGTTTTAATATTTCTTTGTTTCTAAATGTCATGTTGTGAATGTCTTAAATTAATAATTTTTAATGTTCACTACAATACTCTCTCAGTAATCCGCCACACCAAAAACCAGATAAGTGTCCAATTAGTGAAAGCGGCGGATTATAGTGCAATCATACAAAATACGATAAAAACAGGTATTTTTGTAAAAATAGTTTTTTTTTTGAGAAATTTGTACTAGCAAATTAGGGTTCTATTTATAATCAAAATCAAGTATTTACTAAATTTATACCCACATATTTATACTAGTACTAGTTTATTAATTAAATATTAAACAGTAAATCACTTGACACAACCAGTTGTTCAGTGAGGCAGATATTCTTGAATGGCTTAGAATTCCTGGCTTTCCCTATGACCAAAAGCTTCAGTTTGTGTGTCCCGGTTTATTGGAGTACGGCATAATTGTGATGCGGTCGTTGGGCACTTTCCTCCCTGGTACATTACTTTCTTCGCGATGAACGTACGTTTTACGAAGGAGAAGTTTTCAAAATAAGCCCGTCTCACCTGACAATCGAATACCGGCGAATTATAAAGCTTGATTTTGTCTTTTCAACCAGTAAAAATAACGGCGGATTATAGTAGTTGTCGGATAATCGAGCGGCGGTTACTGAGAGTGTACTGTATTTGAGTTACCAGAAACAGTTTTGCGGAGCTGTAAAAGGTACCAATCACGGAGATTCTTAAGCCATAAAAGACGGCATCATCCTCTGCTATATTTACCGTTGATCTTTCCCTGGATGACAAGTTGGGGAATACTGTACTTTTGTCTTCTCATAATTGGCCGAGTTACTGTAGTTTTCTAATTTTGATACTACGCAAAACTTCTCTGTCCTTTCCCAATTATTAAATTATCGTTGATTAAAATCTGTGTACGTCGCGTCTCTTCTTCACTCAGCGTGATTGCTCGGTTCGTTCTCTTATCTCCGTGTTACTCCTAAAGTCATACCACTGCACACCTTATCCGTTCTCGTAGCTAAGTACGGTTACTCTGAGCCTTCGTAGGGTGCCATGATTCGCTATCGTAAAGTATCACCATCAGAATGCAAACTTCGCAAGATGCCTTAACTTAGAATGTTCGGCAGTTTTGTATTAGCTTTAATTTGTTACTTACTACAATTTTTAATTTTGCCTCTACGTGCTCCTCTTCTCTCCCATGGGTGAGCACATTTGAGTGAATAGCGACCTTAGTCTTGGGTGACTGTTCCTGAAACATTCCCAGTCACAAAAATAAAAATTAAGCTTCACATTCAAACGTAGGGTTCCGTGATATGCCCGATTAAGACCGGGTGTGGTTTGGTGGGGCCATTAACTTCAATGTCCCCCGTGATGTGTACCCCCTGGTATTTGAAGCTATCATAGGGAACTATGTATCTGATATTTTTTTAACTTATCACATGACGTGCTACTTGCATCAATTAAATCCTTAGAATTGATTTTGGATATGTCACTTTGATCTCTTAACGCGTAGTTCAATCCAATCGAAAATCATTCCTATGTTTTTGCCTTAGATAGATAGATGAATAATAAACGATAAATAATATGTGTGAAATGCTGTTTTTGTTTTTATCTAAGCCAGTGATTCCCAACCCTGTTCCCAGCACTGCTGCGTGCCTCCACGGACAAATTTTCCCTTTAAATAACTGTAGTGCCAAAGAAACAGGATTGTACAACGAAATTCTACCATACATAATTCGAAAACACTTCTGAAAAATATAACCAATAGAAAAAATGTTTTTTTTTTAATTTACACTCAGTTACTGTTTGGCAGTAGTTGGCTTTTGTATTTTAAATCAAAGTAGGTATAAAAATACATTAATTACTAACCGACGTCACAGATCACTCCAAGATTTTTGTAATAACGTACTCGAACTTGCTAATAATTTAATAAACTATTTTTTTATTTAACGAATAATTCACAAGATTTAAGAATTTAACATTCTTTTATTGATTATACATAATTTGAAAACACTTCTGAGAAATATATAAACAATATAAAAATACTAATAATGTATTAGATATATCGTGTCAAGAAATTTGTACGTATGCAGTTCGGTGTATCACATTTCACCGTAAAATGTATGGTCGTAAATTAAAAACTGTCCAACCTCATTGGGTCGTATAGTCATGGCCCCCACAAAGGGGGGGCTGACAGGGCTCTAGCCTGAGGGCCCAGGCTCAGGAGGGGTCCGGTGAGGCGAGTCGACCAGATAAATGAGATAGGTACACATCACAAATTTGCTTTAATAGTAAAAAATTGGCGCTATTTTCCTTCAACATTATTAGTATTTGAAATTATATGGTTGAACGATACAATTTTTAATTGTGTATCAATACTCGACATCTCCATAATTCAAATGGATGTATTAAGATATACAATGAAAGACTATATATACAGATTAATTATTTTACCACATAGGTACACCATTTGGAAAACGCTACTGTAGAGCGTCGCACTGCCTTTAACCTTAGTGATAGGTAGGGGGGCCCGGCAGAGATCCTAGCCTGGGGGCCCGCTTCACGATGTGGGGCCCATGCATATAGTACTAACATAAAATTCATGTCTAAATAAAACACAGTTCTTGTCGGTTTATAGGAAGCCAGCGGAGAGCAAATTTTGAAAATAGCCAATATACTGGATTATTTGATAGGTTAGGTTTTCATTCCTGAATTTTGCAAAAATCGGCTATGAAAATGCTCCATGAACTGCATAGTATACGGACATCTCTTTCCGATAAGAAAGCTCTTGGTGAACTGTGTTACAGTGAAATGTATTACGTACAATTTACATGTAACAGATATAAAGTATAGTCGTCAGTGCACGTGGACGCAAATCCCAAGACACAAGTACTATCCTGCTGGGTGTCAAAAAAAGATTTCTTCTATTGGTTGGTTATAATATATTTCTCAGAAGTGTTTTCAAATTATGTATAATAAAAAGAATGTCACATTCTTAAATATTGTTTGTTAAATAAAAAAAAAAGGTTAAAGGGGGACATGCTCAGCTCCCCCACTTTATTTCATTAAATAATACAGACACCTTTTTAAAAAGCCAAAAATGTACTACTTAATACAACAAAGAAAAAAACTTAAGGGCGGACATCCTCAGCGTACGTCAAAATGGAGCTTTTGTTCTATTTTCAAAGCATGATCCTGGACATACCTTAAACGTTGTAGATAATCTCTATATATATAAAAATCTCGTGTCACGATGTTTGTGGTCGAACTCCTCCGAAATGGCTCTACCGATTTTTATGAATTTTTTTATGTATATTTGTTAGGTATGAGAATAGGTCAACAAGTATATTTCATACCGCTAGGTGATTAGGGTATCTCTATCCAGAAAAATTTTCTTTTATTTTTTTGACAATTTTTTTTTTGTATTTTTTTATTATTTGGCATAAAAAAATACCTATTACCCCAAATTTTCACCCTCCTACCCCTACCCTCCCATTTTTTAATCGCGATTTTATTATTTTTGTATGAACAAATTTAACCGTCGTTCGTATTTCAAACAGAACGAAATTATTTATGTTGTTGAATGACAGATGGCGCTACGTCCGAGAAGAATTCAAGAGAAGCGTCGCGTCATTTTGACATTTCATTCGGCATATCACAACGCAGTGCGTGCAAAATTTTGTACGATTTATTTTAATTTATCTATTTTTATGTGCGTGTATTATAGTGCACAATGCCAGCAAGACGCAAGGGGGGCCATTTGGGCCGTCGAACGAATAAAGCAACAAACATGCGAAATAGTAGAGCAGAAAGAACAGACAAACAAATCCAAAGAGATAACAAAAACGTGCGTGTAAGCATGTCGCAATTGCGTGCATCTTAATCACAAGAGACACGAGCTAAACGAAATCAAC
This sequence comes from Rhyacophila brunnea, assembly GCF_057557595.1. Lineage (NCBI taxonomy): Eukaryota > Metazoa > Arthropoda > Insecta > Trichoptera > Rhyacophilidae > Rhyacophila > Rhyacophila brunnea. The sequence goes on from NW_028232785.1 coordinate 7,468,917, forward strand.
AACGACAATTGGAACGGAGCCAAGCGCGCCGGTTCGTAGTTAACACACGCAGAGCAAATGACCGACAACGCCAACAAGTACATTGAACATTTAAATCCGCTTCGTTTCTTCGTCTCGCATTCGAGTACGAGCCAGATATCAAATATTCCGCTCATCCGAAAGTGCTGATTGTATGGACAAAGAATATCCCCATTGTCATGCACTCAAATTCAAACATGAGTCAGCCGGGATGTGTTGCGCATCAGGAAAAGTGCAACTACCAGAAATTGAGATACCACCTGAACGGCTTGCTCATCGGCACGGTTCCAGATTCAAACCTGTTCCTGAGGTCCATTCGCACATTCAATTCATGCTTCCAAATGACTTCGTCCGGAGCAACAGAAATAGTTCACAATACTGCGGCAAATGGTCAACAATTCCATTCTACGTTCAAAATCAAAGGCCAAGTATACCACAAAGTAGGCTCATTGCTGCCAATGCCAAACGAACCACATACATTTTTACAAATCTACTTCATGGTGAGGACATCAATCATGTGGATGCACGTTGCGGCTACAATAGCCTCAATTCGCCTAATGCCAGGCGCATCGTCGGCGAACTAGACGCCCTGTTGAATGAGCACAATGAATTATTGAAATTCTTCAAAGCACACATGCACGAATTGCAAAGTGACAATCACGCTATTGTCATCAATCCTGATAAAACACCAGCTGGAGAGCACGTACGTCGATTCAATGCGACTGTTGTTGACGACATTGCTGGAATCATGGTTGGCGACCGCACATCGACGCGAGAAATCGTGATTCGAAGAAGAAACAATAGTCTGGAGTTCATCGCTGACACACACCGTTCATAGGACGCTCTCCAATATCCGCTAATTTTCTGGAAGGGACAAGACGGATATTGCATAAACATTAAACAACGAGATCCTGTCACAGATAATTCATTCATTATGAACATCATTACTCATTTTGAATTGAAAAAATGAATGGTTGATGTTTTTTTGTTATTATCGACGGTCATCGTCTACAGCGCTCTATTCCTCTTTCTGTTATAGATCCCATCCCCACACACTAACGATACATTCGTTATTTTTTATTTAACAACCAAAATATTCACTAGAAATAATTTATATGGCAGAACAACGTTTGCCGGGTCAGCTAGTATATTTATATAATTTTGAAGCCTTATTATCCTTTATATTTATTTTAAACATTTAATGACTAATTATTCGTAGGATGTTTATCACACTTGAATGGTCAAAGACATAGCTTATAATTAGTATCTTTAGAATAAATTATCTTCAAATGTGTTAATCTTGCCCATTTTTTGAATAATAAAATGCCTAATTCTTGTCAAATCTGGGATCACAGAGATTATCAATATAATTTTTTATCGTAAATATTTCACTATAATAATGTTGATATAAATTATACTGATGGTTTTATAAATGCGTTTAAAAATTAATAAACGTAAAAAATCTTAACACCACTGCACATTTATGTACTGAAATATGACTACATTCTAAAACATTAGAGCGAGAGGTTTAAAAGAATACTATTTTATGTAATAAAAATACTTTATGCAGTCATCAAATGTTTAAAATAAATATAAAGGATAAGGCTTCAAAATGATATGAATAGATTATCTACAACGTTTAAGGTATGTCCAGGATTATGCTTTGAAAATAGAAAAAAAGCCCCATTTTGACCCACGCCCGCCCTTAATGAAATTTTACCAAATAAAAGCTTTCTCAGTTGACAAAAAATAAAACACATGTTTGTTGGTTTATAACTGTTATTTATTGGAACAAAAAAGTGAGAAGATGATCGTCCACTATTTACTGCTCCTAGACTCGCTAATAAAATAAATGACAGGCGATATCAGTAAGCATGCATGTCACGGCATTCGATAGTTGTCATCGCCGTTCTGATTCACATATTCGTCAGACATACATTCATCTTCTTCATCTGATACCTCAGGAGGGTTATAGCCCATCATAGAACAAGAAAGCTCATTACTAAAACCCAAAAAGTCCTTACACACTTCACCACGTCTTTCGTGGTCATTTTTATACATAAGCCACGAGTTCACCACGCATACGTCGACTAAATAAAGGAATACGTTACGATACAGACGTTTAGATTTATATATATTTTTATGTCGACTCATACACTTTTTATAAGGTTTAATACTGTCAAAAAATTTTCTGTGTTCCTTTATAGCGAAAGGGTATTTGGATTCATCGGTATTTGGCGGGTGATCGTCCCGTGAATTACCGGTATATGTCATAATGAAATGTTTGATCGTTTCAGTTTTACATTTTACGGCGAATATCTTCGAATTCGTCTCGTATCTTACATCGCAACTACCAAAACCGTCTTGTTCTAACAAAGAGTCTGACTTTAAACCGGCTCCACTCAAAATTTCACCGGACACCTCACTGATAGCTAAAATACCACGGTTTTTTAAATCTTGAATCAATTTCACCGAACCTAATTCCTTTCGGAATGACACTTTTAAATTTTTATTCTGCGGAATCCTTTTGTATAACTGTAAAACGGCACTGGGATTCCCCTCGTAGACTTCAAAATCATATACAACACCGCTTAAACCGACTCTATTGAATATTTTAACGCCACACGAGCGCCCTTCGCATATTATTTTGTTTCCAAACTGATATTTATCGATAAACGGTAAAATATTCTCCAGGATATTATTATATTCTTCCTGTTTTAATTTGGACATATTATTACAGAGAGACGTTATAAACGGTCTTAATTTAAACAACGAATCGTATCCAGGATTCCCCTTTAAAATCATACCAGTGTTATCATTGAAATGAAGATTATTCCACAAGTCTTCGAAACGTTTCAACGTCATAATTTTAGGTAAACAGGTAACCCCATGTAGTGGTTCCCACAGATCATCATATAATGATTTTCTTGTCCCCATAATGATAATTATTCCGATAAATCTTTGTATTTCAGTAAAAGAAGTATAAACACTTGAATCCTTTGCGTCGGAATATATATTGGTCTGTTTTGTAATGTGTTTGTACATATCGTAGTCGATAAATCGGTTGAAGTATTCAATCGGTGTCAGCTTCGGCGGTTTAGCTGCAGTGTCCTGCACGAAGGTGGCATCGAAAGTTAGCACATCTTGGCTTGTCCATAGAGGAGTAGAAAATTCATTCTCCAATGGAAACGCTGGATGGTGCGATGACTGAAAGAAAAAAACATAATTAAATATTACAATCAAACAGTTAGGACTACAACAAGAGAGAGTTTTATGAATCTTTAGTGGTTGGGCCGATTATGATCCTAATCCCATCCTTAAACCCACAAAAATATGTCACACCTATCATCCTTATTATTATTGTCATCCAGGCACTTAACAATCACAGGTCATCAGTTTGCCGTGATTTAATGACAGTCAGCTATTAGTAGAGAACGAGAAAGTCAAGAACTCAATACGTACTCAGTAAATCAGAACATCCATTCAAGCCGTGTTACCAACACAGGGTGTCTGATCATTCATACAAACGTCATCATCATTCATATTAACCGAAGTGTAACAGTGAGAGTGACATTCCAAAATTATTTGTATACTACTCGTGCGTGAGTGTGGGACAAGCTCCAGCGCGCGCCAGCCCTCTCAACATCAAAGGTCAGTGCCTGGCATCATATTTAAATCGCCCCTCCCCGATATGGCGAAACGTAGCCACATTGAGGAAGTATAAGAAAATTTTAAAGAACGGAAAAGAGCCTCTCATCACACTGAGAGTGAAGGGTTGACGAATCACCTTGCTGCAGACAATTTCAGCCTGGTTTGTCTGTTCTTCAAGCTAATCGGATTCCAACGTATTTAATGGCCACTAAATACTATCCACAGAGTGTACACGGCAGAGCTACGGGATGCCGGTAACCTGGAATGACCCCAGAAGACTTGGGAGGTGCCATGTGGTGTCCGGTTACATGTAAATTGTATGTAAAACATTTCACCGTGGCACAGTTCTCCGTGAGCTTTCTTATTATTAAATTCATTATGAACATTAATTCAATTTTCATAGCTGATTTTGGCAAAATTCATGAATTCAAGAATGAAAACCTAACCTAACGAATAATCCAGTACATCGGCTATTTTTAAAATTTGTTTGCTGCCGACTTCCTGTAAAGTGTAAATCGACAAAAACCGTGTTTTATTTAGACATGATTTTGTCAGTACTATACGACCGAAAGAGGTTGGACGGTCTTTAATATACGGCCATATATTTCCGATACAACATTTCATGGTGAAGTGTGATACGGCAAAATGCGTACGTACAAGTTTCCAGACACGGTGGTGTCCATATGTTCCAAGTATTCAAGGCTTATTTTGGCGATATCTAATTATCTGGTAATTAATTGTGTGAATCTGAAATTATAGTGGAATGTCACAGCAGAAGTTTTCTTCGAATGAACCTGCAATGCGAAGTCACTTGTAGCTAACTTAATCTGTGGACCAGAAGTCCTTTTATTAGCTTCAATCTTATGCATTTAGGCTCCATCTCTCAACATGTTTGGGTAAAATAGCAGGCAGGATTTAAAATGCCTTAATAGACTGAAGTATCATTTGTCAGCATTTACCGTTATATCGAGAGGCAACCCCAGATAATGAGACATCTCTACAGTTGCTTCCTCCTTGTCATACACAGGTTCATTGAGCGGAGAAGCCAACAATTTCCTAATGGACTGTATTTCATCTATATCGTCTTCAGAGTCGTACTCTATATCTGATCTGTCCCCCTCAAGTAGAAGCAGGATTTCAACATCGCGCCACGACTTATCCACCTGAAACAGAGAATTACAAAGAAGTCTGTATTTGGAAGAAGTCTTATGACCGATTAATCTAGCACAAAATACATGAGCGGAGTAGATAACTCATTCTGATTGTTTCACATAATCGAGAAATTTCACTTTGTATAGTCATAGGCGATTTAGAAACATTTCTATTCTAGCCTGATTTAACTAGACTAGAGATTCCCAAATTTACTTTACACATTGCTCGCTTTTTAGAAAAGAAAATACTCAACGAACCACTGGAAATCTACAAACTGGAAGATGCAGTGACAAATTCGCGACATTATGCTACTCAGCATTCTGGGAAAGATTTTGGCAAATATCCTCTCGGTGAGAATAAGGGACCAATTAATGCACGGCCTCAGGAAAAGCCAGGCTGTTTTTTTACGCTGATGAGCGTATGCAGACCAAATCCACAACCTTCAGTGTATTATTCAACACAGCCATAAGCTGAACAGTCCGTTAGCCTGCTGCTTTGTGAATTACAAGAAGGCTTTCGACAGTCCCCTACCACGATTGTCGCCATAATCAAATCCCTGCATGAGAATAGCGAATGCTGTCAGAGTTGGTGACATTGTCGTAGAATGGTTCAGGGTCACGAACGAAGTCAGCCAGGGTTGTGTATGAATGTTAATACTACCTAACCGAGACATAACTGTCGCCTCCACGGTGAAACTGTGGAATATGCCGAAGACATTGTTCTATTCAACAACTCAATCGAGAGTATTCAAGAGATGATCGAAAGGTTGCATTACAATTCGTGTCACGTTAGTTTGAAAGTCAACGTTTTATACAATGGCACCCGTTCTCATCCTGCTGGCAAAACATCGAATGACAGCTTCAAATACCTGGTGTTCCACATCACGGGAGATGAAATTTTCCTGAGAGCTCGCTATCCGAATGGTAATGGCTGGTAGCATAATTCAACTCGATGCGGAGTGTCTGGGATTGACAACTGTACTCGGTTAAAACCAAACCAAAACGGTACTGCTTTATGATAGCGAGTCATGACACCTTACGAAGGCTCAAGGCAACCGTATACTGAGCTTAGAGAACAGATATTTGCGACGGATACTGGGTGTGCAGTGGTATGACTTTAGAAGTAACGAGGAGATTAAAGACTGAACCAAGCAGCCTCTCATCACGCTCAGAACAAAAGGGCGGTGTTCGACCGCTCGGTGCGGACGCTAGAAGAGAATTTCAACCTGGCTTGTCCGTTCCTCAAGCCAACCGGATTATAAATACTGTTTAATGTGGATGATACCTTGGATGACGCCGAATTGGGCAGCGACAGGTATTCATTGGAGGGTCGCATGGTCTCCATAATATGCTTCAACTAATGGCTGACACGGTTATATCACTTAATTAAATTAATAAGGACTAATTAATTAGATCATAACAGCAAAACAAACAATTCAAAATTCAAAACGTCAACGCCAACCATAGACTAATGGAACAACAAACAAATGTGTTGCCAAAGCCAGATAAAATTAGTTTGAGTAGGTAATACTTGTTATGGGTATACTTGGTAAAAGAAGGTTATTATTTTAGAAACATTCCTTAATATATATTTGAAAGATTCTTGAAAAATCTTAGAACAGATGAAATTCAAACACACGTCATACATTATACCTAGTATGCTGGATGAATGCTTTACTACTAATTAATTATTATTTATCCGCTAATGCTTCCTTTTTCCTACTTCCTACGTCATATTGGGCTCGACTCCGATTTTTTTAGCAAAATCCATTCAATAATCTATTATTGCCAATGAAGAAAAACACGGTGACAGCAAAAGATAACACAATACCTAATCATTGCCAGTATTTAAATACAGGATGCGTACCTAGATACCTGAAATATTATTTATGTATGAATATTTGAGAGAGTTACTTAATCCAAAGAGCATTTACCCGGCGTACTAGGTATACTAAAAATTTTGATTTCCACTTTATTTAACATTAATCATGTAGATTGTAGGTAACAATATTATTAACTATTATTGTATACCAATACCAAACCTGGCAACACTAACTCAGTAAACAAACATGGACGAAGCAAAGCTTGTTTTGTTTATATATGACAGTATGTTCATTTTGTTTGTTTAAATATTTTGTCAGCACGAATTCAATATTATAATATTTTGAACGTTTACATACTGTTAATTATTATTGATTACGCTTACGCCAATCAAGTGTCATTCATTTAATATCGAAAATTAGATAAAAAAACAGTCTTAAATATTTACGTTTACCTGATTCTAGCCTAACTTTATTGGAACCTGTTTGGAGGCGCAGAAAAGGTAAATGAATTCATTAATTTTATACTACATTGTATTAGTAATTGTTAAAATTTAGTACTTCATATCAGCATTGTGGTTAATGTGTTTTGGGACCAAAATCTAACACAACCTAAGCTGAAAATCAATTCAAAACCTAACACACTTCTTGTGATCGTCACACTTGCGCATCTATTCTACACACAAGACTGCTATCGAGGGTAGTATATAATACTTATGTATTGAGGTATTATAGTTGTTAGAATAAGTTAATTGTAATTGTTACAATAAGTGCTATGTTTTAACAACACCTCTTGGCTGTGTTAACTTTTAGAGCGAGATAGACAATTTAGACGGCTAACTTATTGTAACAATTATAATCCTCAATACGAAAATATGATAAACTACCCTCGATAACCGCCGATAGCAGTCTTGTGTATAGAATAGATGCGTTGGTCAAACTACTCTAGTTTTTTCATAGTTACCGTCTGAAAAATAAGTTTCATTGAACATGCGAATATGCAAAACTCAGAGATGGCATCCTGATTCCGCGACGATTTTCCTCCTTATCCATTGGTTAAGAATGAAGTGAATTTTATTATCGTTACCACTAATATTACCGAATGCTCTTACATGAAACCTATTGCATCGGTTTCCCTCACTTGGCGTCGTTTTAATGACAATTTCTGTCAAAACTATCGAACTTTACGCTTATGTAGTATATTATTTATAACAGTGAACACGACCGCTAGAAACATGACGAAGAATTGATTATTTCTGTTTCAGATGGACGATGACGAGGTGTGGCGAAAGGTTGAAATCCTCCTCCTACTGGAAGGGGACAGATCCGACATGGAGGATGACTCCGATGACGGCCTAGACGAGAGGGAATCCATGAGGAAGCTACAAGATTCGCCACTCAACGAAGGCGTCTGTGATAAAGAAGAGGCTATCGGAGAGATATCTGATTATCTGGGTGTGCCTGTTGACGTAACGGTAAGCGGTGAAATCAAGTTTATTGACCCATGTTGTTCGATTTTTACATAATAATGGATTGGTCCCAATAGGATTTATATAAAGATGTTGATAAAACCGTGGCTAGAAGTGGACTTCGCATTGCAAGTTGATTTGCAGTGAACTTCAGACTACTGCTATGACATTTATTTACCAAGTTGCAGGGCACATAAAAAAAGGTTACATGAAATTGTACATATTACATTTCACCGTGGTACAGTTCGCCGTGAGCTTTCGCACCCGGGGAATAATAGTGGCACAAGTTCAAATTTGTCATTTTTGAGTTAAGTATGCAGAAATGTTATTAAAAGATATCTTTTCATATATATATACAAATAGCGGCATAATTCTTAATTTTTGTCATTATCATATTATAACATTTACTTGAATTCAAGCAGAAATAGTGGCACAATGATCATTGTGCTATTGTTCTTGCGGATAACGTTCAAAATGAGATGATTCAAGTGTGTCAACCTCACGCTATTATAAAGTAAATTTAAAAAAAACTGATTTAATACCAAAATAAAATATTCAAACTCTCCTGCAAAAACAAGTTTTTCGAGTTGTTCCACTATTATTCCCCAGGTGCGCTTTCTTTTCGGAAAGAGATGAACATTAATTCAATTTTCATGGCCGATTTTGGCAAAATTCATGAATTCGAGAATGAAAACCCAACCTAACCTAACAAATAATCCAGTATATCGGATATTTTCAAAATTTGTTTAATGCTGGCTTCGTATAAAGTGTAAACCGACAAGAACCGTGTTTTATTTAGACATGAATTTTATCTCTATGCTATATGACCTAAAAAGGTTGGACGGTCTTTAATATATGACCATATATTTCCGATACAACATTTCACGGTGAAGTGTGATACGGCGAACTGTATACGTACTAATTTCCGGACACGCATAAAAAGACAATCCATCACGGTAAGAGATAAACAGTCAATAATATTATACTTTGTCATTAATATTTACTTGAAAAATCCTGTAAAATTTGTGTGAAACTGTTTATAACTGCACTTGAGTAAGTAATCACAATGAACATCAAAAATGGCAGCCATTGCATGAGTAAGAAAATCAGAATGACAACCGAGCAATGTTAATATTTGTAGAGCTTACCAACTTATCCATATGATATAACAGAAATATTATATGAAGCTCTTTTAATTTCTAGTTCAAATTCTTTGGTTTATAGTATTCTTCAGAACCGTGTCCGGAAACTTGTATGTAAACAGTTCGCAGTATCATACTTCACCGTGAAATGTTGTATCGGAATTAATATAAGGCCGTATATTAAAGACTGTCCAACCTCTTTGGGTCGTATAGTACTGACATAAAATTCATGTCTAAATAAAACACGGTTCTTGTTGGTTTACACTTTACAGGAAGCCAGCAGCAAATAAATTTTGAAAATAGCCGATATACTGGATTATTTGTTGGGTTAGGTTTGGTTTTCATTCTTGAATTCATGAATTTTGCCAAATTCAGCTACATATAAAATTTGAATTAATGTTCATATTGAATCTAATAAAATTGGAGACCGTACTCACTGAAAAACTGGTTGTGTTAAGTGATTTACTGTTTAATATTTAGTTAATAAACTTAGTTTATAAATATGTGTAATTTAGTTAATACTTGATTTTGATTATAAATAAAACCGTAATTTGCTAGTACAAATTTCTCAAAAAAAAAATATATTTTTAAAAAATACCTGTTTTAATTTTTACCATATTTTGTATGTATGTGTTACACCGAATGTGCGAAATTGACTATTACATGAAATGGGCAAAATTTTGGGTAATTCATGTAATAGTCAAGCCTGTTGCCTTATTCATGAATTAGGTAATTTTTCTGCTGAGTACATGAATTCGCCATGGTATGGAATTCTGTCAACATGACAGAAGAAAAAGTAAATTTAATACGGATAGTTTTATTAGTTATAATTGGACATAATATAATATTATTATTATTAGGTTAGGTTAGGTTAGGTTTTGTAATTCTGAATTAAATTATTCAACTGAATGTCCATTTTGAGGTTAGCTATCAAGTGTCAACAAACTATCACAAACATTCAATCGACCATTGCACAATTGATACCCAAGCACGAATCAAATCGCGAAAATACTTATTGATACACCCCTGTTACAGGCGGGCTTCTCCCGGTGTAAAATAATCATTTAGTAGCTCAAGTCGAAACGTAACCCTGACCTCTAGAAACGGCTTCATAAAACATCTAATCTGATTCCTTGCTCAACCACGTAAGTATTTTTTATTTATAAGTAAGGGCCTTCGTCCGGTGTGTGAAAATGACATATTGGGCGGAGGTGTAATTAAGATAAATTTAATTTAATTTAAAAAGTATAAATGATGATGGATGAAAGCGATAATTTTAAGACTAAATATAAGTATTTAAATATAATAAATTTTGCCGCGCTTGTCGGCAACGTCCAAATTTCGACGCGCCTGCGCCAGGGTCAGGCTCGTGATTCGCCGAATCAAAGATCACGCGATAAAATTTGGCCAATCACGAGAGTCCTTTTTGCTGGAATGGCGTGGGTACGCGAAGTTTGAAAAAGAAAAAAGTAATTAGTAAGCGTCCCCTTTCCGATAGGTACGGACCTGACGACTACCACTGTAAAAATCCCAAATATAATTTGTAAAACTAAAAATTAAGAAAATATAAGAAGACCACGTTACGAGCACGAAAGACCGTGTTTTATTTATACTCCAACCGTTTGAATTTCTTTTTTTTTGTGAATCCGGGGTTCGATGGACACCTGAGCTAGCCGCTGGAACCCCGGGGATCTCAATGGCGCCCTTGGCAACGTGAAGCTCGAAGAATCGCATGGATTCTTCCGAACCCGCGAAATAAAATTTACGCCCGCGAACGCTAAATAAAAGTTTATGATCCAGGAGCCGGAACAACCAAGAAATGGTTAACTAAAAAGTGGACTCCGACGTAACCCTTATCGAAGAAGAAGTGCTGTCTCCAACATCAAACCGGGAGAGCCCTCTGGTGTTCGAAGACAGTCCACATACGGAGCTGACCGCGCCTAGCGTCGTGCTGGAGACCGTAGCACCGGCGCGTCTCCAGTACGACGAATGGCTGCACAAATCCCACCTATGGAGACCAGACGCATCATTGACGGTATCCAGCGAGGAGGGCTCGTAGAGGCCACGGCCCACTCACGACGAAAAACGGCGAGCAAAATGCCGATTTTCCTAGGGTATCACTAACATGTCGTGTACCCTAGTCGACCACGGGATGTTCGGTGAGGAGAGAAAAAGGAAACGCGAGGCTAGGGAGCCTCACAAGAGGGCTGAGAAGGCGCGCAAGCTGAGATGAATCGAAGAAGCTGTACGGGCGCAGGCTCGACCACGAGGAGATGAAGCAGGACCAGTCGCCAACCCTCTAGTCAAGGGTGAACGCCGAGTTGCTGTTGGAAGTTTCAGTGTAAACAGTGTAGTTAAAAGTGAAGATAATAATCGTAAATATCCGGAAATTCTTCTAATTACGGATAAAAAGTTAATTAAGGACCCACTTTCTGAGCCCTATAATCCTAAGTTCGTTAGTAAGAAAAATGTACATTCTAGTTCTAAAAATAACGCTTCGCAAAGTGACGCCAATTCTTTCCGTTCAAATAAAGTAAATAGGTATGAATGAATTCGAAAACATTAACATTGAAAATCGCAAACAATTTTATAAACGGGAAAGAGGATATTCTACAGTAGCGCGAAACCTGTTTCAAAGTTACGCCGTGTTAATAATTATTTGAATCCAAAGAGAAACGAAGTAAATAGTATACGACCGTCACTATTATTTCTTTACAAATTACCAATCGTAAATTTAACACAGCGAAAACGGAACGGGAATAATAAGGCATCACTCGACGAAAGTTGTTATGTTAAATTTTAATAAGTTAAAATTAGGTATAAGAGGATGAAAGTAGAGATTGTATGCCTGTGATAAAAAAAAAAAAAAAGATGAGTCAATAAGCCGTAAATTTCTCAACGGGGTTTCAATAATAATAACAAAACGTGAGAGGCACCGCAAATCGGCGCGGCGCGCCTTGGAATAGGATGTCGGGCGCGTAAAACGAAACAACAATTTTTTTTTAGATAAAATGGGTTTCACTAAAAATAAAGTTAATTACACAGTTTTAAGTGTACTGATTCAGAAATAAATATAATGAGAGGGTGGAATATTTCAATTTTTAATATCAATGTGATTTATACAGTCAATACAATGTTGCAAAATAATTATGGGTATTAGGGTAAAATATTAAAAGTGATAGTAAGTACCATAAGTACAATGGGAAGATTTTATATAAAATTAGTAGCTATTTAATGTATGGGGTAGTAGTAATTAATAAAGTAAATTCGAATAAATTTAAAGTACAGGAAGTCTAATGAACGAATAAATTACTAAAGAAAGAAAAAGAATAAATACAGATGAAGACAATTTGGAAGCACAAAGGGAGCCACCTCTCGAAGTAAGCGCATCCAAAGGCAGCGTAGCCGAAAATTCATGATACCAAAGCTTGATGGAGTGGAGAGTGCGCACTCTCCTTTCTCGCGCAGGTTCATGGAGAGACTAGGGACGTGACGCCTGAAAGATATCGTGAAACAACAAGAGGTACCTCCGAAGTGTAACCATTATAAAAAAAAAAGAAAGGGAAAAGGATACTTATTGTGAAAATCCATCCTAGTACCTGTGGGAAAGCCGTGCCGCCGTCAACGAGCCTGGCCGTTGTACCGCTATACGATGCCTTGCCCGCAGTAATAGGAACAGATGGAGACACAGTACCTGTCCATCTATGAGGTGATACTCCAGAGACCAGCAGATCAGTGGAAAACTTTCCACAGAAAGATATCCGCTGCTCGGAACGAGCCTGGCTCAATAGTAACGCCACTACCACGCCCTGGTTGCAAAGGCAGACGACGCCAAACGAGGTACGCTCCTATTGCACCAGAAGAAGAAAAACATAACACGAAATAATAATTCAACAAACGTCTACAAATGTAGCCTCTCGGAATACAAAAAAACTGGACAGCCCAAGAGTCAAAGACTGCAGCTCCACGACCCCTTCGCTGACTAGTATAAAAGAACGAGAAGAATAACAAAACCATTACGAAAACAAAATAAACGCACGACATTACAGGAGAAAAATAAAATAATAATAAATTATGACAAATGATAATAAGAAAGGAAAATAAATCAAACTCTGACTTATTCAGGAGCATTGCTTTGAGCAGGAAAATAGTAATTAAAATAAATATCGAAACAATACGTAAAGTTAGTTGTTTTTTTTTTGTTAGAATAGTTAGATTGTAGTTGATTTTTTTTTATAAACTGTTATCATGCCATGTACTTAACGGATGAACAAGGAATTGGATGGGTGGCCGATGAGATCAGGGCGTACCTTTCGACTTTAATCCAGATGGGGCGAATTGATACACCCCTGTTACAGGCGGGCTTCTCCCGGTGTAAAATAATCATTTAGTAGCTCAAGTCGAAACGTAACCCTGACCTCTAGAAACGGCTTCATAAAACATCTAATCTGATTCCTTGCTCAACCACGTAAGTATTTTTTATTTATAAGTAAGGGCCTTCGTCCGGTGTGTGAAAATGACATATTGGGCGGAGGTGTAATTAAGATAAATTTAATTTAATTTAAAAAGTATAAATGATGATGGATGAAAGCGATAATTTTAAGACTAAATATAAGTATTTAAATATAATAAATTTTGCCGCGCTTGTCGGCAACGTCCAAATTTCGACGCGCCTGCGCCAGGGTCAGGCTCGTGATTCGCCGAATCAAAGATCACGCGATAAAATTTGGCCAATCACGAGAGTCCTTTTTGCTGGAATGGCGTGGGTACGCGAAGTTTGAAAAAGAAAAAAGTAATTAGTAAGCGTCCCCTTTCCGATAGGTACGGACCTGACGACTACCACTGTAAAAATCCCAAATATAATTTGTAAAACTAAAAATTAAGAAAATATAAGAAGACCACGTTACGAGCACGAAAGACCGTGTTTTATTTATACTCCAACCGTTTGAATTTCTTTTTTTTTGTGAATCCGGGGTTCGATGGACACCTGAGCTAGCCGCTGGAACCCCGGGGATCTCATTATCAATAAAATTCTTCCGTTATCATATTATAGTTCTAGAATTTTTTTTGCGCATAGTAAATGGATATGAACGTCATTCAAATCAATGACATTTGACACATTTGTTTAGTTGCAAAAAACACCACGGAGCGCGATCATCTATTTTGACCATAGATAATATAAATGTACATTTTGACCAATCCATGAGCATTTGATACATTTAGTTTAGTTGCAAAAAATACCACCGTAGCGCTACTATCTAATTTGTCCAAGACATGAAGTAGGCAGAAAAATTACTGCCGATTTGACGCACTCTCCAGATATTTTGTCTAATTCATGAATAAGGCAACGAGCTTGCATTTTTCATGATTTAGGCAAAATTTTGCCCATTTCATGTAATATTCAATTTCGCACATTCGGCATAACATATGCACTATAATCCGCCGCTTTCACTAATTGGACACGTCATGTCTGGTTTTTGGGGTGGCGGATTACTGAAAGAGTACTGTACTATGCGTTTTTTTATTATATTTGTTTTGTGATGTCACAATATATCATCAGATTATACCAAAACCTCCCCTTTCCTTTCAATCCCTCAAGTTGTGATCAAATTGAGAAGCATGTCACGTCCCTGTCACACTGTCACGGCGACAAATTTGGTTTCGATGGTTTCGTCCAGAATATTTTGAACAATCACCACCTCTAAATGCAATTAAGAGTTCCAACTCTAATAAAGTATTTTGAATTATTATTAATTATTCATGCTAATTGCAATTAATTTTAACAGTTTTACGTGTGCCTACGTTAAAATTACTTGCAATATTATATCCATAGATAATATTTTGAACAGAACCCAACCTGCAGACGATAAGAATAGACAATATTCTTACAGAAAATACATAGTGCCAACCACTAAAAACAAAAAACGTGATTTTGACATGAGTCGAAAATGTGTAGGCATGTAGAAAACGTTCATTGAGTCATGCGGGTGTCGATGCAGTGCAGTACAACATGAGGTGACCTCACTGTTGTTCTGGCGATTTCAGCAGATTTTGCTGACTGACAATGTTCGTTTAAAGGTTCAAAATGTGCTACAGGATGGGAGCATCTGTCTGACAACATTTTTAACACCAAGGAAAACTACATCATACACTTTTTTCCCGCAGCGGCAGCTTACTGTGACGTCACATAATAGTAGGCGACATGCACCATAATATATTTCGCGCTTTAGACTCACTCATTATAGTCTAAATATTTAATAATGTTTCTCTCTTCCAGTCATGGCACCATCCCATATTTCCCTCGGACAATGAACCTTCCACTCTTCAATGGACAAGCCAAGACGTGGAGACCTTCGACACCACCTTTATTGAGGATACTGCAGCTGAACCGTCGAAGCTGACACCGATTGAATACTTCAACCGCCTTTTCGACAACGATATGATCAATCACATTGCCAATCAGACCAATATATATTCGACCACAAGAGATGCAAATGTTTATACTTCATCCAGTGAAATACAAAAGTTCTTAGGTGTAACTGCAGTTATCGGGATATCCCGTGCGTCGGATTATAAAATTCTGTGGCATAAACTGTTTGGGATGACATCCTTACCAAAAATTATGCCATTGGAGCGTTACGAAACTTTGAGGAAATATATTCATTTCAATGACAACACTGGTATGATTTTAAAGGGGAATCCTGGATACGATTCGTTGTTTAAATTAAGACCGTTAATAACGTCTCTCCGTAATAATATGTCCAAATTAAAACAGGAGGAATACAATAATATCTCGGAGAATATCTTACCGTTTATCGAAAATCATCAATTTGGACGTGATACACGACGTGAAGGACGCTCGTGCGGTATCAAAGTGTACTCTAGAGTCGGCGTAAGTGGTATGGTATACGATTTCGAAGTCTATGACGGAAATACTAATGCTTTTTCACAGCTGTGCGAAAGGATACCTCAGAGTAAAAACTTAAAATTGTCATTCCGAAAGGAATTAGCTTCGTTAAAATTGATGCATGACTTAAAAAACCGTGGTATTTTAGTTGTGAGCGAGGTTAACGATGAATTTTTGAGTGGTGCCGATTTAAAGTCGGATGCGGTGTTGAAACAGGAAGGATTAGGTAGTTGCGATTTAAAATACGAGACAAATTTAAAGTTAATCGCCGTAAAATGTAACATTATAAATATTAAATATTACATTTCGACGTACGCCGGTAATTTGCGAGGAGATTCCGCCAATCACCCGCCAAATACCGACGTATACCCTTCAGTCGTAATGGAAAGTGTAAAATTTCTTGAAGGTATTAAAACTTACAAAAAGGGTTTGAGACTACACAGGAATGATTACAGATCTAAGCGTTTGTATTTGAACGTATTCTTTCATTTGATTGAAGTGTGCATTATGAACGCGTGGCTAATGTACAAATTTGACCACAATAGACGTGGCGAAGAGTGTGAGGACTATTGGGATTTCCGAACCACATTAGGGGAATTGTTGACGGGTTATAACCCTCCTGAGGAGCCGGTGGAAGAAGTTGATGATATTTCTGATGAATCTGAAGGGCATGACAGTGAAGACGATGTGCGGATGCTCTGATATGCATGCTTTCTCTCATTGCCCGCCATATTGATATTTTATTCCGCTAGAATGCAGTTTATTATGAATGGGGAATTATGGAGGCAATTATCTCATAATTATTATTGTAATGTTTACTTTTAATTTTTGTTCAAATAAATATAATTACTTTTTTACCTACCATTAAAATATGTGTTTTATTTGGTAGTAATAAACACAATGACTATCTGGCACATATATGCTAAGAGTGTTTTAGTGTCTATGATCATATCTACGCCATTCTGTTTACACATAAGCGAATATATGTCAAAAAAAAAATTACACACAAAAGCGTAAAATCTACATATTGTGTCACATATTTGCCACTGATAAATCCTACTACCAACATGACGTTTGACAGACATTATGGTTGGTACGTCTTCGAAATGAGTATTCATGAACGTCAATCTGTCAAATGAAAATCAAAATATGATCGAATTGGCTTGCCAGGTTATAGGTAGTGAGATTTGAAACTACCTATATTAACTATTTTGTTCTTGTCCACATCGTATTATAATGCCGGCGAATGTAGGAAACCCATGGATGCTACTATAATTTAATAAGCGAACAAGAAGTGAGGATACGGTAATGTATATAAATTTCCTATGCTTGTCGTGTGAAGATTTCGATGGGTGATTATTAAAGGTTGAGCCCAGGGAACTGAAATACATAACGGGTAAGGCGATGATAGCAGGTAACCGACTCGAGTAAGGAAGAATCCGGGTTAAACTTACGCACGTGTCAATAATACATTTTAAGTCGAATACTGAAAACTGCTCTCGGTTTATGCATTTACGCTCATTTAATGTTGGTGTATTACACACACTCACACATTCAAAACCCTGCATCAAGATGCGGCGTATTGAATATAGCCTATCGGTATTCTATTTACTACCTGTTCTGTGGTTGAGCCCCTTATAAAAAAAAGACCATTTCCGTGTGGTTCCGAGTGTGAAGTATTTTCAAGACCCAAATCCTGAAGTATTTCGACCCAAGCAGCATTTATTTGAACTCTGTTATTATAGTCGGATTGTGAGCAATCCCACAATAGTGTACCAATTTCCAAGATTCTAATTCACTGCTGACCTTTTAATTACCACATTTAAATAACACGTTAATTATATGTTAGCACTAAATTAGTTATTAAATTAACAACGGCTTCGTCCGTCCATTCCACCACGATTTTGCGAACTCTTATCAGTTGTATCCATTTCATTTCTGTTCATATAATAATTCTTACCGTGTACCTGTGTCTACTGTCAAGATGACGTTCGAAATAGAAGACAGAAAAAACACTTCCCGCGTGATTTATGCCCCATAAACAATAATATATGACAACACGTTTGGCATAGACGTCACAGGCAAGGAAAGAGTGTCACACAAAATTATCGAGGTGTTTACACTTAGCCGAAAAACTATGACATTGAAGGCTATCATAGATCGTTTGTTGACAGTCTATGACATCATATTTACACTCTGTGACACAGGACGCCAACAAGAAACGGGTTTTTCGGCATATATGTGCCCGATCGTCATTGAGTGTGAAGGAGGTGGCCCATCACTGATTGTGGAGCAGAGACCCTTTGAAGATGTTACAGTATTAAAACTTTCATTTAATTCTTTAGTTCGAAGCAGGCTTGAGGGTGGGTCCATTGTCATTGTCCGAAGTATGGTCGAGAGGGTTCAGAAGAAATTCTTGAGACTCCTTTGCTTGAGGTTGTATGGATACTATCCGTGGCTTTATCCAACTGACTTTCTCTTAAGTATGCTTGCATACTGTAGTCTGCAAATAAGAAGAGATCTTTATTTAGCTACGTATTTTTTCGACTTACATGAGGTATAAATGAGAACTCTGCCATTCTGGGCAGTGTTGACCTGTGTGTCCCTGATAACTTAGAAATAGAGAGCATCAGTTGTTTATTCTCCCAAGGTGCAGAACCAACCTGCCAATTGGGAGGGCGATAACAATGTTCAATCAAATTGCTTCGGGTGTTGATAATATATTCCACTTGCGTGAGGTGAGTTTAGGTAGATGCTATTTTATAAATTCTTAAAATAGGGTCTCCTTGGCAAACTCGGTATACTTCTTTGAACTTCTATAGATGTATTATTGTATTTTCAGTATCATATCAACATCTTAAACTTATAATTTGTAATGTCCACAATATGTTAAAAAAATAAATTGAATTGAAATTGAAGAACCTGTGGCCGTCATCAGATCCGTGTGACCCAGATCTTAATTATAATATTAATATTCATTTCAACGACAGTCAATATAGAATTATAGTTGTCGGATAATCGAGCGGCGGATTACTGAGAGTGTACTGTGTAGGAGTAGCAGTGACACCCCTAGACAAAATGCCACCCCTAGGCAGCGCCAAAATGTCGCCCCATTTTTTATACAGTATTTTGTATCATCCGTGCACGGTGTCGTTTCTTGTCACCATGGACGTCGAAGGGCAACGGAAGTAAACTAGAAATCGTTAACTCAACAAAAAAAATTTAGTCCTGTTAAACCTTTTATGTTAATTAATACATTTTGTTTCCAACCAGTAAGCTAAATTTTTTAATGGAAAGATATTTTCGTTATTACTAAGTTTAGGTAGCTATTTACAGGGCTCGAAATGGACCGGAGCGCCGTTCCTGTTCGTGAAATCGGAGAAATTATTGCTCTGTCTCGTGGAATAAATAATTTGATCGTCTGAGCTGGATAGGCCATATAATAGAAAATCTAACACACTTATTTTTATGAAAAAAAACACATAAGCTGATAACTTTACTATGTAAAAATCTTCAGAAAACTGTCGAGCGCTCCGGTTCGTAAATTTTTCCATTTCGAGCGCTGGCTATTTATATATATACCACATGCTTCTCCTCGATTTGCCGCCCTTCGAGTAACTACTGCCCCCAAGTGACGCTCAATCCGCCTACCCCCACGGGACGTCACTGAGGAGTGGAGAGACCGAGGTGGGTTGAAACAATTTTTACATTTTTGGTCATAACTTCCTCAGTTTCACCACTAAGACTATGCAAATGTACTTTTTGTAAAGCTTATTTCGTCACTGTTCTGACAGAAAACACTAATTCGAAAAAAATGACAAATTGAGTTAGTACCAAAATGTTCCTTATTTCAAACTTTACCGTCTGGAAACCTTCTTAATAAATAAACAGTCTTTATTTTAAAATCATCCTTTTTACGATTACTTAATAAACTCACATGATAGACCATTATTTCAAACATTTTAACAACTTCAAAGTCAAATTACTCAAAACTAGTATTCTCCAGTTGGTGTGTTCTGCCAGAACAGAGACGATTTCATCCTGCAATTGTGCAATACCGTGTCGGGAAACTTGTACGTGTGCAGTTCGCCGTATCACACTTCACCATGAAATATATGGCCGTATATTAAAGATTGTCCAACCTCTGGGTCGTATAATACTGACATAAAATTCATGTCTAAATAAAACACGGTTCTTGTCGGTTAAGCCGGCTCTTACATCAAAACTCATTTTGCCCGCAACGTGTACAATACGTCGATGTGACGTCATCGTTATTTACAAAACACACGTTGCCAAATGGAGCTCTGCACATTGGTGGAATATGTCATTTTAGTTGGAGTCACATGCAGCGCAGGTATAATCCTGAAATGTCGCACTTCGTCATTCATTTTTTTCATCCTCGCACGGCCTTGACTAAACGCACATAAAAATGTTTCATGCTGAGTTTTATGACTACTATCCCAATCGAGACGATTTTCAATGTGCGACTGGGCTTACACTTTACAGGAAGCCAGCAGCAAACAAATTTTGAAAATAGCCGATATAGGTACTGGATTATTTGTTAGGTTAGGTTTCCGAATTCATGAATTTTGCCAAAATCAGATATGAAAATTGAATTAATGTTCAAATTGAATCTAATAAAATTGGAGACCGTATAGTATACGGTCATCTCTTTTCGATAAGAAAGCTCACAGCAAACTGTCCCACGATGAAATGTTTTACGTACAATTTACATGTAACCATTAAATACTGGAACTGAAATACCTAACGGGTGTGGAGTAACAGGCAACCGATCTCGAGTGTGGAAGAATATGGGATAAACTTGAACACGTGTCAAAAATTCGTCATTCTAAGCTTGTCTTTCATTCTGACAACTGCTCTCGGTTGATGCACTGACGCTCATTCAATATCGGTGTATTTGAATGTTGCAACACACTATTACACGTCTATAATGTGTAGGTATTTCATTTTCGTAGAACACTCACATCAAAACCCTGCTTTAAAATGTATAGCCTATTTGAATTATATTTATTAATCTGCTCTGTGATTTAAACGGGTCTAGGACGATTTGGCACCGGACAACTGGACGCCACGGAATTCGAAAATAAATAGATGTTAGGTACTTATAGGTTCTTTAAAAAAAATATTCAATATTATTATTTATACTTCAATGATTATATTATGATTTAATAGTTGGTAAGAATGTAAATATGCAGACGTAAATAATGATTTAATCGTGCATTTATGTTTAAGTTCCAACGAAAAAAGAGTTGTTTATTTAATATAAAGCCTTAGGCATGGTAATTCTCAATCCGCGATAAAGAATACATTATGTTAAGAGTAAAATGAATTCAAACTACTAAGTAGTAGATAGAAACTGATTAAAATACCTCGTCTACACGTGTCTACAACAGTGCGGCGTCCAATTGTCCGGAGGCCAGTCATCACATTCCTTGATGCACTAACGCTCATTCAATATTGGTGTATTTGAAGGTTGCAACACACTATTACACGTCTATAATGTGTAGGTATTTCATTTTCGTAGAACACTCGCACATCAAAACCCTGCTTTAAAATGTAGTGTATTGGGGTATAGCCTATTTGAATTATATTTATTAATCTGCTCTGTGGTTTAAACCCTCCTAGTACTGAGTTAAGATTGGTACAATATGCAAGGATTCCCAAGAGGAAGTCAGTTCTATGAATAGTCACAATATATTAGTATTGATAGGTTTATCATTGCCCCATCTCTACCCTCTAGCTTCCCGTTGCCATGCCAACGAAAGTACGTTTATATTTATGGGGTAGGGTTGCCACATTCCCTACCCCAAGCTAACTACAGGGGTGCGAAACATTTTATTAAATTCATTCTAGGTAGGTAAACATTATTTCCAAATATAATATATTTGTCTTGAATTATCTGTAGGTAAACGCATGAGAGAAAACATAATTTTAAAATGTGTAAGAGAGAGCGAGACATGGAGAATATGTATTAAACATAAGCACATACCAAATTTGAAAAATCAGAAGAATCGTTTATTTTAAGTAGGTCGTGAAAGAAAACAAAAATGATACTCCTATAATAGTTTGACAGCTGATGCTTGTTGTGTAAAATAGTGACATTTCAGTGTAGGTGTAATAGGGTGTTGTAACCAATGTTCCCTCAAACCTGTACCACATAACACATGTACCTTAAAAATATGAGTTTTAATAAAAAATTGCGTGTTTGTGGGGGGGGGGGTGTAAATTTACCGCACCGGGTGAAGGGTGACCACCAACCCTAGTTACGCCACTGCTCAGATGCGTTGATGATCCGCGCACACAATATAAAAATTAGAGGTAACCTTAGGCAAAATACACAATCAATCAAAAAAAAATTACATTTTGGATGAGGAAAAACCGTCAGCTAAGCGTCGCCGTTTTCAAATGAACGAGTTCGGAGATGACGTGCTTGGCAAAAGCAGGAGACTCTATGATGACCACTGATGCAGCAGCTCACAGACAAAGAATTGAGTCAGAAACACTAAAACAAAGACAGTAGGACAGAACATAATATATTACGTAAACGTATTTGAGAAAGAGAGACAGGGAGAAGACGTATGAGAATGTTGACAGGTGGCACACAGTAGGTACGTACATACAAGTGTAGGTATTGTTGCAATCAGCGTGTCATTTGAACTCAGAATAAATCGACATCCCAATGCTACTTCGTTTTAAGCACGATTTATTAGTTTTGAGTCACGCATACACGATAACCACATGCGGGTACGCCAGCTCGCGACGACTCGTAATAATTGAGCCATCCCCCAGAGGTTATAGCTGCATGCCAGGTGTCCATCACTAACCTAACTATCGGATACATTAATTGGAGACTTCCATTTTGCCCATTTCCATTTTAGATTTTTACCAAACTCTGTTAAGAACCTCAGAGTATTGATAATAATGTATAGAGAGCGCCTATTTTTCGGCAAAATGAAGCCGTGTTTCTTGCGTATAGCGCACAGTACAACCTCAATTTTATTATTATCAACTTAAATATGAAACGTTATACCATCATGTTGCTTCTCAGTATGGCTACCAAATTTAAACACAACATAGTTAACCATATTTTCTACTAAAATAACTAAAACTTTACCGGCGACGTTTTGAAAAAATATTTAATTCAGGCGTAGAAATTTTATCTTACTCTAACGCATAGTGCGGAGATATAAGGGTGCCGAATGCTTACTCACTCGCACTTATTGTTCGTTTTTGTTCAGGCATTTGTTAGAACTATGTTCCGAGAAGAGTGGAAAGAACAGTGACGTCCCGTGAGGGTAGGCAGATTGAGCGTCGCTTGGGGGCGGCAGTTACTCGAAGGGCGCCAAATCGAGGAGAATCATTTGTTATATATAGAAATAGCTAAGTACCTAAACTTAGTACTTAATAACGAAAATATCTCTCAATGGTTGGGAAACAAAATGTATTTATTAACATAAAAGACTCAACAGTACTTTAATTATTTTGTCGGGTTCGCGATATCTAACTTCCGTTGCCCTTCGACGTCCTTCGTGACCACACGTCATGACACGCTCACGGATGATAAAAACTACTGTATAAAAACTGGGGCGGCATTTTGTCTAGGGAAGTCACTATCTGGGAAGCCCTGTGTATTGATCCCGATGGATAATGATGATATATTGTGTACCTACTGTTATCTGGGAGTTGTGGACTTATGGTTAATGAAAAAAAAACTCGACATGATTTTGATTCGAGAGTGTGAAGTGGTCAGGCGAGCATAGCTGCGTATACATGGCGGGTGGAGATGGGGTAACTCAAATCATTGCCTTCCTCTTCGTCAGAACCGCATGATGGATGATTCAGCTGTCGAACAGCCTTCGCAATGGGTTTGCCCTACTCCTCTTATAATTCTACAAAACGCAAGGCTTGTGGTCACTGGAAGACGCATGGCACTCATGAATTGAGTCGCCTAGCCATAACTAATCATAACACCCGCGATGGCTGCGCGGCTTAAGCGTTGGCCTTTGGCGTCGTGGGTCCCAGGTTCGAATCCTAGGTCTGGCAAGTAAACGTCATATTGTTTTAAATTTGTGTATGAGCCAGAGTATGGTCCTACTAGATTGAACAAATAGCTGACATCCATTTCTCGTAAAAAAAACAAAATCTGTTAATACGGACCTTCACTATGTGGAGGCCCATATGATCCTATTAGGATCGGAGATGGTCGGAAATGTCATAACAACTCACATTTTGCAATTATGTCATTTTTGAGTTAAACTTACTAAGTGATTCTAAAGACAATAAACATTAAACTAAGTAAAGAAAAATAATTGGTTATCAAAAGTCACTTTAAACCATGTGAAAATCGTTGACAAAGTTAACTGTTGGTGTAATAACTCACATTTTTCATTGAATAATGTGAGTTCTGTCACCAAGGCCTTTCTAACCAATCAGGTATCTATATTTCTCATAGTGTGCTGTGGTGTCTGCAGCCTTAGAATTAGCATTACATAATATTATATAATATATTTAAAACATAATATAAATCGACTCACTCACTCATTAATATTTAAGGGAGTTTAATACTTTTCTTTTAATTACAAAAAACAATGCTCTGGTGGTTTTTGTAATTATCTCAAAACTCGATTTTTAGAATATGTGAGTTCTGACTCTACGCAACTCAATTGGTGTAACAATCTGGGGAGTCCAGTGTTTGCTTTAATATTCTGACAAAACAGCGCGGACGACACAAACAGACACTAGCGATCATGATAATTGTTGTGACCGTTGGGACACGCACATTCGATAATCATTTGCGATGAGGCAACTCGCAAAAAATCTTTAGTTATACCTACTAGGCCAGGTGTTTATCGCTGGACTGTAAATGTGGAGTGTCTGGGCATGGGTAACGTGCATGTAAATGTGCGGTATCTATTCTGCAGATGAAGTAATGAGAAGTTGTAAGTTAGTTACATCTGCCAGATTTTGTTAACCCCTCTCTCTCTCGCCGCCTTAAAATAACCAATAAAAGTAATAATTTATTATTTTTTTAATAAACTCTTTCGTTTATTCAACGAATAAGACACAAAATCTCAGAATGTAACATTCTTTATACTGAATATACATAATTTGAAAACATCGCATGCATATACACACTGAAGAAAATCGATAAGCATTTCATGTAACAACTACTGTTTAAAATCGTCGTAATTATTTAAGGCGCCCGTAGTTTTATTGGTAAAACATTCTGGCGCGAATCCAACAGATACAGGCTCAAGTCCCGTCGGGTGTCGTATTTTTTTTCTACAAAAACGATTTTTTCTAGTGTATACCTATTATGCATTCGATATGGACTACCCCAAACTATATTTATTTTTGTCTGTGTGCGCGCTTGAACAAAATACACGACGTCATCATCCCTTGGTTAAACCATGAAGGTACTTACTGCTGTTATTATTAAATTTGCAATACCTACCTTATTATTAAACTCACTAACGATCCCCTATCAATGACATCGCAGTTTTAATTTTGACAACTGACATTTCACCCCTTTGAATAACAAAAAAGTGTTTCGCACCCCTGCCGGGTTCAAACCCCTCCCTCCCAGTGGACGCGGAGCCAATCGATAAAATTGCCGACAAAAAGTGCCGCGCATCGAAAACCATTCATTGACCACAACCCACGGAATCAAGTGACTCATGAATATAACCAGATTTATTCCATATCAAAGACACTAAAAAGAACCTTCTCTGTACCTATCTTCTTCTACACTGTGACCTCCACGATTTCATCGTCTAGCAGTCTTCCACTTCCACCACCACTTCCAGCATTCAACCTCAAACTGTCAGTAAAAAAACCCATTTGGACCATATATCTGGAAGTAACTGTTTTCCATCTTCTCATAAACCTTCGATCTGACCAATTCCATGAGTCTTTCTTAATCATCATCTGCCCTATATGTCCCATTTACATTGTTACATATATAATCAATAATAATTGTAAGTAGGTACATTTGACAAAATTCATGAATAATTCAAGAATGAAAACCTAACCTAACCTAACAAACAATCCAGTACCTATATCGGATATTTTCATTTTGAAGCAGGCTTTTGAATGTGTGTCCTACGAAAATGAGACACACGTTATAGACGCGCAATAGTCTGTTGCAACCTTCAAATACACCAATATTGAATGAGCGTCAGTGCATCAACCGAGAGCAGTTGTCAGAACGAAGGACAAGCTTAAAATAACGTATTCTTGACACGTGTTTAAGTTTATCCCATATTCTTCCACACTCGAGATCGGTTGCCTGTTACACCCGTTAGGTATTTCAGTTCTCTGGTTGAAACAGTTGGAATGCTACCCTTAAAATGAGTTTTTACTAATACATACAATTGATGGTTACATGTACATCGTACGTAAAATATTTCACCGTGGCACAGTTCACCGTGAGCTTTCTTATCGGAAAGAGATGACCGTATACCTACTATACGGTTTCCAATTTTATTAGATTCAATATGAACATTAATTCAATTTTCATAGCTGATTTTGATGAAAACCAGGGAACTGAAATACCTAACGGTAAGGAGAAGCAGGCAACCGATCTCGAGTAAGAAAGAATACAGAATAAATTTAAACACGTGTCAAGAATACGTCATACGTCGAATACTGAAAACTGCTCTCGGTTTATGCATTTACGCTCATTTAATATTGGTGTTTTAGACACACTATTGCACGTGCACAATGCGTGTTTCATTTTCGTAGGACACTCACACATTCAAAACCCTGCATCAACATGTAGGCGTATTGAACATAGCTTATCGGTATTCTATGTATTATCTGTTCTGTGATGAAAAACTAACCTCATCTAACAAATAGTCCAGTATATCGGATATTTTCAAAATTTGTTTGCTGCTGGCTTCCTGTAAAGTGTAATTAATCAACAAGAACCATGTTTAATTTAGATATGAATTTTATGTCTGTACTATAGACCCAAAGAGGTTGGACGGTCTTTAATATACGACCATATTATATTTCCGATACAACATTTTCACGGTGAAGTGTGATACGGCGAACTGCATACGTACAAGTTTCCGGACACGTTTTCCCAAAAGCTTCTAAATAACATTCAATCGTATAAATACCTACAGCTTCTTTTTATTATTTCTCCACCTCGTGTTCCTGACGAAACCGGTCCTGATCGCAATGCAGTCTGTGAAGTGACATATAATACTAAGATATATTTTTGCTCGTTGAACATACAGTAACTATGATAATAAGATTCATTTCAAATATAAAATACCTAACGATAAATACATATTAATAAATAATCACCATCATTATCATCAGCCTGAATCTATCCACTGCTGGATGCAGGCCTCTTCAAGCTGCTTCCACTTCTCTCGGCCCTGTGCATTGCGTTGCCACGTACTTCCGCAGAACTTTATCATTCCATCGATCCAGCTGCCTTGCGGACGTTTTGTACTTCTTGGATACCACTAGATGACTAGATTTGTCCGACGATTGTCTCTTCTTCGAGCTGTGTGTCCAGCCCATCTCCATTTAAGGCTTTTAATAAACTCTATTACATCGCAAGCCCTTGTCTGCTTCCTTATCCACTCATTCCTCTTTTTGTCCTTTCGTGTTATGCCCAGCATGAACCTCTCATACCACGTTGTGCTACTCTAAGTTTCTGGATCTCTCTTTTACTTAGGGTCCATGTTTCAAACGCATATGTGATCACGGGAAGCACACACTGGTTGAAGACTACGCATTCTGGGCACAGTGGAAGGTCACTTTTGAAGACATTATTCAGGCGGCCAAAAGCACTCCAGTCTAGCTTTACTCTGCGAACAATTTCATCAAATATACATCCATCTATAGACACTAATTGTTGTCCCAATAAATAATAATATGTAATCATTATAGATGAGTGTGTTATCGTTTAATTTCATTAGACCATATCCGATCCGAATAAGATCATATAATGGGGCTTGTATCAACAGACAAGAAAAATGGATGTTAGCCACTTACTCAATCTATCTGGTCCATACTCTGACTCCGAACACAAATTGAAAAACAATACGTATATTTGCCAGAGCCAGGATTCAAACCTGGGTCCCACGACATTATAAACCGACGCTTAAGCCGCTCGGCCATCGTGGGCTTACCAGCGTCGTCTAAATAGGATGTTGTGGCATTTATATTTATTTTTTAATGTATTCAAAATGCCAAAACTGCTTGAACAATGTGCGCAGTCTTGCGTACATATTTGCAAGAAAAACGTGTTTTGAAAATGTACACCTCGCTGACAAAATGAATTTAAAGGACTCGGCAATATTCTAGTATGGCAGTTGACGTAAGGACTCGATTTCGCAAGGCCTTAGAGTCCCTTTGAAGAAAGTCTTCGCATCATCAGCTTTTGGAATACGACGATTCGTATCTATTCATTTATATAAGTAGGTATTTTTTTTAAATGTGCTTGACCTTCACTGTACAGGCCTCGAAATGGACCAGGGCGTACCGGAGCGCAGCTCCGTTTCATGAAATTCTCGAGATTATCGTTCAGTCTCGTGGAAAATTTTATTTAACCATCTGAGCTAGAGTCCGTATTCTTTATGCTGGCGTGTAGTTCCCCCCCCCCCCCCCCGTTCCAGCATCTTCACACTGCATTCCCTCTCGTTCCCTCCCATTGAAAACTTGCAACAGTCGAATGCGATGGCACAATGCTTTCCATCCGCGAGCGACGTGACGTGAACGCCAGCATAAATAATACGGAGTCTAAGTCGGTTATATGTATACATAAAAATATATAACACTTACTTTATAAAATATACATAAATATAGAAAAATCTGATAATTATCAAGCGCTCCGGTTCGTAAAATTGACCATTTAGATTGCTACCTTCACACTAATTAGCAGATGTAAAACTTAATACCTAGAAACAGACGTACACACATACATAATCATATTCGATCATAAGAGGATCATAATATGGGCATTGAACTAAGAGGGTAGGTAGGTACATACAGTGGCGCACCCAGGGGGGGGGGGGCAAGAGGCCCTGGCACCCCCCAAAAATGAAAATTATCAGAATGATTTTAAACATTGAAATTGAAAGCCAATAAACTATACCTTTGGGCTTAGACAAATAAAAACACAGCAAAAAAATGATTTGTAATAATTCTCCAGCACCCTTTTCAGAACACAAAAATTTCGAAACACTAATGTCAGGTTTTTTTAGAAACCCAATTCCTAATGGAACTGTCAAATAATTCTCGGTGTCCACCCGAATTCCGGAGGGGTGTAGGTCTGGGGAGGGCTGACAGGGCTCTAGTCTGGGGGCCCGGGCTGTGGGGGGCCCGGCGTGTCGGGTTGACCAGATAAATGAGATAAACACACATCATAAATTAGCCTTAATAGTAAAAAAAGTCGCCTGCGGCGCTATTATACTTCATGTCCATGAACATTTTCAATTATTTATATAATTGTGCAATATTTTTTGATTATTATGTGTCAATACTCGACAACTCCATTATTAAAGTAGAGTATTAAAAATCGCCAATAATTCACTGTATAAGTACCCTTAATTTGAACTAAAACACAATTTGAAAAACGTTAATGTAGTGTTTCACACTGCCTTTAATCTTAGCGGTAGGTAGGGGGCCCCCAAATATCCTAGCCTGAGGGCCCGCTTCAGGATGTGGGGCCCATGGTGTAGGTACACCGAGTGCAATAGACAAAAGACCGATAAACGAGAAATTAGGCTGTGAAGAAGAAAAAGAGCCTATAGGACTAATTTACATTCTCCTCCTTGCTCCCCCAATATTAAATCCTGGGTGCGCCACTGGGTACATATTGTTATCACGAGAAATATAATATGTTAGTTACATACTTGCTCAACCAATTATTATATAATTACTTTACCAGAGAGGCCCATAAACATGTCATAGATTTGGATCTCTACTCACCTCTAGTGGTCTCTGAATGTAAAAGTATATTATAATTGAGGCATCTAATTACAAAAAGCGATAAGTCCGCAATTCAATATTTTCAGGAAACAACGTTTTTATGTTTCAAGCTTCAATTATTTGTTTTAACGTGAGATTATTTTTTCCGTTGTATTCTATGTCGAAATTAGAACCGAATGGCAATTTGTTTCAGCCGATAAACTCTTAAATGTAATAAATATAGGCAAAATAAAATTGGACGCAGCGCTACTTGTACCTCACTTTTTAATTTACTCCGCATAAGGCACATATTTCCGTGGCACTGTCATCATGAGTTTGCCAGATGCTACAGCATGGGAGACGCCCTTTTCAATATTGAACGTTCCCTTATTGGTTGACTTAAACACGCGCGAAATCAACCAAGCTTTAAATAATATGAAACACGGACTTGGCGCTTTTTGTAATAAATTGAGACTTGAAATATTTTTTTTCGTAGGGTTATGTCGCGTTTTGGAATTTATAGATCAATACATATTGGGTAAAATTATACAAAGAATACGTGCGTATTTTTTTCTCGATTTTGACCAAATGTGGACTTATCGCTTTTTGGAATTAGACGCCTCAATTATTACATTCTTTACACCAATTTTAGGACATTCCCAGAAGATGTGGTTCGCTTCTTATATTACTCCGCCACATGGACCAACCTCACAAAACCTGCCAGCGAAGCTATAATGTCTAGTCAAGAATAAATTATTGACTGGTAGGTGGAATCATCCGGAGTCAAAGCGGTTACCTCCATGGGACAGACATGTAGTATTCGATCAATACCGATGCCAGAGTCAATACTCCGGACACCCCTATAGGCGAGGCGGACAGTCCTTTACGTGAACTTTCGCCATTCAACCCTCACCCTTATATTCTCTCGTCGCAGACACCCCCCTGAACGCCCACCCAAACATTAAAGCAACAAGCAACTCACTGAAAACATTTCCCCACCGATGGAATAGTAGGTGCACTGTTGTAGTCGCGTGCCGGTCCACACTCGCGCAGTTCCCCTCGTGAAAATATTGCCAAATATACTCCTTTCTGTAAACATTTGGGGTAAATCATGATATATTCACATTTTACACGTGGAAAATCGTAAATATATCGTGTTATACGCGATTTTCCATTGATAAAAGTAATGTTCAACCATTATTATACATATACAACCTACATATATTCATAACATTGTGTTTTTCCTCAATAATAATACGAAATCATGGTGTTTTAACAGTTTAAACGTAAATTCTACTTGATACATCTTATTATTATGCGGTTTTCCAGTAATAAAAGTGACGTTTTCATATTCTGTTGGTATACATATATAATTAGGATAACCAATGTGTTATTATTGAGAAAAACCAATGTTTTTGTCAACATTTGCTCAAATTCATAGTGTTTTAACAGTTTAAACGTAAATTTCACTTGATACATCTTATTATATGCGATTTTCCAGTAATAAAAGTGAGGTTTTCATATTCTGTTGGTATATTATATAAAATTACGATATCCAATGTGTTATTATTGAGAAAAACCAATGTTTTTGTCAACATTTTCTCAAATGTATAGATTTGTAGGCAACAGTTTAAACGTAAGTTTTACTTGATAAATCTTATATGGTATTTTCCATTAATAAAAGATAGTGACATTTTCATATTCTGTTGGTATACATATACATTTACGATACCTAGTAATATGTTATTATTGAGAAAAACCAATGTTTTGTAAACATTTGCGCAAATTCATAGTGTTTTAACAGTTTAAATGTAAAATATAGTTCATATATTATCCAATTAAATGCAAATTTTCCAGTAATAAAAGTGACATCTAATCATATTATTCTGTTGCAGTTGGTATACATACATATACGATACCATTGTGTTATTATTGAGAAAAAACACAGTTGTTTGTCAACATTTGCCTAAAATCATAGTGTTTTAACAGGTTAAACGTGAAAATTAGTTAATACTGTATCTTATTAAAAGCGATTTTCCAGTAATAAAAGTAACATTTAATCATATTCTGTTGGTATACATATACGATACACTTGTGTTATTATTGAGAAAAAACACAGTTGTTTGTCAACATTTGCCTAAAATCATAGTGTTTTAACAGGTTAAATGTGAAAATTAGTTAATATAGTATCTTATTAAAAGCGATTTTCCAGTAATAAAAGTGATATTTCATCATAAAATTCTGTTTGTATATCTATAGGTATAATTACTGTACCTATGTGTGAATGTGACTATTGAAAGTAGGTAGTTGTTTTAACAAATTAGATGTAAAAAACAATTAATAATATATTATGTTATAAATGTGAGTTTCCATTAATAAAAGTGACATTTAACAAGATTCTGTGAACTCATACACAATATAAAATTAATATATAACACAATGTGTTATTATTGATAAAAAATCCTTTTTTTTTGTACTTATTACTTATTACTGTAGTGTTTTAATAGATGAAATGTGAAAACTGGTTAATATAACATTCTTAAACCTATACATATATATGTATACGATTCAGAAAAAACACACTCTTTTAATCTGATTCTGTGAAAGAAACTAATACCAATATACAATTATGTATACTCACCGGATTTTCCATTGATAATATTATTACAGTTATATTATTTTGACCGGAAGTTAAATACCTACATATATTATATATCTACGTATAACATGATGTATATGCTATGATATTATATAGAAAAATACGATTTTCATTAATATATAAGCGATTTTCCTCAACTTTATTTTGTTTTAACTTAAGAAATAGTTAAAATATTAAGTTATTTCAATTATTTTTCCATTGATAACTGTCAGATTTTGACTGTAGAAAAAATACGTAGATATATACCTACTTATAACATACGTTTTATTGTTGGGAAGAATACAATAATTGTCGTAAACATATAACCGTTTTCACTCGTATTTTCGATAAAATAGATAAATATACTATAATATCGAGTAGTAACTGATTGTAAATATATTATTCTGACTAGAAACACGTCATACTTGAAACAAGTGTGGTTATGTTGGGAAAACACGATTTACATTATTAATAATAGGTACCTAATATTATATTGAGTTATATCAACTGTTTTTCTATTGATAATCGTGACAGTTGACATATTGTCATATTATTTCGACTGAAAGATACACAATCATCATCATTGTTGATCTACTGCTGGATGAAGGCCTCCTCTAGCACCTTCCACTGTTGTCAGTCCCTAATTCTTAACTGCTACGTACATTCACGGAATATTATGAATTCGTCTACCCAGCGGTATTTCTTCAGCGGTTATTCACTCGCCGAGCGACATCTCCAACACATTGCCATTTCATCTACTTAGTGATTTCTATCACATCGTGTACCTACTATTAACAGGCTTCTTATCCATTTGTGTATGATTTATTTTGAAATCTTTCCTTGTTACACCCAACATGCAACATACAACGTGAATGCTCTTCTAGCCAATGAGTGACGTCCCAAGGCAAAGTGCCGCCCTTATGCAAAGTTAAAATGCCATTTTATTCTTAAGTTATATGAAAATTCATTAGGTAAATTACTACCTACCTACCATTTTGTTGGTTATCTTAGACAGACAAACCGCAAAAAAATCTTGAACAATTTGACGTACATAATACGTCACCCACTGAGGATTAGAATATTTTCGCTAAACCTACTCTTAAACAGCGTTGGTTTTAGGTACGGAGAAGTCTGACAAGTTTGGAGGCCCCCCTATGATTTTCCTAAACTATGATGTTGGTACTTTCTAACGAAGCTAGAGTCTGTCTTCTATAAGCTGGCGTGCGGTTCCCCCCCCCCCGCTTCATCATTCAGCACTGCATTCCCTTTCACTCCCTCCCATTGAAAACTTGCAACAGTCGAACGCGATGGCACAATGCTCTCCGTCCGCGAACGACGTGACGTCAACGCCAGCTTATGGTCTACAGACTCTAGTCTGCGTTATGAGAGTTGTAATGATCACATTCATTCCTTCATTTGGCGCCATTTATAATGTGCTGCCCCTAAGCAATGCATAACCTGCCTGCACGCACGGGACGTTACTGCTCCTAATGGCAGTGTCTCCGAAAATAGTTTCACTTCACGTGTGAAAGTTTTATTGTCCAAACTCTGGGTTCCCTTTCCATTCTCAACTTTTTAAAAACTAATCAACTGTATCCAAATAGGTATAAAGTGTTACTCTGAGCCAAAATTTTAGTAGATACCTAACCTATTTACCTATGTAGGCATGATATTTTCAATACAATACTAGATCCAGTGGTTAAAAGTGCAAGAATCAACAAAATTGACAGTGTTTAACAAAGTTGACAGTTAAAATCCGGTGATCACAGCTGGTGTTGAAAGATGGCGGCGCGCAAAAGCATAGACAACAGATCGCGTGACGTCGGATCACCGGAGCCATAGACAACGCGGCATAGATGACGCCATCTTACATAAGATGCCGCAGTTTGGCGCCAAGAATTCACCGGCTGGCGTGGAACTTCTAGAGATCATTCAGATGGAGCCTCTGGGAAAGTTCAAGAACAATCACAACGGGAACGCCAAGGGTGAGCATAATATTTTGAAATTAAAACAGTGATTAGGTACCAGTGGCGAAGGGTGGAGGTAGGCTGTTAAGATCCGACATAAGTTGTCCACACTGAACTTAGTCAGTTATACGTATTTATTTTCATTGAACTAAGACTACAATAATTTACAGAATTTAACCTAACCTAACCATTAGGCTAGTTTTTAAAATTCAAATAAACCCTGCCAAAACATAGCCATTTTAGATAATAGTCTATCTATAAATTATCTATAATAATGCCATTAAATCAGACATAATTTTTGAAGTTATACATCTTTAGGCGCGTTTGGAAAATTAGATCAGAGTGTATTTTTTGGCGTGTGACAATAATATGTAACACATAATTTATTTTTTCACACGAAAAAAATCGCACTCGATTGGATTCGAGCTACCGATTGTTTGGTTATCAGCCGAACGCACTGCCTTTACGCCACATTATGATAATGCGATCGTGACGACTATACTGTATAATATTATAGTTTTGAATTGTTCCGTTACCTAGGCAGCGAATTTATTATTATATGTACGAAGAATTGTTCCGTTGCCTACGAAACGATTTTATTATTGTCGGCCATTTGCAATTGCTTACGTAAACAAACTATTAAACGTCATAGTGGCAGTTGTTACTTTAAAAATAAAAAAAACGATACGTAATTATATAATTTAGTAATATAAGTTAAAGTGTATAGAAATAAACCAACGGCGTTCCAATAAGCGGTCCTTTTTCTTGATTGTGTAATTTAACAAGATACTTAAGAGCTAGTCGAAGAATCTAGGTTATTACAAGTTTTGTTACGCCAAAGATGTACCTATAACTTCTAACGCGCGTACATAAGTACACACACCGATTTTTTAATATATTATAATGGTTTGGTTAAACAGGGCTTAATGAATTTAAAAAAAACTGACCAACAACATGACGTGTAATATGTATTCTCAATTCAACGAAAACAAGTAAGTACTTAAGTGTATAAAAAGTGTGCACAATTTTGTCGATCACCCAAAGCTCACCAAAACTATTATGGTTTGGTTAGGCATGGTCTAATTGTTTTTTTTAATTAAACAACTTCATCTGTAAATATTGTAGTCTTAGTTCAATCAAAACAAATACGTATGACTAACAAAGTATAATGTGCACTATTTATGTCGGATCTTAACAGCCTACCTTCACCCTTCGCCACTATTAAGTACAATAATGTTTATAGTTATTAGACCCAAGACTTTCGTAAACCGTAGGCACTTTTAGATGCATCGATCTGAATTTTTTACTTTAAAATATTCTACTATGGTAAAACTTCAGAAATGTATGAAAATTCCTCGGATTTCGTGGTGTTATTATTGCAAACTTCAACAGTGCAGGGCTATTCTAAAATATCACTAAACAATCAATAAAAAAGTGATAAATATGCTATGTTGTGTTTTCTCTTCGACCATAATATCCGCATATCATGGACACCAAAATGGCTCCGCCAGTCTTCTTGCATCGTTCCAGGTCATATAAGCATCCCGTAGCTCCACCGTATACACTGTTTATATAGTATTTATCGGCCTTCCCGGACAACGGAATCCGGTTGGCTTGAAGAACAGGCAAGTCAGGTTGAGGTTCTCTTTTGGCATCCTCAGCATGTGGCCGAGCTAGGTCCAACGTTACCTATTCGCTCTGAGCATGATGAGAGGCTGCTCGGTCGGTTGTAGGTTGTGGTCGGCTCAGTATACAGTTGCTCTGATTTCGTAAGATGTCATGATTCGCACCATCAGAATGCAAGCGTCGAATAGGCGGCATTTCGTTTTCACCGAGTACAATCGACAGTCACACAAAACGTTGGTTTTCTTCGCGTTGATTTTTAGATCAACGTGAGACGAGTTGTCATGCAACCTGTCAATTATTATCTCTTGAATGCCCTCGATTGAGTTGTCGAATAGGGCAGCATCATCGGCGTATTCCAGGTCATATAGGTTCACTGTGGAAGATGCCTCGATCAGGTGGTATTGACTTGCGTAGTATCAAATCAAAGAGGATGATGAAGAGAAACGGAGCAAGGAGACTGCCCTGTCTGCCTCCGGTGGTGACCACGAACCATTCCGTAACAGTATCACGAATTTTGACACACCATTCGCTATAATCATGCAGGCAATGATCTTGGGAGGAATTCCGTGTGCTCCCAGTACCTATCCTACAGCCAGAGGGAGGGGCGGTGCGAACTTATCCACAAAGCAGCAGGCCAACGGACCTCATGGCTCTGCTGGAGAAGACATCAAAGGTTGTGGATTTGGCACTAGTTTTTCCTGCGGATGTGCATTATCGGTTCCCTTATTCTCATCAAGAGGATGTTTGCCAATATATTTCTCGGAACACTGAGTAGCGTAATGCTCGGTAATTGTCGTAACTAAGAGGGTCACCTTTCACCTTTTTGTGAAGTGTGATGATACCGAGAGTTACCTAATTATCCCGGGATATGAACTGTCAACACAAACATAGATCCTTCCAAACCATATCAGAGAGCGTGGCGATCTCGGGCTTCGCTATCTGCTCCTGAGATATTCCCAGGCATAAACAACACTGCTGATGCTTCATATCTAAACGTAGGGCCTCGTGATACGCCCGATTAAGACCGAGTGTGGTGCGAGGCGGTTGATTTGGAGGGTCCATGCTTGTGTTGTTATGTTCTTTAAATCCCTTTTTATAGTATGGAGGCATGGACGCTAAACCAGATGTCACGAAGAGTTGAGACTTTCAAGACATGGCTGAATAGATGCATAGTCAAAATTCCTTGGACTTACCTGGTGATGATAAATTGAATAAGAGAAGACTAAGTTCTGTGTGGTATTTAAACCATAAAACTATATGTCGAACAAGAACTTCTTATCCACGTCGTGTTAAAACTCTGACCTAACTCGTATTCGGAAACTTGTACGTATGCAGTTCGCCGTATTACACTTCACCGTTAAATGTTGTAGCGGAAATATAATATATGGCTGCATATTAAAGATCGTCCAACTTCTTTGGGTCGTATAGTACTGACATAAAATTAATTAATGTCTGAATAAAATACGGTTCTTGTCAGTTTACACTTTACAGGAAGCCAGCAGCAAACAAAATTTGAAAATAGCCTACCTATATACTGGATTATTTGTTAGGTTAGGTTAGGTTTTCATTCTTGAATTCATGAATTTTGCCAAAATAAATAATCATGAATTTGCCTATGAAAATTGAATCTAATAAAATTGGAGACCGTATAGTATACAGCAGTAGCGAAGGCTGTTAAGATCCGCCATAAATAGTGCACATTAAACTTTGTTAGTCATACGTATTTGTTTTTATTGAGCTAAGACTACAATTTACAGATGGTGTTGGTTAGTTTTTAAAAATCATTAAACCCTGCCTAAACTAAACCATAATAGTGTTGGTATACTTTGGGCGATACGACAAAATTGTGCACATTTTTTCGTTCATACTGAGGTATTTGTTTTCACTGGATTAAGAATACATATTACACAAATTGTTGGTTAAATTGTTTAATTCATTATGCCCTACCTAAGCCAAACTATAATAGATAAAAAATATTATTCTATCTATAAAATATCTAAAGTTGTGTATGATTTAATTGCATAATTTTAGATATTTTATAGATAATCGAGTATTTTTTGACTATTATTTATTATGGCTTGTTTCGCAGGGTTTAATTGAATTTTAAAAACTAACCAAGACTGTCTATAAATAATTGTAGTGCTATTTCAATTAAAACAAATACGTATGACTGACAAAGTTTAGTACGCACTATTTATAGCGGATCTTAACAGCCTACCTTCACCCTTTGCCACTGGTATACGGACATCTCTTTCCGATAAGAAAACTCACGGCGAACTGTGCTACGGTAAAATGTGGTAACATGTAACCATTTTTATTGTGTTATTAAAATTCGTACAAATTATCACTTCGCTAAAGTGACGCTCGATGAAAACTCAATTCAGCTCAAATGCCATTTTTTCTTCGTACAAATTGTCGACCGTTTAGGTACATTCGTTCAATGTAGCCGCGGAACGCAGATAAAAATACAGTCGAACTTGGTTATTACGAGGAAGATGGGACCGACTGAATTTGCTCGTTATAAGCGTTACTCAGTATATCAGAGAATAGGTATGTTTAAATGAGCGGCCACATAACACAAAAAGTCGCAATTCAAACAAAAATACACAATTAGAATTTTTCCCCGAAACAAGCATGGTATTCATAAAATACAAAAGAAGTTGTTTATTATAATGTACGCTTGGATTTTTTACATGCAATTTTTTGCTTATAATACTTTTTCAATGTTGTCGGCAAAAACACCAATTAGGTACTTAGACAGACAATTACACAACTAGTGTCATAAACGTGATCCGAATCCGGTGGCATCCTGTCGGTCGGATTTTATTGCTTAGGGTCGAAATGTTTTTAAACGATCCACACATTAAGAGCGTACTTCAGTGAAACGACAAATAATTTTCAACAGTAGGTGCGACGAATTTTCTCACTCGTCGCCAATCGGAGACCGACAGTCGATGTGTGCGCACTATGATTTGTTTTGTCATGGCGTCGATGAAAATATTCTTAAATCGCGTAAAGATGACTAAAAAACTTTACGTATGTACTTAAAAAAGAAAACAATATGCCAATGAATATACTATTATTATTAGTAATATAACAATAAACATAACATTAAATGGACGCATGTTGGATTTTTATGACAAATTATATTTCGTTCGGCACGCGTCATTTGCACAATCCGCGCATCGCCTAGCCACGACCTTTTTAGACCATGCCTCAACATGGACATAGTTATACAGAAAGTAGCCAATCCACAAAAAATAAAAAAAATGGGATATGATATAGATCAGATGCGAGAAGGTTTTCTCTACGCTCTGCTGAAAATAGCCAAGCTGCAAAAAAAATATTCTTGAAATAAAATAATATTTACAATTTTACATTTTGCATTTTACAAACATTTTTGATCATCATGTTGTTGCTAAAGTGCCATTATCTCAGGTCGACATTATTGTGGACTGGCTACATTCTGCATAACTACGTTCCGTGAAGTATATCCAATAAGGAGCTCGTTATAAAAGTGAATAAATGTATGGAGAAAATCATAAACTAAAATGTGATCGAATGTTTCCTTGTTACATCCGAGGTCTCGCTATATCCGTGATCGTAATAACCGAGCTCGACTGTAATACTTTTAAAAACAGACAAATATATAAAATAAGAAAAGGAAGAAGATGGGAGAGGTGAAAAGGCCCGGAATATAGGCCGATTTGCGGCATTCATCTTCGGCCCTTTGAAGTATGAAAGGGAAACAAAATAACAAAATGGGATAGAGGAAATGGGGCGAGAGTGAGCTAGATTGAGGGGGCCAGTCGTTGGAGGGAGGGGTAAAGCGAATGAGCCCAATACTTCCTTGTTTGTTCAACCACTTATACCCTATTTAAGCCCTGTAATGTACACCGCGCGCCAGAAATTTCAAACTCTTTTGTGGACATTCACGTATTAAACGGGGCTAGAGCAGGGAACTCAGAAATAATGAGAACTGAAATACCTAACGGGTAAGAAGTAGCAGGTAACCGATATCGAGTAATGAATAATCCGGAATAAACTTAAACACGTGTCAAGAATACGACATACGTCGAATACTGATAACTGCTCTCGGCTTATGCATTGACGCTAATTTAATATTGATTAATGCGTGGTTCATTTTCGTAGGACACTCACACATTCAAAATCCTCCATCAAATTTTACTGTATTGAATACAGCATATCGGAATTATATGTATTATCTGTTTTGTGCAGGCAATCAATCTCGAGTGTGGAAGAATATGGGATAAACTTAAACACGTGTGAAGTATACGTCATTCTAAGCTTTTCCATCATTCTGACAACTACTCTCGGATGATGCACTGACGCTCATTCATTATTGGTATATTTTAAGATTGCAACATAAACTATTGCACGTCTATATAATATTGTGTGCTTAATTTTCGTAGGACACTCACACATTCAAAACCCTACATCAAAATGTAGTGTATTGAATATTGCCTATCGGAACTCTATTTATTATAGATAACATATTATGTTCTGTGGGTTACATGCAGTGACGTCTCGTGGGGGTAGGCAGGCCATGCGATCCTTAGGGGTGGCATATTATTAAAGCCAGCAAATGTAGGACCGAATCAACCTATGAGAGCAGTGCTGCTCTGCTAAGTAAAAGTAAAAGACTTTTGGGTTTAGTGAAATGAGAGTCCAATGGGTTTACATAAAAAAAAGAAAAGACAGTTAAAACTTGGATTCTCATTTGACTAAAACCAAAAAAACTTAGCAGGGCAGAGTGTCGAGTTTCCAAGAAGTATAAAAAATCGAAATTTGTACGTATGCAGTTCGCCATAATTATATCACACACTTCACCGTGAAAATGTTGTATCGGAAATATATGATCGTATATTAAAGACCGTCCAACCTCTTTGAGTCAAATAGTACTGAGATAAAATTCATGTCTAAATAAAACACGGTTCTGGTTGCTTTACAGGAAGCCAGCGGCAAACAAATTTTGAATATAGTCGATATACTGGATTATTTGTTAGGTTAGGATCTAATAAATTTGGAACATTATTGTCTGCAATGCTACATGAACAACTCGTATTTTTTTGATTTCGGTGCTTTAGAAATGACCGTAGAGTATACGGTTATCTCTATTTCCGATAAAAAAGCTCACTGCGTACTGTGCCACTGTGGAATGTAATAATAT
This sequence comes from Rhyacophila brunnea, assembly GCF_057557595.1. Taxonomy (NCBI): domain Eukaryota; kingdom Metazoa; phylum Arthropoda; class Insecta; order Trichoptera; family Rhyacophilidae; genus Rhyacophila; species Rhyacophila brunnea. The sequence continues at coordinate 7,510,447 of NW_028232785.1, forward strand.
GTACAATTTACAGAAGTGCCTAGTTTCAAATCCCCCTGAAACGGTTTTTGAAAGTTTTTGAGTTAGATAATAATATGATATGTATTTGTTACCTATATGATGGCCAAAGATTGAACTTTAAAAAACGCCAAAAACCGTCAATACGTAGGCATGCTCAAAAATTAGGGTAAATTTCAAAACCTGCTAAAATGGTTGGATGTGCTTTTCAAATACCCATAAAATGGAAAGCCAAAATACTCTTTAGAATGTAACGAATTAACAAATTAATACATAACGTTTTTTATTAATAGATGTAAGTAAGTTTTTCTCATTGTTCTCAAAACTACCTAAAATCGTTTTAGGGGCTTTTGAAACTGTGCGCTTCAGTAACCATTGATATATTTATGGCCTCCACATCCTGAAGCGGGCCCCAGGCTAGGATCTTTGGCGGGCCCCCCGACCAATCGCTATGGATAAAGGCAGTGTGACGCTCTACAGTAGCGTTTTCCAAATAATGTAGGTACGCGGTAAAATTAATGTGTTACCTATATTTAGTGTTTTTTTGTATATTTTAATAAATATCCATTTAAATTATGGAGTTGTACCGTACAACCACATAAGAAAGGAAGATAGCGCCGCGGGCCCCTCCTGAGCCCGGGACCCCAGGCTAGAGCCCTGTCAGCCCCCCTTGTGGGAGCTATTGATATATTATTACATCGATGCATGTAACCATATCCGCCACGAATTGGTACAGTTTACACCACAGAACAGATAATAAATAGAATACCGATTGGCTATATTCAATATGCCGCACGTTGAAGCAGGGTTTTTGAATGTGTGAGTGTCCTACAAAAATTAAGCACGCATTATGCACGTGCAATAGTGTGTGTAATACACCAACATTAAATGAGCGTAAATGCATAAACCGAGAGCAGTTTTCAGTATTAGACGTACAACGTATTCTTAACACGTGTGTAAGTTTAACCCGGATTCTTCCTTACTCGAGACGGTTACCTGCTATCGCCTTACCCGTTGGGTATTTCAGTTCCCATTATTTCTGAGTTCCCTGGTTTACACAGATAAACATGGACAGAACGGAAAAGAAAATTGACAAGTGACAAGTTTTGGGCCTCACTGTGATTTTCCCTAAACATTGCCGGGAAAATATTTCCCTCGTATACGTAACACATTGCGCGCGCAGTTTTAAAAAGATGGCCGACACGGTGATATATGCTAAGCCTCTTCTCGTAAACATATATCATATAATCAGCGGGATATATCGGGAAAATCGATGAAAATTATCGTGACCGTCACGCTAAAAAGCGAAACTAATATCTTCCGTAAATTGACATATATATTTCAGTGAAAAATAACGTCAAAAAGACGGCGGAGTTGTTGTGGGTATATCGTGACATATATCTACATTTATATTATTATTAATACAACAGTTATATATGACATTTTTTTATATAACATATTTATCAACTCAGTTATCAGTGAATTAAACATATTTATGCAATAATCTACTTAGAACAAAAATTAATATTCTTTTTATATATATAAGTAGGTCATATATTTAACGAAACACTTGAATTATATTAATATGTTATACGTACTACGACTTGCTTAAATCTAAATATATATATTTATAGATATCATTGGCGAAGGGTGGAGGTAGGCTGCTATCAGACATAAATAGTGCACACTAAACTAAACAATGTTAATTATACTACTAATATCTCTTGGCAGATTTTGTTTATAATATAATATAATATAGAATTAACGTTGATATACATAATAATATTACATAATGGGGAGACATCAGTGGCGGAGGGTGGAAGTAGGCTGTTAAGATCCGACATAAATAGTGCACATTAAACTTTTCCAGTCATTCGTATTTGTTTTCATTGAACCGAAAATACTATTTTATCTATAAAAAATATTTTAAATTATGTATGGTTTAATGCTGATATTTCCTAGATAAACGAATGTTTTTTTACTATTATCTGTGTAGATAATAGTGTTTGTTAGATTTTAAAATTCAATTAAGCCCTGCCTAATCCAAACCATAGTAGAAATGGTCAAAAAATATTCGTCTATCTATAAAAAATGTCTAAAATTATACCTACCATTAAACCATACATAATTTTAGATATCTATTGTTTTAAAGATAGAAGAATATTATTTTTTTATCGATTATGTCTTGATATAGGCAGGAGTTAACGAGTTTAAAAAAACTTACCAACATCATCTGTAATATGTATGGTTAATTAAACAAAAACAAACAAGTATGACTGAAAAAGTCTGCACTGTTTTTGTTGGATCGCCCATAGCATACCTAAACTATCATGGTTTGGCTTAGGCAGAGTTTAATTGAGTTTTAAAAACTAACCAGCACCATCATCTGTAAATTGTATTCTTATATAATGTAATATTTGTGTTTGTCCCTTCATCCGCCATCCTCCATAATGAGCAGCCCCTACGCAACGCATGACCTGCCTAACCCGAAGGGGTGTCACTGACTCCGGGTCACTCACTCGCATTATTTATTAAAAGCTCAAATTCAGAAGCTTCCGAACCTTCTTTATTCACGCATGCAATCTTGCAACTTGCAGGATAATACATGTTTACAAATGCATTTTCTTGTTAGGGCCGCGATAATACGTACTGTCAGCAGTAAATCCATGCAGTTGTAAACGGGGTATTAAGCATGTATAACAATGGTTTAGTATCAGAAAGCAAATATACAAAATGAAAAAAAAAACAATTATTACAATATATCTATTATGTAGGAGGCCTTCGGAGGGTCAATAAGTATTAGCCAGAGCCCTTTCGAATGTAAATTCCAAACGTGTCAGTTGGCCGGACTATTCAGGACTATTCAAGGTATATTAGCGGATTAGCGGATCTAGCACGATATTAACATGCGCTCCTCGGGTTTCACCCCCACGTGGTTTAGCAGGGTTATTCTAAATAGTTAATACCTACGGTAACACGTTTCCGTTATTTGTATTGCTACAAAATAACACGGATATCGCTCAGAGCAATCCCATAAATAAGGGAGCTATTTACAATGATTGTTAGCACCAGTGGCGAGGGGTGGAGGTAGGCTATTAAGATTCGACATAAATAGGACACACTAAACTTCCTCAGTCATACATATTTGATTACATTGAACTAAAAATACAAATTACAGATGGTGCTGGTTAGTTTTTTAAATAATTCAATTAATTGAGATTTAACAGGGTTTAAACCCTGCCTAAACCAAAACATTATAGTTTTGATTTGCTATGGGCGATCTGACAAAAACAGTGCACACTTTTTCAGTCATACTTATTTAATATTACGAGTGGTGTTAGTTAGTTTTTTTTAAATCCATTAACCCCTGTCTATACCAAACTATAAAATATCTAAATATATATGGCATTAAACCATACATAATTTTAGATATTTTATAGATAAACGATTATTTTTCGACTATTATCTAATATGCCTTGCATCAGGCAGGGTTTAATTGAATTTTAAAAACTAACAAACACTATCGACACATTGTAGGTAGCCTTAGTTCAATGCAAACAAAATACGTTTGACTGACAAAGTTTAATATGCAATATTTATTTCGGATCTTAACAGCCTACATCCACCCTTCGCCACTGGTTAACACAGTTAACACGTCTTAACAAAATGTATTCCATTAGAATCAATACATTAACTGTGTTACTCAACGACAGTTCATAGCTCGTTGTTAACGCTGTCATGGGCGACAGTGTTAAAAACAATTAACTGCCTGAATACGACATAATGATATTTAAGTTGATATTAAGTGATACATTAAGCCGGGTACTCATCAGCAAGCTGCAACTGCGACTGTTACAGATACAGTAACCAGTATGGAGCCAAATAAGTAGTTCGAAAGCCTAATAAATAATTATTTTGCATCTAGATTTGGTTACAGTATCTGAAACAGTTACAGTTACGCTCGCTAATGAGTACCCGACTTTAGAATGCTGGCAAACAATGGTTGAAGTCATGGCCCCCACATCCTAAAGCGGGCCCCAGGCCAGGAACTATGGCGGGCCCCCCTACATATCGCTAAGGTTAAGGGCAGTGTGCTTTTTTACAGTAGTGTTCACCAAGGATATTCCACGTATTTTTATCGATTTTTAAATAAATCCAGTTGATTTATTGAGTTGTCGGCATTCAGCAAATTATGAAGCACTAACCGCGAACTCATTTTGTGATACCCAAGTAACATGGAACCCTTCGCCATATATTCGCCAGTCAGGAAAGATACATAACATAATAATTATAAAACAAAATTCTACGCGTGAATTATCATTTAATTGTATCAATCATTACATCGCGCAGACATATATTTTTAAACGTTAATAGCGCCGCAGGTGACTTTTTTTACTATTAGAGCAAATTTTGGTGTGTGTTTTCTCATTTAACTGGTCGGCTTACCACGCCGGGCCCCCTCTAAGCCCGGGCCCCCAGGCTAGAGCCCTGTCAGCCCCCCCCCCCCCCTTGTGGGGACCATGGTTCAAGTATCTCAATTTACTCTATTAATATACCTACTCTAATAAAACTTGTAAAGCATCTTCCTAAAAACACTTAAAAAACTGTTTATCTAATAATAATATACTTTAAGATTATAAAAAAAAATGTAAACCGAACAATAAATTAGTGTACGAGTATATTATAATTATGAATTAATATTTGTGGTTGTGATATATACCTAAATATGTATATGTAAGAACAAGTGAATAGATCAATAATAATTGACGGATATATAAAAATATGGGTGAGTAATCAGATAATATTATATTTTTACAACGTTTTTATTAGCTCGTATTCTTGTTTGTCCGGTGGTTGTTTGTCCAGTAAAAAGCTTGCAATCGATTTTTAACTAACTTCCCGACTAGCTAGACATTTGAAACTTTTATAATATACATGAAAATGCATTCTTTTAATACTTTTAGCCATCTTTAAGAAGAATTGAATTCATTTTCAGTTAATTCTGTTTTGTATGGAAAGTTATTTCGGAAAAAAAACCGTAAAAAGTAAAACACTATTATTGGTCGCTAAGGGGGTCCTAGCAACAAAATTATTAATATCTACGTGCGTTACTATGGAAATCAATATGAAATGTTAAAATGACATTTTGTAGTTTACACTACGCTTAGCCTATTATGCTCAATATGCCAAGCCTCACCTCCACGCGGTTGACGGGCACTCAAAAAAAAAAAATTGGAAACCATGGTGGCTCTGGTAAACCATGAGACAATGTTAAAATGTAAATGTAAAAATCTCGTATATGTTATTCAATTAATAAATGTTTGAAAACTTCTTATAATTGCTTTACTTATTACGCATTTGATCATTTTCTTTCAAGTTGATGGGATAATTCATCAAAAAACAATAAAAAAAGTATTTGAATACATAGAATTGTCAAGTTTATATGATTCAACAGAAAATTTAAAAACTGGTATATAAAAAGTTCTTTTTATCTTGTAAGTATTATCTTAACACTCATTAAACTGTAAATATTTCAGTTCACATTATGATAATATAACTTTGTCATCTTTATATTTCGGGTATTGATAGAATCATAAAAATCAATAGCATTATCCAGTAAACACATTTTTTTTTAATTGATAGAATGATACATTCTGTCAGATTTTATTTCATCATCATCCTGAATCTATCCACTGCTGGATGAAGGCCTCTACAGGCTGATTCCACTTCCCTCGGTTCTGTGCAGTAACGTCCCGTGAGGGTAGGCAGTTGAGCGTCGCTTGGGGGCGGCAGTTACCCAAAGGGCGGCAAATCGAGGAGAATCACTAGGTATTAGGTTAGCTACCTAAACTTAGTAACACAGGAAATATCTTTCCATTACACAAATCAGCTCACTGACTGGAAACAAAATGTATTAATTAGGTACCTACCTAATTAATACATTTTTTCGCTAGTCTACTTCCGTCTAGTTTACTTCCGTCGTCCTTGGACGCCACGTTCTTGGTGAACAGCAATGACACGTGCACACCTAATTTAAAATTTATCCAAATATGTTTGCCTGTCACTCGCGACTTTTGGAAGTTGTCAAGTGTATTTTTAAATGTAGACACTTACCTGAAACCGTAGACTCGCAATATAGCCTATTGGAACAGAGATGGCATTTAAATTAGATTTGGTAGGTATATATCTTGTTAGTAACGAATCCATACAACACATTTCTTAGATATTTGGAGTCATGAAAGGATGGTAAAAAGTACTGTATAAAAAAATATGGCGGCATTTTGTCCAGGGACGTCACTGGTTCTGTGCGTTGCGTTGCCATTGTACTTCCGCAGAACTTAATCATCTCATCGATCCAGCGGCCTCTAGGTCTACCTTGCGGATGTTTTGTACCTCTTGGGTGCAACTGGATGAATAGATTTGTCCTGCGATTGTCCCTTCTTCGAAATATTATGTGTCCAGCGCATTTTCATTCGAGGTTTTTTGCGAACTCTATAACATCGCAAACCCTTGTCTGTTTTCTTATCAAATCATGCAGATTTTTGTCCTTTCGTGTTATGCCCAGCATGCACCTCTCCATACCACGCTGTGCTACTCTAAGTTTCTGGATTTCTCTTTTATTTAAAGTCCATGTTTCACACGCATATGTGATTACGGGAAGCACACACTGGTTGAACACTTTGCGCTTTAGGCACAGTGGGAGGTCATTTTTTAATACATTATTCAAGCGGCCAAAATCACTGCAGCCCACCTTTACTCTGCGAACAATTTCATCAAATGTACATCCATCTATAGACACTTGTCCCAGAAAGATGTAGTTTTTCATCTGTTCGAACTGAGTGCCATTTATGAGAATCTCTCTTTGGCCCTCAAAGCAGTTGAACATGACTTTCGTCTTTATTACATTTATTTTCAACCCCACTTTGTTGCTTACTTCAGCGAGTTCCTACATTCTGTTTTGGAGGTCTTCTGAGCCTTGCGAGAAAATTAGTAGGTCAATACATATGTCATCCATTTATGGGAATCCCTTTATCATTCCAGTCAAGTTGTCTGAATAAGTGTTTACGGGTAGCTGTAAATAGCTTTGGTGAGATTGTATCACCTTGTCGGACTCCTTGAGATTGGGAGACTAGCATGTCGCGTCTCTACGGTCGCGAACATTTTGAAACTGAGAGATTGTCGTGCCGTCAGCGAGCTGCCATTAAAATACATTAGAGATTCTGGAGTTTCAGTCTTGTCTTTTTGTTCAAAGTATACCTACCTAATAATATAATATGATATTTTCTGTCTTCTTCAGGTGGTGGGGTGAAAGATGGAAATAGCTGGAGAAGATCACACACCGGAAACATGTCAGACCAGGATGTTGATGATGTCGCATTTCTCACAGGTAATTAAACAAAGAAGTTGAAGAAAATCATTCCTCTATCCATTCTAATGATGTACCCAGTGACGTCCCGTTGGGGTAAGCGGATTGAGCGTCGCTTGGGGGCGGCAGTTAACCGAAGGGCGGTAAATCGAGGAGAATCATTATTTATTACCACGTTTTTCTTAGCTCGTATTCTTGTTTATCCAGTACAATCGTACATCTTGCAATCGATTTTTAACTAGCTTCCCGACTAATTTAATTTAATTTTGACTTAATAAAAATAAACACCATCTGACTGAAGAAGTGTGTACTATTTTTGTCGGATCGCCCATAGCATACCAGAACTATTAATAATTGTGCTTTGGTTCAGGAAGGGTTTAATTGAATTTTATTTTAAAAACTACCTAACCAGAACCATCTGCAAATTGTATTTTTAGTTCAACGGAAACAAATAAGTACGACTGACAAATTTTAGTGTGCACCAGCGCTCGAAATGGAAAAGTTTACGAACCGGAGCGCTCGAAAATTTTCTGAGGATGTTAACATGGTTATCAAATTTTATGGCTATTTTATAAACATAAGTATGCTAGATTTTTTGTTATATGGCATATCTAGCTCAGACGGTCAAAATATTTTAACCACGGGACGGAGCGATAACTTTACAGATTCCACGAACCGGAACGGCGCTCCGGTGCGCTCCGGTCCATTTCGAGCCCTGGTGTGCACTATTTATGTCGAATCTTAACAACCCACCTCCACCTCTCGTCAATGATATCTACGCATAATGAATGCAGGAATTTTGTTATGCTTTTGGTAATATTTTACACACAGTTTGAGAGAAATACGTAACTTTTGTGACTCATTTTAGCTCTTCGGAGGCACATTTTCCGACGAATTAACTGCGTCATTTGCGTCTAAGAAACACGCCGCTGGCATCAATGCTACTGGGAGTGGTTAATGTTACCCTTTAAAATCATAATGATCTCATTTTATATTTATTATCCACACGCTTTTTACATTTTCATAACTTAATTCTCATGGTGCAATCAATTGATGCGTTGGGCTGCTGCTTTATAGGAATTCAATATATTTGTTTGTACATCTTCCTCCAGGTCCTGACTCACAGTCTTCGCGCCTGGCCAGAGATCGGGCAGCATACGGAGGGTCCACGAACGAAGGTGGCGTCGCCAGCGGAGGGCGAGCCGTGGCTGTTTGTTCACAGAGAAGGGCGCTTCTCCTCGCGTGCGCCGTTCTAGCCGCTATGTTGACTGCGGCGCTGATTATAGCCTATGCCGGACCACAGGCGGGTGAGTGTCAAGTGTTGTAATCGGGGCAAACCAGCTGCAAAATGCGGTTAGGTTCACTCTAGCATATTTTTTTCAGTGGTTTCCGTTCATCACAAATCAGAGAATAGGGTTCTTATAATTATTCTAATGCCTTGTCCAGATGGCGCAATTTTCCGCGTGTCACTTCTCGCGCGCGTCAAGGTACGTGTGACCTCATTGAGCCGTCCACATGCACACGCGTCATCTGGGCAAGCTCTAAGACTCAGTTTCTAATGTGTTGTAAGAGAAAAATTACGTTAACATTTTGGAACATCTCAAAAACCCTTTTATTAATATTTTTACCTACCTAGCCACCGATCGGGACTTGAACCTGCATCCATATGATTCTGGTTAATGCGACTAACCATTTTAACAAACCGGTGCATTTCTAATCTCCCATCGATCTGTGTTACTGTAAATATACGAACTTACCGAGAAGTTCGGTAGTTTTGACAGAAAATAGATCATAGTCGGAGTGGCACCAAGCAAGAGAAAGCGATGCAATAATCTTAATGTGAGTGAAGTCAAGAATAGAAATCATAACAATAATCAAATTCGCCCCGGAAGAAATTGCATCTGCGCATATTTAAGGTAAAATTGTTCCACTACAACACGACCCCTTTGTAACATAGGTACCTAAATCAAAAAATTAGAGTATGTATCAGAAGGTGCATGTTGACCATAACGCAGAACGATTACTGAAAAAATATTCCAATATATGTATAAAGCTGTAGCGAAGGGTGGAGGTAGAGGTAGGTAAGATCCGCATAAAAAGTGCACATTAAACTTTGTTACTCATACGTATTTGTTTTTATTGAACTAAGACTACAATTTACAGATGGTGTTGGTTAGTTTTTAAAAATTAGCTAACCCCTGCCTAAACCGAACCATAATAGTTTTGGTATACTTTGGGCGATACGACAAAATTATGCATACTTTTTCATTCATACTCATTTGTTTTCGTTGGATTAAGAATACAATATATTACACATATTGTTGTTTGTTCATTTTTTTAAATTCATTAAGCCCTGCCTAAACCAAACTATAATAGTTAAAAAATATTATTCTATCTATAAAATATCCAAAGTTGTGTATGATTTAATTGCATAATTTTAGATATTTTATAGATAGACGAGTATTTTTTGACTATTATCTATTATGTCTAAAAACTAACCAACATTATCTGTAAATTGTAGTCTTATTTTAGAAGTTTAGCGTGCACCATTTATGGCGGATCTTGACAGCCTACCTCCACCCTTCTCCACTGAATTAAGGAAGCAGACAATAGTACGTGACGTGATAGAGGTCATCTAGCTGATGAAATTGAATGAAATGTCGTTTTGTTTTTATAATAGGTAGATGCATGGCTGGTGCATTCATCTACCTATTATAGGATTGTCCTAAAACCCGTTAGATAGACGAACTTATCAACTTCGGAATAAATTAAGCTGCTGTGAAGAAGAAGACAAACAAGAGAATCATGCCTGCGAATAAATGCTACTTTGGCCTGTTAAGACATTTTTACAAGACACTTGTAAAGCCAGTGCTCACCTACGCATCGGAAACCTGGACATTAACTCTGCGAAATGAACGAGCCCTGAAACATCTTTGAAAGAAAAATTCTCCGCCGTATATATGGACCGATCAGGGACGGCACCAATTGGAGGAGAAGATATAATGCTGAGTTCTACGGGCTGTACGAAGATTGCAGCGCAGTTCAATCAATCAAGATTGTGAGACTGCGATGGCTAGGACATGTGCATCGTATGAATGACAATGAACCAGCAAAGAGAGTGATGTCCAGCAATCCAATAGAAGAAGAGGGAGGCCAAAGATTCGCTGGTTGGATGGAGCTGCCAGTGACTGCCGTATTCTGGGGGTACCAAATTGGAAAGCAGCCACACTGGATAAGGACAGGTGGAGGGAGCTGTTGGAGAAGGCCAGGACCCAAACCGGGTTGTCGCGCCCCTGATGATGATGATGATTCTGTGAAGAAATAGGTACCGAGAAGAGTGGTAGGAACCAGGATAGACCTCCATCCAGCAGTGGACCAACCCCAGCTAATAATATTGATTGTTATTAATTACTCACCTACACGATATATCAAATATTCAATTGAAATGTATTTCTATTAAAGAATGCGGATGCGCCGGATCTCCACCGCCGGGTGCGCGAAGAGGGGGCCCCAGGGGCACACCCCCGGCGCCAGCCCCACGGCTTTCAACCAGCGGCACTGCGTACCCGTGGCCCGGACAGAGGTTGCCAACCTCAGCCGAGCCCTTGCGATACACCCTTTGGCTGCATCCCAATCTCACAACACACGAGGTGAAAGGTGAGATAATTACAAAGTTAAATGTTTTAGATACTATGGTTATCGGGCGAGGTCTGCCCTATCAAGTATGCGTTACGGGCCTCTCAGTATCTTCAGGTATGCAGACGGTATGCGGGGAATGCTGGAGAGACAGCTCCTTTTAAAGGGTCACATTCCTCAACTACTGTGAGAAGAATCACTTGGTATTTCCCACAACCAATTTGAAAGTGTTTTTGTGTTTGTCGTAATAAATGAAGGTATAAAATATGTCTTATTTACACTCTACGCAGAGACGATTTTATTTGACGCAGATGACGCAATCGATTCGTCAGATAAATTAAAAAGGGGCCTCGAAACAGCCCAAACTTGACATCTTTAATAATTATATTATTATTCTAGCGCATTTCTCACATATCAATAAATTATTTCTTTTATTCAACGAATAATTATTAATTATTCACAAGATTTGAGAATGTAACATTCTTTATATTATTGAACATACCTACATGATTTGAAAACACCTCAGATATAATACACCCATTAGAAAAATCTTTATTTTTTTATTATATTACACCCGACAGGACTTGGACCTATAACCAATGGATTCATGCCAATGTGATTTACCACTCAAGCTACGGGCATCCTATCTAATTACGACGAAATTAACTAGTAGTTCTTACATGAAATGCTTATCAAATTGCGTTATGTTTGACTATCGGTTTTTATATATTTTATATATCATTGGTTAAACACAATTTTCCGTTTTTAAATAAAGAAATAATTAATAAATTATTAATGATGCGTGAGGTTTTTCCAATGTAGATGGGATCACAATCGTTGCACAATAATTCAGTTTTGCTATTTGAAAGTTTTTTCTTTAATATGTTTTACGGTTCTCTGCGTATTCCCGGTATGTCTGACGCACTAGTTATCTTGTGCGTAATACCTTCAATAAGGGAAAAGCAGCATGCTAAGTCAAAATGTCACTATCGCCCGAAGACAGCAACCAGCGAAGCATTTGAATATAATATCACTGTTATATCGGTGCTTCATATTAAAATTGTCTTGAATTTAATTTCTTTTATTTTGTAACTGTCAATTCATGGTGGAACTGCATTATATTGTTGTTTTTATTTAATAAAACGCAATTTTTTTATAGTACTTATTCCACTTTAAATTCATTGGCGGACGAAACCGGTCCTAATATATTAATTAAAAGTGGAATAAGTACTATAAAAAAATTGCGTTTTATTAAATAAAAACAACAATGTCTTGAATTTTAAATGTTCGAATATCCTGACGCCCCACTGCAATTTAGACAACCTCTGGCATACTTACCTTCAGCTTACTACTAACGTTACAATTTCCATTTTCAGGCGAAGTGATCATCGAGTTCCACATAGAGAAGGAAACAAACTTCATCGTGTTCAACGCGCGAGATCTGAACATCACCGACAAAATGGTAACTGGACCCAAGGGTCACGCCATGAAGATAGTCAAGTTTCTGGAGTACAAGCCGGCTGATCAGATATATCTGGAGATAAAGGTATGTTTCTTTATTATTTAACCTTCCCTTTACGATGCTAATAAATTCAGTCCGTTCCGGTGATGTCACCTTGTGTTACTATACAATATTACCGTAAGTAAAAGGGAAATGCCTATTTTGACGACACAAATAAGTCTAATAAGGATTCGTCATCACTATTTTTTATTTGTTTTCAATTTCAATTCAATTTCAATTTTAATTTATTTTACATATTGTGGACATTACAAATTATAAGTTTAAGACGTTCACAACATGACATTTAGAAACAAATAAATATTATTAAAAAAGTATTATGTAATATTGTAATTATGCAATATTAAGTTATTCTATAGTATAAATGTGTAAATACAAAAAATATGAAGTATATAGGTACAAGGAAGTACACCGGATGAGTTAAGCAGACCCTATTTTAAGAATTTATAAAATAACGTCCACCTATACTCATTCTCACGTAGATGGAATATATCAACATCCGAAGCAATTTGGTTGAACAGAGTTATTGCTCTACCAATTGGCATCACCAATGGCAAGTTAGTTCTGCTCCTCGGGAGAACAAACAACTGATGCTCCCGATTTCTAAGATAGTTATCAGGGACACACAAGTCAATATTACCAAGAATGGCAGAGTTCTCATTCACACCACGTATTAGTCGAAAAAAATACGTGGCCAAATATTGATACCTTCTAGCACTTAAACTACAGTATGTTAGCATACCTAAGAGAAAGTCAGTTGGATAAAGCCACGGATAGTATCCATATAACCTCAAATAAAGGAGTCTCAAAAATTTCTTTTGAACTCGCTCCACCATAAGGTCATATTTCAACTGATGCGGGGCTCAAACAATCGACCCACTCTCAAGCCGGCTTCTCACTAAGGAATTATAAAGAATTTTTAATACAGTAACATCCGAAAAGACCCGGGAAGTACGCAAGACGAAGCCCAACATTTGTAGCGCCTTTTTACAAATGATAGCTATATGACCACTAAATGACAGCTTACTGTCAAACGTAATGCCAAGATCCCTTACAGATGGTATTCGCGAAAGAACTCTGCCATTCATCGAATATTGGAAAATCAATACTCGCGAGGCTCTGGTAAATGATAAAATATTGCATTTTTCAATATTGAAGTCCAGTTTGTTACGCCTGCCCCAATCTAATATATTGTCTATATCAAGTTGGAGTTTACGACAATCGTCCAAGGTGACAACTTCCATGAAGAGTTTCAGGTCATCAGCGAACAACAAAAACATAGCATTTTTAATGACCATTGCTATGTCATTTATAAAAATCGTAAACAGCAATGGCCCCAAGTTTGAGCCCTGAGGGACACCAGAAAATGTATTGAACATCTGTGACTGATAGACGCCATGCGATACGTATTGTTGACGATTCCTAAAATAGCTCCCGAATAACTTCAGAAAACGATCGGACAATCCAATTAGTTGGAGTTGTATTATCTATATAATGATCCAAAAGGCTTCAAAACGTAATTATAATTGGTGGCGCTTTTACAGTTGACAGTAATTTGAGGGTGACGCTGGTTGGTAGATTACGGATCTAGGGGGGGGGGGTTTACACAAGATGCCAGACACTGACCTTTATATTGAGAAGGCTAACGCGTGCTGGGGCTGGTTCGGTGTTTACGCACTCACGCACTGGTAAACTGACGGTTCGGAATATCACTCTCACAGTTTCATTTGGTTTTTGGGATGAATGATGATGAAAAGTTCAAGATGGATAATAGACATGACATTCATTCAAACCGTGTCAGATTTAGCGCAACGAAGCTAAAACATATGCGTTTCGAGTCACTCGATAGTTAACGACGGCTAAGCTATAACAAGCCTGCACACGACTGCTTTCTTGATGTCACTCGAGCTAACCCAATGTTATTCGCAATCACGGTTGTCTCATGACCCGTAATTGCTGGTTGCCTGGTCTTGTGATAATAACAAATAAGGATGTGCGGTAGGTAGGGAAATAAGGAATGACGGCCAAAATATTTGGCCCAACCAATAATCAAACGAGTGAGTATGAGTCTGAAGCTCTGAGGGTCATTGGTAGAGGTAACCTCGTGGTGTCCTTCCACATCTTCTTCCCCTTATCGAATCGCTATCCAAGGGTTTTAATATATATTACAAACACCTTGATTAGGCTTCATCTTTGTTCAAGCCATTTGATATTTTCTTAACTTGTTTTTTTTATTATTTGTTTTAGGACAAGTTCAGGAAACGAGGCAATTACACGCTGAGTCTTCGGTATAACACGAAACTCCTGAATAAGGCTAGGGGATTCTTCATAGCTGATTATGTCAACGGAGACGGAGACAAAAAGTAAGATGATCTCATTATTATCGGTGCAGAACAGATGTCGCTAACCTTATTGCTATTAAGGGTGCAATACCAATTTAGAATATTGCCAAAAAACTGTAAACGTATGTATGTGAATGGGCAAAGGCGATAATCATTGAAGTTAATGGCCCCACCAAACCACACCCGGTCATAATCGGGCGTATCACGGGACCCTACATTTGGATGTAAAGCATCAGTATTTTTTTATGACTGGGAATGTCTCTAGAGCAGTTACACAAGACTTAGGTCGCCATGCCCTCAAGTGTGCTTTGACTGAATTTAAATGATTAAGTTAAAAATGCCCAAGGGAGATAGGAACATAATATAGAAGAAGAATTAAAAAAAAATAATGGTAAATACAAATGCTATTACAGAACTGCGCAACAATCTAAGTAAAGAGATCTTCACGTTGACAGTATGACGCCGCAAATTTTCTAAATGCAACAAAATTGACCTTTGTGGCGAACAGGTCGGACGGTTCGATGGGTCCAACAGCTGGTTTAACCGACATGAGCAACTCTTCCATTTCCATACACATTTTAGGACATTCATTTCCGAGCATTTTAAGTAGTTTTTATTGACAATATTATTGTGTCATTTTCAGACAGTTGGCTGCGACGAATTTTGGGTTGACCCATGCGAGATCAGCCTTCCCCTGTTTCGACGAGCCCCATCTGAAAGCACGGTTCAAGATCACGATCGTTAGAGACAGGTAAGTCACATTTAGATAAATTTTCGATTGCTAGAAGTAACCTTCCAAATATTATGATCCTCTCAAAAGGCTTGTCTCACTTTCTTCAAAGTGTCTAATCTAATATCCAATAATTTCCAAGCATTTTTATTTTTTTTAAATGCAATTCAAATATATTTATTTACATAATATAGTGAACTTTACAAATTACAAATAATTCAAGACATTCATGTGTTAAGAGCGTACTTCAGTGAAACGGCAAATAATTTTCAACAGTAGGTGCGATGAAATTTCTCACTAGTCGCCAATCGGAGACGGACAGTCGAGGTGTCCGCACGTCGATTTGTTTTGTCATGGCGTCGGATGAAAATATTCTTAAATCGTGTAAAGATGACTAAAAAACTTTACGTATGTACTTAAAAAAGAAAACATGTCAATGAATATACTATTATTATTAGTAATATAACAATAAACATAACATTAAATGGACGCATGTTGGATTTTTGTGACAAATTATATTTCGTTTGGCATGCGTCATTTGCACAATCCGTGCATCGCCTAACCACGATCTTTTTAGACCATGGCTCAACTGAAGTATAGCCTTAAATATAAAGTAAGTTGTAATTATTTTTAGTTAATTTAGTAGAAATTTTGGTTAACTTTAACTGTTTAACGGTTAACTGTTTAAATTTGGTAGCCGTACTTAGAAATAGCGCTTCAGAGTGAAGTTATTAATAATAAAATTGAGATTCTACTGCGCGTTATACGTAAGAAACACGGCTTCATTTCGCCAAACAATACTCACTCTCTTTATATTATTGCTCTGAGGCTTGGTAGATCCAAGGCATCGCACAAAATATATTCTCATATCATGCCGTTTTTGCTTTTATTTTCAGATTCCATGTGTCTCTTACGAATATGCCAATAGCAGCCACTGAAGAGGCCGGGTTTTATCTTGGACATAGACTGGTAATCTATCAATATTACCTTATATATTATATTTGAGACGTCTAATTACAAAAAGCGACAAGTCCACAATTCAATATTTTCAGGAAACAACGTTTTTATGATTCAAGCTTCAATTATTTGTTTTAATGTTTTAATGTAATTTTTTTCCATGTCGAAATTAGAACCAAATGGCAATTTGTTTCAGCCGATGAATTCTTAAATGTAATAAATATTGGCAAAAGAAAATTAGACGTAGCGCTACTTGTACCTCACTTTTTAATTTATTCCGCATAAGGCACATATTTCCGTGGCACTGTCATGACTTTACCAGATGCTACAGTATGAGGGACGCCCTTTTCAATATTGAACGTTCCCTTATTGGCTGACTTAAACACGCGCGAAATCATCCAAGCTTTAAATAATATGAAACACGGACTTGGCGCTTTTTGTAATAAATATGTAAATAGTGTAAAAAAGAGTTGACTATATTCATTTGTTTTAATGTTTTAGTGATCGTTTTTGAATGCTTTCAGCTGCAAGACGATTTCCAAGAATCGCCAGAGATGAGCACCTATCTGGTGGGACTGGTGGTCTGCGAGTTCTCGAGGGCAGCCGCGAAGGCGCCCAGAGGGGCCAGTGTGAGCGTGTACGCGGACAAACATCAACTGGAGAAAGCTCAGTATGTTTGCCACATGTTTCAATGTTCAACAGTTACTGCAAATTCTTGCATATCAACAATAGTAGGATCTAAGCGAGCGGCCTTCTAACCATTCCTCACCTCACCACTCTGCCTCTGTGATTAATTTTTTTTTTATCATGTCCGATAGTATAAAAATCATAATGTTATAACGAATCATTAATTATTTAAATAGGTACATAGGGATTACAATACCGAATGAAAATACCCATATTGGTACCGTTATTTCTTATTGAATACCGGTACCTATCCGTAAAATAATTGAAATAAACAGAAGTATCTACCAATAAATATAATATATTATATTATATTAGTCTCTTTAAAATATTAATATTTTATAGCATGTGTCAAAGCTGGTCATCAAGGATGATGACTGTCAGTCAGTCAGTTCCACTTTCAATACCGAATATATCGGTATTGTCTGATTTTAAAAAACGGTATTTTGGTATCGAAAAAGACTGGAATACCGGTCCTCCATCTTCCATCTGATCTGAGACTTCTTTACTGGAGGCTGTATTACTCTATCTGTGACTTAATCCAAATGAATAAATATTTATTTTTCTCGTGTTTTATTACAGAACCATTCTGGATAATGCAGTGGCCATTATCGACAGATATGAGACGTTCTTGAATGTGTCATTTCCTCTGCCAAAATTAGGTAAGCGTTTATCTTACGTGGTAAGCAATTTTGGGTCGATAATTTTGTTTATGACACTCTAGTGAAGTGTCTAAGTACCGAATTGGTGTTTTCACTGACAACATTAAAAAAGTATCCACGCGTATGGTTGAAATTGCATGTAAATAATCCAAGCTTTGTGAAGTCGGTAAGTATCTACCAGCGCCGGCGGCTCAGCACTTCATTACAATAAACAACTTCTTTTGTAGTTTATGAATGCAATGCTTGTTTCGGGGATTTTTATGATGGTTTTCAGATTTCGCCGATTACACTTCACTGTGAAATGTTGTATCGAAAATATATGGCCGTATATAATAAAGGCAGTCCAACCTCTTTGGGTCGTATAGTACTGACATAAAATTCATGTCTAAATAAAACACGGTTCTTGTCTGTTTACACTTTACACTAAGCCAACAGCAAACAAATTTTGAAAATAGCTGATATACTGGATTATTTGATATGTTAGGTTAGGTTTACCATTCTTGAATTCATGAATTTTGCCAAAATCAGCTTTGGAAATTGAATTAATGTTCATATTAATTCCAATAAAATTGGAGACCGTATAGTATACGGTCATCTCTTTCTTAGCTCTCGGTGAACTGTTCCACTGTGAAATGTTTTACGTACAATTTACATGTAATCCATTATTATACATTCCCCTCTTTGTTATTTCAGCTGGTGTGCCACTGTCTTGAGATATGTATAAAGTTTAACTATGTTGGATCTTTGAGAATAATCATGACGTTGTCTTACGTTTACAGATATGGTAATAATGGAAGGTTTGGAAGACACCGCCGAGGGCTGGGGTCTTCTAGGAATCGGATCCAACCTTCTACCAGACAAAGAGCACCTGGAAAGACTTCTTGCCCATCAGGTAATTAATAACTCAAGCAGGCTTGAGGATGAGAATGTACCAAATATTGAATTAATAATTTACATTATTACTTTTTCGTACAAAACTGATTGCATAATTATTTCCAGTGGCTTGGAGGTCTTGTTACGCCCCGCTGGTGGGGCTCAAGATGGCTGACAGAGGGGCTCGTGGCATTGCTCCAGCACGCGCCTCAGCAGGATCAAAACGATGACGGAGATGCCCTACTCCTCGAGCATACCGTGCCAGCGCTTACGTAAGATATAAGACAACATATTATTATATTATTTAATTCCTTCACATAACTCTCTTTATTTAGAGAGACTTACCGTTGGTGGAAAGATGAAGAGATGAAAGCTCCTGTTCTTCGAATCTTCGATACAATACATGAATAATTATTAGTCAGACGCATAAAGTCATCTTATTTCTATATTGAATAATGAGCTTTTGTATTATTTTGCTATACCTAATGATTTTTTTACGTGATTTTCTATTAAATTTTCACTTTCAGCGAAAAAACATTATTTTGTATGGGGTATTCTTGTCCCACAAATCTTAGGGGTACATTGGTACAACCACGTTACAAACATTCATGAGTGGACAGGCAAATCATTGGTGATTGAAATAATCACGAGGAGACGCATCACGAGGATGTTCCGGATGCCATCAGAGAGTGTGAGACTCTGTACCAGCGCATGTATTCTATACACAAGGCTATGTATTGAGGCGGTTAATTATTACAATAAGTTAACTGTTTGAATTGTCAAAAAGTGCCATGTTTTAACAGTACCTCTCTTGGTTGTGTTAACTTTTAGAGCGAGATAGACAGTTAAGATAGCTTTGTAATAATTATAATACCTCACTACATAAATCATACAAATAAGTGAAGAAATAGCTTTTTTTTTCTCCTGCAGCGCTGATAACCTTTACATGCTCTAATCTTCAATAATTATACAAGATATAAATATAATAATACTTCATAATATTTAAATATTAAGCACTTTAATATGCTTGGGAAATCATCGAGTGCTCCAGTGCGTAGAATTTTCTATTAAGAGTGTTGGGGCCAACTCTGTAAACTTGCTGTTAATTATTATTTTTTTAATTTATCAGATTGGATGCCCTGCCTACAGCACATCCTGTGTCTATGAGTGCCCAGGATCCAGAAGATCTGGAAGCCGTCCAAGACGATCTCTCTTATCATAAGGTAACTGACATTCTCCATCTTCTGTATATTAATAAGCATTAATGTCTGTCACATAAATGAAACGCACATTCAATATTGGTAATATTATTTGAGGACACTGTGTTTCTTGTCATAAAATATAAACAGAATCCAGTTTCAAAGCCATAGTCCGTGGTGACTGCCTTGTTCATTTCTATTTTATCAATCTGTTCTGCGGCATTCGTTTCGAAAGTTCACGAGAGTCACTGACAATCATTGTTTGCAAAACAATAATGAAACTATATTGTAGAGGCGGAAGGGGATCTGTATCAGTGGCGAAGGGTATAGGTAGGCTGTTAAAATCTGCCATAAATAGTGCACACTAAACTTTGTCAGTCATTCGTATTTGTTTTCAATGAAATGACTACAATTGACAGACGGTGTTGGTTAGTCTATAAAATTCTATTAAACATTGCCAAAACCAAGCCATAATAGATAATAGTCAAAAAATACTCGTCTATCTATAAAATATCTAAAAGTATACAAATACGTAACTTTGGATAGAATAATATTCTGTATCTATTATAGTTTGGTTAGGCAGGGCTTAATGAATTTAAAAAAATGAATGGACAATAATATGTAAGACATGTATTCTTGATCCAACAGAAACAAATAAGTACATATGAATGAAAAAGTGTGCACAATTTTGTTGTATCGCCCAAAATATATATGAAAACTGTAATGGTTTAGTTTAGGAAGGGTTTAATTGATTTTTAAAAATTAATCAACACCATCTGTAAATTGTAATGTTGGTTCAATAAAAACAAATACGTATGACTAACAAAATTTTATGTGCACTATTTATGGCGAATCTTAAAGCCTACCTCCACTCTTCGCTACAGGTCCGTTTGGTCGTTTTTAATATAAAATTACATACAGACACTGCGCACTTTGTGTTTCTTGCATTTTATGGCTTGACTGTCATGAAAAATATAAACAGGATCCGGCTTCAAAACCTTGATCCACGGTGACTGACTTTCACATTTATATCTTATTAATTTGTTCTGTGGTCCTAACACCCCCCCCCCCCATACATATAATATTCATCTTGAAATAGAGGGTAGTTTGTTAATATACAGGGTAGTGCAATTAATTATTTTTTTTCATTCCTCTATACCATTTTCATTATCAGACGTCTCCACGTTTAATTTCATAATAATTCATAGTTTATCGACAGTGTATATATAATCAAGTGTATTTTTTAATAGGGTGCAGCGCTGGTCGGAATGGCTTGGGCCGCGGCCGGGAGCGGGGCCAGAGCTGCTCTCCGGGACTTCCTGGCGACGCACGCTCGCTCTGCGGCCGACCCCAGAGACCTCTGGAGACTCCTGGGAAGAAGGGCCAAGGCGGATCTTCAGGTCGTCATGGAGAGTTGGACAGAGCAGGCCGGATATCCTCTTCTGACTCTCACGAGAGAAGGAGATATGATCACGGTGAAACAGGAAAGGTAGGAATAATATGTGAAGATACCTTCTTACAGTCTCACCCAGAATTTTGAATCACGTAAATATAGAAAAATAACCGGTTTTATGCCTTCAGCGAGTTTTCTCGCTCTATGAGGCCGTGATCGTCAGGCTGCACACAAATTTCGCGAGTTATCTCATCAGACGTTAAAATTAAATTACTAGTCACTGTCGATTGATTTGAATAATGTAAAAATTAAACATACAGTGACATCTGTATCACACCCACGATGGCCGCACGGCTTAAGCGTCGAACTATCACGACGTCGGTCCCAGGTTCGAATCCTAGGGTCTGGCAAGTACATTTGTTTTTCAATTTGTGTATGAGTCAGAGGATGGACCTTATAGGTTGAGCAAGTGGCTGACATCCATTTCTCGTAAAAACAAAATCTGTTAATGCAAACCTCTACTCTGCGGAGGCCCATATGACATTATTAGGATCGGACATGGTCGGATGACATCTGTTTGAATAATTATGAAATCAATAAAAACAAATACGTATCCGTAACAAAGTTTAATGTGCACTATTTATGGTGGATCTTAACAGCCTACTTCCACCCTTCACTACTGGTATAATATATATTGCATTTTTTACACTGTGTCACATGGCTGTTAGGAAATTGTGTCTTAGAATAGTGGTGGAGGGGGGGGTACACAACTGGGGATGGTCACTGATGATAGCAGTTAAATAATCGTTTAGTGAGTGTCATTTTTGGTACATTTGTTTTCATTCCAGATTTCTTCTAACAGCCGAGGTTCCGCAGACCAACGCAAGTCTCCTACCTTCCCTGATGGCTTTGGAGCTTGCATTAGGAGTACCAACACAGTGGGACGGCGTCGGAGAGAACGCCACCCGCTTGACGTCATCAGGTAGATCTTTGATACATTTTTTGGAGCTCCTGGGCAGTTATCAACATTGCCTGATCAATCCTTTTACCTGGACGTCTGCACAAACCAAACCGAACCTCAGAATGCTGACCCCGACGTGATCTGAACACGCAACCTTCTATATAAATTTGATTAGATGTAAAAATTTTACTACTTGCCGAAATAAAATAATATAATGGTCCGATCCTCTGTTTGACCGGTTACAATACTGTTTCTTCAAAACAGAAAATTTCTCCGCTTTCAAAAGTTTACAGGGTGTCAGGCGAGAAAGCTTATTAAAAAACTATTTTTTAAATGTTAAACCTAATTTGCACCTATGTCCACAAAAATTTGAAACTCAACGCATGTTTACATGGCTCTATACATAGCAGTGGCGAAAGGTGAAGGTAAGCTGTTAAGACTCGACATAAATAGTGCACACTAAACTTTGTCAGTCATACTTATTTGTATTCGTTGAACTAAGAATACAATTTGCAGATGGTGCTGGTTGGTTTTTAAAATTCAATTGAATCCTGCCTAAGCCAAACCATAATAGTTTAGGTATGCTATGGGCGAGCCGACAAAAATAATGCATACTTTTTCAGTCATACTTATTTGTTTTTATTGAATTAAGAATAGGTATATATTATTACAGATGGTGTTGGTTTGTTTTTTAAATTCAATAATCCCTGCCTAAACCAAACTATAATAGATAAAAAATATTATTCTATCTACAAAATATCCAAAGTTATGTATGATTTAATTGCAAAATTTTAGATATTTTATAGAGAGACAAGTATTTTTTGACTATTATTTATTATGGCTTGGTTTCGCAGGGTTTAATAGTAGTCTTAGTTCAATTTAAAAAAATATGTATACCTGACAAAGTGTAGTGTGTACTATTTATGTCAGATCTTAACAACCTACCTCCACCCTTCCACTGTTGGCCATTATAGATTAAATTAGAATCTGATTCAACTACACTTAAGAACACGCCGACCTTGGAAAGTTGGAATTTTCACGACATAATATTAAATGGCCATAGTATACGCACGCATAGCGAATGAAAACATGGCGAGTGTTTTAGTGTAAAGCAAGTCAGCATTAAAAATAAAGTTTTCAATGTTGTTAATCGTTTTAATTGTTTATTTACCAGGGCCGTCTGAAAGGTACGACGTTCCCAATGCCAATGGGACGATGCCGCTTGGAAACCTAACGGGGATCATCACGTCGTCAACCTCTACAACCACTACAACTACGACAACCACTCAACCACCGCCACCGCAACCAAAAGACAAGAAATCCAAAGACAAGTACAGGTGGGTAATATTTTTCATTAGGGACATTAATTAGTGACTATAGTCAAACTTTTATAGTATGTCACTTGAAGCGCGTAGTTTCAAATCCCCCTAAAAGCTCTTAGTGCTCCATCCCGCTCAGAGCTCTCTCTTTCTCTCTTTCATCACATCCAACAACTGTGGTCCAGAGTTATCTTCACCAAACAAGACTCTCCGGCAGCTGTAGTACCATCAGCGGGGTCCATGACAGCGATCACCGTCTCGTCCAAGAGACCATTTCTGAGTATTGTAGATTGGTGCTCCAATAAACATGTGTTTTTTGAATTGGCATAAATTAATTAATTTAATTGCGTGATTGAGTTATTCCTTTTCCTCCCCTAAGCGAAGCAGATCGTATTTTCCCTATTTTCCAACCCCAACCGTGAACGTAAGAAGGTAGTAAAAGTGCTTGAGTTGTATGGCGCATCTGGACTCATCTGTGAAAAAAATTGGCGCATGGAATGCAAAAGGTTGGCCACCCCTGATTTAGGTGGATATTTTTGTTAGTAACCAAAGATTGAAACGCCAAAAACCGTCAATACGTATGATCAAAAATTAGGGTGTATTTCAAAACCCTCAAAAATACTTGGGTGTGCTTTACAAATACCCCTAAAATGGATAAGCCAAAATACTCTTCAGAATGAACGAATTAAATAATAAATACATAAAGTTCACAGATTTAATAGATATAAACTACCTAAAATCGTTATGGAGGGTTTTGAAACTAGGCGCTTCACTTGTCAGTATGTATTTGCTATTGGTGAGGCCACATAGCGCCTGAAGACGCCGAAAGGCGAAACCTGCATTGCCAAAAAAATTACTCAAAATTACCCGCGTTCGATTATATTAATTGCATGTTACCAATCATTAACGTCATGCTTTAAATAATTGAAATTTTATTTATATTCAGACTGTCGTCATATGTATAATATAATTACCAAGTAAATATTGCTTCTGAAATAACGGTAGCATTAGAGCAGGGGGGGGCAAACTTTTTGGATGGAGGGCCAAATTCAAGAATTCAAAATGAGCGGCGGGCCGCAAGTAAAATACCATTTTTAGATATACACTATTTATTATCACGCAAAATAAACATTACAAAAAAATTAATGAGAAGAATGAAACTGTTGTTCATTTTTTAACATATTTTAAATTCAGGTGTTAATTTTGTAGTTGATATTCTCAAAACTGCTTGTAAATGGGCATCGGAGATATTTGATCGTAAAGAATTTTTATTGAGGTTCATGATCGAAAATGTTTGTTCACATATATAGGTAGATCCAAAAATAACGAACATTTTTCTTGCATAATCTTTAAGTTGGTCGAATTTGTCTGAATTAAGGGCATTGTAAAATTTGGAGATTTCTTCACGACGATGCAATTCTCTTAAATCAGTGACACACTGCAGATCAATAATCTCAAGTTGTAGCTCTGTCGGTACACTAACAATATCTATCTTTATATCAATATAAATGATAAACAAATTTTAATCTATTGTCAATATTTTTTTTAAAAAATAATAAAAAAGTTATTCGTAATCAAAAGTACAATTAATGATGGCGGGCCGCAAAAAAAATTCCCAGCGGGCCGCAGTTTGCCCCCCTCTGCATTAGAGGGAACATTGTCGATGACTGTCAAATCCTGACCAATTTAGATAGAGTCATTGGAGGAGTCAGAACCTACCCCTGGCCATATTATACATGTCGGTCTGGTATATTTAAAGAATCATTACATATCGCACACCTAGTACAAGACTATCGTAAGTCCAAAAACGTCAAAAGTTAGATTAGTTAGTACACAGCAACATGAACAACTTGAATATTATCTTTATCGTGCAATACAATCGTAACCATGGCCCCCCACAAGGGGGGGACTGGCAGGGCTCTAGCCTGGGGGCCGGACTTTGGGACGGCCTGGCGTGGCGGGTTGACCAGATAAGTGAGATAAACACACATCAAAAATTAGCTTTAATAGTTTAAAAAGGTCGCCTGCGGTGCTATTTTCCTTCATGGACATAAACATTATTATATGATTGAGCGATGTAATTTTTGATTATTGTGTGTATATACTCGAGAACTCCATGATTAAAATAGATGTAATACACTGTACAAGTACCCTTCATTTTACCTAAAACACATTTTGAAAAATGTTAATGTAGTGCGTGACACTGCTTTTAACTTTAGCGATAGGTAGGGGGTCTGTCAAAGATCCTAGCCTGAGCGGGCCTTAAGGAGAGCCTGTGGGGGCCATTATCGTAACTCTAGGTGGCGTTTAGGCGTAGGTATTTTAGTTAAAATAGTCTAATTCTGCATTTTTATTCAAATCTTCTCAGTGCAAGACTATCACTTTTTGACATACGATAGTATTGCACTGATTTTAAAGTATGATTACATTTTGGCGGGCTGCCGACGCGGTTTTGCTGGCTGCAAGCAATGGCGGCGTGGCTTTCTTGTACTAAGTATTTTCGGCTTGGTTTGCTGTGAGATGCGGCATGGCTGGACATAGGTAATTGTGGCGTGGTTGGCTATAGGTGAGACGTCCGATGCGAGAAGCGAAATGGCGCGCGAATAAAAATGTGATATACGCGGCGTCACTTAGCGAATGTCCGCGTTACTTGCTGCGGAGACATCCTTTCGGAGCGGCGGTCGGGACGAGAAGAAGAAAACGGTAATGGTGACTTGGTTTTATGATGTCGATCTGTGAGTAGCAAACCTCTCTGTTTTACCGTCGGATCTCTTTGTCTCGTGGCGGCGCTATCTCGAGCGGCCGTTTTCGGCAGCTTCGCGTCTGTATATTTTGGAGGGAGCGTGGACGAATTTGAAAGTTCGGCAAAGTTTGAGTGGAGGTAGGCTGTTCTTGGCTGAGGGTTGCGAGTGCTGCGAAGGATGGACGCAGGCTGCGGCGTTTCCAACTTTCCGGGTGGAAGTAGGCTGTGATGCTTTTGACAAGTTGAAGTAGGCTGTGGTGGCAAAATTAAAGTGGAAATAGGCTGTTTCTATGCAAGTGTGCAGAAGTAGACTGCGGCAAGCTGTGGTCTTTGGGACAGTCGATTGTTCGGTCACTCCCTTTCAGGTGGTCTCCCGTGGACACCTTCATCTGGTATCATTATCTACCGTCATTTAGAAAGGTTGTGAATTTGATATTGTGTTGCATTAATTGAGTTTATTTATTATATACGACAAGTGTTTCGCCCTTTATATAACATTATATTTACTGCGATTTATGGGTTAATTTAATCGATAGATACAGATGGTACGTCCCTTTGACTTACATGCTGGGTCCGATTGACCCTGCTGTGGCCGCGAACGCATCAGGCGCGTCCAACGGCACAAGCACTCCAGCGCCGAGTTCCAGTGGTGCGAAAGGCAAGAGCGGATCCAATCTCGCGGTGCCCGGTACCAGCAATCTATTGTGGATGAATATGACGGAAGGTGAGCATATTGTTTTTGTTATTTGGGTAATGGCGGTGAATTCAC
This sequence comes from Rhyacophila brunnea, assembly GCF_057557595.1. NCBI lineage: Eukaryota > Metazoa > Arthropoda > Insecta > Trichoptera > Rhyacophilidae > Rhyacophila > Rhyacophila brunnea. The sequence goes on from NW_028232785.1 coordinate 7,537,597, forward strand.
AAGTGGATATTGATCTGCTACCTACTAACTGTCTTAATGATACAAGGACTGTTAAGTTGTGATTATATTGAGATGCACATCGCATACTGTCACGCTGTCACGGCGATAAATTTAGTCTATGGTTTAGTTATTTCGCAGAATATTTTGAACAATCACTATCTCTGTAATTCAATGATGGAGAGTGCCAACTCTAATGTATTAGTATTTTGAATTATTATTCATTATTCATATTAATTTCAATTAATTTTAACAGTTTCTATGTGTACGTTCGTTAAAATTACTCGCGATCTTGCATCCATAGATAACATTTTGAACAGAACCCAACCTGCAGACCATAAATAATAGACAACATTCTTTATAGAATATATATAGTGCCAACCGCTAAAAACAAAGACACGCGATTTTGACATGAGTTGAAAATGTGTAGTAAATGTTAAAAAACGTTCATTGAGTCATGCGGGTGTCGATGCATTGCGGTACACGTGAGGTGACCTCATTGTTGTTCTGGTGATTTCGGCAGATTTTGCTAACACCAAGAAAAATGACATTATACCCCCTTTTTCCCGTAGCGGCAGTTTACTGTGACTTTGCGTGATAGTACGCAACGTGCCTCTCAATATAATCACAGCTTTAGTGTCCATTTATCTTATCCGCACAATGCTGTTTAGAAATGCTTACTAGCAGGAAGTAAATTGACTGTATGAATTTTGTATACAAAAGAATATAATATGTCATGAACAATTTATTTTTTCCTTTCCTCACTGAGTCAACGTTAAAAACTGCTTACGACCTGTGAATCATTAAATTAATAAATGATATTAATTAGAGAAGTTGGTTCACATGTATCCGAGGACAGCCACATATTAAAAGCAAACGTTTCTTTTAATACCTTAACGGTAATATCCTAAGAATTTCCTCAACCGGAAGATGTCATGTCATTATTATGACAAGTTTTTCATTACATGATCAGTTGCCGTTCATATTGATATTAAATAGACACTCTTTTATACCTTTTCAGTCAAGTTCCGCATTCCCCACGGCGTGACTTGGGTGAAACTGAATTCCGGAGGCCGAGGACTGTACAGGGCCAATTATCCGGCCGACGAGTGGGTCGCACTGGCCGAGGCCCTAAAAAAGGGGGCCCTACCCTCGGCTGGAGACAGGGCATCGCTGATAGACGATGCCTTCACACTAAGCAGGTAAGATTTACCTACACGCAACTAATATAATAACACATTTAACCCCAAGTCCCTAGACTAGAGCCCCGTCAGCCTACTAATTATAAACCTAAATATTAGACAAGGTTCTTTTTCTTGGTCGGCATATTATTGTTTTGATAATTAATTATTCCCTCCAGGGCCGGTGTCCTGAACGCCTCATCAGCGCTGAAGATATGCGAGTATCTCGGATATTCGTCAGGATCGACAGGCAACGACGGTGAACAGTCCAAGGCGCCATGGAAGGCAGCTCTGGCGCACTTGCGGCAATGGTCCGCATTATTAGCAGGAGCGGCGGCTGCTCGTCCCCTGCGCGAGCACGTCGCCAAAATTCTGCTGGGCCATAGGGTCACCAAAGCGTTGGCTAACAGAGTGCATGGGTATGTACATTTAATTAACTACACCATAATATTAAAACCTTCACAAAAGACTTTAATTATGCCTTCTTGCATACGAGACTACGATACCTTCAAATGCTTGGAGGAACCGGCACTTTTCAAAGACAGATTGCAATCTATTCTCATTTCTGTCATGATGTTTGATATCATTAAATTTAGTAAACGCATGAAGCATGCTTAATTGGTAAACTCCATAAATATTAACATCTTTAAGCTGTCATTCCGGCTTTTAAAACATTTGCAATCAAGCTGTTGTTTAAATTCAAAACTTTTCTCTTACTGCATATTTTTTTGTTACTGTCAATATGTCATTTTGAAGGCATCAATTGCCTTCCGCTACCTTGTCCTCAGGATCCATGACTAACATGAGGTTAGGAAACACTAATTTTTGCACAAGTATAACTTTTGTAGCAATTGAAATTCCCCGATCTTTCCATACGTAGTGGTAAGACGTCGCAATCTGTGTGCTTCTTCTAATATCTGCTTCACATCCGCCTTTTCCACTAATGGCCGATCCTAGCTATACATACTCATTAGTAGGGCCTGGATTTATATGCTAGTGCATGTTTTGTTAGGGTGTACGCCAGTGGCGCACCCAGGGTTTAATATTGGGGGGGGCCAAGGAGGAGAATGTAAATTAGTCTCATAGGCTCTTTTTCTTCTTCACAGCCTAATTTCTCGTTTATCGGTCTTTTGTCTATTCCACTCGGTGTACCTACACCATGGTCCCCACATCCTGAAACGGGCCCTCAGGCTATGATATTTGGCGGCCCCCCTACCCACCGCTAAGATTAAAGGCAGTGTGAAACACTACATTAACGTTTTTCAAATGGTGTTTTAGTACAAATTAAGGGTACTTATACAGTGAATTATTGGCGATTTTTAATACATCTACTTTAATAATGGAGCTGTCGAGTATCGACACATAATAATCAAAAAATATATTGCACAATTATATAACTAATTGAAAATGTTCATGGCCGTGATGTATAATAGCGCCGCAGGCGACTTTTTTTACTATTCAAGCTAATTTATGATATGTGTTTATCTCACTTATCTGGTCAACCCGACACGCCGGGACCCCCACAGCCCGGGCCCCCAGGCTAGAGCCCTGTCAGCCCTCCCCAACCATGACCTACAGCACTCCGGAATTCGGGTGACACCGAGAATTTTTTGACAGTTCCATTAAGGATTGGGTTTCTAAAAAAACTGACATTAATGTTGTGTTAGTAATCATTCTGATAATTTTCATGTTTGGGGGGTGCCAGGGCCCCTTGGCCCACCCCCTGGGTGCGCCACTGGTGTACGCACAGCTATGGGAGTCGCACAGAAATCCGTTTCGAAAGACGCAGAATCCAAAAATAAAATTTTATTGTGCATATAAATGCATATTTGAGACGTTAGAGCATATTTGAGATATTAGTGCATATTTCATTAATAAATGCATATTTTAGGGCTTTTGTATTTATAATTTTATCGAAACATAACTAAATTAGGTAGATGCACTTGCATTCTTAATGGCATCCCCTAGCATTTCATTAATTTATCAGAAAAAGTGGAGTCAACTCGGGCACCTTCATTTAAATTTTGCGCTATCACATCTGTGGACGTTGAGAGATCATTTTCCGCATATAAACAAAATACTGACAGATATGCTGAAAATTTAATGCCAAAGAATATTGAAAAAAATATTGTAACTTATTTTTTCGGACTCGTTTTTGTTTTTTTAAGTTGTGTTTAGTTTCCATAGTTTACATTTACATTTTGCATTTCTTGTTCAATTATTTGTACCTACCCACTCGTAAAGAAACTATTTTGAAAATCGTAATTGATCAACTTTATATTGATTATTTGTGTTTTTATGTTATTGTATTAAATTGCTTAAAATTATTAATTTGTTATTCGATTTTTTATCGGTAATATTGGGTGAAGTAGGTATTTACAATATTTTTCTATAAAAATGTTATTAACTGCATATTTCTTTGGTTTTAGTGCATTTTTCAATGATTTTAAGTGCATATAATCAGGTTTTTTGTTGCATATAAATCCGCTCCCTACTCATTAGTCTTCTACAAAAAATACTTATTTATAGATTAATATTTATTTTTTAATATAAATTCCAAATAATAAGATGTCAAAGGAAGGCTTTTTTCAGCGGTGGATAGTCCCTGATTAATAATAATATTATTTCTTCTTCTTAACTCTCCACTTCTTCTTCCAGGCCCGCCGATAAGGATCTGATAGAGGCAGCGGTGGAGTTCGAACTGCCCGAAGCGGTAGAAGCCGCCAGGAAGATATTCGATAATTGGGCTGACACGAACGAGACGATACCAATCGAATTAAGAAGGGTAGGTAACAATACCAAACACTGAAATAATAACAAGAATTCAACCAGTGTGAATTTTATTCATTTTCGATATTTCACTGAACAATAAATATTATATTTTACCTTTTTAAAATAGACATTTAAAAAACAGTTATGTCCAACCGCGATTCGATCTCAAGCTGGAAAATTGTGCCATCACAAGAGTTGGAAGCTCAGACCATGGGACCATGGGATGAATCCAGCGCGCCGAAATGAATCTATACCTGCCTGTTAGGCTTTATACAAATAGCCTCAGGTCACGTGATAATAAATGACACTTATTTTGACATTGTGTGAGTGTTTTTAACAATACGTGTGTAATTTTTTCTTTGTATTGTATGGGTAATATACCTATACCAAACTACTTGAAACCTTTGTGTGATTGTGTTAGTTTCTGCTACGTATTAGTACCAATACTATTGGCCCAGTAGGAGTAGATACAATATGAGGCGTCTAATTCCAAAAAGCGATAAGTCCACATTTGGTCAAAATCGAGAAAAAAATACGCACGTATTTTTTTTATAATTTTACATAATATGTATTGATCTATAAATTCCAAAACGCGACATAACCCTACGAAAAAAAATATTTTAAGTCTCCATTTATTACAAAAAGCGCCAAGTCCGTTTTTCATATTATTTAAAGCTTGGTTGATTTCTTGCGTGTTTAAGTCAACCAATAAGGGAACGTTCAATATTGAAAAGGGCATCTCCCATGCTGTAGCATCTGGTAAACTTATGACAGTGCCACGGAAATATGTGCCTTATGTGGGATACATTGAAAAGTGAAGTACAAGTAGCGCTAAGTCCAATTTTATTTTGCCTATATTTATTACATTTAAGAGTTTATTGGCTGAAACAAATTGCCATTTGGTTCTAATTTCGACATAGAATACAACGGAAAAAAATATCTCACGTTAATACAAATAATTGAAGCTAGAAACATAAAAACGTTTTTTCCCGAAAATATTGAATTGTGGACTTGTCGCTTTTTGTAATTAGACGCCTCATATGTCCATCTAACCGGCAGTCATTTTATAATACATTATTACATATTCAACAGATGTCGTTGGCAAATTATATTATTTTTGTAGAATATAAAATAATCAAGTTATTATACATAGTCAATTAAAAATTATTTTTCTTAAGAAGGTAGACTTTAAATAATCGCCTAGTATGGAGTATTCGCCACTGATAGACATGTCTACTGACGTCAATGTGCCCACTTGTGGCCAACCGACCGTTGACCACCAAGCAGTGATGAAGGGTGGAGGTAGGCTTTTAATACCCACCATAAATAGTGCACATTAAGCTTTGTCAGTCATACATATTTGTTTTCATTGAAATAAGAATAAAAATTGCAGATGGTACTGATTAGTTTTAATAATTCAATTAAACCCTGTGAAAACCATGCCATAATAGATAATAGTCAAAAAATACTCGTCTATCTATAAAATATCTAAAATTATGCTATTAAATTATACATAACTTTGGATACCTTATAGATAAAATAATATTTTTTTTCTATTACAGTTTGGTTTAGACAGGGCTTAATGAATTAAAAAAAAAATAAACCAACAATATGTGTAATATGTATTTTTAATCCAACAAAAATAAATAAGTATGAATGAAAAAGTGTGCACAATTTTGTTGTATTGCCCAAAGTATACCAAAACTATTATGGTTTGGTTTAGACAGGGCTTAATTGATTTTTAAAACCTAACCAATACCATTTGTAAATTGTAGTCTGAGTTCAATAAAAATAAATACGTATAACTAACAAAGTTTAATGAGCACTATTTATGGTGGATCTTAACAGCCTACCTCCACCCTTTGCTACTGCCACCAAGACGGATATCACCGAATGTAAACAATGACATTTTGAAGAAAATTTGATGTAATTCTGTCTTTTTTTCCAGGCGGTGTACAGCGCTGGTGTTCGACACGGCCCTGAGGTCGCGTGGATGCACTGTTGGCGGGCCTACAAGACCAGCTTCGACCCGGTAGAACGGGAAGAACTACTTTATGCCATGGCAGACACCAAGGACCATTGGCTCTTGAATAGGCGAGTTACACCATCGCAAACGATGTATATAATCTACTTTCAAAATTTAACAATGATACAAACCGCTTACCAGTAATGATTGTGATCGTATCTACATTGAAAAGATCTCGCACAACTTTGAGGTTTGATTTTTTCACTGCACTAATGAAGACATTTGAAAAGCTTTTGAAACTGTGGATTTATTTGTTTATCTAGGGTTCATTTTCACAAACACTAATAACAAAAGCGAAGAAATAAAACGCTGGATCACCCTTGTCAACAGGTGCTATTTTGGTCTCCAAAAGCCTCTAAAGAACAAAGCACTTTCAAGGAAACCAAAACAACCTTATATAAAACTCTCCAGCATCCGGTATTAACATATGGATCAGAATGATAGGCACTCAGTAAACGGGGTGAGAGAAATATGGATATATTTGAGAGGAGAGCTTTGAGAGGAATCTTTGGAGCTGTTAAAGAAAGCTTTACACACTTTATGGGGGAAAAAAGATCACGTGGCATATGAAAATACAAAGACTGCGCTGGATAAGCCACGTGCATAGAATACCAGAGGATATACCGGCGAGACGAGCTATGTATGCAACCCCCGATGGCAAGAGAAGACTTGGACACCCAAAATTGAGATGGTTGGACTGCGCTACGTGAGATTTAAAAATGCTCGGTTAAAGCAACTGGAGAGTGTCGGCACTGTATCGTCCAGGTTGGAGGAAGTTTTTGAAGAAGGCCAAGACCCGCCAATGGTTAAATAAATGATGATAATTAGTAATGAAGATGTTCTTACAAACAAGAAATCGTACATTGGCCACCATTAGTGTGGGTAAACCCAATATGAAATCTAATTGGCTCAAAACCACTCCACACTTATTAGTTGATACCTCATTGGCTGCATTCTATTTAATTCAATTTCAAGTTCAATTTCAATTTACTTTTTCACATATTGTGGACATTACAAATTATAAGTTTAAGACATTCACAACATGACATGAAACATTATTATAAAGAAAAAAAGTAATACAAATGAAAATATAAAAAGAGAATGTAAACATACAAAAGCAGTGAAAATACAATTATACATAATATATAGAAGTTCAAAGAAGTACACCGAGTGTGCTAAGGAGATCCTGTTTTAAGAATTTATAAAATAGCGTAAGCCTTAACTCACCTCACGCAAGTGGAATATACACCCGAAGCAATTCGGTTGAACATAGTTATCGCCCTCCCAATTGGCATTACCAATGGCAGGTTGGTTCTGCACCTTGGGAGAATTACCAACTTACTGATGCTCTCTATTTCTAAGATAGTTATCAGGAACACACAGGTCAACACTGCCCAGAATGGCAGAGTTCTCATTTATACCTCATATAAGTCGAAAATAATACGTAGCTAAATAAAGACCTCTTCTAAATTGCAGACTGCAGTATCGTTGCTGTAGGATTGGTTTCCCGAATAGACCAAATGTTCAGGAGACGAAAAACAAATTTAATAATCCTATATTTAAATACATGGAGATATTTAAATTGTTATTTTTACAGCATATGAATGATGTATTCATTACCATTACAAAGTAATTTAAAGAAAGGGATGGTTCTCGTCCAATTAGATACAAAAAAACATTCTGCATTAAAAGGTCGATTTCGACAAAAACGGATATTCGGCAAACCAATCCTATAGCGACGGTATGTCAGCATACCTAAGAGAAAGTCAGTTGAATAAAGCCTCAGATAGCATCCATACAACCTCAAGTAAAGGCCATATTTAATACCAATACGCCGACCAATGAATGATTCCAAATGCTTTTTGAACTGTCAGAAAATATAAATGCGTCAAATCTATGTGAATTCAGCTAAAGGCCTATCCTATATAATATATCAAAGGAGAAAACACTTTCAAATAGCCTATGGGAATACTAAAAAATTATTTGTTTCCATGTACTTCATTGTTTAGGATTGTGACGGCTTTTAAATGTCCTAGTTATGTGTCTTCAGTAATCCCTGCATTTCGCCGTCTTGAGAGATCCATTTAATTGGGCCTTTGATATTTCTTTCCCAAGTGATATGACTTTACTTTTAATAATATACCGCCTTCCTTAGATATCTCCAAGCGACGATAGACCCTCGTCTGGTGACTCCAGCAGATGCGAGAGTGGTCCTGTCGGCTGCATCAAGGCGGCAGCCGGGTAGACTGATGGCTTGGAGACACCTCAGGGCACGCCCTCAGCCACACAGGCCTGATCTGCTGGCAGCCGTGGCGGAGCACATGTCGAGCGCAGAAGATTATAAGGAGGTGAGGAATCGAATCTTCAGATTGAGTTTTTATATCATCATTGTGACATCAGCCGGAGACGATCCACTACTGACAGAACACACGGTCATTCAGTTACAATGGTGGTGAATTATTTTGGAAAAACCTAATTTAAAAGAGGCAAGACAACAAAACAGTTCCACTCGATCACTGTCAAGCGCACCTATAAGGGAAAAAATCAAATTATTTAGTCAAATGGCATATTATTTCTTCTTGCCTTCTCAAGGTGTTGGGCCCACTTCACTTGGCATTTTATGACACATAAGGCAAAGGGTGGAGGTAGGCTGTTAAGATCCGAAATAAATAGTGCACCAAAACCTTGTCAGTCAAACGTATTTGTTTTCATTGAACTGAGACTACAATGTGTAGATAGTGTTTGTTAGTTTTTAAAATTCAATTTAACCCTGCCGAATCCAAGCCATAGTAGATTAGTGCCAACTCATTTAGTGCTAACACCGCGACTGGCGCGTTTGGGGTAGTTGGCCATTAGATATAATTAACGTGTTATTTAAACGTGGTAATTAAAAGGTCAGCAGAGATTGTGACTTAATTTTACATATTTCTTACAATTATAGTTTGGTATACTATAGTGTCGAGGGTCCCAGGTTCGAATCCTGGGTCTGGCAAGTACACATATTTTTTTTCAATTTGTGCATGAGTATGGACCTAATAGGTTGAGCAAGTGGCTAACATCTATTTCTCGTAAAAATAAAATCTGTTAATACAAACCTCCACTCTGTGGGGGCCCATATGATCCTATTAGGATCGGACATGGTCGAAAGAATAGTTTGGTTTAGTCAGGGCTTAAAAAATTAACCAACACCATCTGTAATATTATATATTCGTAATTCAACGAAAACAAATAAGTACAACTGAAAAAGTGTGCACTAGTTATGTTGAATCTTAACGCAACTGTAATGCCGTGATGTTTCCTTTTACAGGTGTCAGAATTCTACGCCGACTCCGACATCGGCCCGGCTCTCAACAGATCCCTGGAGACGATCGCCTTGAATGTGGCCTGGGTGACCAAAAGCGAGGCGGACATCCTCCGGTACATAGCCGCCTACGAGCCGACCATCGCACCATCAACCAGCAAAAAGAAGAAGACTCAATAAACGGAAACTTTGAACTATTGACCAATCACCACGACACGCATCATTTCGCCGGGCATCCCCAGCAATGTTTGACTACATTGACATTATTTTCTTGAGATAATATACCTACATACAGTACTCTCCCAGTAATCCGCCACCCCAAAAACTAGACAAGTGTCCAATTAGTGAAAGCGGCGGATTATAATAGTGCATACATACAAAATATTGTAAAAATTAAACAGGTATTTCGTAAAAATAGTTTTTTTGAGAAATTTGTACTAGCAAATTACAGTTTTATATAATCAAAATCAAGTATTTACTAAATTATACATATTTATGAACTAAGTTTATTAACTAAATATTAAACAGTAAATCACTTGACACAACCAGTTGTTCAGTGAGGTAGATATTTTTGAATGGCTTAGGATTCCTGGCTTTCCCTATGACCAAAAGCTTCAGTTTGTATGTCCCGGTTGCATTGGAGCACGGCATAATTGTGATACGGTCGTTGGGCACTTTCCTCCCTGGTACATTACTTTCTTCGCGATGAACGTATGTTTTACGAAGGAGAAGTTTCCAAAATAAGCCCGTCTCACCTGACAATCGAATTCCGGCGAATTATAAAGCTTGATTTTGTGCTTTCAACCAGTAAAAATAACGGTGGATTATAGCAGTTGTCGGATAATCGAGCGGCGGATTACTGAGAGTGTACTGTATTTCACTCTACCAAATTATTGGTATTGGTTTATTGGACTATCACCATAGCTACCTTGTTGGCATGATGCAATGAATCATGGGATACTTGATAAATAAATAATGATCTAATATTTTTATTATAATACCTACCTAATGAGATTATTTCAGGTCGCGTCTTTTCTTTCGGTATCGCCAACAAAGTATGATCAATTTGTCTCCAGCCTCTTCTGGGCATAATATTACTCCGTAATCTTTCAAATCGGTATTGACTTATCGAGAATTACCGTAGGTTCCTTTTTAATATCACGCAATGCTCGATAAATGTATTTAGGTGACCGAGTTGATTATATCGACTTTAAAATAAAATATGTGAATGGAAGCTTTGCAGTCGCAGGTTTGGTGCTCAATCCAGGGACGATTTGAGGATATCATAAAGAACAATACGCAGTTGTCGCATGCCTATCAGACTGGCAGAGAAAGGTCACACTGGTAATGGGAGGAGGGGAGGGTATTTGTGTGCTACATTTCAAAATCAGCCAAATCCACCTTTAGGTACTTTTGACTTTTTTGTGAATTGCTAAAGAACCACTGCTTTCTAACATTTCTGCATTATCAAAATGTAGAATTTATTAATTTTAAATATTCTAGACTCGAAATAATATAAACTTTCACCCTTGTAACTGTAAAACAAAAAGCTGTTTTTCTCCTATTCATCTATAATGGACTTTGTTGATTTCTAAATCTAGCGACACATTTGTACATTACAAGCCGTTCCTATATTGAACACTAAACCTGCAACTTTCTATTGTTTGTGGTAACGTCTAGTGGTTGTCGGGGAGCCTAAGGGCCGTGGTACCCACAAAATTCGTTCCGTCCACCTGAAGATAGATCTCCCATTCATTGATCTCCACGATCACCTTGTCATTCTCTCCGGAGAATGCAGTATGCAGGCTATAGCAACTCGTTGACAATCACTTGTCCGTCCATGGGACTCTTGACATTCGCCTCAAATATTTTAAATACGGCCATATGAATAATGATTATAATGTTGTCCAGCCAACACGTATACAGTATAAAGATGCCATAGCTTTAAAATTAAGACTTTATGTGAGCGAAAAAAAGACAGACTCAACTGGAAATAAACACCGTGGTATCAGTTAGAGTGAGACAGTAATATTATTAATTATTAAAAGATGACGTTAGTATTATCCGGCAGTGTAGTGGACCAGAACGTGCCAGGTTTGGCGATTCAAGACTTTTTTTCCAGACCAGAGTGTGCTTATACGCATACTTGACATTTCTCATAAATGTCAGACATGCATATATTGAAAAACAGTATAGGGAGATGATTATCCATTTTGACAAATTATCTGTAATATAATTCTACTTTTTAACGAATGGATAATTCATTAATCAGTCCGGGGTTAATTAACTACCCCCAGCTTCTGCCACTCTTCTTGGTTCCTAATTATTTGCTTCCACATTCGTGGGGTTGCCACCAAAAGTTGGTAAGTCAATAACTAAGGTATTTAGTTTGCCATCCGATATATAGAACATGCACACATAAAACACAAAGAAATTAATATTTTGCCTGATTTTAGAGGGCATATCAAACTTCAAATTTTAATTACTCCATAACATGATTTCGAGACTTACCAATTTTTTGCAGTAACTATTAACCGAGCTTGATGAGATGCAGCTGTTTATGACTGCATTTATTCAGCCTGTGTTCACTTGCAGAGCAAGAAGTCTAACTTATTGCCAAAAAGGAGGGGGATTATGATTTCTTACCCCGCCTATTAAAGACCCCCACAGTATTCTGGGGACATTCCCCATCCCCAAATACTTCACGATTTGATTCTAGTAAAATACAGCTATAACCACTGGATACTCACATACGAGTCGCTGTACCCTATCGTACATGTACGTGACTAAACGTTCCTAATTATTCAGAACATTTGTATCATCCGCATTGTGTTATCCCCTCGTTTAGACATTGCCACATGGTAATGTAAATGGTAACTATTTTTTTGAACTTGATCACTGAAGTATTTACCTTTTTCTATATTCCATTTAAAAGTAAGTTTCATAGTTCATATCAACCATATATCATATATCCTGTAGCCATATTCACCTTGTGGCTTGAAGAAAAAGTAGGCAATATTATATTTCTTTATTAGACTATGTCCACTTCTTAGTTGAAGCATGTGGACATAACACGGCACCTCGAAGAATTACTGTGGATTGTTGTAATTAGTGGCCATTCAGAATGCCGGAAATCAGTTTGCTAGAAAAAAAAGGCAGGCCAGGTTGAGAATCTTTTAATTCGTCCATACTATGGCCCTCGTAGTCCAGTACTTAAGGCAATGGTGTCTCATTAGGGGCTTCGAGTTCAATACCCGGTTAGGTAACAAAGCCTGGATAAATTCCATATTGTCATTGGGTCGTATGGCTTGTTGTTGTGTTAAAAAGAATATGTAATTCAGCCAGGTGCAAAGGGTTACATGTAAATTGTACGTAAAACATTTCACCGTGGTACAGTTCGCCGTAAGCTTTCTCATCAGAAAAAGATGACCGTATACTATATGGTCTCCAATTTTATTAGACTCAATATGAACATTAATTCAATTTTCATAGCTGATTTTGACACCCTAACAAATAATCCAGTATAGCGACTATTTTCAACATTTGTTTGCTGCTGACTTTCTGTAAAGTGTAAACCAACAAGAACCGTGTTTTATTTAGACATGAATTTTATGTCAGTACTATACGACCCAAAGAGGTTGGACAGTCTTTAATATACGGCCATATATTTCCGATAGAACATTTCACAGTGAAGTGTGATACGGCAAACTGCATACGTCCGAGTTTCCGGATACGGGTCCAAAGCCCCTTCTTCGCTTTCAATGTGTTTCTGAAAGTTTCTCTCCAAGCCTTCGTAAGATACCATTACTCTCTATCATAAAGAACACGGATACTGATCCCTACGGACCCTTTCACTATGTAATATAACATACAATTGCAAGGCAGTATGTATTACAAGGTGTGAAGAATTTTAATTATAGTGCCTGTACACATGCATGGATTCACTGCCAATAATAGCGTACAAACTAAATTATCGCGACAATTATTGTGTACACATAAAAGTACTGACTGCCTCCCAAAACTTATTCTTCAAACGTAAGCGAACTAAATATATTCCGCACGGTGTAATTTGTATTTTTTTTTTGGCAGGTTCGCCACTATTGTTCTACTTAGTTGCAACTACCGTGTGAAAATTTGATCCATGCGTGCAGTCTTGCAATTTGCACGATAATACGTATTTACAATTGCATTTTATCGTTATTGTCGCGACAGTAAATCCATGCACGTGTAAACAGGCTATTATATTAACCTTTTCTATGCCTCACGATATTACTACGGCGGTATCTGATAGGCCGCAGATTTTTAATGACACACATTAAATATCGTCACTGTTCTGGCATAAGATACTAATTCGAAAAAATGACATGTTGAGTTAGTTATACCAAAATTTTCCTTATTTCAAACTTTAGCGTCTGGAAACCTTCTTAATAAATAAACAGTCTTTATTTTAAAGTCATCCTTCTTACGATTACTTAATAAACTCACATGATAGACCATTTCAAACATTTTAACAACTTCAAAGTCAAATTACTCAAAACTAGTATTCTCCATTTAGTGTGTTCTGCCAGAACAGAGACGATATAGAGTGAAGCTTTACTAAAACCGCTGTAATACCAATAATTTCCGACAATAGATGTCACTGTGTATTTAATTTTTTACATTATGCAAATTAATCGACAGTGGCTAGTAATTTAAAGTTAAAGTTTAAAGTCGGATGAGATAATTCACGAAATTTGTATGTGCAGCCTGTCGATCATGGCCTCATAGAGCGAGATAACTCGCTCAAGGCACAGAACCGGTTAAGTACATCGGACACTTAAATCACTAAATTTAACAAAATCAACCCTTAAATTTATATCCCTTGGACCACTTCGTAATGATTTAGCATGTAAGGTATTTTTTAAATTTGTATAAAAAATTAATATATATAATATTATATGTCAAAAAATATCATCGTATAATCATTCCAAATCTAAAGTAGGCATGTAACGTATTCAATATTGGTTTGAGAAACTTTGTCTCATGATCTAACATTGGCTCCGCAACTGTTTTCTATTTAGGTATATGTATATACAGTAGAACCTCGATACAACAGACTTTGGATATACCTGTGGCGAAGGGTGAAGGTAGCCTGTTAAGATCCGACATAAATAATCCACAATAAACTTTGTCAGTCATTCTTATTTGTTGTCGTTGAATTAAGAATACATTATTACAGATGGTGTTGGTAAGTTTTTTTAAATTCATTATTAAACCCTGCCGAAACTAAACCATAATTGATAAAAATATTCTTCTATAAAATATCTATAATTTTTTATTGACGATTATCTACTATGGCTTGGATTAGGCAGGTTTTAATTGAATTTTAAAAACTAACAAACACTATCTACACTTTCATAAAAGTGAGGTTATTGATCACTCGGCAGTGCTGCCATTTTCAAATATTTCCAGTGTTGTAAAGTGTCAAAATATACTATTTTCATTGGATTTTAGGATGAAAATTTAATAATAAAAAAAAACATCTTGAGTAGTGGAGCACTACAAATTTTCGGTGCTCCGGGTAAAATCCCATTGCTCCACTGCTCCGCTCCAACGCTCTGAAATAAATACATTTGACTGGTAAAATTTAGTATGCACCATTTATGTCAGATCTTAACAGCCTATGTCCACCCTTCGTCTGATTTATAGTAGGTATCTACAAACTACATTGTAGGTAATCACTTAAAAGAAGAACCAGTGGAAAAAAATATTCTTTTTAATTCTAAATTCTGTCAAGTACAAAATTGAGACAAATAAGTATTAAAATTTATATAATATCGGTAGAAAAATTATTAGAGTTATGTATTTAGACCGTTTTTGTTTATGGTAATACTAGAATGTGTAACTATTAAAATAAAAGCAAATTCATAATTATTATATCATATAGATCAGTGGTGACGAACCTATTACACAATGGCCACTACTGGCATGCGAGATGATTTTGCATTGCACGCAAACGTTTTATTTTGAAAAGAATAATAATAAATAACAAATTATATAAAAAATAGCAGGCAAATACTCTTCAAGAATAATCATTACGTTTAATGTAAATATATAATTGTATAGGTCAGTCCTTAGGCTTTATGTGTCACATATAATATTATCGCACTAACCTCACCAGGCAGCGGGGAAGCCACTCAGCGAACCTCTGATTTTGATCGATTTACAATGCTTAAGACCAATGTAGCGAGAGAATGCCTCATCTGATCGGAGCAATTCTGAAGTGAATTTGTGATTAAGGAACCAAACTACGTATCACAGTAACAAACAGTTTCATTTCTACCCACAAAAATGGCTGTACTAAATAAGAAACAAAAACTTGGTGGAGATAATTGTACTAATTCTGGCAGTTTTAAAATAATTAGTGGACTGAAAAAGTGATAAAGCTATATGTGTGCTATATTCTGTGAATGGTATCTAGAACATCATCATTTTTAATAGAATTCTTAAAAACCGAAATGAACTAATGAAAAACTGCTCGGCACGTCAGACAGTCGAAAAATAATATTTGGGAAATTTTGACACGCGCATGTAAAAAGGTTCGCCAACTCTGTCATAGATAGTATGTCTTTTTTTTTATATATAATAATTTGGACAGACTGCGTAATCACTCACAAGAAATCTATTATCAGGTTTGCCAATCTTGTCATATGTCCAGGGTTGTCGTTGATTTTAACAGTTGAGGAAATAAAATCACTTGTAGAGACAGTTATAGATGTGTTAACATGAGTTGAGGCGAATTACTCACACAGATGCATTATTTAAAAACAGGATGTTTCAAATTTTTAAATCTACATCAACGTGTATCAACGTGCATCAATCTACATCTACATGTTTTCCTCTTTTCGCTATAAGCATAAGTAGGCGTAAGCAAGACAAACGGCTGTTTCTTGCAGACGTTGTGCAATGTCCGTTGACTCAGAAATGCACCAATACACACAATCTTTCGTATCTGTGTTCGCCTCAACTTTCATTGCGCGACCTATACCTCCGTTTTTTGCATTAGTTTGTTAAGAAATTTGTTGTTTAAAGTGTTTCTCAACCTTTCTACACCTGCGGACCGCAGAAAACTTTAAACCACTAACATACTATTGCATAAAAAAAACATAATTAATTTTGAAAAGCCTCCTAAATATAATTATACAATGTTCTTCTATCTAAACGGATTCAAACACATTTTTCACTTACCGAGTGAGTACTCTTAGTCAATGTGCAGGCGCGCACACAAGGGGTGGGGACATCTGTCAGTCTTTTCAACGGGTTATGCCCACTTTTCACCACATTCTAATCCACGCGCAATCGATAACTATTTCTCGATGCGACGGCTCGCAATAACTCTGAGGTGAACACCCTTAGTTATACATGCCAGGTATTTATCGCTTGACTAAAAATGTTGAGTGTCCGGGTATTGGGAATGCGCCCGGAAAAGTGTGGTATTCCGTGGTTGAAGTGACGAGACACTATAAGCAGTCTTTCTTTTTTTTCTTTTGACCATGCGCGATCCTATATTTGTATAAACAGATTTTTATTTTTATGAGAAATGAATGTTGGGCATTTGCTCAACCTATTAGGTCCATACTCTGACTCCAAACACAAATTGAAAAACAATATGTGTACTTGCCAGATCCAGTATTCGAACCTGGGACCCACGGGTAAATATGGAAGTCAATGGCATGTAATAAATTTTGTTAACCCTGCCATCTCCCGCCGTCTTAAAAATCAATAAGACATTTTTTTTCAAAATGGACCCGCCTCAAACCATTTTTCTGTGTGCGCGCGCCTCCCCTGTGTAAGCAGTTTTCAACTCGTTCTCACGTTAGCGGAATATATCAGCATCCAAAGCATTTTTTGAACGTAGAAAACTCAGTTAAAAACAAGTATTGTCATGGAAGGTAAGTTAAGTTAATTAAATCCTAACTGTTCACTGATTCTATACAAAACCACAATTTAGACCAAGCGAGCGAATGTTTGTTCTTCCTCCACTCCATCAAAATTCCTTTGACGTAAACGCCTTTTGTTGAGCGAGCATAATAATTTCGTTGGAGTGGGGGAAGAACAAACATTCGTAGCGCTTGGTCTAAATGCAGCTTAACATTATGTATCAAACCTATGTGTCTCTTCTCTATGTAAATTTGAAAAAAACCGCCAATATAAGAAAATCTAGTAATACATAACGTTAATAATTATTATAAATAAGTTTATAATTTATTAATAATTATAAGTGTATCTAATTTTAAATATTAAGTCTTGTAATGGTTATATTATTAAGAATCCACACACCAAAGCAACGAGTAACTTCATCGTTTTATTTGTCCAGTTCTACTATCCAGGTGGAGCATACGACCACCACTTGTATCTGTTGCATATTTATGTATTTGAAGATTTCAGCTGATCACAGAACATGGAAGAAAGAATTTTAATATAAAAAGATAATTTACACTATTTTACGTTTGATTAAGAGTATTTCTCAGTTACAGCGTTGATATACAAAAATTTAACACTTGATAATATTGATTAATTCCGACTTCTTGGATACCCGTCGCTATAATTAGAACACGACTTTGACGGCTGTTTTGATTTATTACTTAATAAGCGACAAGCCAATAAACACAAAAAAACACAAAGCCAACATTCTCAAATATTATGAAAATTGAATGTGAGTTGCATTTACGTGACAAACAGAAATACATACAGAAGCATTCTAGAGTGTGGAAATATTTGGAATAAATTTAAACATGTAAGTACTTATTTAAGAATATTCATGTTTGTATCACAATATGCATTAAAGTGTATTTGTGTAAATGAAATATTGGTAATATTTTTAAGGCTTTGTATTTCTTGCGTTTTATGGCACGACTGTCATTAAATCATAAGCCAAAACTGTCTTCAAAGTCTATGGCTCGTATTTCCTTTTTATTATGTGGTGACAAACTTTAATTTCAATATTGAAACTTTTAACATGTGTTTGTTAATCCCACACTCAAGAATCATACTTTTTTACAACCACACCCAAAAGATAATGGGGCAAGTGAAGTTATTCTTTGTCAGCAGGTGTTTGTTTTGTTGGTAGAGTTGATAGAAAAAAGTCTGACATCGTGAGAGTGGGATTTTTGAAATTGGTCGCCGTATGCTCCACTTGAGGTCTGTGGATGTGAAGTTGTTCGGGTCTTGGGCGTGTAGCCAAAATTTTAATTAATACGTCCTTGTATTATAATTAATTAATTAATTTAATAACAATGTATGTAATTATTATAATAAAAATGTTCTAATTTTAAATGTAACTCAATGTATATTATTAGGTTTACTCTAACGATAGTTTAAAAACAGTTATAAGTGTTTTAATTTGTTTTGTGATGTCTACTCCAGTCAAGCGCACACAGAAAAACGGTTTGGGGGGGGGGGTCCATTTAAAAAAAATTATCCATAAGTAATACTTTTTAGAGGATTAACTGTCAACTATTTATAGTTTCTCGTCAATTCAACCATAAAATCTAGACACTCCACACTTTGAATCTAGCAATAAATATCTAGCCTGCAGGTATAACTACAGATGTTCACTATTGCGAGCTGTCGCATCCGGTTACATATAAAATTGTGTGTAAAACATTTCACCGTGGCACAGTTCGCCGTGTGCTTTCTTATCGGAAAGAGATAACCATATACTATACGGTCTCCAATTTTATTAGATTCAATATGAACATTAATTTAATTTTCATAGCTGATTTTGGCAACCTAACCTAACCTAACAAATAATCCAGTAGGTAGGTATATCGACTATTTTCAAAATTTATTTGCTGCTGGCTTTCTGTAAAGTATAAACCGACAAGAACCGTGTTTTATTTAGACATGAATTTTATGTCAGTACTACACAACCCAAAGAAGTTGGACAGTCTTTCTTATACGGCCATATATTCCCGATACAACATTTCACGGTGAAGTGTGATACGGCAAACTGCATACGTACAAGTTTCCGAGCACGGTAGTGTCACGTCTAATCTTTTAGACATGCCCCACAGATAGTTGCATCAATTTAAGAATGTTACGGGTCTTTACGTTGTCACAGGTTTTATGTGTCGTAGAATGCTGAAAGGAGTGGGGCCAACCTGTTGAGAAGACTGTTTGATAGTCAAATTATCCGTGTCACGATCTTCAGTCGTGAGGTTCTGACGAAGAAGAAGAAGAACAATTGATATGACATTTTTATTATTAAGTTATTTGTATTTTTACTGTTTCTGAAGGGGAGGGTCCGGACCCGAAAACCGACCCTTTGTGTGCGCGCTTGAGTCTAGTTCAAGATACATTTGTGCGTGAAAAAAACGACTCAAATGGAATAGTACAAAACTTAAATCAAGTACCTTGAACATTGTATAAAATAACTGTTCACAAAACGTTTTTGATGTGCAAAATGCCATAAACAAGCGAGTATTTCATCGAAGATAACAATGCATGGTTTCGTGGAATGTTTTGATTAAAACGTACAAAATTTGTGCGACGTAAACTTTCCAAGTTATATTTTATTCGATAACAATATTGGCAGGTGTCGATGTGTGTTGAGTTTCAAAACTTTCAATCTGTAGACTTCGCACCGACATTTGTAGCACATAATAAGTATTTGTATCATTTGTTTACACACAGATGTATCGTGGTTTTGACTAAGGTTGGAAATAATTTAAAGTGTCGATTATTGAATAGTCATTCATTCACTTGTCATGGAGACGCAACCGCAATACAATCCGTGGTTAGTGAACAAAATGCTCAGTGCTTTATATTTCTCCAAACTCATGATTCTTGTGAATCAAAGAAGAATCCATCTCAAAATGGCAGTTGAATGAATGACTATCAATTCATATATGTAAAAAATCTTTTAATGCACTTTTAA
This sequence comes from Rhyacophila brunnea, assembly GCF_057557595.1. Lineage (NCBI taxonomy): Eukaryota > Metazoa > Arthropoda > Insecta > Trichoptera > Rhyacophilidae > Rhyacophila > Rhyacophila brunnea. The sequence continues at coordinate 7,557,792 of NW_028232785.1, forward strand.
ATTTGCACGCTTGTCCAATAAATTAAATATTAAAAAAAAAACAAATTAAAACAAATTTAACTTATTTTCGACGTGAATGAATTACCACAAAGTAACCGCCGTATCTATATAGAAACGACTAACCTACCTATCAAATACTCATTAACAAATATGTATTAATTATTATGTATACATCTACCAGTGAGAGTTTAATGATATGACGCAATTAAGATTCAATACTTACATAACGTATACACTTACGCAATGTATTTTTTGTCTTTTCATTAGAAGTGACAGATTTTTCCCTCATTACTGAGGGCCACAGTTCATAATTATTTTGGAAGAAGGCAGAAGTTCCAAATTAAATTAAATACCATGTGTTTAGTCAAATTTTCATATCTGCGTCTCTGCTGGCTTGCATCTTTCCCTGTACGGCCATCGTGGTTTTGACTAAGGTTGGAAATAATTTAAAGTGTCGATTATTGAATAGTCATTCATTCACTTGTCATGGAGACGCAACCGCAATACAATCCGTGGTTAGTGAACAAAATGCTCAGTGCTTTATATTTCTCCAAACTCATGATTCTTGTGAATCAAAGAAGAATCCATCTCAAAATGGCAGTTGAATGAATGACTATCAATTCATATATGTAAAAAATCTTTTAATGCACTTTTAAATTTGCACGCTTGTCCAATAAATTAAATATTAAAAAAAAAACAAATTAAAACAAATTTAACTTATTTTCGACGTGAATGAATTACCACAAAGTAACCGCCGTATCTATATAGAAACGACTAACCTACCTATCAAATACTCATTAACAAATATGTATTAATTATTATGTATACATCTACCAGTGAGAGTTTAATGATATGACGCAATTAAGATTCAATACTTACATAACGTATACACTTACGCAATGTATTTTTTGTCTTTTCATTAGAAGTGACAGATTTTTCCCTCATTACTGAGGGCCACAGTTCATAATTATTTTGGAAGAAGGCAGAAGTTCCAAATTAAATTAAATACCATGTGTTTAGTCAAATTTTCATATCTGCGTCTCTGCTGGCTTGCATCTTTCCCTGTACGGCCTATAGTAAATTATGAGAATATGGAAAACAGATTATCTGAATTCTTTCACCGCCATTGCGTTAAAAGATTCAAATTCAAGTGTCTGCGATCCTAAGCATGCATTATTTGCATTCGATCACAGGGAAAACTGCGGTGTCTGTATTAATTATTGAAATTCAACTGCGTTTTTCCATTAAACTCTCACTGTTAACGCACTGTTAAAATACCTACATGTATGTAACGTAACATTAAACTAACATTTCCGTTAACTTATGTACTTACATAATTTTAACATTTGTATTAATTTAAGACGTGATATGAGTAATATTTTTGTATGAAAATCTCCTAACTGTATTTATTATAAACATTGATATCATTGTATTTAATCAAATTATAAAATTATGAATTATGTAATTCGTTTTTTCTTCATAATTTAAACTACCTATATATTATGTCTCCCAGTGGCGAAGGGTGGAGGTAGGCTGTTAAGATCCGACATAAATGGTGCACACTAAATTGTTTCCGTCATACGTTTTTGTTTTCATTGAACTAACACTACAATGTATAGATAGTGTTTATTAGTTTTTAAAATACAATTAAACCCTGCGTAAACTAAGCCATAATAGATAATAGTCAAAAACATCTAAAATTATGCCATTAAACCATACATACGTAATGAATTTTAGAAAAACTAAACAAAACCATCTGTAAATGTCGTCACTGTTCTGGCAGAAGACATTAATTCGAAAAAATGACATATTGAGTTAGTTATACCAAAATGTTCCTTATTTAAAACTTTACCGTCTGGAAACCTTCTTAATAAATAAACAGTCTTTATTTTAAAGTCATCCTTTTTACGATTACTTAATAAAGTCACATGATAGACCATTTCAAACATTTTAACAACTTCAAAGTCAAATTAGGTACTCAAAACTAGTATTCTCCAGTTAGTGTGTTCTGCCAGAACAGAGACGATGTGTTCTTCATGAAAACCAATAAGTATGACAGAAAAAGTGTGTACTATTTTTGTCGGATCGCCAATAGCAAACGAAAACTATTATGGTTTGGATGAGGCAGCGTTTAATTGATTTATTTAAAAAACAAATACGTATGACTGACAAAGTTTAGTGTGTACTATTTATTTTGGATCTTAATAGCCTACCTCTACCCTTCACCATTGATGTCTCCCCATTATATATTATTACGTAAATCAACATAACGTTAATTCTATATTATATTATATAAACAAAATCTGCCAAGAGATATTAGTAGTATAAACATTTGAAAAAGAAACTTTTTGAATATATACATTAATTATTACATACAATATATTGGTAAACTTTTTTTTTTCTTATACCTCCTAAAGATAAATAAATGGTAAATTTTTGTAAAATAAATATGTAAAAAAAATAAAATATTTGTTTTCATTCCGACACCAATCATCATGAAAAGCAGTATAGGTCTTTTACCTTGTGAAGACTAACTACATGTCATTATCACATTATCATCACCAGCCGAGATCGATCCACTGACAGACGAAGGCCTCCCCTAGTTCTTTGCTACCGTGTACATCTATCATAATACAGTCGAACTCGGTTATTACGATCACGGAAATAGCGAGCTCTTGGATGTAATGAGGAAACATTCGTTGACATTTTGGTTTATGATTTCCTCCATACATTTATTCACTTTTATAACGAGCTACTTCCATGATGAGACGCCTTCTCTGTGTACTGTGTGAGAATGGCACGCAACTTAATATTTATAAAAAATAATCTGTGTCGGACAAGTTATCCTATATCAGGGATGGCGAACCTTTTTACGTACACGTGCCAAAATTTCCCAAATATTATTTGTTGTCCCTCTGACGTGCCGAATAGTTTTCCAAGTAGTTCAAGAAGGCCAAAAATGAAAAAAATAGTTCTTTATGGATAAAAAAAATTCCCGATGGGCCACAACGGGCTCGTTTTTTCACAGATAGCTCGTTTTTTAAACGGCAGTTCCGGGGTGGGTCACAGCCATGCCAGAGCAAAAATATCGTCAAAAATTTTCTTAAAACTGTTCATGTGTCGATCGTTTAAAAATATTTTCGACCCTAAGCAATAAAATCCGACCATAGACCGATGCCGCCGGGATAGGATTACATTTATGATACTAGTTAAGTGTCTAAGTAACTAATTGGTATTTTCGCCGACAACATTGAAAAAGTATCCACGCATATGGTTGTAAGTTCATGTAAAAAATCCAAGCTGAAGTCAGTAGGTACCTACCAGTGTTCATTACAATAAACAACTTCTTTTGTAGTTTATGAATGCAATGCTTGTTTCGGGGATTTTTACAATGTTTTTCAGAGTCTTTTAATGGGTTTGAGTGCTTTGAGGTGAAATTTAAGAACAATGAGAGTGAAAACAATGAAACAGGAATCAATTTTTAATTTTATAAGAAAAGTGGATTGACAGAAAAATGGAATGTTATGTGTGTGTAAATAAATTCTAATTGCAACTTTTTGTGTTATGTGACCGCTCATTTAAAAATACCTATTCTCTGATATAACGAGTAACGCTTATAACGAGCAAATTCAGTCGGTCCCATCTTCCTCGTAATAACCAAGTGTATACTAAAAAAAACTACAATAATTCACTTACATATAAAATCATTTATTTTTTTAATATTATGCTATACAATAATTATTTAAATACACTAAACAGAAAATTTATAATTAAATTTGATATACAACTTAAAATTTAAAACAAAATCATTTGAAATTGAATTTGCATGACTTGCTAATTTTAGTTCTGGTTGACATTTTGAGAGAATCACCGATTCTATGTTTTTGAAAAGACTGCCAAAAAAATATAAATAAAGGGAAAAACCACAAATTGGCATTATGTCAATGTGTTATTTCACCTTTTCGAGAATGTTCCTCATCTATCGAGCCGACAATATTTGTCTATGCCGAGACATTATTAAAACAAAACAAAAAACAATCGTACTGTGTAACCTTGGTCTTAGGCACTGCAGACATATCTATAAATAGAAATGTACACATGCGTCTGGAATTCATTTCAATGTGTTCAAATAAATTAGATTTCAAATTTTAATACATGGTTTTAATTGAATTTTGTATATTCCGAGCACTGTAATTGTGCGACAGGTTTGAACTGTTTCGAGGCCTCCTTTTAAATATTCCGACGAATCTATTGCGTCATCTGCGTCAAAGAAAATCGACCATTGATCGAAATCGTGATATTCCGTACATGTAAAATTGGGGTTCCACTGTATTTAGCCTTTGTCTATATAGAGAAGGTCTCGTTCAATATCGTTGAGTTTAAGCATGAAGCGGGAACCGAATCAACACCAGCTGGAACGATCACATTAGATATTATGTATGACGTATCTGCTTATAAAGTTGTGAGGTCATGGGTGACATGTTCGAATCCCAAATCTGTTTAATTCACGTGTTGATATTCAACGTGTGTTTGGATTCAGAACACTGACCTAAGCCAGTGACTAATATCTATTTCTTGTAGAAAAATCTAATAAGAAACGTCTTTTGGAGACAGTCAGGATTCACAACACCGGAAAATATTTATTGGAACATAACAGGCACTTTGTTCCAAGATAATTGTACTCAAAACTGTTTAGCACACTATAATTTAGGATACGTCTACCTCAATAAACTCGGTAGCGTCGATTCCGTCTTGACTGTCGTCATCGTCATCATCAGGTCTCTGTCTTGATGACTTTTTCATCTTCCTCCTCCTGAATACTTTACCGTCATGCTTAACCGACTTGTGCTGCTGCAATCGCCCGGCACTAGTGAACTTCCGTCCGCAGACATCGCAAGTGGGAGCGTTATCGCTGTCTTTAGAATACTTGGTCACCATTTTGGACAGCGTTGCCGATAGTATATCGACATTTTCCGACTTAAACTCCTCCTTGAAAGCTTTAAACACTCCATTGCTGACCTTACCGCCTTTGTGTATACCGACATAGTGCTCCTTTAGCGAGGACACATCGCTAAATACCATTTTACATATCCCGCACGATAACTCGGCAAGGTTATTATGCACGCTTGCAAAATGGCCGTCTTTTAAAACGGGCGTGGCGAAACGTTTCAAGCAGACTTCACACTCGTACTTATACTTCAACCCTGAATGCGTTTTCATTTCATGCTGCAGTAATTTACCAATGTATTGAAACGTGTCTCCGCAAGTATCGCAGGAATAATTTCCAGGCATATCTACGTGACGTTTACGGCCGCCGTGATACTCGTCAATGTGAGTCTTTAGCAGTTTTTTCGACGTAAATTTAGCCGTGCATCTAGTACACGTGTGCGCATCAGAGTTGCCTTCTAAAAGATGACTCGTAGCCGCGTCGAAGCCGTCGTCGTAACTGTCATAATCGGTATCGTAATTATTCGTAGCGTTGTCATAACTATTCGCTACATTATCATCATCAAAGACTTCTATCAGTTTAATATCGGCCTTATCGTCCGCGATCACAAATTCGTGCGGAAACAATTCGTCACTCAACATTCGCTCGTCGTTAAAAAGTTCACTCAGCAATTTGACGTCGTCAAAATGCATATTTTTACGTGTGTAATACCCGAAAAGACACGCGTCAACCGGTATAACCTCGTTGGCTTCTTTTTCAAACCTTTTAATTCGTATATGACTGACCGGTTTAAAATCCACAGGACTTTTAGTATTACACAGTAAATATATTATCCTTTTCACGTGATCGAGGTCTAAAAACGACAGCGGTTTACCATCCAAGCGTTCCGGTACCGCGTAAAAAGGTACACATATTTCATCAGCCACTTCGCATCCGTCGACATCAACCATATTGGCGTCTTCGAGCCTCTGATCCAAGACTATTCTATCTTTCAGACACAGATCGTCATCGGAAGAAAATCCTAAATCGATAAGACGGTCACGTTTGACCTTTTTAACCTTTTTGGACTTCTTTTTAATACCGTTCCTATGTTTTTTTTTCTTCTTCACTTTTAAACTATCATAATCTTCATTCAACGCGGCGCTTTTTTCTCTTCTTCTTCTTCTTTTCCTCGTTTTATTCGTCTTGACTTTCAAAATGTCTCCTTTTTTCTCGATGAGCGAATCTATCTTCTCGTACATTCTGTCAACAGATCTATCGAAGAGGTTAGTCGAAATGTGTCCGATTATTTCCGCGCCGAAACTGGTCAGGAACACCCTGGATGTCTCCAGCAGCTTGCGGACATCCCTGAATCTATTGTTGATGATCATATCGACTGCCGCCTTCTCGACTTTGGATATTTCGTCACTGTGGTTTTGGGCATTATTGATAAAATCATCGGGCAACTGGAAAATAAAAAAAACATATTAAGTACTTAAGTATTGTATTCTTGGCCTGTTGACAACAGACAATCGACTGGCTGCAATGTTTTGTGCCAAGCTCAAGTCATGAATGCCAGACTATACCCTATGATAGGTAGAAAAAGCAAGCTCGCCCTTAGAAGCAAACTTCTTCTCCATACTACGATCATCTGTCCCATTATGACATATGCTGAACCCATCCGGGGCGAGCCATAATAGATAATATTCAAAAAATATTCGTCTATCCATAAAATATCCAAATTTATGCCATTAAATCATATATAATTTTGGGCATTTTATACATAGAAGAATATTTTTTATCTATTATGGTTTGGTTAGGAAGGAGAAACATGAATTTTAAAAAACTAACCAACACCATCTGTAATAATGTATTCTTAATTAAGGGCGGACGTGCTCAGCGTGGGTCAAAATGGAGCTTTTTTTCTATTTTCAAAGCATAATCCTAGACATACCTGAAACGTCGTAGATAATCTATTTATATAATTTTGAAGCCTTATTATCATTTATATTTATTTTAAGCATTTTTTGATGACTGCATAAAGTATTTTTATTACATAAAATAGTATTCTTTTAAACCTCTCGCTCTAATGTTTTAGAATATAGTCATATTTCAGTACATAAATGTGCAGCTATGTTAAGATTTTTTACATTTATTAATTTTTAAATGCATTTATAAAACCATCAGTATAATTTATATCGACATTATTGTAGTGAAATATTTACGATAAAAAATTATATTGATAATCTCTATGATCCCAAATTTGACAAGAATTGGGCATTTTATTATTCAAAAAATGGGCAAGATTAACACATTTAAAGATAATTCTAAAGATACTCATTATAAGCTATGTCTTTGACCATTCAAGTGTGATAAACATCCTACGAATAATGATTGCTTTATAATAATTATTGACCTAAGAATAAGGTAGTGTTTTTTTGAAATACGCCATTTCTTTTGGCATTCCCCAGTGGTTAAGCTACAACATACGGCCGTAGCCATAATTGGCAAACTATAATTGAAGTAGGGAGTAAAATGATGTTAACGCGCATATTTGAACATGTACCGTCTAAAAAAAAAAAAAAATTCGGTTAGGTAAGATTAGGAAAATAGAACAAAAGCTCCATTTTGACCAACGCTGAGCATGTCCCCCCTTAAACGAAACCAAATAAGGATGACTGAAAAACTGTGCACTATTTTAGTCACCCCGAATCATTTTTTTTCAATCCCCCAGGGCATGGTTTAACTAAATTTTTAAAAACTAACCAACACCATCTGTAAATTATTGTAGTCTTAGTTTAATGAAAACAAATAAGCATGACTGACAAAGTTTAATGTGCAATATTTATGTCAGATCTTATCAGCCTACCACCACCCTTCGCCACTGCTATGGAAAGAGCGTGGTATTGATATAGGACAGGGATGGCGAACCTATGGCACGCGAGATGATTTTGCATGGCACGCGAATGTTGTGTTGAAAAGAGAAAAAATAGATATATAATTTAAAAGATATTTTTTTTACAAATTACAAATACCTAAATATATATATCGTCTCTGTTCTGGCAGAACACACTAACTGGAGAATACTAGTTTTGAGTAATTTGACTTTGAAGATTTTAAAATGTTTGAAATGGTCTATCATGTGAGTTTATTAAGTAATCGTAAAAAGGATGACTTTAAAATAAAGACTGTTTATTTATTAAGAAGGTTTCCAGGCGGTAAAGTTTTAAATAAGGAAAATTTTGGTATAACTAACTCAATATGTCATTTTTTCGAATTAGTGTCTTCTGCCAGAACAGTGACGATATATAATATTAAAAATGCGTATTTTCTTCGGTTTTTCGAAACGACGAAATTCATGCATTCACAAAACAGGCCCGCAGAACTTTCGAATAAAAAAACGAGCCATTTTTTTAGAAAAGGACCCGGCTGTGGCCCACCCCGAAACTGCTGTCTAAAAAACGGGCCCATTGCGGCCCACCCGGAATTTTTTTTATCCTTAAAGAACTATTTTTTTCATTTTTGGCCTGCTCGAACTACTTGGAAAACTGCTCGGCACGTTAGAGGGTCAACAAATAATATTTGGGAAATTTTGGCACGTGTACGTAAAAAGGTTCGCCATCCCTGATATAGGATAACTTGTCTGACACAGATTATTTTTTATAAATTTTAAATTGCGTGCCATTCGCACACAGTACACAGAGAAGGCGTCTCATCATGTAAGCAGCTCGTTATAAAAGTGAATAAATGTATGGAGAAAATCATAAACTAAAATGTCAACGAAGTTTCCTCATTACATCCGAGATCTTGCTATTTCCGTGATCGTAATAACCAAGTTCGACTGTATGTAGAAATGAAAATGAATAAATAAAAAATAGCGCTTACGTCAATGTTTGCATGTTCGCATTTTACATGAAACTCCAAGTCCTTGAGTTCATTGAACCCTGACATACAAAGTCCGCACGTGTACAACGGACCTTCCGCGTCATCAAGTCCCAGCTGATAACCCGCGTTGCAAATGCCGTGCTTTTTAAATTCCAACTCCGACTGAAACATACGTCTGCAATTGGCGCACTGAAAATTATCCACGTTCACATTTTCGCTGTTATCCGAGTTGTTTCCGTTGAATTCGTCGATATTTTCAATTTCTTTTTTAATAATGGTGGAGTTTTGTTTTATTTTGACGTTTCCGGCGTCTTTTTCAAAGTCCATCAAGGGAGGGGACGCGTTATTGTCGCATTTTTCGCCTGCAGTGCTGATTTTTGACGGATTGTGGCCGTTCTCGCCCATTATTACAGCCGTTTCTCGCTCTATATCATCGTCAGAATCTCCATTTATATCGGAAATATGATTTTTCGATGCTAATTCTAAATCCGGCATTGCAATATCAAAATCCTTGTTTCTAACAGCCATATTAAAAATACCACTAGAAGTACTTGGCATATTTGAACTGTCTTCCATAACGAAAGCGTTTGATTTTTGAATAATCGCATTCTTTTGTTCGTTTGCAATAATTTCCGTCGCTTGTTTATTATAGGTTAGAAAATCATAATTATTTTCAACATTTCTTTGACTATCATGACCATATTTTTTGTTATACGCTACCCTATCTGTGTTTCCGTGAATGCTGTTGATTATTTGTTCCAAATTATTAGTAAATTCCACGTTGTTACCCTTAGAATTGAAGCGTTTGTCTTGGTCTTGGCTTTGCATTATTGGAACCTTTTCAGCGCATTTCGGCGTGATCATGTCCATTTCGTACGGTTTATACGAAGCCATTTTGATAAATTCACACTATTTTATCTAAATAAATCAATAAAAACCAGTACAAATCACGTAAACATAGATTAAAAACCATACAAAAATATCACTTCTTAATTTTTCATTATGCGGCTTTAAAACTGGATTCTGCTACTTTTCTTTAAGAATATCCGTAAATACTCATTAGATAATTATCCATTAAATATTTAAACATTAAACTATGCCATATTATGATAATTTAATTACATTTTGACGTAATTATAAGAAAGTAAATATTGGTAATAAATGATACATGGCAGCTGTCAAAAGTCAAACAATGAATCATCGACAAAAGAAATACATTTCTCGCTGTCTTAGCATTTTTTTTTCTCGTTGTCTATTAAATAAATAAAAATTACCTAGGTACCTACAAAATTATTTTATCCGAATATTTTTTTTTTGTAAATATTTAAATTTAAAATATGCTTCTCCCAATACTGTGTTCAGCAGTATTCTTAAAGAATTGGTACTAAAATAATATTAGCTTCATTCAATTAACTTACTTACGCTTCAGTGTTGGGGTGTAGGGCAAGCACATGGTCGCGCCACTTTCCTCGACCCATCGTATGTGAGACCTGCGGCGTATAGATGCAAGATGAAGGAGGGTTGACCATGGTGACAGAATCTTTGAGACTATACCATACTGATAGGCTGTCACACTCTCTGGCGGTATCCATAACACATATCCCAGCCATGTGAAGCTTCTCTTCGTGACTATTTTATTCTGCTTACGAATTTGATAGTAATGCAGTCGTATAAATGTATCCCTGAGATTCGGCGGAGACATCGATTCTCTAAGCTCAAGAGTCGAGACCTTTGGAGCCTGGTAAGATGCCATGTCTCCAAGCCAAACGAGAGCATACATAGCATTCATGCGTTGCACAAACGACATTTTTTGGTCCTCACAGCTTTGACCTCCACGCGACTCCGAGGTTCCAAGTTTAATTAATTAGTAATTTTTTCATCTCGGTGCTATAGAGAAGACCGTATAATATTAGTATACGGTAATAAGAAAGCTTACGGCAACTGTAATACGTACAATTTACATGTAACCTGAGCAGGGGGGGGTTTGGGCCCGGACCGCCCCCCAGAAATGGAAAAAATAATACAAAATATTATTTAGATAAATGGAATATTACTTATTCTTAATCTTTGTTACGACCTCATGACCCAGATGATTTGGGTGTTAAAACAGCCTATAAACGGATAGGCCCTATTCCCATGGCATTCTGCAACACGCAAGACACGTGTGTCACTCATAAATTTGTACAACTATTTGAGGCATCCAATGTTTACTTTAATATTCCGATCTGGCATGTCTAAAAGGCAAGACAGCGCAGACGACGGAAACAGACATTAACGATCCTAATAATAGTTATTATGACCGTTAGGCCACACTAATTTGATAACCGCTTCTGCGCATCTATTCTATACACAAGACTGCTATCGAGGGTAGTATATCATATTTTTGTATTGAGGTATTATAATTGTTGCAATAAGTTAGCCGTCTAAACTGTCTATCTCACTCTAAAAGTTAATACAGCCAAGAAAGGTGCTATTAAAACAGCACTTATTGTAAAAATTATAATACAAAAATATGAAAAAATACCCTCGATAGCAGTCTTGTGTATAGAATATATGCGCTGGATGAGACGGCTTGCAATAACTCATAGGTGAACACCCTTAGAGACACCTGCAGAGCAGATGTTTATCGCTGAGTGCGGAGTGTCTGGGTATGGGGAATATACACGCCGCTGAATGAAACACTTCAAACCTTGATCAAAATCTCTTTATTTACATATAATTTATTATAATAATCAAACAATTATTACGATAATAGTAATATATAATATAATTTATACTCTCTCCCGTCTTCGTAATATTAATCAATTAAATGTATACAACATTATGTCAATCACACCATTGTATGTATAACTAGACGAATTTTATCAATTACAATTAAGTATTATTTTTTTTTAAATAGTCTATGGTACAACTTTACAGTTCATATTAAAAATATGCAAAGGAATTCAAAACCATAGCTAATTCACCACAGAGCAGAGGTTATATTATTATTAATAGAGAATTATTTAGAAATTGACAACACATTTTACCATGTCCGATCCTAATAAGATCATAATAATTGCGGGCGTTCACAGAGTGGAGGTTTGTATTAACAAATTTTTGTTTTTACGAAAAATGGATTTTAGCCACTTGCTCAATCTATTAGGTCCATACTCTGGCCCCAAACACAAACTGAAAAACAATGTGTATTTGCCAGACCCAAGATTCGAACCTAGGAACCACGATATTATAAGCTGACGCGTAAGCCGCTCGTCCATTATTGAAAAACAATGTGTATTTGCCAGACCCAAGATTCGAACCTAGGAACCACGATATTATAAGCTGACGCGTAAGCCGCTCGTCCATTATAGGCATTAAAATGTTTAGATATAAAAAATTATTTTATTATTATTCCAGCGAAGATCCAATTCCGCTTTGCGTTATACTGTCTTGTTACGAATTGAAAATAACCGTTACGATAAACCGGTCACGTGTGTAATAAATACTAATGATCCCACGATAGCGTAGTGGCTAACGCATCGGCTTATAACGTCGTGGGTCCCAGATTTGAATCTCGGTTCTGGCAAATACATTGTTTTTCAAAGTGTGTTCGAGTCAGAGTATGGACCTAATAAGTTGAACAAGTGGCCAACACCCATTAATGCGAACCATAATTAGGATTGCACGTGGTAAAATCATAACTAACATATTGAAGTGTTTGTTATTTCGAATAACACGTCGTTTCATCAAGAATTAACAGTCCAAAAACGAATAAATATCTTACGAGGATTGGTTGTTAGACATTCACACCCAGTGCATTGTGACGGATCAATAATACTTGTTCTTGTAAACCACATCAATCTAAAACACCTTTTTTTCATAAGACAGTAAACACTATCCTATTTTCATTTAAAATTACGTCGACATGAATTAAGATGTATTTGTGGATTGATTTTTGAAATCATTTGACGTGTTATGTATGCCAAAATCTTATACAGTAATAGATATTCATTAGATTAAAAGGATAAAAAGAGATTCTCTCGGCTATACAACATCCGTAAGTGGCGTTGAAGGCGATGGTGATTTGATACGACTCGTCCAGGATTGGAAGGTGTACTACAAGTTGGACGACACCAAAAAAAGGAGTTTCTCGTAGGTGTATATTGAGCACAATGTGGAAAGACGACAACATAAATCAATGGATAAGTAGACAGACAAGAGTAAAGGTTACCAAGGTGATTATGAAATGTCACTCGGCATACAGCTGAAAGGATGAAATTCGAAACTGGATCGATAATTTAATATATTACAAGCTGCCCGGATCAACTCCTTACGGGAGGGAGTAAATGTGGTGTGATGTGAAATTTGCTATATGCCAATTAAAAATAAAATTGGTATAGTGGAAATTTCAAATTTGATTTTAATAATACATAAAAGTGAAATAATATATAGGTCGGTATCTGTCTTTAGCTCGCCCACTTCACACGCATTTTTTTAGACGTCGATTCTTAGATCTATACTGGCCAAAAAACTAAATAAAAACGTATCATAAGTCGACAGAGAAAATATATTTTAAAAATTCTGATGGCAAGTTATTTCGCTGAACCAATAATACCATCACATGCCTGCAGGTCGGTTCAATATCTTCCATATAATTTCTTTGAAGCAGCTTGTTTAGCTTGCTCACTCCACGTGCAATTTTATTAGAACTAACTGAGCTCGGAAAAAAACTCAAGTAGACAGAAAAGACATTTTAAAAATTCTAAGGGCACCCAATTGTTCTTGTTAATACCTGCTCATAAGCGCTCTCCAAATTGAGTTACGGTAGTAAAAAGACCAATAGTTAAAATGTGTCACAATTAAGCATGCCAGTCGTAGCATAGTGGTAATGCACGGGACTCGATACCCAAGAGACGCAGGTTCGATACCTGCCAGGTGTCTTACTTTTTTCAAAGAAGATTTTTTTTATTGGCTATATTTTCTCATGAGTGTTTTCATAATTATGTATGTTCAATAATTAGAATGGTAGGTACATTCTTAAAATCTTGTTGAATAAAAGAAATAGTTAATTACATTTTAAGAAACGTACGAAATAGCAAATTATACATAAGTAGAACGTACAAATGTCGAGGACCGCCTGTACTGTGACCATAAACTGTAAAAAAACAGGTCATCATAATGGCATATTACACATGTTCACACTCTTGCAAAGATATCAAAATTTTTCATTTTACGCTATACGACACCTGGGCACTTAAGCACTCTAATATGGAGTATATGGACATTTACAGTGTGGCGATATCACAATGGAGCTTCTGAGAGGATAGGTTGTTGGTTATTCATTCTACCGTTACGCCTGAACCATCAAAAAATGCATATTGATTATAAAAACGGCATATGATTGGATGAATTACCAGCACAATCCATTAATTAACCTCTGCACAAACTAGAATGCATACTTCTTCTTCCATCAGTGGTTCCGTATGGATACAGAACATTACTAATAATGAAAGACGTTGAAGAATTATCTTTGGTTAAAGAGATGGAGCATTTATATATGAAAAGGAAACTTAATAACTCGGAGACTTATTGATTGGTGGTATTGAATGTTTATATTTTAACCAGGTTCAATTCGATATTTAGGGTGACGAATCGTCTTGAAGGCGTACAGTACACCCTATCAACGCTGTCATTTTGACATTTGCTTTTACAATGATAGTCGCCGGAATTTATTTATTACTATAATGAAATAATTACATTATACAAAACCAATAGTAACGCGTAACAATACGAATTGGAGTATCTTCTTTAGAATACCGAACAATTACAACCAATTAAATGAGTTCTGTTCTAATTACACAGATACACGCGTTGCAATCAATTGTCAATTTTCAATAGAAATTACCTACACACAACCAAGGAACATAAAATTGACAGAAACTGGCTTACCCTAGTGAGGGTAAAAACAGTTTTGAAGCAAGGTTCGTTTTATTACTTCTAGGTCATAAAATCAAGACACAAAGCATGCCAACTGTCTTCAAATATTGTGCATTGTGTTTACGTGACAAAGCAATTTATGAGACAGATGTAACTATTGGAAATAACATATGTTTTAATTTATCACATATATTTCCACACTCGAGTAGGGTAAGCCAGTTTCCATTAATTTCGTGTTCCTTGCACACAACGGATTCAGATACCAATTCGATCATCTAAACCAAGGGTAGTCAACCTGGTCCCTACCGCCCACTAGTGGTCGTTCCAGCTTTCATGGTGGGTGGTTGGGGTTTTAAAAACATTTTCATTACGTTTCCATAAAATTCCCCATGATGATTTAAAGTTTTGCAGCATCAGCCTCAGGGATCTAATTGATAATTTAATGAATTAAATGTAATTTCATCAGACTTCATGCTTCTATGTATGCAAAGTATAAATAAAAAGATAGATCTAACTACAGTAAGTTGTTTTATAAAGATTTATTCTGCCAAACTCAGCAAAAGTCTGACATAAAGTATTTGGTAAGTAATTATTATTATATGCTTTAACTTGGTGTAACTCTGCTTTATAAAGTTTATATAAAGTAAAGTTACTTCCCTACTTTATAAATCACCATTACTGTGGAACCGGTGGGCAGCAGATATAAAAAGGTTGACTACCCCTGATCTAAATGCTTATATTGTTATTTTACATGATTATTCATCTAAACAAAGAGTTCATTATATAAATAACTCCTAAAGATTGTATTAGCAATCCAAGACATTGTTATCTTGATGCATCCGTTGAAAATCAATTACAATTTGCAATGCGAAATGACTTGCAGGTAATTTAATCATTAACCATCTCATGCTCTAATTTCACGAGCAAACTCGAAAACCTGAACTGACTATTATGAATACACGCAACAATTCAGATACCAATTTGATCGTCTTAACATTTATTTTGATTGGTTCATAATATACGTTGTGTTGCTAGTGTCGTAAAATATCTATTTGTCAGGTTGGTGGCTACGTTTCAGTCTTCCGTAATTTTTTTTAAACTTTAAATATCAATATGTGCATATTCAATAATTCATGAAACTGCCTCATTACGGCTTGTGGTTTTTGACAGACAAATGAATCTGCAATGTAAAACTAACTGAATCGTTAGCCTTAGTAGTCTTTTATGAGTTTCACCATTTACACTCCACCAATATAGAGAAGATTTTACTCAACAACTCTGATCAATGTAACATCTCCACACTGCGTAGATAGATCCAAATTCTCTGCCGTATGGCGATTTACCCTTTGACTCCATGTGAATTCTTTTGCATGTTTTAATATAAATATATTTTTTTATGTTAAATATTTAAAAATATATCTCGTTCTGCATAAATTTTTGTAACAATAAATATTTTAATTTACACAACTCTTAGTGAAGGAAAATCAATTAGACAAAACAATAGTGTACAGTGAATGAAAAATTAAATTACAATAAATCGTAATTCGAAATAAAAATTCGTAATTCAAAAATTCATACTTACTTATATTAAAAAAAAATCTTATTTTATACAAAATTTCAATTATTGTACATGCCAAGGGTAGGTATATAATATAACATTATAAAAATTAAGTAATCTTCATTCTTCGATAATATAATAAATTTGTATAAAAAACTCACCGATTTCGTTTGGATAAAAATTTTCAAAAAAAAAAAAAGAGAATTGATCCCATCGTTGATGATGATGCAGAACTGCCCGTGAGCCAAGCAGCGGAACGGAATATCGAATATTACACGGAAAGCTCGATAGAATAATATGCGTAGTTGGCGTGTTGAACCATTAGCCGGCTCTAACATCTAAACTCGCCTCGTCTGCCGCACAGCCATAAATCAAACCTTCCAAGAATATCGATCCAGTATGGCATATGAAAACCGCGCACATCTAACGAAATTCGCACGTAACCTTTGAAACGTATAGATATTTGGATGCGGCGAGCCGGTATAGGAATGACCAATTCGTAGGTGTTCGTATGCGTTCTAGCGTCTTCGACTCGCAGCCCGAGAAGCATGCAAATTGTCGATTGCAACAGTAGATGTTTTTTTCAAATTAAAAAGTCGCATTCGACTCCTTTTGGCAACGTGTGTTTTGTGAATAACGATGATGTCACATCGATGTATTCGACACATTGAAGGCGAGACGAGTTTTGATGTGAGAGCCGGCTTCAATAGTATTGAGTGAAACGATAATGTCAACATTTATAAAAATAGACTTTTTAAATTTATCTGACAAGTATATATACAGTCGAACTTGGTTATTACGAGGAAGATGGGACCGACTGAATTTACTCATTATAAGCAAGCATTACTCATTATATCAGAGAATAGGTATTTTTAAATGAGCGGTCACATAAAACAAAAAGTCGCAATTCAAACAAAAATACACAATTAGAATTTTTCCCCGAAACAAGCATGGCATTCATAAACTACAAAAGTTGTTTATTTTAATGAACACTGGTAGGTACCTACTGATTTCAGCTTGGATTTTTTAAATGAAGTTTCAACCATACTGCCGTACTAAGCACAGAGGCCGTAACTGACGTATTTAGGTATTTTCATGTTTTTAGATATTTAGATTCTGCAGAGTTTTTGTATAAGATCGGCGAATAAATCCAAGCTGTAACTACTATAGTTACGGAGAAATCAAGGGTTTTAATAGCCGTATCTACGGAGTTTGAGAAAAAAACTCGATAAATACTAAGCGATTCGGTTGTAACTATCATTTACTAAGGGATATTAGCCGTATCTGACATATATACGGCTAATATCAATACATAATATTAATAATTA
This sequence comes from Rhyacophila brunnea, assembly GCF_057557595.1. Classification (NCBI taxonomy): domain Eukaryota; kingdom Metazoa; phylum Arthropoda; class Insecta; order Trichoptera; family Rhyacophilidae; genus Rhyacophila; species Rhyacophila brunnea. The sequence goes on from NW_028232785.1 coordinate 7,575,406, forward strand.
TAATGACATCAATCAAATTTTTACGGTATGTAAACAAATCTTAAACCAAAATTAACTATTAAAGGCAAATAAAATAAATAAAAAGTTCCCCAGTTTCAGCAGGAAAAATAAAATAATATGAAAGCTCAGATCTCCCACTTGCCTTAAATGCAGATACGGCCTCTGTGCTTAGTACGGCAGCATATGCGTGGATACTTTTTCAATATTGTCGGCGAAAACACCAATTAGGTACTTAACTAGTGTCATAAACGTAAACCGATCCCGGCGGCATCGGTCTACGGTCGGATTTTATTGCTTAGGATCGAAAATGTTTTTAAACGATCGACACATTAACAGTTTTAAGAAAATTTTTGACGATATTTTTGCTCGATATATATCCGATAAGTAGCTCGTCATAAAAGTGAATAAATGTATGGAGAAAATAATAAACTAAAATATCAACGAATGTTTCCTCATTGTATCCGAGATCTCGCTATGTCCGTGATCGTAATAACCAAGTTCGACTGTATATAGGTATGCATAATGCAATTCAATTATGATTTGGTTGTTTAGACGTCGATAGCTATTTGGGCCGTAATCACTGACACTGCAAACATCAACACATGCCGTCATTGACTGAGTAGATATCGTAACTATCATGGAAACTTTCATCCCACTTACCGATTAAATAAAATAATAATATATTTGTACAGAAAATTAGATAAACCAAATTTATTATATTTGATGATGGTGTAAAAGCCGAAATAACTATTGACCGACGACACGTCTTTGAGTATAAATTAATTATAGAATTATAGAAGCTTGTATTAAGCTGTTGGCTTTAACTATTGGTAGATTTACAAGAGCATTTCAATGAACATTCGATATTCGGTTCAATATTCAAAACGGATACACGCAACGAATGTTCATAAGGTATAAGTTTGGGAACCATTGGTTTACAGTATCAACAATATTTTTTTTTAATATACTTTGTTTAATTTTTAAGTATCAATATTCTACGCTGCGTAATATTAACGTAAGTCCTTTTCAATATAAACAAAACATAGTTAAGAGTCAATATTACGCAAGTGAATAATAGATCCGACGTCAAAGGGTCGTATGTCCATTTCGAATGCAGAAAATTCAACGTGGACATATGACGAGGATGTGAAAATTCTAAGTCATATTATGTGGACATATTATCAATTTAAAACTTGATCAATGAGAGCGTCAAAAGGTCGTATATCTATTAACCATGAAAAGTATTAACGTTATAACGAAAGAATCATTTGTACACCATCGTAGCAATATCGAAGGTTCTGATGACCGTAGAGAATGCAAAATATCGTATTCCAATATTCTGGATATAATATGAACACGATGATAAGAATTTAATGACAATATTAAAAGGTTGTATGTATTTAATGAATGAAAGAAATATATATCAGCGCATCTATTCTATACACAAGACTGCTTTCGGCCGCCACGGCAGCTATCTAGTGTAGGTTTGTATCGACGTATTAGCACTTATTGTAACAAATAAGTTAGCTGTAATTGTTACAATAAGTGCTATGTTTTAACAGCATCTCTTTTGGCTGTAGTAAATTTTAGAGCGAGATAGACAGTTTTGACTATTTAGACGGCTAAATTATTGTAATTGTTACAATAAGTGCCAATATATCCGTAGCGGCCGAAAGCAGTCTTGTTTATAGAATAGATGCGCTGATACTGACTACTGTCGATAAGACTGAGAATGAACAACATTTAGTCCGTTAATATAGAATATGTCACAATGTCCTATGTCCATAGTGAATACAAAGCATCGTAAGTCCGACACGGACTTATTGCCATTGTACAAAGCATTTAATGCCAATGTTAAAATATCGTATGTGCATCGTGAATGCAATACATCCTAACTTCTTTTTGTACAATGTGAATGAAAAATATGTCAAAATGTTATATGTCCGTAGCGAATGGAAAGCGTTGTAAAATCCGACATGGATTTATTGCCATTGTACAAAGCATTTAATGCCAATGTCAACATAAAGTCGAATACGGACCGGCGGCGAAGGGTGGAGATAGGCTGTTAAGATTCAACATAAATAGTCCACAATAAACTTTGTCAGTCAAACGTATTTGTTTTCATTGAACTAAGAATACAATTTGCAGATGGTGCTGGTTAGTTTTTAAAATTCAATTAAACACTGCCTAAACCGTAATATAATCGTTTAGCTATGCTATGGACGATCCGATAGAAATAGTGCATGGTTTTTCAGTCAAACTTATTTGTTTTTGTTGAATTAAGAAATTAAAATATCTAAAATTATGTATGGTTTAACCGGTTAAGTGCCCAGAGCGTCTTTGGACGCCTTAATTACACCGATTCTTATGTTAATTACTATCAATTAACTAACTGCGGCATAGAAAGGATTAATGACATAATTTTAGATATTTTATATTTTTCAACTATTATCTACTACGGCTTGAATTAGGCAGCGTTTAATTTAATTTAAAAAAACTAACAAACACCATCTAAACATTGTGGTCTTGGTTCAATAAAAACAAATACGTTTGACTGACAAAGTTTAGCGTGCACTATTTATATCAGACCCTAACAGTCTATTTCCAAGATTCATCACCGATACGGACATACAACCTTTTGGTTTATTTTAAAAAAAGATACAACAATATTGCGACTTAATAAAAAATAAATATTTTATAAATAATATAAAAAAAAAACAAACAAAAATTCAATTTCTTATGTTCTATATTATTATTGTGATTGGAGTAAAATGAAATTTATTATTAATTTTCTATTATAGCAACATCGCTATTAACTATTTTTTAAATTACAATTATTTTACAATAATTTAATATATATTATAAATACATATATATGTTAAAAATTAATATATATCTAAAATAATAAATTACTTAGGAATTAGATTAAATCTATCTAAATTGATTGGTGTTTGTGATTAATTAGTAAAATATTTTATATATTATATTATAAATATTTATTTCAAATATACTTTTATTATAGTTACAAGCAAAAATAACGTAATAATAGATTGTACAACGTACATCTTTTTAACCTTGTACGTACGTGATGAGAAAATCAAATGATAGATATGAAGTTGCGGGTGAAATAATGATGTCGGAATCCGAAAACGGCGGTGTTGTTCTCAATTTTGATTTAAGCCGGCGGTGGGTGCGTAAATTATATTTACAACATTTTGACAGCGTTAAGTTGTTTATATTTTAAGTGACAGATCCAATTAAACGCGTCGATGCCGGGATGGGAATTGGTCAATCACATGATAAACCCATACGAATTAATACCCCGTTTACAAGTGCATGGATTTACTGCTGACAGAACGTATTATCGCGGCCATAACAAGAAAATGCACGTGTAAACACGTATTATCTTGCAAGGTTGTATCAAGAGTTGTGCGATACATGTGGCGAACCTGATGGAAAAATACGAACTATTAGTGAAATAGTACCATACAATGACAACAATGCATCTCGCTTACGATTGAAGAATGAGATTGGCGAGACAGTCAGCACTTTTACGTGTAAACAGTTATCATGATAATTTAATTTACACACTATTGGTAACAAGCCTTCGATATGTGGCCGTATAGATCAGGTGGACATTGGTCAATCACATCCGAATAAAATAAAATTAACCAACCACGAAGAAGCATGCGTGACCTCGTCGTGTTAATTGATTTGTATTGCATCACTCACGGTATGCCGCAGGAGTGAGTGAAAGAGAAGATATGAATCCCCGCTTTTGACTGAGGCTAATATGTTCCCCTTACTGTGGACATGCCTGGTGTAGACATATCTTTTAAATTCCTTGAACTGACAAATGTTGACATCATCAAACGAATGAGAAGGCAAAAGTACAGGATACTCATTACTCATTATCCAAAGAAATATCAACGGAAAACATAGCAAAGGACGACTGCGTTTCTTGGCTTAGTTATTTCAATTCGGTATACAGTAGAACCTCGATATAACGGACTAATGTGTGTAAGGGGTGTCAATTAAAGCCGAAAGTCTGTTATATAAAAACACAAACAAAATCCTGTTTATTCGTCTTCGGATGATATATCCAGACACACCCGTTGTGGAGTGACATTAATGTTCAATGTTGACACGCTTGCCATCGCTAATCCTGCTTTGAAAAAATCAATTTGCTGTCTTTTTATAATCGACTCTAAAACTATGAAAATGCATGTAATATAGTTGAATTTCGTTATCGAATAGTCAATAAATGGTATTAGATCGTCGAGATGCGATCTTATCATTGATTGTTTCTTATTCCACACTATCTTCATTTTCCAAGACCATAACTTCATCTGCTGTTTCACTTTCGGTCTTGATGTGATACCTGGGGTGACCTAAATCTACTCGTAATCATTATAAACTTATTGAATGGAGTAATAAATGCATCCATTCATTTCGAGTAAACAAATTAAACTGCTGTGCAGCTGTGTGAATTAGCGGACAGCGATGCAAACATCAGTGCTACGTTCAGTCTACAATCAGGACGGCATTATGACTCGAATTCGAGTGCGAGAAGTATGACGTGATTATCATGCGTAGAACATTGTTTACAAGCGGTGACACTTGGATTTAAACTTGTATAAAATTAATAGGATGTTTTTAACGATTTTCACATTTGACCTGATATTTTGTCTGTTATATTGATGTTCTACTGTATTTACAGCTATCTAAATGGAAATGGTTGGAGCAATATTCGATGAGAGTATCACTCGTATTACTGGACGAATCCCGTTGGCGAACGGTAAGAGGTACAAAACGACCTTAAATGGCCGCTGGATTAGTGAATTGATTATATTTGACAGAAATACATCACAAAGCAAAACCGAGTATTGAGAAGAATGGATAAAATGAGAGAAAGAGGACATGGCATTTAATTATCATCGTTCCGATAATTTTGTTATCCGAAGCATACAAATCTATTGTTGTGCTTCAGTGTATTGAATTGAGATTGTTTGGAATGATTGACGTTTACGGATAGCTTACGGTGTCTCTGTGCACAATTATGGCATTAAATTCAGAATTTTATTGTCAGTGTCTCGTCAGCAGGAGTTAATCCGTGATGAAATTACAAATTGGGAAATCAAAATTAGTTGCAGGATGCTATACTAAGGATGCCAAGGCTGTAGAAAACCCTCATACGGCCAAAATTGATTTAGGTCTTGAGCCTTAGAAAAGACCAGAAGATGGGTATCGTTGCGTAGGGATTTCGGAGCTGTACACGAGAAAGATGACACGCGGGGAGAAGGTACCATCACAAGCTGAACATGTTGGACGATAATCCCTAGAATCGGTTGGGGAGGCAATGTCTAATTGATCGAAAACAACCTATCGCTAAAGAGGTTCTTCTTTAACATACCAGAAGTGAATAAGGGTCTGAAGACTGCAGCGTTTGTACCATGTAAAAAAAAGCGACACACCTAAAAACGGAAGGAGCTTGCGGTAGATAGAGGAGTGTGGAGGAGCATCTGAGACTCACATTGGATTCTGGTGCTTATCCCGACTTCCGCCTTTTCGGATTTCCGACATCGTTAAATAGAAAGTGAACACAATGCTTATTAAGTGACTTACACAGATACAAAACATCAGCTGGATTAAACAAAACAAAACAACGTTGAAACATAAGACATTCACTCGTCGCCCGTTTCCATGGTGACCGACATCAACAGCGAAGAGCTGGAAGAAACTTCGCACTCATCCGACTGGCTGACGTCTTCAGAGACGGAGCCGAGTGACGCGACACTCTCCATCGAGGCCTGTCCGCCGAAGCGTATGTGATCTAGCTCCTCATCGCTAACGTTCAACGCATACAGGGAATCTCTGGCTAATTTGCCGATAGTTCCGCCCCCGACGGGTGATCTTGAGCCGACGGGGGTCACGTTGGGGTTCAAGGAGCGAGGACTGGACGTCTCCGGAAGGCTGCCGCAGCGCAATGGTAAATTTTTACTGTCATGCGAAGACTTCTTCGACGGGATCGGATGCGTCCTATCATAGTTCGGATAAGGCTTCTTCTTCCGCATGTCGGGTATGTCTTTCGGACTGGTCGTGCCTCCGTTGTTTTCAATTTTTTTCTTCAAAATCGACACCGGTTTGAAGGAGTTGTCGCTTTTTGACATGTTATTTTCGGACGTATCATCTTTTGTCGTGTCGCTTTCACTTTTTGAGGGCAAAAACACGTCATCGAAAGTTACATCTTGCGCGATATTAACGAACGCTTCTACACAAGTGTCGGTGGATTTAAATGATTCAGATATCGTACACGCGTCGACCGCCGTAGCAATCTCAATCGGCACGTTCTTATCGACGATTTCGCCTACGCGTACGTCGACTAAATTTAGAATGTTTTCATGCGTCGACAGCGGACTGGATTCGTCAACGATAATAGCGACGTCAATTGTTTTCTGTTCTAAATTTAAATTAGTCGACCCGCTGTCTTGGTCCAAAATGTCCGCCAAGGCGTCTTTGGCCTGATCTATAAAGTTGGGCGTTAACATGACACTTTCGGATACTAAAACTGAAGGATTGTCAACATTTTGAAATTCTTCCGCGCGCACCACTTCTATACTAGAAGCATCTACGTTGAACACTTCTACAGGTTTTAAAACGTCTTCCCCAGTTTCTAAATTAACTTTTAATAATTGTTCGCCAATTTTAGATGAAACGTCAATGTTGGGTGACAAATCAACACTAAACGATTCTTCAATTAATTTAGACATTTCACCAACATTTGATGAAATATTAGATTTATGATTTTCGCTAGCAACATTGACAGAAACTTCAGATAATTTGCCAACATTTGATATCTCATTT